>NC_136069.1:435591426-436808926 GCF_964261635.1 Lissotriton helveticus
CCAAGATGGCTGCCAACTCTTCCTAGTTGAAGTGTTGCCAGCCAATCAGAGCGCTGCAGATCTCTGCACAAGCTTGTTATTATTCACAAAGGCTTTGACACAACAGATATACCAATTTGGATTTCTGTTAATTTCTTACAATCTACTGAATGGATTTCCACTAGACAACTGAAAGCCTGATCTGTGGTACCTTTCTGCCAAATTCGGTGTAATTCCGTCCAACGGTTTGGGCTGTAGTCGTGTTCAAACTCTGCTAATTATCATGGACAGGGCACTTTTTTTTGGCTCCCATTTTTTTCAGACCACGCTTGACAGATTGCTCGTAAACAACTAGAATCACCTGCGCACTTTTTGGGAAAAGTTTGTGAAGATTCGTCAAATGGTGCCAAAGTAATAGACGAGTCAAAAAATTATTTTTCTATGGACACATGGTCCTAACTATAAGTACCTACTGGTACCTACTGGTGACCACGAGTAGGATATATATATGTATATATACCAGTATGCTGTCATAGTTAGGACATAGTTTCCATAGGAAAAGCACTTTTTTCTTTTGCCAATAACTTTGGCACTATTTAATAAATCTTCACAACATTTTCAAAACTAGTTTGCCACTCACTTTAGCTGCTGTGCCCAAAGTTTTGGAGGGATCTGTCAAGCAGGGGCCAAGGAAAAGGGGGGTCCCAAAACGTGCTTACCACATGCAATTTGCCATACAGATTTTAGACACAACTACTGCCCGAACCGCTGAACGGAATTATACCAGATTTGACAGAAAGGTAGATATTGGTCCAGAGAAGCACCCCCTTTTCTGATTTGGCGTAAATCCATTCAGTAGTTTTTGAGGAATTAAGGGAATACCAAATGTGTATATATATATATATATATATATATGTATATATATATATATATATATATATATATATATATATATATATATATATATATATATATATATATATCTTCCGAGGATCTAACAATCCCCATGGTGAAATCTGATTGGCTGCCAACACTTAAACCAGGAAGTGTTGGCAGCCATCTTGGGACTCGGTTTCAGCTGAATCCCACAAAAAAGTTTTAAAAATAAGATAAGGGGGCATGGTAGGAATACCCAGACCCCCTAGGTCTTTTGGGGGGGGTCCAAGAAAGACTCCCCTGTGCCCTGGGGACTGCCACCCCCCCCAGGGAAAATCTCTATAAATAAATGCAGGGGCCCACGCACCTATCGCAGCTTGGGGACTTTCACCTCGCTGGGCAAATAAAAATATGTATGCAGGCGGGCCAGCTGGGCCAGCCCGCCCCAGGGAACCACTCCCCGGGACAAAACATTTACTATTAATGCGTGGGGCTCATACACCCTCCCCTGTAGCCCCAGGGACTGACACTTCCTCGGGCCAATTGCATGCCCCCACGCAGCTGCAGGGGACCACCGCCTCCCTGGGGCTAACTACTACAATGAAAGGCCCCCCTGGTGGAGCCATTTATGGGCCTGGGGACAACCACCCTCTGGGCTGGCTCCAGCTACCTTACGAGGTGCCCACCGTTGGGATGTAGCTGCTTGCTTTTGCTTAGTGGGAAATGACTGCTCCCACCAAGCAAAAGCAAATATACCTCCACGAGCTGTTAAAATGCTCCTGCTTGCAGAAAGCAGAGTTTTTATGTTTTCCCGAGAAGAAAATAAACATACAGGGAAACAGATGAACACATTTCTCCAACATTGAGAGATAAGCTGTGTAACTGAGAGGAGGGAAACCTAGAGGTATTAGGAGAAATACTATTTTTACAAATTGAAGGGCTATGCCCTGTGGTACAGAGAAACTCAGACATGGTCTAGGAAGGAGCATAGGAAAACTGCATATGTCACAGTGCCATGGACCTTCCTCACTCAATGGAGGTCATACCGCTATACAAAAGGCACTCAAATTTATATTCCTTATCTTTGTGAGCTCAGAACTGGGGGGAAGTGGGACATAGTTTGCCCAATAAAAAACTACAACCTTTCTGGCAGCTAGCACCAACACGAGCGGATGGGAGTAGACGCGTTTGCCTGCACGTGCGTGCTGGGGCTGTTCTTAAATAACTAAGGGCAAGCCCGGGAAAAGAAGTATGTTGGAAACTAGATCATCAACTGCCCAAGATGGCGGCAGTTGACGATCTAAAGATTAGACTGTCTGATGCTTCTTCTCTCCGCTCAAACGCCCCAAGTCAAGGCGGAACAGAGAGCAGCACCGTAAATACAATGAGGTAGATAACTGTTCTTTTGAAAAAGCATTTTAATCATTATAAAACCACCAATAACAAAAGTGGCAAATGAAGTGAGGTAATTAAAAAAAGTCCCTCTTAGAGCTATTTTTCATATAAAATGGTATACAACCATAGCCTGCATCCACTGCCATGGTGTTTGAAGCATTCCCAGATTTACAAAACCTGATAAACCTTGGGATATGGCAAAAAGATGTGCCTCCCCAGATGAGGATTAACAAAGAGAAATATCTTTATTTCTCCTTGTTTTTCCTCCTTCTATGTGAGCTGCATTCTGTAACACACATAGCAAGAGGAAATCCTGCCTGCAACACAGGCACGGTGCAAGCGCGCCTGCATTGGCGCTAGGCTGGGGAAAAATAGCACCAGTGCAGGGGAAAAGGACAGGAATGCGCTGCATTGAATAAATACAGTGCATTCCTGCCTTGTCCCGGTGACACAAGGCACCACAGCAAAGTGACTTGCTGCGCTGCCCTGCACCACAAATTTCATAAATATGCCTCTTAATGTGAAGACTAGCCTGCAACTTCTGATTTAATTTTTGGTTTTCCCCTCTTTTTTAGATTTCATTGTTGAAGCATCCACTTGATAGGAGGTTCCTTGATTGCATGTGAAGAAGCAAGAAGGAAGAGATTGACTTAGGGGCATGACAATTTTTTTTATACAGGTTGCATATACCTAAACCCAAAGAGCACTTCTCAAAAGGAAACTTTATAAGGAAGCATGTCTAATCTGGGTCTGAATAAGGAAGGACATGGTTGGACCAACATTCGAATAGGCAAAGGGCATATACCCTACAGTCTGATAAATGAGTTTAATAAACTGTCACAGCTATATACTTGACTAAACTGTAGTAGTGTATTAGAGAAACACCTAATACATTTTCCTTAGCAGAACACCTTGTGGCTCACAGGTACTACTCAAATGTCATACCCCATTGTGTCTAAAGTGCTGTGACCAACAGCTCATCTTCAAAGGATTGGAATCCAGGCTGTCTCTTTTTTCTCAAGAACTGCATTCTGTGAAGGTGTATTGAGTCCTCTATTTGTTTTTCAGGGGAATGGGTGACTTCTTCCACTAGAAATTGTGTCACCCTGCACAGAACAGTATCTATAAAAGGTGTCAAATGTATGTATCCTTAAGAGGATCCCAGTTAGCATGAATATAGGATAAAATACCCCCTTGGATACTTTGTAGTTCGTAATAGAAGATGAAGATAAACACTTAAGTGATCAGTAATGCACTAAACTCACCCTGTCATCGGGGAGGGGAAAAGAGCCATGCAAAATGCAGATATCTGGGAAAATGCGCAGTATGACACATCTTCCTCTTGTGGTTGCCTTCTTTCTATAGATTACAATAAGGAGGCGCTGGTTTTACAGGAAAAGCCTCTACTGCATTTAGATTGGGACGTCAGATAATATCAAATGGCTGTGTAGCAGGGATTCCGTTCTCCTACAGAACTGTGCATAGAGATTTGGAACCTCAGTGAATTAGGGTGGCCCAAAACTCACCTCAATACCCAAAATCCCCTTACCGAGCTAGCTACAGTGTCTCATTGGTCATAACAAACTCTTAATGTTTAGACAAACCAGAACATGAACTTACAATACCTCAGGTCACGTGGAACACATGAGCACTCTTTCGTTTATACAATCATTTCAAACCAGAACCTGGAGTAAATGAGGACACGTGCACATTTGAAATATTTATTTACTAATGCCGTTTTCTCAAATGCAGTATCTTAGATAATACAAGGAAACATATTATCAGAAGCAAAGTTATCAGCATAGTCACTAGTCCATAGAAAGCAAAAGGTGACAGCATGCTAAAATACTGTAATGAATAAAGGTTAACAACACCTAATTCTCACCCTCCCTAACTAGCATATTATATTAATATCTAAGAAGGTCTCTTTGGGTTTTAGCAGGGCGGCCCCATACCTTAAGATCCTAGTGTGAAGGGATCACACCATCTTCCACCAGCTCTCTGCATGTGAACCGCATCAAGTGTGTATCGTTTGCTCTAAGCAAAGCAATATAAAACATGCCTAAAGCAAGAATTTGGCAGAAGCTGCACTTATGTTATGTCTATGAAGGTGCGAAGATCAGACCTCACAAAAATACTGTGTCGAGTTATCCTTGAAGCTTCAGCACTCACTGTACAGACATAGTTTACCAAGCAAAGCTGATATCAGAGCAATAACATATTATTCTCACGTAAATTACAACACTCTTCTAGGCTGAAAGCTAAAACAACAATTATGTGCCGGGTGCAGAAGCAGCAAAAAGGAAAAATGGCGTTTAAACATTTAATAAGCTCATGCTAACTTAACACGGTATATAGGTAAGCAGTAACTATATGACACCCCCCCACGATCCTAGCACGGATAAGATAAGATAAGATAATACAAGGCAAGGGGCACTTCATGAAAGCAGAGTTCAAGAACGACGAGCAATGTCAAAATTTAAAAATGATTGAAAAAAATCTTCATAAGTCAATTAAAAAAATTCCAACTTGGCAATACATTGTTCATTTTCACTCAAGCCAATAGGACTGGGTGTTGAAAAATGTAAGCACAATTTGCAAAAAGTTATGTCAGTAGAAAAAGGGTGTTGTGATCAGAAACCTGGAAAGTTTTTAGGGCAAGACCAAATATGCAAAATATGCAGCAACAGCCTCCAACATGAAGTCACCGTCTTCATCCGAAAACAGTTCAGCCATCCAATTTAATAGTGGGAAAGAACATACGTGCTCTTCTAGTACCGGAGCCTCTATCACCATCAGAGGACAACTCGGTGGGTTCTCAAGAAAGCTCTGTGCCAAGAAATCTTGCACTTCTGCGAGTATGTTCCAATGACCCATTAGTCCATGCATCGCTGCCAAGGCCATAATCCTTTCGCCTGAACAAACCAACTCGTGAGTAACGATGGGACTCATCAGCTGATTAAAATCGACGTCAGGAGACACCGTCTTGCAGAGGCACAAATCAAGGGCCCAGTCGAAATCGCAGCTCAGGCAATGAAACACAGGCTGGACACATGTAAAATAGGAAAATCGAAACGATAATCCATATGCTGTGCTTAAAGTCGCAAGCGGCAGTGTGCCACAGTATTCAAGCATCCTGTTGCGAAACAGTGCCAGGAGGGGCTGCGCGGCTTCTAGCACAGGAAGGGCATCCATTTTTAATAAAGCAAAATATCACCAGAACGCCTGCCGCCAGTGCCAGGAAAACCGTGAATCCACCAAACAGACTTCAAAATATAGAATGGAAGAAAGCAGGAATGACCACAAATATTTTTTCAAATGAAGTAACAAGACCACTGCTAACTATCTTAAAAAAGTGCGTGAGCCCAGTCGTGGAGGACACGTTAAAGATTGAATGAATCAGCTCGCTGAAATGTAACGGCAAATCAGTATTTAAAAGGGCCTGTACTTCCGTGCGGGTGTTAGCTATGTGAAGCACAAATGTTTCTCGAGCCGAACTCAAGGCCACTTCTTTTTGGGACAAAAGAGCTCTTATTCTACTCTTGCCATTGAACTCTGCCGTCAAGGTTGGGATGCGCGGCCAGATGGAAACATCCCCTTTCCCATGCGGGGGTGGGTACAGAACATTTTTGCAGCAAACCACACGTTCAGATACAGTCACCACATAAGCAACACCTTTAATTAACCCACAACAATCTTCATTATTTAAAAGTAAATAACTGCCGTTTGCCAGTAAAGTGAAAGTGGGGACGATTGCGGGAACTGGTGTTCCTTTCAAAACACAGGCTAAATTATGCCGGTTCTGGTTGCAAGAACCATGCAATTGAATGTGTCTACACATTAAAGAGTGATCTGGTGTCTCTGTACACTCCTCCCCATTCAGATATACTTCTTGTCCGTCTTTCAAACATCTGTAAGTAAATGGGAGGGACCAGACTTCATGGAGAAATGCATTACCCAATGGTTCATATCGACCTATAGCAACATATCGCATACAATTTGTAAATTTATATAAAGCAAATGGTAATGTTATTAAACCGTGGATAAGCCACGTTGCAGCAGTGGCCTCTGCCCCAGAGAAAGGCAAGGATTCTAACCTTTCAATATGTAACATGGAAAAAGACGCATCACGCATGGAAAGCAAGCGCTGCTTGTCAGTCAAATTAAAAGGAGCAAAGAGGGAGGACACATTCATGTAGGTCCATGGCACCTTGCCAGCCTTCAGCGTCTGCAGGGTCCACGCAATTTGCATAACTGATTTTGACCATGGTACAACACAGACACTTCATCCTGCACAATATCCACTACAGAGGACACAATATTATCTAACGTGTAAATGCGGGAAGAAAGCATGTTAATACTATTATCTATCACTGCAAGCACTTTTTCTAGATTAGCTTGATCAATAGCTCTAAGGCGTGTCGCCGCCTCGATCTGTGATGTCTTCCAGATTTCATTGTAAATCGCATATATCCATCTTTTCGATCTACCACTAGCCGGGCCTTTTATAAAATCATTTAAATCCACATCTTCATTCAGCTTGGATAAATGCAGTTTAACGGCAGCCAAGGTAGAATGTTTCAGCCAATTTTGACATAATTTGCCTACCGAATAAGTCATGACAGAATGGTCAGTTTCAAAATGTGGATCAGGTCTGACCTGTGTAAAGCCATCAGATAAACCCAGAAAATGATGCTGGCATGAAGCAGCACTCTTGTGCCACATCGGCCAACCTTTTGGATCCATACTGGATATGTTAAAGGATGAATTTTGCAAAAGGGTCTGCAATTCCCTAATGGGAAACTGAGTAAAATTACTCCAGCCAGAATATTCTTTTAACTCAGGGTTGGTAGGTGTATTTAATTTTTTAGAAGTAGCCAATCCAAAGCATGTTGTTTGCGAAATAGAAGAATTCAAAAACAACATATGATTTGGGATGAGACATGCACGGTGCAAAGCCTCAGTGCCTTGTACCTGGCAGCTTTTAGAACCCCAAACAGATTTAAGGTCTATAGTTTCCTTCCACAATTCGTAGCCGTCAACAGCCAGCTGATCAAGAGAGGACTTTGAGTACAACAATTTAGTATCGGTAAGTCTAACCTTGGACATCGGCTTCTGTGTCATTTTAAAATGAAAGGAGTCGGGATTGGACTGATCGAAGTCGGTAAAATAAGTGTACTTTTTCAAAAAAGTACTAGAACTGCCTTGTATAGGAGATGGGCAATGTTCCCATTCCGTATAATTTACAGAATTCCTTCTGGAAATAGTTTTATGTAAGAAATGATTGCCAAAATGTTGAAAGCAAAACAAATCACCATAATTAGCAGATTCTAAGTATAAATCCTCAGCATCAAAGGCAGCTAAGTATTTTAAATCAGAAAACAAAGCCTCTACGGCCTGAACCTCCCATTCATCCCCCATGTTAACTCTAAGCACATTAGGGACATTTACAACCTCAGTAGGGCCATGGATTTGAAATCTAATGGCATCCCACACAATCCCATCAAGGACAGGCCAAGCAGTGAGGTTAACAAAAGTCAAGTCTCTTTTCAGTCTGTGTGCAGAATGCGACGAGAAAAGGGGGGCCAAAGTTCCATTGAGATGTCGAACGCATGTTCTCTCCTCGACATAGTGTCCATTGACGATTCGAAAAAAATAAAACACAAAACCAATAGACATAAAAAGGTAAATTGAAAAAAGCACCAGCCACATATATGTCCAAGGGGGAATAAACATTTAAAAAAAAAAATAAACTGGCATACACCGCAAACCATGAGGGCTTCTTTGAGGCATTCGAAACAGTGTCAAAAGAAAATCTGGACTCTGTGGCCAAAAGTGTTTGCAGATCAGGCATAGATAAGTCAGTGGGGTAAGTGTAATCAAAATCATCATGGTCTGTACCAGGCAAAGTACTTAATAAAGGACTGGAAATTGCAGGCAACTCGATGGCCACTTCTGGTTCAGGATTAGAAGCAGTGGCCAAAACAGAATTTCTCACCATGGAAGGACAGGAGACAGCCGGTGTCATACTAAGAAGAATCAGCCACTCTGTGTGTCTTGACATTGTCAATTGAGATAAACCTGTTTTCCTTACGACCTGGAAGCGGTGGTAAAATGACTGTTCTTGTGCCCTTCACTCCAAGGACTGGAACCGGAGCTCGATAGGAAGGACCAAATTCTTTCTTGTTATCTATCTTCTCTCGAACCAGTTCTCCAACTTGGGGTAGCCAGCCAACTACCGGGATCTGCAACGCAACATCCGATGTGGAGGGCAAATGTTCCTTTGCAAGACTGTCTCTGGTCTTTTGTAGATCCTGTAAAACATTGCAATGTTCATCTACGTCAAAGGTTGTGGCGCGAGCCACGCAGTCTAAACCGTCATGGTCAGGGACGTACATCTTGATGCCAAAGAGCATTTCGTATGGGGTCCGCCCACCCAGAGACCTTCTAGGGAGATTATCAAGAGCACGCTGCACGCCATTGAGGTGGGCCAACCAGTTTCTTGCAGTGCCTATAACTCGAGCTGTCAATGATTGCTTTAAGTCACGGTTCATTCGCTCCACTACACTATTACTCTCAGGTCTGTAGGGAGACGAAAACTTGACTTGGACCCCCATCGAAGTCATGGCATCCTTGTACGCCTTAGAGGCGAAAGCCGGACCCTGATCCGAATGGAAGGTACCACAGGCAAAAATCCCTACAAAGACACGCAAATCTCTTATGACAGTCCGTGAATCAGCGCTGCGATGGGGCCATACCCACACGAAGCGTGTGCATGAATCAACTGCTACTAAGATGTACTTATACGCAGTATCAGAAGAAAAAGGACCGCAGTGATCTAAATAAACACAACCTAGGGGTTTATTAGATATGTACAACTGTGTCTGTGGCGGACGCGCAGCAGTTGAAGGTTTAATCTGCTGGCAAATGTCACATTGAAGGACATAGTCACGCGTCTGTTTGTACAGTCCCCGCCACCAGAAACGTTGTTGTAATTGAGCTACAGTGGCCGAGACGCCCGCATGCGCAGACGCCACATCTTCATGTGCCGCTGTAATCAAGCTAGCCCTGCGATCCGAGTTGGGAATCGAACGTTCTCCAACTTCAGGAATTTTCACAACAGGAACCTTTTCGGGATTTAAGTGGTATGTGTACTTGGAAGGGATCCCGTAGGATGTTTACCTCCCTTCTCAGTGGCAGCAACAGCTGCCAAGATGCCATCATCAATCTTACTTTTGGACCGTGTAACTGCTGCAACTAAATATGTAGATACCGCTGATTTCGCCGCTTCATCAGCAAGCGAGTTACCGACAGCGTGAACTCCCACACGCTGATGGCCGAGAGTAGGAATCACAAAAACGAGTGGCAACCGCTCTTTGAGTTCTGCCACTCGAACCCAGATCATCTTGTGTTTTATTGTGCTACGCTTGGAATCACGAAAGTCATTCTGAATCCAAAAGAACAAGTTTTCATTGTAAGACTGGACACAGTAATATGAATCACTCACAATTAGAGTTGTCACACTAGGATCAGTGTACTCCAACGCGAGTAAAAGAGCACGAAGCTCCGCCAATTGTGCGGTGCAGTCCCCTAGAGTCTGCGTGTGCACAACTCTGGACTTGAACTCATCGTTCACCATGGCACGACCACAATGGCGCATGCGGAAACGTAGACATGTTTAGAGGCATGCGCAACCTGCGCCGAACCATCAGTGTAAATTATGCAATGGAAGTCCTCCAAAGGTCGCATAGCAAGAGGAGCAGGATGAACGAATTCATACTGCAAGTACTCCTGCGACCGTAATGAGGCGTCAAAAATAAACGTGACATCCGTGGACGTCAAGGAAGCAGCCCATTGAATCCACCGAGGGTGCAAAGCTTTAGAATTTGGTACACTGGCTTTCGTAACTGCCTCCAAATGAGGACAGGGTGTAACAACCAACATGCGTTTTCCCTGTGACAGAGCACGTTCCTTAAGAATCGCCATCTGTACAGCCGTTAAAACTTTCTCCACAGTGGAAAACCGCATTTCAGCCGAAGTGTACAAGTGTGACTTGTAAGCAATAGGTACTGTGTCTCCTTCATTAAAAGTTAGGTACGTGAAACCCACCGTCCCAGGAATGATTCTTATCACCATGTTGGTGTGGTTATCACGAGTCAGTAAGAATTTAGAAGCGAGCAGATCAGCCTGCAAGGATTGCAAGATGGCTGAGTGCTCAGGCAGCCAGCATGATTTGGAAACAGTTGGTTGTATCAAAGCATACAAAGGCTTGATACGCTGGGCATATTCCGGAATGTATGTCCTTCCGAAATTTAAGAAACCCAGTAAAGATTGTAATTTTTTCAGTGTCGTAGGAGCACGCAACTGTGCACATTTCTCTAGGAAGTGAGGAGCCAAGCCTCTACCTTCGTTGTTGAGCTCATAGCCCAGGAACAACACTGTGTACTCTGCAATGTGCGATTTCGCAAAGTTAAATTTGTATCCCATGTCTGCAAAGGTACAAATTATGCTGTTTACTCGACACAGATGCTCCCAAATTTTGTCGTCTGTGAGATATATGTCATCCACATACGAGCATGCATCTGGGTCGATTCTCTCCAAAAGAGAGACAATGCGGGCGGTAAAAATCCTAGGGCTATTCTTATAGCCCATAGGCAAACGCCGAAATTGTTTTTGGACTCCGCCGCAAGTAAAGGAGGTCCATTGGGAACTTAGACCATCCAGTCGATGGGCATAAAAACCGTTGGAAATGTCTAGCGTGGTCTTAAAATGCTTACGCACAAGACTATCCACTAGGGCAGAGCCGTGAGTATTCTGTACTGCACAGTTACGGCAATGCGAGTTTAAATGCCGGTAATCCAATACCAAACGATATGACCCGTCAGGCTTGGTTACAGTAAAAAGAGGGTTATTCATCGGCGACACACAAGTTTCAATCACTCCTTGATATTCCAATTGTTCAAGGATCGCCGCAACGGGAGCCTTAGCTTCACGTTTAATGGGATATTGTGGTTGAGGCTGTGGCTGGGACCGCAAAGGAATTTCGTGACATGGGGACAATTTATCCCAACCACATTGGTTACGGTACAGAGCCGGCGCTAGAGCCTTAGCCCACTCTTCTGCAAAGTGCAGCGCATCCTCTTTCGAGACTGTGTGCGCGAATCTGGGGAGGATTACCTCCTCCCCTCGCGGTGCTGAGAGAACAAAAGGTGGGGGCCAGTCAGCCTCCGAAAGTAAAATGTCATACGTAGACGAAAGATTCTCCCAAAATACCCCTCTTATGGTACGTTGTATGTCACCTTCGATTAACAGGACAATTTCACAAAGTCTATCAGGGGGAGCAACTCTCGTGTCAGCTGTTTCTATCACAACATAAATATCAGTCGCTGTCACCTTCAGTAGCGGACGCAGGGCCTCTCTCACAATGGTAATCTCCGCCGTGCTGTCCAGCAAGGTCAGAGCCCATGTCAGATTCCGAAGCCGCGTTCTCACCATCTGTGGCATATCGATAAGCTGTTAAAGCCGCGACCTTTTTCTTGGTAAACTGCGGTCTCTTCGGCGTGGAGCCGTCCTGCTCTCCTGCACCGTCTGTTTGGCGGGGCTGGCCACGTCCTTGCTGACCACCCCGACCTCTTCCGCCTCCTCCACCACCGTTCTTCGAGGCCGATGAATCCTGAAAGGAACGAGGAGAGCGTTGATCAGAAACCTGAAATCGATCAGGTGATTTAATCGTCGCGCGATCGCGCAAGTCATAAATACGTTCTGTTTGCGCAGGTAACGGAGACGCAGGACGAGATTCCTGTGTCCGCTGTTGTTGCTGTTGCTTTCCCTGTTTCTGTTTCTTTGGCCAATTTTGTTTCTTGGACTTGGGCTGAACCTCCATTTCAGAAGTCTGCCCTTGGGGTTGTTTTTTCTCTTTGACAGAAAAAGGCTTTAGACCCTTGCTATTGCGACCCACGGTTTTATAAGCAGCCACAATAATTCTCGCTAACTGTTGGGGTTTTTCGGCATCGGGAATCGCTGGCAAAGCATTAGCTACCTGAAAGTTCACTGCATCTCCCTTGACATTAGCAAGTATGAGATCGCAAACTATATCAAAGGAGCCACGTAGGCGCATACCCAATTCAACCGCTGCCTCCGGTCCATGATCATCTTGAACACGTTTAATGATCGTAGGCAGGACAGCCATAGACGGAGTGCCATAACACCGTGCATAGACCGCCGCAAATCTTTTACCCCAGGTCTCACAGTCACCGAGTTCAGGGGCCAAATCCTTAGGTAAACTAATTGTCAAAATCCTGTGTTCGTCACCAGGAGTCGTATTAGGAAATACTGCTTCCAGCTGGTCAAATTTCTCGGCAAGCCAGAAAGAAAAGCCATCCTTCTCCTGGGGACGCTTGCCCATTACAGCATTGACCATCACAGGACTGAGCTTCAATCTGCCCTGTCCGGCTGGAAGCGCCGCACCCCCCCGGGGGCCCACCCGGAAGATTACGGTCTATGTATTGTACTAAAGCTTGAATCACGGCAATCGAGACAACATGTAGTCTACGAACTTCCGCCAGGGTACAATTGCCGTGCTGAGGATGAGGAGTAAATCCAGCCAAAAAGGGCCAATTTGCGCCTGGAATGGACAAAGGACCTAACCTCGGAGCGGTTAAAGAATGGGGTAGGGCGCCACCAAACTAAACGCGATGCTGCCAAGTATCAATAGGAACTTCCTGTGCTCTGTACGGAGTATATTCATTCGGTACAGGAGCAGGAGTGTAAGTGTGTAACACACCAGAATTAGGGTCCACAGCCGGAAATGTCACCCACAAATAAAACAGTTCGTATGGGTAAGCTGCATCTGCACTCACCACTAATATCACTGCCAAGCCTTCCAATGGCACTTGGTAAGTCTGCAAATGATTGAACACCGCAATGCGACTATGCTGCAGAATGTCCACCGGTTGGCCCATGATAGCACAGGAACGTAGAAAAACAAAGTAAACTTTGTAGCACAACTGGGTAGTAATTCAAAGAAACCGTTTTAGAAAGATTCAAGCTTGAAAAGACCTATTTCAAAAATAGGTAGGTTTGTCCGACACCACCGTTTTCCGGAAACGACAGTGAAGGGGTTAGGGATTGAATGATATACTACTCGAGTGTCATGATATAAGACCACCAACGTATAGGCGCCATGTAGCAGGGATTCCGTTCTCCTACAGAACTGTGCATAGAGATTTGGAACCTCAGTGAATTAGGGTGGCCCAAAACTCACCTCAGTACCCAAAATCCCCTTACCGAGCTAGCTACAGTGTCTCATTGGTCATAACAAACTCCCAATGTTTAGACAAACCAGAACATGAACTTACAATACCTCAGGTCACGTGGAACACATGAGCACTCTTTTGTTTATACAATCATTTCAAACCAGAACGTGGAGTAAATGAGGACACGTGCCAATTTGAAATATTTATTTACTCCAGCCGTTTTCTCAAATGCAGTATCTTAGATAATACAAGGAAACATATTATCAGAAGCAAAGTTATCAGCATAGTCACTAGTCCATAGAAAGCAAAAGGTGACAGCATGCTAAAATGCTGCAATGCATAAGGGTTAACAACACCTAATTCTCACCCTCCCTAACTAGCATATTATATTAATATCTAAGAAGGTCTCTTTGGGTTTTAGCAGGGCGGCCCAATACCTCAAGATCCTAGTGTGAAGGGATCACATCATCTTCCACCAGCTCTCTGCATGCGAACCGCATCTAGTGTGTATTGTGTGCTCTAAGCAAAGCAATATAAAACGCGCCTAAAGCAAGAATTTGGCAGAAGCTGCACTTATGTTATGTCTATGAAGGTGCGAAGATCAGACCTCACAACAATACTGTGTCGAGTTATCCTTGAAGCTTCAGCACTCACTGTACAGACATAGTTTACCAAGCAAAGCTGATATCAGAGCAATAACATATTATTCTCACGTAAATCACAACGCTCTTCTAGGCTGAAAGCTAAAACAACAATTATGTGCCGGGTGCAGAAGCAGCAAAAAGGAAAAATGGCGTTTAAACATTTAATAAGCTCATGCTAACTTAACACGGTATATAGGTAAGCAGTAACTATATGACAGCTGGAGTGCAATTTTGGAAAGGGCTGTATGTATGGTTTGCACAGTCCCTTTCCTGCAATTCATGGTGGTTGGCAAGCAAAGAGGAAACCCAAGTGTGACATAATTAGTGGTGAATTCTGCAGTCTCGCCACTGCCCTTTTTGTTCTGTGGCAAGTGACTCACGGACACTCCTCCAGGTTGCCACAATGCCAGAACAATCCAAGTAGGAAGGATGCTCAGCAACCCGATGCATGCATCCAGCAACTCACTGTCAGGCAGCATGTGGAGTACTCCATCCCCCTCTGAATGTGTTGTGTCTGGTAAGCTTTTGGCACCTCATCAGGCCCAGGTTTCGACACAGATGTAACATTGCCGTACACTCAAATCTCTTTTATCTACAAATAGTAGCCATGTCACATGATTTCTTTGTGTAAAAGGGACCTCCCAGCTACACCAGGTTCTTTCCTAGCATGTGGTGTAAGCAGATGTGTCCTGAAGGGTTTGATTTTGTTTAATGATTCTTCCAAGACAGAAGGGAAACGCCCTTGCATATAGGTTGAAAAGACCTCGAGAAAAAATTGGAGAACGATTCAGCTGCCATATTTGACGACTGTAGCAAAAGGCTCTTTGGTATAGTTAGGCAGTGAAATACTATTCTGACACAGGAAATAGGTCACATTGAATTGAAATATAGGTGGGGAAATATAAAAATGTTATAATGATTAGCTTTGAGAGTTGTGTCCAATCACAATAGTTTTCACCCTTCAAACATTGCTGGGAGCCCTCTCGAAGGTTCTGTATGACAGAGCGCAGAATGGAACAGAATAGAAGTAGAAGAATGCCTGCTATATGCTGGAAGAAGAGTACTTAATTTGAGCCTGTGGTTTACTGCACTCGGTATGGTAACTTAATTGTCAACACCGGCACTTATTACAGTCTGCCACATTGTGGTGCTGTTTGTCCTATTCAGAGATCAGCATAACAACAGTTGTTTATTCATTTAATATACATTAAAAATGACTATTACCACCCAAGCCATTCCTATAACCTAAAATGTAACACGTGTAGGTGTTTGATGATTAGTAGTTGTGTTGGTCCTGTCACTGGCAGTCTTGTAGGGGCTATAGGTGATGCGAGGTCCCTGGCACTTATTTATTTGCAAATTAAGCACTGTGCAAGAATTCCCACCTGCCTCCTAGAGGACATTAGGCAGGAGTTTCTCCAACTTTATCTGAATCTCTGTAACTGCAAGACTTATGTAAGAGCTATTGGAGATAGTTTTGCACAGACTCCATCGATAAAGGGGCCAAGATTGTGTCCAGGAAGATGGCTTGCCTGTTGGAACTTTTTCCCTGCTGTGCCAGAGTGAAGAAGATCCAGAGAAAAGAGGAAGCTGATTCTCCAGGGTAGTGCATTTATTCACTTAGACTTTGTAATATTTCCACCCATGTGCCTTGGTAAATGATGAACACAGTGAGGAAATAGGAAGTAGAGGAACCAGGCTTTCACTGACTAATGTGTGATTGTGGGAAATTTCGTGTTGTACGGCTACTGCCATTTGAATTGATTTCCTTGGGGAGAACGTACCTGCGCTGACTTTGCTCCCTGCTCCCGGGGCTGGTCTCCCTCTGCCACCGCAAGCCTCCTGACATCCGGCGCGGTCGCAGAGAGGGGGGGACTACATGTCCCAGGTGTCCTAGCGGCAGGAAGCCGCTCACGCTCATTCCACGCCCGGAGGCGCTTAAGACCAGAGGAGAGCCTCGGCGGAGAGGGTGTTGTACCGCTACTTCCATTTGAATTGATTTCCTTGTGGAGAACGTACCTGCGCTGACTTTGCTCCCTGCTCCCTGCTCCCGGGGCTGGTCTCCCTCCGCTGCCGCAAGCCTCCTGACATCCAGCGCGACCGCAGAGAGGGGGGACTACATGTCCCAGGTGTCCTAGCGGCTGGAAGCTGCTCACGCTCATTCCGCGCCCGGAGGCCCACAAGACCAGAGGAGAGCCCACGTCGCGGGACATGCGCGGGCGTTGCCGGACTAAGCCCGGGCAAAGGGCAGGCCGTCTGTGGCCGTCCAGGGCCGGGAGAGGCCGGGCCGGGTCACCCCTCTTGGTTGAATGACTTTAAACTGATTGAATTACTAATTTGTGGTAACCATTTAAATCTTGAAGTTTTTGATGACTTTGTAATTGATATTTGATTTTGTTTAAGCCTATATCACTTTCTAACGATTTTTACCTCTCATTCTTATATTATTGGTGTTTGTTATACATTTATTTTTCTTTAGGACTATCATATTGAGGTGTTGCCGATATAGTTGCTTAGGCTCTTTTCTGTTTATGGGGAAAAATCCTCCTTTGCAGCCCCGTCCTAATACGAAGCAAAGTGCACCTTTGAATATTCCTCTCCCAACCTTGACTGCAATAGACAAAATGTTGCAGAAAACTATAGGGGTGGTCGCATCCGCCATACAAGATACAGAGAGGCGTCTTTCTCTCCCAAATGGTATGCTTCCTCCCTTGCCCACTGTAAATTCATCTATTCTTACGATGAACTCCCAGGACTCAATGTTAGCACCTTCATTTGTTTGATTGCCAAGTGCCCAGTTTATTCCAGCGAATCATGAAAGTGCCCCCACTCATTTCAATCTGTCCTCTGAATCTTGCCCCCTGCCAACTAGATTATCCTTGACACCAACTATTTTACCAACGAATGATATTGTTGAGCCCCCGCTACTAATAGAGGATTCCCTAGGGCAGGTGGTGTGTGACCTCTCCTCTAGTCCTATCTCTATATCGTTATCAAGGTCGAACAACACCAGCCCACAGGTAACTACGAGAGGACTAAAAGCGAGGCGTAAATTAAAGCACACTAACAAGGAAGAATTACCTGTAAAAAATGATAAAGGGAAGGGTACTTCTAAACAACGTAAAGTTAATGCAAACTCAGTTGGATTGAAAGGAAATGGAGGCAATGGTTTGACAGATAATGTTCCTGATCCAAACATCACAGACAGGTTAGAAGTTGACGAGTTTTCTTGGGTAGAATGGAGACCTTGCTAACAACCCTCCTTGAGGCTATCCATGTAAAAGTTACTACTATTGAAGCCCGGGTAACTAGCATAGAGGAATAAATGGCTAACAATCCCCACCGCACACAGCTAGAACCTCTCAAGATTTTATCAAAACCAAAGGTAGTTAATGTAGGTGAGAATTTGCAAATCATATCCTCGAAGCCGGTCACTCAAGTTCAGCATAAAAATGGGGAGTCTTGTAGGAGAACGGAACACAAAAACATTTGGGGTAATAACACTAGGGGAGTAGCAGATCCTATAGGCCCAACTCGGGGAGGTAGTGATAATAACAATACTACAAGTGATGTAAGAAGAGCTCAGTTTTGTATAGAGGATAATGCAAATCTACCCTTACCAACTCTAAACTTACCCCCTGAAGCTAAACCGTATACGGGTGTGTTAGCTAATGTTCCAGTTTTGCCTCCCAATGCTTTTGAACATTGGTCGACACTGAGTAATAAAACCCTTCACTTTCTATCCATGAGTTATGGTTTTGATAACCCATCACTGTTTTCTGAATTCAAGATGGTCAGAAGGGTTAGATGGATAGGCTCATCTGGTAAATCCCTGAGTGGCGACTGTGTCGTTTTAACATTCCGGTCACCGCTATTGGTGCGTAACATAATTGAGAGAGGATATATTGGGGCTCTTAATACTGGGGTATTAATATTCTTCCCCTCGGTTTCTTTTACTTCCCCATGCAGCCTGGTAGGTTTCCAGGATCCCACTGTCAGACAATGAATAAAATGGGTACCATCCAAGGAAGATACTATATTCTGACTTCAAATCCCTTTGAGATCCTGAGTGGTTTAGAGAACAATCATTGACTTCAATTAGACAATCTTGTAAACACTTCCAGCAGAGTAGCATACTCAAAGCCCGTCTCGAAGCACGAGTATGTAGGGAATGAGCGGGCGGAAAATGTTAGTAGTTTGGGGACTAAGGATAATAACGTGGGGTGGGAGGCCTTGGAATCTGGTAGTGAGTTAGCACTCCCAAATGGAACGGGACCATTAATAGAAGGTGTTAGGTCCCCTCCCCATGTGCCACCCCCCGTCGTATCCCCCGTAATGCAACATTACCTCTTGGAACATTGCTGGAATTAAGTCTAAAATTGATAACCCAGTTTGGCAGGACTTTATTTATTCACAAGATTTGATCTGCCTCCAGGAAACCTGGAGCACGGAACCGGTCCTCCTTAATGGGTACAAGAGTTTCCATACCTCAGCTGTTGAAGTTATGCATGGGAGAGCCAAGGGAGGGTTGAGTGTTTATTTGTCAAATAAACTAAATGTAACAAGGGTCATTGAGCCCTTTAAAAATACCTATTTCCAGCTTTTGATACTGGAACTGGATCTTGATATCCCATTGTCCTTGTAAACTTATATAATAATATTGTTCAGGTTGAAGTGTCAAATGTTCTTAACAAATTGTCTAAAGCACTATCTTTACAGGCTAAAGGTGCTAGGCACGATATGATGACTCTCTTAGTTGGAGATTTTAGCTGTACTTTATGTAGTGTATCAGAAGATAACAGATGTGGAATAGTATGGGAAGAGGGTTTGCCTCAATCTCATTTTACCCACACCCCCTTGGGTGAACAGTTAACCAAACTACTTAGCAAGTTTCACCTGGGTTTTATGAATGAAGTTTGTGTGTTACCCTCCCTTTTATGCCCAACATTTAGTGGGAGGGGTTGCTCCTCTACCATTGATTACGCTCTTGTAACTAATAATCATGCTGACAAAATCTATTTTTTTGAGGTCTCAGATGTAGCATTAAGTGACCATTTTCCGCTTTGTATGACCCTTTTGATGTCTAAGGAGTCCCTTCCAAGGAGTAACCATGAAAAAGAAGGAGGAAGTGAAAATTTGTCCATGGGTAGTATGAATGGCTACTCGTTAAGATGGGTGATGGTCGACCAAACAAAAACACTTAATCCAGTAATCAGTAAATGTACGTCTGATTTAGCGACTTGTTTGGGGGAAGATTCTACCCCTGAAATTCTCCTTGCTTCCTTCTTGACCATCTCTAATGAAATTAGGAATTCTCTTACGCGTCAGTGCAAAAAAAACAGAAAGAAGGGAGGTTGGTTTACTTCCAACTGCACTCGAGCTTATGCACTCCTAAAGAAAGAACTGCATAATAAATCTAGATGTGTCTTGGAGGTTAGGAGACTTAGGTAAGAATATAAACTCGCTATTAAGGACGGGCAGAATACACTAAAAGCTGAAGCATGGGAAGCTTTGCACTTGGCATCTGTAAATAATGATAGTGCTGGCTTCTGGAAGATTATTAGAACCCCTTTTTTAATGAAAGAGCCCCGCCCTTAAATAGAAATTGCAATTGTAGAGGCAAATTGGATTGAGCATTTTGCTAAGGTATATGAGGGAGAGGCATCTATAACTCCTCCTTGCTCTCCTATCTTTTATCCTGCATCAAGGAATTTGATGTTTACTTTGGAGGAGGTGGAAAAAGCACTTCATGCTAGCCAGGGAGGCAAGGCGCCTGGCCCGGACGGTGTTCCCATAGATATTTTTAAAGCTATTATTCCACTGTGGGGTCCCCTTCTGGTCCAAGTGCTTAATGCTAGTTGTCTTACAGATTTTTTGCCCTCCTGGGTGGAGTCCGTAATCGGGCCCATCTTTAAAAAGGGGGATAGACACGATCCGGGCTGTTATAGACCCATCTCCCTGTTGCACTCTTTTACGAAAATAGCTGGGCGGATAATTCAGGACCGTCTTATAGATTGGGCTAATGACAACTCCATCGTATCGGACTTACAATACGGTTTTTGTGACGGCCTAGGTACAGTGGAGCAAGGTTTAAACCTTTCATTGCTGGTCGGGAAATACACGAGGGCCAAGAAAGGGAGTCTGTTCCTGGCCTTCGTTGACCTCTCGGCCGCTTTTGACTGTGTGGTACATTCCAAATTGTGGGCTTTGCTAGGACAACTAGATGTTGATGAAAATATTATTTATTTTCTTAAACGTTTTTATAGCAATGCGTCAGCCCGTGTTCGATACGGTCTGAATGGGGAACGCACGGACAAAATCCCTATCAGGAGCGGAGTCAGGCAGGGATGTGTCCTGGCTCTGTTCCTTTTTAACTTGTACATAAATGGTCTGAAGGGAGCCCTGTGGAGTGACATCTTAGATTCCCCATATGTAGCTGGTCGCCCAATCCCGGCACTTCTGTACGCTGACGATGTGGTGCTAATGTCTCGTACTCAAGTGGGGCTTCAACGCGTGGTGGATAGGTTTGACCTATTTATGGAAGATCTAGGGTAAAGGGTAAACACCTCAAAAACATTCATCACGTGATGTGGTAAAGATTGTAAAACCAAACGGGCGATCTTCATTTCAGGACAGAAGCTAGAGGCAACTAAACAATTCTCTTACTTAGGTATTCTATTCACTCAGAATGAGTCTTGGGCTCAGGCAGTAGCAGTTAAAAAACTTGCGATGATTCGTTCCACTGCTGCCCTGAAGACCTTTTCTAATAAACTAGGTAGGAGACCGCCTGTTGAGCTAATTAAAATATATAAAGCAAAATGTGTATCTGGCGCTACCTATGGGAGTGGGATATGGGGTTTTGCTGACCCTAACCCTGTCCAGGTAGCTGAAAATTCTTTCCTGAAAAATATCCTCGCAGTCCCTAAGAGTATTCCTAATTATAACTGACATGCAGAATTAGGACTCCCATTTGTATCTGACTTGATTAAGTTTGAGCCTGTGCTTTTATGGCACAGACTATGGACCAAAGAAGAAACCAAGCTGAACAGGGATATTGTGTCAGATATTCTAAAATTGGATGGAGCAATGAGGATACCATGGCTGAGTTATGTGTCCAAGTTTTTCACTGATATTAGAAAGCCGGAATACTTTTTAAATCTTTCTACTATCTCAGCCATTTCAAGAAAAGATTTGAGGGAGGATGGTTTGTCTTTTCTAGATACCTTAAGGATAAAAACTGAGGTTTTAAAACCAACTGTCCTACAACACCAATTGATATTAACAGCTTTTAAAATGCAACCCTATTTGATATATGTTCATGGCAATTATGATACATTTTTATTGATAAGCTTTAGATTTGGAATTTTCCATAGACTGGTTAGTTTTCCAAATATAAATGACTGGTCGCACGACTTAGTACCTTGTCCTTGTGACGATGTGTGACCCCAAAGTACTATCCATGTCCTTTTGTTTGGTAAATTTTATGATTCTCCAAGGCGTAGGATTTTATTGCCCCTACTGAGACAGATGGGCCTGCGCCAATGTCGTCTGGCTATGTTAAGCACACAATATCTGGACAATGAGCTATGTGTAGCAACAATCACAGCGTTTTTAAAACAAGTGATATATTTTAGGAAAACATTGATTATGTAATGTATTCTTAATTATAGGAAGAATGCTTTTTATTGGAATTTTGTCACCAATGAAATGTTTTGTACAATATGTAAATGTATCATATTGTCAACTGTTTTTAACACATGTTTCGCTTTTATGATTGTTGTTAACAATCGAATAAAGCTATATTTTGATTTTATTTTATTTAGTTGTTAGTTAAGCGGGTGACTATCAACCCTACGTAACAAACCCAAACCTAGTCAGGGTGAACCACTAAAGTCACTAAATTAACCTGAGCTCAACCTTCAAGTAGCCAAGGCACCTAGCAGAAAGGTTTAACTTAGAGGCAATGTGTAAAATAATATTGTAGTACCAAAATAGTAATAATGCCAAAACAATACAAAATAAAAATCTGAAACCAATTTAGAAACATAGAGTAAACTATAATAAATAAAAAAACACCAACAAAACAAAAAATCAATAGAGATAGGAGATATGATTTTTGAAAGTTTTAAATAAAACTAGCACCAAAAAGGGTTAAGCGCCAACAGCAACTGGTCACAGTACACAGGGCCAAGGCACCATTTTAAGCCGAAGTTGATGAAGAACAGGCTGGAAACAGGTACCGGGTTCGAACTGTCAGAGTATTTACCTTTGGACTTAGTATAGAAAGTGAAAGTCCAAAATCTTCAGAGGGCAATGCAGCAAACTGTGGTCCAAGAGGGCTCCATGAGGCCAGATGGCCGTCGGATGAGACCCTAGTGAAGCTGTTTTGGTGGAAAATCTCTAAAGGTGAAATTCAAATTTCACACCCAGGAAAGGTCATTTGCCGGTCGATACTTTTAGTGACTTCACCAGGTCATCCTGTAACTGGTTTCAGGGTATCACCCCTCATCAGGCAGGCTAGCATGAATCTGGTGGAGTAGCAAGCGGGTCCACGTCTGGGCATAAACTTCTCACTTAGGGCGACAAATGTAAAACAAGCATTTACAATGCAATGGTCTCGGCATTATTAAAGGTAGAGCTATTGGCATTGTTTTTTATTTTTTATTTTTTTTATTAATAAATGGCCTTGTCATTTACATAGGCAATAGCTTAATCGTTAAAGAAATGGCATTGTCATTTACAATGCTAATATGTTTATTGTTTGCAAATGCATTACTTATTGCATTTACATCAACACAGAGCTACCCACACAAAGCTACCTACATAGAGCATTCACATAGAGCTACCTACACAGAGCCATACTCACACAGACAGAGGCATCCACATATAGAGCCACCTACAATAAAAGCTATCTACACAGAGCCACAGCCACATACACACAGCGACACACACAGAGCTACACACACATAGCTACACACACACAGGTACACACACACACAGCCACACGCACACATAGAGACACACATACACACACACACACAGAGAGACACACACACACAGAGACACACACACTGAGCTACACACACATACACATACCTACACACACAGAGGCACATACACAGAGCCACACACACACAGATTTACACACACACTTATAGTTACACACACAGAGCCACACACAGAGCTACACACACACATATAGACAGAGCTACACACACACAGAGAGAGCCACACACACACACACACACACAGAGCCACACCGTGACAAAGCTGTTCACCCGGTCCCTAATTAATGTTTTGTCGCAGTACCAAATCCACCCGGTACCATTCCTTCCTCGAGGACAAGCATAAAATGGCAACGACTGGGTGCTCTCCAATTCGAGGCCCCAACACAAAAGTATTCTCACATTTCTATATGTGTAAATATATCATGCATGTTTTTCCTGTAGTTCGTAGCTTTAATTATTACTATATAAAATGAGAACTTACTTTTAGAGATCTTAAAGCTCTTACATCGACTGTACTAAAATGATTTTTAGCTCAACCATCACAAATATTAGCTTACCACTCCTGGCTATGCAGACACCTTCAAATATTATCCCGTTTCTAGTGCATCTTAATTAGGCACCAATAAACACGTGGATCCTGCAAACCTCTTCCCTGAACACAGAAACCCTTTCTCAACTTATCACTGCTAAAGTTCGTGTCGAAACAACTTATTTCTGTACACCATGAAATGTGGCTCCTTTTACATAGTCTCCCCAACTTGTAATGCTTCAGTGGCCTCACCAACTAACTGCCATCCGAAACAGGGATCAGAGCACTTTAAATAGCACCAGTTAAGTTACACACATTCATTTTTGTCAGGCACGGGGGAGAATAAGTGATTTGCCCAGGCGCATGCAGATTGTGTAAGAGGCATAAGCCAAATAATATTTCTCTTATAAGTGCTCGGTTGTGAGCGCGCTTTCATACTTAACGTTAAACACGACTTCCAATTGAAAGCGCTCCCTTTTTTCTAGCACGCATCCCGAATACAAAACTGGACCTATTGATAAATGAATACCGTGCTCGAGGCATTACCTAGTCATGTATCGTGGACTTTACTTTTCAGCGCGGTCTCATAGCGCCTATGCATATAAGAATAAGTACATTTCCCTGTACATCCAAAACTGGCTACGGGCAGCGCCACGCATAAATACCCGCCATGACTGTCGTCTAATCGTTGGCCTCCTAGTTTGTACCGTGACAGTTATAAACCTCCCAGTCGCCTATGCAGAGCATAATGGGCGAATCTATCCGAGTTCTCATCGCGCTTCCCGACAAAAACGCCTGAGACCCAAGCAACTCGCCATGGCATTTGGCACGGGGGCATCGGATGATATGCTGGCGGCCGGACCTGAAATAAACTTAATTGAACAAACCTCCGCTGCCAGCCCCGCCGCACCGGAAAGGCAGGGGTAGCGTGCCTGGCAGGAACAGGGAAGGTGTCGTGGAGTGGTTGCGAGGCTGAGGTGCCACGAGCAGCGGGGAAAGCTGTACAGCGGGGAAGGTACCGTTGACCAGTCGGGTAATACTGGGATGTGGGGGAGCCCGCAACTGGTGTGCCCCCCTCCCCCCTGCAACAGTCCCGTCTTGCTCCTTCCACTCCTCCGAGTGCAACCCCGTGCCTCACCCCCGAGAGGTAGGCGAGGGCAGGCTTGGGGGCCAGGACCCTGGAAGTGGCCTGCTGGTGAGGGCCGCGTCCCAGTTGGGGGCCGCATCCCCCTACGTGGCGGGAGCTACCGGCAGTCAATGCCAATAGAGGAGAGAGGCAAGGAAGATTCACTATCCTGCCCCACCCCGATACCACGCAGGACAAGCACCCACGCGACCAGCAGCAGCGGCGGCGACCCTGATGCCCGAGTTGGAAGGGGTCCCGGCCAGCGACTACAAATTGCTCTGGGCAGACATTACTAAATGCCCACTCCCCTTGTCCCCGGGAGCTGGTCTCCCCCATGATGGACATAGCCACGGCGGGGGCCGGGCACAGCTGCCCATCTTTGGGGAAGGGGGGGCACAGCACTCACCGCAAAATCGCGGATCCCGGAGACACGTCTGAAATGGCGGACGCAAGCTTCCGAACATTTTCAGATTCAGGGGCGTGTTCGGCGTTCTAAAAAGGGTCATGGCTAAAAAGTGGAAAGAAAAGAACGAACACGTCCCCGAATCCGAAAGAGACGGAGCTTCTTTCGAGTGACGCCTCTCTCCTCCAATGGTTGGCCTCCGTTTAGGAAGCCAGCCAATGGAGGAGAGACGAGGAGAGAGGCGGGTTTAAGCACCCTTCTGAAAGACATTAAATCTCCGACTTCCGGCTGGCAAGCCAGCCTTCGGTCCTCGACCTAAAGAACAGATGATGGATCGAATGCTGAACAAATCAAACATTCACCCCAAGTCACAGATCTGAGTTAAATCTATCATTTTTTTGCACGACACGCCGTTCCAGTTTAGATCCAGCCATATGCAAATCAGTCTTGACCAGGCTTCCCATGGAAACAGTCCAGCCTGAACTGCCAGGCCAGGTCCTCCCTGGACAATAAGCAAGCGTCCTGGGAGCTGCTTCGGAGTATCACCCTATATCAGCCAGGCTATCCTGAATCTGTTGGCGTATTGCGCACAGGACCTTGATTTGAATAGTGCAGCAGGTGCTGTGGCACCATGCCCAAATAGTTGTCAGAACTCCTCTAAACACCTAATATTGCTGTATGTTACCACTATACTGGCAGCCACAATTGGAGTTAGAATGGCTTGATTCGAATGGTGCAGCGGCAGCAGGGCCAAAAGCTATAGGGACCCCACTAAACGAAGAATATTGCTACATTTTACTAATAACCAGGGAATCACAAGTGCAGTTATCTAGCAGGCACTAGGGCCATGATTTCAATGGTGCTGCAGGTACAGTGGTACCAGGGTCAAAAGTTATCTGAACCCCTCTTAACACCAAATATTGTTATATTTAACTACTAAATAAGCAGTCACAAGTGTAGTTACCTTACAGGCACCAGGGTCATGGTGCCGAAGGTGCAGTGACACCGGGGACCAAAGCTCTAGGAACCCATCTAAACACCAAGTATTACAATATTCTATTACTAAACAGCCAGTCACAAGCGCAGTTACCTTACATGCAATAGGATCATGATTTGAATGGTGCAGTAGCTGCAGCGGCACAGGGGCCAAAAGTTGCCATAACTCCTCTAAACTCCAAATATTTCCATATTTTACTACTAAACAGTCAGTCAAAAATGCAGTTATCTTGCAGGCACTAGGGGCATGATTTAAATGGCGCAGCAGGTGCAGTGGCACCAAGCCCAAATGTTGTATGAACTCTTCTAAACACATAATATTGCTGTTACATCAATTAATTCTATTATTTCCCTCTTTCATTTTTGAAACATTTGCTATTAATATTACTTACCCACTCTATACCACTAGTAACAGCACGATATATTGCCTTTTTGTACATAAACAAGTTAGAACACTTTTACAGACTTTCTGTAACTTATAAAATACAACTACTCAGCAAGCTACAACTTACAACAAAAAAAGCTTATTACTAATCACATAGGTGCAACCTAATGCATTTATAAATGTGTGTTTTAAATTGGTGTGGGATTTTTCTTGTTTTGCATTTTCACTTTATTACAAGTTGTGTACTGCATAAATACTTTACACATTGCCTGACTGCTTTTGTTCCAAACTACCAGAGGGTTGAGCACTGGTTAATTTTGTGACTTTTGTGGTTGACCCTTATAGGTCTTATTAGATCTGGGGGTCTCTAGTTGGCAATGGTATTCACCTTTGTCCAAATAGGGGCCCTCACTTCTAAGTCAGGATAAGGGGATTACACTCCTTAATAACCCCTGCTCACCCCCTTGGTAACTTGGCACAAGCAGAGGCAGTGTGTTAAGCATTTGTGAATATACACAGTAATACAGTGATAACACTACAGATGGACACAACACAGGTTTTTATAAAAATAAGTATTCTTTATATAGACTTAAACACAAGACCACAAACGACAAAATCCACAATACTACACTTAAGATTACTTAAAAGATGATTCAAGCCTCTTAGTTCAAGTTGTTGGTAGATGCGACAAAGTTCTCAACAAAGTACCTGGATGCGTAACGCAAAGTGAACAAAAGGCTCGCAAAAGGGGAGATGCGTCGGATCCGTGACGCGGGGGAACTGTTGCGTCCTTCCTCAATGCTTGCGCAGAGTAGGGGACTCGTTGTGAGCCTTACCGGTGCGGAGGTGATGCGTAGATTCTCAGCCTGCGGGCCTGTTGCGGGGCGCAAGATGGCGCCTTGATGCGATGCGACGATCTGGGTGCGATGCGAGAAGATGGAGCCCTTGATGCGGCGATGATGAGGAGTGATGCCCTGGCAGCCTTGCGACGACTCTGTACTTTGGAGCAGCGACAGGCCTGCGACATGCTTCTCCGGTGATGCGATGGCGACTCTCACAATGGCGTCACGCTTCTCCGGGGAGCAAAAGCAGAGAGTTTCGATGAACACACGCTGCCAGGGAGATGCAGCGATGGCTCGCTTCTCCGGCGTTGCGATGATTTCAGCTGCGGTGGTGACACGCTTCTTCTCGATGCGTCGCGCTTCCAGCTCCCAGTGGCACGCAAGTGACTGGAGTCAGAATTCCCAGCAAGGAAAATCAGGAGGGAGCTGGAGGTGAAGTATTTTGTCATTGAGACTTCAGCAGGAGGCAAGCACAGTTCAAGCCCTTGGACAATACTCCAGTAGATGAAAGACCTTACAAAGTTCCTTCTCCTTTCCCTTGGCAATGAAGCAACCACTGCAGGCCAACCCAGCAAACAGCACACTGGCAGAGGGGCAGTCAAAACTCCTGCAGCTTCCTTGGTTCTTCTCCTTGACAGAAAGATTTCTTGTTCCAGAAGTGATCTAATTTCTTGCAATCAGGGTCCCAATATTTATACCCCAAAATCCTTTGTTCTCTGAAGGCAGAGAGGACTCTGCCTAGTTCAAACCAGTTCCTGAGCACTTTGTTTACGTGACTCTCTTCTTCCTTTCACTGTGCAAGGCAGAGACATCAGCCGCCCCACAGGAGGTGGAGCCAGCACAGGGGAGGGAAGATACAGCTCTGGAGCACTCGTTTGATATGATTCCTCCTCTCCTTTCACAGTGCAGGGCAGAGACATCAGACAAACCACAGGGGGTGGAGCCAGCATTGTAGAGGGAAGGCCCAGCCTGACTGAGGTCCCAGGTGCAACTCCTCCCTCCCATCTAGATGAAGATCTCTCTATTCACCACTGGGCTTCCCCAGCCTGTCTCCTGGAATTCCCCAGCCCTGTCACACACAAACCCAGACAAGGAATACATAACCCAGCAGAGGCAGGCTCAAATGGTTAGGCAAGCAAATACCTGCTTTCTAAAAGTGGTATTTGCAAACACAGAATATTAAAATAAACTTCACTAAAAGATTTATTTTATAATTCTGAGTTCAGGCATACTAAATTCGAATTTCTACCATGTTCCCTGAGTCAGTTAGGATTATAAGAGTGTAATAATCTAACTGCCCATTCTGGCCAATAAGAACAGGTAGCCTTAGTGAAAAACGAAAATGGCTGTAATTCACTATTAGAACATGCTACACACATCAGAGCATGTCCTACCCTATACTTACAATGCATCCTGCCCTTGGGCTTACCATAGTGTTGTCTAATATGAAGCAAAGGGAAGGTTTAGGGACTGGCAAGTGGGTGCACTTGGCCAAGTCGACATGGCAGTGCTAGACTGCACACAGGCCTAGCAATGGCAGGCCTGAGACACATTTTACAAGCTGCTTCTGTGGGTGGCACAGCCAGTGCTGGAAGCCCACCAGCATCATTTGATTTACAAGTCCTGGGCACACATGGTGCACTGTACTAGGGAATGCCAAATAAATCAAATAACCCAATCATGGAGTCCAATTAGTAAATTAATTTAACATAGAGAGCACTTGCACTGTGGCACTGATTAGCAGTGGCACAGTGCCCAAAGCATAAATCCAGCACAAACATATCAAAACAGAGGAGGCAATCCGTCAAAAAATGGAAGGGAGACTCACGCCAATGATGTCAGGTCTAACAGGGCTTGTAGTTGTTGCTTCAACAGGGGCCACCACCCCCACCATTCAACCAACAACCCAATGTATCACATTGGTGGCTGCAGTGGAATCCAGTATTTGTGTTTGTGCAGTACGATACAGTGATTTGTGTAACACAAAACTCACATATAAATAGTTTGACACCAGAGTTGACCTCTTTTAAAATTCATACTGGTTTCTATTGCCTGTTTTCTCCTTTATCTAAATTTGAATAACCTACCTCTCTTTTTTGTACCATGGAGCTGGATCTGAACAACTTTGACACTCTCACCAGAGCTAAGCTGCTGAAGATTTCCAAAGATAAGGGGTAAAGGCAGGCAGGAAGGCTACCAAGCTGGGTCTCCAGATAGCCCTCCCAACCTGTGAGGAAGCACAGAGGTGGCCGACCACCCCAGAGGAGGCTGACCCAGAGGAGGGGATAAACTTTAATGCTGAGGAGATGAAGGACCCAGACCTGGGTCCTGAACTGCAGGGAGAGCACAACTCACCCCCAGAGGGTGTACAGGATGGAGCAGGAAGCAGTGTGTCTGCTCGGTATTTGTCCCCAGAGGAGCTGGAGGACAGGAAGGAAGAGCGGGAGATCAGGTTGCAGCAGGCCAAGATGTAGCGAGAAACAGAAGAGAGGAAGGCTGACGCGTAGAGAGTCTTGGGGCAGACAGAAAGCTGAAGCTGTGATTCCTTGGCAACGGAGGGGCCTATAGTTAAATTAAACATTCCAGTCATGAGTAATCCAGTTTTACCATGTTTGAAGGGGAGAGCACAAGCACTTTTGCGCTAATTAGCAGTGGTAAAGTGAACAATCCTAGTTATATATTCCGCAGTGGCCCAACTCCAGTTGATCACCAGATGGCTTGACAGGGCAAATCAAATGGAGCTTGGCCTGATTAGCCTGCAACCGAATCAAGGGGCCTTCCTGGCCAAACTGCTTCAACCAACACTGGAAATTCCTCGGCAAGGACTACTGGTTTCCACTGCGCTGCAATGCTGGCATAGGTGAGTCAAATAGATGGATGGGACCGTACTTTATGCTCATGTGCAGCCGTTGGTGAGCCTGCCTCATGGGGCTCGTATCTCCTTCTTCACCGCAGTGCAACTCGCAGTGTGGATGGAAGCAGGAATCATAACGGTTGGTGATTGTTACCATATGGGAACACTAATGTCACTAGAGGATCTGCCCATACAAAATTACCTGCCTCCTGGCCAATTCCTTACCTTTGAGGCGATGGCGCAGACCTTCCGGAAACTATGGGGCGTGGATATTAGGAATCCCTGGCCCATACTGTACTCCAACAATTTCTGATGATGGGTTCGGGCCGACACCCAGTACATGGCTCTATAAAGCCTTAAATGCAATGGTTAAGAAATCACTGGATGTGCTTACGGTGAAATTGGAAACAGTGCTGAGAAGCAACATCGACGACCAGGAATGTCGTAAACTTTTGGCATACCTGCAAAGGGTGTCCACACACACACATGACATACTTAACCCCACACAAAATCACTGCCATTTATGGAACAGAACCTGTGAAGTGCCTCCGCTGTGCACTTCTAGATGTATACTTTTGCCCCATGATGTGGGGGTGAACTCACCTCCAGATGTAGTGGGAGACTATCCTGGTGAAAATAAATGCAACCCTGAACAGCGTGTTGGTGTGCAATATAGAGGTGCATCTTACCCAGACCGAAAACCAAGAAGGTCAGGAATTGGTTCCTGGATTTGGCTCTAATACTGGAAAAGATATGCATACCAAAGTCCTGGAAGTCCAGGGAGGGGCCTAGTGTGGAATTATTGGTCAGAGTTATAACCATGTGGGCATGAGCAGATGAGAGCTCTCTAAAAAGAGAGTAGGCCAGTGGGGTGAGTGGGAGACTGATAGCTAACATGTGGACGTAGGTCATAGAAGAATGAGAAAACCCCTCAGGTGCAATGAGTCCTCATAGTGACTCCAGAGCTTCAAGCAAGCCTGAAAACACTGTCCTTAGGTAAGAGATGGGTGCGCCCCACCAGCATGCCTTGGGTGGGAGCGTCTGCCCAGCCCTGTTGGGCCTGCTGACTGTGGGGGTGCCTTGGTCTTAAACCCCACTTGATCCGGAATGGAGGTTCCCACTTACTGGGTAGATGCCACACCACTGTCATATGTGGCGCCCTTACCGGTGGCCCCCTCATTGGTAAAGTCATAGAATCGCAGCATATGACCCTTAAGACTTTAGTTTCACAGTCCTGAGTTGGTTTGTGTTACAAATAAGGCTCACACTGCATATAACTGTTTGACTGCTGTCATGGATAGCTTGTAAATCTTATTTGGAGGGTTCATCACCTATGGCTGCAGTTATAAACTGTTACACAGGAGTTGGTTGCACAATTCACTCCTTTGGCGTGATACACATTCATGGAGAATGCAAAAACAACAATTGATGGACAGAATGTCAAACAATGTCTTACATTCACCCCAGTACAGAGATCTGTGCATAAATCCATTGTTTTTTGCTCACATGGCATTCCAGTTTGGACACAGCCATATGCAAATCAGTATTGACCCTGCACCCATTAGGAACAGTCCAGCCCGAACTGCCAGGCCAGGTCCTCCCTGGATTGGAAACAAGCATCCTATGACCGGTTTCGGGCTTTCAACCCTCATCAGCCAGGACAGCTTAAACTCCAGTGGCATGGTGAGCACGGGACCCATGTCTGGGCATACTGATCCCACTCGGGGTGACAAATGCAAAAACAACAATTGATGGTCAGAATGCAGAACAATGTCATACATTCACCCCAGTACAGATATCTGTGCCTAAATCCATTGTTTTTTTGCTCACATGGCATTCCAGTTTGGGCCCAGCCATATGCAAATCAGTCTTGACCCTGCACCCAATGGGAACAGGCCAGCCCGAACTGCCAGTCCAGGTCCTCCCTGGACTGGAAACAAGCATCCTAGGACCAGTTTCGGGCTTTCAGCCCTCATCAGCCAGGATAGCTTGAATCCATGGGCATGGAGAGCACGGGGCCCACGTCTGGGCATACCCGTCCCACTCGGGGTGACAAATGCAAGAACAAAAATTCATGGAGGTTCCTGGGCAACAGGGATTACCTGAAGTGGCTGGAGGACCATGGTGCTCAGGACCTTATGCCCTGCTATTGTTTTTTGACAAATGCTGTAAATTGTTTATTTATCCTGTTGCAAGGTGTTTTATATATCAGTTTCATTGATGACAAGTGGGCCTTCTGGCACCCCGTAAAATATGTGTTGCATGGAATAGACAGGCTTGGAGGGGTGGAGAAATGCCAGACATGAATATTATACTGCATTTGTCTCATATCACAGTAATAACATGTGTGTGTAAAATGCCAATAAAAGCATGTTTAAAAAACAATAAAAGTCCTAGAGTCATCAAAAAAAGGAGGGTAAAGGCAAAACTTTGGGGGTGACCCTGCAGAGAGGGCCAAGTCAGGGGAGACTAATCAATACCTTGATGGGCTTCCCTACTTAGGCCATAGGGAATGGACACTGGTCATCTACTGCAGAGGCCCTTGCCAGTTCTATTCTCCTCTGAATTCAGTTGGAGCCCTCTGTCTATACCCTCCTGAGCCACTGCACAGACCCATGAGGAACCCTTCCCCTCCATTGCGGACCCCATTTGTGCAGCACCTAACCATTACTTGCTCAGACATGCACCCAAGTAGGCAGACAGTGCCCCCATGGCAGCAAAGGGATGTGACCCATTCCACCCCTTGGATCTGACTATTGTCCCCAACCCAAATGAAAACTCTGCCTATAAGGACAGTGACTCTTGGTTCCTTCCCAACCAATGGGGGAAAAGTTCCCAGGGGTTACCACCCACGTTTGCAGCATTGCCTACATGCCCTACTACAAAGAATCCTACAGCACCCATATAAGCCCAAGTCCTAGATAGTGAACCTCTTCTTTGCTTGTGCAGAGCCCACGTGCTGACCCCAGAGGTGTGGCCAAGGAAATCAAAAACCTCTCCTCTGGGGTCCCTTGAAACCAGTTCTGTGGGCAGCTCCCTCCCCACTGGATTTGGTGCCTGTCTCAATGGGGGAACAAAAGAAGGAGCATGTAAAGGTGTCATCTGCTATCTGCCTGTAGCAGGAGAGAACACTGCCAGAGGCACATATAACCTTCCCACACCCAGGCCTTTGCCTTTGTTCTTCAACAGTTTTCACAACTCATTCAGGGCTTGAGCTTTCAGAGGGCTACTGCTGGAGACGTGTGGCAATTAGCCTCCTTAATATTTATTAATATTCTGACTTCCCCACTAATTTTGGCTTTTGATAAATATTATAAAGAATCCACAAATGCTATTATGTTTCCTAACCAAAGATAGCATTATTAAATTCAATAGTGCACCCCAATGTTTATCGATGGAACAGCGAGCCTCGCTACAGTACAAATAGCTTTGGTGTGTCCATGTCACTGTAAGAACATGCTTATCATTCAATTTCTACATGTCCTACTTTTAAATACAATGCATCCTGTTTTATGGGTTATAACTCCTACTTTGGAGAGACTCATTAATATTTAAAAATAAGGTTTAGAATTGTCAAAAGGAGTTACTGTAACAGGTCTAATTGCAATTTGGGCTGCTCCAATCAGGTTACAATGGTAGGCCTAAAGCCATGTTTGCACTGCCACTGTAATGGAAGGGACAATAGGGGCATTTAACTTACAGGCCCTGGATACACCTTGTATCATATACTGGCAACAACTAGGTAAGTTACCACTTCGGGTTATGCTAATTCAACCATGTTAAACGGGGGAGCATAGGCACTTTACTTCTGGTTACCAGGGGTAAAGTTCACAGAGTTCTACATTCAGCAACAACATATAGAGCGAAAATCTAGGGGTACACCACTAAAAAGATGATAATTTCCTGCAAGAGAACAAATAGCTTGTATCGGATGTGCTGCATTGCTTAGCAGGGTCAGAGGGCATCTAGATCCTAGTCATGCACACCAAAATATTTACATTGATTCAGATTAAATTAGGCCATCCCAATTGAGTGGTGAAGTTGTTTGCGGGTGCAGAAAATGTGTGCACTGTTTAATGGCAAAGTAAGGGGCCTGTTGAAGTTATTAGAGGGTGCAGGACAATCTATGTACTGTACGATGTCAGAGGTAGGCAGCTTTGGTCACCTGGTTTATAGGTTTGGGATGCTCTGTAACCTATAACTGATGGATTTTTGGTGTTTTGTTGCACTTAAAACATGAATTAATGACTCACATGTTCGCACAACAATAATGTCACTTTAGCCTTTGTTTTGTTTCAGTGAAAACACACACATATATATTAAATGTAAAGTAAGATGTTATTACTGTACCTAACTATAACGTCACTTTAACCTTTGTTTTTTTCAGTGAATTGCTGAAGTTTTTTATAATTAAAGTAACAATATGAAAACCATATAACTGATCATCTGTCTCTCACCCTTCATCATACACCACAGTGCTATGCACTACATCCCATAACACAATACACACACTTTAGTGTTCAGCACGCACTACATAGAAACACTTCCCACATAAAATCAAAGCAAAGACACTGTCCTTTGAACCACATACCCTGCAAAATGTAGAATGCTAACCACGTAAGCAAATGCCTCACCACCACACATAGAGATAATTAGAACTATATAATTGCCACAATGCAGTACAATACAATATATTCCATAGCTTCCTGGGCTCTTAGAGAAGCCTGTGCAACCGGTGGAGGTGCTCCCAGGCCCTTCATTCCCCTGGCCTGGGAGGATAAGGTACTCTAGATAGCTTCACAGGAATTGCTGGCAAAGTGAAGACTGGTGAGTTCTACTACAAGGTGAATACATTTGTCTTCCTTTGCAGTTACAATAAGTGTTTTAAATGTATTTTTTACTGAAACTTTGCAATGTGATAGCTATGAAATCACATCTCCTCATAGGCTAACCACCCAACATAAGGCATCTTTGTTCTTGCCTTTTAAGAAAAACTCATACATTAGATATGTGTTAATATTGAGGTCACTTTATTTTTAGTCTAGTTATTGTCATTTTTATTTTATTTGTGGCCTTTTCACACACTGCAATCTATGAGTATGCTACACCTATGCTACCTTATGCTCTGCTTTTATGTAACTGCACAACATTTTATGACACAATGGTACAAATTTAAAAACACCTAGCGCCACTGGAATGACACTTACTTTGATGCTGCGGTGGTACTATATGCTGGCCCATATTTACAAGGCCACGCAAAGCTACCCTGCGTCCTTTTCATGGCCTTGTGAGAATGCCCCCTTTTCATGCCTCACTTTGTGTGAAAGGGGCATGCAAAGGGTGTTGCTATGGGCATTCCACTTTAACACCTATTACTTTTTGATGCTGCCCCAGATTTACCAGGATGTGTAAATCTGAGTCAGCGACAAAAACTAACGCCACTGAAAAGCAGGCGTTAGAGTGGTGCAGCGAGGAGAAATACTTTCTTTCTCCTCATTGTTTGCTCTCTCTATGTGTGCTGCATTCTGCAACACACATAGGAGGAGCAAATCTCCTTTTATGATTGTTTATGTGCAGGAAGGTGCCCCCTTCTACACATAAATAATCATCCCTGCAACGCAGGCGCCCTTGCACCATGACGTAAGGTTGTATGCATTGACGTTATATTGCTTTTTTAGAGTTGACGCAAGGGAAAAAACAGGGGTGCACTATATTATTGTGAATATGGCACAACACTGCACTTTTTCAATTATTCAGCGTGGCATTGCTAAATTGATTGCAGCACCGCCCTGCGTTATTTCTTTGTAACTATGTCCCAATGACTGTTGCAGTCCAGTATTGTGAAATAGCTACAGAGCAATATGCCAATGCATTTATCAGATTATGAATTTACAGGTAAGTACTGTAGAAAAATGTACATAGAGGCTCATATGAATTGTCTGCGACCAGCTTTATATGGATGTTTAAAGCGTACCCATTGGGCCTGCTGTCAACAAATGTGATTATTCTTAAACATTACACACTATATTGACATTATAAATAAGTATTTTTCCTCACTTATGTGTGTTGAAGTGCTAACACGTGTAGTAAGTTAATTAAAAAAATATTGTGTTACTTATTTTCTCTTTGAAGATTTTGGACCAAAGCCATGTTATTAAGCATTCAACTTCGAAGAAATAAAACCACCATGAACAATTTGGGATTTGTAGTAATTATTCACAGTGTACGTAGTGTAATAATTAAAATAAAAAACAGTTTTAATGTTTAAAAGTGATTCGTTTTTTTTTTTTAATTAGGGGCACAGCAAGAAAATGTGCCATCAAATTCTAAGCACTCCACTCTGATTGCTGAAGATTGTGAAGCCTTCAGGAATGTGCAGTCCACGTCAGGCCCTCTGTACTTCAAACCGGAACTCGCTCCGAGCCACATTTAAACACGAAGGGTATCTGTACCCATGGGAACCCCCAGGAACTGCAGCACTCATACTCATAGAAGTGCAGGATTGGGTTAGCCATCCTTTGGGTCCTCCAAAATTTGGATAATCAGAACTGGACTCTTCTCTTAAAGACAAATTCTGAGGACCTATATTGCTATATGACTAACCCCGGGCGAGTAACTCCACCCGCAACGGAGTTTGCAGATTTTTGCCAACTCCGCTCCAATCTAAACGCGTAGTTTAGGCAAAAACACCCCTCTGTGGTGGAGAGGAGTTAGCCGGCCCCTCCACCCTAACAAATTAAATAATAATGAAAAAAGAAGGCACTTAATTGCATGGCTGCCTCCTCCTCTGCCTGGCCGCTCTCCTTCCTGCTCCTCGCCGTCCTTCTCCATTGAAAAAACACTACGTTGTGTGTCTTGCGCGCGCACATGCCCAAGACACACAAGACGCACAACGGCGAGGAGCAGAAAGGAGAGTGAGGAGCCGAAATGAGAGCGGCCAGGCAGAGGAGGAGGCAGGCACGCAATTGTGAGGGGGGAGGGAGCGAAGCGTATTTCCACAGAGTTTTTTTCAAACTCGATGGTAATACGCGTAGAGGCACTGCGCCTGCTATGCGCAGGCTTATACAGGACCCATCGGAACCCCTTAAGGATTCTTAATGCATGCCCCTGCACCCTGATCCGTCAGCTGCTCACAGTCCCATTCAGGATAGGGTATACTGACAGGACTATTTAACAGTCATGTCCTGAGGATGATACCTGTATCAAGTTAAGTGGGATCGAAGCTTCATTGACTCTGTACACCTTGATACTCTCAGAATTGTTCATTTTATTGTACTATGGTGTTGCACTTTAGTATTTGCTTGGACAACTGCACATTTGATTCCAAGACCTTGCAAATGCCTGAGCTGTCTTTTTCGAGGGACCTGTGACAATGGATCAGTAACAAGGGTATTAATAATAATGTAGATACATCAAGTATGTTGTGATGCTATTAGAATTCACTTAAACTATTTCCTACTTTCCAGGAGGTGTATCATCATTTCTTAACAATAAGTCTATTTCTTGGTTTAAACCAAAACACAATTGTTTTAGCAGTGAAAAAACAGTACTTTTCTGTACTCAAAATTTTAAAATTTGGCATTAGGTAAGTATTTCAAGATGTATATTGGAGCCAGTTCAATGTTATAAAAATATATCTATACTCTTATGCATATTTCGATATATCGTGTTTTGAAAGTTCTACTTGACTGCAAACATGTTTGTGTTAGACCATTTATGAATGTTTATTTAATAAAACATCATGTAAATAACATTTTTGTTTTAAGCTGTCATATGAGTGAGGCATTCCTACATTGAAAAATTCTCGCATAAAATTTCGCTTAAAAAATAGACTCATGCTAAGGAGTATGTCAGTGGTTTACATTGTGCTGAATGGGTGATTGCAACACAATATTAAGGGATATGCCAATCAGCTTAGAACAAACGTATTAAGTGCTCCAGGACTGATAGTAATGTTGCTGTCATATCCACTGCATTTGTGGTTGCTTAATCAATACACACAAAAGTATATCAGGTCCAGTATGTTTTGAAGAAGTTAAAAAACGAATTAATATGCAGCACTATTGTGCAAATATTTGAATGAAAATCCAAAGACTATTAAAATAGTTCTGATTGTAAGGTATGTACGCTTGCCTTAGGTGGCATTGACCTAAGTGTGTATTGAAACGACTTATACAAAGGACTCAAGTCATACAGACGATCCTGGAAAACATATTTGACGTTATGTGCAATTTTAGTGAGGTTCCACCTCATAAATGTCAAAGGACGAGCAGGTATATCATCTAAAGGTTGTGAGTAAAGAGAATGTTGTGCTCAACAAGTAAACTGTCACATGACCAAGTGGTAACCTGCAAATGACAATACTTAAAAGTTTCTAGATAAAAATCCAGAAAATTAAATAAAGCCTGGTCATTGTGAATGTAGCAATGCTGCATGCATCAAATATTTTTAGATGTTGATTAAAAGTACATTTTCTTCTTTTTCAGCAACTTCTGGATCATGTGAAAGAGACAGTAGCCACCATCTGGAGAAACACAAGAGAGTCATGTGAAATCGGATCATAACTTCACTGACATTGAATGACTCAGTGACACAGATAGATCGTAATGGGGGTTGTAAGAATGCCACCACAAATAGTGACTCTGGGGCTTCCAAACTGTACCAGCTCCTCGTGGTGGCAGAACAGGACACTAGTCTGGAATTGGATCTACCTAGATATGATAATACAACTACTACCATTTCCACCCTCATTCCTGTTTTCCCATTACCTGTGCGACACTGAGGCGGCAAATGTATCATGTCCAGCAAACACCTATTCTGAGATCACTTTAAATCCCACACTTCCATTCATTCCAAAAAATACCCTTCCCATCTAAAACTTAACCCATTTACCTTCCTCAACCAACTCCTCACCCTGACCCCACTTCTCAAACCAGCACTCATACAGACACCGAGCAAACAACAGACATGATACCAAGCACAACACCAACACTTTCCACACAACAAATCAAGCACAAAAGCACCAGACTCAGACTTGCATACGCCCACCCAATGTATAACATCTGACAATACAGTCACACATGCATCAACACTTTCTTAATTCACACATTCCTTCCCTGTCCCCCTAAAACCAGTACCTATTTTGCTTTCTCCAAACCCCCTAAACCCTCCCTGCTACTAAACCTACCCTCACCCCTAAATCCAGTACCCATCTGCTTCCTCCAAATCCCGTGCTATCACCCCAGTCTGTGAAATTACCCTTAACCCTAAACCCACCATGTACCCTGCCACATCCCAAATCCCTAAACCCTCCTAATTATAACCTTAGCCTTCTACATGCCCCTGACACACCTACAACAGATACAACAATTTGTCAAAGAAGCTCACATCCACACATATACCAAAAATCACAACAGCATACAACCAAATACACATCCAAAACTGTAAAACAAGATTGCACACAAAAATAAAAAACCATCATAGAATTACGCACACCCACACACTCACAAACACCTGCACAGTTATTAATAGGGGTCTCTAGCTGGCAGTAGGGCAGTAGTTCCTTCTAGTCAGGATGAGTAAAGTAGAACTCTTTCTGTTTACCCCTGTCCCCCCACTCTTCTGCTGGGGACCAGGCCCACCTACATACCGCTTCTGGACCCTGGTGCAGAACCAGCAGTCTGTCTCCACAGCAAGCTTCCTGGGATCAATACGCCTACTGTCAATCATGTGCTGGTGCAGCTCTGTAAAACTACTACCAGACAAGTGCTCCCATGCAATCAAATTGTAACACCCCTGATAATCAGTTATCATGCTGCTCTTCACCCAACCATCCAATACTCTGCAGAATAAAGCAACATATTCAACCAATGTCTGTGACTCAAGTTTCTTGAAGGTCCTCAACTTCTGTCTGTACATTTCTGGGGTAAACACATATCTCCTGATCAGGGATTCCTTCTTAGGGTGATACCTCACCTGATCCTCCTCAGGCAAAGCTAGCACAGTGCACAGTGCTAGCACAGTGCTCCTCCCCTCTGCACTGAAGTGGTTGCATAAGCCCCCCCACCCCACCCCCCAGTCTATCTCAGGGACCCTGTGGGACTGCATTGCGATCTCATTTGCCTGAAACCCCTGACCAATATCATCTCCCACTAAAACACCGTTTATCTCTTCCTAAGGAATATGTACTTTCCCTTCTGCATGCACTGAAGATATGCTGCCACCACTTGAGTTGAACTCTGCACTCTTAGCTTGTGTATCCAGTTCCCTTAACCCTCTCTCATGCCCCAAAAGCATTTTCTCTTTCATCTATTGTAAGTTTCTGCTTTTTCATTTTAACCCTGAGCTTTTCAAGCCCAATCTCATGCACTCTGCGAGTTTGCCTGTCTTCCAGCTCCTCTGGAGACAGTTCATAGAAGAGACACTGCTGCCTGCCCTGGAGGGCACCCTCCCCCCAGGCAGGTCCTGGCCCAACACCCCATCCTGCTGTATGTTTAAATCCCCAACCTTCCTCACAGGCTCTCCTGCATGTTTACTTGTATACCTCGCTTCCAACCAGGCCCTCAGCGACTTTTGAAGACCCTCCTTCCTTGTGAAGCCTCTCATTGGGACTTTAAACTTTCTGCAGATTGATTTGAACTGTGGCATAGTGTAGGGATTCATCAATAACAACAAAGGAGTGGCTGAATGAAAATAAAAATAGTACTACAAAAAATTAAATTGTGAAGTCTGTTTTTTCTCCGTACTATGAATGTGGTCAATAGACTCACATGCACATGTACAAGGTATTTTCTACCTATCTCCCTATGAGTACTCAAAAGGCTCCCCTCATACGAGGGTACCTCCCGTGTGCAGTTATACCCCTAGACTATCATAAGGGGAAGGGAAAGATCATTTCTTTTATTGAAGGACCCTCACTCACCACTAGTTGGTGACATGCTTCATCATTGGGTCCCCGCTGGGGTGACAGAATGTCCCCCCAGCGTGCTACAACGCCTGGTTACAGCGGAGCGGGATGTGGTGAGTGTAACAGTGCCCAAATTAGGAAGTGACTATAAATGAGTGTGCAAGTGTGTTAAAAAATGCAGAGGTTGTGACCTTTACAAAAAAATTTTATAATGGCCAACCTGCATTGGGTTAAAAACAAAGTGGACGGACGACACTAGGTTCTGAGTTAAGGAACCGGAGTCCTGTTAGATATCAAAAATGGTCAACATGTTTCTGCTGCTTTGGTTGCAATTTGCTCAGCATTCGTCAGGACCTACCAACAAGTCCTCCGGTGGTGTGCGCGCGCTAAGGCATACCCCTCCCGTGAGGCTCTACGTGTAAAAAAAAATTCCTTTATGTGGTAATTCACCAGACAGTTTCCGTAATTATCCACTACCATTTGTAGGAATAAACCAAAAACCTGTGAGGAGAAAAAAGGACAGACATAAACACATAAGTGGACCTAGAATTTAAGTCCTGAGATCAAATTCGTTAATTTTTAGTGTTGGTCTTTGTCACTTCGGAAAATAACGAAGTGTATGCTTAACGTACATTTCGCAGTAGACGGCCATCCAACTAATATTAGGTGCTTGCCCTCATTGTGGGGTATTGCACCACTGCCAGAATAAATTAACCGGCCATCAAGATGAGAAGGCAAAACGTGCTTATGTTCAGGCACACTGCTGCTTAACTCATCATGGTTTACTACGAGGAATGTGCTATTCAGCTCATGGCTACCATTTACTTAGAGCTACAAAATATTTATAGATTATCGTCATGCAGGATGTATTTGAATCAAAACAATGGAATGAATCAGGAAACTCTCTTCCTATGTCAGGGAAGTGTATACTAAAGTAACGGTTATCGTGAATACTGACAAAACACACTTAACAAGAGGCATGAACACGCCCCTTCGATGAGGACAGCGCGGGCTCCCTTCACGCGGTGTCTATCTGGGCAGGGAGAAGGACATTGCGATAAGCTATCACGGAGTAAGTGATTGTCCGTGCTCCTAACGGATAAATAAATAAACAAAAGAGACTTACTTCGGCACTCGCGGCTCCCCGCGGTATACCTGCTATCTCAGCCGCTGTCTCCCGGAAAACGCCGGAGAGGGGGTAGAGTCGGCTTTATGTAGTATTTTACCAAGATTGGCCAGGAACAATCACGTGGGTGGAGTTACGTTACGTCGTCACCGCCCGGCCCTATGTCTTAAAGTGGTAGGAACCAAAGACTGGGTTCGAAACAGGGAATCGAATCCCCGTGTGGTCCCCGGTATTGGTTTGTAGCCTGGAAACAGGATTAAACTCTGATCATAATCCCTAAGACCCACTATAGATGTTTAAAGGGAGGAATACATTTAAACACACCCACTTTCTGACCAAGAGGATTGAAACGATAAAGCCGACTCTACCCCCTCTCCGGCGTTTTCCGGGAGACAGCGGCTGAGATAGCAGGTATACCGCGGGGAGCCACGAGTGCCGAAGTAAGTCTCTTTTGTTTATTTATTTATCCGTTAGGAGCACGGACAATCACTTACTCCGCGATAGCTTATCGCAATGTCCTTCTCCCTCCCCAGATAGACACCGCGTGAAGGGAACCCGCGCTGTCCTCATTGAAGGGGCGTGTTCATGCCTCTTGTTAAGTGAGTTTTGTCAGTATTCAGGATAACCGTTACTTTAGTATACACTTCCCTGACATAGGAAGAGAGTTTCCTGGTTCATTCCATTGTTTTGATTCAAATAATCCTGCATGACGATAATCTATAAATATTTTGTAGCTCTAAGTAAATGGTAGCCATGAGCTGAATAGCACATTGCTCGTAGTAAACCATGATGAGTTAAGCAGCAGTGTGCCTGAGCATAAGCACGTTTTGCCTTCTCATCTTGATGGCCGGTTAATTTATTCTGGCAGTGGTGCAATACCCCACAATGAGGGCAAGCACCTAATATTAGTTGGATGGCCGTCTACTGCGAAATGTACGTTAAGCATACACTTCGTTATTTTCCGAAGTGACAAAGACCATCACTAAAAATTAACGAATTTGATCTCAGGACTTAAATTCTAGGTCCACTTATGTGTTTATGTCTGTCCTTTTTTCTCCTCACAGGTTTTTGGTTTATTCCTACAAATGGTAGTGGATAATTACGGAAACTGTCTGGTGAATTACCACATAAAGGAATTTTTTTTTACACGTAGAGCCTCACGGGAGGGTACGCCTTAGCGCGCGCACACCACCGGAGGACTTGTTGGTAGGTCCTGACGAATGCTGAGCAAATTGCAACCAAAGCAGCAGAAACATGTTGACCATTTTTGATATCTAACAGGACTCCGGTTTTCCAAAATCGGTTTTATCCACACTATGTGTGGGAGGGTATACTCAGACGTGAGTCCCTTGCTCATTGCACCATCAGGATTCAAGCAAGCCGGGCCGAAGAAGGCTGTGATGCCAGAAACCGGTCCCCGGAAGCTTGTTTCCTTCCCAGTATAAGAATTGGCTTGGTAGTTTGGTTTGCCCTGTTCCCATCATGCACTGGGACAGGAACAGACTAATTTGCATATAGCCAGGTTCTGAGCTGGGATGGTGCAGTGAGCTAAAAAACGGTGATGGATTAAAACCATGATCTATTGACTTGGTAAGAGTATTCTGCATCATTCAGAAACTCTGTCCATCACCACCCCCCTTTTCCAAAATCGGTTTTATCCACACTATGTGTGGGAGGGTATACTCAGACGTGAGTCCCTTGCTCATTGCATCATCAGGATTCAAGCAAGCCGGGCCGAAGAAGGCTGTGATGCCAGAAACCGGTCCCCGGAAGCTTGTTTCCTTCCCAGTATAAGAATTGGCTTGGTAGTTTGGTTTGCCCTGTTCCCATCATGCACTGGGACAGGAACAGACTAATTTGCATATAGCCAGGTTCTGAGCTGGGATGGTGCAGTGAGCTAAAAAACGGTGATGGATTAAAACCATGATCTATTGACTTGGTAAGAGTATTCTGCATCATTCAGAAACTCTGTCCATCACCACCCCCCTTTTCCAAAATCGGTTTTATCCACACTATGTGTGGGAGGGTATACTCAGACGTGAGTCCCTTGCTCATTGCACCATCAGGATTCAAGCAAGCCGGGCCGAAGAAGGCTGTGATGTCAGAAACCGGTCCTCGGAAGCTTGTTTCCTTCCCAGTATAAGAATTGGCTTGGTAGTTTGGTTTGCCCTGTTCCCATCATGCACTGGGACAAGAACAGACTAATTTGCATATAGCCAGGTTCTGAGCTGGGATGGTGCAGTGAGCTAAAAAACGGTGATGGATTAAAACCATGATCTATTGACTTGGTAAGAGTATTCTGCATCATTCAGAAACTCTGTCCATCACCACCCCCCTTTTCCAAAATCGAATTACCACATAAAGGAATTTTTTTTTACACGTAGAGCCTCACGGGAGGGTACGCCTTAGCGAGCGCACACCACCGGAGGACTTGTTGGTAGGTCCTGACGAATGCTGAGCAAATTGCAACCAAAGCAGCAGAAACATGTTGACCATTTTTGATATCTAACAGGACTCCCGTTCCTTAACTCAGAACCTAGTGTAGTCCGTCCACTTTGTTTTTAACCCAATGTAGGTTGGCCATTATTAAAGATTTTTGTAAAGGTCACAACCTCTGCAGTTTTTTAACACACTTGCACACTCATTTATAGTCACTTCCTAATTTGGGCACTGTTACACTCACCACATCCCGCTCCGCTGTAACCAGGCGTTGTAGCACGCTGGGGGGACATTCAGTCACCCCAGCGGGGACCCAATGATGAAGCATGTCACCAACTAGTGGTGAGTGAGGGTCCTTCAATAAAAGAAATGATCTTTCCCTTCCCCTTATGATAGTCTAGGGGTATAACTGCACACGGGAGGTACCCTCGTATGAGGGGAGCCTTTTGAGTACTCATAGGGAGATAGATAGAAAACACCTTGTACATGTGCATGTGAGTCTATTGACCACATTCATAGTACGGAGAAAAAACAGACTTAACAATTTAATTTTTTGTAGCACTATTTTTATTTTCATTCAGCCACTCCTTTGTTGTTATTGATGAATCCAATTGGGGTATATGAGTGTCTACTCATGCCCTTCCTCTCTTGTTGGTATTGACCACTAGTGTAGGGATTCACCATATCATCTTTAAAATCAAAATTCAAAGATGCAACTGACACTGACTATTGGTAAAAAAAATACCCAAAATGCAAAAACAGCTCATGAAAAAAGGAAAACATTATGTGGTTGCGTAGTGATCTGCACTAAACAGTACTGGTACACCAGTCACTGTAGTTTAAGTACAAATGCAAGTCCTATTCTCACCATTGACAACAATGTTAGAAATTGGGGTTTCTTGTTGGCAGCGATATACACCCTGTCCAAGTAGGGACCCTTCCTTCTTGTCAGCATGAGTAAAGTACATACCTAAGTTTCCCTGTGCTCACCCTCTGGCAGCTTAGCACAGAGCAGTCAGGCTAAATTACAGAGGCAATGTATAAAGCATTTGTATATAATCCACAGAAATACAGTGAAAACACTACTAGTGAACACCACACCAGTAAAGTAAAAAAAATATCTTTATCTAAACCAAACAAGACCAAAACTACCAAAATCCAATATACAGATATCAATATAACACTTGTTAAAGGCTTGTTGCAACAATATAGCTCTCAGAAGGCAATAGCTCCACTGGGGCTAATTCGACATTGTGACTGGTACAAATGCAAAGTACAGCTCCAACTGCGAGGTGAGTGGGCCAGTCATAGGGTCGCACTGACCCTCAGGGAAACAATACCTTTTGTGAAGATCCAAACAACAGCGTTGCACAGCATCGGGGAGGTGATGCAGTTTCTTACTGCCACAGGGGACATTAGGCATTGGTTCCTTACTGCCACAGGGTAGGTGAGGTATTGGTCCCTTTTTGCAATGCAGGGGAGATGAGGCGTCAGTTCCTTACTGTGCAGGGGAGGCGATGCGGCGGCGGTGCATTGGTTCCTTATAATGGTGAAGTATCGGGCAGTCACTCATGTCAGTTATCGACACCGCAATGGTGTACAGGAGGTGCTGGCTTCAGTCGCCAATGAGCGTGGCACTTGGCCCAGGTGCAGACAGCTGCCTCTGTGATGGCGTAGGAGTCAATGCACAGATGGCATCAGCCGGCGTCGGGATGCGGTGTCGTTGAGGTAGGTGCCGCGCTCACCCGGCAGGGAGGGACCATGGCGTCAGTGCAGACAGCAGCATTGGAGACAATGTTGGGAATCCTTTGCTTGAAGTTTGCAGCCCCAGCAAACATCTCCAGTGGCCCAGAACTGGGATTGGCGCCACAGGCAGGTCAGAATTCCCAGCAGTAGAGTTCAGGTAGGCTGCTAGTGAACTCTTTCTGTCTCTGAGACTTCTTAACAGGCGGAAAGCTCAACTTTAAACTCTTGGAGATCTTCTCAGGCAGGATTCACAGCAAAGTTAAGTCTTTTTCCTCTTTCAGGTAGAAGCCGGCAACTGCAGGCCAACCCACCAAAGCACTAGACAGAGCAAAGGGGCAGTACTCCTCCTCACAGCTCTTCGCCCTTCTCCTTGGCAGAGGGTCTTCTTCATCCATAATTAAAGTTCAGGGGTTTTAGGTCCAATACTTATAACCCATTTTCTCTTTGTGGTCTTTGTTTCTAGAGTCTCTGAGCTCAGTGCAAACTAGTTCTGTCCTCTTTGGTCCAACTTCACTACAGAAAGGGGAGGCAACATTGTGCAGAGCAGACACAGCCTATTCAGTTGCTATGACAACTCCTCCCACCACTCTAAATGCAGAAAGGTCTATTTAGCCTGGCTATGAGTCACCCAGGAAAGGCAGGGCACATCAGAACATCCCTTGTGACTGTCTAAAGTGAATGCACATACCCAGCTCCGGTCACTCCAAAACCAGATGGTGAATACACAAACAGGCAGAGGCACGCTGGATGGTTAAAAAAGAAAATGCCCACTTTCTAAGAGTGGCATTTTCAAACACACAATTTAAAAGTAACCTTTACTAAAAGATGGGTTATAAGATTCTGAGTTTTAAGAGCCCAAACTTCAAATCTCTAGCTGTTCCTAATTGAAAGTTACACATGTAAAATGTTACAAGGCAGCTCTAATAATAGCCTAGTCCTTGCAATAGTAAAAAATGAAGTACCCAGTATTTCACTATCAGAATATGTAAAACAAACCAGCACATGTCTTAACTTTAACATACACTGCACCCTACCTATGGGGGTACCTAAGGCCTACCTTAGGGGTGAATTACATGTAAGAAAAGGGAAAGTAAGGGCCTCGCAAGTGGATGCACTTGACAGGTCGATATGGCAGTTAAAACCTGTGTGTGCAGACATTGCAGTGGCAGGTCTGAGACACATTTGAAAGGCTACTGGTGTGGGTGGCACAATCAGTGCTGCAGGCACACTAGTGGTATTTGATATACAGGCCATTGGCACGCACAGTGAACATTACTAGGGACTTATCATTAAATCAAATATGCCAATCATGGATAAGCAATCATATTCACAATTTACTCAGGGAGCTCTTGCACTTTGGCACTGATCAACAGTGGCACAGTGCCCAGAGTACCCAAACCAGCACAAATTAAATCCAGCATACAGTTAAAAATGCAGGAGGTAGAGGCAAAAAGTCAGTGGAAACCATGCCAAGGATGCCAGGTCTAACATGCGCACAGACACATGCAGAAACACAACAACTCACATATACAGAAACAGACACTGCAATTGGACATCTTCCCGAATCAACATGGAAACAAACAAGCACCCCCAGAATACAAATACAAACTGAAACACATACTCCCACAACAGACACCTCCCTGATTCCAACACCCATCCAGCAATCTTCAACCACCTGCCCTAAACCCACCCAAGATAATCCTTACCTTACCCACCATAAACAAATTCCACCACCACCCTCCCGCAGAACAAACTTGGAGAATGGATACCACCGCTTCAGAAGAACGACCATGCCCCTGATGAGCAAAACTATTGGCAAGAGGAGTCAAGCCTAAAAAATCTAATGTATTATGAATCTGCAAAATGGACTTGATAATTATACTTTATTTCTTATTTTATAACTTGTTACCGGTGTGAGACGAAAACAAAAAAATCAGTATATAAGTCTTAATTTATCATTCCTCATCTTTCTCTTAATTATTCAAAATAGATGTAAAAATAAATTACTTTTGTTATAAAAAAAAATTGAGATATTCTTTAAGAATCAGTTCCAAATTGTTAAATGCTCTGCATATTTCTGACATACACATGTAAAATGCATATACTGAATACAGTAACAATAGCAATATCGCATTGTTAAAAATAGGGAAGTCAACTGTAGGCCTAATTTGTAATGCCTTGCAACAGAAAATATACACTTGCATTACTGACTAGTTTGTAACATATTGATCACATCCCTATGAGACCAAAAGAAAAAAAACATTAATATATAAAAGTAGTGAATTCTGAAAAGGGAAGCCGCTTCTTTTATATACAATGTTACAGCTGTTTTAAATTGCATATCTCAAGAAAACATGTCTTCTACAAGCAATGTTTTTTCTTTGACATTGGACTAGATATGGATGTAGTATAATATACTCAGCCCTTTATTAATGAATAGATCACTATTATAGATCAACCCTGGGCAAAGCACTACACTACGCTCGTGCAGTTTGCGAAGTTTGCTCTACTTCGCACTACGCGAATTGCACGTAGCGCAGTGCAAACACGCATAGCGTAGAGTTGTGCAGCGGTCATTTTTTGCTTGTTCGCGGTCCTCAACGTCAAGTTGGCGGCCGCGAGCAAGCAAAATGACATCCCGGCGAGACTTTTTCCTCGTTTGCGATCAGCAACATGAAGTTGCCGATCGTGAGCGTGGAAAATAAACATCCCGGCGAGATTCTCAACGTGGGTGGTCAGGTTTCTCATTGCGAGTGGTCGCGTATGCTCGCGACCGCTCGCGATGAGAAACTACCAGTCCGCGTTGAGAAAGCTGCCACTCGAGTAGAAATCCACTCGAGCGGCAGAAAACTACTGCTTGCACTGTGCAAGATGCAGTTTACATTGATTGCACAGTGCCAGATCCTTGTCTACACTGTGCAATCAGTGCAAACTGCATCTTGCACGGTGACTACGCAGTTTGCGTAGCTCGCGTAGTGCGAAGTGCACTTCGCGTAGCTATGCGTAGAGCTACTTCCGAACTACGCCCAGGGTTATTATAGATAATATATCACCCCAACCACGATAATGGAACATTTCAACTTCCATCTTCACACAGATGGAAAAAGCACTATCAGAGACACCCTTGCATACAGACCACCAGGACCACGCTCCAGCTTCTACAACACACCATCCCTGACTCCGAGCACCACAGCTTCCTAGGAGATCCGAAAGAGCCAGCAGGTTCACCGCGGAGTTGAAATCCACAAAATGCAACTGCTGGCAACAAGAACGGAAGTGGCTCACCAGCATAGAGACAGGACACTATACCACCTTCAAGACTGCTCTCGGCCTGTACCACCACCTTCTGAAAGAGGAACAAACTAGCAGACCACATAGACGCCAACACAAAGCACAACAAGGAGCTCTTTGCCACTTTGAAGGAGTTCTCCAAACCTGCACCCGCAAGAATGACATTACCCCCAACCAAGAACTGTTTGACACCATGGCCGTCTTCTTCCACTACAAGATCTGTCATCTATGAAAACTTCAAACCCCAACCCCCTGCCGCCTACAGCATCAGCCTACTCACACTCATGAGCAGAAATCCTGAACATCTGTTTACCCATTGGAATCCTCTCACACCTCAAGCCTCAATCACCATCATGAACTCGGTGCACTCAGAAGCACCCACTGACACCTGTCCCCACACATCTTCAACCTCAGGATCAAGATGATTGTCAATGACCTCAAGAAAGTCCTTAACACCTCCATCCCCTTGGCCTCCTTCCCTGAGGAATGGAAACACACTGAAGTGAAGCCCCTCCTGAAGAAACCATCGTCCAACCCAGCAGAACCAAAAAAACTACTGGCCCATTTCCCTCCTCCCCTGTCCAGCGAGGGTTCTCGAAAGGCAATAAATCAACAACTCACCAAACACCTTGAACACAACAACATCCTGGACACCTCCCAATCCACATTCTGAGCCAACCACAGCACTGAGACAGCCCTGATCCCTGCCACCGATGACATCAGGGCCCTCCTGGACTGCAGCGAAAAGGCATCCCTCATCCTCCTGTAACTATCAGCTGCTTTCAACACCATCTCCCATCACATCTTGGACAACAGACTCTACCACATCAGAATCCAGGGAGACACCTTCAAATGGATAGCCTAATACCTCACTGGAATAACACAGAGAATCCGTTTCCCACCAGTCACCTCAAAAAACAAGAAGATCAGCTGCGGTATTCCTCTCCGCCCTACCCTCTTCAACACGTACATGACCCCCATGGCCAACACCGTCAGATCACACAGACTCAACATCATCTCCAAGGACGACGACACCCAGCTCATCCTCTCATTGTCAGAAGAACCCTCAACCTCCAGGGTCAACTTTCACAGATGTGTGATGAACTTTGCGAACTGGATCAAGGAAAACTTTCTCAAGCTCAACACAGACAAGATGGAAGTCCTTATCTTTGGGAACACCACCTTGCTTTGAAATGATGCATGGTGGCCTTCTGAACTCAGCACATCCTCTGCTATGACAGATCACACCTACAACCTCTGCATCATCCTAGAAAACAAGCTCTCTATGAAAAAATAGATAAATGCAGTCTCATTCGCCTGCTTCTACACCCTACACATGCTACGCAAGATCTTCAGGTGGCCCCCAGTCAACACCAGAAGGACTGTCGTGTAGGCCCCCATCACCAGCAGGCTGGACTACAGGAACACACTCCACGGTGGAATCACTGCATGCCTCCTGAAGGGACTACAGACAATATAAAACTCATCAGCAAGACTCATCCTTGACCTTCCCAGACCATCCTCAACATCCTGCTTCTCAAGAAGGAGCACTGGCTACTAATCCCGAAGAGATGCCAGTTCAAGATGTTGACCCACGCATGCAAAGCCCTGCACAACCAAGGATCAGCATACATCAACAAATGAATGACCTTCCAACAACTGACCAGACACCTCCCTCTTCCTCGCGGACAGCCCCCGGATCCACTGAGGCAACAGCGGAGGGCACTCCTTCTCACACCTGGCGGCCAAAGCTTGGAAAGACCTTCCCTGGCACCTCAGGGCCACCTCATCACACAGGGAATTCAGGGAAGGAAACAAGACCTGGCTGTCCGAATTAACAGATCACCACGAAGCAGCCAACAACTGCAGGGCCTGGAGACCCTCACTGATGATTTGCCCTGCTTTATAAATCCTTGATTGATTGATATTAAGTGTAGGCAACGTGAAATGACTGGAACTGTGTATTTTAATATGTCACAAACATTGCTGCAACAGATAATTCAAAGAAAATTTACAAACAATTGTGAAAGCGTAAGATATACGGATATACGGATAGAAATCCGCAACACACACACAAAAATAGCTGTTGGATTGGACCACAAAGACATTTAGGTAAGCCAAAAGGTAAGTTTGTTGTCAGCAAAAAGAGCAGACTTTAAAATTGTACACAGACATCACAGACAACGTACCTTCGTGTACATGGTTCCTAGAACGTACGGTTAGTTTTTGTTTGGCTAAATGTAGCCTTTTTATAATATGATTTCCGCCATATCAGGTGAGGAGTTCGGTGTAGCTTCCATGGTTACGTCGACGGAAGGGGAAGTCTCAAAACAGCGGGCGGCGATGTGACTGCTACTCCATTCCCCGTATTCACCAGATTGCTCCATCGAAGGAAGAAGAAAATGTAATCGGAGGCAATGGAGGTTTCACAGAGTATGGTACGTCAAAATTCCAAGCAAAAAATCGAATGATCGAATGAACGGACCTCCAGGCCGGACGATGGTCTTTCATACGATAGGTACTGCATCCGTCAAACTCTAAATCAGGCCCTAAATCTGATGCGACAACTACTTTTTTTTACCATGCCATTATTCGACTACACATAGGCAGTTCTGTCATTTTTGTCACATTCATCTCTTCACATGCACTGCTAATCTTAGTATCAATATGTTAATAAATGCATGCACCCATGGCACATTTAAGGCACGGCTGTGTTTGTGCCTGTAGGACCAGTGAAACAGGTGGATAGAGGTAGACTAACGATGTCAGAGTGAAAACACCCTGTAAGGTATCACGTGCAACATTTCAAACGAGTTTCCAGATGCGCATGACTACTGATGAAAGGTAGAAATGTCAGCATCAATTACCGTTGATACAGTTAAAAAGCCGTTTAAATCTGCACCGACTAGCAAAAGCCCCTCGTGCAGCTGCTTTGAAGGATATGTCAGTGGAAAATACTTTGCAGTCACTTGCCTCCTCCCTAGAAGACATATTAGGCAATCAATAATATTTAATCATTGAGGAGACTTCAGGAGACTCGGTGAAGCTGCTATAGAATAATAAGGATAATACAGCTGGTGAACATTGAATGGGTGTTCTTGGTGAATTTGACTTCCAAGCAGAGAAAATTGACGCCCTTAGATAAATACAGTCTGACTAGGACATCAGGTACATAAGGAAGATATGGGACAGGATGTGAAAATGAGGAAAGAGCTAGAGCACTGTAATTATGTGCGTGACTCATTTAAAGGACGTGCGTAAAGAATTGTGAAGGTAGCAAAAGCTAAGAAATGCAGACTTTTAAGTGCCACAAAAACGCACTGTCCTCATCGTTTCTGATGGCGACTGACAGAAATGCTCTCAGAAGATTGAAAAAATACAGACTAGCAAAATAGAGAGCGCGCTGGCTATGCGAACATTCTAGAAATATTTTCGGAATGCATGTCTGAGGTTCAGTCATTATACATATACTAATAATACCAACGGAAGAATCGAACAATTGTGAAATAGCTAATCCTATAATACCAACAGTTACATTTTTAAAGTATATAATACGGGGGAGCCTGCAATACCTGTATGAAAGCCCATCTATAATTTTCTTATTACAGGTGAGTTGTAACGACTGTAATAAAGAAATTGCATATCTGCTCAACTGAAATAAGAAATTACAGTTGAGTTCTGACATCACTAGGCCTGCTACCAAAGGGAGGTCAAGGGGCTTAATTACTGCTACGGTTTAAACAAGGAAAACAGGAACTGCCTTTTTCTTCATATGATGTCCGTTTTCTTGAATGAAAGCATTCAGCAGAAATAAGGAATTTATGGTAACATGTTTATTTTTTTTCCAGGCAATAAGTCACTACAGAAAAATTACAATCTCTGCATGTTTCAACACAAGGGGCCGATTCACAAAGGTTAAATATGACGGAAGTCTAACTTTACGACTTTTGGTATTCACAAGGGCATTTACTACTCGTGAATGCCCTTTGTGAATATCGAAAGTCGTAAAGTTCAACTTCTGAAATTCACAAAGGGCATTTACGAGTAGTAACTGTCCTTTGTGAATACCAAAAGTCGTAAAGTTAGACTTTTGTGAATTGGGCCTAACATTTTTTCAAGTCTGACTTGTGAAGCTGATCCTACTATCTTTGGCAAAAATGACTAACCGCTGGTTGGTGTGTTTAATTTTGGAATATAGATTTTGCTTTAATATTCCTTTTGGTAATGAACATGAAAGAGCACGATACTAAGGGGCAGATTCATTAGATTCTCAGGGAGCACAGTGCAGCAGCCCCAAATGCTACGCTGCTGAGTAGGAGAGAGCAGGAGCGTGCATATTTACAGAAATATAGCACTCGCCTACCCTCTCAAAAGCACCGGTGCAGAATATGCTGTAGTGCGCTACAGACACGCCTTTGCACCATAGTGCAACTGCAAGGGTGTCTCTGTGAGTCTAGATTAGGTTTTGTACTGGAACGGAATCTTTCCAGTAAAAAAGATTAAATTTAGACTAACTTTAAACATTTTCCCACTTTGTGTGTGTGCTGTACAGTGCAGCACACATACAAGGTCAGAAAAGAAAGGAGAAATGAAAGCACTTCTCCTTCATAGCACTTATTTGAAATGGGTGCTATTTTCTCACGCTAAACAATGTCTACTTTTTTAAGTTAATAGGGCTTAACATCAAAAACCTTGGGTGGTTGCATGGGAATACCCATGTACCACCCATGGTATGCCCCCTTGGCACTACAAAATGCATAGCAGCGCTATGCTTTACTTTGTGCTACTTCCAAGTGATTTTCCAGAGCTAAACCAGTTCAGCCCTGGAAAACAATTTAGTAAAGAAATATTTAGCACCGATTTGCATCACTAATTGTGATGCAAACACTGTGATGCAACTTAGTAAATATTCCCCCAATGGATTTAAGAGGTTTCTTGGAAGGGTGATGATGTAACCATGAATTATAATGATTATAGTTCTCTCAGCCGTACATTGAAAAGATATTGCTAGTCACCTCAGAGTTCCATGAACGGCATCCTTAGTGACGTACAATATCCTTATAATGTACAATTGGGGGTGTTGTAAGAAATTAGGTTGCTGTTTGAAGGGGGTAAACCCTACTCGAACAGGAACCATAATCCTTGTCAGTATGAAGTCACAAGGAACCCCTAATTTAACCTGTGCTCAGCCCTTTGGTAGCTTGCCGCTGAGTTTTAACTCAGAGGCAATGTGTAAGTATTTGTGCAACCATTCAAGCAGTAACACAGTGAAAACACACCACAAAAAGGATACCATCCCAGATTAGAAAAACAGAGTAAAGTTTTATAAATAAATCAAGATCAAAACGACATACATTCAATCAGTAGAACCGGAAATATCTAATTTCAAAGTTTTTAGTGAAAATAGCATCAAAAAGCACAAATCGCCAACTGTAAATATCTGGTAGCGCCGGACCAGGACAAAGTCGCAAGTTGAGGCTGAACGTTATGGAGCAAAGGCCAGCTACAGAGACCCAGTTAAGCCTGCTGAGCAAGAGTAAGTACCTTAAATCCTGATTGCTGAGCATTGGGAGTTTCCGTGTTGAGGATACTTCACGCAGCCAAAGTGATGCGTCAGTTTTGAGGAGCTGCAAGACTGTGATGCAGGGTCCTATATCATTGTTGAGGATCCCCTTGATGAGGGCTTGCAATGCAAAGTCTGGGGTCTATGAGGCGTCGCGCAGCCGAGGTGATGTGTTGCTTATGAGGAGCTGCTGGACTGTGATGCGAGATCCTGCATCATTGTTGAGGATCCTGTCAATGTGGGCTTATGTTGTGGAGTTGGGAGTCGAGGGTGCATCACGAGTTCTGATGCCGGGAACAGTCAACCCAGCAGAGGTGATGTATCAGTTCACCTTGAGGCTTTCTTTCAAGGGTCCAGGACTGGGGTGGCACCACTTGGCAGGGTAGGACCCACAGTTACAGGGTCCAGGTGGTAGTTTCAAGAGACATGGCCCTTGGAGTCACTCTGGTGGGCCTGGGTACTGGTTGCAGGTCCAGTCCTTCTCACCAAGCCAGGAGGGCAGCAGTTCAGCAGGATAGCACAGCAGGGCACGCAGCCCTTCAGGGCCGCCGTCCAACAGAATAGCAGTCCTGGCAGCAGTACAGCAGTCCTTTCTTCCTGGCAGAGTCCTCCACAGGTTCAGAAGTGTACTGAAGAGTTGGTGTCTGAGGTCCATTATTTATACATGGTGTCTCCTTTGAAGTGGGAGAAGCTTCTGGAGGATTTCCTTTGAAGTGCACAGGTTTCATGCTCCCCTGCCCTGGCGCCAGACTGACTGCAGGGGCTATGCAATCCTCTGTGTGAAGGCCAGACACAAGCTATTCAGGTGTAAATGGGGCACCCACCCATCCTCCCAGAGATACCCACCCATCCACGTAAAAGCTCTCTATTGTGTACAGCTGACTAGATTGTAATACACAAAGTCCAACTGTCAACTACACCCAGTCATGTGACCTAGAGACAGGCTGCAGCACTAAATGGCTAAGTCAGAAAAGTAACAACGTTTTAAAATCGGTATTTCCGAAAGTGCAATTAAAGCTCTGATATTACCAAAATGAGGATTTTTCATTACAATTTTAAAGATGAAGTGTTTACCTTCTCCCATTTCGAAGTTACAGCATATTAAAAGTAATACGTTATCCTATGGGAGAGGTAGGACTTTCAATAGTGAAAAATAAATTTTAGAATTTTCCACTATCAGGACATGTAAAACTTAAAAGTACCTGTCCTGCTTTTTAAAGACTTTGCACCCTGACATGTGGGTTGGTTAAAGTCCTACCCAAGGGGTGACTTATATGAATTAAAATGGAAAGTTTGGGCTTGGCCAAAATGGCAGTTACAAACTGCACATATATGCTGCAATGGTAGGCCTGAGACACTAATAAAGGGCTACTTAACTGGGTGGCACAACCAGTGCTTCAGGCCCACCAGTAGTATTTAATGTACAGGTCCTGGGTACACTTAGTACCACCTTACTAGAGACCTATAGGTAAATCAAATATGTCAATTGGGTATAAACCAATGATACCATGAGTTATGGAGTGACATGCACTTTAGGACTAATTAGCAGTGGTAAGGTGCCCAGAGTCCTAAGTCCAGCAAAACGGGATCAGCAAAAATGGAGGAGTAAGGCAAACAGTTTGGGAGAAGACCACTCTAAGAGTGGCAGGTCAAAGATGTGTGTCCTCAGCTAAAAGTGGGGAGAACTACCCAACCTCTAGGGTATTCTCATCATGAATGCAATAGAACCTGGATAGACCATCAACATTAGTGTGGTCTGACACAGGATGGTGTTCCACCGTAAAGTTAGTTCCCTTTAGAGAGATGAATCACCTCAACAGTTTGGAATTTCACCTCTCATTTTCATGAGGCATTAGAGGGGCCTGTGGTCTGTCTAAACCCAGAAATGAGTCCTAAACAGGTGTGGTCTCTGTTTCTTCAGTGCGCAGACCAAAGTAAAAGTCTCGCTTTCAATCACACTCCACCTCTGTTTCCGGGACGCAACCTCCTGCTAATGAATGCTACTGGTTGGTCTTAGGCCCCACGCCATGCTCTGAAGCATCTGTCTGCTCAATGAACTATTTAGAGAAGTCAGGAACATTGAGTACTGTTGCTATACACATGGTCTTCTTGAGGGTGTGAAAGGCTTTCTGGCAGGCCTCTATCTAGATCACTTTTCTAGGCTGCTTCTTAGAAGTCAGTTCTGCTACGGGGCAACAATGATGCCATATTCCTTATCAAACCTCCTACCGTATCCTGTGAGGCCCAGGAAGGCTCTCACCTCAGTCTGTGTTAAAGGGGATTGCCAGGCCTGGATCGTCTCAATATTGGCCTGGAGGGGTTGCACTTTATCCCCACCCACCATGTGGGCCAGATACACCAGAGAACACTGACCTATCAGGCCCTTACTGGCCTTGATAAACAGGCTTGCCTACTGCAGGGCCTGAAGCACCTCCTGGAAGTGGTACCAGTATCGCTCCCAGCTGGAGCTGAAGACAGCTATGTTGTCAAGTAGGTGGCACAGAAGGCCTCCTTCCCAGCTAGGACCCTGTTGAATAGACTCTGAAAGGTGACAGGGGCATTGTTTAAGCCGAAGGGCATCACCCTAAACTAGAAGTGACCCTCTGGGGTCAAGAATGTAAACTTCTCTTTTGCGCCCCTCAATCAGAGCAATCTGTAAGTACTCTGATGTAAGATCAAAATTACTGAGAAACTTGGCAGCATCCAGCTTATCTATAAGCTCACCAGCTCAGGCGATGGGGTGTGCATCAGTCTTAGTGATGGAATTGAGTCATTGGTAGTCCACAAAGAAGCTGAGCTTTGGAGTGGTGCCCGGTCGGGCTGCCTTGGGTATCAGCACCACAAGTCTAGACCAGAGACTGTTGGAAGGCTCAGTCACCCATAATGCCAGCATGTTGGAGACCTTCTCCTTCATACTGACCCTCGCCTTATCCAACAGCCTATACATTTTATTTTTGACAGACACAGTGTCTCCATTGCCTATGTTTTGGGTGCACAGATGTGTAAGCCCAGGGGAGAGGGAGAACAGAGAGGAAACCTGCCCCAGCAACTGGCAACAGTCACTCTGCTGCTCTGGGGTTAGAGAAGGGAAGAGGTTAAAGCCCTCTACTGACCCATTGTGCTCCTGGGAAGACGGGAGATCAGGGAAAAGTTTACTGTTCTCTTCTACCTCTTCATCTGTCACCAGGAGCATGTTAACTTTAGACCTCTCAAAGTGAGGTTTTGAGGGGATTCATTTGGAGTACTCTTACGGTGCTTCTAGGGGCCTTGAGATCCATTAGTTAGGTAGACTCCTCCTTCCATTCCTTCATGTTGTATGGACCTGTCGAGTGATCCTGGAGAGCTCTGGGCTCCACAGGCACTATAACCCACACTTTCTAGCCAGGGAGAAACTCTACCAGAGTGGCCTTCTGGTCCTACCACAGTTTCATGACTTCTTGACTGGCCTTAAAATTGTCTTTTGCATTAATCACACCATGTATGGCCCTGTCCCTAATCCCGCTTATGATATGGATAAGTGGCAACTCCCGGGGGGCGATTATAATAGAGCGCTTTATTCCAAGAGTGACAGGAGATGTTTGACAGGCCCCACTGCAGTGGCACTGCGTGTCTGGGGTAGTGCAACATCGGCCACGGGTTGGACTGATAAACTCACTAGGGCGACTCCTCTATATGCAGCTGAGAGATTGGGTGGTCTGTGGTCCTCGAAGGGATTCGATAGGTGGGACCTTATCGGTATCAGCAAAGTGGGTGATCTTTGGGCCACCAATAGAGTCAAAACTTTTGACGAGTTACAACGGGAATATAAGCTGAGTGATAGGGAATATTTTCGATACCTTCAGACCCGCCATGCACTCGATTCAGTTTTCCCTGCTGGCACATCGATCCCTGAGTCTTCTCCCTTGGAGGATAGAGTGCTTGATGGCCATATCCCCGACAGCACTATCTCCCTCATATACAAGAAACTTATTAATGTCCGTTCGGACCTTCTTGTACAGCTGCGTGAGGCATGGACTGGTGACGGGCTGGAGCTAGACGATGAAGACTGGCAGGCTGCAGTTTCTTCCCCGAAGGAAGTTGCTATTCCGGCGCGTCTCCGACTGGTGCAGCTAAAGATTCTTCATCGCACCTACGTCACGGGTCCACAATTGATGCATATGGGTTACTCGATGGATGGGCTATGTCGGTGTGGATGTGGTTTGCTTGCTACTTTCCTCCATATTATATGGGAGTGCCCGGCGGTAGTGGTTTTTTGGACTCGAGTGCATGAGGTGATGGGAGAGGTGACGGGCGTCGGGTTACTTCCTGAGGCCCGGCGCTGCTTGCTGAACATTTGGGAACCGAATGACTGCACCGTTGCCCAGACTCAGTGGGTCACACTGGGAAATATTATTGCCAAAAGAGATATCGCTCAACTCTGGGGGTCTCATAGGGCGCCACTGGTCTTGACCTGGGAGGAGAACATGGACTGGTGCATGTTTAGGGAAAAAATTGTATACGTCTCCCGGGGTAGGCCTCAGAAGTGGGGTAGGATTTGGGGTCCGTGGAATTCGTATCGTGGTGGGATTTGTGACCCTCCTTTTGTAGAATCCCATGATGATACCGGTTCTCCTTGATTATGCGTTCCAGTAATTTTGAATTTTTGTTCAATGTAAAGTATTGCTCGCTCTTGGTCCCCACACCCCACCTCCATGATTTCCTAATACTTGCTTTTCGTTGTCCCCCTCATATCACACGTAGCAGCCCTTATATTGGTGAGTTTGCCTCGTTTCTTTTTCTTTTGGGTTTTCTTTTTTGTTCTTTGTGTGTTATAAAATGGAAACCTTTTATCCCTCCTCATTTACCAAATGCTTCTAACCACGTCATGCTTTTCCGCTGCCGGACCCTCGGGTTGTCGGCTGATGAGCTGTGTACTGCTTTATTTTTACTGTTTCGTATTGCTGGCCGGCCTTGGTGGTTGTAGGCCTGTATATGTCCTTATTTTGCAAATAAAGGTTTTTAAAAATAAAAAAAATTGTCTTTTGCCTTTTTTCAGAAGCAATGCATCTGGTGGCAGAGTACCAGCATACAGCTGACCACATCCAGTGGGTGTTTCCTAGGAGCTTGCATTCACCCCACTCTTACAACTCTGAGAGGTCCCCTAACAGGATGTACATAGAGGAGCTTGAAAGGGCTGTATCCAACCCCTTTCTGTGGTACCTCCCTGTAGGCAAACAAGATGCATGGCAGAGAGCCGTCTAAATTACAGGTCATTTAGGCCCACTATCAAGCCTTTAATGGTCTTGTTGAATCTCTCCAAAAGCCTGTTAGTCGGAGGGGGATAGTGTGTGGAGAACTTGTAAGGTACTCCGCACTCATCCCACATGAACTTCATGTACGCTGACATGAAGTTAGTGCCTCTGTCAGACACTACCTCTTTGGGGGACCCCACACTGGTAAAAATGCCCATCAAGGCCTTGGCCACCGCAGGTACAATCACCAGTCTCAAAGGGATGGCCTCTGGGCAGCAGTTGGTGTGGTCTACCAAAAACAAGAATGAATCTGTGCCTAAATCTATCTTGGGGCTCAAGGGACCAAACATGTTGATACCCACCCTCTCAAAGTGAGTACCAATGACAGATAATGGGGTGAGGGTAGTCTTGATTTTTTTCCCTGACTTCCCACTGGCCTGGAAAGGGGGACAGGACCAACAGAATGTACCTGAGGTCGTCTTCATTTTGGGCCTATAGAAGTGGGAGACAAGCTTGGCAAAGGTCTTGTTTTGCCCCAGATGTCCTGGCCCGGGAATATCATGAGCCAACCCCAGTCTGTAAGCCCTGTAACACTGCCGAACCATCAGCACATGGGCTGCCCCAGATCAAGGAACCTTAGGCGCACCATAATGGGGATCATTCTTCCATTAGATAAGGTGATCTCCAGAGGTATCACCTGCTCCCTGAGCCTCAGCTTGCTGCCTCAAGTGGGGCACTCTTTCTGTGCTTTGTAGAATTCCTCCCTGGAAGGCCCACCCTCAACTTGCCATCCAGCAAGCTCAGGCAGGTGACTCAGGGTGGCAATGTGCTCCCCAGTAGGGTTCTGGAGCATCCTCCTCAGGTGGCACGTCAACCTGGACTGTGGGAACTTCAGCAGCCGGTTTCTAGTGCCCCTTCCCTTTACTCTTCTTGGCAGCTGCCTGGACCATTTTTCAAGGATCCAGGTACCCTTGACTCCCTCCCCAGGCAAGCATGGACCTTGTGGTCACACAAATAGGCCTGGGCGGAACTTAGAGAATTTCACTCCATGGAATTCGTAAAAGGTACACAAAAATCCATGAGATTCTACAGAGTTTCATGAATGCGCGTAAAATGCACGTTGCACTGCTTTCACAGTGATTTACTACAGCAGCATGTTCCGTGCTGAAATATCAGTGTGACTGGCAGCACGTGCTGCACAAGCTTGCATCTTTATATTTTTGCTTGCTACTGCCTAACTTTCTCTCTGTAGCTATGCTTTTGTTTACCAACTTTCAAATCCGACCCAATCCACCTCATCTGATTACCCACTTCTCAATCCTACCTCTTCTTTACTTATTTGTTTTACTGTCTGACATTCTCTGTCTATTTACGTTTCCCCATGTGTTCTTTGTGGATTTCTCGTACTTTGTTTTTGTTTTCCTTTCCTGACTTGTCCTCTGTGTCCTCCTGTTTCCATTACCTTCCCAGTTGGACTCCTTCCTGCCCCAGATCATCAAAATGGCAGACGCAGGCAGCAACACTGCATCCCCTGTGGTTGGAGCAGGTGGACAGGGGCAGGCCCGCTCCATCTTCGGCGAGGCAGAGGTGGCCACAATCATTGTGTGGGTGCTGCTCCACCTCCCCCAAATGTTGGCAAAAGGCTGAAGCCCTAGTACGAGTTATGCCATGCCGGAGCCTTGGATGTCTTGGGGGCAAGCCTGAAGAAATCTGACCTTCAGCACCAGTATCCAGCATACCCAGCCGCAGCTGACGCACCTCTGGGTAGACATCCTGGACAGGAAACAGGACCTGCTCAATCAGCTAGTTGTCAAGGTTGCGCGGCTGGTGAGTAATATTTTTGTTCTCTAAAAATTCTAATATTAATATTAGTTTTTTCAAGCTGCATGATCACTGTAGGTAGTTATAGTTAGGACCTGATTTCTATTAAAAAGCTGTTTTTGATATGTCAATAACTTTGGAGTCATTTGATGAATCTTCGCACAATTTGCAGAACTAATTTGACGCTCAGTTCAGATCCTGTCTTGAAAATTTCAGGGTGATCTGTCAAGCGGGTCCAGAGAAAAATGGGGGGTCCTAAAATGCTTTTTCTCCATGTTAATTTCCATAGGAACGTTTAGACACGGCTGCAGCCCTAACTGCTGAACGGAACTAACACCAAATTTGGAAAAAGATAGCTCTGTTAAGATCCGTTCAGTAGGTTCTGGGAAATTTAAAGATTTCTCAGATATACAACTTCGGCCTTGGTGGATCCGCGACCGCTCCCGATCTTGTGCTTGTTTGGCTGCCTACATTTCAAAACAGGAAGTACTGGCAGCCATTTTGTGACTGGGTTGAACTGAGTCACAAGAAAAACAATAAAGGGGGGCGTGGCTAGCAACATGGCCGACTAGGTCGAGTTTCCCAGTAGCCCCGGCGAGCCGACTCTGATCCGACAATTTATTAGCGCCCAGAAGTCCCATAACCGCCGCCTAGCGCAACCTGATGCTCCTGTGCGCCTGTGGGGAAGAAATCGCGCTGTGTGCTGCTCCGGCGGCAGCTCTGGAGGTAGAAGACGACCTGGCACGGAGCTGGTGTAAGACTCAAGATGGCGCCTGCCCTCGGATGAAGCCTGGAGAGCGCTGCTGCATACGGGCCTGCTGAGATAGCTGGCGGTGAGCGGGGGAGGCCGCCAAGCTTGGGACCACCGGTGCAGCCGGTGAACGATCGCCCCTCCTGGTGATACCGACTGGGGGAACCAGGGACGGATTAAGTGAGAGTCGGCGCGGTCCGCGGTGGAGAGAGGGACCGCACCGTGCCGAACAAGATCTGCAGGACGCCCCCCTGCCTTCTGCTTTCCCCCGCCACCTCTCCCCCCCCCGGGGGGCATCTGCCTGGAGTGACAGGGACTCGCAGAGCAACAAGACCTGTCTGGTGGCCCCCGGCGACGGCGCCCTGCGGGACGGCAGCCTCCTGGAGGAGGAAGAAGACGTGCACGGACCTGGATGGGCAAATTGAGGCCGAGGCTGTGAGGCCTGGAAGAGTCCGTCGGCTCTCGCGAGCGGAGTTTGGGGCCGGAGCGACCTGCGTGACCCGGTGAGGACCGGGGTCCGGTGAGTGGGGCTGCGGGGCTGGAAGACCCGCGACGGATGAGGCCTTCCCACTCCCTGGAGCTGCGAGTTGTGTGAGAGAGATCGGGCCCTGAGGGTGTTAGACAATGGTGGTGTCACACTGCTCCTCTGTGATATAGTGAACTGTAAACCTTGAGGATGCGGCCGGAGGCAATTCGGAGGCAATTGGGAGGCCAAAGCACAGTTTGGGGACCCTGGACAGTGCACAGCTGCGACCTGCGCCCTGACGGGGGGACGTTCACTGGAGGCCGGGCCGGGGGACTGAGGAGGGGCATGCTGGGCCCTGTGTAGACGGAGGTAGCGACTAGGAGACCCGGTGGTGGGCATTGAACTTGCACCTGCGGAGGGGGCCAGGAGTGGAGGTGTGTTGGGCGGCCCGAGTTGAGGGGCTGGTGCTTGCGGCTTCGCAGGGAGGTGGACAGTGCCCCCCCACAGCTACCCAGGATGGGGAAGAGGGAAGCACCGGCTCGGACTCCGAAGCAAGGGACCTTGGATAGGTATGCCACGGGCCCACCCGCAGCGGAGGCGGACGCCGCCCCCCACGCTCCGACACGGCTTTGCTAATGGGGGCCATCCAAGCTTAAAGAGATGACATTCAGGCCTCACGAGCGGACCTTGAGGTCAAAATCGGAGAGGTGGGCTCAGAGGTGACGCTTTTGCGGCAGGACTTCCGAAATCTGACAGAGAGAGTGACTACTGCTGAGACTAGGCTGGTGGAAGCAGAGGATGTCATCCAAGGGCTCAAGAAGGAAGTGGCGGAACTTCAGGCCTCTCATAAAAGCCTCCTGTGGAAAGTGGACGATGCGGAAAATAGGGCCCGCCGCAACAACCTCCGCTTTGGGGGCTTTAAAAAAGGAATCGAAGGGAACAACATGGAGGCCTTTCTACACGCGTGGCTCCTGAAAACCTTCCCGACGGCGCGCTTCTCTAATTGCTTCATGATAGAGAGGGCGCATCGCGCATTACTCGCGAGACCACCGGAGGGGGCCCGGCCGAGACCCGTGATAGCCCGCTTTTTGAACTTTGCAGACCGCGACACAATTTTGAGAGAGGCCCGTAGACTTGGGGAGATCAGACTAGAGAATGTGTCCATCATGATCTTTCCGGACTACAGTCAAGAGGTTCAGAAACAACGGCGCTCCTTCGACCAAGTGAAAGCGAGGCTCAGAGACTTACGGCTGCAATACATGCTCCTCTTCCCGGCGAAGTTGAAAGTTATTTTCCAGGGAAAGTCGCACTTCTCTACTCATCCGGATGACGCCTGGCAGTGGCTGGAGGAGCGCCCACTGCGACGAGACCTGGAGGTCAGGAGAGTGGCCGGGCCAAGTAGGCCGGCGGAGGGGACACAGTGGAGGCAGCAGAGATCTCAGAGGCCCAGGGGATCCCTGGCGCCAGAAGGCAGCAGTCGACTCCTTATCCGGCACATAACTCAAACCGAAGGATCCGGAGGAACTCGTCTTCTCCGGTACGGAGTGAGCACAACGGCTCCAGATACAGCTGTCTGGCGCGGAATGCAAGGTCTGAGGGGGAGGAGGACACAGGTGGACGCTCCTCTGACGACGATGAGGCACGGACTCCGTCGCTGCATGCCCTTGTGGTGGCAATCAATGAGCTGGAGAAGGAAGCGGGCGGAGGGGCCACGGCATCCCCAGGCGATCTCCAAGACTCACATTTGTGAAGAGGGAACTTCTGGGATATGGCTGATGCAGGCTTGAGACCGGACTACACGCAAGTTGGCATACCCCTCCCTGCATTCCCTTCCTTTTTGCTTATCCCTTTGATGCTTTGTTTTGAACAGAACATTGTCTATTGGTGTTAGTGTCTAATTGAGAAGGGGATTCAGGGCTCCGAGTTTTCTTTGGGGTTGGAGTTCTAAAGGGGGTTTTTGAGGGTGGGCGACAGACCCTTTCCTCCTGGCAAGTCCTTTTGTGCCACTAGGACGGAATGGGACTGACGGGGGGAGGAGGTGGGGTGGGGGAAGTGGGGAAGGGGAGGAATTGTATCCAGTTTTGAGGACTTAGGTGGGCAGAGGGTCTGATTTGTAGTCTCTCTGGGAGGGAGGGGAGTCTGAGGGGGGAACTGTTTTTTGCATGTCATGTCACTCCGGAGGTACTGACTCTATGGGCTCACATCATGGCTCCTTTGGGACACCGCACACAGTTTGATGAGATGGGATGATGATAGTTCCGCTAAGCGAAGACCCATCCCCTGGTAGGCTGAAGATTTTAACGTGGAATGTTAATGGCCTAGGCAGCAAGATAAAGAGGGGATTAGTAAATAATTACATTAGGAGACTGAAAGCAGATGCGATTCTATTGCAAGAAACACACCTCCAGGGCACTCACTGTAATTTCCTTGCTAGAGGGCAATACCAGACACTGGCACATGCAGGTTTCACTTCGGGCTGTAGGGGAGTGGCAGTCCTCGTCCGGAAGCAGCCTCTGTTCCACATTACACAGATATGGGTGGACCCACAGGGGACATATGTGGGGGTGAGGGGGCGCTGCAGGAGGAGAGACTACACGCTCCTTTCGGTCTACGCCCCACCCAAATTGCAAGCAGGCACATTGAAAGCTGTGGCGGATATTCTATTTGCAACGTCTGACACAATCCAAGTCGTAGGGGGAGATTTCAATGATGTTATGGACCCTGTTAGGGACAGGACGGGAGGGGGGATCAGACCACCGACTACTACACTGCTAGCGAGGACAATGGCAACGTTGGGCCTCCTGGATGTGTGGAGGTGGCGACACCCAGAGGCGGCGGAGTTCTCCTTCTTTTCTGGGGCACACAGGGTCTACTGCAGGTTGGATTATATCTTCATGGCTAGGGGGATGCTGCAAGTCACAGACAAGATCGACAACCAAGCGAGGGGCATATCGGACCACTCCCCTCTCTTAGTCGATATTGGGGAAGGCCGAGGGAAGCCGCAGTCGCATACGTGGAGGTTGGTGGCCTGGGATCTCCAAAATATGGACATCGTCCGTGGCCTTCGGGCTGACGTGAAGATGTACTTAGCTGAAAATGAAGGCTCGGTGAAGTCCCGGGTGATGCTTTGGGAAGCGCTTAAGGCGATTCTGCGGGACAGGGCTCAGAATAGGGTGGCAGGTGAGAGGAGGAAAGCAGAGGAGGAGGTGACTGCGCTTGAGGAGTGGATCCGGGCACTGGATTGCCAATATCGCTCCGGAGGCGACTCAGGTATCCTTCGACTATTGTTGGATACGCAACGCCAGTATAGGCACCTGGTGACGGGCGAGGTGAAGGCGCAGGCCCTGGCGACGTTGCATCGCCTGTATGATGTCGGGGACAAGTCTGGTAGGCTGTTAGCGTGGCTTATTATGCCCGTGGGGACCCCATCCTCCAATGCATGGCTTTTTCTTTGTCATTTTTTCTTCTTCAATAAAAGGAAGGGGGCCAGGTGGCTCCCCCTCCCTCTGGCCAATTTTGGCCCCTTGGAACCCTTCCCTCAGGGCCTGCTCTTTTTTAAATTAATTTTTTTAAACCATGGGAGGGGAATTTGTGCCTCCCTCTTCCTGGGCTGATTCTGGCCCTGGGGGCCCTATCTCCGAGGTCCTGTGCTTTATTTGTTTTTTTGTTAAATGTATAAAACAAGGGAGAGGTCTGCACAGCCGCCCACCTGGACCAATTTCGGTCCTGGGTTACCGTATCTCCCAGCTTTTTCTTTTTTATTAGAGTGGTAATGCCACCACCAAGCCATAGCAAACTACAGTGTCCTGGGGATAGGCACCTCAGGACATTGCTGGAATCGGTCCTGAGGTTGGCGGTCCCTCAGGGCCATCTACGGCTCCCCTGCTTTGCAGGTCACTGATGTAGGGTGGTGGTGGTCCCTGGGGCTGAAGGGGAACAGATTCCCACTGAGTCACAAGATGGCTGCCAACACTTCCTGGTTTGAAGTGTTGACACCCAATCAGATCTCAGCTTGAGATCGGGAAGGGTCGTGGATCCTCCACGTCCCTATATATACACCTGGACATTTCTTTAAATAACTCCACAACTACTGAACGGATTCAAACCATTTAACAAAAAGTTTGCTTTCTTGACCAAGAGCTCATTTTCTGCCAAATTTGGTGTCATTCCGTTCAGCAGTTAAGGCTGTATCCTTGTCTAAAATTTCCTATGGAAATTAACATAGGGATAACTTGTTTTGAGACCCCCCCATTTTCTAGCCCCCCACTTGGCGAACATCTAATGATATGCACCCTGCAAACGGGTAATGATCACAGGATGCGGTCATGACATGGAACAGCCAACAAATATTTAGCGAGGTACTGTGTTAGGGTACAAAGCCACATTGATCCCCATGTCCCTCGCTTCTACAGTAACTAGCCATAATATAAAAAAAATATATAGATTGGACATAATATCGAAGTAAAAATATAGAATGGACAAAATATTGAATGGACACAAATAATAGTTAAAAATATCGAATTGAAGGTAATTAATATCGATTGTCAAAATATAGAAGTCAAAATATCGAAGTATATAATATAGGCATTAAAATATATCGAATTTTTAATAATATCGAATTTTTTAAAGTGTTTTGTATGTTAGTATATGTGTGAAAAGTGTATATTATGTTTGTAAGGTATGTTTAATTTATTTTAAGTAATGAATTTTATGTTATTACATTTTTGCATAATTTAATTCTGTAGCGGGTTGTGGGTTTATGGGGGTATAGGGTGGGAAGTATTTTAATTACATTAAATTAAATATTAATGTTTAGAAATTATTAATTATTTTTAATTTAATGTTGCTTTTTAAGTTCTGTAGCGGGTATTGGTTTTCATTTTCAATTTACTGTTAATTAATTTTTAATTGGTAATTACTTTTTATTAATTGATAATTATGTTAATTGTAGTAATTTATTTTCCGTAGCAGGTTGTGGGTTTATAGAGGAATAGGGTGGGAAGTAATTTAATAATAATTAAGTACATATTTTTATTTATTTATTGGTATTGACTTTTTAATGTAATGTTAATTAATTTTAAATTGGTAATTCATTTTTATTAATTGGTATTTAATTTGTATTAATTGTTTAATTGATAATTATGATAATTGTATTATTTTATTTTCCATAGCAGATTGTGGGTTTATAGGGGAATAGGGTGGGAAGTAATTTAATTGTAATTAATTACATATTAAAAATACTTGTGTGTTGATAATTAATGTACTGCTAATTAATCATTAATTGGTATTAATTGGTATTATTAATTAGTGTTTGTTATTGAAAATTAATTAGTTGTTAATTAATTATGAATAGGTAATTAATTTGTAAAAACTAATATTTATTTGCTTTTCTAATTAATTAATTATTACATAATGTTAAATGGGTAATTCATTTTAATTAATTTTTTATTGGTATTGATATTTAATTTATTTTTATTAATATATTAAATCATTACTTTCCCTACTGTTAAACTCACTGGAGTAGAAATAGTCATTTTTACTCCTACGCTATCCAACACTTTCCCTACTGATGCACTCTCTGGAGTGGGAATAGTAATTGTTACCCTCCCGCTATCCAACACTTTCCCTACTGTAGCACTCACTGGAGTGGGAATAGTAATTTTTACCCCTATGCTATCCAACGCTTTCCCTACTGTTACACTCACTGGAGTGGGAATAGTAATTTTTACTCCTACGCTATCCAACGCTTTCCCTACTGTTGCACTCTCTTGAAAGGGAATAGTAATTTTTACCCTCCCGCTATCCAATGCTTTCCCTACTGTTACACTCACTGGAGTGGGAATAGTAATTTTTACCCATACGCTATCCAACGCTTTCCCTACTGTTGCCCTCTCTGGAGTGGGAATAGTAATTTTTACCCCTAAGCTATCCACCGCTTTCCCTACTGTTGCAATCTCTGGAGTAGGAATAGTAAAGTTTACCCCTATGCTATCCAACGGTTTCCCTACTGTTGCACTCTCTGGAGTGGGAATAGTAATTATTACCCCTACGCTATCCAACGCTTTCCCTACTATTGCACTCTCTGGAGTGGGAATAGTACATTTTACCTCCACGCTATCCAAAGCTTTCTCTACCGTTGCACTCTCTGGAGTGGGAATAGTAATTTTTCCCCCTATGCTATCCAACACTTTCCCTACTGTTGCACTCTCTCGAGTGGGAATAGTAATTTTTACCCTTCCGCTATCCAACGCTTTCCCTACTGTTGCACTCACTGGAGTGGGAATAGTAATTTGTACCCCTACGCTATCCAACGCTTTCCCTACTGTTGCACTCACCGGTGTGGTAATAGTAAATGTTCCCCTCCCGCTATCCTACGGTAAAAATATTGTATATTTTTTTATTAATATTACGTTAATATAAATATGTATCAAAAAAATACAATTGTATGTTTATTTTTTTTAACTTACAATAATTATTTATTCATTTTAAGGTTATTTAAGTATTTTTAAGAATGTTTTAGTTAATTAGATGTATTATTTCATGAATTTTAAATTACTTTTAAGACATTTAATAAAATTCGATATTTTGACTAACTTGGGGGCCAATTAGGATGGTGGACGGAAAGCGCCCGGACCGCCAGTCTCACGGGAAATGACCGTCCGACTGCACCGTGGGGAAACCGGCAGTGCTATTAGGATTCCCCTTCAGCAAAACCCGACCGCGGCGGACGGATGTCTCCAAAGACCGCCGACCGCGGACAGAACCATAGAAAAACCGCCCGCTGCGGACGGAGTGGCTAGGTCCATGGCGGTCGGGTCTGTGCGGTGGGCAATGCTTTCCCTCTCCGTTGTGGTTCTTCCGCCGTCTATGAGATGGAGGTGTTTCTGGTGCGGTGTTCTGGTTTGTTTGCAACATCGTAATATTGCGGAAGGCCGGGATGTCATTCCACATGGCGATGAGCCTGGATTGGCTCCGTCGGCCGTGGTGTCTGGTGTGTTCCCGCGGCGGTTCACGTTTTTTACGCGGCGGACAGTAAATGTGCCCAGTTCCCCTTCATAATATAGCAGACGGAACGCCCGCTGCTGGCAGACGATGAGGTGCATTTTCCGCCGCCTCCAGCCCAGCGGTCATGCATCCGTCCGCCATCCTAATCGGCCCCTATATTTTTTACAACTATATTTTCAATTCGATATTTTTGCATTCTATATTTTGTCCAATATATTTTGGTAGGTCGATATTTTGGCATTCTATATTCTGTCAGTGATCCACTTCTACAGTTCTTTATTTGCCCAGGTCGGGCGGTGTCACCATGTATGGGGAGAATGGGGGACGGTGGCAGCAAGCAAGACAGTGCGCGGTAGCCCCCTCCGATGGTAGCCAGCAATAATGTCCAGGTGGGTCTCTGTAGTGCGGACAGTGTGATGTGATCACCTAATCTCCGCCGGTGAGGTCCTCACTCGTGGACCCCCCCACACTTTTCCTCACCTCATCTGGTCAGGACTTCATGGGCCTAAGTCAGTGCCCTAATTCAGTGCAGTAGCCCATAAGACCCTGCAATGCCATAGCACCTAGCTAGCACACCAACAGCACACTCGGTCCTCTGGCCAGAAGAACTGAGGCCTCAGGCAGGAATCAATCACCTTCCCAGCTTGGGGCACCAGTGTTTTACAGGTTATGTAGTGAGCTGCCACAGAGCTTCATAGCAGCAGTCCACTGGGTTTGGTACACTACCAGGAGAAGTAAATTGGTGATCACATCTTCCAATGCTGTATACTGCAGGTGCATTCAACAGGATCTCTGGGCTGGGTCTAGGAGCCTCTAGATTAAGCGACCACGATCTTAGGTGGTTAGCCACGCTCCCCATGTGAGTGTGGCACTTACTGCAGAGAAGTTGAAGTGGTTAATGGGTCCGTCAAGGCCTGAGATCTTGGGTTATACAGATATACAACTCGGTAGTGGGTCTCGATGTAGAAGACACTGGGTATAGTTGTCTGTTGCATTGGGTGCCTGTACTGAGATGTCAACAGCATCTTAAGATAGGGACTTGTTCTTTGGGTGGTTGTGAGAATTGGTTGGTATAATTGATCTCAGTGCACAGGGAATAACTGTATCAATCTGAGCGAGAACCCGCTGATCGAGGATTCACTTGGAGCGAGTGTTAGTATAGGTCAGAAGGTGTTGTTTTGAATTACCTTGAGTGTATGGAAATCTTTCACATGATTAATGGAGCAGACAGCAGAGTTGTTGAAGTTGCCTGCATTGTTTTTGCTAATTGCTTAGAAAATGTGCTTGAGAAGAAATTGTAAAGTAGGGTGAGCTGCTGCGGGCAGCGAGATTAATGTCTCAGTGTCGTGGGCTGTTATAGGTCATAGGCCATAATGGGATTGGTTGCATACATCACTGAGAGCCAAGCTGGTATAAGTTGTGACCGCCAAACAAGAGAATTGTGGGAAAAGTTATTGTGAACAGTGTACTGAATTGAACTAAAATTAAATTCTTGAAAGTTATTCAACATTTAGTAAGTAGAGATGTGACTGTATCCATTAGCTAAGGAGAAGAAATACCACCTGAGGGTATGCCAGGGCACATTATGGTGATCGAGGAGGCTTTCCACACATGTCTCTGGCTCGCACAATGGTAAAAGATCACTGAGAAGGAAGAGGTATTGCAGCTTCCCCAAAATGGTACATTCAATTTGAAAATTATTGAGAATTTAAGAAGGAAATTGTATGAAATGAATACGCCTCCTCGACATACCCAATTTAAAGCACTTAATGCTTGGGAACATGTTGTACATTTTCTATAGAGAGAGAAATACCAGGGGAGAGTCAAGAGAGCCATACACACTTGGATGCTAGGTGGAATGCTCAACAGAAAACCCAGAGACCCGACGTAATTAAGGAGACTCAATTATGTCCTGTTCTGACAACTGAAGGAGAAGAGAAGTGCAAATGAAAGGAAAAGACAAGCATTGGCATAGCCAATAGGTCTCGCCTTTGGGACCTTATAAGTGTTTAGCCATTCAACAGTTGATGTTGTTGCACCAAGGATATTGTGCTGGATAACTAAACACTTATAAGGTCCCAAAGGCGAGACCTATTGGCTATGTGAATGCTTTTTTTTTCTGTCCTTGGTGATATTGGTTGTATATTGCCCTTGGGGGGTGAAAGGGTAATCCCCATCCTATTGCCTCTTAGAAGATGAAAATGGAGGAGGGGCTTAGCTGGGGCGGGAAAGGGATCCCCCAGCCCTACATCTATGGTGTTATGGTAGTGGTGCTCATGCATGAAGCCAGTGGCCCAAATTAATTCCATTGCTGAAAATCCCCATGGGAGGGTTTCAAGAGAAAAGGAGAGGGTCTACCCTTTCCCGTGGTGCCTTTCCATTCCCCCTGGCCCTCTCCCCCCTAGGAGAAGCGCAGCCATCACAAAGACAACTACTCACCTCGAGCGTGTGAGATAGAAATGTTCCAGAAGAATCCAATGAGACATTGCTAATGTGATGATCTGTGCTCACTCTCCTACCTTGCCAATCAGTGTTAGCCCTGAGGTACAGAGGCTCGCTCTCTTAGGGGAATGAAAGTGAAATGAAAAGTGCTCAGGGGTGAAAGTGAAATGAAATCTTAGAATACGCGCCCAAGCAATTCTCGCAAAACTGTGGTGACTCGAGCCATACAAAGACAGCTCGTAATCTCTGGAAGTATTAAAATTTGTTCCGTAACATTTCAAAAGTATGTTCTCGCAACGGTTCCCCGTTTGCAATTTTCAGTCATTTTCTGTGCTTGAAAATTTATTTTTCAGAACCCCTTATTAAAAGTATCAGTGGCTAATACTGTAGTGTAGTTCCTATTATCCCAATAGGCTCTGCGCATTGGAATAATATCTTCAATAGTATAGACCTAGGGCAGAGGTTAACTAGGTCTTCTACCGACGATATTAGACTTAAAGTTTTGTGTTTGCCAGCTAGCTCAGAGTTCACTAGAAACTTTCTCGAATAGGCAAGGAGGATTTTAACCTCCCTGGATAGACAAGAAGGGATTTAGTTTCTGACAACCATAGAACATGACAACTTTGCTCTCCCCTAATCAAGAGTGTATCTCTAGAGTCGTGTGAAAACAATAGACAACTTATTTTACTCAGTCAGTACGTGCATTCTTAGTTTCACCAGTTTTGTAGAGAAATAAGAGATGGTCGTGGTTCAATAAAAGATGTTATTTATTGATCAGTCTCTTTTCTCATACAAGAGAAATGAATCGCTATTATTGCAATACTTGTAGTTAAGTAAAGTGCATACAGTAGAGACAGAATTATAAAATAATACTGTAAAAGCATTGATATGGTTTCTGAGCCATATGATACTTTAAAATGGATAAAATAGATACATACATATATACATTTGACTAATCATACTCAACTGGTGCTTCTAACCACGCCTACCCCAGTGTACCTGACCTAAGCCTAATACGTGGGCGGGAGTAGATAAGTAGCAGTTTAAGTTAAGTTTGTTTTGCCAAGGGACTGATTCGAGAATTCTCTGCAAGGGGTTATTCAGTTCTGTACCTGAGATCTAGAATGATGGAGGGCTGGTATCTCTTATCCCAGGTCTTGATATTCCAGCTGCCTGCGAGGGCTGCTTGGAAGCGCCGGAGCTGGATTTCTCGGCAGGAGAAAGGCAGCGTCTCGTTCTCAGCGCGTCAGGAAGGCGGGGCAGCGTCTGTGGGCTTCGCTCTCTGCTGGGCTCCTCAGCACGTCTCGCTGCTCCGATCTCGTCACCACCGCATGTGTTTGCTTAAGGCAATGTCGGTAATATTTATACCTGAAAGGTGCAGAGATTGACGTAAGGATGGACATATATACGTCAATAAGGATGTCATATGAACGGGCTCGTTCGCACATTCTTTTGCTGAAGTTCTCGGTGAAATCAAAACAATGGCTATGGGAATTTCCCAGGTCGCTGTAGGTTTGATTTGTTTTGAGAACTCCGTATGCCTTATCAGGGGCTGGAGGAATATCGCTTGTCTAATTAGATGGCATGCGTTATGACCTAATCAGATAACGCGCTTCTGTGCCGTGGTGTGGCTTAATCAGATAACGGTTTTTGCACCGTTGGATGGCTGCTAGTTAATTATTAACCAAACCAGGGTCAGGAATAGGGGAATCGATATGGTACCTTTAGGAATACATCACACCCACTCCACGTAGACTATGTCCATATTTACAAATCTAGGCATAGTGAATATCAGTAGCGTTTGTGTATACCGTACCACCCCAAAATACATTTATATGCATTCCGAAAATTGGAATTATGAAACATACGAAACACAATCACATGTACTATCACGTGTACTATATGCACAAGCAGTCTAATAATGCTAAACAAATAACGCATATTTTAAATTCAGCATGAATAAATGCGAAAACCACACATGAAATGGCTCTTAATACAGAAAAAAAAAGTGCGAGACCATTTCATCACAATCATAAAGTTTTGTATAAGAGTGCTAGAGGATAGCTAATGTCTCGTGACTACCTAAAATAGAAATTCAGTTCTCTAAGAATAATGTCTACTTTAAGCAGAAGATAAGTGTCCCAAAAAATCGTAAATATTTTGGAATTGGGAAAAAAGTTCTTGCAGTCTGAAAAAAATTATGATTTTTTTTTTTCATATCGCTTTTCTTAAAAAAGTTGAAGGCCAAATTCAGCATGTAGGGAACTCCAAGTGCTAGTTTGCTCAAAGTTATTCCTGCTGCTCAGGTGAAAACATAATATTATTCAGACTGTTGAAACAGCTTCTTGCGTAAGTTCCACTAATTCGGAAAAGGTTGTTACCATGCATTCATGAGCCTGAGCATGTTTGCCTCCATTGATGTTTGGATCAGCATAGCTGACTGAAGGTCGTACCTGATCGATGCTGATTTCATCTTGTACTTCACTACCCCTCAATCGTAGTGGTGAAGACTCCACGAATGCCGTCATCAGGATTGGTAGCCGCTGGGGACAGCACAATGCATGAGCCGTTACCGGACCCAACAAAATATCTGCGTCCATTGGCACATCCGATTGTAGTGCCAGACAGGTGTCCAACACGCATTCTTCGCCGCTTAGCAAGCACCTTAATACAGGCATAACACAACTTTGCCACATTGGTCTAAATGAAAGAAACCAAGTCATGTTCAGGTCTCTGAGCCGGGATAGTCCAAGGATTTTAGTTACCCGGTCCCGGTAGCCAATGGCTAGGATCATTTCTTCCCTTGTCGCAGGTGTTTTGTCTGTGACATGGTTTGCCATAGCGAAATAACAGGATCAAAAATAGAATACCCGCTACTAGTCCCAAAAGGAGTGGAAGTCCGCCAAAAATGGAATGGACAAAGTCTGGAAAAATACCCAGGATGGCTTTGAATGGAGTTAAAGCACCCGAAAACACTGCTTTAAATACACTGGAGATACCAGTGGTATCAGAAATATTTAAGATTTCGTTCAGTATTTCTGCGAAATGTATGGGGGAATTAGTTGATAATAATGAATGAATCTCTTCTGTTGTCCTTGCAACTTGGAGATCATACGTTTCTTTTGATGACGTGAGCCTTGTCGGCGTCTGAAGGAGCACAGTCTTCATTCTGCTTAAAGTATCTATTCGAATAGAAGCAATTTTCAAATCGGGCCATAACCTTGCCTCCCTGTCTGCAGACTCGCTGGGGAACAATACATGTTCACAGCACATGACCTTCCTAGTCACAGTTATGAGATAAGGTTTTCCGGGCAGCAAACGACAACATCTGCGATCTACTATTAGAATGTAACTCCCGTTCCAGAGTCTCCTAAAGAATGGTTCTATTCGTGTTGCAGGTGTGCCTAGCTGGTAACATGAAAGGTTATTTGAAGTCCCTTCACAGGCTCCGTGCAAACTAATACCCTGACACAGAAGTGTACCGCTCAGTGATCTTGCACAATTATCGCCACTGAGAAACACTTTCTGGCCTTTTTTGCTGACACATTCGTGTGTATAGGGCAAGTTCCATATTGACTTAATGTATCCTTTACCCAACCTTTCATACTGGCCTGCCTGTATATATTTTTGGCAGAATTGAAACTGGAAAGTAGTTATCGGAATATTTATTATCCAATGTATTATCCATTCAATGACAGGTCGTTCTGACATTGTCAATGGTAATCTCTCAAGTTTTTCAATGCTCAGAATTGTATAGTCAGCACCCTTCTGTGCCAAACTGATTTGTTTATCAGTGAGGTTAAAGATATTAAATAATGACGTTGTGTTGATTAAACGCCAGGGCACATAGCCAGAACGCAAATTTTGTAACGTCCAGCCAAGCTGTACAATAGAACGCAATTGGGACTGACCGTGTTGTAACATCAGTAAGTCTTGCGATATTATATCGATTGCTGAAGACACAATGCTGTCCAGAGAATATATTCTGGAGGACAGAGTCATTAACCCATTGTTCACCACAGAAAGTGATTTTTCCAAATTAATACGGTCAATTTCCCGTATTTTTTCTGCTGTCTCAATTTGAGTTACTTTCCAGACTTCGTTATAAGCTGCATATATAGAGGCCGCTATGAAAAGTTTTTGACGCTGTTTGCGTGGTCCCAATATGAAATCACGCAAGTCAGCACCTTCTGTAAGGAAAGTTAGGTGTTGCTTAATTTCAGCCAGTGTGGACGTTTGTAGCCATTAAAGGCAGAGCTTGCCCACGCTGTAGGTTGTTACTATCCCTGGATGTTGTCTTTGGGAATATCTAGGGTCTGGCCTAGTCAATGTGAACCCCTGTTCTTTGTTCAGGAATTTGTCTTGACAGTTATTTGTATCTGTGGGCCAGATCAACCATTTTTTCCATTCAGGATGTGTTCTGTTTTGGTTTAATATATGGTTTACGTCTACCTCAACATCTATAGAGCTATTACTGTTCACTGTTGGCTTTGGAATAGACGCTTTGTTTAAATCTTTGATTTTGGCTAAGCCAAGACAGGTAGTTTGTTGAATAGTGTCGTTCAAAAATATAATTTGTTCTGGGATCATACAGGCTCTAAACAATGATTCTATACCTTGTACTTGCCAATCTCTTGTACCCCAAACAGTTTTTGCTTCAATATTATTGTTCCAGAAATCAAACCCAAATGTATTCATTTGTTCAAAGAATGAATCGGAATATATCAATTTTGTGTTTGTAAGCATGGTCTTCATACCTGTCTTATTTGACAATTTGAAATAAAATGTTTCTGCCTTACTTGTGTTAAACCCTGAAAAGTATGAATATTTCTCATAAAATGTTTTTGAGCTGTCTTTTGGAGGAGTAGCACAATGTTCCCATTGGTTATAATTTAAAACATTTCTAGGTTGAGCAGGTTTATGTAGATAATGGTTACCATAATGGTTGTAGCAGAACATCTGATCATAATTAGACGAACCCTGCAAATAATCATGTTCTGTAAATTTAGCAGACATCACAAGATCAGACATCATGTCATTAATACTTTCAAAGTCCCAATCATCAGCAAATGAGCTCGGTTTTACAAAGTCACTCAATGAGATCTTGAATTGGTGTGGATACTTCAGGATTTCAACCGGACCATAGATTTCATAATCAGTTTTGTCCCATGCTACACCGCCTGGTATAGGATTGGCTGTGAAGTTTACTGAAGAAAGTTCTCTTTTCTCGATGTGTGAAGATGTGTGTGGTTTAAGGACCAAGTTGATTTTCTGGCTTGCTGTGTCCATTTTAGCATATTTCCCTTCAATGAAATGTCCCAAACATAGTACTAAGATGAGCCAAAGAATGAGGATAAATGCACCGAAGGCCACCCAAAATTCAATCCATGGAGAGATCAGATAGGTTTCTTTCAGCTGTTGAAAAAGTTCCTTAGCTTTGTCTTTAAAAGTTTTTGTTGATGGCTGTTTCTTTGCTTCACTCAGGTCTTCAGATGAATCATCGAAGTTGATGAAGTAGCGGGATGCTGTTCTGTCAATTGTTCCAATTGTTTTTGGATTTTGCTTTGTTTCATTAGCAAAGTCTGCAGTTACATCATCATAGGTTGTTGTTTCTTGATGAAAAGTTTTAATTTGGGTTTTAAGAGGTTCAAGTTCCATTGCTTTGTTGCATAGTACTTGTTGATTCACTGTAGATTTCTCAAATGTGATCAGTCTTCCAGTTTGAGCCTCTGTATTCGTAGCAAACATTGGTGTTCTGCTACTTCTTGGGAGTCCACTTGGCTTACTGTTTGTTATCGGCCACATGATTGTGGTTTAACCAGGTCGATGGATACAACTCGGTTCTCCTTTTTACCAGCAAGGGGCGGTAGTACTACTGATCTTGTCCCGTTGACAGACAAGACAGGAACTGCTTTTCTGTAAGAAGGCCCAAATTCCTTCTTTACCGCGATCTTCTCTCTGACTAGATCCCCGACTTTTGGAATCCAGACAGGCCTTGCTGGGACAGGTGGTTTCTCTTCAGTGGTTGTTGGCTGTTGTTTCAACTTTATGTTGCTCAGGTCTTTTCTTGTTTCATTTAAGTCCTGTAAAATAGCCAAACGATCTTTGATATCAAAGCTTTTGTCTTTAACCACTGAAGTCTGACTATCAAGATCTTGGATCATCATTCTAGTCCCGAACAATAGTTCGTACGGACTGAACCCTTTCAGAGAATTCCTTGGCAGGTTATTTAGACTACGTTGGACACTTATTAGATGTTTGACCCACCCAGCTCCCGAACCTAATACCTTTTCCGTTATGGATTGCTTTATGTCTTGGTTTTTTCTTTACACCATCCCGTATCCCTCAGGAAGGAAGTGAGAAGAGTCCCGCTATGCTATGCTCATTTGGCCATGCTTCCCCATAAGCTTGAAGGCTAAAAGGAATACATTAGTCAAAACGTAGCATGCTCCTAGCGTATATGCCATTATAGACTCGCAAATCCTTTTATAACAGTCCAGACGTCAGCCGAGCGCTGGGGTCTACATTATAAGTGTAAATTAGTCTTTTTATGTTAATATAGCGCTTTTTTCATGATGGGTACTTTCCTATTGTTGTTGTTTATCTGGAGTGAAATGCCATGGCAATAGTCCTCCCCGCTCGCCACTGCGATCTCTATTGCAGTCTGGGCAGTTTTTTACAAAAATGTGATGATGCAGGCTCATGCCTGGCCACCAGTACACTGATTGTAATTCTTCCAGAGAATCTTTTAGCTTAAGGTGTCTGAGACCCTCACCCATATGTGCGTCTGCTATTAACAAGCCTCTCCTGTCCGTGTTTGGAATCACTCTATCCCCCACTCCAGGGATTCGAGCAAAAGGGACTGAGTTTGCATCGATTATGTATGTATAATTGAGTGGATAATTGATCGGTAGTGCTGAACAGTCGCCTTTTGATGACGTTTTCACCGCCAGCACAGTTTCACCGTCAATGTGTTTTACTGTACGCTTTTTTGTAGCTACGGAAGCCGGTTTAGTTGCTCCCGCTGTGGCTGTCTCAGCCAATGAATTCCCTGCAACGTGAACGCCATCACGCTGATGACTCAGTGAATGTATCACGTGATTTTTTGGTAGTTCTTTCTGTAAAAGAACTACTTGTTCCCAAAGCACTTTTTGCTTTATTGTTGCACCTGTGTCATCTTTGTAACCGTTTTGAATCCATTTCTTCAAATCGTTATTGTATGTTTTGACGCAGTAATACGAATCGCACACAATAAGTGTCGGGAATTCGCGATCGGCATTATCTAGCGCCATTTTTAATGAAATTATTTCCGTTTGTTGTTCTGAATTATTTTCCACTGAGTGTGTTTTTGTAAGTAGAGGTCTTAATTTACCTCCGCGCCACACTTCTTTTACAATTTCGCATGTGGCCTTGTAAGCCAGCTCTCCCCAAACTGAGGGTTGAGCATGCCCGTCTGTATGTATTACACAGGCGTACTGTCGTAAAGGCAGAATGTCGATTGGCAGAGGGTATTCTTTCTCATATTCTAGATATTTTAATTCTTTCATTTCCGGGTCAAAATAGTATTTTACTTTGTCTGTAGCAACAGAATTTACCCATTGTATCCATTCTGGATTTAGTGCAGTTGTCGGTAAATTACATGGTGTTGTTAATGCCTCAAAAGCTGATTCTGCTGTTCTGACTGTAACCTGTCTTCCGTCTGCTTGGTATTTTTCTTTTTCTACAGCTGTTTTAACCGCAAGAACAATGTTTTTCTTAATGCTGAACCTTTTTTCAGCTTCTGGGTACAAATGTGATTTGTATGCTATTGGTACCTTCTCTCCCTCATTAGAGGTCAGGTATGTGAATCCGCATCTTCCTGGGATGACTCGAATCACAAGGTTGCGTGTGTTGTCACGTGTTTGTAATTTTGTTTTAACTAACATATCCGTTTGTAAAGATCTCAACATTTCTGTGTGTTTTTGAGTCCAATTGATTCTTTTAAAATCTGGTTTTATTAGATCATAAAGGGGTTTGACCCTTTCTGCATAATTTATAATATAAGTTCTTCCGAAATTCAGGAAGCCTAGAATTGATTGTAGGTTTTTTAGTGTTCTGGGTGCTTGGATTACAGCACATTTCTCTAGGAAATTGTCAGCCAGGCTTTTGCCTTCACTTGATAGTTCATATCCTAAAAACAGGACTGTTAGATGGGCAATTCTTGACTTTTTAAAGTTAAATTTGTAACCCTCTGCTGCGAACCCAAGTATTATGGTGTTCACTCTCTTCAAGTGAGTATCCAAGTCATCATCTGTTAGATAGATGTCGTCGACATAAGATAATGCCTCATCATCATAGGTTTGTAGTAACTCTGTTACCCTGGCTGAGAATAACCCTGGGCTGTTCTTGAACCCCTGGGGCAAACGACAGAAATTCTTTTGCGTGCCATTTATTGAGAACGCCGTCAAATATCTGCTCTCTGGTGCTATATTTTGACAAAAGAATCCATTAGAAATGTCTAAGGTTGTTTTGTATTTTTTGCGCACTATGTTATTCATTAGTGCAGCACTATGCGAGTTTTGTACCGCAAATGTTTTGCAACATGAGTTAAGGTGTCTGTAGTCCAAAACAAGACGATATGAATTGTCTGGCTTGGAGACAGGAAACAAAGGGTTGTTCATTTGTGAGGTGCAAGTTTCAATCACCCCCTGGTATTCAAGTTGATCTAAGATCTCTTTTACCTGTTTTTTAGCTTCTTGCTTAATCGGGTACTGCCTCTGTGCAGTAGGTTATGATTTTAACTGGATTTTGTGAGGAGGAGAGTCCTCATCCCATCCCACATGATTTTTATATAAGGCAGGGGCCTGAGCTACTGCCCACTTTCTTGCAAGTGTATATTTTTTATGAATTGGAATATGATTTGAGAAGGCAGGCATAATTATTTCTTCGCCATGTGGGCACTCCCTGACAAACTCTAGAGGCCAGTCTTGTTCAGCTAGAAGGATGTCATAGCCCTTGGACAGCTTATCCCAAAATAGTCCCCTTATTTTTCTAGTCTTATCCCCCTCTATACGCAATGTTATTTCATATATTTTATGAGGTTTGCTAACTCTGGTGTCTGCAGTTTCCACCTGAATGTATTCATTCGTGTCCACTGTCTCCAGATGATTCATAAGGACTTTGCGAGCTATGCTCACTTCTGCTGCGCTGTCTAGCATTGTCTGAGCCCATTCTCTGTTTTTCAGCTGTGTCCTCAGTATTCTCGGCATTGTTGATTACTTTAATACTGGCTACCTTCTTTTTTGGAAATTGTAATTTTTTATTCAGATGAGCAGGTTCTTTGTCTTTGGACTTGACGTGCTCTTCCCTTTGTTCTGATCGTCCTCTTCTTTCCGATTTCGGCGAGGAAGTCTGAAAAGATTTAGAGGGACGTGTATCAATATCTTGATATCTATCAGGTTTCTTGATATTATCCCTATTTCTAAGGTTGTATTTTTTCACAGAGGGCTCCCGTTGGGGAGACTTGCGTCCTTGGTCGGGAGATCTTTCTCTCTGCCAAGGAGACCTTCCTCTGGACTGGAATCTTTTTTCTTTAGGATTGGATTGTTTATTTCCATCCCAGCTCTTTTTTTGATTGTTTAAATTATTTTTTATGAATACCTTTTCAGGACTTTCAACTAGTTGGGGTTTCACTGGTATTCCACCCAAACTATCTCTTCCTAGTTCTTCATAGGATTTTTCTATGATTCTGGCAATCTCAGATGGTTGGTCTGCTATATTTGTCTCTTTTAACCTCTGGCAAATCGCCACATTTGCTGCTTCTCCCTTTATGTTGGCTAATAATATTGCCGAGACCTGCTTGAAATCTTTCAGTAGTTTCATACCGAGAGTTAAAGCGGGTTCTGGACCGTATTCATCTTGAATCTGTTTTAGCACATCTGGTATTACTGACATGGATGGTACACCATGTGTTTTTGTGTAAATGGAAGCAAAGACTGTTCCCAAAGTGTCACAGTCCTTCACATGTGGTGCGATTCCCATTGGGAGACAGATAGTCAGAATCCTATGTTTCTCAACAGGGGTGGTATCTGGAAACACCGCCTCTATTTGAGTGATTTTTTGTGCTAGCCAGAAAGGAATTTGTTCCCGTTTTGCGGGTACTTTACCTAGACAGGACTGTATGTTCTGAGGTGTAATTTTATTTGTGTTCCCCTGATGATTGGTCAGCTGTGGAATTTTAATTGCTGGTTGGATTGTTGAAGTCCGCATTACATATTGGACTAATTGTCTATGTATTTTTATTAATTGTTTTAGCTGTGTTAAAAGCTCTGGTGCAGTCATTTCTTCAATGTCTGGATGTGGTGTATATCTGGCTAGGACCGGCCACGTTGCTCCTGGTCTACCTAGTGGACCGAGCCTGGTGATGTGATTATTATGTTTTAGGGCGCCATGAAACAAGATCAGGTGCTCTTGGAATTTGAGTGGTATTTCCACTTCCTCGAAAGGAGTGTACTCACTAGGAGGTTCCTCTATTTTGTAATAGTGGAAGTCCTTTGTTACAGCGTTTGCTGCTGGAAAGTTTATCCATGAATAGAATACCTCTGTCTGCCGATATTCGTGTGCCTCAATTACGAATATGACTGTACCACCTCTTGGTGTCAGTCCATTTTCTATAAGTTTTAAGGTTATAGATTTCCTTATGTTGACCCGGATGAGTATTGCATTTGGGTCATTTTCCAGCAGAGTATTGTCTGCTTCTAGGAGTTCAGCTGCTAGTCTAACTGTCTCCCTTTCGTCTTCACTTTCTGTCATTTTACTGACAGAAAGGTTATTCTGTTTGTTTGCAGATCAGGTTTCTATGGAACAAAGATTAGATGCACAATATTTTAGAACAGTGTATCATTCAACGTTGAATAAACCAAGAACCATACATAGGAGTCTCCTCCTGCGAGGTTTGGCGGATATGACCTTTCACCCACTCCAGACGCCTTTGGAGTATTATGGGAAAAAAGGTGTTCTGTGTGAAAAAGCACGACTGAGTTACTCTAATGTCTTGCGTTAGTTTTATCGCCTATCCAAACGTTGGGCGCCATGTAGTGTAGTTCCTATTATCCCAATAGGCTCTGCGCATTGGAATAATATCTTCAATAGTATAGACCTAGGGCAGAGGTTAACTAGGTCTTCTACCGACGATATTAGACTTAAAGTTTTGTGTTTGCCAGCTAGCTCAGAGTTCACTAGAAACTTTCTCGAATAGGCAAGGAGGATTTTAACCTCCCTGGATAGACAAGAAGGGATTTAGTTTCTGACAACCATAGAACATGACAACTTTGCTCTCCCCTAATCAAGAGTGTATCTCTAGAGTCGTGTGAAAACAATAGACAACTTATTTTACTCAGTCAGTACGTGCATTCTTAGTTTCACCAGTTTTGTAGAGAAATAAGAGATGGGCGTGGTTCAATAAAAGATGTTATTTATTGATCAGTCTCTTTTCTCATACAAGAGAAATGAATCGCTATTATTGCAATACTTGTAGTTAAGTAAAGTGCATACAGTAGAGACAGAACTATAAAATAATACTGTAAAAGCATTGATATGGTTTCTGAGCCATATGATACTTTAAAATGGATAAAATAGATACATACATATATACATTTGACTAATCATACTCAACTGGTGCTTCTAACCACGCCTACCCCAGTGTACCTGACCTAAGCCTAATACGTGGGCGGGAGTAGATAAGTAGCAGTTTAAGTTAAGTTTGTTTTGCCAAGGGACTGATTCGAGAATTCTCTGCAAGGGGTTATTCAGTCCTGTACCTGAGATCTAGAATGATGGAGGGCTGGTATCTCTTATCCCAGGTCTTGATATTCCAGCTGCCTGCGAGGGCTGCTTGGAAGCGCCGGAGCTGGATTTCTCGGCAGGAGAAAGGCAGCGTCTCGTTCTCAGCGCGTCAGGAAGGCGGGGCAGCGTCTGTGGGCTTCGCTCTCTGCTGGGCTCCTCAGCACGTCTCGCTGCTCCGATCTCGTCACCACCGCATGTGTTTGCTTAAGGCAATGTCGGTAATATTTATACCTGAAAGGTGCCGAGATTGACGTAAGGATGGACATATATACGTCAATAAGGATGTCATATGAACGGGCTCGTTCGCACATTCTTTTGCTGAAGTTCTCGGTGAAATCAAAACAATGGCTATGGGAATTTCCCAGGTCGCTGTAGGTTTGATTTGTTTTGAGAACTCCGTATGCCTTATCAGGGGCTGGAGGAATATCGCTTGTCTAATTAGATGGCATGCGTTATGACCTAATCAGATAACGCGCTTCTGTGCCGTGGTGTGGCTTAATAAGATAACGGTTTTTGCACCGTTGGATGGCTGCTAGTTAATTATTAACCAAACCAGGGTCAGGAATAGGGGAATCGATACAGTACCTATAGGAATACATCACAATACTTCTTAAAGTGTTTGCCTGGAGGAAAATTATTGGAACGCTGCAGCTATGATTTCACATTTTTCTAGAGTATTCTCCCTTCAAATAGAAATAGTTTTTCTCCTAAGAGGCCAAGACAGCCGGTCTGCTAAATCTCATTTAGATTCGTCGAAAACCCCATTTAGAAGCCGCCAGTAAAGAACTGAAGCAAATCATATTTTAGATGTGCTAACGTCACAAGCACACGCTATATGCCACGTTTACCAAAGAATGATCTATTAGTGTACAGCAGCATGAATGTGCATGCTTCCTGAAAGTGAAAGGGCTGTGAGAATTCCCCCTTAAAAATCTATGCAGTAGAGAGGCCAATATTTCAGAGGTGTTCTTTGACACAGCCCCGCTACGCTTGGAGGCTGATGTTGAACATCTAGAGCTCGGCTCTGCTGCTAGCTTTAACAAGGAATGCGCGTGAGAGAGGGGGAGCAGGAGGTGAGCTCGGGAGTGGTGCGTGCATGCGCGCGCAGTCTGCTCTTTTTGGAAGCACATACCCATGCTTGTGGCGTGCCCCTTCTCGCTCCCGCAAGGTGGATGCCGCTACAAGCAAGAGTATGTGCTTCCAAAAAGAGCAGAGCGACGGCTAAATGTCCTCCTATGCACGGCATGCGCGCTGTGTAGGCGATACCTAAAAAACCATATAGAGGCAGAAAGGAATGAGAATAACTCTGAAGGCAGTGATAGCAAATTAGATGATTTTGTGAATGAATTATTATTCACCATCCACCACCATATAATGAAATCACAATGTCTGGACCAAGCAAAGCACCTCTTGATGGAACCTTTGATGTGCCTTCTGCACTGTTCAATGCAAATCCAAATTTAGTTGGAGAAAATTCAGTGACAACGGTTTCTTCGACATCACTGCTCTAAATACTACAGACTCACTGGCGGATCCAGTCACTATAGTCCTGTAGTTCCTATGTATAAGCCTCTAGCAACAGGAAACACTATGCCTACTTTGGCTGTTCATATTGGGACAACTGGGTAGCTGATAATTTGACAGGTTCGGTAGAGGTCATCACCTTTTTTCATGCCCAACTCAAGTACCCCACCAATGATGAATTACAGGCCCCCTAGGGCAGAAGTGCCTATGGAAATGCCAGCTTCCTACAAGTCACTTCTATATTCACTGCCTGCCTTAAGTAATGGTACCTACAGTGGAAAATAATTTTAAATACTCCAGCAGAACAGACAAAACTTTCTGCTTGAGAATTCGATGATTGGCTTTGAGGTCTAGATACCCCGAATAATAAGGGGAAATCCTGTAATGAATGGAGGAGCTACATCTTAAACTCCAGAGAAATAAAGGGTTATGGATGTGACAAAATTGAAAATAGAAATAGAAGAAATGATGTTTGGAGCTCTCAGTCCCACTCAACTAGAGGTCTATAAGGATGATGAGCTACTTTTCCTGTTTAAAGACAACACCAGACATGCAGGACAGGTTTGTGAAAAACTTGCAGAACCAGCACAGAAACATGGGGTTGATGTCTAAAGGTCCAAAGTGTTAGGGAGGAGCTACTGGTTGAGCTTTAGAGACCGAGACATTGTTAATATGCGCCTTCCTGGAATTAAATCATAGATTAGAAAGTTGATACTCTATGTACGGAAATGGAGTGAGCTGAATAAGTGGGAAAGTAGATGCTCAAAGAAAAAGGAGGCAAAGAAAGTCAGGTTACAAATGCCTTTTTTTGGAACAGATGAGGATGAGGAAAATATACACATGCTTCCCATGAGAGAGGTGCCTGGTGGAGGGTATGTTTATGTGCCATCGGGTAGGACTCACCTTATATCCTTCACAAACGATTTTACGAAATTGAGAGAAAATCCAGTGGAACGGTACAGACAGGTTGAGCAATTGAAAAAATATCCAAAGTTTTATAGAAGGACTTGCTATAGGCAGATGGTTTGGTAACATAGGGAGTTGAATTGTTAGAAGCATCTTAAGAACCTTAGTGATAATTGCTCTTTGTGTATTATTTTTTATTGTGATTTTGAAAGTGTACAGATGTGCACAAGTAAGAAAGGGAGTGAAGGGAAAGAGAGCAAATGTGGAACTAGAAGAAAGACAAAACAAACTTTATAATGACATGACATGAGTGATAATTGCTCTTTGTGTATTATTTTTGATTGTGATTTTGAAAGTGTACAGATGTGCACAAGTAAGAAAGGGAGTGAAGGGAAAGAGAGCAAATGTGGAACTAGAAGAAAGACAAAACAAACTTTATAATGACATGAAATTTCTAGAGAATTCCAGACAGAAAATGATGAAAACCACAAAGCTGTAATATGAACATCTGATAAGTGATTGGCGTGATGACTTGATTCGACAATGTCGCCCACCCTTTACAACAACACGAAAACCTAAATACAACTGATATCCGACAACCAAAATGAATGTGCACTTTGCGCATGAGCTTTATGTGTCATAATGCACCTGATACTGCAGTTGCAGGGAGTCTTTACTGTAGAATTGATAGCTCTCATACAGAATGTTTACTAATGTAAAAAAAAAATGTATTTGATGTTTAACCTAAGAACCAGCTTCAATAAAACGAAAATGCATTTAAAGTAAATGTATATAGCTAAGGCAAGATGGCCGCTAAGCTGCTGTAGAGAGTAGTCGCATTGACTCCCTCTCCTGACCCTCGGAATATGTGGATGGCAGTTTGAACAGATATGCTGCTTTTTCAAGGACTTGGCAGAATCCAGAAAGAAGGGCGCACTAGCATTCTTTTTTATACAGCCAAGACAGTACGGAAATCCCTTTCGTCAACTCTCGTCATCCTCGGGAGGCACTGGAGGAAATTGTGCGCTCGGGGGGACAGAGTTAGAGCAGCCGTGGAAATGGCACATCGCTCAGGTGCAGTCCCGAAGCTACCAAATACAAGCAAAAAAACTATCCCTGCAAGCAGCACCCTCCTAAAATCCCCACAGCCCAGGAAGGCGGAAAAAACAGAGAAAGCCGGCAAAGACAAAGTGGATAAGGCAGCAGCGCAGGCTGGCGCTCCCGGCACCAAAGGACAACAGCAGCGGCACTCGAACTTGTATGGCGGCGCGCCTTCTAAAGAAAGCAGAGGTTTGAAGCATGCGATCACTACCACTGTCAACAAAGACCCGAGGCAGCTTACCGTGACGGAGGCTTTCGCCGGCAGAACCCAACCGGGGATTCAGGTTCCCGAGGCTTCCGAGGCCTCCATGGAAGCGAACGCTGGAGCGGCTCTCACCGTCCTCGAGGACGCAAGCACGGCGGTTGCCAAGCAACAGGAGCTCCTGTTGCACACGCCTCCCGCGGAAGCCGCGCTGGGAAAGGAGAACACAGTGAGCACACCCACGGTGAGCAGAGGGGAGCTGGAGGAGCTGGAGGAGGCAGGGGCAGGCTTGAGGGACACAGAAAATTACAATAACTCCCAAATGCTAGAAGCCTTAATGCAGGTCAATCTCGCCCCCCCCCCCCCCGGAGGTAATAACACACTGCTGCAGACTGGGACCTGGGGCAGTATGAAAAGTGTTGAAAGTCGTACCTCCAAGCAGGGACATAAGGGGACTGAGAGAAGGAGAGTCTGATCCCCAGAAGGGGAGAAGTTTTATTCAGTGACTGAAGGTTCTGACTCCTCACAAGTGCGTACGGAAGAGGAGGAGGAGGATAGTGCTACAGAATTATCTACTGAGTCAGAGGGATCCTGTTCTAGCGCTTCCAGAGGCAAGAAAACAAAGAAGAAAAGGAGATCAGTACTAAGACGAGATAGGGACAGATCGGCATCTAGTATAAATAGGAAATTACTTTGGGATTATGGCAATACTTCTAAAGGGTACCAGGAGCAATATGTAGAGGAGGGGGCTCCTACTCATGCTATTCATGCCTCTCAGGATACCAATGCTGAATCAACATCGCATGCTACATTAGAGGGAATGTTTAACATGCTGAAACAAATGCACGCAGAGGCCAGAACGGAAAGCCGGAGAGCCAGACAGGATACCAAAAAAATTCAAGCAAGCATTAGGAAAATGAATAAAAAATATGAAGAAGTGGAAGAGAGAGTTGTCCAAGTGGAAGAAAGGACTGGCAGGTTGGAGGACGAGGTAACGGACTGGCAGACGTATAAAACGGAGCAAGGGAAGGTGGTCGAGGACCTGCAATGGAAGCTGGAGGACTTTGAGAACCGCCAGCGGCGGAATAACTTGAGACTTCTTGGCCTGGAAGAGGGGGTGGAAGGGAAGGATCCAAGAGGGTATGTGGTCAAGTTGCTGAAAGGAGCATTCCCAGAGGCGCAGTGGGAATGGGAATCTGAAGTTCAGAGAGCTCACAGATTTCCACTGACGCAGAAAAAGTCAAGAGGGGGCAGCCAGGACTCACTGCCAAGGGCTATGCTAGTCTTCTTTTGGAATTTTTTGGCCAGGCAGGAAATTATGGAGACGGCTAGACCACATAAAAAGAGCTCATTTGAGGGGGTTACTTTTTTTTCAAGGCCAGACTTCTGTCATGCGACAGTTGAACGGAGATGGAAGCTTAGACAACTTATTACTCCCTTCCAGCGACAGGGTTCTGAAGCGTACTTGATGTTCCCCGCGAAACTAAAAGTCATTACAGGGGGTCGCGTCAGAATGTCCTTTTCCGTAATTAAGGCAGGCGAGTACCTTGCAGAGATCACGGAGACCCAAAAGGGCAAAGAGCCTGCCAAGGAAGCATAGAGCAATGTATAGGAGAGTATAGGACAGTAATGGATATGTCAGTAGACTGGGTGATGACTTAAAGGAAAGAAGGGGAGGAGGGGGAGGCGACACTACAACAGTGAAGCGGCCACACATAGGTCATGACTGACCTATTTGCCTGTAGTAGGGGGGGGTAGGCAAGGGAGGGGGGTTAAAGGGGGAGGGAGGGGGGGTGGCAATGAATTATGGAAATGTACAGCACAAGAGAGGATGATACATAAGGACAAACCGGTATTAGATACATCAAGAGAAAGGCGACTGGATAGTTCATCTTTTAAGATTAGATGGCGTTAAAAATTGCTTCTATTAATATCTGTGGGCTAAATGAAGGCGGGAAAAGGCAGAAGGTTGCAGCGATGCTCAGGCTATTGAAGATGGATGTGATATGCTTTCAGGAGACACATGTGAGGGGTAAGGATAAATACCTCATGGATCAGCTTGGCTATGAGGTCTTAGCACATACGCAGCAGGATTCCAAAACAAAAGGCGTTGCTATAATCGCTAAAAAGGGTCTCTTACAGGTGAAGAAGAAAAAGGAAGATGATGGGGGGAGATGGGTCATGATCGAAGGGGAAACATCTGCGGGATGTTACTAAGCATGGGCGTAAAATCCGCTCCGCTCGCTGATTTTTCGGATTTTCGGCAAATTCGCAATCCGCGAACTCTCGCGAATTTGTCGAAAATCCGTGAATCCGCTCGCGGCGGATTTTTTGCTTGGTTGCGACGCGCGGCGTGGTGCACGGCGTTCACTTTCCGTCATTAAGCGTTTGCCGAGTTGTTTTTCTCGATCATATTTAGCGAGTGCCGCGCCATTTTGGATCTTGCTGCGTGATCCCGCGGGAGTTTGGCGCCCGCGAATACGTAATTGCGGCTTGCCACCTTGCACAGCATACCTCGCGAGAGTTCGCAATTGCGAACACGTAGTTGCGGCGAAAAGGAACAATCTCGCACTCGCGAAATAGAGATTTTGCAATTCTGCACAAGAAAATCACCAGCAAACAGGATAAACCTTCAGAAAATTATGATTTTTATCAGAATCACTCCTCAGGTTGACATTTGCATGGCCTTTTTTTTTGCAAGGAGTCCATTTTTGGGGGGGGGAGGAAGGAAGTGCCCCACAGTCTCCAACTTCCTGTTCCTGTCCAGCAGGCTCCTCCCAGTGCTTTGTCCATCTCCTGGTCACTTTCATTTGGATCTGGAGCTGGAAGGATTACTTTTTGTGGGTGCTGCTGGATATTTGGATTTGAGGCCTTTTTTGACTGTCTTTGGATCACTTTTGGATTAGAAATCAACTTTCACAAGTAAGTTTGTTTGGGGCATTACAGTTGCTGCAAGTACAATTTTGGAACTTTTTCAGAACATTAAATAAATTATATTGTTGGTAGCCACAGTATCCAGTAGGACCAGGGTTGGTTAGGGGTGCATGATACAACTGTTTTGTTGAATTTAAACACCATTGAGGCCATGGATGGGCTGGGATTGTGCTGATTTTATTGTTTTTTGTCGTTTTTTTGGGGCTGCTGGTGGGGCCTTTTGCCAAGGGGTAGTGGTGCATGGACTGAGTGTGCCTGTAGTGTGGTCTCACTCTCTTTAATGTAAACATCATGGATGGCATTGGATTGTGGTGATTTCTGGCTGGTTTTCTGTTTTTTGGGGGTGTACTGTTGATGTGGACTGTGGCCATGTCGGTGGTGGTGGTGGCCATCTTGAGCCCTGGCTGGTACAGGCAACATGTGCTTGGGGTGTAAGGGGCCATTTTTAAGAGAGGCAGTGTCTGAGGCCTGCACTTATTTTGCCTACTTTTCATCCATTATGCCCAGGGGTAGTGAGTGTTGCATGGGCCTAGTGTTTCCGAGGGGTGTCTTCTTGAATTTAAACACCATTGAGGCCATGGATGGGCTGGGATTGTGCTGATTTTATTGTTTTTTGTCGTTTTTTTGGGGCTGCTGGTGGGGCCTTTTGCCAAGGGGTAGTGGTGCATGGACTGAGTGTGCCTGTAGTGTGGTCTCACTCTCTTTAATGTAAACATAATGGATGGCATTGGATTGTGGTGATTTCTGGCTGGTTTTCAGTTTTTTGGGGGTGTACTGTTGATGTGGACTGTGGCCATGTGGGTGGTGGTGGTGGCCATCTTGAGTCCTGGCTGGTACAGGCAACATGTGCTTGGGGTGTAAGGGGCCATTTTTAAGAGAGGCAGTGTCTGAGGCCTGCACTTATTTTGCCTACTTTTCATCCATTATGCCCAGGGGTAGTGAGTGTTGCATGGGCCTAGTGTTTCTGAGGGGTGTCTTCTTGAATTTAAACACCATTGAGGCCATGGATGGGCTGGGATTGTGCTGATTTTATTGTTTTTTGTCGTTTTTTTGGGGCTGCTGGTGGGGCCTTTTGCCAAGGGGTAGTGGTGCATGGACTGAGTGTGCCTGTAGTGTGGTCTCACTCTCTTTAATGTAAACATCATGGATGGCATTGGATTGTGGTGATTTCTGGCTGGTTTTCTGTTTTTTGGGGGTGTACTGTTGATGTGGACTGTGGCCATGTGGGTGGTGGTGGTGGCCATCTTGAGTCCTGGCTGGTACAGGCAACATGTGCTTGGGGTGTAAGGGGCCATTTTTAAGAGAGGCAGTGTCTGAGGCCTGCACTTATTTTGCCTACTTTTCATCCATTATGCCCAGGGGTAGTGAGTGTTGCATACTTGCATGGCCCTAGTCTTTCTGTGGGGTGTCTTCAATATAAACATCATGGATGGCATGGGATTGTGCTCATTTTTCTGTGTTTTGTCGATTTTTTGGGGTGTATAACTGAACTGATGTTCCTCTGTCTTCCATTGCTTTTAGGTGCACAAGACTCAAGAGAACCACCAGTGCCAGGAAGAAGTCCTGCAGCGGTGTGTGTGTGCAGCATAACGTCACGCGACGTCACGTCTGGACACAGACAACTCTGCAACTCGTGCAACTGCTGCCTGCTGTTCTGACCTGCTCTGAAGAAGATGGCCCCAAAAAAAGTAACCCGTAGCTCCTCTAGCAAGAAAGGTGCCAGTAAGGAGCAGAAGAAGCAAGTTACCAAGGAGACTGGTGTGCCACCCGCCCCTTTTTTTGGGAGTAAAAAAAAAAGTATGCCTGCAGCAGCAGCGGGATCTGCTGGGGACCAAGCGGGCAGCAGCACCCCCGCTCCATTGGGCTCAGAGCCACCACCACCACCACACCAACTTAAGTCCAAGCCCTTGAGTGCTGCAGAGGCAGCCAGTATAGTTCTTCAATCACCATCGACCAGTGATGTTGGCTCATCGCAAGAAAGCAGCAGCAATGTCCCTCAATCAACACAGGTTGTTGTAGCTCATCTGACGAGTGTTGAACAACCACAGCCGCAACAACAATCACATGTGCAAGTACAAGCCCAAGTACATGTGGAAGGAGAGGCAGCGCAAGGAGATGCGCAAGCAGAGGTGCATGGAGGGTCACAAGTGCCCACAATAGTTGTTCCTCCCGAAGTAGGGGCACATCAGGAAATCGACAATCAAGGCGAGGTATCATTTGAGGAAGCCACTCCTCCTGATGATCCTTCATTGTCTTCCACACCCCTAGCAAGGAAGAGATCAAGGGTGGTGTCTACATCTTCTTCAAGCACACCTCCTTCTGATGATACGGATCAAACTTGGGAACCAGCACCACTGCCGTCTGAGAGTGAGGCACACCATGATCCGACAAAGGTAGTTAAGCGTAAAAGGAAGCTCGTCCAAAGTCTCAGAGTTATGGAGTGTGATGAGGCTCAACAAGAAGTGGCGGATACTGCTGCTGATGAAGACTCTGCCAACGACGACCCAGTCATCATAAAGGTCACTGCAGCCCCAGCGGGCATGCAGCAAACAGACATTTTGACCCTAGCCCGAAGAGCTGCTGAGCGTGATGATGATGATGTTGTCGATGAGGAGGCAGTGGAAACACCACAATCATTGGAGTTAAGTAGTACACCAACTCGTCCCGCTTCCATATTTCTTTCTGGCAAGAAGAGACCTCCATCCACCTCGACCTTAATTAGTGGCGGTGAAAGTGCACAACGTACAAAAGTTGAGCAATCCAGATCCTCCACTTCATCTGGCATTAGCTTCATGACCACCACCACCAGTATCGCCGCCTCCTCCAGGTCCCACAGACACTTCAAGTCCCCAGTTTGGGACTTCTTTACTGTTTGTCAAAAAAATCCAAAGTTTGCCATTTGTACCCTTTGTAAGGTTGCAGTTAGTCGTGGTAAGCCAGGTACCAACTATGGTACCGGAGGCCAGAGAGGTCATCTTAGAAAACAGCACACTGTCCAATGGTTTGCGCACCTAGATGCGATCAAGAAAGGCTGAATTCAAGGAAACGTTGATGTTGCATCTGATGATGACGAGGAGGAAGAAGACGTGTCAAACACTTCCCTTACACCCAGTACCCCTGTCAGCAGCACACCCAATGTGAGGCACACTAAGAGTGTTGGAGCGAGTGAGACACCAACGCACAAAAGTTCACCAGCGAGCAAAATTGGGTCAACGAAGTCATTATCAGCCCGTAAATGCTTGGTCCAGGGCAACATTAGAACAATGCTTACTTCAGACGTGCCATATGAACGCAACCACCCACTGACGCGTCTGTATAACACTAAGCTGGCTAAAATGCTAGCTGTGGACCTTCTCCCTTTTTCTTTTGTAGAAGCGGTAGGTTTTCTAGAATTAGTGGCAACGCTCTGCCCTAAATGGAAGGTTCCTAGCCGGTTCTATTTTGCCAGAGTTGCGGTTCCAGCACTACATGAAGATGTGCTGGAGGCGATTGGGGCAGCTTTGCAGAAGAGTGCTGTTCACACAATACATCTGACAACAGACATGTGGACCAGTGGCGCAGGCGCTGATTACATGTGCATCACTGCACACTGGGTCTCTTTTTCAGGTGTTAAAGCAAAGCTAAACGCAGGTGTTGACCCGGACAAAGTTTTCAAAGCTGCTCGGAAACATGCAACACCAGCCATGTTTGGTTTGGAGAAAAGTCACACATCCCAAAACATTTTGGACGAGTTTGACAAAAAGGTCTTGAAAATGCTATCCCCAAAAAAACGCCAGATTGGTTATGTTTCCACGGATAATGGCGCCAATGTAGTTAAGGCCATGGCGCTGGGTCGCTATTTTAGAGTGCCGTGTTTGGCGCACTGTATCAACCTGGTAGTTCAAAATTTCTTGAGTGATAGAGACAGTGCAGCGTTCGCGGTAATGGCCACCTGCCGCAAAATGTGCAACCATTTCAGCCATTCTTTTAAGGCCCGGAAGCATCTGAGGAGGCTGCTACTTCAAAGTCGAATACCAGTGAAAGCACTCATCCAGGAGGTGGCAACACGTTGGAACTCAACCTTCTACATGCTTGAGCGTCTGTATGAGCAGTATACGGTACTCGATCACTATTTCTTCACAGAGGGTACATCTCAGAAGGAGGACATGCGGATGGGTGCGGCGCAATGGGACACAGTTAAAAGCCTGACAGACATGCTTCGTCCTTTTGAGTTCTTCACGCGTGCAGTCAGCCAGGAGGACTGTAATTTGGGAAAAGCTATCCCATTGTTGTGCATGCTGGAGCACCAACTGATGGCGGTGTCTTCTGAGTTTGAAAAAGATGAAAAAAAAAGACCATTTTATTTTGTCTGAGAAATTATTAGAGCGCCTACGTGGTGATGAACGTCTTCAAAAGATCAAGTCAGAACAGCATTACATTTGTGCTACTATTCTGGATCCACGCTACAAAAAGGCGCTGGCAGGCGAAGCATTCTTTCCTTTTGCTGATGCAGATGTTCAAAAGTACAAACATTGGTTAGCCTGGTCAGCCAAGAGGTTTGAAAAAGAACGGCAGGTTATTGAAGGAGAAGACAGTACATCAGCATCAGCATCAGCAGGCCATCCCCAGTCACAAGAATCCACTTCTGCACCTGTGGCTGGGGCACAAGTGACCTCTCAGCCGTTAAAGACACCGGCAAGTGGATCATCTGCACCACACACAATGACAACACTAACAGTGGCTGCGGAGGAGGATTGGCTAAGTTTGATGGGGTATGGTTCTCGAAAAAATGTCACAGGCACAGCAAAAAGTAAGCAAAGTGGAGGAACAGTTGATGACCTTGAGTCGATGGTGCAGGACTATCTGAATGACTCAACAGAGGTCTTTCTTAATGATGAGCCATTGCAGTATTGGCATGGGAAAAAACAATTGTGGCCAGAGCTCTCCAACCTGGCTATAAACTATTTGTCTTGCCCACTCGCAAGTGTGTCTTCTGAACGTGTTTTCAATGCTGCTGGTGGCATTGTAACTCCCAAACGGAGCCGCCTCTCGCCCCAAAATGTGGAGCGGCTGACAATGATCAAGATGAATCAGCACCTCATACCACCAGATTACAAAGTACGAGAAAGCACGCCGCATGAAGACGAGGAGGACGGCAACGTAGATGAAGGGATTTGTTCTCTGTTCGGTGGCACTGACCTCATCCTGCCTGAATTCGCAGAGTATGATGACGAAATCTTCTTCTTATTCCCTGACACCGAGCCCTGAAAATGAGACAATGAATCAATAACTTTCTTTTTCGTCCTTATTCACTTTTATTCCTGTGTGTCTCTCTTTCTTTGTTTTGCACAGTTAATTTAATTCAAACTTTAATCACCTAATCCTAAAAACAAGACCATCAGCAGAACTGTCTTCACTTGTTTGCTTATTGATTTGAAGGTGCCGCAGTCTACATTCCTCAGGTTCACAAGTTCTGAAGAACATGCTCCTCTATCCTCCTCCTCCAGACTGCGATTTCCCTCAAAGCAGAGTGCTGGATTACGCCCAATGAAGAAAGACTCAGCACTTGTGGGGGTGTTCTACTTCTTTGCGGGTGAGTTGACGGATTTGGGCCCATTGCTGTGAAGCTCTAATAATGGATAAAAGTGTTTTGGACCAAATATGAGGTGGAAATTTCTTGCCGTTTTTGCTGACTTGCTTGCCTTTGAGGTGCTCTTTGGCGGGGTTCCGGGTGTTTGTGGGTGAGTTTTGGGGTCTGGGAGCACTGCTGCGACAGTCTAATCTTGATTGCATTTGCTTTTCAGGAAATCCGTGGTGGAAAACAGGAGTTATGATGATTGATGATGACCTAGCTGCACAGCGCGTTTGGACCAGAAGGCCGAGAGATATTGTAAGTATGAGATTTAGCTTTTTCGCTGTTTGGGGGTGTTGTCGCGTGGTTTTTTGCGGGTGGGTTGGCGGGTCTTGGCTGGGGCATTCCTGGGGCATTCCTGGGAAGGTCTAATGCCGGATAGAAGTGTTTTGGACAAAATCCTTAAGGAAAAGCCTTTTTTTTGCTATTTCTTCTGACATCTTGCTCAATGTAGCGTTTTGGGGGGCTTCCTGCTGTTCGTGGGTGGGTTGCGGCCGGGGTCTCTGTCGAAGCACTGCTGCGACAGTCTAATCTTGATTGCATTTGCTTTTCAGGAAATCCGTGGTGGAAAACAGGAGTTATGATGATTGATGATGACCTAGCTGCACAGCGCGTTTGGACCAGAAGGCCGAGAGATATTGTAAGTATGAGATTTAGCTTTTTCGCTGTTTGGGGGTGTTGTCGCGTGGTTTTTTGCGGGTGGGTTGGCGGGTCTTGGCTGGGGCATTCCTGGGGCATTCCTGGGAAGGTCTAATGCCGGATAGAAGTGTTTTGGACAAAATCCTTAAGGAAAAGCCTTTTTTTTGCTATTTCTTCTGACATCTTGCTCAATGTAGCGTTTTGGGGGGCTTCCTGCTGTTCGTGGGTGGGTTGCGGCCGGGGTCTCTGTCGAAGCACTGCTGCGACAGTCTAATCTTGATTGCATTTGCTTTTCAGGAAATCCGTGGTGGAAAACAGGAGTTATGATGATTGATGATGACCTAGCTGGTAGTAGCTGCACAGCGCGTTTGGACCAGAAGGCCGAGAGATATTGTAAGTATGAGATTTAGCTTTTTCGCTGTTTAGGGGTGTTGTCGCGTGGTTTTTTGCGAGTGGGTTGGCGGGTCTTGCCTGGGGCATTCCTGGGAAGGTCTAATACCGGATAGAAGTGTTTTGGACAAAATCCATAAGGAAACACCAGTTTTGGCACTTTTTGTAAGTTAGGGTTCGTTAGGGTTAGCCCTAGCAGCAGGATTGCATGTGTTTCGGGGTGTTCTATTGCAACGCAGTTCTGGGGTTTTAGAGCACTGTTGGAGCGATGCTGACTATGGATACTTTTGCTTGCTTGCAAGTGGTTTGAATACAATCCACGGTCTGTATTTGGGCCTACTGTTACTTTCAAAGTTCGTTTTGTCTCCATTTTTCTGCTAGGCATCGTTTTTGGAGATCTGATTGGGGGTCTTCTACATTTTTACGACTGGCTTTAGTAAGGGTCTTGGTGGGAGCATTGCTGGGAAGGTCAAATTTTGTTCTAAAACACAGTTTACAGTACACCTACCTTGAGGGGAAAGATCCGCTATAATATTTTGGCCATACTTATTTATCCTTAAAAAGGTGACTCAGACAGAGCACGCAATTTCAAAAATATTCTACTGTCTATTAGGGAAATCAAAGTGTGACTTTTTGCACCACACAGCGTGCATACCTTTTATTTATTTATCAGTGGTATTGTAATAGCAATTCCTGTTTTCCGTTCAATAATTACAGGCCGGGTTTCAGTCAACATCCGCCAGGCAGGCAGTGGACAGGGTGTCTTCTGTCAGTGGTCACCAACATTGATGGACGAAGCGTCAGCTGGAATGGAGGAGTGCCGCTACTAAGAGGAATTGTTTGCTGCATGCAACTTACTTACCAAATTCAACAGGACAACTCCAACAACATACAGAATACAGATACAGTATCCATTGTTTTCTTCTATGAGTGTGACTGCATGTGCTTAGCTTTAGTTTGTACCCAAAGATTTCTTTATCTTCAATTATTGTTTGTCCAGGCTGTGCTTTTTTTTTCTTCTCTCAACAAAACCTACCCAAAAAGAAACCCCCATTCCCATCCATTTTCCAAACCCTAACCCTCTTCCCCCGGGCTGTGTTGTTTTGCTTGATGTCTGACTAAAATGACATCAATAATTCCACACACTTGCTGGGGAGGATAAGGTCATAGCAACAGGCTGGTGAAGGAATACGAGGATATCTTCTAGACTTACTCAGCTTCAGTACTATATCTTCTAGTAGTAGGAGCCAATGTCAAATAAATTCAACGCAAGTACTAGTTATACTTGCAAGCAAATACTTTACAATTTGTTAGGCTACATTATGGCACTGTTCTAGTGTACTGTCACCTGCTATATTCTCGATCGTACCGTAACCGTTGTAATGCTACAGTAAGGACAAACCAGGTTTCGTTTTCTTTTTTTCCATAGGCATGCAACTGCCACTGTGTCACACCACTAGTACCACCGCAATGAGGAAATTTCACCCGCCCAGGATTGCCAACGTTAATCCCCATTTCACGTGGAGCCAGCCCTGGGCCTAGCCCTAATTTCTAACACAAATTACAGGTAAGATAAGCGTTTGGTGGGAGGTAGTATAATGGAGTATTATTTAGGACTAGACGAGAGATTGACGGTAGTACTACTAAAGTCCTACGACTGTTCAGGAAAACAAACTTACTGTTACACCCCCGTCCCCCACCCACCAGACTGAAAAGCAGTAAAAAACAGGTATGGTCAGATAAAGTTGAAAAATGTATATTTATGTAGCCCTAACAAAATAATCTCCCTCAAGACCCACCCTAACCCCTACGATTGTCTTTGAAAAGTCCCAAAAAGAACCCAACTCCCAAATCCCACCCCCCAAAAGTCTCTAAAAAAAGGGCAAGGGACACTCCACTACTGGAGGGTGCTGGAGCATTTTGCGGCATGGGCATCATACTCCTTGCGGAGGGTGGCAAGCTCGAAGCGGAGGCCCTCTACCAAGTTCTTATAGTTCTGGACCTCCTGCTCCAGGTAGGACATTCGGACTCCTAGGCGGCGTTGGCGTGCCTTGCAGCTCCTGTGGGGGGCAGCTGGTCTTTCTGTTGCTTGGCGGTGGCGGTTGGCTTTGTTAGCCCGGCTCGGTCCCGCTGGAGCACTGCGCATGCTGGCGTCCCGTGGGGTCACGGAGGAGGATGCAGCTGTCCCAGTCGAGGATGTTGTTGTTGCACCGGTCGACTGCGTGTCCTCCTCCTCCTCCAGGGCCACCAGCCGCCGATATTCGGCGACAGTGGCATCCAGCCTCCATTGCCGGGCCATTCGAGCCTGCTCCCTCCGTGATGTTGATTTGGAAGGAGCAACTATATGAAGAAAGAAAGACATAGTCTGTAACCAATGCTCCTTAGCATTAATAACACAAAGTGATTGAGCCGAAAGTTGGGTCACAGTACAAGTAGCAAATTGAAAGCACAGTACATAACTATTGAGGACAGTATCTATGTAACCTCCCACTTCTGCATCCTTGCTCTAACATTAGTGGTAGTTTAATGAACAAATTCTACGACCACTATGGACTTCCATTACAGTCGACTATGACAGTACACCAGTCTTATTCTTCTTCTTCTCTCTTGTTTAGGAAAATTGGTACGTTATCTTATGCAAGCCGGAAGAATGGCAGCACAGTGAACTTGCACCCGAGAAAAACAGTTGCACACCATGATGAGTGAGACAGACTTGCGTTACTGTACCGGTCCAGTACATGCAGGTGGTGAAGCTATTACTTTTCTATTACGGGTGGCACTGAGAATACTCTGTTACAAGGGCTACTGCTTAATTAATTTACCTTTCACCCTACAGTGCAAATGAGTACTAGAAAAGGAAAATGAACAAGCTAAATAATTTGATTATCTATCACTTCACATGGGACGTATTTGATGACATATGGGATGACTTTAGGTGCTTTGCTTAATATTGAGTGAACAGTGATACACCCACACATGAATGACGTACTACAACTAAACTAAAGTTATTAAGAGAGGTACGGAGTGTCCACCGTAATAACCAGATATATGCTGTGCTTGTCGTTGCGATACAAAGTACTGCTACTATTCATGGTAGTATTGGACACATTTACAATTTCTTTTCCTTGCCTTCCCTACACTGGAACGGACGTGCGGGTGCGGTGGTACATGCTCTTCAAGGTAACACTTAGTTCATCCAGCGACCATCTACTCTCTCTAGATACACATGTGCTATCTAAGAGTCAGAGAATACCATGCTCCAGGAATCCATTCATTCAAAGTATACGCACACATACAGTTTCTGTTTCACCCACCCAGGCTGCTGTCCTTCCACCCATCCTTGCTTCATCATTGACCCAGCCATGCACCATACCATATTCTTTCCTTCCCAGCCACCTCGGGGGCCAAGCAAACACATATCGTTCTTCTTTGCCAGCCATCATACAATTTCGCGTCCCACTTACTTACACCCTTCTTTCGCTTTTCGTTCATCCCATCCATCACGTTCATCTAAGAACTTATTGGGATTCTTCTCACCAAAAACTTCACAGCTAAGTCGAAGTACATTTCGAGGAGGCTAATACCTGGTTTATGTTTTGTAATACACCCGTGCAGAAAGCACACTATGCAGTCTTCAATCTCAATAAGTAAGGAATATATAGCTTACCTGTTCCCGCCACCACCGTGCGAACCCCCACAGGACCGTCCGCCGGCTCTTGCACCGCCTCCTCCCCAGAGTCCTCCGAGTCCTCGCCCAACACCGCCACCTCCGCGCTGGCCCCGTCACCAGATGTTCCACCTACAAAGTACATTTAAGAATGTTAGAATACACCACTCACTACTATATAATATTTGGTCTAGGAGTAATAAAGAAATGTTAAAAAAACAGAATACAATGTAATAATTTGTGACTGTCTACTCTAAAGTAAAAATGTCCCTTTTTCCAGGGAAGGCTGTTGTCTTGCTGCACTTTTATGCACAACTGATGAATGCTTGCTTTTTATTTTTAACACGCACCACTTTTTCTCCTAACAGACAGAAGCTTGACTCCTAAGAACACGACCAGGATCAAGTTCAAACCAGGTGAGAGCTCGGCTCGACCACAAGAAATGTGTCCAATTAATCGTCAGCACTAAGCACTTTTCCGTTTTCAGTTAAATAGTTTTATGACAAAGTAGATTTTAATAAATGTGTTTACTTTTAATAAAGCTTTTAAACTTAAATAGACTCTGTGGTTTTTGGTCCTCCAGACTAGAGTGGATGAGCTAAAGGTTTTGGAATTTTTGCAAGCATGAGTGCCTCTGACACTTCTTGACTGTGACTCCGTACTCTTGTCCTGCGTACGATAATCTAGAGATCATTGGGGATCAATCATCGGTGACTTCGGGAGCTAAATGACTCTGCCACACTATCTAGTCAGTAAGGAGACAGTGCATAGAGCTATTGCTGAATAGAATGGGAGTACAATGGAATTGCCAAATGTCCAATCTTAGTTAGCTACACAGACAGACTAATAAGAATAATCTAGTAATACCACATGGAGTCATATTCGAGGCAGGATAAGAATTTATATCCAGTCTACAAGAAGATCAAAGACGATTTAGAAAAAATCGAATGAGGAACGCTAGGAAAAAATAGGTACTCTTTATTAAAATTTAAACTTACTGGGGCCAGCAAAGGAGCCCTCGCCTGCCCGATCCTGGCCTGCATCCTCCTGAACAGCACCCTCCTCCTGTGTCCTCTTGCCCTTGGGGGGAGCTGATGTACAACATGAGAGAAAGAAAGACCAGAAAACATGGATGAGATTTGTCAACCAAATCAAACATTTCAAAAGAACAATAACAAAATATTTTGGAGAAATAGCAAATAGATAGACAACTATTCCACGGGATCTATCTCATGTGGTATACTACGTTATTCGTATTGCCTGATTTGCGGACCGTTGACTTAGAAAGTTCCTATGTAACTCAATAAACAGACTACTAAAGAGGTTTGCCTAGGCCTGGCAGGCAGCAGTCCGCAGCACGCGAAGTGACAGACAAAGTCCATCCTACTTGCAGATCAGTGAATACTCAAACTATCAATCCACCGACCACCGCCACTATTTCTTCCTATAGCCATGTGTCTAAAGGAAGGACTGGACTTCAGTCTGTTGGGGCTGATTTAGAAGTCCCTTGCGGCTCATTTTCCTCCATTGTTGCATGACTTTTGTGACGCAGCGGCAGAACAAAAGACTCGCCATGGTGTTGGTGCGGCGTATATATGCATCACGTTGTAAAGCCCTGCGCCATCAGGGGGCGTTCCGGCGCAAGGGAGGGCGTACCTGCGCAGGAACGAATCCTAAAAGTGGCTGAGGGAAATCTACAAGATGTCAATCAGTCACTTTTAGGACAATGATGCATGACTCAAACCCTGCGCGCTTGAAGCCAACGTACGGCTTGATGCAGCATTGGGGAGATAGGGTACCCCAGAGCATTGCTGGAGATGCGCCATCATTGGCACGCAACTCCAGCAATGCGCCGCCTTTACGGCACAGATGCGTAAGGCTTCTGTGACATTTTGGGCCAATGGGTGGTGGTGGCATGGCACACAATTACTGCCGCACCCCTGCTACTTTGCAGGGATGCGCCGGTAATTGAAAATATGACCCTTAGTGTCTAGCATTACGCAGTTCTTATCTTTACACTACACTCATACATAATTTCTCAGGCCAATGAAATGAACACAAAATACAAAACAAATAAGCATAGTAGCAAGCAAGGCTACTGAGAAGGAGAGCAGTGCACCTGAAATGCATAGAAGATTTTGAAATATAATTTACCTACAATGTAATCGGCAGCATTATTGCTCTTGGTAAAGAACAAAGATTTGCAAATGACAGAGCCGGATAAAACAGAGTAGTGATGAATAGCTACTACTACTCACCAAGCCCGGGGACCTCTACGCCGAGCACGTCCAGCAAGTCCCGCTCCCGGTCCATGACATCTGTCCAGAGGTGGGTGGCCTGGTTATATGTGCGCCGGACCCCAGAGAGCTGAAACATGGCCCGGCACACCTTCTCCCACCGCTTCCGGCGCTCCCGGATGCCATAGCCGGTTGCGATCTTGCCGCCTCCCAGGATCGTCTTGGGGAGGCGGCGCTGGACGTGGAAGATGAGTGCGGCCACCTCCTCCGCGCTAAAGATCTCCCATGGCACCACTTGCTCCCCCCTCAAACGCCCGCACGGGAGCCGGTCACGGGGTGCGGGACCCTTCCCCTTCTCAGGGTGCTTCCCGGCTCCCTTTACCATGGTCTGGGCAGAAATAAAGTTAAATGATAAAGAAGAAATAGAATAGTGAAGAAGAAAAGAAAAGAGTTTAAAAAAGTAGTTTAAAAGTAACTAAAAGCAGCAGAAAACACAAAAATATAGAGCTAGAAAAATAGAGGGATAGATTAATAAGTAAAATAGATCAAATAAACTTCAAACAAGCAAAGGATGGCAGAGATTCAGAGAGGATACAGAAAGCATGCCCAGAACCATAGCAATGAATGAGAAACAAGATGGCCGCGCCCGTTCCCGACCGCGTGGGTAAGTTCGCGCGAGATTTTCCTCGCGAGCACGCGCGAAATTGTACTAGCGAGCAGCACACTTTGCGAGATTACACATAGCGGCCGGAAACGGAATTACGTCACGCAAACAAGATGGCCGCGCCCGTGTACGACTGCTAGGGTAACTTGGCAAACGTATAGCTACAAGCGCCTCGCGAACATGCACAAAATCACGCGAACATACACGTCGCAAAAAAAAAATTGTGTATTCGCAAGCATTCGCGGCTTCCGAAATCGATCTCGCACGGATTCGCGCCCCAAAAAACGCGCGAAATTGCAGAAAAAAACATTTTTGCTAAACTGAAAGCAATGAGCAGGTGCAAAAGTTCAAACTTAACATTTGTAACATTCACTGTAGTGCTTCCTGAGGGGCCCCTCCAGAGTTTGCAACTATTCTATGACCCTGCTATGACCCAAACAGCAGGCTCATAGAATAGCTACAAGTAGACCATAAAGGTCCTGTGAAAAAAATTTTCACTGCAACAGAAAGCAAATTACAGATAAGGAAGGAAGCAGGTGCCAGCCAGACTGGAACTTTCTAAATAACTGACACATTAATCAACCCCAAATTAATTCATGGCAGTTGAAGTAGGGGAGGTGTGCTTGCTTTTTTCACCCCCCATAAACTACAGTGATAAACAAACCTAATGGGTGGCAGTGAGGATGTACCAGAGGGTGGCATGGGTGTCCCAGAGGGTGCAGTGGTGAAACAGAGGGTGCTGTGAACCTGTGATGATAAACCAGACGTAGAAACAACATAGTCGCGGCCGTTGCGAGCCGAAAAGTAAGTTCGCAATTGCGAAATTGTCCCAAAATCGGCGCGAACGCGCGCCAACACAAAAAACGGGAAAATCCGCAAATCCGCGAGAGTTCGCGTATCTTCGCGGATTGCGAATCCGTAAATCCGCAAATTCGCGTACGCGAGATCCGCTAGATCCGCCCATGCTTAGATGTTACACTATTGTCTCCATTTATGGCTCAAATGACGATGAACCCGAAGTATTTGACTTCATAGATTTGGAACTAGCCCTCTGGTCAGAACCCGTGATCTGCTGTGGGGATTTCAATGTTAATGGCATGTTAGGGTTGGGTCTGTCGGGTGGGGGGGCTCAGGGGGATCGTAAAAAGAAAACACGTAAGGCTATTGGTAACTTAATATATCACAATGCATTGGTAGATGTCTGGGCAGCCAACAATCCAACCGGGACAGGCAGCACTTTTTACTCTGCTCCTCATGGGGTGATAGCTAGATTGGATTATTTTTTGGTCTCCAGCTCATTAGTTTCTGATACACAAATAGAGAGACTCCCTCGCGTCTTCTCAGACCATAATCCTTTAGTAGTAACTATCCCCCAGAACCCTAGGGGAGAACATAAAGAGTATAACTGGACGTTTGAGAGAGGGTTACTTAGGGAAGAAGATTATTTGACCAAAATGAGGGTATGGATTAGGCAGTTCTGGGAAGAGAATAGAGGTACGGCAGCTGCGGGGATGGTCTGGGATGCTTTTAAAGCAAGGGTAAGAGGGGAAACACTGGCCTATACACTCCATAGGGGTAAAAGGGAAAAAACAGCATTAACTAAAAGACTGAAGGATCTGATGGAATTGGAAGAGCAACTTATTCAAGCAGTTTTCAGTCATGAACCATTGGGGGAGATCTTACTGGAGATTGAGCTGAAAAAATCCGAGGCTAGTGAGAGCTTGGCAAGTAAAGCAGCAAGCGATTATTTGACGAAAAAAGAAAAATGCTACGAATTTAATGAGAGGGTAGGCCATCTCTTAGCAGTCCGCATTAGGCACAATATGGCAGCTGGTGAAATAAAAGAAATTAAGGATAGAGGGGGAAGGGTGGTGAACAAGGTAGAGGATGTGCGGGAAGTCTTTAGGGAATTTTACTCTGATCTATATGATCAAGATCTGGGTAATGTAGAGGCTGAGATAGAGGATTATCTAACAGGTATTCCACATGCGGGGCTGAGTGTTGAGAGGAGAGAAGCATTAGAGATGCCATTGACGTTGAAGGAAGTTCAAAACGCAGTAACCAAACTCCCGTCAGGGAAGGCAGCAGGGCCTGATCAAATCCCAGCAGAATTTTATAAAACCTTTTGGGACTCCCTGGGGATTGATATGCTGGAGACATTAATGCATACACAGAGGGGGGAAGCCATTCCTCGGTCCTGGGCCGGAGCAAACATAATAGTAATTTTGAAAAAAAAAAGCCACATTTGGAGCCAGGGTCGTATAGACCAATTACACTTATGAACGCTGACGCAAAAATGTATTCTAAGACACTCTCACAAAGGCTAAGTAAGGTGATTGAGGGCTTAGTTTATGTAACACAGCACGGCTTTATACCAGGGAAAGGCACCACCCAGCACACAAGACAGATGGTCACCATATTGGATGCAGCAGGAGCCACGGGGGACCCTGTCTCAACAATTTTTTTAGATGCAGAGAAGGCCTTCGACAGGCTCTCCTGGGGATATCTTTGGAAGGTCTTGGGTTGGTTTGGTATGGGTGTAGGTTTTATTATGGCCAAAAGTGAGGATAAATATAGGGTATACTGCCGAAATCCGAATAAGACGCGGCACCCGGCAGGGCTGTCCGGCCTCGCCACTCCTCTTTGCGTTATATCTGGACCCTCTTCTGCGTCGGCTGGTAGGGAATACCAATATCTGTCCGGTAAAGCTACATAGCCATGAGTATAAAATACTCGCCTACGCAGACGACGTGGCTGTGGTCACGCCAGATCCGGAATCGGCAATTTTAGAAATAGAACAGGAGGCCGCAGCCTTTGGTGGAGTGTCAGGCTATTCCCTAAACAAAGAAAAGACACAGATTGTACAGAATAATTTGGTTAATTATCAGGATATTAGAGTGGTCAAAGAAGCTACGTACTTAGGAGTAAAGATTACAACTGATCTAGATAGGTTAGTGGAGATAAACATGGGTCCCCTGCTGGAAAAAGTAAAAGAGAATACTGAAAGGATTAACAATCTGCACCTGACCCTAATGTGGCGTATTAACGTAATAAAGATGGTAACATTCCCGAAGTTCCTCTATCTGTTTAGAGCCATCCCGTTATTCTTTGACAACATATGGTTTAATAAACTGGAAGCAATTTTGAATAAGTTCATATGGGCGCAGGGGAAGACAAGGAGAGCCTATCGACACCTAACGGTATCAAGAGAAAGGGGTGGCTGGGGTGCGCCAGACTTTAGGCTTTATTACTGGGCTGCTGCCCTGCAGTATTGTCAGGGGTTGATAGGGGGGGGGGCTCAGAACATACAGTGGAGGGCAGCTCGGGATTCACTAATGTTTACACCACACTTTTGGGTGAGGGGGCAGAGAATGGGTTTCTAAACACAATTGATTTTAGCTATTTTAAGCACACACGATTCAAGACACTAACGGCGGCATATAGGGTTTGGAAAGGGGTTATAAAGAAAATTGGAATAGGAAGGTCCAATAATTATACACGAATGTACACGAACTGTTCACTACCAAGGGATATTTTTAGGGATTCTATAATGAAGGATTGGAATAGCAAGGGGATTGTGAAAGTGGGTAATTTATTGGACAGCCAGGGGAGTATATTACAGTTTGGGGAGCTGCAAGCAAAGTTCGGGCTAGATCTGCGCAGTTTCTACAAGTACTTGCAAATCAGAAGTTTCCTTTTGCAAAAACAGGGTGGGCCTGTAGGGCTGGGTCAATGTAAAATCATGGAGTATATAGAAGGCCCTAACATGTGCACCATTAGGCAGTTGTATGCGGAGCTGAAAGCAAGTAAAATTGATGACAGGGGGAAATATGCCCTAAAATGGATAGAAAAACTGGGGGCAGATCCAGCAAGCTTTCAGACATCTCTGGATCTGGGAAGAACGGTGCTATGTTCAGCTACTTTACAATCACAACATTTTAAAACGGTATACTCACTGTACCACACTCCGGCTAGAATTGCCCAATGGGGTGGCACGACTGGAATAACATGCCCCCGATGCAACTCAACTGATGCAGACATCGTACATATGTTTGCACGATGTCCTCAATTGTACACCCTAAAAAACGCTATTGAGGAGTTTATGGACACCACGCTTAAGATTAAGATAAAGCTTACAGATGAATTAATCATTTTGGGGGTGGGGGATATGGCAGATGGATTGCCAGTAGAATTTATGTTTGTATCCCTTGCGGTACTCCGAATATGCATAGCAAGGACTTGGCTGGACAAGGCTCCCCCCCCCCGTTTCAAGTATGGAGTGCAAGCCTACTTGCTATGTATAATCTAGAAAAGGCGATGTATGATAGAAAAGGCAGGAAAGCTAAGCTATTAGGTCAAAGGATATGGCAGCCTATCACAAACTGGAAAAGTCATAGGGTGGGGATGGGACATGCGGGGTAAGTGTTGATACCTGCTATATAAGGCCTGGCATTTAATGAAGGTTAGCTCAATATGCAAGACTTATATCTTTCCTTGCCCTGTATGGTTGTGTGCTTACTTATTTATCTTATTTATCTCTATTTTTTTTTTCTTTGTCTGCTTAAAGATATATTGTATGCCTATTTGGGGGTCTTCTTATGATGTTATGATGTTATGTATTAGAAGCATGCTGTAATTTGGTTATGATATATAATAACTTGATGTATTGCAGTACTGTGCTGTAACATATACAGGAATCTTGTAGGAAAATTCTAAAAATACAAAGAAAAAAAAAAAAGAAAAAAAAAAGTAAATGTATATAAACTTTTGATGATGGTTAATAAAGTGACTGACATGTAATAATAAAACATATATGCTTCATTGCTACTAAAAGAATTTACAATTATAATACGTGCTACCTAAAAAAAGATGGAATAGTAATGTGTAAGTGTTTCTATAAACCATACTCTTTACTTCACTGTTGAAGCCATACTTACGATTCATAAACTTGTGCAACATTATCTGTGTAACCGTTAGGAATATTGGGACTTATTTACAAGAAACTGACACATTTGTAGGTGCGTTGGTTTCCCTGCCCCTACGTTCAAAATTCTTGTGCCATTATGGATGTGCTGTATTTACAATACGGTGCACTATTGCTCAAGGATTGACAGATGCGTCAGAAATTTTAATGCATCTGTTGGCATAAAAGTCACGCATTGCTGGAGTCGTGTCTCAAGCACGACGCAACTCCAGCAATCCATGGGGAGGCCTTTTCCTAATACAATGCGTCACTTGTTACACCTGCTCCAAGCAGGCATAGGGTGTTGACACAGTAGCGTCCTAGAAGTGGCACAGTGAAATCTTATATATTTCACTGCGTCACTTCTACGAGACTTTCCATCATGGGAACGCCCACCCTGCATACATTATACCTGACGCAGGTTTAATGTCGTGCAGGGCTTTACAAGGTGATGCATCTCCCTAGATGTGTAACATTGTAAATGAGCCGCAACTTGGCGTATTGTTTACGCCATCACTGCATCACAAAAAGTGATGCAACGGCAGTGCAAATGTGTTGCAAGGGGCTTGTAAATCAGACACTCAGGTCCTATTTTTGAATGATCCTTAAGTGTGTAGAATATTGGTATAGGTCAAACGAGAAAGATTTTTCAATGTATGCATTAATGTTACATGTATGTACTTTCAAACGTAGTTCCTGGTCACATTTGCTATTGTGCTATTTTATTGCATACTCTATGATTTATACAACGTGAACTAAAAGAACTAAAGAAATATTATATTTATATATGTTAAAATGTGCTCACACATAATAAATGTACATCAATGATTTAGAGCTTCAATACAATGTTGGTTGGAAATCATTTTGAGTGACTTGGGTTCAGGGAGTCCGACCGAACCATTATGATGGTTCCAAGTACCATTCGGTCCGACTCCCATTGACTTCAATGGGAGCCTGTGCTCCAACCTACCACACAGGCTCCCATTCCAAAATGGGGTGGTTTCGGAAAACGCTGCACCCTGTGGTGGGCATCCCAATGTGCCTGCCTCACTGTACATGGTTTGAAAGAGGGGTCCCATGGGTACTCCCAAAGGTCCTAACCGGAGGCCTCTGGGTGAAGGGGAGCCTGCTACGGGCCCCCAAAGTCAGTTTCCAACAGCCTTTTTGTGTTGGACAGACTGTGTTGGAAAGGCTGTCGGAATCCGAAATTGTAATTGGTCAGTCAGAAACGCTGTCCATTGAGCTGTACGAATCAGCTCCAACCGACTCGAAGTATCCAAATGCCTGTCGGAACGGAATCGGAATGATCGAACGGTTTCCTTCTATCATAATCGGTCAGTTGGAAATGTTTCTGAGTCGATCGGAAACATCGGTTCCGAGACGGGTTAGGAAAAACCGAATGCCATTCGGAGCCTTTCCGACCGACATCATAATGAGTCCCTCAATGTCTCAAGTTAGCAATTTTAATCCAACGGCTTGAATTGTATCCTATACATTTACTGGGCTTCTATATTGTTACTGGCTTGCTTTTCTTCCTGGTGTTCTCATGTATTGCTAATTTAGGATAGATATATTTCTTGTAACAGCAATAGATAGATGTCTGGGAAAGGATTTTGATTGTGAGCCCATGAGAAACCTGTGGACAAATAATGGACTATTGTACTCATGCCTGAGTGTGTGACCAAGACACTATTAGGTGTCCTATGTTTGTTTTCTTGCGTCTCTGTGTACAACTACAGCCTGGTCTTCCCACGGGTTCTGAAGTCCTATTTCTATTTCCGCTGGGTTCTTCCCTTTCTTATGGGGCTTTGTGCGCATACTCCGCGTCTTCCGGGTCATGGCCCGGAGTTACAACCGGTGTTTTCCATACACGCATGTTTTCCCTTGGTGATGGGTAAGTCGTGATATTTTATATATCTTCACGATTAAAGTGGCGGTTTTTCTTGTCTTTTTGTCACTGGTTCACCGAATATTGGGTACGCATGTTACCTTTTGCACACCGCATCTCCGATTTCTATCGCACTCTGTTGCTTGTCATTCTATTTCTCGCATGACTTTTTTCCGCTCTTCTCCTTGCACTGGATGCGTTTTTTTCCGACTCGCCTCGTGTAGTTTAAATTCCGTGGTCACGATTTGTTTTTGCACGTTGTCTTTACTATTTCCTTTCTTTGAATCATTTATTGTCACATTTGGTTTTTATTTGGTGGCTTCTTCATATTCACTCAAGCCAATTTGTATATATATTCTCGTGCCTTTGTGTTTCCTGTTCAGCGGCAATCCACAAGGTTTCCTTTTCTTTTCTTCTTCTAGAAATATATCCCCCTGAAGAAGTGCTGTCTTAGCACAAAATGCATTGGGGTTTCCACTTTACCTATGGATTATATGACACCTATTGATATGGATGTACCATTTAATTGATATTGAACCAACATATGAAGAAATATGTGTCCATTATTTACAATTTTGGATTTTAATTCGAACTATTTGGATGAATAAATCCTTGACGAAACTTTAAAACTTTACGTTTCCTACTGTTTACCTGCAACCACGCACGATTTTGTGCCCCCAGAGTGCTCAGAGCAGTTCTTACTTGCTGTAAGACTTCCCTTTTGTTTATACTTCATTACACACCTTTTTTGAACCGGAAGGTGTTTTCTCTGAGCACCTATAAGAGTCTTATCTAGAACTATTGGATTACTCTTTACATACAGGTAGGAGTGCAGCGGCTTTTCTCCATTGTTCTGAAATATCCCTCTGGTTCTACGCCGTCTAGCACCCAGTTGACCATGTCCTATGCAGATATTGCTGGATTGACCAGTAATAAAACTGAAACCTTTGAGTTCAACACCGACGATACTGATCATATTTACTCGCTGATACAGGAACCAGAATATATTGAATCCAGCTCTGGCTCTGTTCAATCTAACATTCGACAACTTCTATTCACAGCAAAAAGAGAGATCAATCAGAGGCTTCACGCCTCAACCTTAATCAGATACCACCGGGTTCAACGCATTCCCCGGGGCTTGCGAATCCCCTTGAAGTCTACCTTATGTAAAAACAACCCGCGCTTTACTGAGAAATGGTATGGGATATTAAATAAATGTTCCTTAGATTTAATACTTCTGATTGTTGAAGAGTTATCAAAACTACTAGAAGAATTGGAAAACGAAGTGAAACAATTAAAACACGAACTAAGTACCAAGTTAACATCGGAAGAATTAGCTAAATCATTGGAGGAAGTTAATATTCAACTAGATAAATACGTGAAAGAAATTAATGAGCGGAAACTGAGAAAATTCAAGCGCGACACCGTCGACTATAAGTTAGGCGAGGTCTACAATTGGGCTGAGATATATGCAGCTAGAAGACAAAACCGAACACAGACGAATAAATCTACAGACGGAGAATCTACATCTTCGGAGGAATCTTCACGAACAGGTCAATTTCGGGGAAAACCACGTCAACAAGGTTTCCAACAAAGTACGAAACCAACAGAGCAGCCGTCGACATCAAGAACAAGTGGAGAATCCACCAATAATTCCCAAACGACCACGGTTGCTGATCCTTTTTTAGAGGTAGGCCACGCACCACCAACAGACCCAGGAGGTCTCGTAGGAAACATCACAGCACTTCCTCCAGCCAAATCGACGCGAAGTCACAGAATTTGATTATAAATATATCTCAAACTCCTCTGACCATGACACAACAACAAGTGTTACAAAAAGGCCTAAATTTCGTACCCACATATCAAACTAACGAACTGAATACTACCATATCTTTTTTCAAATTTATGAGAACCCTCCGTCTGAGACATTTTTTTACAAACATTTGTGTACCTACTAACACCGGTGAAGAAAACACGCTCATGGGCTTGCGCCCGAAAAGTACTTTCATGCCTCCCACCAGTCACAAAGTACTGGATAATTTTGAAACTGTAGTACAACGTGAATTACATGGTATTTTTGAATCAACAGTTCCTAAAAAATCCAATCTTTCCAAAAATGAACGACAAGCTCTAAAACAGCTAGCCAACAACACAGAGTTGAAAATCACTAAAGCGGATAAAGGCGGTGCCATTGTGGCCCTTGACAACAGTTACTACATCGAAAATTTGGATTCTCACCTCAACAACCAAGATCTCTACATGAGGATAAGTAATGATCCTACCAATGAATTCAAAACCATCTTAATGACCATAGTGAACAATGCAATACTTGTCAACACGATCACAGAAAGAGACAAAAAATTTCTTATCAAAGATCACCCAAAGTCACCATATATTTACTTATTGCCTAAGTTCACAAACACCCAACAAAACCACCGTTCCGGCCAATTGTGAGTACGTGTGATTCAATTCATGAACCTGTTGGTCTCTACATCGATAAACATCTTCAACCAAGTGTAAAAGCAATGTCTATATACATTAGAGACACGACAGACTTTTTGAAAAAACTCCATGAAATTGATATTCCCACTGACCAATCTATCATTCTGACAACCATTGATGTAAGTTCCCTGTATACATCTATTCCCCACAATTTGGGTCTTGAAGCATTAGAAACTGCTCTTCTACAAACCAAGAAACCGACCCAATTACAGATTTTCATCCTTGAACTGATGCAGTTCAGCCTGCATCACAGTTACTTCAAATCACCCAACAATCAATACTATTTACAACTATCTGGAGTAGCCATGGGCAACTGTGCTGCTCCAGCATATGCGAATTTGTTCATGTATGATTTTGAAAAACAACACATTTTAAAAGACAAAGATTGGGAACCATTTCTGGGTTCATACCACCGTTATATTGACGACATATTCCTGACTTGGAAGGGCACTGAAACACAATTGAATAACGCTATTGCCTCCCTTAATGGTATCAATGATCGACTACAGTTCACCCATACTTACAGTAGAACTGAAATATCTTTCCTTGATGTCTCCATAAAGCTGATTGACAACCAGTTTGTTACATCTATTTACACCAAAGAAACTGACCGCAACAACTATTTACATTATCGCAGCTTTCACCAACCAAGTTTGAAGCGTCATTTACCATATTCCCAATTATTACGTGCCAAAAGAATAGCCTCTACAGAAGAACTATATGCACAAGACAGTGACAGAATCATTTCAAAATTCCAGCAGCGAGGATACCCTACTCAATTGACTAAGACTGCAGAAGAAAGAGCCATGGTTCTAAAGAGAAATAATTTACTATTACCTAAAAGTGTCAATCTTGAGGAAGAGAATGGTTCCGTTTTTGTATCAAAATTTTCTACTCAATCTAGAAAAATCAAGGATGTGATTCGCAAACACTGGCCCATGCTAACTTTGGAGAAAGACTTTAACAATATTTTTGAGAAACCACCTATTTTTGCTTACCAACGCTCTAAAAACATACAATCTCTTCTTAAGCAACCAACTGTGCAAAGTGTGACGACCTACAAGGGTACCCTTCCATGCCACAATTGTGGACATTGCAACAGTATCATACCTGGAAATATATTGTGTCATCCCACGAAAGGTACTCCTATCCATCTTCAGGTGAAAGCAACCTGTGACTCTACAAATGTTGTATACATGATTAAATGCCCATGTGGCCTCCCGTATGTGGGGAAAACAGAACGGAAAATGAAAACGAGACTCAATGAACACCGTAGCAGTATCCGCACAAAAAATATCAAGTCATGTATTGGAGCACATTTTGTTTCACAATCACACAACCCTAGTCAAATTCGATATTTAATTTTGGAAAATGTACAGAAAGTTGCCCACAGAGATAACAGTAAATATTTACTACAGCGCGAGCTGCACTGGATTTATTATCTACAAGCCCTTCAGCCTAAGGGGCTTAATGACAGAATCGAACTTAGCTGCCATCTTTGAACTTTATATTACTGTGAAGTGTGTTTTTTTCACACCCATTTGATATTTGATATATGATCTCTCTTTGTACTGTGTCCTAGACTACATCAGTGATTGAACTTGTGTTTTTCTTGGATTTTATTATTTATTATGTCTTTTCATAGTATTTTTTCTCCATTGCTGTCCGTTTCTCTTTTCCTTGTTTCTTGCAGTTTCTGCTTTTCAATTCTTCATGCTACTTGTATTTCTTTTGGTATTTGGTGGGTGTTTACTCTTTCTACCTGCAGACACTATTAGGTGTCCTATGTTTGTTTTCTTGCGTCTCTGTGTACAACTACAGCCTGGTCTTCCCACGGGTTCTGAAGTCCTATTTCTATTTCCGCTGGGTTCTTCTCTTTCTTATGGGGCTTTGTGCGCATACTCCGCGTCTTCCGGGTCATGGCCCGGAGTTACAACCGGTGTTTTCCATACACGCATGTTTTCCCTTGGTGATGGGTAAGTCGTGATATTTTATATATCTTCACGATTAAAGTGGCGGTTTTTCTTGTCTTTTTGTCACTGGTTCACCGAATATTGGGTACGCATGTTACCTTTTGCACACCGCATCTCCGATTTCTATCGCACTCTGTTGCTTGTCATTCTATTTCTCGCATTACTTTTTTCCGCTCTTCTCCTTGCACTGGGTGCGTTTTTTTCCGACTCGCCTCGTGTAGTTTAAATTCCGTGGTCACGATTTGTTTTTGCACGTTGTCTTTACTATTTCCTTTCTTTGAATCATTTATTGTCACATTTGGTTTTTATTTGGTGGCTTCTTCATATTCACTCAAGCCAATTTGTATATATATTCTCGTGCCTTTGTGTTTCCTGTTCAGCGGCAATCCACAAGGTTTCCTTTTCTTTTCTTCTTCTAGAAATATATCCCCCTGAAGAAGTGCTGTCTTAGCACGAAATGCATTGGGGTTTCCACTTTACCTATGGATTATATGACACCTATTGATATGGATGTACCATTTAATTGATATTGAACCAACATATGAAGAAATATGTGTCCATTATTTACAATTTTGGATTTCAATTCGAACTATTTGGATGAATAAATCCTTGACGAAACTTTAAAACTTTACGTTTCCTACTGTTTACCTGCAACCACGCACGATTTTGTGCCCCCAGAGTGCTCAGAGCAGTTCTTACTTGCTGTAAGACTTCCCTTTTGTTTATACTTCATTACACACCTTTTTTGAACCGGAAGGTGTTTTCTCTGAGCACCTATAAGAGTCTTATCTAGAACTATTGGATTACTCTTTACATACAGGTAGGAGTGCAGCGGTTTTTCTCCATTGTTCCACCAAGACAATGTTCCCATGTCCAGTGTGGGATTTTTCTCTACTCTTGCAGTATGTACCATGTGAATTCATACAGAGATTGAAACAAATACAAAGGACTTCTATTGATGATGCAACCAAAGTGGAGTTGCGATTATAAATTATCGTTTGCCATGGAGGAGCAAGGCAGATGCCTTTGGACTTTCTTGCAGACTGCATGTTGAACTGCTTTGCTGAACCCCTTTCTGCAGATTCTATGCAAACCCTTCCTTGGACTCCGACCTCAACCATTTTCCTAAATCCCTTTTCCCCTTAAGAATACTCTTGAAGACATTCCCCCATGTCCTGTTGTCTTGCCCAGAGTGTGACCTGAACTGATTTTTGTTTCTGGCTACTGAAGACTCTTTACTGAGCTTCTTCAATGCTACTTCAATTAGTCGTACTCTTTTGTCTTATCCTTCTTATTTTCTATAGAATGATTTGATTTCAGAACTCAGCATTTCTGGGCCTTGCTCTGTGCCTGGAAAACTTAGGTTGCTAATGTATAAAAAAAAGACCATTTACAACTGTTTTCTGAGCACTCTGGGGCATAATTTACAAGCCCCTTGCGCCTCTTTTGCACCGCCGTTGCATCACTTTTGTGACGCACTGGTGGCGTAAAAGATGCGCCATGGTGTGGGGTATTAACAACGTTACGCATCTAGGAGATGCATCACGTTGTAAAGTCCTGCACCATAAGGAGGCGTTCCAGCGCAGGGGGGGGGGGGCGCTCCGGCGCAGCAACGCCTTCTAAAAGTGGCTGCACTTTTAGGCCAATGCTGCGTCAAAACCCTGCGCCTGCTTGAAGCAGGCTTAAGGCTTGACACAGCACTGGAAGAATGGGCCACCCCAGAGCATTGCTGTAGCTGCATCGCGCTTGCGATATACAACGCCAGCAATGCGCCGCCTTTACGGTACAGATGCGTCACGCATCTGTGCCGTTTTTGCCCCATGGTGCGCCGCATTGTAAATGCAGCGCATCATGGGTGGCGAAGCTGCGGCGCACAATTACTGGTGCATCCCTGCTAATTTGCAGGGATGCGCCAGTACTTGTAAATCTGCCCCCAAGTGCGTATGTTGTTATTTTGTATTGCAGAGACAGAGCTGCTTGTGTGCTCAATTCTTGATCGCTTAATTTTCTTCAGAAGGTTAGACCTTCCTGTTGTTATTCAATATTATACAGTCTGGTCTTAACAGTGATATATTTGAATCTGATCACTTATTCAAAATAAACACCCTTGAACTTGGCTACCGAATACTGGTCCTCATTGTGTAGCCAAATTGGTTGCACTGTTAATTGTAATTAAAGTTGAAAGGACATGAAATGCTAACACTCTTTTCCCTCAGTGCGACGAAAAAGATTCATTGGAGGTATAAGTTAGCAAGTAAGTAAGTAAGAGTAAATAATCCAGTAAAGGAGGTAAATCCTCAATACCAATGGGCCCAGAAATGCTCAATCAAATCTGCTCGATCAGCTGCCACAGTATGTTGACCATGTTGTGGCCAGTCAATAAAGGGGCGGTCCCATTGGAAACCCCCACATGCCCTTTGGGTATGGATGTGCTCAATCTGCCCCCTTATTTATTATTTTAATTTATTTACAGGACACAGGGACCAACCGCCTGATTCATCAAGCTAAATTGCACTCGCAAAGGGCAAGATTCTCAGAATCTTGCCTTTTGCGAGTGCAATTTTCTGCATTTGGGATTCATCATCCCAAATGCAAAATTCGCTATTTAAGAATTCGCACATTTGCGAAGAATTGAATTTAAGGAATCTCTATTTGAGATTCCTTAAATGCAATTCATGAAGCATTTTAAAATTGCGAAAATGCAATTTTGGGCCGCTATTTACCGAGAGGTCAGACCTCTCGGTAAATAGCAAAAACTTAGAAAAATGCATTTAAATGCATTTTTCTAAGTTGCATGGTACACACACACACATGTCCTTTGGACATGTGTGTGCGCAACACCAATGTAGATTACATTTCAGGGGTGCTACAGGGTGTCCTTTGGACACCCCTGCACCCTTGAAATCGCATCCTTATTTGCGATTAGCTAATTGCTAATCGCAAATAGGGAATAACTCCCCATTCATTCCTATGGGCCTCTAGGCCCATAGGAATGCATGGGGAGTTATTCCTTATTAGCGATTAGCAATTAGCTAATCGCAAATAAGGAACATGTAGGAATCGCAATATTTATTGCAATTCCTACATGAATCCCGTTTTGCAAGTCCTTAATAGCGATTCGTTATGAATCGCTATTAGGGGCTCGCAAAACAGGAGAATGATGAATCAGGCTGCAAGTCCCTGAGTCTTGTAATGGGTGCCAAAACATATTGTTCAGGTCGAAAGCAACCAATCAGTATTGACTAATTGGCCAATCAGAGCATATCTGGACACCAACTGTCCAGATATATATTTGTTTGTAACCCTTAATTTCTCAAAAACTACTGTTCGGGATTCCCCCCAAATCACAAAAAGCTCAATCTGCATACCAAGTTCTAGCTTTCTGCCTAAGCTGTTGTTATTCTGTTCAGCAGTTTTGCTGTTGTCCATCTTAAAGAAGTCTATGGAAAATGCATGGTGATTTTGTGTTTTGGCATCCTGCTTTTTTCTCGGCTCCGACTTGATGGATAACCCCAAAACTTTGCAGGTAGGAGCTGAGGTAGATGTTCTGTTTTTTTTGGAACGTTTTGTGAAGATTCGTCAAACGGGGACATAGTTATTAGCAAACCAATAAATGCTCTTTCTATAGAAAAACAGACCTGGCTATAAACTACCTAGTGGCGAACTCCGCTAAGTAATACAATCATATATACACACATATATACTTACCTTAAATAGTCTTACCATGCGTGGTAATGATATGGACCCAAAAACTGCGCGTGTGGAAAATGCATGCATGGTAAAAGCTGCGTGGTAAAGGCACTGTGTGGTAATTTCCGCTTTGTAAAGGCTTTTTCCCTTTAGAAGATATGGAGATATATACAATCTGAATAGGGTGTATGTGACATCTCTTTGTTATGGAGGATGTCTTTCCACAGCCAAACTCCAATCAAGATCGAAGTTAGGTTTTATAGAGAGCTCCATTTTTTTAAATTTTTTATATTCAAGTGATTTGCCAAGAGATAGCCATAAAGAAAAAGAAATACCCATCAGGAATGAATGTGACGAATGAGTAGTAATTGCTGTTCGCTACTGTCCTGCTTTTCCCTTGTCTTCCATGTGGTATATGTTTTTTATCATACGACGAACATTGGGGAAGTGTGAAAATACTTCCAACATTAAACAAGGGTAATTTAGTGTGGTCATAATATTTCTACCTCTGTACAAATGTTCTGTTAAGCAGGCATGATGCAAAGTAAGTCACAAATTTAGAATTATGCGAAAGTGTGAATTTATTGCCATTTTTCATAATGTTCAATTATACATAATTTGTGTCCGTGTGAGACTGATTTGATAGAAATTCCTAGCCGAGATCCATTTTCTTCTCAAGCCCGTCTCCTGGCAGTGTCTTACCTGACTTTTTTATGTGAAGTACACCCGTATGGAGAAAGGTTGCTCGAGATACCAGCAAAATGTATTAATCAGACTATATACTTAATTTTACAACATGCGGTGTCAGATAGCAGATATAATAAAGTACCCCATGAGACTCTGAACGGTTCCCATAATCCATCCTTGCTGCTGGTGTTATCTAAAGTATTCTGGCTTTCATTTCGGTCGAATGGTGTAAAGTAAAATAATATAGGTCAGCTGAGAGCAGTACCAGAACTTACAACACCTGTCTTCAAATGCAAAATTAAAAAGAAAGGCTCAGTTTACTTAATGACAAACACAAAGCTGTGCTATGATTTTTTTTACTTCTTCCTCCCCCATTCATAAGTAGAATCGTTCCCGTGAAAGATGATGAATCACAGTAAATGTTTTGAGTCTATTGTGCTCTGCACAATGAAGTGTTCATTCAGAAGTTCAAGGATTCTTGTAGGTGGGGACCTGGAACGGTGAATGGTTCCTTCTCCTGTCAAACTCTTTTCTTCTTGATTGCTAGTTTCTGTAGAGTGTCAGTATATGCAGAGACTGAAAACCCCCAAACAATGGCACCTGTAAGTGAGTGAGCTCATAGAATAGTGCAATTTGATATGACGTACAATAACCACAGGGAATTGAGAGATCTCAGGAAAGAGTGACGGCATCTCCATTATATTCCTTTCGAAGTACACCTGTAATAGAGAGCCCTCTGATTGTCAGGGGCTACTGAAAAGGTTATACATTGGCATATGTATTTATCTTCTGTGTTTTGCCACCTGAAACTATTTTTGTTATTTATATTGTGTGATTTGTTTTGCCCTTTTCAAGATGATATTTGCCCAAACAGAAGTTCTAAATCAAATCTTCTACAGTTTGGGGTTATGGTTTATTTACAAATCGAAAAAGCTTTGTTGAAGTCAATAGGTCTTAGCCAACACCTTTTGGGTTTTACTAAAATTGCATGTATAATATGTTTACTTAAAGGGGATTTCAGACACCTCTCTTTATCCATTGGTCTGTTGCTGTGTGTCACTCATATTTTGCTTCTGCCCAGTAGAGAATAAAGTAGGGGGCAAAGGGTCAGCCCACTTCAGCCACTGGTTAACTTCAGTTTGAGAGACTGGATTTTTCTCTCTCACAATGAGCACATCCACACAAAAAGGTACTTACCTTCAGTGCCAGTGTTTTTGTTTTTACTTTATAAATACTTGAAATTCTTTACATTTTCTTTCTTCCTTTCTTTCCTTCTCTCTTTCTTTCTCTCTTCTTTTTTCCTTCTTTCACATTTTTCTCCAGCTACTCAAGTATGAATTAAAGGCAATGCGCCAGCCCACTTCATCCACTGGCTGACCTCACTATGAGTTACAGCATGCTGCACTTTCACAAGGAGCGTATCCCTACACAAAGTATTTCTTTTTAGTGCCAGGGAGTATGATGAGACCAAAACATTTTTTGCCTGTAGCCAAGGTTTTATTTTAGATTGACGAACACCTGCAAGCTTCCTAAACAATAAAGTTTTGCAAAACCCGTGACAAAACAAAACAAGAATTGCCAAAAGACTGTGGGGTATAACTTCCAACCTATTGGCTTTGCCAGTGCTTGTTTATAGAAGCAATGGGGTTCACAGCTTAATGCTCTTCAAAATCTGCCATCTTCACTTTCCCAATGCAGGCTCGAGTGTCTTAGGCCATTACTGGTGGTCTCTCGAGTCAGACATAAGTGCTTTCGGTAGCAGGCTTCGCTACCTTAAGCCCGTACAAGACATCCCATGAGCATTACTTGCTCCTTTTACCCCAGCTGCCATCACAGGGTGATTGTAAGATAAATATACTGTAGGAATGGAGTTAGGTTAGATATGGTAGGATAGGTAGGGTAGTTATGGTAGTTTATGTACAGAACGTATGGCAAGTTAGGTAAGGTAGGTTGGTTAGGCATGGTAGGTTAGGTAAGGTATGTTGGTAGACATGGTAGGGAGGTTGTTTTAACTGGTAGATAAGTAGGTGTGTAGGTAATTAGATATGGTAGGTAGGTTTACAAATGTTGCTAGGTCGGTTTATTAGGAATTAGGTATATAAGGTGGATGTATGACATTACAACGCATGCTTTTACATCGCATGCTTTTACAACACGGTTTTTACAACGCATACCATTATAACGCATAGTGCTTTTAGGCGCTGGATAGTGAATTGTTTAATTTACTATTCCAACTCCAGTCCACGTGGATAGTAGGGAAGGTGTTGGATAGTACATTAAACCTATTCCCTATCCTAGAGCGCCCCCCAGCGCAATGCGTTGTAATGGTTTGCGTTGTAAAAGTTGCGTCGTAAAGGCACTGCGTGGTAAAAGTTGCGTTGTAAAGGTTGTTCACCATATAAGGTATGGTATGTAGGAGAGGTATGATCTATAGATATGAAGGTATGGTAGATTATGGCCTGATTTAGATCTTATTAGTAATGGTCCCGCCGTCGCTTTTCCGTCGGATCCCCGACTGCCTACTAGGCAGTCCGCCTGCTCTAAGTAGATGCTCCCGGGTTTATGAACGAAAGACCAACATAGTGCCGCCATCCCCATCAGAATTTCTTACTTGTGTTGACGGCACCATAGGGTGTAGTGGCTGTTGGAGGGAGTGCAGACACTTTGTCCGCTGGATCAATCACGATGTGGGTTCCTGCCAATGCAACTGTGGCGGCAAAACCTCCACAACTTAGTTTGAAGATTGGAAGGGATATGAGGAAGAAACATGCCTCTTCTCAATTTCACACTTCCTTTTCCGCCATGGAGCAGATATTCCCAGTGCTACCTCTGCTACTGCTGCTTGACCATGAAGCAAATCACCGCTATTGTGGCTGGAATCAAAGGTAAGCTGCACTTTTACCTGTTATCTTTTGACTTGTCTGTTAACATTTGCACTAGGCCCGTGCATTTTTAAATCTCTCTTACAAGCAATAGCATACCAATGTGAAATGCATATGTGTGTGTAATGTTGACATTTAAGAAATTCAGAGAAATACACCCGTATGATTACATTGTATTTCTATATTTGGAGCAAGCTGCCTTAAAAAAAAATGGACACTTACACAAAAAAGGACATCAATCCAAAAATCTAAAAGTGACCATACAGGTGTGTTTAAATGAATTGTGCAAATTGTCAAATTGAAAACATATGCATTACACATCATTGGGATAAGTGAAATGTAACAACATGTAGAAATTGCACTTGACTGGGGACATTGTCTATTTATCAAATTGTAAAATCATTGTCAGTCCCAAACTTGATTCAGTTAAAATATTAATACATGTAAAATTCTCCCTTTTCTAGGGCAGATCCTGTATTGTATCAAATTTCAATTTTCACATTATTTTTTAAGGTGTAATGCATATGTGTTTATTCTTATCACTTATCAAGTTAAAATTAACACACCTGTATTAGCACTTAAAAAAATTATTAAAACATCCATTTGTTGGTGCAAGTGTCTGTTATCATGTTGAATCCTTGCAACTAAATTCAAATAACCATCACATACAATTTTGACAAGTGTATGCACTTAACAAAGTAGACTTTTAAAAAATCTGTTGCATTTCCTGCCATAGTGGTAAATAAAAATATGTTCTTCGCATTTTAGTCATACACATTTAAAGTAATCAAAGGATTGCAAATGAAAATTTATGTCAGGACAAACTTGTTGAAAATAAAAGTGGTTTTATTATCTGCATGAGATACTTCTCTCAACAATTAACATCAATGTAATAAATATCAAGCGAATCACTAGTCTCTGAATTCTGTGCCCTTGGTGGAAACTTGCCACCTATGTTACTGCCAAGGGGAACCTCCTCATGAAGGGACACCTACTGGGCACAGAGCAGGCACCTCAATGATCTGTCTTGCGAGGGCTGGAATTGGGAGGGGTTGTATTTGGGTTTGAGAGGGGTGGGTTCAGAAGTGGTGGGAGGCCTGGGTTTGTGTTTTTAAGGAGTGGGTGTGTTTAGAAACGGTGGTTTTAAGTTGGGAAGGGGTGAAGGTCAGTGAGGTAGAGGGAGCTGGAGTGTGTGATGTGCATGTGTCTGTCTGTTGTACAGTTGCATGTTAGTCTGGTGGATGTTTTGTACATTTGGATGTATGTTTCTTGGCAGGTGTATGTTGGTCAGATGAGTGTGTGCATTTGTGTTTAGTTTGTGGGTGTTGTTATGCATGTAGGTGCATGTTTAGAGGAGTGTACTGTTGAGGTGGTTTGTGTGGTTTTGGTGCTCGTGGAAGTGGTGGGTCTTATGGGTGTGGTGGTGGGTGTGGTACTTGTGGGTGTGCTTGTGAATGTGGTTGTCTTTGTGAGAGTGGTGGTGGCTGTGGTGCTTGTGGGCATGCTGGTGGTGGTGGTTGTGAGTGACTTGGTGGGTATGGGTGTAGGTGTGGAGCTTGTGGTCATGCAGGTGATGGTTGTGGGTATTGCAGTGGTAGTGGGTGTGGCGGTTGTAGGTATGGTGGTGGATTTGGTAGTGGTTGGGGTGTGGTGGTAAGTGTGGTGATGGGTGTGGTGGTTGTGGTGGTGGGTGTGGTTGTGGGGGCGGTGGTGGGTGTGGTGGTCATGGGTGTGGTGGTGGTTGTGGTGGGTGTAGTGTCTGTATGTTGTTTGAGCATGCGTTTGTGTTTCCTGGTGTGTTTTGTGTGTATATGTGTGTGCTGCTTGTATCTGTTGTAGTGGGTGCATGCAAAGGAGTGAGGGTGCTTGGGACAGGGTGGGGAATTGAGATGGAGAATGGGCCTGAGTTGGGGCACAATGTTGGGAGGCTCCGGTCTGTGAGTAGTCTACTCCTGTAAATGCTCTCTGTAGGCCAGACGTACCACTATGAATGCCTTCCAGGTATGCTACCATTTGTTGCATGTGGCAACTAAGGCCCTGGATGGCATTCTGGAGTGCAGTCTGGCCTACCGAGATGTTCTGTAGGAGATCAATAGCTACCTCACTGAGCGCAGCTGGGGGAACAGGGCCAAGGGGTGAGGTGCATGCAGCGAAGGAGACTCCATCCTTTTTAGGAAGGTGGGTTTGGCCAACTAGGGAGAGCAAGAGGGAGGGTGGAGATGGGTCTCTGTGTGGCGGACAAGGATGCAGGTGGAACAGTTGCAGTAGGGTCTGTCACCACTAGGGACTGTTCTCTTGTGGAGGCCTTTGAATATAATATAAAGCTGGTGGCTTCCGTGCCAGTCCCCTCACCCTCTGTATCACTGTTTCTAACAATGTTGGTGGTCTCTGCACCTGAAACACAGTGGCCAGCTGCTTCCCCTCCTACGTGGCCAATTTCTCCTTCACCTGCTCCTGATGATGCTGAAATGACATATAAATAGTTGTGATGTAACTGTGCAAATAGAACTGATCATGAACTTTGGTCACAAAACTTTTTCCAAGTTTCCATATTTCACCTGCACCAAGGCTCTCAAAATGTGGTTCTGCATTATAATAATCTCATGCATGTAGACAAGATTTACAGAAACATTTGGTCACAGTTTTTTAACTCCCAATGATTTCTTCTATATCGTGTGTGATCTTATCTCTTATCCATTTTTTATTCTCCCCAGGAACTGTTTAATACCTCTGAATGGTTAATCTTTGTTTTTTAAAATAGTGAACTAAGGGGGTGGCCAAGATAGCGGCGAGGTAAGATGTGTCTCGCCGTATCTCCTCTGACCACCATTCTTCAGCACCGGCTCCTAGCCCTGTACAGCACGGAAGTCAATGAAAAGCTGCCATTAACAACCAGGCACAGACTGCACCACCGGGAGAGCGACCCAGGAGCCCCTCGGCTGAGTTCCGTGCTCCTGATTCCCTGCTGGGACTGACCAGTGGAGCGAGGCGGCAGGTGGCATCACTTCGGCTGGCGACCGTGGTCTTTCCCGCTGCGCCGGACCTGTGGACGGAGCATCAGTGGCTGAAGCTGACTGCCAGATCTGAGTTGGGGCGCCATCTTACATCAGGCGGCAGGTCCTCCAGTGCGGGAGCCGGGCGGCCGCCTACACGTGTTCTGGTATCTGCAGTGGGCAGAGCGGACCCGCAGGAGGCAACCTCACCCTCGGAGCGGAGGAGCGGTCCGGAAGAGAAGTCACAGTGAGACCCATCACCCCCTCTGCTCAGCCTCGACAGCGATCGAGGAGGCCTCCCTCACTCACACTGAGCCCTGTCCTGATCCCTAGATTGTGGTTATATGCTTCACCCTGTGGCCCCATGTGAGAGGCACCTTGTACTAGCACCCACCCGTGAGGCCCCAATAGGCTGGGCTTGCCCCATTCTGCCTGTGGCGCGGGCGGAGGGCTATTCAGAAAAGGGGGTGGTGATGGACAGAGCATCTGAGTTGAACAGAACACTCATACCCAGTCCAAAGATCAGGGCTTGATCCATCACCGTTTTTTAGCTCACTGCACCATCCCAGTTCAGAACCTGGCTACATGCAAATTAGTCTGTCCCTGGCCCAGTGCATCATGGGAACAGGGCAGGGGGGCTGGTGGTGGCAGCGCCGTCCTGCCATTTTGCTGTGCAGGGCTTGGAGTGACCCACACTGTGTTGTCGAGCGAGCCCTGGGGCCGGCGGCTGCTGCACGGGCCCTTACCACACACTCTCACAAGCTTGGGGAGCATTGGAACTGGATCCCCACTCGTGAACCCACACGGCCCCCTGGGATACGGACCTGAGCTGTGACGAATCGTCGGCACTGATGATCTGCCTTATCCTGGCATAAGACACGGCCTGAGAGTACCTGAGGCCCAGACAGTGGGGGCTCATCCAGTGAGCTGTCAGGGGGATTTACCTAGTGCAGGATGGTGCAAAGACCTATCACGCCCAAGGAGGGGCCACTGTGCCTGGAATTCCCGTCTGCACTGGGTTTCGAGCTTGGGCACCGTTAGAGGTGGTCGCAGAGAAGTGGGCCCGGCACCCAGCAGAGGCGACCCAGCTAGGCCTGGGCGAGGCTTGTGGGTGTGCCGTCGGTCCCTCGCTCATACCCCGGTTGGTCATCAGTGGGGTTGCTTGGGACTCTCGAGCCAGGAGATGCTGCAACATTGAAGGTCATCGTTGGGCCAGGTCTCTGGTGGCCGGCGCCGGCGGAGTTGGTGGGCGATGAGCTTTACCTCCACCCAGGGCAGAAAAGAAAAATCACTCAAAGTACTCTTTGCCCGGGCACAGGGCGGAGAGGCGGAGGATCCTGTGCTGCCAGACACAGTGGCACAGATGGCCGCCCCCAAAGACGAACCAGTGACGCGGGCATTCCTGGAGTCCCTGTTTTTGGCTTTGCGAGATGACCTCCAAACAGTGAAACGCAAACTCACCACTGAGATCAAGGATATCCGCAAAGATGTGGACAGCATAGGGGAGCGAGTGGTGGCACTGGAGTGCAAGAGCGACGCCCGGGACACCGAAATGGCTACCCTGCAGCGGGAGGGGCTTCGCATACATGACCAACAGGTGGACCTTCAATCTCACCTGGAGGATCTCGAGAACCCCTCATGACGCCATGACATTAGAGTCCGAAAGTGTGCGCACCAACGAAGAGGCTGGTGACATCTTTACATACGTGCAAGAGCTCTTTAATCACATACTGGGCAACCCGCTGGATGCTGATCTTAAACTGGACTGAGCACAGAGAGGGCCGGTCCCGAGTGGCGGCTACACCCCCGGCAGATATTCTAGTCTGTGTTCAAGATTTCCGCATTAAAGAATAGATTTTGCGCAAAGCCAATTTGTTCCATCCGATCATCTTCAGGGGAAAGTCTCCCGTACTCTTCCAAGACTTAGCTTCAATCACGCTCCAGAAACCCAAAAGATTCCGGCTCATCATGGATGCCCTGTGCCAACGCAATATCTCTTACTCCTGGGGGCACCCGTTCCGCCTCATCTTTTGGCACAACGGCAAGCTGTACCAACTCCGCTCACTGTTGGAAGCAAGCAGACTATTGGGGACACCGACGATGGTGAACACTCCGACCATGGGTCAGGTGACGGTCGACCACTGGATTCCGTGACAGTCAAGAGAGAGCAACAGGCCACCCTTGAGGCCCTACCAGAAGCTTTGGCAAAGACATCGACAATATGACCGAGCCCGGCCTCAGTGGCGTGTTCTTCCTTTGATGCCTAGGGTGGTTGGGGGGAGGAGGGGGTGGGGGACTACAATTGGTCACACGACAATCCAGTGGACTCTAATTCTGCTCATCTATGAATGACGGACTGATGATTGAACTTCAGGATTTTTTAGGTGCCTGTTATGCCTTTTTTTCTTTTTTACTCTATGTGGGCTTTCAATTCACCCCATCCCTTTGCTTTCCTTCTCTCTCTTCGGGTGGGGACCTCGGTTCACGGAGTTTAGCTGCTTACACGTTTGCAGTGCCAGTGTCGACGGTTTCCCCTGGCATGCCCTGCCTGGGGTTCATGCCCCTCAGGCTCCCATGATCCACTGCACATTCGCTCCTAGGACCTATATCCTATATGTCACCGCCCTCAATTAAAGTTCTCACACTTAATGTGAGAGTGCTCAATAACCCCATCAAACGGAGGACAATCCTTTCCTACCTAGAGAGCACAGGTGTGGACATCTGCCTTTTACAAGAGACACACCTGCTCCCAGAAGATTGGCACCGGCTTCGGTCCCGCACTTTTCCAACACAATTTTTCTCTTCTAGACCCTCTAAGACCGCAGGGGTGGCTATTTTGGTTTCAAGGGTTTTTCGGGGGAAGGTGGTGCAGAAGAAGGCCGAGATAAAAGGCAGACTGCTTACTTACCAATTTACCAAAGTGGGATACACACTGATTGTAGGGTCTATCTGTGCACCTAATGAGGGCCAGGAACACTTTCTACATGAGGCCTTTACTGAGGCTATGGCGACTTAGGAGTGCCACATACTGATAGGGGGTGATCTCAACTTGGTGTTCGACAATGACCTAGACAGATCAGCGCAGCGCACATGTCAGGTAGGTGCCCTCCCACGTTCGGGGCTCTCTAGGCTGAGCGATCTTGTCTGGTGAACTTGTGGAGACATCATCACCCTCAGCGACGAGAGTTCTTATCCTACTCTAATGCTCATAAAACATATGCCCGGTTAGATTACTTTTTAGGCTCGAAGGCCCTCCGGGAGATTATACTCCAACGGACAATCTGTTTTCAGCTCTGTCCGATCACGTCCCCGTGTTGGTGACACTGGCCCTCCCACTGACTCAACGACTGATTAGACATTGGCGCCTATGTGATGCCCTCCTCCACCGACCGGACACGGTTGCTCAGACACAGCGCACATTGGATTATTACCTGTTACACAACGATAACCCTGGCACAGCGCTGTCCGCCAGATGGGAAGCCCTCAAAGCGGTTGTTAGAGGTGAAATATTCGCCATTTCCTCCGCAGATAATGCAGAGCGTAAAAGGAAGAGGGACGACCTGACACGAAAAGTGCGTCTATGGGAGCAGATGCACAAACGCACTGGAGCCCCAGGCATTTGGCGACGGTTGACCGCAGCTCGGGTGCAACTGGCTGCCATCAACCGTGACAACGGGGAATACGCTGCACTGCGTCTGTGGCATTCCTTTTACGTGGGGGAGACAAGTGTGGGTGACTATTAGCACACAAGCTCAGGGAGGTTAGACAGCGTGAGGGAATTCAAGAGATTAAAGGGAGCACTACACTCGGATGACGCGGCTATCACTGAGACTTTCCGCACCTTTTATGATCAACTTTACGATGAGCAGCCTCTAGAGAGGACGGACATAGAAGCCTACCTGACACAGGCTCGTCTCCCTGCGCCGACTCCCGGCCCACATAGAGAGCGAGATAAGACCGGAGGAAGTCATAGCGGCCATAGCTCTTTTGAAGTTAGCCAAATCGCCTGCCCCTGACGGTTACACTGCAGCTTCCTACAAACAATTTTGTTCAAAGCTTACCGCCCTGCTCACCCGGCTTTTTAACTTCTTTGCGACGCCTGGGGCGATTCCCCCTCCATGTTGGAGGCAGCAATAGCTGTAAAGATAAGGGGCCCCCTGGTACTAATGTGAAGTTCACCTAGACAGGGAAATACGTACTGTAAATAATCCAGGGCAGCTTCAATTCAATAGAAAGATCAGAACATGTCAAATAAAAGTAGTGACACTAGCATTTAGAAAAGTACAAAAACAATGTATTTGTTATATATAATTTTGTTTTAAGTATAAAAACATGATACAGTGGTTAGTGCAACATACTTACTGCATCCATCCATCACACATACATACCACATTCTGATATTTGTTCCAATACTCAATCTATTTGATAATAATATAATTAATTGACAAGCCATATAGGGTGTAACAGAGAATCTGTTTGAACACATGATTTTTGGGTGGTTTCCAAGTTGTCTCAACACGCGTTTCGGCAGAACACTGCCTTCCTCAGGAGTTCCAACTCAAAATAGTATGCTCAATTGGTAAGTATTTCAAAAGATGATGCTGCTGATTAATAATGGGTATTAGTCACAGGCTCTAAAACAGCCAGAAGTTTCAGGCCAGAAAAATCCAGTTTCGTAAGAGGTAATAGATACACCAAGGTATAAGCGGACCCGCAGGCCAAAGGTACTGTATGATTTCTTCAAAATAGACTATTTATTGCAAACTTATAGCAATGATGGCTATAACGGTGAGGAGATTTGGATACTTCTCGATGATACAGAGTCCTCACAAGAGATAATCCTGACTGGGTGGACGAGCTGCTAATCCACTAGGTGCCACCACGTATACTGGGTTCGTTCAATTTGGAAGCGATGCAGACAGCTCAAAACTAATGCCGGTCATCGTGAATACAGCAGCTTGCTGAGCTGAAGCTAGCAATAGCTGTCATCTCCAAACCAGGCAAGGACAGGACGAGCTACGGGCCTATTAGCAGCGCGGCTAGCACCTTATATGCCAGGGCTCACAGACCCTGATCAGGCTGGATTCATCCTCCAGAGGTAGACGAGTGACAATATGAAGAGAGTTATGTATCTCATAGAAAAGGCCTCCCGTATACCAGGGGATTATATGCTTCTCACCATAGACAAGGAGAAGGCCTTTGATCGGGTCCACTGGCCTTACCTAGAACAAGCAATGATTTGCATTGGCGTAGGTGAAAAGATGCGGACACACATTCTCAACTGCTACTGATTCCCTACAGCTACAGTGAGGGTCAATGGACACATGTCCACACCATTCCCTATCAGCAGGTGCCCCATGGCAGGGATGTCCCTTGTCGCCTCTACTCTTTGCCCTTTAAATGGAACCAATGGCACAGAGAGCCAGGGAGCAACCCCAAATCACAGGCATCCGAGTGGGAGGGTACACGCACACTATAAGTCTTTATGCAGATGACGTCCTGGTCACTCTGGCAGACCCTGTGACTGCTCTGGGAGCCTTCCTGTAAGAATTGGACTTTTTTGCCGGGGTTTCCGGGTCAACCATACAAAATCTACGGCATTGAATGTCTAGCTGCTGCCGCAGGTGCGAGCAGCCCTTCAGGCCTGGCACCCCCTGCAGTGGTCTGATGACGTTGTCCCCTACTTAGACATACAGCTGGCCCCAACCTTGCAGGTCATGAGGACGGTCAATTACTCCCAGCTCCATACGCAAATCTGCACTGACCTGCGGAGATGGAAACACAATCCGATCTCGTGGCTAGGGTGCATTGCGACTTAAGATGACGATCCTACTTAAAATACTGGACCTCTTTCAGACATTTACCTTGCAGCCCCCCACGGGCTGGCTGAACTGGGTACAATCGGAACTCTCTCTCTTCATTTGGCAAGGGCACAAACCGAGGATGAAAAGGACGGTCAGCTTTCTCCCACCTAACAAAGGGGGCCTTGGGATTACGGATCTCACGCTCTATTACAAAGCTACACAGCTTCGACACTTGGTCGAATGGAGTCGGGCTGAGTCAGAGAAACATTGGCTCTTTCAGGACAGTGCGGTTGCTGGTAAATCTCTTATGAAGATTCCCTTTCGCCGGAAATCCCAACGCCCGCCTAATCTGTACACCTTGCACTTGACACACACCACCCTCTTGGTCTGGGATCAGACCAGTAAATGCCACGTCCTGACGACTTTCCCCTCCCCGCTCACACCTCTTTTAGAAAACACAGACTTTAGCCCTGAGATGGGCTTGATGTCCTTCCTGTTGTGGAGAGAGGCCGGGTGCCGAGCCTTGGGCCTTTTATTTGTTAAAGGGGATATCATTCCCTTCTCGCATCTCAAGGCCGACTATGGCCTCCCAGAATCCGAACGGCTACACTACCTACAGGTGCAACACTGGGCCATGCATCCTGATAACCATGCGCAGGCGAGTAGGCTCCTCACCCCCTATGAGCGATGGCTCATCACACAGTCTTCTGACAAGAAATTGACTTCCGACCTGTACAAAATGCTCTTGTCTCGTTATACTCACACTTATCACGTGGGCTGCGCGCACTGGGAGAGGGATCTTGGCCGTAGTCTTAGTACCAAAGAGTGGGAGGGAGCATGTTATAGGGCACGCCACACAGCGAGTCATGTAGGCCTTATCGAAACACTTACCAAGCTTGTGTACTATTGGTACTATACCCCGGAGAGGATCAATCAAGCTGACTCTACACAAAGTCCTGATTGCTGGAGGGGATGTGGGAGGAGGGGCACACTGGTCCACCTTTTATGGGAATCTGAACTCTTACGGCCTAACTGGATGCAAATCCTTGACAATGTTGACAAGCATCTTGTCACGGAGCTCCCCCGGCTCCCTGCATATGTTCTCCTGGGGGTACCAAACCTGCTCACTTACCCTCTGAAATCTTGGAGAGGGAAGCAGACTGCAATAGCACTGGGCACTGCCATCCAGCACATACTGATACACTGGAGATCCCCACGAATTACGGCACACACAAGGTGGCTTCAGCGGCTGTGGCATGTCGTGGGCATGGAAAATATTTCTTTTACTGTTGCTGGGAAGGGCTCAACTTTTAGCAACCTTTGGCAACCATTCCTGACCCCACTTGCTCAGGATTTCTGGGAGCTGACTTGCCCCAGATACGTACGCCTCTTGCGCCTTAACACACTGGATCCCTGCACGTAGGTAGGACTAGTTTCAGGAACGACACCTAGCCACCGCGTAGCGACATACAGAGGACAGTGACCCGGGTGGGGGGGCTTTCTTTGAGGTTTTCCTTCTCTTTCTCTTTTTTCTTTTCTCTGGGAGGGGTATGGGAATGTTTCAGTTATCTATTGTGTGTCTGCTGTATCAATGCAAATGCTAGCTAGTATATGTGGCGGGGCACTGCGTAGCCTGTTCTGATGCACTCTTGCATTGTTTCAATCAAAAGATTCAAACCATAAAATAGTGAACTTATTTCACCAAAAAGGATTTAATCACCTTTGTACCTTTGTACAGTGAATTTAAAAGGCCAATAATTCTGCATTATTTTCATTCGGAAAAAGTAATATATGAATCAATTTGTGAGAACAGCTACAGCAATGTTGCACCAATATTTGAATAAACTGAAAGGCAGTTTCCTTTGTTTGGGCATTTCATAATGGTAACACTTCAAGGAACTAAAGTATATCGCAAATGTTAAAAAAATTATGTGGATTCAGCACTGAAGCAGCTTATCAATGTATCGCGCACTATGTATATACCTATGTTATTGAAGAAATTAAGAATGTATTTTATCAGTGGATTTACAAATGACTTCTACAGAATAAGTAAATACCTAGGCCTTGATGAATTTCTAATCCACTTCAGTACAGAGCAAAAACATGTTCATATTTGACTCCTAAATATCTCTAGCAATTTAAAGTTTGTGTTACCATTGTGTAATTGTTTTACAGACTATGCTGGCTTTCACTTTAGGCAAAAATGGGTACAACATCACAGTAAATATTGCATACACTGATTCATATATAGTCTTATATATATATATATCTTAATCAGTCATTAGTTGGGTCTGATTTTGAGCTTTCCAGATACTCCAACATATATTTGATAGAACATTCAATCTGCAAAAGTCCCTTTAAGTATACCATTTTTCTCCATCATTGATTTATCATCTGGACATGACAAAGGACATTGAAGAATGATTTTGGGTATGAGTTACTTTGTCACCAATGTGTACACATTCCTGTCTGTGTTCCAGAAATTGTATGCCTCTCACAAATATTTTTCAAACAACAGACTGGCTTACATGCACATTTGTGAAGGAGTAAGACATCATGCACATCTGTCACTTGTAACATGTTTTAATTATATTTTGCAATCGAAATACATTTGGAATATGTTTTGAATCTAAAATGTAGCTGTTTAATCCGATATTACAAGACATTTTGGCTCACTCTTGTTTGTGTATAAAACCAACTTACCAATGTGAAGTTTGGAACGTCCACTGTATCATAAGTGCAGTTTATGCTATGTCACCTATCATAGGGCTAACCTTACATTATTCACAATAGTGAAGGAGCATCAGACCTGACACAATAAAGACTAGTGTCCTGTTAGGTACAACTGTTATTTAGGCAGGCATCTGTCTGCTGAAACCAATCCCTTGGTAGTGAAGAGAAATCAGGTGGTATCCCTTTCCACAAATTCAGATACAAAAAACATCATCAAACACCTTCTGCAAAACTTACACTTTCAAGAACTCTTCTTCTGCATTAGACATGTGTCAACCTTAATGTTGATAGTAAAATGTGTTGCTATAATCAAAATTAGTTATTTAACATGTTGAACACACACTAGAACTTACTTCCTTGATGCTGCTGTGGGGCTCTCAACTGCCCATCAAACTCCGGATAGGTCACCGCAAGTATGCAGGTCACTATGGGGGTCAGAGTGTGGTGCATGTGCTTCCCATGTTGGGAGGACTTGCAGAGCTGATCTCCTGATGACTTCTTGGTCCAGCGTCGTAGGTTCTCCCACCTATTTTGACAATGAATGATGTGCCACTTGTAGAACCCCAGGGTCCGCACCTTCTTGGTGATGGCCTTCCAAATGCTTTTTTTCTGATGGGTGTTGACCTATATGGATGAAAGAAATGAACGAAAAAAAGAAATTGTTTTGCGACTTGTTATTTGTATGTATTGACGTAACACAATGTTACCGCATCAATCACAAGCATTAGTCAAGAGTTACTACACAATATATTTTTGTTTGTAATTTTGCCAAAATAATAACAAAAAATAATACTTTTGTTGTAACCTGTTGACTACTCATATCCCTTGTCATTTCCTAAATTCAATAATCAAGACCATTGACATCATCTAGGCCAGGGAGCTCCAACATTTTTTGTAATGAGAGCTACTTCACATCAGTGAATATCATTGTGAAATACTGAAGGCTAAACAACTCAAGCATTGTAACCAGACACCCCCCCCACAGCCAGCTACATTGACTTAAATCCTAATGTACATAGAGCCAGATACTTTGGTGTGACCTAAATACTATGACTAAGGGCACTATAAAAGGCCTTCTATGTGTGTCAGTGAGAGTGTGGCCTTTGGGGATGTATGAAAATGTGTGCGTATGAAGGGGATATATTTCTATGGGGTGACTGAGAGCCTGTGATATTTAAACTGTTTACGTAATGAATAACTTTCCATTTCATTTGTCTTCCATTTAGAAGCATCATTTTGTTCAGAACTCCAATTCTGAGTTGACAAGAAATTTTCTCTAAGAGTCAAATGCCTCAGGGCTTCAATTGTTCACCTCTGGGACTCGACCCAAGCCTGGCCCATAAATCTGACTGAGCACCGCTCATTGCCAGGCCCTGCTATCTGCAGCCTGATGATCATGATGTCACATAAACACAGACTTCTTTAACTTTGAAATGAAAATGTGACCTTGTGGTCATTTGAAAATGAATCCAAGGCTGTGAGCTACTAAGAACGTGTCCGGGGCCTACCGGTAGCTACAAACGACTGATTGGAGACACCTGATCTAGGCTCAGTGAATTGTGGGATAATACACATAGCAAACATTATTTTAAATTAGAATGTACAAATGTATATATATATAAACAGTTGTAAGTAAGATATAATGTGTTTTGTACTTTTACATGATGTGACATGTTTACATTTCACATGAAAATCAAAGATATCCATAGATATATATCTCAAAATACACACCAAATCAAATGTAGGGCTCAAAGCACACAACACATACTAATGTTGTAGTTTTCTCTAATCATAAACTGCTTAAAAATTCACACCGTCATTGTTTTTTGTAATGTAAAAAATAAATGACACTTCCTTTCAATCACTAAACTTCACTTCGGAACTCAAAGAGACATTTTAGCCTGTGTGTTAAAAAAAACAGTTAGACAGATTTACAAAGGGCATTTTAAATGTTTACCTGTTCCTCTGGCGAACCATAGAGCTGGATGTACAGACAGAACCTCAGTTGCCAGCAACTCCAGCTTCTCTGGCGAGAAGGTTGGGGCCCTGTCACCTGCTCTTTGCAGCATCGTGGCTCCCAGAAGTCAGAAACAGCAGAAAATGTTGAGGAGGTCTTGTTGGCTGCAGTGTTAGGAGGCAAGTGAGCTTTTCTGAAATGCCACGTAAATGTACACAACGTTCATGATCGCCAGCGCCAATGGACACATCCATTGGTTATCCTATGTTGCTTTCACACACCTTAGCCTATGGCTTGGTCCATCGTGGAGTTTTACACCCACTAGCCGGTCAACTACCACCACGGTCGACTTATTCCAAATGTCCTGACGGCGAGGTCAGATGGCTGCCATTTTAGAATAAGGAATAGTGTGTCTGTGACTGTTAAGTGTGTCATAACCACTCATAATGGGGTCTACTTAGTTTACATGTTGAAAATGCTAATGTTGTTCATTTGTTTCTACAAAAAGGTGTAATGTAGTGCCTTAATGTGGTTCAATGCAAGATTTGTGCCGTGGTGTGGTGTTTATACCTCCTTTGACAGTATTTTTGGAGACACAATTGAAAAACAAAATAAGAATGTATACATAATAGATTAACAATTAATGTTAATTAAAAAAATTATACTAAACATAATAAGATTCTGTAAAATTATGTATTAAAAATGTACATAAATGAAAACTGTATATGTTTTGAAACATTTACTTTTTTTATTTTTCAATGCAGAAATATGTACCCGGGGCGAGTGAGGAGACGACAGCCTCAAGTGTTACGACCATTTCCAGACCTTGCCGCCATAGAAAAACAGTATATTATCAAAACATTCAGATTGAATAGGCAAACAATTCTTGATTTATGTCATCAGCTGCAGCCAGATCCTCTGCCTCAAAATAGTAATCCCACATCAATAACACAAATAGTCAAAATAATGGTAGTAATCCATTTTGTGGCCACAGGATCATTCCAATATACCACGGCAGAATCTGGTGGAATGTCATAACCAAATTTCAACCGCAGGTCGTTCCACCTATTACTAATAGAATATTTGCTACAGCATTCACTCTGTCAACTATTCTGGCCAACATTTGCCTTTTCTGAGATGTGGATGTATTTCGAAATTGGGCTCCAAACAATCGTGGCTCTACTCTGATAATTTCATCTACCATGACTGACAATTTCCCTCTGTAAAATGGGGATTTCTCCTCCCTGCCATTTTAATGAAATGAAATTAAATCAATTTGTGAACCCTCAAGTAAAATTAAAATAAAATGAAAATGCACAAGAAACAGAGGGAGCAAAAAACGCCTGAATACTTTGACCGAATATCCCTTGAAAATGTTGTGCTGTGCTGAAATGGTAAAGGATCATGGTTTGAAATGGAGTGTGTTTTATAGTGAGGTATGCGGGGGCAAACAATTAGGCAAAACACATCATGTGTGTAATGCTAGCATCCATCCTACAGTCACAGGACCAGACCAGTTTTAACTGCGTCCTGTGATTGTATCTCACCGTCGGCAACCCACTGCTAGAACATCCCCAGCACAACTGTGAAATTTCAATAGGCTCAGTGCAATATCGCCACCCTGACGGCAACAAAGTAATGTTAGCAAGGAAAGAAGTCTGCCGTGTCGGCAGCGGAGACCCGTTTACGTGACAGGAAACACTTTGTCAATGTGAAAAGAGATTCAGCCTCCATACAACTAAATAGGGCAGGCAGGATTCTATCAGCTTGACGGAGTACTTGGAAACTCTGCCGCTGAGTTACGGCGGTAGTCCCACCGACATCTAAATCAGGCCTATCTGTAGTAGCTGTATCAGGTTAGGTAGAGTAGGGTACGTGTGGTAGTTATGTTTGGTTAGTTGTGGTAGGCAGGCCAGTAAGTATGAAAGGTTATTAGGCATAGTTGGTAGGCTTGGTAGGTAACATTGCTTAGGAATTATAGTTTAAATATGGCATTTAGGTTAAGTATTATTGGTTTGGTATATGGTAAGTATGGAAGTTATGGTAAACACATTTTCGTAGGTATAGTAGATTAGGTAAAGTAAGTTAAGTATGGCAGCTAGCTACAGTAGATGAGCATTGTAAGTAGATTTTATAGGGAGGTAGGAGTGATAGTTTAGGCATGATAGGTAGGTATGGAAGGTAGGCTAAATATGGTATGTTAGGCATGGCTGGTGGAAAAAGTAGTCATGCATAGTTGGTTCTATATGGTAGGGTAGGTATTGTAGGGTACATATAGTGAAACAACATTTTTTTATTTATTTTTATTTTTTTAAATGCAAGACTTTATTGACAGTTTGTTAGTGTACAATATTGTGCCTACAACCCTGGGGCCGGCCGATACCAACACTGTACATATCAAGTAAAATTTACACAGCTATTCAGCCGACAACCAACGGTCCGGCAGCGGATCTCCATACTTTTATGGCAATTGTGTGCATTACTCTTACATTCAAAAAATAATTGTGGTCCTGCTTTTGTAGTTTTAAACAACACAACTCAACTTATGACTCAGTAATTAACTGGGTGACCTCATCCACGGTCCAAGTACCGTCAAACCCTACGGCATTCTCGCTACTCTCGCATACGTCATTCACACTCCCCTCCTGGATCCGGTATGGTGCGAGGAAATTGACCCACTTCCAGTCCTCCCTCCATCATCCTTAGTCATCCACAACCCCAAGCACTCAAATATCCTCCATCTCATCCCCCGAACTATCTATATCTTCTTCCTCTAAAGGGTCACAGAGATCGCCCCTGTAGGTGTTCCATGGCAGCCAAATTTTATTCCATTTGCGGGGATTTGCCCTCATCTGATATACCGCCCGCTCCGTAATCATAGTCGCATCCATATTTCTACACCACTGCGACAGCGATGGCAACTATGCCGCCCCCCACCTCTGTGCTATATCTCTCTTGGCCATCATTGTGCCTATTGCGACCCACAATCTACCCTGATGTGTTAAGTCGTTTGGGCCCCATATGTTCAACAGACATAGACGTGGGTCGGGTGTTAAGGACACAGTGGTGCCAACAAGCTGTGTGTGCCTAATTGGGCCCTGTCCGCACGGTACGCCGGGTCGTCCTGTGGAGCGTGCAGCCATTGATTAATAATCTTAAGCTGTGCTGCCCAATAATACAATTGTATATTTGGCAGGGCGATTCCACCGTCGTACCAGCTTCTGTTAAGTTTGACATGTGCTATACGAGCTGGTCGATCTCCCCACAGCAGGCCCGCCAACGTCCCCGTAACCTTCCGGAAATAACCCGGAGGCACTAAGGTCGGTGTGTTCTCGAGCACATAAAGGAAGCGCGGCAGCGCCATCATTTTAAATAAAGCCGCTCTACCTAGCAGTGTCAATGGAAGGGTTTTCCAGTGCTGCACATCATTCCGCAGTCTGATTAGCGGGGGTTGTAGATTACTGTCAAAAAATTCAGTAACATCCTGGGTGACATGGATCCCTAGATACTTAAAGGAGGTTGTCGCCACCGTCAAGGGGCAGTCGTCCGGCAGGGTCAATGGAGAGTTGTTAAGCCCGTATATGACCGACTTCGCCCAATTTATAGTGTCGCCGGAGGCGGTCCCATTCGAGTCACAGACTTCCAACAAGTTGGGGACTCCTCTCACCGGGTCTGTTAGATAAATCAGCATATCATCGGCGTAGAGGGAGACTCTATCCTCCCAGACTTCGGACCAGCGGATCCCTCTCAGCAGCGAGGAGGTCCTAATTTTCACAGCCAGCGGCTCCAGGACCAGCGCGAAGAGCAGTGGGGAGAGGGGGCATCCCTGCCTGGTCCCCCTCGCCAGTGCTATTTCACGAGAAATATGTCCATTTGCCACCACTCGAGCTGTCGGGTTCGTGTAGAGCAACCTCACCCAAGAAATAAATTTGTCTCCAAACCCCATGTGAGCCAGCACCGCAAGGAGGTATTGCCACTCAACCATGTCAAATGCCATCCTGGCATCGAGGGACAGTATGACCGCCGGTTCTTTCAACAACGGTGCACGCGCCATTACTCCATGTACTCTACGTAAATTGAGCGCCGTGCTCCTGTGCGGCATAAAGCCCGATTGGTCAGGGTGAATCAGGTGTTCCATATGGGGTAGCAGTCTATTCGCCAACACCTTCGCAAGTATTTTAGCCTCCGCGTTAAGTAGCGATATCGGCCGATAGGAGGTGCATTCATCAGGGGGTTTACCCGGTTTCGGGATAACCACAATAGTCGCCTCCCGCTGATCGGGGGGTAAGCTACCCACCTCCCGGCTTTCTTCATACATCGCCAACAAGGGTTCACACAGGGATTCAGACATTGTTTTATACCATTCAATTGGTATCCCATTGGGCCCAAGGGCCTTACCTGACCGTACTGCGTTAATGGCCAATTGAATCTCTTCAATCGTCAAGTCCGCTTCCAGTTCTCCCACTGCTTCTGTCGGCAAAGTCGGTGTGTGTACATCGTGGAGAGCAGCAGTCGCCACTTCCACAGTGACCTCTACCGTCGGGGAGTACACTCCCTGGAAATGGTCTGCCAACGCGTCCACAATTTCTTCCGGACGCGCGTGCATGACACCATTTGCGTCCACTATCTGTAGTATGGTTTTGCTACCCCCTTTTGTCCTTTCCAGCCACGCCAGAAGTTTGCTTGCCTTATCCCCTATGTCGTATACTCGATGGGCGGTTGCCGCGACATCCGCCACCGTCTGGCGTTTTAGGTGGTCATCATGGAGCTGTTGACGCAACTGAAGGGAATGCAGTGTGTCGTCTGAGGGGTCCGCCATGTGCGCCGCGCTGGCTCTGTCGAGTTCCAGCTCGAGCTCCACTAATTCTTCCCTTTGAGTACGCTTATGGTTCGCGATGCTAGAAATAGCCTGCCCTCTCAGGACCGTCTTGTAAGCTTCCCACAGTATCGAGGGGGATTCAACTGAAGTCTGGTTTTCCGCGAAGTAGTGTCGGGTCGCCTTTGCCAAGTTTTTACGAATCGACGGCACCCTGAGGTATCCTGGATAGATCGGATACACACGTCTACGAGTCTTCTCTTGCCTGGATAAGGTTAAAGTCAGCGGTGAATGGTCTGAGATGCCTCTCGGCCTGATACGCATCTCCTCTATCGCGAGACGGCCTGCGCCCAAGGTGAAGAAGTAGTAAATTCTGGATAGGCTATTATGCGTAGCCGAGTAGTAGGTGTACTGCCGCTCAGTGGGGTGCAGGTGTCGCCAGATGTCAATCAGCCCTTGCGCCTCCAAGAAGTTACCAAAGCGAGAGGCACCGATCGGTTGCGGTCGCAGTGGGAATCTATCTTGGGTGTTATTAAGAACAGCATTAAAGTCACCTCCTAAAATCAAGTCGCCCTCAGGTAGCTCCAGCAGGAACCTCCCCAGGTCCGGCAAGGCCACCGCATGTAACGCCGGAGGGATGTAGACTGATACTATATTCAACTGCTTTCCTTCCCACTGCCCATGCACGGCAGCGAATCTGCCCTGATCATCTACTTTAGTAGACTGGACTATGAACTGTGAGGACTTACGCAATAAGATACCTACCCCCCGTGATCCAGAAGTGAACTCAGAGTGTGCTATCATATGATATCCCCGCCTGTCCAGGGCCTTCCTAGCGGCGTCCATAAGATGCGTTTCCTGGAGGAGGACTAGCGTAGGCCCCACCCGTTTGACACCCTGCAGTACTAATCCCCGCTTGATCTTGTCCCCCAGTCCCCTAACATTCCAGGACATGATCTGCAGTGGAGTCACCGGAGCCGTCTGATCTGTCCCTCTAAGCGTGTCAGCCTGCAGTGGACCTGCCATTTAGGATTTGGGGTAGCCCGTCCCAACCATATGTGCACGGGCTCTTATGATGCCAGGGGAACCCACCTCCGTGTTGGGTGCGGTGTGTAGCCCAAAATGCGCGAGGAGCATGTGATATACCGCCATTGCCATTAGGTATCTGTATACATCTGTGCACCCCTCCCGTGGGAGTTGCGTGCCATGTCATTTCACCCTGAGTCAAAAAACCAAAACAACACAGAAAAACAAACATAGCCCTTCCCCTTCCTACCCCTCTCCCTGCCCCCCTGCCATACGGACCTTGAACTGCCCGCCCCCCCAACTTAGCAGAGTGCTTAACCCCATCCCCACACTTAACGATACTTGCTCGTTGGGGTGAAGGGCTCCCCGCAGACGACGGCCTCTCTCCTTCTCTTCAGATGCCCTCAGCCCAGTGTCCAAGGCAGCCCATCGGGCAGTCGACCAAGTCAGTTTAATATTCTGTGTGCACCGGTCATTACTGTTCCTCCTCAGCATCTCCCGCCTCGTTCCTTCTTACTGGCGAGCGTTCCCCCACGTCCTGCCCTGATGTTTGTGAGGTCGGAGAGCTTTCGGCCCTTTGGTTCTTGTGCGTCCTTTGGGATTGGCGCGGTTGACCGGCCAACCTCCATCCGTCCAGCCAGTCCCGGGCGATCTCAGGAGTATCGAAAAACCACGTCTTGTTGTCAGCCACCACCCGGAGTCTGGCCGGAAACAGCATTGAGTACGGGATTTCACGCGACCTGAGTTCCTTTTTGACTTCCACGAACGTCCTCCTGCGGCGAGCAACTTCGGCTGTATAGTCCGGAAAGAAGGCCAACGTTGAGTTTTGGATTTTTATCAATGGCGCCACTCGCGCCGTTTGCAAGATCGCATCTCGATCTCTGAAATTGAACAGTCTGGCCAGGATCGGGCGCGGATTTGCGCCAGTTTTCGGTTTCCCCCCTGGGACCCGATGTGCTCGGTCCACGGAGAAGAAGGTGGACAGGCCCTTGGGTTTGAGTTCGTTCTTTATCAAGTCTTCCACGTAGAGGTCCATTGCTTTCGTGCCCTCGGATTCTGGAACCCCAAGGATCCGTACATTGTTTCTTCTAGAGCGCCCTTCCTGGTCGTCCAGTCTTTCCCGCAACACTTTGTTCTCCATCGACATCTTTTCCATCGCCGTTTGGAGCTCCGAGACGTCTTCAACCAGAGATTTTGTAACCACCTCCATGGAGCTCACCTTCTCCGACATTTTGTGGAAGTCCGCCCTAATGAGGGTAATCTCGGTGGAGATCGTGCCCACTGTTGCTTGAACCTGCGCCAGGGCCTGCATCACATCATCCAGCGTCGCCTTCTTCCCGCCCGTGCTCTCCGTTGATTTACCAGCCCTCCTGTCCGCGGAGGGAGAGACACTCTTATCACAGGCGAATCTATCGATCCGGGTTTGCGTGGGGCCTCCTTTCCCACCTCTGCCCGTCATGGTGTAAGCTCTTGAACTCGGCCGCAGACTGTATTCTGTGGGTTAATTTGTGAGAGGAGCGCCGGGTCTCGTTGTGCCGCTCCGGAGTGTCACTCAGGGATCTCGTGCTAGGTCAATACACAGGGTGCCAGTGTCAGTGTGCCAGTGTCACGCTCACCGATGCGCTGGCAGGCCGAAAGCGGTGGCTCCTTGAACGAAGAGATTGTCCGAGTGAGGCTAGCCGGCTGTGGAAGCCGATCGTCTTGCTGCCGCTACCCGGGCTTACCAACTCGCCGGGTACGTCTGGAGTGTGTGCGACAGGCCTCACAATGGTTGCCTGCTACTGCCAGCCCCAGGGTGAGAGGGGCGATTGCCTGCCACGTTTAGGGCCCCACGTTACTGTCCTTAATGTCTACCGCCCAGCAACTCTTTCCAGGGCGTCCAGGAGACACTGATCATAAATAACCCCAGTTGTCGCAGCGCACCCTCTTCTGCCGTTCCGTCTTGGGTCACACCACACTATCCAGGGGCCAGCAGCGCCGCTTCTGGACATACCTCCGTAAATGTCCCAGGGAGTACAGCTCCTGTCTATGGCCCCGCAATCGTGGTGAGTCAGGACCCACCAGGCCTCACTGCCGCACCCGGACCCTCGGCGCAAGGCCCTGCGTGTCGCCTCAGGTCCAAGTCGTGCAGTTCACGCGCCGATGCCTCACCTCGCAATGCTGGTAACAGAGTCTCTCAGGCTCGGGGGTCCGGCACGGTCGGTTCCAGACACGAGTCCCGCCTTCAGTTTGCGCCGCCCTCCGACTGGCTCTCACAGGCGCCGCGGTGCTCCGTATTGCCTCACACTTGTATCCTGGCAGGCTCGGAGCGCTCCAGCCACTCTTTCCGGCTGTGTCCCGGTGCACTTTCTTCCCCTACCCCTCCGACCGGACACTTCCGGTACCGAGTGTTCGAGTCTCTGGCGCTTCCGGTCGGACAGGTCCGGAGGCTAGTCACAGGTGTCCCGCCGCCGTCCAGGCCGCAGGTGCCACCAGTCACAACTTCTGGATCCGACGCCGGATTTTGACCGGAATTACTGCCGTCTGTGCCGCCCGGTCCTGGGCCTCGGGTCCCTCCTACAGAGACCGTAGTGTGCACGGATAAGTGTGCGGATAGTCGGAGAGGCCGCGTCTTCAGCGGAGCTCGCCCCTCAAGCTGCCGCCATGTTCGGCTGCAAGCCACGCCCCCTTTGAAACAACATTTTTGACTGATATTAAAAGGTTTGTACTTGTAAATAATGTTCTCAATTTCTTGCTTACATATCATAGGACTGTTATGGAGAAGCGTGTCATTTTATTAATAAAGATGCTTTAGATAGGCTAATAATAATAATGATGATGATAATAATAACATTAATAATGATAATATTCATCTTTAACGGGGCCCTGTGCTTAAGAGAGCTGAGGTACATTGTACCCTCAAAGAATAATGTTTTGAAAACAAGACAGATGATTACGTTTGAGTTGGTTGTAAGTGGTGAATTAAAGAAACATTTTTTTGAAAGGTAAATACTTTTGACAAAGGGCCAGAATGTTTGTTGCTCTTTAAGAAAACCTTGTTGCCTACACATCTCTGTAATCAATATAAGCTATAAATCCAGCATGAGAGGAAACTGAAACAAATGAACATGCAAAGGTGATTAGTGGATGACACTTTGACTGATTATATGACATTCTTATTTATTTATTTATTTGAGTTTTATATAGCGCTGGCTAGACCCGGATCTATCAGTGTGCTTTACATAGGGATCCAAAAGTTACAAAATTACATCAGTTACAAGTTACATCAATTACGGGAAAACAAGAGCATATGCAGACAGAATAAATGGAGCGTGGAAGGATAAGGGGTGGGGTAAAGGTGTAGGAGGGAGAAAGGATGGAGAAAGGATGGATGAAGAGACGAAGGAGAGTCTGCCCAAAGTTCGGCTGGGTAGGTGATGGCCGAGGGGAAAGTCTACCGCCCATCTCCTCTATAGCTATCAGGTAGCTCCACCGGGCATCAGTCAAGTGGCTAGGTCTCAATGAGAAAAACAATACGAGAGCAAAGAGGAGGGATAAATGGAGTGTAAAGGGGAAAGTGGGTGGAGTAAAGGGGTAGGAGGGTAAGTACAATGGAGAGATGAAGTGAAGTCTGCCCAATGTCCGGCTGGGTAGGTGACGACCGAAGGGGTAGTCCACAGCCCATTTCCTCTATAGTATCAATAGCTCCACCAGGTATCTACAAAAAAGCTAGGTCTCTACGGTCTCCACAATGATGTTTATCCCAGTGTTAAAACAATGAGGTCCCACAAATGTGTGGGTGGCTGTCAGAAAGGTTAGCTTGACGCTTTGGCAGAAGGAAAATGACACATTAAAGGGCTAAGCTCCATGAGGGTTGGAGAGGGTAACGGCACTTTGCTGGATCATCTGATAAGAAACTGGTAATGTTGGTGAAATGCCCCCAGCATGGTGTAACAGAACAGGGTTTGAACCAATCTCTACATTGTTGCAGTGTCCGACGGCGAGATCACTGAAAGGATTAGCCGAAATCTGAGTCACGGGCGCCATCTTAGGGAAAGGCTCTGCTCGCATGAAGATCGCCATGGTGATGAGGTCAGCTTTTCAATAAAGCGCTCTTTACAAACTGCAGGCACTGAATTAACAATGATTGCCCAAATTGTCTTCGATTTCAACATGCAGCTCCACAGGAGAAGGTAAAACACTCTCCGTATTCCTCATATAGCTATCATCTTGGGGTTAGGCCGCTTTTGACCTAGATCATTGCAGGGTTAAAAACTTTTTGCGTAGCTGCAAATGTTAATATACCTTATTGAAAAATGAGGCTGTTCAGATCTTCGTGAAATGGGTGCACGGGAGGGCCATCAGGCAATTACTGTTCCTTCGGTATTGAGGTTTTTAATGTTGCTCATTTTGGGCCGACCCTTTCTTCAGTCGGCGGAGTTACAGGCGTTAATTATACTACAACCAGCAACATTATATCGATGAGTGATGGCGCCCACTGTAGCAGAGCTCAGATTCAATGGAGGTGATCACTTCGGGACCCCAGGCGGCGAAGTTGGAGGGTGGAGATCACCTCCATCAGATTCCACGGACGCCGCCAGTTACTCCCAGGCCACAGAGCACCTTGGGCCTTTGGAGGCACTCTGGACCCAACCAGGCAAAACGAGAAGGTTGCGATCATCTCGGGTCTTCAGGCGGTGGAGTTGCAAGGAGGAGAGCCCCTCAGTCAGACTAGCAGGCTGTCGCAGGAAGAGGGAGTTCGTCCATTTTGAGACAGGTAAGTTGATGTTATGGGATCACGAAGCTGCTGAAGTAGATTATGGTTGAGGTTCTAGCAGTTGTAGTCATTTCATTATAACTGTAGCAATACCTTTGTAAACCTCGAGTCAGGCATGTAGATAGAGTTGTTCCCAGTGTTCCAGGAGCTATCCTTGTTGCAACAGTTTATAGCAAGGATGTGGATGGTGGGGTAAAACAGGGATATTTGGAGGTAAAGGATCCCAACCCCGGGAGCTTCTTTATCAGCAAAGTTAGACATCATGCTGCATCTGCAGTTTACCAAAGGACTACTTGAACCCATCATGAAAACCTAATGGAACAATCAAATAATTATCAAAATGTTCTTGCCTTTACGGTGAATCCATCCAAGCAATCACAAACCCTTAAAAACACGTGAAAACCAATGGCTGAAAAGGAATTACCAAACATCTACTGTGTCTGTATCAATAAATAAATATGGAAAAGAAAGAAACATAGTTGAGCAAATTAGAATGCAATTAGAATATAAACATGTACTTTGCATAGCATTACAGACTAATGGGCAAGCTCAATCTCTCAAACATACACCACCAAATTATGTGGCTGTATATAGAAATGTGCACACACAGACAAGGGCAGTGCCAGGCCCTTTCTAGTATATTAGTTCAGTTTACTATCTACAGAGCACAGCATTTCAAATTGTGGTAGGAATCAAGTCACATATGCAAATCATAATACAAAACTGTCCAAATAGTAACACCAATCCAAACCTTTCAGTATAAATAAAGCATATAAATTCAAAATATATAAGAATCTACACCCTAGTTAGTGTGGGCCAGTTAGATATCAGATACTTGAAAAAAGTCCCTTTCCCAAATACATAGAGTTGTACGAATTAGTAGGAGGCAGGCGTACCGATCTTTATCCTAAAGATAGGTCTTCTAATTAATTATACGGAGCAAGAGAGTAGATGTGTCACAGAGACTTTTGAGTATGGAGTGCTATAGTTGGCTCCAACAACTTTAAAGGACTTGCCATTCATAGTTTGAGATGTGTATTTTCCACCATTAACTAAGGGTCTTTGCTGGAACAGAGATGTACCAAATACTTAGGTGTGCCTAGCTTAATACCTTTTCACATTAGCTATCAGTTGGAAAATATATTAGCAAATCATGTGGATTTATTGTGTGAATAAGATTCACTGAATAGGCTTGGATTCCTTCCTGAGCTTTCTAGTCACCTGCTGATTATTTTCCCTCAACTCGCCCTGTTTTCCACATGGGGGATGGGGGGGTTATTTTACCCCAATAAAGAACATTCCATTATAAACACATTCCCCATCCCCAATAACCATAATAATAAATAAATAAAATAAATGTGTAAAAAGTTAGATAAATGAAGCAATGTGACATATCCAGCATGGAATTTACAGGTGACATGACATTAGAACAATATATTAAACACAACTAAACTTTCATCTCACCACTCAACGTTTTTGTATTACAATGTGTCACATTAGAGGAATTCAAAACACCACCATCTTTCCTGATTACCCTGACAATCCTTTCAGTCCTCAACCATTAGCTTTGAATATGCTCAGTTACATACAGTTTTCTCATTATGTCTAGAATAATATCTCTTCTGCTGATGCCAGACCCTCTCATTCACCTTGTACAGATCAAGCCGTTTCTAGTCCTCACTGATCATCTATCGTAGGCAAACTTGCAAGCACGGCACTCTACCATGTAACATAACAAACAGTGACACACCTGTGATACATTGCCCAATAATTCCACCACATTTTGTGAATTTCAACCTTCTATTTCACCCTTCTCTTCACATTCATCTGAATACTTTCAACCAGCACCCTATTGAACCGCTCAACTAAGCCATCCTGTTGGGGATGATGTAGTACAGTACATTTGTGCCTCTTGCCATTCACCACTAAAAACTCTTCTACCTGATGTGAAGGGAAGTGGGGAACACTATTCGTCACGATTTCTTCATGACAACCCTTCCTGTCAAAAACAGAAGAAATTTACAGACTCCAAATTTACAGTATATGTTAATAAATCGGCCCTTCGGCCATTTTGAAAAGTAGTTGACCACTACAAATGCATAACCTATCATTCTCACGTCTACCAAAAAATGGTCCACAGACATCCAAACCAATATTTTGAAAGGCCCAATCAGGAGATGTACTTGGCATAACAAGTAATTCTTGCAATTTATTGGTGTTATTGCTTATGGTAAGACAGACACTTCCAAACATACCTCTCAATCAGCAGGTCCATATCGGGCAATCCAGAAATTGCATCTTGTCTTCTATTTCATGGCAGACATCCACCATGACCCACATGCATCAATTCCAATAATCTTTCCCTCAACGCCTCTGGAACCAGTAATTTGTCACCATGGTACTGCACACCCTTGTTCACAGTCACCTTCCCCCAAATTGACTTGTATTTATTTAATAATACCACTCTGTTTTTTACCTTAGGCCACCCACTAACTGCACTGTCTTTAACCTCCCTCGATACCACATCCTGGTTGACATTTTTCCTCCATTCATCTTCACTAATCACCCCTTGGCAGTATGCATCCATGTTCGCAACCAACCAATTGACAATTTCTACATTTTTGTCACCAGTATTTTCTTCTTTATAGGTGGGTAGGCAGGCGGGTCAGCATTACATTTTTTCTATCAGGAACATATGTCAAGGAGAACAAAAATTCCTGAAGACAATAAAGTCACTTAGATAAAGTCAGTGTCATCTTGCCAACTCTCGAGATGGAGAGCATATCAACCAATGGTTTGTGATTGGTTCTAAGTTCAAAGTAAGTTTCAAAATATGTAATCACCCACCAACGTAACAATGCTTCCTTTTCATTCACACCATAAATACTCTCTGCTCACTTCAGTATCTGTGACACAAAGTACACAATTCTCTCAATGACTTAATTTTCCTGCATCAACACAACACCTATGGCATACACATTAACATCTGAGACAATAATGATGGGATCATTCCTATCAAAGGGATTCAATGTTACTAAGCCTACAATGCAACTTATCTGTTTAAAAGCTGTGTCTATAATAATTTGACATCCTTCTTAAGTAAAATTCTCAAAACCATACTTTTCTCTGCAAAATGTTCGACAAATTTGGTGTAATACTCCATCATACCAAGAACAACATATTTGTTCTTTGTTTGTAGATGATGGTGCTAGCTCAATTGCCCTAACTAACTTCAGCTTTGCTATCATCCTGTCACCAGATAGTGTGTGCCCCAATTACTCCACCTCACTTACAGCAAACCCTGATTTAGCTATACCACTCAAAACTCAAAAACCCTGACCTACTCAACACTTGCAATGTAAACCTCAACACCTGGTCACGTTGTTCACTGTTTCCCCGTCCACAATAAAATATCGTCTACCAAGCATCTTACATTTTTTGCCATTGCACATTGTTTTTCAATTACATCTGAAAAACAGCAGAGATAGGCGCAAGACCAAAGGGCTTCCTTTTGAATCCGAACATTCCTTTTAGAGTGATGAATGACATGAGATGACAAGATGTTGGGTGGAATTTAATCTGTTGGTATGCATTTGAAAAGTCCATTATAAACGTAGCAAATGTTCCCAATGAAACACCACCATCGAAAAAGAGGCAGATGTTCATAACATTTGAGTGTGGTGACCGTATCATGTTGTGAAACATCCTCCATCATCTATGTCAGTAATGACTACCTACTCCCACTTTTTGTGAACAATTTCAATACTGGCATTTGATGGTGTAATTTGCACAATCCAACACTATCACTGACAGATTTATTAGTGTTTGTTTCACATGCAAACGCGAGCCTCCAATTCAGGGAAAGCCACTTTATTGGTGAAACCTAGCCAGCTTGGCAGAGAAATCTAAATATGGTTTGATTTTCCTCTGCTGCCACAATAGATGGTAGATGATAATTGTGCTCTCCAAACTCTTAATCAGAAACTGAGGGCCTCATTTAGAGTTTGGCAGATTAGTTACTCTTTTGCAAACGTAATGGAGTACCTTGTCCACCAAAAACTTGGTCTGCCTACCTCATTTAGAGTCAGTACGACTGTCAGCTTTTCGTTAAAAGGGCCCATTAGGGGCATATTATCAAGTAACAGCGTTAAAATTATCGCCGATTTAGTGGCAGGAAATTGTCGCTAAAGCGGCGATAATGGGCTTTATAATATGCCCTTGAGATTTCCAATAGAAGCCCATGTTCACACCAGAACATGGACTTCTAGGGGAATTCACAAAGGCATATTATGAAGCCTATTATCGCCGCTTTAGCGGCAGTTTCCTGCAGCTAAAGCGGCGATAATTTTAACAATGTTTCTTGATAATATGCCCCTTTGTTATTTATGGTGGGTGGTGCAAAGTATTTTTTCCTGTCTGTGAATACCAGGAGAAATCTGGCATTGAGGGACAGGAACAAAAACAATGGTGGATATAGGGGTCAATCGTTTTTTTTCTCCAAAAATGAGGTCCTGCCTTTTAGAGTTTGATTTTGAAAAATAAAAACCTTTGAAAAGGTTTGGTGTATAGCTGTCTAAACCGACAGCATACATACACCATACTTTTAGAACGTTGAAAGGAACTGCTAAGACTGCGGTTCCTGTGAATGTACAGAAATGTCCCCTGTGCCGGCTGTCACCTCTAGATTTAACAACCAGAACTCCGTCAGAATGGAGGAGGTAATGTCCTCTGCCATCTTGACTGACACTACCCCATCTGTAAAACTATAAATGAGGCCCTCAGTGTTGTGGTAGGGGTGTGTAAGGTTTTCATTACAAAAAACAGTCCTTAAGAGTTCCTGATTTTTTGCCTACGCATAGTGTGTAGTTTAACAGTTTTGCCATACCTGCCCATTCACTTAGTTTTATTGTGCATGTGTGGTGGCAGTAATTCACCAGCATTTTGTGTGAGTAAATATCTTGCATTGCATTTTCTCGTGAGTACTCGAATATCTGGCAAGTATTTAGGAAATGTACTGTTCTTTGACCAGTATTTTGTACGTAAGGACATACCTTGCTTACCTTTTCCTCATGAGTAACTCAACACGAATTACACTTGTGTTCAAAATACCTACACAAATCCCAGTTTCCATGCAAAAGACATAATCGCATGGAACTTCATGGTCCTTATGTATTTTTTGAATAAAAAAACCACAGTTAGCGAGAAAAAACTTTTCAACTTTGCCTTTTTGTCCTTTGAGTGGCTCACTGAGGCCTAATTAAGCTTATGCCTTTGTCCATCGATCTGATATTTTGCATATTTAAAACATTATGTTTTAAATATGTTGATATGTGGAATATAAATCTTTTCCAACTATGACTGTAGGTTTCAAATCATGCAGTAAAAAGGGAAACGTCATCTAAAGACTAACAAAGAGAACGTGTTAACGAAGACCTTGGCATCTGGTCCCCATCTTGTTTCTCTGTATTTGTGATAAAAATAGATGTGCCAGTGAATAAAGCCACATTTCTCGGCGTTGAACTCCCCTATTATTATGACACATCTGAGAACTCTTCTTTTGGAAGTCCTTGTACATTAGAGACCTGGGCCATCTGCATGGGCGTGTCACTACAGTACAGCAGTGTGGGGAATTGTCTGTACTGACAGGAAGCCAATATCAGCAATGTAGCAGCAGCTAGCAGCTTGCAGTGCATAAGTACATAATAACATGGGCCCATTTGAATTCCAATCCTTCGCATCTTTAAACGACGTGTACTGCCACCAGTGAGTACTGTTGCTATTCTTTCAGCCAATAATCATGTGGCCACTCCAGATGGGGTATTATTTCACAAACATTTCGTAAACAAATCATTATTTTTTTACTGAAGATCAATAATGCTTTAGTGAAAGAAAAAGTTGATGTGTTTGAGAGGTCGATTACGTAAGCCTTAAGTGCTCCAACTTATTATATCCATTTTATGCAAAAAGAAACCAGTTCAAGCCAAAGGTTTCAGCTATGCACCGTTTTTGTAATGTTTATTTTTTATACATTAATGCAAGCTAATTTGTTTAATGTATCACAAGAACAGGAAAGCATTCTAGCAATGCTGTTTTCGGATCCAACTTTACGTAACTGAGGCACAAAGTTATTGTTATTGGTTTTATTACTATTATTGCACATACATCTTTCATTGCTTCTTCTGTTGTACGGTAATATGCTATTGTAATGTGAATAATCAGTACAAATGGCGAGCCAAGCATCCGAATTAGTATTGCCTTCTGCACTCGTGAAAATCAAACGTTTCAAGACAATCGTGTTCTTATTTCTGCAACACTTTCTATTTTCCTGAATTGTTTACTTAAGCACCAGTCTATGTTTGCTAGTGATGTTGTTACATTTGCAGACCTCTAACTAGGACAAGAAGCACACGAAAAAAAACCTCTGCAGGCTTTGATTTCAGAGCAGTTCCTGTGCATTGACGACACACCGCAAAATCAATGAATATAGGTACAGGAAAATGAATACAGAGCCAAATCTGCTCATATAATTGATTCCGCAAAAGAGACACAACAGAATAAACTCCAAGATTAATACACAACCCAAAATAGAGGCCTAATCCAAATCCTTTTTCATCAGGAAAGGTAGCATGAAATATCTTTCCCTACACTACTCTCATAAATGAGAGTTCTATCTGGTTCCCCTAACTTAGGGCCTGATTACGATTGCGGTGAATCCGCATCCTCCCGGCCTGCGTTGAGAGAAATGACCCCCCCGCCAGATTAGGATGGCGGGGGGGTCATCTGCAGACGGGAACACCGTCTGCCGCTTTTCCGCCGCGAGACCGCTGCGGAAAAGCTCTAATATGGTGGCGGTGTCTATCAGACACCGCCAGCCATATTAGGATTTGCTTAGGGATATGCCTTCCCGCAGCGGGAATGCTGCCACGAAAAGGCATACGGTCTTTTCTTTGGGGACCTGTTGCGGGCCCCCAGGGAGAAGGGGGTGGGGGTGCACATGGGGGGTACCTGTGGTACCCCCCTGCATTTGCATGCACGAAGCGGAAGGCACCGCGCGGTGCCTGCCACTTAACATTGCGGCGGGTGCTGCTTCAAGCAGCATCCGCTGCAATGTTAAACATACAGGATGTGACCCTCAGGGTGGCGGTCACATCCTAATTTGCACGGAGGGACCGCCGCTGCCCCTGCGGACGGTCCCTCTACCTCTGGGGTGGCGGACGGATGCAGGTCCGTCCACCATCCTAATAGGTCCCTAAGTTCTCAAAGGTGTCAGCACATGTAGACTTCCTTAGAAGTACTCACGTCAAATGGGTCAAATAGCTTAAAGCTACGGAGCTCACATTTAAGATGGTCCTTCTCCTCCAAAAATCTAGAAGTCTGCGTTTTCAGTCCCTGCGCATAATACAAAAAGGATAAATTCAGCCCCCTTGTTGTGTTTGTATCTTGTGTATATTCAAGTAGTTAGACTTAGAATGTTAAGTATTCCATTCTGTATCAGGTTCTACCTCAGTCAGTACTTCTACTGTTGCTGATGAGGACGGACCTGTTTCCAGAGTCATTGATTACATTTCTTAAATTACTATTTCCTGTTTCCTGGATCATTTATACAACAATTTACTGGCGATGAGTTGGCGGATAAATACCCACCATTTCCCAAAGAAGATTTCTGGGGAATAAGATTCTGGAAATATAAACACAAAGATTGGAAACAAGAATAAAGAACGGAAGAAAATATTAATCGTGAGACTATATATTATGGTACTGTGAAATTTCGTTCTTTTGACAATTTCATTTTCAAACATAGCGTTAGACTTCTGTCCGCTATTTGGAATTAACATGGAGAAAATAAGAGGATAATTAACTTAAACAAAAGACTTGTAACTTCTTACTCTGTCTATGATTTTGCATCGGGATGATAAAATGCGGTGTTATAGAAATGTGGTTAGTACAGTTTGGTGTGGGACAATCGGTCCGCTTATTTTGTATGCATCGTTAATCTCCCCGCATCTTTTACGATCAAGCGGTCTTGGAACACTCACCGCTAGGTCACCGGCATCATTTAAAGGCAGCGGGATTGTTATCGCGCGCAGGAAAGCTGGCAATTGTCTCACCACGATAGCCTAATACGTCATCGCGCAGGAAGAGGAAACTGTCAGGAAGGTCACGCAATGTGACCCGACGTAAGAGGTCATTTTGAATATTATTTTTTTTAGTTTTGAGGTTAATTCTATCATCAAGAGGATAAGTTGAGCATCGCACGTTACAACCTTGGGAACGATTACCAAACGAACACAGGAAACAGGTGGGAGTCCGATTTTTAAATAAATAATTGTTGTATAAGAGTTGTTTTAAGTAAAAATAAAATGAAGAACAAAGAAACATTGCTTTAGTAATTCTAACAGTATACAAGTACATTCTATATATTAATACTGGGAAGAAATAAAAACAAAATGGCTCAGCAAAACTTTACAATCAATTCACCTCACAGCTTTTGGGTTTCAGAAAGTGAACCAGCAATGGTATGGGCAGAGTGGAAGTAATATTTTGATAATTATATCGCTGCAATTGATGAGAACAAAAAAATGTGAGCAGGCCCAAAAGGATTGAAAACTTACAATAGAATGTCAAAAACTACCGCCAGTGGTGATGCAAATGTGTATCTAGCTGCAATGAGTGATTTAGATAAATATTTTACTCCAAAGGTCTGCATCGGAGTTACAAGATATAAATTCTTTCAACGCAAACAACTTAAAGGAGAATCTGTTGCAGATTTTGTGGCAGAACTTAAAAAGCTAGCCATTGATTGTAATTTTGGCGATAATCATGATGATTTCATAAGGGACCAGGTGGTAATGCACAGCAACAATAACTCAATACAAGATCGGTTATGGATTCATGGAGATAATCCTTTAATAGATGTTGTCAATTATGTGCGCAAAGCAGAAATGTCAGGAAGGTGTGCAAATGAAATACAGCAACCCGACACAGAAAGAGCTGAAGTTTGTAAAGTTAGCCATAAAAAGATTGGAAGCCAAACAACTCAGAATGGAGAAAGAACAACTCTGAATGGAAATGCTATCGCTGTGGTAGCAAGGAACACCTGGCACATAGCAAATTATGTCCTGCACTCAAGCAAAGGTGTATGAACTGTGGTATCGTTGGTCACCTTGCGAAAAGTTGTTGCAGGAAAAAATTAAAGTGTGTACATGAAGCCAGCACTAGCAGCAGTGAGAATGATGAAAATGAGGAGAATGATAAATGTCCAGTTTTAAATCTTCAGGAAAGGAGATTAGTGTTGAATATCGACAATAAACATACAAAAGGGAAACCAGAGTGTAACATGTGTATTGGTAGAGTCAACATTAGAATTTATGCAGATTCAGGCTCACCTTTTACTATAGTAAACCAAGAGGTTTGGAATAGTAGGTTTAAGGTTAAAATAGGTGAGTATTTATCCCCACCAGATATTAACCCAGAAAGCTTTACTGGTGAAAGTATCGATATAATTGGATACATGGTTATTATTTGAGTTTAAAAGCAGGAGTGCTCGGGGGAAACTTTATGTGGCGAAGACAGCCCATCGGTGCTTGGTTGGAAGGATCAAGGAAACCTGCATATTATACTTGATCCTAACAGTGTAGAAAAAGTTTTGATTATTGATGAAGTGGCATAAATTGGGAAGGAAATGCAAGTAAAATTTCCAAGTGTTTTTAAAGAAACTTTAGGTACTCTCAAAGGATTTGAACATGAGATTATTCTTAAGGATGAAGCTGTTCCTAAAATCCATAAAGTGAGAATGGTACCCATCGTATTACGAGATGAGGTTGAAAAGGAACTCAAAAAAATGGTTGAGTTAGATGTAATTGAACCTATTGAATCCTCAGACTTGATTTCTCCGATTGTGGTGGCACGTCGGAGTAATGGTAAAATCCGTTTGTGTGTGGAGCCTTGCCATGTGAATAATAATATTCTTATTGACAGATTTCCACTGCCAAAAATTACAGAAATGGTGGCATGCCTTACTGGATCATCATGGTTTTCAACCGTTGATCTTTCAAAGGCATATCATCAAATTCTATTATAGGGGAAATCGAGGAAGATAACATCTTTTATTACACCTTTTGGGTGTTTTCAGTACAAGCGCATGCCATTCGGACTGGCATCAGAAGCTGCTGTTTTCCAAAGACTAAGACTAATGTACAGTTTGTTTGGAAAAGAAAAGGGAGTATCATTTTTCCAAGACGATATTTTGGTTCATAGTGATTGTAAGAACCAACAAGACAAGGCACTTGAAAAGGTTTTAAGAATTTTAGAGTGTAAGGGCCTAACTATTGAGCTGAGTAAGTGTAAGTTTGCTGAAAGAAATGTTTCATATTTAGGTCATATAATCTCCGCCGACGGTGTTAAACCTAAACTAGAGCTAATTAATGCTATATTGAATATTCCATCACAAAGTAACAAGGATGAGGTAAGGTCCTTTCTTGTAAAGGCAGAGTATTGTGCAAATTTTGTACCAAACTTTGCAGGGAAAGTGTTTAACATCAGGCAACTTTTAAAGAAACACGTAAAATTCAATTGGGATTCCTTATGCGAAGATGAATTTCAATATATCAAGGAGTACTTGGATAAAGCACCACATCTTTCAAATTTTAACCCATGTTCTGATACATTTATCACAGTGGATGCAAGTAATAAATGACTTGGAGCAGTGCTTACCCAAGCAAATGGTGATGTAAGGAAAAATCATATTATTTACATCGAGGTCAATCTCACCTTCAGAAGTGAAATACCCTATAATTGAACGTGAGGCACTAGTGTATGATGAGGTGTATCGTCACATGGATGATGTCATCAGTGATGTCATTTGAAATGTCATCAGTGATGTCACTGACCATGTCATGAATGATGTAATATGTGACATCATCAGCATTGGATTGCGGGTGCGCGAGACATAGTTAGTACAACTAACTATATCGGAGGAATTTCAATGGTTTTGTATGACTGAAATGTCCAGCTAACTATAACACCCCTAAAATCTACAGTTTTTTCAGTGAATTTCTAAGGTTTTTTAAATGCTAATTCCGAACTATATCAGGCCTAAAACCTATGGTTTTTTCAGTGAATTTAAAGGTTTTTTAAATGCTAATTCCTAACTATATCAGGCCTGAAACCTATGGTTTTTTTCAGTGAATTTCAAAGGTTTTTTAAATGCTAATTCCTAACTATATCAGGCCTGAAACCTATGGTTTTTTCAGTGAATTTCAAAGGTTTTTTAAATGCTAATTCCTAACTATATCAGGTCTGAAACCTATGGTTTTTTCAGTGAATTTGCAAGGTTTTTTAAATGCTAATTCCTAATTATGATGTGTGTGAAACCCATGGTTTTTCAGTGAATTTCTAAGGTTTTTTCAATGCTAATTCCTAACTATACCGTGTGTGAAATCTATGTTTTTTTCAGTGATTTTACAAAGTTTTTTAAGTGCTAATTCCTAAATATAACGTGTGTGAAACCTATGGTTTTTTTCAGTGAATTTTCATGGTTTTCAAAATGCTAATTTCTGTATAAATTTTTATATTTTTTATATATATTTTTTCCAACAAACTGCCTTTGTAGATTGTAATACATTGACTGTATCCTGTAATATGCAACGGCACAGCTAGTTTTTATGGTTTGGATAAAGTTAAACAGTATACTCTACATCTTCAATCAAAATATAAACAGTCAAATTTGTCAATTAATTTTTTTTTGTTTTCAACGTGCGTGGAACGTGTGCGCACCTTGTGATGTAGTCAAGGAGTCTCTACCCTGCCCCCTTTTCATGTTCTCCACTATTGTTTTTGACTCAGTTCTGCCTCGAGGGTGCGAGCACCGTGCGCGCACCTCGCCATTTTTAAAGAAAACATGTTTTTTTTACCTTCGGGGTCCTTCAGGGACCCCATGAGAAGGCCTAGGGGGTCAAGTAGTCTCTTCCCTGCCTCCTTTTCACTTTTTTAAAAGCTTTTACGAAAATCGGGTAAAAAGTCATTTATATGCGACGGTCGCGCAACGTACGTGCATGCGTGCGCGCACGTTGCGTGCACGTAAAGTCATGTGACATGAAAAAAACACTTTTGATTGGTTTATAGAAGTTTCTTTTCTAGAATCTTGAAAAACCGCACCCACTTCCCTCACTATCTCTTTTGGTTTCCTGAGAGAAGGATCTCTGCTTTATTCCAGCTTTTTTATATCAAAATGGCAGAACAGCAGCCACAGGATTCCTCTGATTCGGATGACTTGGTGGAAGAGCAGCCACGTGCCAAGAAGGTAAAGGAGTCCTTCATCTGGCAATTTTTTTCATATCCTGAGGGGCAAAAGAAAGTCAATGCTCCAAAGGTGAAATGCACTATCTGTGGAAGTGTGCTGTCGAGGGGATACAATAAAAAGAAGTATTCATTCAGCATCCACACCATGATGCGGCATGTCAGGAACGTGCATCCAAACAACTATGCACGCGCTTCCACAAGAGCCCTGGCAAGTGAAGTTCCAGCTGCTGTCCCCAGCACCTCACACGGAGCAACATCGCCATCCACAAGAGTGCTTGGCATCCGGCCAAATTTTGCAAAGGTGCACATTACATGCAATTTTTGCAATGAGATATTGTGCTATGGAGAGCAGAGTGTGGACTTAATAGATATAAAGATTACACAGCACACATGCCGCCGGACTTAATTTTTTTTCATTTATTATTTTTGTTGCAGTTGAACACTTTTTCATTACCTGGTTACTTTTTTGTTTAAAAAAAATCCCCCAAAAATATAAAATTGTTAAAAAAGTACAAAACAAATACAAAACAAAAAAGAAAAAAAACAGTTCTTTTCAGAACTAACTTCACTTCTCCAAGAAGAGCTATATCTCTTATATACTGTGTCATACTTTTTTTGAATGAATGTGTAGTGTATAAATGAATGGCTGAAATGACTGAGTATAAGGGAGGAAGGGAGTGAGGGAATGAGTGAGGAAAGGGGAGTCAAAGAGTGACTGAAACAAGGGGTCTAAGGGTAGTGGAGTGAGGTAAGTGGAGAGAAACAGTAAGGGAAGGGCAGTAAGGAAAGGAAAGTGAGGGAGGAGGAGTGAGAAAAGGGGAGCATGGAACAGAGACAGGGAAGGGTAGTAAGAGATGGAAAAGGAGAAATAGAGCAGAGTAAAGAGAGTGAAGGTAAGAGAAGTGGAGTGACGGTGACGGAAGGGGTATGAGGTTGAGAAAAGGGGAGTAAGGGAAAGTGAGAGTTGGGGAGTGAGGGAGAGAGAACTGGAATGAGGGGATGGAGGGAGTTAGAAAAGGGGAGTGAGAGAAGGGGATTAAGGAATGGAGTGAGAGAAGGAGAGCGAGGGTGAGTGAGGAAAAGGGAACGGGAAAGTGAAAGGGTGAGAAAAACAGACAGGAGGTAGTGGAGTGGGGGAAGGGGAGTGATGGTGAGTGAAGGGCAGTGACAGTTAAGGAAGGGATATGAGGGTGAGGGAAGGGGAATGAGGGAGAAGGAAGAAAATTAAGAGAGAGGTAAAGTGAGTGAGGGAGAGAGAAGGAGTGATAGAAAGAGAGAGGAAAGAAGATTACGGGTAAAGGAGAGAGAGGGAGAGAGGGAGAGAGAGGGAGAGCAAAGAACTGAGACGGAGTGAGGCAGTTAGAGTGAGTGAGACAGAGGGAGACAGGGAGAGAAACATGGATGAAAAAAAAGTGAGCGACGGAGTGAACGAAGGGGAGTAAGTGAGATGGAGTGAGGGAAAGAGGAAAGAGGAGTAAAGAAAAGAGAGTGAGGGAAGGGGAGTGAGAGAAGCAGAGTGAGGGGGAGTAAAGAAAAGGGAGCGGGAAAGTGACAGGGTGAAAAATACAGATAGGATGAAGTGCAGAGGGGAAAAGGGAGTGATGGTGAGTGAAGGGCAATGCCAGTTAGGGAAGGAGTATGAGGAAGAGGGAAGATGAATGAGGGAGAAGGAAGAAAATTAAGAGAGAAGGAAAGTGAGTGAGGAAGAGAGGAGGAGTGATAGAAAGAAACAGGAAAGGAGTTTACGGGTAAGGGAGAGAGAGGGACAGAGTGAGAGAGAGGGAGAGCAAGGAACTGAGAAGGAATGATCCAGTGAGACAAAGGTAGACAGAGAGAGAAAAATGGATGAAAAAAAAGTGAGGCAGTGAGGAAAGAGAAGTGAAGGAAGGGGAGTGAGGGAAGGTGAATGAGGGAAAAGTACTGAGGGTGAGTGAAAGGCACTAACAGTGAGAGAAGGGGTATGAGGGTGACGAAAGGGGAATGAGAGAGAAGGAAGGAGATTAAGAGAGAGGAAAGGGGACTGACGGATAAAGTAGGAGTGAAGGGAACAAAAATTAGAAAGATAGTAAAGGTGAGGGAGAGAGAGAGAGAGAGAGAGAGAGAGAGAAAGAGCGGGAGAGCAAGTGAGTGAGAGGGAGTGAGGCGGTTAGACTGGGTAAGACAGAGGGAGAGAGGGAGAGAAAAATGGAGTGAAGGGGAGTGGGGACTAAACGAATGGGAGTTAGCAAAAGTGAATGAGGAAAGTGAAGTAAGGGAAGAGGATTGACGGATGGAGTGAGGGAAAGAGAGTAAGAGGGAGTGAGAGAATGGAAGCAGGTGAAAGAGAATAGGAGTGATGCACAGAGAGGAGAATATGAAGTAGGAGAAGAGGAGTGAGATTGAGTGAAGGGCAATGACAGGGAGGGTAAAAGAAGCATATTAAGAGAGAGGACAAAGTAGTGAGTGAGAGAGAAGGATTTATGGAAAGAGAGAGGAAAGAAAAAGAAGATTGGTGGAGAGAGAGGGAGACAGTGAGAGAAACAAACAGAGGGAGAGTGAGGAAGTGTGAAGGAGTAAGTCAGTTATACTTACTGAGACAGAGGAAGAGACTTAGAGACGGATGGAGGAAAGAGGAGTGAGGTAGAGAATAAAGGAAGGGGAGTGAGCGAAAGGGAGTGAGGGAGTAAGAGTAGAGGAGTGAGTGAAGGTGAGTGAGAGATGATGTGAAGGAAAGAGAGTAAGGGGGAAGTGAGAAGAGACTGAGGGATAGAGCAAGACAAAGGTAGTAATGGAGGAAGATAGGAAAGATAGGAAAGAGAAGTGAGGGACACAGGGGGGAAAGAGGTCGTTGGATAACATGAGTGAGGGTGAAGAAAGAGTACTGATAGTGAGAGAAGGACTGTAAAGGTGAATGAAGTGGAGTAATGAGAATGAGGAAAGGTGAGTAAGATGAGTAAAGGAAGGGTAGTAAGAGAGAGATTAAAGAATGGGAAAGAGAGAAAGAGAAGTAAGAGAGTGATGACAAAGTATTTTTGTTAGTTATATTTAACTTATTAATAATGACAAGTTAATAGTAAAAATATATATAAATATAGTATCTGTGGAAGACAAGAAAAAATAAAGTTATTATATATATTTCATAATACAAAAGGAAGTAGGAGTGAAGGAAATAGAAAAGGAAAGAAAGGAATGGTGAGGGAGAGAGAGGGAAAGAGTGAGAGAGAAAGAGGGAGAGCGAGTAACTGACAGGGAGTGAAGTGGTTAGACTGAGTGAGACAGAGGGAGAGAAAGAGAGAGAAATGGAGTGAAGGGGAGTGAGACAATAAAGGAATGAGAGTTACCAAAAGGGAATGAGAAAAGGGGAATACGGGAAGGGTATTGACGGATGGAGTGAGCGAAAGAGAGTGAGGGGGAATGAGGGAATGGGTGCAGGAGAAAGGAAATGGGAGTAATGCAGAGAGAGGAGAACATGAAGTGGGGATAGAGGACTGAGATTGAGTGAAGGGCAGTGACAGTGAGGGAAGGGATATAAGGATGAGGGAAGGGTTGTGTTGGAAAAAGGGGCATATTAAGAGAATGGAAAAAGGAGTAAGTGAGAGAGAAGGATTTATAGAAAGAGAAAGGAAACAAAAGGAAGACTGGTGGAGAGATAAGGAGACAGTGAGAGAGACAAACAGAGAGAGAGTGAGGGACTGTGAGGGAGTAAGTCAGTTATACTGACTGAGTCACAGGAAGAGACTTAGAGACGGATGGAGGAAAGGAGAGTGAGGGAGGCAATAAAGGAAGGGGAGTGAGCGAAAGGGAGCAAGGGAGTGAGATAAGTGGAGTGACTGAAAGTGAGTAAGGGATGGTGTGAAGGAAAGAGAGTGAGGGGGTAGTGAGAAGAGACTGGGGGATAGAGCAAGACAAAGGTAGTAATGGAGGAACATAGGAAAGAGAAGTGAGGGGCAGAGAGGGGAAAGAGGTAGTTGGATAACGTGAGTGAGGATGAAGAAAGAGTACTGATAGTGAGAGAAGGACTGTAAAGGAGAATGAAGTGGAGTAATGAAAATGAGGAAAGGTGAGTAAGATGAGTAAAGGAAGGGTAGTAAGAGAGAGATTAAAGAATGGGAAAGAGAGAAAGAGAAGTAAGAGAGTGATGAAAAAGTATTTTTTGTTTGTTATACTTACCTTATAAATAATGACAAGTTAATAGTAATTTTTTTTAATAAATATAGTATCTGTGGAAGACAAGAAAAATTAGAGTAAAAATATATGTTTCATAATACAAAAGGAAGTAGGAGTGAAGGAAACAGAAAGGGAAAGAAAGGAAGGGTGAGGGAGAGAGAGAGAGGGAGAGAGGGAGAGAGAAAGAGAGGGAGAGCGAGTAACTGACAGGGAGTGAAGTGCTTAGACTGAGTGAGACAGAGGGAGAGAGGGAGAGAGAAATGGAGTGAAGGGGAGTGAGAGACTAAAGGAATGAGAGTTACCAAAAGGGAATGAGAAAAGGGGAATAAGGGAAGGGTATTGATGGATGGAGTGAGCAAAAGAGAGTGAGGGGGAGTGAGGGAATGGGAGCAGGAGAAAGAGAATGGGAGTGATGCAGAGAGAGGAGAACATGAAATGGGGGAAGAGGACTAAGATTGAGTGACAGTGTGGGAAGGGATATATGGATGAGGGAAGGGGAGTGTTAGAAAAGAAGCATATTAAGAGAAAGGAAAAAGGAGTAGGTGAGAGAGAAGGATTTATAGAAAGAGAGAGTAAACAAAAGGAAGACTGGTGGAGAGAGAGGGAGACAGTGAGAGAGACAAACAGAGGGAGAGTGAGGGACTGTGAGGGAGTAAGTCAGTTATAGTGACTTAGACAGAGGAAGAGACTTAGAGATGGATGGAAGAGAAGAAAAAATTGTGTTATAATATATATTTCACAATACAAAATAATTTGTACAATATGTTATGTACTTTATTTTGCTGTTCTCAGAACATATTGAATTTCACTGAAAACAGTGAGTTCAATAGTACTCATCATATACCAGCGGGCAAAAAAAAGACAATCAATAAGATTGTCTTTAAAAAACTCATTCAACATTTTCATTAAGAATGTGACAATTAGAAAAAAACATATCTTAAATGTCTTTTTCGAACAGCAATTTTTTACGTAAGTAAGGAAAATTACCAAAAATCACAAAGTAACAAAACATTATTACTTCTTTCTTATACACTCTAAATAAAGTTATGTATAAACATATGCTAACAACATTTACCCGAAATAGTCATTTTTTGTTTCAGATACCATACCTCGTGGCCAAATAGTATGTGTGAAATCCTTAGTTTGGAAGTTACTTAATAGTACTCTTAACCGTCCGTTTCCCAACCTTCTGAATCAAAAGCACCAACATCTTTTGGACCATCTAACAATGGTTATACCTCCACCTTATGCTATTTGCTCATTCTTTATCATACCAAGGAGCTGTATACCATTAAAAGAAACCTCTTCAAGGGAATGAAAAATGTCAGCAACATCTCCAACATCTACAATAAATCTAAAACACCTCTGCCTCACTGATGATCAACATCTCCTGTGATAGCCACATCACCCACTATCTGATACACTTACACTACCTCTACGTCAACTACAAGAATTTTTTGAACCTCATCACCCTCACTCTCAAAGTACTTTTCAACACCAGACTACCCTTTCTTGACAGCAGTAATTTTCCAAGGCCAATTATTTTCCCTAAAATTTGGGTTGTAAAAACACTAGGTAAGAATTTGGTAAGTCATAAGGCGAACGTTTAAAAATCAATTGAGTATCATTACAATGAGTCCAGCCTTTCGTACATTTTAAACAAGCTGTGTAATGTCCTGATGTTGTAGAAGGACCATCATGGAAAATAATTGCTACAGTTACATAAGTTTTTCCTGATATTAATAGTTGAGAAGCCACAACATTTTTTATTAAAGTTTTCAGTTTTCTTCCATCAGGTCTGCATCATTGCAGCATTAAAATTACATACTGTCCATATCTTTGTATAAATAACGTTGATAACATTTGAGAGTTACATTGGGTACAGACCATGTTTTGATTTGCTTCTCTAACTAGATTATTAAAAGACACTGATTTGCAGTCTGGTAGAGTCAAATATATAAATCTTTCAGTGTCTATTTCAGTACTACTTGAAAATGAACAATTGTCACAGTCAAGTTGCTATTTATAAGAAAGGCCAAAAAGATTTTCAATTTCTATACCTTCATCTTGCAATACAACAAGCATATACATTAGAAATTCCTGACAATCTTGCTGAATATTCTGTGAAAATTGATTTAAACCAGAACATATGTCTAAAACATTTCAAATATCAGAAACACTTTCTATTTTAGTTTTATCACTACTACATTTTTCAAACACAGAATTCAACAAACAACAAACTCTTTTGTCCTGATTTTCAACAATTTGCTGTAGTAAAGTTTCAAGAAAAAAATAACATTAACAACTACATTAGCATAGCAGTTGACACCAGAACTGTTTTCAAACTGAAAACCAACAACCTCTTCAATAGAATCCTTTTTCTTTTTGCTTACTATCACTGGTTCTTCTAGTTTTTTTCTTTTCTCTACAACCTCGCTACAATTTTTCTCATATCATCTTTTTCGACCTACCACATGCTTTTCAAATAAAGGATATTGAGGTAAATTGGGAGCATGTTCTCTTGTTAACCTATTATACTCTTTTACACAATTTACATCTGCACTAATCTTTGTGTCATCAAAATCAATCAGGTATAATCCAGATAAAGTTCTGACTCAAGATAAAGCAACATATGCCATACCCTCTTTAAACACAGTACTTCCAATATTCACCAAAGCACTATCTACACTTAAACCTTTGAGATTTATGAATAGTCACCGCATATGCCAAACAAACAGGAAACTGTTTTCGGCGGACATATAAATCTTTTACAAGCAAAAATCGAGCTGAACAACGACTCAATTGTTGTACTTCTTCAATTTCATAAAATTTGATTTTAAAAAATTCAATGTCATTTCTATTTGGATAATTCACAAATTCAACAACATTACCCATTGCTCCATTTACTAAACCTCTTTCCACATGCAAATTACGTCGTAAAATTATCCGACAATTTATACATGCATATAGATTCTTTTCTAAACCAGCAGTTTTAGATATTGATTTTTCTAAAGAATCCAATTTTGACTTCAACTTTTCAGACAAAATAATAGTAGCTCCTTCATGCTCTATTCTATCAATAGCTTCCAGTTTTATAATTTCTTGATTTTATAACTTTAGCATTTTTTCATTGAATATTGAACATTCTTGCAGAGTTGGCATCAAGCATATCACTGATTTCTTTTCTGCAATTTTTCTATATATATTCTCTGGGAGAATATTTTCGTCTGGAAACAAATTTGTAAGTAATCGTGCCTGTAAAGCTTCTTTGCCGTGTTCACTCACTTTTCCAATTCTTATATCTTCAAGAATACTTTCATAATCAGCGTCCTTTGCCTGTCGCATATTTGTAATGATATTCAAAATATGACCAAATATTTACATTTCCAATGCTTCCCAGGCACTTTCTGGTGTCTTCATGTGTAACTGTTTTAAATACTGGCTGTCCCTTCACAAGAGTTAGTTGTAGTAGATCTCCAAAATCTTTGACGTGTTTGCCTCCAAATAACATATCATACTCTGTTTTAAGGATTTGTTGCATTCTTAAATGCACAAAGGCAAGCATTAAATTTGATACCATGCTTACCTCATCAATAATGAGACTCTAGAAACTTCACAACAAGCTTCTCCAGATAGCCGGTGGAGTTGACGACCTCGAGACAACGCACCTGCGCGCCTTAAGAGGTATCTGGACCTACGAATATTTTCGGCAGCCCACGCAGCAACCCCGTGCACACGCCTAATCCCTGCTGATGAGCGTTAATGAACGCGAAACACGTGTCCAGGATGGCAAGCACACCAGTGAACACCCTCAAGACTTTAAATTCGGGTAGAAGTGCACCCGCTGATACCGACCACATCGACCATCATGCTCCGGGGTCACACGCTGATGGGACGAGCAGTGTGCGACCTCATTCGGACTTCATATTTGATCCATAGCAGCATATGTATGTGAGGAGCACCTCTTGCTTGATACTCCTTTCTCCAAAAGAAATCCAGAACCTCTGCAAGAGGAGGATTTTTGTTTGTTTGTGATAAAAGACATCATAGCTTCAAATCTATGATTGAAATACCTGCATACATTAACTGGATCCAAAGAGCACAGTTCTCCAGGTGTCTTGTATTCTATATTTTCTATGTTAGCATTTGCCTCTCGAAGAAATTGAAGAAAATCTTCCCAAGCATGCTCTGCACAGCTTAGAGTAAGGAACCATGTAGGAGTTCCTAAGTTTCTTAGCATACATTTCAATTCCCCATGACGACGGTACCAATACTCATTAGTACCACGCTGACATGCCATGAGATTAATTAGGTGAGATTCCAAAACAGTATCTTTCTGTTGGACTTTATCCATAAAGTCCTTTGCCGAAACATTTTGCAAATGTATTCCACTTTTTAGTATATGGTTCACTGCATAAGAAAGTCCAGACAAGTCAATCTCAAACAAAAGATGAAAAAAATATGGAATACATTGGCGAAACCTTGGATCTTCTGCATATAATCTTGAAGTCCGGTATTCAGATGCAGGAATCTGCACAGGTTGTTCATCATATCGTCCACCTTTGCCTGTTGGAAATAACTTAGGGAAGCAAAGAGCTTCCAAGCTTTCTTCCCATACACTAATGGGACTTCCTTTCACTTCTTTAATTTGAAATAACTCAATAGTATTTCACATCACTTCTTTAGAGTGAAGTGGATGCACACTATAATGTTCATACATTTCTTCAGTTCTGGACACATCCACTTTTTCAATTTGTGCAGTTGGGAAATCACTCTCCTCTTCTACAGTTGTTTCCTCTTCTCCTACATACACATTTTTAAAGTATTGATTATTTTTTACCAAATACAACGTTGCCTTTTTCAATTTCCTAACATCCATTAATTCTTGCCAGATTTTCTTAATCTTCATAGGAACGCCATTAACTAGAATAACTAGAGGTTCCTCTTCCACATTTTCTACACCAATTGTTTCAATATTTTTCTTTAAATTTAGAGGCAAATATACAACTCTTCCCTTTAATCCTCTCTGTAAATCTGAAGGAGGCAATTTCCCTGTCTCAGGCTCCATGCGAACAATAGCCTGAAATGGATGCACACATTGAATGAGAATAGACTCATAAGTATTTAGATCCATCAGTTCATAAGGAATATTTACCAACTCAAGATTATTATGAACAGCTCTAGCAGGCATCTTATTCTCATCTAATTTATTATAACAATATTTACAAATACGTTGATCAGAACCCAAATCAAAACAATTCTCTACCAACAAATAAGTTGCAAATTCCTTCCACTCATTATTATTCTCCTTTTCACTTTTTAAATATAGATCAACTAACCTGGTCTGATTTTTATAATGCATTCGTCTACAACAAATACAAGAAAAGTTTGGCTTTTCATCTGAAATGACCTTAAACCTTGTAATTCCTTGTTCAAAATTTTCTGTACTAAAATTCTGTACATTTTCTTCCATATTTCCTTCTATTAATGTATCTGTTTCTGCACTTTCTTCTTCAGGACCAAAGTAACTAACCTCAATTTCTTCACAAATGTTGATCACATCTAACACAGATCCATGCAAAAGAGCACTGTTTAACTGTTTTAGCTTAAGTGCTGGACTTTTTGCATAATACAACCTTCTCACTAATTTCCTCACTTCAGTATGATGCACTGCTAACATCCTAAAATGGTGAAAAACACTCTGACATACTTTTTTAGAAAGACAAGCCAAAGAATGACCTTGTAAACCCGTTTTTCTCTCACTCTGCAGGGGTCTAATTCTTGCAACATCTTAATCTTCTGTTTAACACTTTCCTTAGTATACTTACGTAACACATTGTGAAAAAAATCAATTGAATCCTGTCGTACACCTCAAATACTACTACAATTTCAAGTGTACACTGGAGCCTTAGGACGTCTCCCTAAAACTTCATCAGCTAACACCTCTTCTGCATTTCTAGGGACAATTTTCTCTTTTTCAATCGGGCTACCATTCTTAACCTCGTAAGCGCGACCACTGGTGTCAACTGCATGCAACAAATCATTACTCTGAAAGTAACTCTCTTTATTAAAAATGGCTCACAACTTGAACTATTTTTCCATTCTCCAGAAAAAACATTACAAAAATGAGTTCTATTAATTAGTCTTTTCCACTTACTTTTGACCTTCATAACATTGATTGGCTTATCTAGTGTTCGAATCCTACTGATTACTAAAACAAACAGTTTTTTTTATTGAAAAGCTTTGTCTACAATTGACTGTATATGTTTTTTCTTCTTATAAAAAGCTGTTTTTCTTTTACAATTCTTTAAATTTTTTAATAAATTTCCAACAACTCTGTTATAAAACATTCGCTTCCGAATCTCAACAAACGGATTTTTTCGTCTATCTTTCCCACTTATTTTTCCATCATTTTTCGTTTTTTTCTGGCTTTTCTTTGTAGTTACAGATATATATATATTTTTCCTGATTGTCCACCGTTTTTTTTAATTGTGTTATTTTCCTTATAAAATCCTTTGTTGACTTACCAGGAGCTTTCTTTTTTTTTCCAGACATTGCTCTTTAGATAAATCTTGTAAGCCTGTTTATATATCTTTCTTCTCTCACTTTTAGACAGCATTTTCTTTTCTCTTTCTATAGATAATTAAAATCTGTTGTGAAGAAAAAAAAATCATATTTAATTATTTTATTTACAATCGTAGACCACTACTAGCATACTACATAGCAATTAGAAGCACTATATGTTGTTAAGTCTGGTTCACTCCATAAGTAATTTTAAGGCACAGCAGCAGAGTTCGGGCAGTGTAGGAGATCATGCATAGTGTGCTGTTTCAGGGTTTAGGACAGTGCAGTAGTGTTTGAACATTATAGGGTCATTTGCTGAAAATTATGTTTCAAGGTTTACAGCAGTGCAGTAGTGTTGAAAGAGTTCAGCAGGTTTTACTAGGGATGGTATTTCAGGGTTTAAGACAGTGCAGTGGTGTTCAGACACTGTAGAGGTTCAAGGTGGGACTGATAATTCTGAGTTTAGAACAATGCCTGAACACCACTGCACTGCCCTAAACCCTGAAACAGCACTACCTACAAGAACCCCTTTCACTGTAGTAATCATTTTACTAAATTGCAAGGCATACTGTCATGTGTCTAAGCTCACAGTGTGAGTCAGAATTTATTTCAGAAACATGTGGTAGAATAATTTGCTTAGTTGATGAGTTTTAAAATATGGCAAAAGATGTAGTCATGGAGTAAGTCATTCCTTAGGACAGTTAGTGCTATAAAGTCCAAAGCAGCATTGAATACACCCAAACCAGAATAGACTTTTTTAAATTTATTCGGAAAATGAAACTACACAAGTTTTATGAAATCAAACCTACTCCCAAAGAAAACAGACTCATGAGAATTAACAACAGAGAAACAGATCTCTTGAATGTGAATGATCTCACGGCATGCGAATTATTGGAAAATCTCCGAAAAGAAAGTACTGGAGAGCAACTATTGGAACCCACTACGCTGACTCAGAGACTATCAAACATAGATATTGAACAGGATGCACCGAACGGTGGATTGAAGCCCAGTAGTAAGGTTCTTCCACAGTTACCTCCAGATGCAATCAACACCTTCTCAGACCTAATCATCAGGGAGCAGATGAATTTCCGATAAAAGAAACCATCCAAAAGAAGGTCAGATAACTTAACGAAGGCCCAAAGAAAAGCACTAAGAGATCTAATGGATGACCATTCCATCGTCTGTAAACCCTCAGACAAAGGGGGTAATATTGTTCTTCTTTCAAGGGAACAATATATTGAGGAGGCCATGCGGCAACTTGGCGATGACAGGTGCTATGAATTAACAACCAAGTAAATGTACCTGGAAAGTATTGAGAACTTACATTGCCTATTGAAAAAGTGGCATGACAAACATATGCTTGATGTGGACGAATATCTTTTTCTGAAAATGAATAACCCAATCCTGCCTACCTTTTATTAGCTACAAAAGGTACATAAAAATATGGACAAACCTCCAGGGCGACCCATAGTTTCTTCTATGGGGGGGTTAACGGAAAGTCTCTCTAAATTTTTGGATAATTTTTTGTTCGATTCAGTCCTTACTTTGAAATCGTACATCAGAAACACTGCTGATTTCATTGAACATATTGAAAAAATAAAATGGCAACCATCATACTGCGTTATAACTCTTGACAACACTAGTCTATATACATGCATAGATCATAGACAAGGTCTTCAAGCAGTGGAATACTTTTTGAGAAAGAAACCATTGAAGCATGCTATACATAATCAGATGTTATTGGAACTGATCAAATTTTGCCTTCTGAATAACATTTTTCTCTTCCATGATAAAATGTTTAGGCAGATCTCAGGGACGGCGATGGGCTCCTGCTTCGCCCCCAGCTACGCAAATTTATTCGTGGGCTGGTGGCGGAGCAGGTAGCCTGGGCCCCGATAAATGAGGCCTGGTCTGAGAAGATGGTTTCATGGTACAGGTACATCGACGACCTGTTCCTGATTTGGAATGGTTCGATCGATGAGGCAGAAAGATATATAACTGTACTGAATGACAATGTTTGCAATTTGAAATTCCCGGGACAGGTTAGCTTAGTGGCAGCTATCTACCTGGACTTGAGTGTAGAAATAGTCAACAACAAAATCAAGACATCTTTATACAGAATGCCCACTGCGGGCAACAGCACATTGCATGCCTCGAGTAGCCATCCTCGAAGTCTTATCAAGAGTATTACATACGGGGAATTTTTAAAACTGAGGTGTAACTGCACATTGGACAGTGATTTTCGAAAGGCAGCAAGCGACAGCACCATGAGGTTTCTGGCGAGGGGATATAAGGCTGAACTCCTAGACAATGCTTTGCAGAGAGTAGAACAGATGACAAGGGAGAAATTATTTGAGAAAAAACCCAAACCCTTTGGTGATCAGGGTAGATTTAGATTGATAACCACATTCTCTCAGGATGCAGGTTGGTTCATTTCTGTCATGAAGAAACATTGGCATGTCCTCAAGACAGATCATATCATTGGCTCAGATGTACCCCCCATGCCACAGATAACGTTTAAGAAAGCTAGATCTATTCGAGATCAATTGGTACATAGTCATCTGGATCCCATAATCAATACAAAGGGTACTTTACAGGAAGCAAGGGTTTTTTGTCCCTGTGGAAAATGCAAAGCGTGTGCTTTTAGTAGGAGAGTACTAACTTACCAGGTAAATGGAGTGAAAGGAGGTAAAAGAATAACTAAATTCCTGTCCTGTCACACAAACTACGCAGTATACTGTCTGAGGTGTCCTTGTAAACTAAATTATGTGGGGAGTACCATCAATCCCGTCAAATTCAGAATACTTGAGCACATGCGGGCTATAGCGAAGAAAGATTTTTCATATCCTGTCGCCAGACACTTTGCGATAAAACATAACAGTGACAGAAATCTCCTACAGTATTTTTGCCTAGATCATGTACCTGATACCCAAAGAGGGGGGACAGGCTACTAAAACTTAGAAGACTGGAGTCCCGATATATAGTGGATATACAATCAAAGGCACCGGGTGTACTCAACAGTGGGGAGGATCTGTCGGTACATTTATGAACAATGAAATCAGCAAGTTGAAGACATAACAACAGTAGATATATGTACAGCAATGAATTGTGGTGGAATGATGATAAACGAAAGTATTTCTTGAAAAGTATATACAATGTAAAATGTATTGGGAATCACAGGACAGAATGACAGGGATCTGTCATTTATGACTTTGTCTCTAGAGAAGAAATGAATTATTGACTGTTATATGTGATATTCAGATCAGACAAGCTAATTGTTGAGTGAGGTAGCTTAATGGGTTTGTGTACTAATACCAACAATACAGCATGAGGAACGTGGCAACCTATATGGGTTGCTTTGCCGATCCACGGCAATATTACATAGACTGAAACTATATGTGTTAGAGTGATTAAGGTGCAATACAAATCCGCGATTTTGACTTGAGAATTCGATATGAGTATGCTTATAATGTGTTGATTGTATCTACAAGACGGCGCTCATGGATTCTCAGAGAGTCCCTCATTTGTTTTACTAGATTGCTGGTTGCTTTTAAAATGTCGACGCACAGCGGGCAAATGTTTGACACAGAAGAAGGGAGTTCCTCCCAAAACGCGTCTGTCTAAGGCGTGAATAACCCCACCTTTTGCTAAATGTTCCCTTGAGTGCTGTTTGATTTCTCAGAAGGGAGGAGAAGACGTTGGAGCAGGCATTAATATCGCGGACACGCCGCCGTGAACACAGCACCCGTTTATTGTAGTGACTCGTTTTCTGGCGTACCTTGGAGTTTACAGATATATATATATATATATTCATTGAAAAAACCATAGGTTATAGACCATATATAGTTAGGAATTAGCATTTACAAAACCTTGAAAATTCACTGAAAAAACCATGGGTTATAGACCATATATAGTTAGGAATTAGCGTTTAGAAAACCTTATTTTACTCACACAAAACCATTGAAATTCCATATATAGTTAGTTGCACTAACTATATATCGCGCACCCGCAATCCACTGCTGATGATGTCACATATTACATCATTCATGACATGGTCAGTGACATCACTGATGACATCACTGATGACATCTCAAATGACATCACTGATGACATCACTGATGACATCTCAAATGACATCACTGATGACATCACTGATGACATCTCAAATGACATCACTGATGACATCACTGATGACATCATCCAGTGACTGTGTGTTTCTGTAAAGTTTAAATATGTTTTACATATTGAAGAATGAGTAGATGTATAAGTGTCTGGATGAAGGATTTAGTAGGTGCGTGACTGACTGTATGAGTGAGTGATTAAATGTGTCTCACTGAGTGCATGGGTTAGTGACTAAACTGTCTTAATTTGTGCATCATTACGTCTGTTGTTCTGTAAACTGCTGCATGTGTTGATCAGTAGCTATATGAGTAACTATATGGGTTATTGATTGATTGTCCAAGTATTTGTATGGGAGACTGAGTGTGTGTGTGGCTGGCTGGGAGATGTGTGACTCTGTGCAGATCAATGTGTACTTGTATCAATGATTGTATAAGAGAGTAAGTATGTGTTAGTATATGTTTGAAAATGTAAGGTACTCTATGTTTAACTGTAAAGATTAGAAAATGGAAGTGTGATTGATTCTTTACAGGACTGACTAGGTGTGTGGGTAACTCCATGGATGAGTGGCAGAGTATGAGTGTCTGTATAGGTGTATGAGTGCATATGATAGTGTTGTAAAGATGAGTGATTGTATGTATGAATGATTGTATGGGTGAATGAGTGAATGTGTGTGTAAACATAGGAATCAGTGAGTGCGTATGTAGTAACTAGTATTGGTGTGTCAATGGTTTAAAAAATTATATTCTGTATTTAACACTGGGTGTAACAGAGGTTATATTAAAGTGTGAGGAGATGCATTGTATTGTCACATGAATGATATCATGAGTGATGTGACCATTGATGTCAAATGAGATGTCATCAGTGATGTCATTTGAGATGTCATCAGTGATGTCATCAGTGATGTCATTTGAGATGTTATCAGTGATGTCATTTGAGATGTCATCAGTGATGTCATCAGTGATGTCATTTGAGATGTCATCAGTGATGTCATCAGTGATGTCACTGACCATGTCATGAATGATGTAATATGTGACATCATCAGCAGTGGATTGCGGGTGCGCGATATATAGTTAGTGCAACTAACTATATATGGAATTTCAATGGTTTTGTGTGAGTAAAATAAGGTTTTCTAAATGCTAATTCCTAACTATATATGGTCTATAACCCATGGTTTTTTCAGTGAATTTTCAAGGTTTTGTAAATGCTAATTCCTAACTATATATGGTCTATAACCTATGGTTTTTTCAGTGAATTTCATTGGTTTTTTAAAAGCTAATATCTATAGCTGTAAAATGTATTCTTCTTTAAATCAAAAAATATATTTTATATGTTTATTAATAAAAAATTTTATTATTATGTTTCGGTTCGCTCCCGGTTCGCGAACCGGGTAGCTTCCCGTTAGCTCAATTTGGTGCTGCGACTCGGTACGCGAACCGGTAAACGTTCCGTTTGCGCAACTGCCGCGTTAGAAATCAACATCGTGACGCGTCGCGGAAGCGCGACGTATCGCGTTGTCGCGTAATGCGTCTTATGACGCGCCGCGTTAGCGCACCCGGAAGTGCTCCGGTACGCGAACCGAGGCGCGAAGCACAGCTCCCCGGAAGCGATCCGGGGCGCGTCGCGCAAGCGCGACGTATCGCGTTGCCGCGTAATGCGTCTTATGACGCGCCGCGTCAGCGCACCCGGAAGTGCTCCGGAGCACGAACCGAGGCGCGAAGCGCAGCTCCCCGGAAGCGATCCGGGGCGCGGCGCGCAGCGCGTAACGTAAGCGTAACAGGTCATGTGACTTGTTAATAAAACTTTTCATTGGTTCATTTCACTTTTGGTTTCCTAATGATGTAAGGCTAGGTCATGTGACCTAAAAATAACACTTTTCATTGGTTTAGAACTATTTTTTTTCCAAAATGATGAAAGCCCCCACCTTTTTTCCCACTCTGACTTTCAACTTTGAGAAAGGAAGACCTATTTTGCTGAGTAGAAAATGGCTTCAGTAGTAGCTGCAGCTGGTGGACCCCCACCACCACCACCACCACCAAAGAAGAGAGGACCACCTCCACAGTTCATTCCCAACACAGAGGAGGAAGAGGATGTAGAACAGGAAGAGGAAGTACAGCCAACACAGTTTTTACGTGAGGAGCCCCGGGTATCTCACCACAAAAATAGTTTCATTTGGCAGTTTTTTTCTTTTCCTGAAGGACAAAAAAAAGTGAATGCTCGCTATGTGACATGCCTCATATGCAAAGAAGATTTATCAAGAGGCACAGATAAGAAGTATAGTTACGGCAACTATACTATGCATCGTCACATGCAGAGGTGGCATCCACTAAATTACAGCAGGGCAGAGATACGTGACCTTCAAGACAACCCCCCAACTCCTGTGGCCAGGACATCGGCACAGGTAACTCTGTCGGGGCCAGAGGCACGGGAAACAGTGCCAAACATTCAAGAAAACTTTGTGCACATGAAAATAGTGTGTATCTATTGCGGTAGCCTACTCTCATGTGCCAACATGAGTATTAATTTGATAAACAGAGCATATGAAAACCACAAGTGCTCTAAACGCCCCAAAAAATAAAAACAATTTTTGCTCCTGTTGAGCCCTTTGTAATGCCTTTTTTTCGTTGTTTCCCCCCCAAAAAACCAAAAAAAACATAAAATTGTTCAAAAAATCAAAAAAAACAAAAAATGTTCAGAAAAATAAAAAAAATATAAAACAACAAAAACATTAAAAAAAAGTTCTTTTCAGAACTACCTCCCCTTTATAAAAAAAATTGCTAGAATGTTTAGCACTCTGGCAACCTCTATTTCTTTTGGTTCGCTTCCCCGTTCGCTCCCCGGTACGCGAACCGGGAGCGAACCAAAAAAAAAAAAAAAAAAAAAGAAGAGTAAGTATAAGGGAAGTAAACAGAGAGTAATGTTAAAAGAAAGACAGCTATAGGGAGTAAACCAGAGATACTGTTTAATAGATTTATTTACCGAAGAAAAGATGGAAGAGGGTATAATTGTGAAAAACAAAATAGATAAGGAAGTGAAAGAAAAAAAGGAGAGTAGAAGAATAACAAAGAAGAGTTTCTTAGAGAATATGAGTAAATGTTCAAAATAAGATTAAAACATGTGGAATAACAGAGAGAAAAAACAGAAAGCAGAAAAGAAGAAGTAACAGAAAAAGAATAATTGAAACAGCAAAGAAATCTAAATAACATAGAGGCATATTATCAACATAGGCAATAAAAGTTTTGCAGCTTTTATCAGCAGAAATGTGTCGCTAAAGCCGCTTTTGCGGCAGAAAACTGCCGCTAAAACCGCTTTTGCAGCAGTTTTCTGCCGATAAAAACAGCAATAATTTTATTGGCTGTGTTCATAATATGCCCCTTAGTGTGCTTCAACTACACAGAGAAAGCATAATGAACAAGTAGTGAAAGAGTGATCAGTCAAAGACACTAAGAGTAATAGAGACGGAGTGAGTGAACAAGAGTGAGGAACTATGAGAAGAGAGGGACTGAGAAAAGGAGTGGAAGGAGTAGAGTAAGTAAGTAATAGAGAAAGGAATGAGGGAAGTAGCAAAGGCAGGAAAGTGAGGGTTAAAGAAATGAAGCAGTGGAACTAATAGTAGTTAAATGTGACAGAAATGTAATGAAAAGAGTACAAAACATTTACCTTATAATTGTCGTTAACTTAGTCACTTGTTATTTTTATACTTTCAATCTGTGAAAGAGAGAACAAACATTTGAAACATATTAAAACATGTATTTAAAAATTAGAAAAGACAAGGGAAAAGATTGAAGGACAAACAGTTTTTCAACAACTTTGACACTTACAGAAGCTTCTGCTTCTCCAGGCCCCCTACACAGTCCTAAAGATATACATTTTAAACTAACAGTATCTTGATGCAGATGAAGTGAGGCCTATCTTGGAACATGGTGCATCTTTTGCACTGCTGTTGTCTCACAAAAGTGACGCAATGGCAGCGCAAAAGAGGTGCACAATCATCATAAAACTGTTCCTAACATTTTAAATGATTGTTTCAGGATGGCAATAAGGTGTGTCCTATCCAGACGTTTGTTTCAGGTGAGGCCTACTCAGGGTTGCAGATCAAATTTAGGCTTGTTGAAGAGTACAGAGGAGATAATACATGTGCAGGCCAACCAATAAAGTACAGACTTCCTCTGTTTCCCTGGACAGGCCTAAACTTCATCTGCACAATGTGATTCGTAATGTTAGGAAACACAGGTAATGTATTTGAAAAACGTGCAATTTCTTTTGCTCATTTCACAATCACATCACTTGTGTTTCCTTTGGTTAGGTATCTCATTGTGCAGATGTAGTCCAGCACATGAAACAGTACGCACTGCATGCAACAACTTTGACACTTACTGAAGGCTCAGCTTCTCCATACCCCCTACACAGTCCTAATTATATACATTTTAAACTGACGGTATCTTGCTGGAAATGAACTGAGGCCTATCTTGCAACATGGTGCATCTTTTACACAAAGGTGACGGAACAGCGGCGTAAAAGAGGCACACAGCCTTCATAAAACTGCCTTTAACATTTTAAATGATTGTTTCTAGATGCTGATAAGGTGTAACCTATCCACAGATTTGTTTCAGGTAAGTCCTACTCAGGGTTGCAGATGAAATTTAGGCTTGTTGAAGAGTATAGAGGAGATAATACATGTGCAGGCCTACTAACGAAGTGAGTCATGTTCACTGCACTCTTGAACAAATGTCAGACCTCCTCTGTCTCCTGGAACAGGCCTAAACCTCATCTACACAATGTGATGTGTAATGTTAGGAAACACAGGTAATATAATTGAAAAACGTGCAATTTTTTTTGCTCATTCCACAATCATATCACCTGTGTTTCCTTTGCTTAGGTATCTCATTGTGCAGATGTAGTCTATCATATGAAAGACTACGTAGAATGTGAGCACTGTATGCAACAACTTTGACACTTACAGAAGCCTCACCTTCTCCATGCCTCCTACACAGTTCTAAATGTACATCATAAATACAAACAGTACAGAATTAATTATACATGTTAAATGGTTTATTGTTGCTGTTCTCAGAATGTATCAAATTTCACTAAAAACAGTGACTTGAAAGTATTCATCATATAACAGCGGGGAAAAAAAAACACAATCAAAATGATTGTGTTTAAAAAACTCATATAACATAACCAATCAGAAATCAGAACTCCTCAAAAGTAACTTACTTTCCATGACGTCGAAGGATGTCCTATGAACAGCTTACACTCGGTTGTGCTGTTTTTATTTTCAGCCCGCCACTTTCTGAAAGAAAACCTCCATCGTTTTGAAAAATATGTTACATACAATAAATGACTTCTCGCTCTCTACCACACGTTTCAACAAGGCCAAATCATGTAAGAGCCATTTATAACTCTTGGAATTCTTGTAAGCAAATCCCGTAATTTTCTATTTCCGCAACTTTCAGAAAGAAAACGTTCAAGATCACTTTCACAATCCTGGACTAGTAATATCTTACCCTTCTTGCTCACTCATGTTCTACATTTCCTATGACACTGATACTGCTTACTATGAAGCAGACTTACACTACCTCTATGACTACTACAATTATTTAATTCTCTACAACACTTTTAATCACAAAGCAATATAAAACAGTAGATAAAATTATATCAACCCCTAGAATCATTATACGCCAGTTACCTACCCTAAATTCTCTTTTCTGAAAACAGAAAGTAAGAATATTTTTAAGTAAAAAGGCAACATTGTATCGTAGTCAAATGGGAATAATTTCCGAAACAGCTAATTTTTTTACATTTTCAATAAGCTGTGTAATAAGCGGATCTTGTCAAATGACCATCATGCCATATAATAGCTGCAGTTACAAATGTTCTTCCTAAAATCAACGACTGTGTAGCCACAACATTTGTAATTAAAGTTGAAGACTTACTTTCATCAGGTTTATATAGTTGGATTTTTAAAATGACATTATAATCAAAAGTTTGGACCAATAATCTAGACAGCATTGCAGACTTACATTCCCTCTACTCCATGTTTTGATTGGCTGCTTGAATTAGCTTATAAAAAGAAACAGTTTTTCTGAACTCATTCAAAGTGCAGTTATTTTTCCATGACGTCAAGTGTTATGGTAAGAACACCGTTTGCTTTGGGAAATACTCTGTTGTCCTTCAACTAATCTCTGCCCACCACTTTCTATAAGAAAATCTTCTTTTTTTCCAGGAACTATTTAAAACTCAAAAATAACTTTTGACTCTGTACTACACTTATCCTCAAGGCCAAATCGTGTAGGAGCCATTAGAACCTCTTGAAATTCCTCAGAGCAAATCCCGAGATTCCTTCTCTAAAATTTTGGTTTTAAAAACACCAGGTAAGAATTTTTAAGGTCAAAAGGCAATTTAAAAAAAAAAATTAAAACAGACTCGTTGCAGAATGACCAGCCATTTCTAGACTTTAAATAAGCTGTGTAATGTCCTGATGTTATTGAAGGACCATCATGATATATAATTGCTGCAGTTACAAAAGTCCTTCCTGATATTGACAACTGCAAAGCAACAACATTTTTAATTAAAGTTGTCAATTTTGTTCCATCAGGCCTACATCGTTGGAACATTAAAATGACATACTGGCCATATGTTCGTATAAATAATGTTGACATCATTTCAGATTTACATTGGCTACACTCCATGTTGTGATCAGCTGCTTTTACTAGCTTATTAAAGGAGACTGATTTACTGTCTGGCAAAGTTAAATATATAAATCTTTCTGAGTCTACACTAGTAGTACTTGATACCCTACAGTTCTTGCAGTCATGCTGCCATTGATAAGAAAGCCCAAACAGGTGATCTACATCTACACCTTCAGCATGCAATACATCAAGCATATACATTAAAAACTCCTGACAATCTTGCTGAATATTTTGAGAGAATTGTGTTTGACCTGAACATCTGTCTAACAGATTTCGAATTTCAGACACACTTTCTATTTTTGTTCTATCAGAGCTACATTTCTCAAACACAGAATTTAACAAACTGCTAAATCTTTGATCAGAATTGACCACAATCTCTTCTTTTACATTTTCTAGAGAAAACAAAACATTAACCACTACATTAGCATAGCAGTTGACACCAGAACTGTTTTCAAATTGAAAACCAACAACATCTTCAACAGAATCCTTTTTGTTTCTGCTTATAAGTTCAGGTTCATCGACTTTTCGTCTTTTTGCTACAACCTCCCTAGTATTGGTCTCATTTCTTCGTTTCCGGCCTACCACACGTTTCTCAAACAAAGGATATTGAGGCAAATGTGGCGCATACTCTCTTCTTAACCTATTGTATTCCTTAACACAATCTAGATCCGCACAAATGTTTGTGACATCACACTCAATCAAGTACAATCCCGATAAAGTTCTAACTCGTGACAATGCCACATATGCCATACCCTCCTTGAACACAGAACTGCCAATATGCACCAATGCACTGTCTACACTTAAACCTTGCGATTTATGGATTGTCACCGCATATGCCAAGCAAACAGGAAACTGCTTACGGCGAACATATAAGTCTTTTACAAGCAAAAATCTAGCAGAACAACGACCAATTAGCTGTACTTCCTCAATGCCATCAAATTTAATTTTTAAAAATTCAATTCCATCTCTATTTCTGTATTTCACAAAATCAACAACATTACCCATTGATCCATTTACCAGACCTCTTTCAACATGTAAATTCCTTCTTAAAATTATACGGCAGTTTAAGCACACATTCAGAGTCTTTTCAAAACCTGCAGTTTTAGATATAGTCTTCTCTAATGAATCCAATTTTGTTTTCAAATTCTCAGACAAAATAATTGTTGATTCCATATGCTCTACTCTGTCAATAGCTTCCAGTTTGACAATCTCTTGGTTTTCTAAATGCAACATTTTGTTGTTGAAGATGGCACATTCTGCAAGAGTTGGCATCAAACATATTCCAGATTTCTTCTCAGTAATTTTCTGAAAAATATTCTCAGGCACAACGTCTTGTTCTGGATATAAATTTGACAGTAATCGTGCATGTAAAGCTTCTTTCCCATGCTCGGTCACTTTTCCAATTCTAACATCTTGTAGAATATTCTTGTAATCTTCATCCTTCGCCTGACGCATATTTTCATGCAGTTCAGCATAATTGAAGTTTAACCATATATTGACGTTGCCAATGCTCCCTAGGCACTTCCTGGTATCTTCATGCGTGAGCATTTTGAACACAGGTTGTCCTTTCACTGGTGTCAGCTGCAGAAGATCTCCGAAAACAATGATGTGTGTGCCACCAAATAACACATCATACTCTGTTTTAAGAACTTCTTGCATTCTCAAATGCACAAAGGCAAGCATGACATTGGAAACCATGCTTACTTCGTCAATGATAAGAAGTTTCATTTTCCTCAAGACTCTTGAAACTTCACAACAAGCATCTCCAGATAACTTGTGGTATTGTAATTTGTTGTCATGCTCCACTGGCAGCATCAGTAGACGATGCAAAGTAATACCTTTAATGTTATGTGCTGCCAGTCCAGTTGGAGCGGTGACAACACAAGACAGCGATGACTCAGTCCTTTCCTGCAAATAACATGAAATTGCTTTAATGAGGAAACTTTTTCCAGTTCCCGCTTCTCCACTCACGTACAGTCGGACAGGCTTCAACGACGTACATGAGCACTCTTTCTTCTCATGACTTAATCCATGATCAATTTGCTTGGTAACTTCGTCATATATTTTCCTCTGCTCAACGTTGAGTTGTCTTTCCAAGTCTTCTAAGTTAACCGCATCCTCCTGAGCATGTGCCATGGCTCTTTCCACTTCATTCATGGCAGTGGCAGCTTCATTTTCGATAACAGGTCCTCCTAGTGGATCCTGACTCAATGAAACAGAACTCTGACTGTCCTGAGAACTGTCTCTGGCAATCTCGGCTGCAATCGTTGCTTCCTGCTCGATTTCCGCATTCAACATTTCTAGATATTTGGGAAAAGCAGGACATTCTATGGTCTCCTTGGCGGCAGTGAAAGAGTCTTCGTAACAGAGGAAATCTCCAAGCAGTTCCTCTTCTGCACGCCAAGGCTTGAAAAGTTGCAAAAGTGCTAAATAGAAAAACTCCTTTTTTTCAGGAGATTCGCCACTCAATTTTCGATGGTTTACCAAGTGGCATTTTCTTTGCTTGCCCAGACATCCCTCACTTCCAATTACAGCATACACTCCTTTCTCAATATCTTCTTTGATGTTCCTCTTGAATATGTAATTTTGTAGAACCTCATACAGACAAACATTCTCGAGGTGACTGCTTCGATTTGGATAATATGTATCCAACATGTTGGTCTTCAAAATATCGGTACTGTTCGGCTCCTTTTCCGCCAAATACTCAATTTCCCGCACAGGTTTCAGAACTCGATTACGCGTTGCAGCAAGACCAAGACTCGCCCAAACGATACTCCTGGATTTGGCATAGAGACTTGCTGGAGACAACCGGTCAGAACATTCGTAAGCTCCAATTTCTCGATGTGACAACATCTTCAGACTGAAACTGTACAACTTCTTGCTGAGGCTCTTTTCATGGGAAATGTCCTCCCACATATCCTTCAATTCTGTCTTTTCTTTTTTGGTGATGTAAGATGTCACATACCGAGCCACAGCCATACAGTTATCAGCCACAAACTGTATATCCATGTTAGCATTCCACATGGACAAAATCACTGGGTTGTAGTCGTTGATGTACTTGGACTCTTCGTTCCTTTTCAAATTGTATGTGTTTTTAGGTGATTTCTTCATCACATTATGTCGCAGCGAAGACATCAAACTGTTTACTCTTCCTTTAGAAATCACCGGTCGTGGAAAGCCGAAACGACATTTGGTGTAGAACTTGTCCTTGTTTCTGAATTTACGACGACAGTACTTTCCACAACGATGGCTTTGGAAACGTAGAACTTGTTCTCTTAGGCTTTTCTTCTCCTTTGCGTTTGGAACAGCACACGTAGAATACTGTTGTATGAAACTCATCACTAAGTCTTCTGGATCTGTTCCAAATTTAGGTGCATCCTTGATCCACAGCAGCATATGTATATGAGGAGCACCTCTTGCTTGGTACTCCTTTCTCCAGAAGAAATCCAACACCTCTCCAAGAGGTGGATTCTTCTTATTCATGATGAAAGACATCATAGCTTCAAATCTATGATTGAAGTACCTGCATACATTCACTGGATCCAAAGAGCACAGTTCTCCGGGTGTCTTGAATTCGATATTTTCAATGTTTCCATTTGCCTCTCGTAGAAATTCAAGTAAGTCTTCCCAGCCATACTCGGCACAGCTCAGAGTGAGGAACCATGTGGGAGTTCCTAAGTTCCTCAGCATACATTTTAAATCACCATGACGACGGTACCAGTACTCATTAGTACCACGCTGACACGCCATGAGATTAATCAGGTGACAATCCAAAATACTGTCTTGCACATTGACTTTATCCATAAAGTCACTTGCAGAGATGTTTTGCATCTGTATACCACTTTTCAAGATGTGGTTCACTGCATATGACAGTCCAGACAGATCGCTTTCAAACAGGAGATGAAACAAATAGGGAATGCATTGTCGAAACCTAGCATCTTCTGCATACAATCGTAAAGTCCGGTATTCAGAAGCAGGAATTTGATGAGATTGCTCATCATATCTTCCTCCTTGACCTGTTGGAAATAGCTGTGGGAAACACTGAGCTTCCAAACTTTCCTCCCAAACACTAATGGGACTCCCTTTGGCTTGTTTAATTTGAAACAACTCAATAGCATTCCCCATGACTTCCTTGGAATGCAAAGGATGAACACTATAATGTTCATATATTTCTTCACTTTTAGAGGGTTCTACTTTCTCAATTTGACCAGCACACAAATTGCTATCCTCTTCTTCACTTACTTCCTCTTCTGCAATATATACATTCTTATAGTACTTGTTATTTTTTTTCAAATACAATGTTGCCTTTTTGACTTTCCTAACATCCACTAAATCTTGCCATATTTTCTTACTCTTTGTCGGAACCCCATTAACTAAGATAACCAGAGGTTCCTCTTCCACTTTTTCTACTCCAATTGTATTAATGTTTTTCTTCAAATCTAGAGGCAAATAAACAACTCTTTCCTTTAATCCTCTCTGTAAATCTGATGGAGGCAATTTCCCTGTCTTTGGCTCCATTCTTACAATAGCCTGAAAGGGATGGATACTTTGAATCAAAATAGATTCATAAGTATTTAAATCCTTCAATTCAGAAGGAATCTCAACCAATTCCAGATTATTATGAACCGCTCTAGCAGGCATCTGGTTTTGATTTAATTTGTTACAACAATAAGTACACACACGTTGATCTGATCCCAAATCAAAACAATTTTCTACCATCAAGTATGTTGCAAAATCCTTCCATTCACTATTATTTTCCCTTTCACTTTTTGCATATAAATCCACTAACTTAGTCTGATTCTTATAATAAGTGCGTCGACAACACACACAAGTGAAATTAGGCCTCTCACTTGATTTCACCTGAAACGTCGCAATTTCCTTCTGAAAAGGATCTGTACTGGAAAGCTGTACACTATCTTCCACATTACCCTCTTCTTCTTGGTCAATTTCAACATTCTCGTCTTTACTTCCAAAGTAACAAAACTCAATTTCTTCACAAATATTCTTCACATCTATTTCAGAACCATGCAAAAGAGCAGCGCATAATTGTTTAAGCATAATTGCTGGACTCTTAGCATAATACAACATTCTAACTAATTTCCTCACTTTATTATGATGCACTGCTAGCATCCTGAAATGATGAAAAACACTCTGGCATACTCTCCTGGAAAGACAAGCCAGTGAATGACCATGCAAACCTGTCACTTCTCTCACTCTGCAAGGATCTAATTCTTGCAACAACATCATTTTCTGCTTCAAACTTTTCTTATTAAATGTCCGTACAAAATCACAAAGCAAATTGATGGAATCCTGTCGTACACTGCAAATACTACTACACTTCCAGGTGTACACAGGACCCTTAGGACGTCTTCCTAAAACCTCATTACCTAACACCTCCTCTGTCTCTGTTGTCACAAGTTTTTCTTTTTCAACTGGACAACCATCTTTCACCTCATAAGCTCGACCGCTGGTGTCAACTGCATGCACCAAATCATTATCCTGGAAATAACTCTCCTCATTGAAAAATGCCTCACAACTTGAACTATGCATCCATTCTCCGGAAAAAACTTCACAAAAATTACTACGATTAACTATTCTCTTCCATCTACTATTTCTTTTGAAATCATAAATTGCCTTGTTTAGCTTCCTAATTCTATTGATTATCAAAATAAATAACTTTTAATTTCAAATGCCTGATCAATAACTTTCTCAACTTTTTTTTTCTCTTATAAAAAAACACTTTCTGTTGACCTTTCTTAATATTTTTTAACAAATTGCCAATTATCCTGTTGCGGAACATTCGTTTATGAATGTCCCTAAATTGTTGTTTCCTTCTACTATCATGCACAGAGTTATCTCTTGCTCTAGCAGTACCATTTTTGATTGGCCTTTCCTTTCCGTTTAAATTGCTTCTCTTTTTCTGTACTAAAACATTTTCTGTAGTACTACTTTTTTTCTACAAATGTTTCTTATGAATGTTTTCGTGGTCTTACCCGGTACTTTCTTGGTGACTTGGCAAGTTTTTTTGTAGAGGACTGCTGCAATAATTGATTGACCTGCTGTCTTTGACGTTTTGTAGCCTTTCTAATTCTATCCTTAGTTGGCATTCTCAAATTTTGAAATGATCTGCAGTTGAATCTGTGGTAAAATATAATAAAAAATGTTATTAACCACTATTACCAAACAGTAAATCAATAACAGTCATCAAAAACTTAACACACTACTTGTTATTTTTACATAGAACACTTTTTAGTGCATTGGCAAATTTAGAAATCACAAATAGTAGCAAAGAAATTGAATGCTTCTACATTTTACCTGTGTTGTTTTATATGTGAATCTGAACTAATTTTATGAGCATATTTGATTATTTTAATAAAGACACTACACACAACCTATTTTTGAACTTTTGTTTAATTTTAAATGAAACGGTTTACATTTTTACTTCTGATTTCCAGTAACTCTTAAAAATAAATGTTTATAGTTCCATAGGCTCAAGCAGATCAGCTTCCCACCCTATGTCATACAATTCTGACAAATCAGCATCCTCATCATGTTCTTCATCATCCTCAGGATTTAAATCATCCAAGGGATCTACTTCCACTGATGTTTCAATCACAATTTCAATGATAATATCGAGATCAACAGATTGCTCATTATCACTCATGCTTGATGTTGTCGTTATCTTTAAAGAAAGAGAACAACAATGAGATGTTGCAGAGTAATAGACAAATCTCAGAGACTATAATTGTAAAATTGTTTAACAAGAGTAACATTTTGCAGATATTATTTAACCATGTCCAGCGATGCTGTTTCAAACAGGCGTAAGGATTTGATTCAGCAATGCCATAAATGTGACTCAGTGAAATCTTCTTAATTTTACTGTGTTAGTTTTACAGGGCTTTCATGCAAATGACTGGCCACCCTACAACAAAACGCTCACATGAAATCTGACGCAGGTTTCATGTGGCACAGGACTTTACAGCATGACACATCTGCCTAGATGCATCAAGTTGTAAATATGTCGCAACATAGCAAATCTTTTGCACCGCCGCTGCGTCACAAAAGTGACGCACAGCGGCGCAAAAGAGGCACACGGCTATCATAAATCTGTCCCTAACATTTTAAATGATTGATTCAGGATGACGATAAGGTGTAGCCTATCCAGAGGTTTGTTTGAGGTGAGGCCTACTCAGGGTTGCAGATGAAATTTACGCTTGTTGAAGAGTACAGAGGAGATAATACATGTGAAGGCCTACCAATGAAGTAAGTCATATCCACTTCACTCTTGAACAAAGGCCAGACCTCTTCTGTGTCCGTGGACAGACCTAAACCTCATCTGCACAATGTCATTCGTAAACTTAGGAAACACAGGTGATGTAATTGAAAAATGTGGAGTTTCTTTTCCTCATTTCACAATCACATCACCTGTGTTTCCTTTGCTTAGGTATCTCATAGTGCAGATGGACTCTAGCATATCAAAGAGTACATATAAGTTGAGCAGTGTATACAACAATTTTGACATTTACAGAAGATTCAGCTTCTTATCTTGTTGGAGATGAAATGAGGCCTGTCTTGCAACATGGTGCATCTTTTGCATCACTGCTGCATCGGTTTCATGTGGCACGGGACTTTACAGCATGACACATCTGCCTAGATGCATCAAGTTGTAAATATGTCGCCACATAGCAAATATTTTGCACCGCCGCTGCGTCACAAAAGTGACGCATAGCGGCGCAAAAGAGTCATACACCTATCATAAATCTGTCCCTAACATGTTAAATGATTGATTCAGGATGACATTAAGGTGTGGCCTATCCAGAGGTTTGTTTAAGGTGAGGCCTACTCAGGGTTGCAGATTAAATTTACGCTTGTTGAAGAGTACAGAGGAGATAATACATGTGAAGACCTACCAATGAAGTAAGTCATGTCCACTTCACTCTTGAACAAAGGCCAGACCTCTTCTGTGTCCGTGGACAGACCTAAACCTCATCTGCACAATGTCATTCGTAAACTTAGGAAACACAGGTGATGTAATTGAAAAATGTGGAGTTTCTTTTCCTCATTTCACAATCACATCACCTGTGTTTCCTTTGCTTAGGTATCTCATAGTGCAGATGGAGTCTAGCATATCAAAGAGTACACATAAGTTGAGCAGTGTATACAACAATTTTGACATTTACAGAAGATTCAGCTTCTTATCTTGTGGGAGATGAAATGAGGCCTGTCTTGCAACATGGTGCATCTTTTGCATCACTGCTGCATCGGTTTCATGTGGCACGGGACTTTACAGCATGACACATCTGCCTAGATGCATCAAGTTGTAAATATGTCGCCACATAGCAAATATTTTGCACCGCCGCTGCGTCACAAAAGTGACGCACAGCGGCGCAAAAGAGTCATACACCTATCATAAATCTGTCCCTAACATGTTAAATGATTGATTCAGGATGACATTAAGGTGTGGCCTATCCAGAGGTTTGTTTAAGGTGAGGCCTACTCAGGGTTGCAGATTAAATTTACGCTTGTTGAAGAGTACAGAGGAGATAATACATGTGAAGACCTACCAATGAAGTAAGTCATGTCCACTTCACTCTTGAACAAAGGCCAGACCTCTTCTGTGTCCGTGGACAGACCTAAACCTCATCTGCACAATGTCATTCGTAAACTTAGGAAACACAGGTGATGTAATTGAAAAATGTGGAGTTTCTTTTCCTCATTTCACAATCACATCACCTGTGCTTCCTTTGCTTAGGTATCTCATAGTGCAGATGGACTCTAGCATATCAAAGAGTACACAGAAGTTGAGCAGTGTATACAACAATTTTGACATTTACAGAAGATTCAGCTTCTTATCTTGTTGGAGATGAAGTGAGGCCTGTCTTGCAACATGGTGCATGTTTTGCATCACTGCTGCATCGGTTTCATGTGGCACGGGACTTTACAGCATGACACATCTGCCTAGATGCATCAAGTTGTAAATATGTCACCACATAGCAAATCTTTTACACCGCTGCTGCGTCACAAAAATGACGCACAGTGACGCAAAAGAGGCATACACCTATCATAAATCTGTCCCTAACATTTTAAATGATTGATTCAGGATGACGATAAGGTGTGGCCTATCCAGAGGTTTGTTTAAGGTGAGGCCTACTCAGGGTTGCAGATGAAATTTACGCTTGTTGAAGAGTACAGAGGAGATAATACATGTGAAGGCCTACCAATGAAGTAAGTCATATCCACTTCACTCTTGAACAAAGGCCAGACCTCTTCTGTGTCCGTGGACAGACCTAAACCTCATCTGCACAATGTCATTTGTAAACTTAGGAAACACAGGTGATGTAATTGAAAAATGTGGAATTTCTTTTCCTCATTTCACAATCACATCACCTGTGTTTCCTTTGCTTAGGTATCTCATAATGCAGATGGACTCTAGCATATCAAAGAGTACACATAAGTTGAGCAGTGTATACAACAATTTTGACATTTACAGAAGATTCAGCTTCTTATCTTGTTGGAGATGAAATGAGGCCTGTCTTGCAACATGGTGCATGTTTTGCATCACTGCTGCATCGGTTTCATGTGGCACGGGACTTTACAGCATGACACATCTGCCTAGATGCATCAAGTTGTAAATATGTCGCCACATAGCAAATCTTTTGCACCGCCGCTGCGTCACAAAAGTGACGCACAGTGATGCAAAAGAGGCATACATGGCTATGTAAGTTAAATAATCAAAATCTAAATTTGCCAAGCACACATGGGTGTGTATTTACAAGGACCTTCCACCACGAGGAAATGTCTTTAATTAAAATGGGAGAAATAACATCAAAGGGACTCAAATGCCTTTTAAATGTACCCCAAGCAACCTATGAAACTCTACCACTACATATCAAGAAACCTAATTGATTTCAGAAATCGTTTTTAAACACATCATCTAAATCAATGATATACCTACATTCAAGGGGAAATGACTTAAAATGGCCTAAGACACATGAAAGCGTTTTTTTAAGGTCCTTGCACCATTTTTGGGTCACTTTTAACATGGCTATGTTAGTCAAAGAATTAAAATCTAAATTTGCCAAGCACAGATGGGGGCGTATTTACAAGGACCGTGCACCACGGGGAAAGGTCTTTAATTAAAATGAGAAAAATAACATCAGAGAGACTCAAATGCCTTTTAAATATACCCCAAGCAACCTATGAAACTCTAGCACTACATATCAAGTAAACTAATTGATTTCAAAAATTGTTTTTAAACACATCATCTAAATCAATTATATACCTACATTCAAGGGGAAATGACTTAAAATGGCCTAAGACACATGAAAGCGTTTTTTAAGGCCCTTGCACCATTTTTGGGTCACTTTTAACATGGCTATGTTAGTCAAAGAATTGAAATCTAAATTTGCCAAGCACAGATGGGGGCGTATTTACAAGGACCTTGCACCACGGGGAAAGGTCTTAAATTAAAATGGGAAAAATAACATCAGAGAGACTCAAATGCCTTATAAATATGCCCCAAGCAACCTATGAAGCTCTAGCAGTACATATCCAGAAATCTAATTGATTTCAAAAAACGTTTTTAAACACATCATATAAATCAATTATATACCTACATTCATCGGGAAATGACTTACAATGCCCTAAGACACATGAAAGCGTTTTTTTAAAACCTTTGCACCATTTTTGCATTACTTTTAACATGGCTATGTAACTCAAAGAATTAAAATCTAAATTTGCTAAACACACATGGGGGCGTATTTACAAGGACCTTGCACCACGGGGAAAGGTCTTAAATTAAAATGGGAAAAATAATATCAGAGAGACTCAAAGGCCTAAAAACGTTTTTAAACACATCATCTAAATCAATTATATACCTACATTCATCGGGAAATGACTTAAAATGCCCTAAGACACATGAAAGCGTTTTTTTAAGGGTCACTTTTAACATGGCTATGTAACTCAAAGAAACAAAATCTATTTGTAAAACACTTGACACAAAGCAACATTTTAAATACAGAACTTTCTTCATAATTTTCTCCCTAAAGCATACTATTGTCTATCTAAATTAAATGAATCTTTTCTCACCTTAGCAAATACTTTATGAGTTTCAAAACAGTCTCAGAAACACACCAATTTGTCTTTAGCAGAGCAAAAGGTATGCACTCCAGAGTCTGCAGCCATGAAAAGCACAGAAATGCTGTAATTCATCACACATATCTCTCATGTCACCCAATCAAAACTCTTCCCTCACTTTTTTCAAATCAACACCCTTCCCCCCTCTGCCCTTTCTGCCTTTTTTGCATAGCAACCACCTCCTGAAAGACATCTGGTGTTTACAAGTTCACACAACAATGTTTCAATTGAACTCTGAACTCTCAGTGCACCTGCGTATCCGGTGCAATCTTTCATAAAATGATTTTTTCTTGACCATTCAAATTACATCTTTCAAAGAACACATCCATGCACCCTAACTTTCTGTTTTCAGCAATCAAAATCCACCAATCACTGCTACTGCTTCCTTAACACAGAAACTCCACCGTTTTTTTCATTTTAAACTCTTATTTTTCCAACTGCCATTTCATTGCCACACTTCATCTGACTGCAGCAGAACCTTCTCTCACCATGTTTTCTGTCTGGATTGTTGGACATAGTTACATCTACTGGGCTCAAAGGTATGCTGAGAACAGAAATTTACCTAACCTCAATTTACAAGATGTGGAAATTAAGTGGTTTGGCCACAGAGGATTAAAATGTCACCAATTGATACCATTGGTGAAAACCTTTATGCATTTGCCTAAACCTGACCTGTTAATTTTGCACTGTGGAGGTAATGACTTGGGCACTTTGACTGGTGTAGGTCTGGAAATGCTTTTAAAGGACACCTTTGAGCAATTGATGGCACTTTTTCCTCAAACTGCCTTGGTATATTCAAATATATGCCAAAGACAGAAATGGAGGTGGTCGAACCAATTTTGTCCACAAATTGAGAAATCGAGGAAGCATGTAAACAAATCTGTTTCAGCTTACATGAGAGACCATGGAATGGGCTCCATGTACAACAATAACTTGCGTTACTACATGCAAGATATCTACAGAGGAGATGGAGTTCACTTCTCAGATGAAGGGAACAGAGTTTTCATTCTGAATTTAAGACTGTGCATTGGTACCTACTTATAAGTACCTAAATGTACCATAAACCCAAAAGCTCTTCTCAGAGCTACCCTACATCTGATCACTCACAATTATTATTTTACTCTAACTTTTTTCACTAATTTTCAACAAAGTACGCTCCCCGGAGCGCTACCCGGTACGCGAATCGGAAGCTAACCGCGCGAAATTTTTGTAAAAAAAAAAATTTTTTCGCACATATGGGCCTCCTCAGCCACCCTCAGAAAACCTAGGGGGTCAAAATACGTCTACCCATTCTGAACATTATTTGCCCTCCATCTTGTATCTTAATTCGACCGAAACACAAAATGGTGGACTCCCGTAACGCTGCCTGTTCGCGTACCGGGGCGCTCACCGGGAAGCGCTCCATTAAAAAAGGTGGGAAAGTAATTTACAGAAGAAACCCTGGAGACACTTTCACCAAATATAGATTTGCTCATACTACATACCAATCCCTACCATTTTCACAAATTTGGTTGGAATTCCATTTAGCCATTTAGCCTGTAGACCTCTCTAAATACCCTGAGGTAAATTACTTCACAAAACACATCCGAAGTGTTTGAATTGACAACCAATTAAAATGTTACTTTCATTTTCTACTTTTTTTACCTGACATTTGATTGGTTATGTACCTGAATGTGTATAAAAAAAGAGAGAGAAACACAGCCATTTTGACTACTACTTCCTGAACTACATAGCAAAATCATTTTCACTCACAACTTAAACTTGTTTTTAAAAGGTAAGATATTATTTCATAAATTTGAAAACATTTTCAGATAGTTATATACTATCCCTTTGTAAGAGTTAGACATTGAGAAAGGCTTGTTTATTATAATTATGGATTGATTTAGGTTTCTTTGGTATAATTATGAATTTCCATAGGCTTTCTCACAGGCACTTTTTAATAGTACTACTTCATGCCTCAAAAGTACCTGTCTGAACTTAAACCCAACAGTGCCCTATCTCTACTGATATATTTATTTTTTATTTAAATTTCAGCACAAAAATGCAAGGAGAACAGAACGTTTCCTTTGAAATTGTCCTAGACATGAATAATGAGGAAATAATTGAACCCATTGACTTGGAATTCATGGATGAATCACGAGACCATGAACTTCTACAATGTGTAGAATCTGTGGATTATTTACTTCATTATGATGACGGTCAAATGTGGGAAGTTATGTTCACTCAACAAGAGGACATATCGGACAGTCAAATGTTAGACGTTCTATTAAATTTTGAAAAAGAATCAGAAAAATAAAATTATATTTAATATTAAAAAATTGTTTGAGTCTTTAATCATTTTTATATGTAATTCATAAACTAGTACCAAATTGATTATAATGTAAAGTAAGACTTATAGTATACTCTGCACAATTCCAAAAATACATTTATATTTAATAATCATTAATACTGCTACTTAAATAAAAAAATAAAAAATAAAAAAGAACAATCAATAAACATACAATATTTCAAAATATCATAGTCTATCATTCTTTTTTCCTTATAGTACGCTCCCCGGACCGCTTCCCGGTTCACGAACCGGGCGCTCCCCACGCAAAAAAAACAATTTTTTTTTTTTTTGCCCCGCGGGGCCCTTTTAAAGCCTCCACATCAAACCTAGGGGGTCAGGAAGGATCTACTATGCCCCCTTATGGTCATTTCCCCCTTTGTTTTGGCCTCCTCTTGTCTCTCGATCCTACCGAGAGACAAGATGGCGGCCGCTCCGGACTGTTTAGAATGTTGACAGACACCGGAGAGCCAATCAACTTCACTTCGCGAAGTTCCGTTACGCGTCAAGTACGCGTACCGGGGCGTTGCCCGGAGCGCGCTTACAGATATATATATTTTTTTGAACGTTAATTTATCAAAATCCACTGGAGTACATATATTGAGACCTAGCAAAGGCACATCGGGCTACCAGTCCCTACAATTTTGCCAAGTTTCGTGCAAATCCATTCAGCCGTTCGAGCTAAAAGTGAGGCCAACCGCCCTATGGAAATTAACATGGGAAAAACGCGTTTTGGGACCCCCCTTTTTTCTCGGCCCCCCCTTAACGAACCCCCCCCACATTTTCAGTGGCTGCTCAGAAACAAAATGTTCCATTTTCCTGAAAATTTCAGCCAATTCCGTCCACAAACGCCAAAGTTATTAGACATAGAATTTTCAAAAATCCCATAGAGAAAAAATCCTAACTATATATACCTACTGGCGACCGCCAGTAGGTAATATATATATATATATATATACATATATATATATATATATATATATATATATATATATATATATATATATATATATATATATATATATATACACGAAAACTCCTCCACGCCGCTTCCAATCCCACACGGACCAGCGAGGCGTTTACACAGGAGACGGACCACAGGATCAGTTACAGGTTTCTTTATTTTAACAGATACAGCTGGAAAAAGTGCATTACGCGTTTCGGGCTAAGCAAGCCCTTGCTCACATGCCATATATATTCAACAAGTTTGCCCAGAAGCATGAGAAGCACTCAAACGGCAGCTGTTCGTCACAAACCTTTATTTGAGGAAACCAGTAATTAAAGTCCCGGAAACTTTTTACGCCTGACTGGTTTCGGAGTCCTCTACTCCTTAATCATAGGCTGGATTGCTGGTTGCTGCAGGTAAGTTCGAGCGTCTCAAAGCCGCATGCTGATTGGTGTATTTAAACCCCTTATTGGGTCACTCCGGTGCGCTTTATTCTACATTGCATGCTGGGTAAGCATGAGCGCAAAATCAGTTACGCTCGCAGATTTTGCGAATTTTCGGTAAATTCGCGATCCGCGAACTCCCGCGAATTTACCGCGAATTCGCAAATCCGCGAGCGGCGGATTCCGAGGGCAAAAGTTCAAGCCTTGCTGGCCTGTTGTAACTATTTTACGATGGCGCCGGCAAGCTGCCAGCGCCATCCTAAAATAGTTACTAAATTAGCTTCAACAGGAAGCACTAATAGATAAAATAAAGCAGGTGCTCGTGCATCTGCTTTATTTTATCTATTCGAGCTTCCTGTTGAAGCTAATTTAGTAACTAGTTTAGGATGGCTCTGGCAGCTTGCCGGCGCCATCGTAAAATATTAACAACAGGCCAGGCAGGTGTGCCTTCTTCCTAAATATACCATCGGAAATCTGCTGTGATGCTGGACAGAGGCCTTTGCATCCTTGACTTTCACGAGCGCAATCCTCGTGCTGTTCCTGTGGCCAGGAGCTTCTGTATCTTCATCTGCTGCTCTGATCGGTCTCTGACCTTTAATACACACAAGAGGCATGTGCACTCGCATGGAAGCCCCGTCCGTTTGGCCCCGCCCACACACTCGCGGTGGGCACCGTCTTCCCTCCATTTACCCACTATGATAGCTCACTCTAGGGACCCCTCCGCCCTTCGGCGCGATTGCATAGTAACACACACCTGGTCGCTGTAGACAACTCTCTGGCACTTTAGGTAGCTGTAGTGTAGTAAAAGCACTATACATTTACCCAACGAGGTATGGCACAAAACGGTGGCGTCTTCTTGAATAAATATGAAGGGCAGGGTTCATTCTGGCACGATGATCCTGGCACAAAAATTAAACCTCAACCGGAAGCACTTACAGATATCATTTAAGCATGTGCCCTAGTTGAAGCTTAAATTCAGTGACTCATTCATCGGACCAAAAAACAATCGTGAGCGTTGTCAAGGCTGGGCAGATGTGCCTTCTTCCCAAATATACCATCGAAAATCAGCTGTGATGCTGGACAGAGGCCTTTGCATCCAATGACTTTCACGAGCGCAATCCTCGTGCTGTTCCTGTGGCCAGGAGCTTCTATATCTTCATCTGCTGCTCTGATCGGTCTCTGACCTTTAATACACACAAGAGGCATGTGCACTCGCATGGAAGTCCCGCCCCAAATCCGTGGATACGCAAATCCGCAAAATCCGCGGATTTTGCGGATCCACGATCCGTGAATACGCAAATCCGCGAATCGTGGATCCGCAAAATCCGCCCATGCTTAATGCTGGGCTTTGTAATTTGCCCAAAATTCACTTCTTGCCCTTCGGTGGGTCCTGCATTGACCAGTTTATTACTTCACATTCAATGCCCTCTGGTGGGCTCCAGGATGATAAAAACAAGGTCTGTTTTATCACGCTGCCGTTCCACTCATCGGGCTTGCTTCAGCATGAGCCCAGTGATCCTTGGCATTGGAACCTTCGGCGGTGCATTCTATACGGCTTGGAAGGCCGTATAAAATATTCAACAAGTTTGCCCAAAAGCAATGAGAAGCACTCAAACGGCAGCTGTTCATCACAAACCTTTATTTGAGGAAACCAGTAATTAAAGTCCCGGAAACTTTTTACGCCTGACCGGTTTCGGAGTCCTCTACTCCTTAATTATAGGCTGGATTGCTGGTTGCTGCAGGTAAGTTCGAGCGTCTCAAAGCCGCATGCTGATTGGTGTATTTAAATCCCTTGTTGGGTCACTCCGGTGCACTTTATTCTACATTGCATGCTGGGCTTTGTAGTTTGCCCGAAATTCACTTCTTGCCCTTCGGTGGGTCCTGCATTGACCAGTTCATTACTTCCCATTCAATGCCCTCTGGTGGGCTCCAGGACGATAAAAACATGGTTTGTTTTATCACGCTGCCGTTCCACTCGTCTGGCTTGCTTCAGTGTGAGCCCAGTGATCCTTGGCATTGGAACCTTCGGCAGTGCATTCCCTACGGCTTGGACCGCCGTATAAAATATTCAACAAGTTTGCCCAGAAGCATAAGAAGCACTCAAACAGCAGCTGTTCGTCACGAACCTTTATTTGAGGAAACCAGTAATTAAAGTCCCGTAAACATTTTACGCATGACCGGTTTCGGAGTCCTCTACTCCTTAATCATAGGCTGGATTGCTGGTTGCTGCAGGTAAGTTTGAGCATCTCAAAGCCGCATGCTGATTGGTGTATTTAAATCCCTTGTTGGGTCACTCTGGTGCGCTTTAATCTACATTGCATGCTGGGCTTTGTAACTAATCAATAACTAATATAGACTTCCACATAGCTACTAACCAACTGGTGCAGCAGTTTACACAACAACTGACAAAGTGATACAGATATTCACACAGTTTAGTCACTATCCAATATATTTAGTGAGACACTATAAACAGGCAATCACACTGCTACTAAATCCTCCATCCAGATATTTATATATCCACTCATTCTTCAATGGAAATTGATATATATATATATATATATATATATATATATATATATATATATATATATATATATATATATATATATATATATATATATATATATATATATATATATATATATATATATATATATAATACATATTTAAATAACGAACCAAACCACATTCACTGGATGATGTAATCAGTGGTCATTTGAGATGTCATCAGTGATGCCACTGACCATGTCATGAATGATGTAATATGTGACATCATCAGCAGTGGATTGCAGGCGCGCGAGATGTAGTTAGTACAACTAACTATGGGGCCCATTACGATAGCAGATAATCCGCATCCACCGGGCCGGCGGAAGCCACCGCTGGCCCGGAGGATGCGGATTATCCGCTGTGGACTGAGAAAAGACCCCCCCGCCAGATTAGGATGGCTGTGGCATCTATTTTCAGTCCGCTGCTTTTCCGCCGCTGTCGCCTTCCGACCGCGGCGGAAAAGCTCTAACATGTCTGGCGGTGTCTATCAGACACCGCCAGGCATATTAGGATGTCTGGAGTTCTATGCCTTTCCACGGCGGCATTTCCACTGTGGAAAGGCATACGGATTTTTGTTTGGGGGCCCGTTGCTGGACCTCAGGGGTGAAGGGGGGTTTTGGGTGCACATGGGGGGTACCTATGGTACCCCCCTGCATTTGCGTGCACAAAGCGGCAGGCACCGCGTGGTGCCTGCTGCTTTGTGCATGCAAATGCACAGCTTTCATTTTTAACATTGCGGCGGGTGCTGCTTCAAGCAGCACCCGATGCAATGTTAAAAATACAGGATGTGACCGCCAGAGTGGCGGTCACACCCTAATTTGCACGGAGGGACCGCCGCTGCCCCTGCGGACGGTCCCTCCTACTCTGGGGTGGCCGACGGACTCAGGTCCGTCCGCCATCATAATCGGCCCCTATATTGGAGGAATTTAAATGGTTGTGTACGAGTGAAATGTCGTCCAGCTAACTATAACACCCCTAAAACCTGTGTTTTTTTCAGTCAATTTCTAAGGTTTTTTAAATGCTAAATCCAAACTATATCAGGCCTGAAACCTATGGTTTTTTAAGTGAATTTCAAAGATTTTTTAAATGCTAATTCCTAACTATATCAGGCCTAAAACCTATGGTTTTTGCAGTGAATTTTAAAGGTTTTTTAAATGCTAATTCCTAACTATATCAGGCCTGAAACCTATGGTTTTCCAGTGAATTTCAAAGTTTTTTTAAATGCTAATTCCTAACTAGAACATGTCTCAAACCTATGTTTTATTCAGTGAATTTCAAAGGTTTTGTAAATGACAATTTTTAATTTATTAATTGTTATACTGATTTTTGTTATACTGATTTACTAAATTTTTTAAACTATTTATTTTTAGCTATTTTATTTTTTTAAGTGCATTATAAATACATTATACATTACAATACAAAATATACTTTCTCAGAATGAATTACTTTAGTTTAAATACTTTGCAAATAGGCAATAGACTTTTAAGTACAGTAGTTACAGTTGTTGCAATGGGCAACACAATTTCAAACACAATGCAACATTGAGCTCAATGTGAATTTCTAGTCAAATGCAATTAGTTACTTTATGGATTACTTTTCTAACCACAGCACTGGATCCTTGATTCAGTCCTTGAACATCTCCTGTAAACAGTTGAGTAAAAGCGTTTTGGTTACAGTAGTGATTTTTAAGGAATATTATTGTATTTTAAAAGTTGACAGAATTTTTTTCACATAGAATCACCAATGTTATCCTATGGCAGAAAATTCACTTAGCAGGTAAGTAGTGTTATTGTTATTTTTTCTTACTCAGTGGTGGATCCTGGATCCAGCACTGGTGCATCTCCTGTAAACAGTTGAAAGAATGCGTGTAAGTCATACAGACGATTTTTTAGGAAAAATTTTAGTTTGTGAAAATAGACAGAAAGTTTTCTGTTGAAAACCAGACAATGGATTCCTATGGAAGGAAATACAAGTTACTGGTAAGTACGGTTAGAATTACTTTTCAGAGTCAGTGCTGGGCTAAAAGATGCAGCACTGGGTTCTCTCCAGGTGAGTAAATCGGAATTCATTTTTCGGATGATTTTCGGTGAATATTTTAAAGTTCAAAAACTCCACACTTAGAAGAATTTCCAAGTGAAAGCAGTCAATGTTAGCCTATGGAAGGAAATTCAAGTAACTGGTAAGTACAGTTAAAATTACTTTTCAGGATCAGTACTGGGCTCAAAGAAGCAGCACTGAGGTCTCTCCTGATAACAGGTGAGTAAATCGGAATTCGTAGTTCGGCTGATTTTAGAGGAATATTCGTAAGTTCCAAAACTCCACACTTAGGGGCCTATTCCGATGTCGGACACGGGCAGGAGCTGTAACCGACCGACCTGCTGTCGTCAGTTACAGCCCTGCTGGTACGATGCGACAAACAGGGTTCGGTCCAATTCGTATACCTTACAATCCAAGCATGCTTTCAGACCGGAAAGTATGCTTGCAATGTACAAAGCAGGGGTGCAGTTTATCCCTGCCCCCTGTGGCTGTCACCCCAAGGTGCCTGCCTCCGGCTGCAGGGATCAATGGAGGGGCACTATAGATGCCCCCAGGCTGCCATCCGGCGGCCTCACACCCATGGGGGGTCTGCTGGGGGCCCCCAGAGACAGCTTGCAACTGCCTTTTCGCGCCAGACAGACCGGCACAAAAATGCAGTGAAAAGCTGCCATTGTACTCCCTCGGTCGCACAGATGCGACCGGGGGAGTACTGGAGGATTTCCGGACTGCGGACAGGTCTGCAATCCGGAAATCCAAGTCGGATTCCTTCCCGACCGAGCCCATCGGAATGGCTCGGTCGGGAAGGAATCCGTCCGGCACTTACCGATTCGAACATTGTTCGGAACCCTTCTGGCTGAAATCGGAATCGACCCCTTAGAAGAATTTCCAAGTGAAAGCAGTCAATGTTAGCCTATGTTAGCCTATGGATGGAAATTCAAGTAACTGGTAAGTACGGTTAGAATTACTATTCAGGATCAGTACTGGGCTCAAAGATGCAGCACTGAGGTCTCTCGTGATAACAGGTGAGTAAATCGGAATTCGTAGTTCGGATGATTGTAGAGGAATATTTGCACAATGGTGAAGGAAAGGGGCGGGGCCCGAGGTGACATGTGTGCAAACATGCCCTGTGGCGTGTTTTAAGTTGGGGAATTAATTCCTTTTCAATCCTGAGGTCCCCTGGGGGCCAACTAGTCCACCAGGTACCTCCAGTATGCGCCAGGGAGCAGTGTTGCAGAGAGGTGTTCAGAGGCCACGCCCCTTTTTATAACACTCTGCAACGCAACTCCCCAACTTAAAACGCGCCACAGGGCGTGTTTGCACACATATCATCTCAGGCCCGCCCCCCACTTTCACCACTGTGCAAACGTACCCCGTGGTGCGTTTTAAGTTGGGGGATTAAGTCCCTTTGAATCCTGAGGGTCCCTGGGGTGTGTTTGTGAGGGGCGGGCCTAGGGACGATCACGTCTCCAAGGGCCTCACCCCCTAATTAAAATTTAAAAAAAATATTTGCGGGAAGGGGGCCGCGTGTCCCCCCTCTCGCGGCCAATTCCGTGCCCCGGGGACCCCATCCCCTGGGGCGCGGCCACATTTTAAAATATTTTTATGGAGGGCCCCCCACCCAATTTTAATAAGCCCTGGGGGCTGGCGGTCCCCGGGGGCCCCCCTTTACATCTAACCCATTGTCCCCGGGATTTGGCCCCCCCCACGGGCTAACTACCAATTAAGCACGGGAGCCCGCGATTAATTTTTTTTTTTATTGGCAGGATGTGCACATCCTGCGCGCATCCTCCCGTTTAAAAAAAATATTTTTTTTTTGGGGCCTTAGGGGTCCTTGTGGGACCCCCTGAGTAGGCCTGGTGGGTCAGGGTGTTTCTACCCTGCCCCCTTTTCGCGTTTTGCAAGGTTTTTGGTGGGGGCTGCCAACACTTCCTGATTGGGAGCGTTGACAGCCAAATAGAATACAACTCGTGCATGGCAGGGTGCGCGTACGCTGCGCTTAGGGTACGCGGACCCTCCGAGGCCATAGATATATGTGTACTTTTAAATGTCATTTTCTCAGGAACTACTGAACGGATTTACACCATTTAAGCAAAAGACACGAGTCTGAAGTAAGGACTACCGCTTTGCCAAATTTGGTGTAATTCCGTTCAGCAGTTCGGGCTGTAGCTGCGGCTGAAGGTCCTATATGAAATTGCTTGGGGAAAACGTGTTTTGGGACCTCCTTTTTTCTCGGCCCCCACTTGACGAATGACCGTGAAACTTTCAGGATAGGAGCGGACCGGAGCTGGCCAAAAGTTTTAAAAGTTTTGCGAAGATTCGTCAATCGGCGCCAAAGTTATTCCAAATAGAATGTTGACTACTAGATGCTGGTTTTCGACTCTGACAGTACACTGAAGCCTGCTAACAAAGCTCCAGTTCCAGTGCTCTCTCCCAAAAAGTGACATCTGTAATTGGCATCCCCAGTTGACAGAGATCCCATCCCCCTTATAAGTGCCTGGTAAGTGGTACTGTGGTACTCATGGCATGGGTGGTAAAGGGGTACTCTGGGCCTGCAGAACTGGCTGTGTAACCCTGAGAAACCTAGGTAAACAGATGACAGCAGGTCTGCCATTGCAGACTGTGCAAACAGTGTTCACTGCTCCATTTTGACTTTGTCCTCACCATGTGTGACAGGGTCACAGCACAGTTCCTAAGTATATGTCAGTCACCCCTAGAGAATGTCACTTGTGCCTAAGGTGCAGTATATTAGGAGTATAGACATGTGAGTGCAAGGTTATATGTCTCTAGAGGGACTTTACCTTTAAAGTACACTCTAAGTGCCAGATGTACCAAAGCTTTTGCATCTCATAATGGGCTGAATCGCAATTTCGGCCCATTAGGAAATTCAAAACAACCTGTTCATGTGTTCAAAGGCCAAACATCAGTCACAATTTGTGATTTCTATCTGGTAGAAATCACAAATTGCGACTGTGATTTAGGAAATGCAAATAGAGATGACCTATTTGCGATTTCTTAAGCCTATGTAGAAAGCATTTCCTAAATTCGAATTGGACATTTAGTAAACACTATGAACATTGACTCAAAGTCGATGATAACCATGTGCAAAATTACAAAAATGCATTTAAAAATGCATTTTTAGCGTGACATGAAGCGCACATGTGCACTATGAATTTTGGGGTGCCTCCGGGGGCCCTTAAGCTCAGAAGCACCCTTCCCAAAAGCACCCTTGGATTTGGATTCCCTAAATTGCGATTTCCTATTAGGAAATTTCAATGTAGGAAATGCAAACCATTTCCTATTAGGCCCTTAGCTGGGAATGCAATAATATTTCCTGTTTGTGAATTCCTAATTGTGTAAATGTAAATGTAAATGTACAGGAATTTATATAGCGCAAATCACCAAGCGGTTTCTAAGCGCTTGCTTAGGGAACCCGTCCTGGTATTCCCCTGTGAGATAACCCCGGCAGGGTATCCGCAAGGTGAAAGCCAGGCATCCTGCCGCGAGGGGCCGTTGTGGAGATTAAGCAAACTACTGCCCAGAGTCGCAGAGTGTGAACCCGTGAATCGAGTAGGCACCGGAGCGAGAAATGTCGAGTCCATGGACATTTTAGGACTCAAGACCCCGCCGAGCCGGGAATTGAACCCTGGTCCCGGGCTGACCTCTACTTCCAGGTATTGTGATACCTACTCTGTAAGAATCGCTTTTCAATAATCGCAAATTTTGTACAAACCCTCTTTGCATATCCTATTTAGCTAGTTAGGAAATGCAAAATAAGAATTTCCTACATCTGGCTCTAAGTGATAGGTCGCCCATAGGATAACATGGGACTTGCACCCAGGCACACCTAGATTGCTAGCTCCCTTATGGTACCAACCTAATCTATAGAGTTTGGTATCAAACAACATGCCTTCTCTCCCCTTAAATGAATTTGATGCGAAGGGGAGGATGGCATTCACCCAGGTGGCTACCTAGTGGTTGCCTGCCTGGTTACCTTAGCTGGCATGTGCTTTGGATGGTAGGCCTGGGTGTACCCACCCCAGATGCTGTTAAGACAGGGTTATGACCTTCTGCCAGGCACTGTGAGCACTCCCAGGAGTGACAACAAACACTTGGGCAGGAAGGAGGTCACACTCCCTCTTCCCAAGTGTGCTAGTGAAGTGCCACATCAAAGCGGTGCACTTGGAAGGCTGCACTGTCTCTGATATACATCTGGGCTGTCCCCCTGAGGAGGACATATCCCTCCCTTGCCCCAGGCATGCTGGGACCCAGGCAAGGAAGGAAATTAGGTATGCTGGAGGTGTACACCTCCAGGAAGTCTGGCCATACCTCCAGGGTGAGCTGCCTGATCTGTACACCTAAAGGGATTTCTGCCACATTTAGGAGGGCAGAAATAGTGAACTCTAAGTAGAAAAGGTAACCTACACCACCAGATGTGGTCAACTCAGAGGTGAATTAGCTGTAAGGGACTAGCTGACCAATGGCTACTAGCTCCCACACTCCTAACTCCCCTAAATCTAAGATTTAAGGGACTCCGACACCAGAACCTCAGTTCTTATCAACTTACTTCAAAGAAGGATGTTGCTTGAACATGAAATACCTTGGAAAAAACAAGAGACAAGAAGCATTTGGCAAAACAGTCTATTTAATTAAACAGTGCGGCGGGGAGATCAGCCACAAGCATAGGGTCTGAGGACTGTCTCAATTTACAATCGGTCTAACATGGGTTTTATACAGTTCATTGATTGCAATAAAATTGTTTATGTGATCCATTTTGGTAAGGAATGTGAACGTCTGTCTTTGGAGTCATAAATTAATGTATTGGATGAGGAATCAAGGTAGGCCTCAACCTTGCGTGGACACAGTGCAGCCAGTGGGTAACGTTCAGATGTCCGACATGGGGAGCCCGTGATCAATGAGTTCACTGTGTGTGCTGTGTCCTGATTGGCTATGTGTTCTTAACTTCATGTGGCATCTGACTTTATGATGTTCTGGAACGAACAAACCACTCCAGCCATGTGTGCTTTATTGGGGCCAATCTCCTTGGACCACTATGGTGCTGCTGTGCCCATCTGTGGGACTGGTCTGGGACTTCCAGTTCACACATTTTTCTGCCGGCTACATGCCACCCCACCTGTGACCTGTCAATCAATGTATTTATGACTCGGAGTTGGTGTGGAGTTCACAACGGGCAAATACTTCAATAAAGATGCAATTTTACTTTTATACATGAAAGTATCATTATTCATATTGACATAGACTTTTTCAGTATTAACAAGGACCCCAAGAAGACCGTTTCACTGACAAAAAGAATTGCACAAAAAAGGGAAGGACACCCTGGGCCTGTGGCAACACTGCTTGGAACTGTGTGATCAACTTTTGTCCTTGGCCAAACCTTGCCAATCCCTGGCAGAGGGACCCCTGTAGAAGCCAGAAGCACCCTCAGACTCCCCTGGATTGGTAAAACAACTCTCTGCATCTGAAGAATTGCTGGCATTGGGCCCCCGAGGGATCGTCCAAAAGTAAATGGCGAAGTGCATTCTGCGTGTATTAGTCTGGCTTTCGCCAAAGTATCAAGCCACTACCGCACTCCCTTGGACCGCAAGATATCGAAGTTCATTTATTTTATTTTTACCACTACCAAGGCTTGTTGGTTACCAGTCGGGTAACTGATCCCTTAACTTGACACTACATTAAGAGGGCACTTAACAACACCTGTGACTGACGTCAGCAACGGTAAAAGCAGCTTGTGCGTGACTCCCTTTTAAAGACCTCTGACAGCCAGAACAACCACTGCACCCAGACTCCACGGGCCAGGTAAAATTGAACTGACTGTTCGGCCCTGGTCCTGGAACCCCAAATACCTCTACTCTGCTTGGGTACAACTTAACTCGACTCCTAAGTGACAGATTGTCACTAGCAAATGTTCCCATTGACCGCAATGTTAAATGTCTATACTTTTAATGCATTTCTTTTCTAATGCTTAGATAATCCATAATTCCATTTATATGTTTGCGAACAGGTTAGTTTTGGTGTCTAAATTTATATAAAAATATATTCTATTTTTATAATTCGGTGTTGAATTTTTCTGGAGTCTTGTCAATTACTTATGCACCCTTATGGTACTGTAAAATACAAAAAACATGTTCCTCCAGTAATGCAGGACTGAGCTAAGGATTATTGTGATGAATTCAAGGATCATCTTTGAGGCATTGTGATAATATATTGCATGGTAAGGACACTCATCCATACCATGTAATGTTCCTCTTTCCTGCAGAGAGTGTTGTCTGCAAACAAGAGAGTGGGGTGTAAATGCCTGCAGATTTTAGATCATCATGATTGTAGTTTGACAACCACAGTACTGCTCCATTAATATAGAGACTGAACACCGTGGGGGCAAGCATGCATCCATGTCTTACTCCACAATTATGGGTATCCTGTCAGTCAAATCCCCATCCAAATTTCACCTAGCCTGTGCAAAAGTCTCCCTTGGAGTATTTTCTTAAAAAGATCATCTAGGATGCCATATTTTTCTATCACCCTCCATAATGTATCCATGGGCATCATGTTGAAGGCAGCCCTCAGGTCCATGAAGGCCCATATAAATGGTTCTACCTCAGGGCAACATATTTCCAAGATATTGTCCTGAAGCGGAATACCTGGTCCAAGGTGCTGAACTTACATCTGAAGTCTGCTTGACTGTCTGAGAGGATGTGGTGGTTTGTCATCCATGATGGACGTCTTGATAGTATCTGTCTACAAAAGATCTTTTGGCTATTGTAGATCAAACTGATCAGCCTATAATTAGAAAGAGAATCCTGTCTCCCCTTCTTGTAGATAGGTCCCTCTAATGATAGCATTACCCAGGGTATTCAGAAATGGGACCCAAATCTTATTTATTTTGTGGTTATAAGTATAATGTGTATACTAAAATGTTTAAGAAATATATAGAAATGATGAAAATTAGTAAGTGCTATATATGTACTTACCTTTGGAGGAGTGTGGCTCACTGATTAGAGCGGCAGACCCTGATGCAGAGGTCTGGCCCGGGACCAGGGTTCAATTCCCGACGCGGCAGGGTCCTGAGTCCAAAAATGTCCACGGACTCGATAATTCTCCCCTCGGTGCCTATTCTAATCATGGGGTCCCACGCTGCAACTCTGGGCAATAGTTGCTTAATCTCCACTACCGATGCCCACCCGCTGCAGGATGCCTGGCTTTCACCCTGGGGATACCCAGTAGGGGTTATCTCACAGGGAAAAGCCAGGACGGGTTCCCAAGGCAAGCGCCTTGATGCCTTCAGGTGATACGTGCGCTATATAAGTCGCAATACATACAATACATTTACCTTTCCACATCGGCTGGGGAGGGTCAGACATATGTACAATTGGAGATTTAATATTCATTGTCTTGTGGTATTTTCATTGCTATTTTTAATCACGAAGAATATCTTTGTCCTTATTTGATTGATTTTAATTTCCCTTCAGAGAATTTGTTTATTAATGAGAATAATAGGGAAATTAAATATGGTGAGTATTTGAGGGGGAGTGCACATAACAGATATGATACTAACTAGGATAGGAAGCATTTATGTTTATTGAGTAAAGAGGAGCATTATTTATTTAGATAACATAATGAAAAGGGGTAAAAATTGTAAGAAATTTGGTAGAGCAAAAGATTGTTTTAGAAAAATAAGAGAAGAAGAAGAATTTATCTTTTCAGGCTTATATCCTAGATTGAGAATAGCACAGGAAAGGGAAGGTGAAATGTGTATGGTGAGGCATAGTCCAATTGAAGAGTTTGTATGTGAGAGTGTGTACAACACATCTTATGAAGGCAGTGGAAATATTTTGTCTGTAGGAAAAATATTTATGAGGGGGAGCTATTAGGTTTGTGTTGAGATTGCTTATTTTAACTTGTTGAGAAATTGGGTGGAGGGGAGAGTTCATGTTTTAGTTTTCTCTTGAATTATTCTCGTAGAGGAGTTGAATGATGAACATAATGTGAGGAGAATGAAATGGAGCTTTGGACAAGTAGTTTTAGATATTTTAGGAGCTACTATTCCTTTGATGGGGATAACAATGAATAATGTTTTTATTAGTGGAGTGTCAACAGTGGTAGATGGACTTGCTCTGGATGCAGCAGGATCTTTTAGAATGGTGAATGTAGAGATAGTACCAATTAGAGCAATTTTCATGCAGAATCAGCCTTTGTAGGAAGCTCTCTCTGCATATACTATACCAAAGTAGGGTATAGTGTGCACAGAGTCCAGTGGTTCTCCGGAGGTATAGCAAAGGCTAAATTAGATAATCACCAACAGTTCTATTGTGGTAGTGCCGTCGAGCAGTTCAGTATCATGAGGGTGTGTTAGGCATTTATTGTATTCAGTCAAAGATGTTACACGCCCAGAGACAGAATCCAGACCATTTAGGTAAGTAATAAAAAAGGTATACTTATGGTTTATTTATAGAACCAAGCAAGACTTGGTACAGGTAGGGCAGGTAATAAGTGCTTTGAAATGCACGACTGTTCAAGGAAATGCAGTTATTCTAGTCATTGTAATAGTTACAGGTTGATATCACTTGGCATTACACAGTAAATACTCTCTGATTACTTTCGGATTAAGTTACAATAGTGGTCATTGTTCCCCCTATATGAGCAGTTCTACATAGAACACTTTCTAGACCCAAAATCTCATACTATGAGTCCCTGTGGGAGGAAAAATGGTTATTGATCTCAGTAGTAAGTATTTGACTTACACGGTTGAGGTTTCGGGGTTAGGACCAAGGTTCCCCAAGATCTAAGTGGGCACTCTGGTTACACCACCAGGCGCACTAGGGTGGCAAGGTGCAGAGTGCAGGGGCCCCATATTAGCCAACGGGCTATGGGGGCTTTTGGGTGGGGTCTGCTGGCAAGTAGGCTACTTGAGTAATGTTGCTGTCGGCACTTCAGAGGCCGACCGACACAAGAACTGCACCACCAGCAGCACCATGGCGGCCGGCTGCAGGAGGTAAAGCAGACATTGCTGTCACTGGTCTTCTCAGTGGAGACCATTGGTTTCAGAAAGTTGCTGGCTCGGTTGGGAGGACTTCTTGGAGGAGACCAATGACTGGGAAGGGGACTGGGAATCTGGGAGGATGCTTGGACACCATTGGATGGGCTACCGAAGGAGGGGAAGGCGTCGAGGGCTGGGGTGTCTTCGGTGTCGCTTTCCTTAGGCTGCGGTCAGTTGCAGTCGGCATCAGTCAGTCAGACCGGGTCGGACTTCCTGGACCGCTTCAGTCAAGGGAGCAGTTGTCTTACCGCCTTTGGTTGAGGGAACCCTTCAAGTAAAGGCTGCAGGTTTAGAGTTGAAGCTTGTGGGAGGTCTGGGGTCACAAGATCCCAACTTAGGATCACTGGGGGGGCCTCTTTGGAGTATGGGGGGACTCGACTTCATTCTGTGGCGCAGGGTGCAGAGTGGTGCAGATTCAGACGGTTTTAGCAAGTCCGGTGCTCACGGGTATACAGAGACTGTTTGTTGAGTGCAGGGCAGGTCCTTTGGGCTCTGGAGGTTCTGCTGCTGCTGGACACACCAGTTTCTTCACTTCTAGGCAGGTCCTGGTTGAGACAGGCCGGTAGGGCTGGGGCCAAGTCAGTTGGTGTCATCGGTTTCTGCCTGGATCAGCCGGCTTTTCGGTCCTTCTTCTTTCTTCCTCGAATCTGAGGAATCCCCCTATTATGCCACTCTCCAGTGGGAAGGGGCATGAGCCTCATCCTAATTGGCTGAATCCCCTCATCTTCAAGATGGAGGGGACTGAGATGTGTGCTTCACCTCGCTTCCCTCACCTGAGGGGTGGGGTTGGCAATGGTGAGCACATCTCTCTTCCTAACTTGTGTTTCCCACCAATTTTCCCACCCAAGTGGGGTTCAGAACAGGTGGGATTTAGTTGCTGGGGGCAGCAAAAGGCATGGACAGCATCCAAAGGCGGCAGGCCTCTGAAGCTTCCCCTTTTGTGGGTGTAGCCCATCTTGGGGGAGGAGGCATGACACCTCTAAGCCAGGAAGGGCTTTGTTTCTGGACCCAGAGAGCGGAGGCCTTCTACCCAGGGGTCCAGAAACCTTTCTGGTGATGGTAATTGCGGGAAGCCTTTTCAGGAACTGCACTAGGGCTGGTCGGCTTTCAGGGGCATCTCTAAGATGTCCTCTGAGTGCATTTTACATTAAATCCTACACTGGCATCAGTGTGGGTTTAATGTGCTGAGATGTTTTTTTACCAAACTTCCCCGTTTTTAGTAAAGCCATGATTGAGATGTGAAGTTCATAGTGACCAACTCCAAGACCATTTATTCTTTATGGCTTTACTACACTTACAATGTCTATGAATGGACTTAAACACTGTAGGGGTACAGGGCTCATACCTCTGTACCCTCACCTTAGAACTAGTGCACCCTGCTAGAGGGGTGACTTACCTAGGCCTTAGGCAGTTTATTGCAGGCATGGCACGCAGGAGTGTGTGCCATGTCAACTCTTCACTTTTCTCTGCACCAAAACATGCAGCTTGCTGTGGCAGAGTGTGTAGGTTATGGTGCAGGGTCCCTAAGGGTGGCACAATAGGTGCTGCAGCTCTCAGAGGTCTTCCTTGGTCGCAGTGCCATTGGAAGCCATGGTACTGTTTACCATGGCTTGCCTGTGGCCAGGAATGTGCCAATTGTGGATAGAAAGATACCATTTTGGCAAAGAACACAGGCCCTGGGACCTTGATTGGCAGTGTCCCAGGGCACATCAAGTCGGGTTGCATGAGATGTCAGGCAAAAATAGGGGGTAACCATGCAAAGAAGGGGTACTTTCCTACAGCTTGCATTAGGTATTCTTTTGGGAAAGAGGGCTGAGTCACTAACGTAAGGTAATTAAGGCTAAGAGGTTGTGTACTTGCATAGCAAATTATAGTGGAGTAATTGATTATTTTATTACTAGCATAACTAATTTGACCCATGAAATTAGATTTCTGAAGGAACGAGGACTACGGGAGACTGTAGGATCTTGAAGGAGTTGGAGAATTAGTTTTGGCAAACTAGGAAATATTGGTGGTGCTGTTCTTAACTTAATTCTAACATTTATAATAATTATAATGATTTGTGCAATTATTATATTTCTCTTTCTAAAAATATTAGTGTATATGATTGGTAGATATAATTGGTAGGTTTAAAAGTAGTAACCTATCAAGGAAGAGAAAAAAAATAATGGATTTGGAAATGGACAACTACAGGATTGAGTATATCAACAATTAAAGCAGATGGACTAGAATGATTGATTATCTAAGAAGATGAAGGTTTCAATGAACTAATGGCTAATTAATGAAGTTTATTAACTTATTAATAATAAATAATCAAGGTGAGTTTTGTAGAAGTGTTTGTTCAAAATATGCAAGTTTAGGTGACAACTTATTTCTGTGAAATATTTGATTATTTTGCTTAGAAGTATGATCGTTAATGTAGCGTACTTGTGTCACATTTTCATGCATGAAACCATTTATTTAAAATGGATGCAGTTTCTGGTGCTCTGCTCATCTTGCTCCTTGTCATTCTTCCCTCCCAATCAGTGGCCCACTGTGAGTCTTCTCTCCCCGCAGTTTCCGATGGAGCACAGAGTGCTCTTACGTAAAAGGACAGTTGCATTAGAAAGCATGTATTGTGAATGAAACTTTGCATTGTGTTCCTGTTGTATAATTTTGATGGATTTCCACTTTAAGTTCAAATGCAGGTTGGGAGGGGGTACGACACTCCCTAACCACAGTGACACAAATACCGATCCCAGATGACGCCCTGGCTTGCCTGGTGCGCCTTTGCAGGCGCTCCCGGGTTCAGAAAGTGCGTCTAAGGTTTGAGGATCTGGCCCTCATCTTGGCAATCTGGTTGATTGCAATGAGGTGGAAGTCCCCCAGATGCCCGGCAGTCACGATCTGGCAGATGAACGTGCTCCAATGGGGAAGAGCGGAGGGGGCTGTCCTCCGGAGGGAGGAAGAGAGAGGGTTGAGGCAACAACTCATCTCCCTGGACTGGGAGGCCATGCTGATTGAGCTGGAGACATTAGACCTGGCTCCCGCACAGGACGCCACGTCACAGTAAAGCGAAGAGTGTGAGTCCATTTGTGCCTGTACGGCCCGTGGAACAGGGATATTGTGATTCTACCCTGTACAATGTACCCTTGGGTGCTCGCTCTTAGAGTGACTCCCTGCTATCATCATCGACGACCCAGTGCGACTTGCCAGGAGGGGGTTAGGGTGGGAGAGGAGAGTGGGTGGGGGGGACAGTTTGGGGTTTCCTTTATGTCACTGATTTGACTTTAAATATGCACTACTTTGAATTATGGATATGACACTACTTGTTCATTATTGGTTTGGAGAAGGGGTCAGGCTATAGATATTCTTTGTACGCTTCTCTTACACTGAAAGATCTTGGGCAACTAAATTGTTGTGTATAAATGCACTGGTAAGGTTATGATGGGAGAAAACCAAAAAAGACTGTATTTGAAATGTTTGTGCAAGATAGTGCATGATATATTGCGGTCATCAATAACGTGTGTTAAAAAAAAGAAGTTCAAATGCAGGTGTGCAGAAGAACATAATTCTATGAGCTATCGTTTGAAAAATGTCAGTCATACCATGCTGAGTCTGCAGATTAGCTAATTTTTAAGCATAGATTGTGGATAAAGACCCCTGGTTTTGAAGGATTGGTAGAGACTTCTCATTTTACTCCCAAGTCTCTGTCCGATTATGTTGAGACTTTCTTTTCCTCCCATAGGGTGCTGTCAGTACTCTTTAAGAATTTGACACTTAGAATCATGAGAAATTAAATTGCCTAGCTATGGATTCTATTATGACTTTGTGATTCTGTACATGAGTCTTCATGCCATGCTATGCATTTTTTCAGTATTACTTTATTAATAATTCTGTATGAAATATTTTACATGTTATTCGGAACTAGAACACCGTTCTTGAGTGGTCCTAGTTTCTAATTTTGGATTCTACTCTGCTAAATTATTGAGCTATTTATGGGAGGGTAGACTCTTGCTGATAGATCAATGAAAGAACCCAGAGCTGAACTGCTTATGGTGAAAATTGGGATGCACAAGATATGAAGATTTTGGGGATTGGCTCCATCAACATTTTCCATATAATTATGAATTTACCACATTTGCTACATGATTGATCATGTACTTCATAATCTGTAGATTTTAACAAAATACATTTTGTTTCTAGCTCAAATGGATCAAAAGTTACAAAAAATGTGGCAACATGTGTTCCTGTGCAATGGAAGGCCCTTCAAAAAGATTAACTAGGCAGCTTTCAATTGCCTATTGCTGTATTAGAGTGTTAAACTGGCATATTTGCCAGTGTTACTGATAGAGCGCGCGAGGTCACCCAGCCAATGATTCTGCCGTTTCCGGCTTCAGGGCCCATATACTTTCAATTCACACTATTCATTGTCCAGGCGACTTCACGGGCTGCTACCAATTTGTGTGAATTCCCTACCGTTATTACTCAGTGTACCCGACTTACCATCCACCGACACGGGTACCTATGACCTCAACGGATCAGGGGCCTAGCTGTAAAAGGAAAGGCAGCAAATGCAAATTCAAATGACATTCAATACTGTTGTAAAATGGCCACGGACAACTGGAAGTTTTAAAAGCTTTATCTAAAGTTCGTTTTCATCAAGCATCAAACTTACAAGAATAAGGCAATCAATAATCAAGATAACGAAAAGTACATAACTATAGAGAAATAAAGTCAGGGTAATCATAGAAACGCTAATATGAGATGCAACAAGAAACACTATGCATTCAGGGCAAAGATTCTTTAGATAGTTTAAGTAAGGCCGTTCTAGACCATATCAGAAAATGACAAACTACAATGCAAAATATGATTTCTAAAAGGTAGGGTAACATGGGAACATATTAAGAAAATATGCAAATGACTTTACGTTTCAATAGTTTGCGGCAAAAGCATGGAAAAATCAACATATGCAAAGGTGTCTCTTTATTGAAGCCAGAAAAATAGAAAGGTGCAAGTTTAAAGAACTTAGAGCAGTATTTACCTAGACTGGTGTGGAAACCAAACCCTGGCCACGGGTCAGTTAAGGACAGGAAACCCTCAAGGAAGAATACCCCTCAAAGGACAGCAGGTGCAGAATGGACACCCAGGACAGGACAGGATACCCTCAGATTAGGAATCAGGACAGGACCTCAGGACAGGACAGCAAACCCTCAGGACAGGACCGCTCAGGACAGGACCGCACCCGCAGTTTGGAAGCAACGCCTGCGCTCCACCCTTTCTGCAGCTTATCGATCAAGACCCCGATTGGGTCAGCGAACTCCCAGCAAAGTGCTTCGCCGGCACTTTAAGGTTTAGTAAAACCTTAGTCTGTGGTCAATTTCGGACAGAGTGCTCCGCAGCGCTCTGTATCTTCAGTCACCTATTGAGTACGATGGGTCAGTGACAGGTCAGCTAAACCAGACAAGTCGGACAAATTCCCTAGGTGAACCCAGGGTAGATATACTGTTTTGGGACAGGGTACCACCCCCCAAATGTTGCAAAGTGTCAGAATCCCCAATTTCGATTGGTCCAAAGGTAGGATTTGGATAACACACCAATCGTAACACACTATTTGGATGCTTCATTTACATATCTGGGTACCGCCTACCGAGATTGGGGTTCCCATGAGAAAACTCAGAGAAATACAATAGAGATATAACATTGTTTCGGAATAGGAACATGTGACTCCGTCCTGCTGAGGTTGCAGGTCAGTTCTCAGGAGCATCTTGCCCATCACTGCCAACTGGCGGTGTTCCATCAGCCAAGGTTGTCGGTGCCCCAGAAAGTCGCACATGCGTAGAAGGGACCTCCAAGATGGCTTTTGGTGCCGTCAGACCCCCATTCCCTGCGGTACATGAAAAGTAAGCGAAAACAAATTAATACATAGAAATAACATTATGAAAACCCATCACAGGGTTTGTACTTTCAACTTATCACTAAGAAATATACTTATGCAGTCTAAATGTTAGCTACATATCAACAGTCACAAGAGCAGTGGCATGAGCAGTACCACGTTATCGGCAAAGCTATGTATTACGCATGCGCATAATTTTCCCTCCAACTCTGCAGACACGTCAGGACACGTGAGTGTGGCTGACGCATGCGCAGTAACTAAATACAAGCGGCGGACATTTTAAATGACTCGAGTAAATTATTTTAGTAAAACACATATGCAAGCGTCGGGAAACCTCGTTTAACATAAAATAAACATTAGTAAGACATACAATTATTACTTTGTTACACACAGACGAGATTCATGAATACAGCAAGTCGCAAAATATGCGAAGCTTTGCTTCATCAATCCCCTCTTTGATGATATTTACTATCATCACAAAATAAATGGAACCAGATGCCAACTTTTCTTTCACACTTTATACAGCTCTATCTCTTCCAGCAATCGCTCCAGCTTTTCTCTTTCAGTTTTGGTAGGGTGAGAATTCTTCACCTTTTTATAGATCTGATTATTCATTTCTTCTAATTCAAGCTCATCCACACTTCGTTTCACCCCTCTTGCATTCACTTCATGTTTTCTGGTGTGCTTACGACACTTGCAGCAGACAAATATGAAAAATAGGATGAGACCTATAATTCCAATTGGCATCAGTACCTTGAACAATAAACTTTTACCTACGCTAGCAAGCCAATGACCTACATTTGAGAGACCATCTACCAGTCTCTTCCAGGCACTATCAACCTCGAGTGGTTTGAATTCCTTTGCCAAATTAGTAATGTTTTTCACATATCTTTTGAGCTGTACACTTTTATCCGGAATATAAGTGCAACAATGTTGCGCCTTCAACATCCGGCAGACTCCGCCCTCTTTCGCCAATAAGGTATCAAGAGCAAGTCGATTCTGTAAAACCATTGATCTAATCGCAACCATTTCGGTATTGACCAGCAGAAATCCATGAGCTGTGTCAGTAGACAACACATCCACTATAGTAGACAATTTGCAAATTCTGTGAGTGTTCAGAACCACTCCCACTCCAGGTATCAGTGCACTGAAAATACTACCCATAATTTCACCTATACTTTCTCTTTTACTACGCGCTAAGCCATTAGTATTTTCACTGCTTCCAGCAACTCCATTCACATGGTATATTTTTGGGAAGACAATGCCAAAATAGCAGCTTCCATACCAGTGATCCGGCAATTTGAAATAAGCCTTGTCCCCACAAATATAATAAATTCCAGGAAACACAGGCTCTGACCCATTTTTGAAACCCCAACCTCCAATTACCTTGTAATTATGTTCGCATTCACTGGAACCAATGAAAATGTTATTATAATAGCTAGTCTTCTCGCGGTGAAGACATAGCTTGCCTTTCTTTTCAAAATCCAGCAACAGAGCAGGACCCGCCCCACCAGTTGAGGTGCCTTCCATGTTCTCTCCCCATCTTGGCTTTTTCTGACTTTCGTCATTAGCCTTGTTCTGTATTTTAATTCTCCTTTTCTCTGCCATGTTCAGGAACATCTTTTCCTGCTCACGCAAAGAACAAGTCAAGTTATCTCTGTGTGCGTCCGCTATGTCAATGTTACCTATAGTCAGAAAGTAGTCTCCCATATATCGTATTATGTCACTTTTGGTATGTACAGGATTCAAGTTCCCACGTATAGGAAGCTCAGAAAAGATCACGTCATTGTTAGAGTAATAGTACTGTAACGGTCCTCTTTTGTAAAATAAACTAGCTAAAATACTGCAGGAGATTCCATATGTCAACGGCAAGTGATGGTATGTCACGCCTTCAGCCACAGAGGTAGGTAGCTTCATGCAGACATAGCAATCTTCAATTTCCATAGTCTCTACATAGTGTATTAACAAGTTTGCGAAAACATTTAAGTGTGTCCTGTTCTTAACTCCATGAAAATGTAGTCCTCCCTCATCTGATGCTTGTAAGTCTTGTTTTGTTTGTCTCAGTGCTCTCTCATGTCTTGCTACACTCTGTGTTGTCAGCTCCTCACTGTCAGTATTTACAATTTCAGTAGGGACAATGTTAGTATCTTTACTTACAGCAAAGGGAATGAAAATTGTTAGTCCTATCCAAACTAATATCAGGACAACTACACTACAGACACATACCTTGCAGCAAGTTTTGCAACAGCTGCGACTAGGTCTACCATTCACGTTTGAATCAGACATTTTGGCTTCAGAAGAAGTTTCTCAACCCCTCTTTGTGACTTTACACGAGTAGCTTACTTTGTGCAAATTCACGGTGGTTCTTCTTCTTCTTCGTCAGAGTACTCAGGGACGGGCTCTCCGTCGCTTACGTCAGTTATATCAAGATCTTCAAGTTCTTCCAACACAAGTGTCCATTCAGGTGACTTGTACTTCTTGTTTTGTCTTTTTATTCGATCACTCCTTCTTTTGGACGTACCTTCTTGTTGCTCAGCTATGCGAGCACTTCTCCTTTCTTCTGCACGTTTTTCTTCCACCGTTTTTATCCTTAGTCTCAATTTCTTTACGAATCTAGGCTCAAGATGCTTCCTTTTCTTAAGTCTTTTGATTGGTACTTGGACTTCGTTTCCTTCTCTTGCCCTTTTGTTCTCATTAACAGTTGGCAATTCTGTTTCAGTCTCTTCCTCTTCTATCTGACTAATTCCAGGGCTCGTATCTATTTCTTCTGCCTGGTTACTAATCTGGCCTTGTTCAGGTAAATTGTTTGTTTGCTCTTCAAGTGTCTCTGACTCTGTTTCCTGAACACGTTCTTCTAATTCTATCTGATCCTGTTCGAGCACTTCGATCTCTGGACTTTCTTCTGCTCGAACTATTACACTATGTCTAGTCTGTCCCTTCCCGATATCAGGAGTCAGTGGAGGAGTATCAAACACTTGCTCTGTATCCTTCACCTGTTCAGTATCGGGCACTGGCTCTGGAGCATCCACTTGTTCTGTATCAATCACGTGCTCTGTCCCTGTCTGACCTTCTCCTTCCTCAGTTTTGATGTGAATCTCAAGATTCTGAGGTTCTTCGCCTATGCCTTGCTTTTCCTCTCTAGTCCACTCTCTACCTTCCCGAAGTCGCTCACTTGTTCGAATGGGATCTTCAGTGAGATCAATCAAGGGAATCCACTCCTCTGGCCATATGCTTGGCAGCTCGTCTTCAGCTACTTCCGGCTCAGCTTCTTGGACCCCATCAGCAGGCTGGGCTCTTGGTAGTTCGTTATCAACTATTCCTGGGCCAACGTCTGCTGATCCTGCAGCTCGACTGGTACTGGGCTGTACGTCGTCAGTTACTTCCGGTCTGGCTCCTGCAGAGTCCTCTGCTGGACGTCCTTCTGCTTCAGGCACCTCGTCTGGTAATACCTTCTGGGTGTGGCTGGCGTGTACCCAGCGTGGAACTCCTGCACACTTTACTGCTGTGGTAGTTACCAGGATCACTTGACGTTTCTCTCCCCACCTTGGCTCCAGGCAGCTCTTCCGAGTATGCTTCTTTATCTTCACCCAGTCCCCCGGGACCAGTTTGTGGAGAGGAGTCGTTGGATTGAGGATGGCGTCTTCTCCGATCTGGCGAGAGATAGAACGCACTTGGTCACCCAATCTCTTGCAGTATTCAAGCACCAAATCATCAGTAATACTCAACAGTTTGCTTCCTGGTACCCATGCTTGTCTCATCACTCTTCCCATAATGATTTCATGGGGACTTAGGCCTGTCTTGCGGTCAGGAACACTTCTGAGTCCCATCAGGACCAGGGGCAGGGCCTTCACCCAGGTCAATTTAGATGCATCACACAGTTTTGCTAGTCTGTTTTTGATAGTTCCATTTATTTGTTCCACTGCTCCAGAAGCCTCTGGACGGTAGGCACAGTGAAGCTTTTGTGAGATTCCAAAGGCCTTACAGAGTTCGTCAATAACTTCATTCTGAAAATGTGAGCCTTGATCTGATTCAATAGTGACTGGAACCCCGAACCTAGGTATCAGTTCTTTCAGTAAACACTTAGCTACTGTTTTTGCGTCATTTTGGGGAGTAGGGAAAGCTTCCACCCACTTCGAAAATAAACAGACCATGACAAGGACATATCGCTTCCCTTCACAATGGGGCATGGTGATGAAATCAACCTGTATTCTTACAAAGGGACCCCCGGACCTCCCAATTTTCCCCAGTTCCACCACAGTCCTCTTCCCTGGGTTCATCTTTTGACATGACAGGCACCTCTGGCAGAGGGACTCTGCTACTTTTCTGAACTTTTTACTGTACCAAGTCTGTTGGAACACTAGAATCATGGCATCCCTACCAATGTGTGATCCTTCATGTATCAACCTCGCCATTGTGCTAAGTAGGTGTCTAGGCAACACAGGCATACCAGTTGGACCTAAAATGACACCATCCACACGTCTTGGTCGACACCCATCTTCCTTCCACTTCTCTCTTTCTTGCCAAGGTGCCGCCTGCTGCCACTCTTTCACTTCATCCCATGTGGGCACTTCTTCAAACACCTGAAGTTGGCAGCTGGTTCCTGGCCCCCCTCGTTTTGGGTTTACGATATACCGATCTCTGGCGCACCATTGGGCCACTCGATCAGCAAAATCGTTTCCCAGTGATACAGTGTCCATGCTCTTCTTATGAGCAACACATTTTACCACTGCCAGTTCCTTTGGCAACTGGATTGCCTCTAAAAGGTCTTGAACAACTTTTCCATTTCGTATAGGGGTACCTGATGAAGTCAGGAACTCCCTTTGTAGCCACAACTGGCCAAAGTCATGCACAACCCCATAACAGTACTGACTGTCAGTATACACTGTTATGCGTAGGTTTTTCCCAATTTGGCAGGCTTTTATCATAGCGATCAATTCGGCTACTTGTGCAGACTTTATGTGATATAGATAACCTGCTTCTTCAATTTTCTCCAAGGAGACTACCGCATAGGCAGCACTCAGGCCTCCTTGTTCATGCCTTAGACATGAACCATCTACAAATAATTCTTTGTCATGCATAGGCAATGGCGTTTCTTTTATGTCTGGGCGTGGCTTGGTGTTGAATTCTGTTAAATCAATGCAATCATGCTCATCATCCACCCCCCCTTCCATATCCTTTGGGTCGGGGAGTAAGGTGGCTGGGTTCAGAATACTGCATCTAACAATGTTTACATTTGCAGCACCCACAAGAATCCTCTCGTATTTAGTCAGCCGACTAGGGGTGAGATACTGAGTTTTAGTTCTGGTCAATAAAATTACCACTCCATGTGGGACATACACAGTTACCGGATGTCCCATGACAATTGACTCACTCTGCTCTAAACTGGCACAGGTAGCAGCTACTGCTTTCAGACAACCAGGTAATCCAGCAGCCACTGGATCCAAGGTGGCAGAGAAATATGCTCCAGGCCTCCTCGTTGTGCCATGATTTTGTGTCAGAACTGACAACGCGCAATTATCGCGAGTGTCACAAAATAGGGCGAATTCTTTGGAATAGTCTGGCATTCCCAATGCAGGAGCTGTACACAGACAATCTCGCAGTTTGGTGAAGGCTGTTAAGCTTTCATCATTCCATTCTACAATATCAGGTGTTCCTCTCTTGGTCATTTTTATCAAGGGCCTAGCTAGGACTGCAAATCCCAGAATCCACTGCCTGCTGTACCCTATCACACCCAGGAACATTCTGATCTCTTTCTGAGTACGGGGCAACTGCATCTTTTGAATTATTCTCACTCTTTCGGATGTCACTTTCCTGACACCTTTTTCTATCTGGTGCCCCAGATATTTTACTGATTTTGCACAGAACTGTAATTTGTCAGGGGCCACTTTGTGTCCCTTTTCACACAGGTGATTCAGTAGGGCAATGGTGTCAATCACGCAATCCCTATGACTTTTAGACGCCACCAAGAGGTCGTCTATGTATTGCACTAAGACAGAGTTTCCAGGTAAGACCAAAGTTTCCAAACATTTTTTCAAGATCTGATTAAAGATAGAGGGGCTCTCTGTGTACCCTTGAGGGACCCGGTTCCAGCAATACACGTGACCATTGAAGGCAAATGAGAAAAGAAATTTGCTATCTGGATGCAAGGGAATGGAAAAGAATGCATGACACAGGTCTATCACAGTGAACCACTCAGCATCCCAGGGAATCTGATACAGAATCACTGCTGGGTTCGGGACAATAGGGCAACAGGGGACTACTATCTTGTTGACTTTCCGTAGATCCTGCACTACTCTGTACTTGCCACTAGGCTTCTTGATGCCCATAATCGGGGAGTTACATGGGCTACTCATTACCTCCTGTATGATGTTTCCTTCTAGCAATTTCTGTATTTCCAGAGTAACACCAGCTTTCACTTCTGCATTCATTCTGTAGGGTTTAGTATTGGGGTATACTGCATTGTCCTTTATTGCTATCTGTATGGGGTCCACGTTTTTCATTAACCCTACATCTTTCCCAGTAAAGTCCCATACCTCTGGCTTCACTGCTTCTTGTAGTTCTCTGGGCAAATCCTGCATGGTCATTCGTTTAATTTCTGAGTCAGGTCTGATCAGCATTAATTTATAAATGCCGTCCTCATCTGGGGTCTGAATTTCAACACCCTTTGGTGTGCAAAAGATGGTACAGTTCATTTTGCACAGCAAATCACGTCCCAGTAAGTTTACTGGACTGGTGTCGCAAACGACAAATCTATGCATTTCCTTAAAGTTTCCAATTGAGATCTCCATGGGCTTGGTAACGGGAGTACTAATCAATTGATTAGATACACCCACTACTTGGATGGCTTCTCCCGAGAGGGGTAGGTTTGGAACATCCACTGTTCTCACAGTAGAACGGGTAGCGCCAGTGTCCAACAGAAAGGTGACATCATTTCCGTCAACCTTTCCTTCAATGTATGGTCCGGACTGGTCTACCGGCAAGGAGGCGCCAAGTACGCACTCCTCGTCCTCCCCTCTCAGGCCCCGTCAGTACTGGTCATCACAAAGGAAGGTATCATTCAATAGATACTGCGAAGTTGCTGCATTTCTGTTCTCATTGCTTTCCCAGACTTCTATCTCATCACCCTCTGTCGCTTTCCCCCTATGCACTTGCTTAGGAGCTCGGGGCACCTGCACCGTTTTTACCTGTGGTTGAGTCTTTCTTGGTCTTTCTTTCTGCGTCTGTGGAGTTAAATCAGGAGTTTTGGGGTTATCATCTGGCAAATAAGGACACTCGTTACACCAGTGTCCCATTTCGCCGCACTGATGGCAGGGAAATTTCTTCACAGCCTCTTCCCTGCTCATTTTGGGCCGGGGCTTGCCTCCTCCCCCTCCCCCAGGACCTTCGTTCTTAGCATTTTTGACCATGTTACTCAACTGCTTTTCCTGCTGTTCTGCGAGCTTCACCTGAGCCCACATGACCTTCTCTTTGAGAGCCTTTTTCTTTTCTGCCATTTCGTCCTCGCAGTACTTTGCGTACCGCAGGACCTCGTCTACCTTTTTGGAGTGCCAACAGATTTTGTTATCTTTTATCCACTGACAAATTTCAGGTCTTAAACCGTTTACAAACCTGTAAATAAAGTGCGTCATATCCTTCATCTCGATGTTATCTATACCACTGTAGGTTTTAAACACCTGCAACAGCCTTTCATAATAGGAGTGCACTGTCTCATCTCTTTCCTGCGTTGTTCTATCTATCCTGGTCCAATCAGTTTCCTTTGCGGGCACCTTTTCTTTCAAGTGCTGAATTACCTGCTCATATTTTCTCATGACTTCCTTCGAAGGTTCCCCTGTTTCTTTATCTCTTGTGTACTCCTCACTAGGCCAGGCTATGGCTATTTTACACTCGGTCCATAGATCGACCGGGACCACAATGTCGAAAAACCCATCCAGGTCTTTCCACAGGCATTTTTGCACCTTTACGAACCTTTCCACTTGCCGGTACCATTCAACCGGCTTCTCGCGCAGTTTCGGAAAATCGTTAGTAAAGGACACAATATCCTGTCTGGACCATGGAACGTGCACATACCTCCCACCCGGTACTTCACGCATGGGGCATAACGTTTCGGGTTTTTCTACTTCCCTCAGAGGGAACTCAGGGGTAGCTTGTCTGGATCGGGCCTCATCTTTCTTTCGTGCCCACCTCGTTTTCCATCTTTCCACGTCTCCCCATTTTTGCAAAACTGCAAGCAACTCTTTAATCTGCAACTTCCTCCCTGACACATTCAAGTTCTCTAAATCCTTGTCTGAGAACTCAGCTCGGTATGGTTTCTGCAAGGGCTTTGATCTGGATATATCTATCCCCATACTAGCTGCGGTGTCTGTCAGTTTTTCGTGGAGCACCCTAGTACTCCGGGTAAGGCTTTTACACATAAACAGCAACTCTTCTTCAGAATAGGTATTCAATCTGTCCAATCCCACATTTCCTGCCATTAATTCCTCTATTTCTACTCTCAGTTTGTAGAGATCCAAAGTTTTCGTTTGCGGAGTCTGCTTTTCTAATTCACGACTCCAATTTTCAATTTCTTCCGGAGTTACCAGAGACACACTCCTAGTTCCTGACGTTGATTCTAATTTAATTTCTTTCGCATCAAAAGGGTTCTGCCGCTTCGGCACTCCTTTTCCGGTCTGTTTGTTGGGCAGGTCCAAGAACGCAACTTCAGACTCACACTCACTGGACTGATCATCTATTATTATGGGTTCCTGTCTGGGTGGTGCCATAATTGGGTTCATAACTGGAGGATTCGGATTTCCCTGACTATTCCCATACAACGGAACCACTGGTCCAATAGTTACGGGAATAGTCAAAGCTTCAGGACTGGTGTTCAACTGGGAGATTTTCTGAATTATTTCTGTTCTCTGTCTAGCCAGAACTTCTTGCTCCCTCTCTTCCAATATTCTTCCTAATGTTCGTTCAGGCATTATCTGTGGGGTCAGTTGAGGCGTAAAACTCGGGGCAGTAGGATGCGTTTCACTCGGTCCCCCACCATAATTTGGTTTCGGGAACAAAGTTCCTGTCCCAAATGACCTGCGCTCCTCCCCATATGGAGGCTGCAAAAAGGGCACTCCTGAACTTAATGGCTTTTCTTCGTTTTCATAAAGAGGTCTGGGGTAAAAGAGCTTTTCTCTGGAATATTTTTCTTCCGGGCTCACGGGCATACTGGGATATATATTTCGTACCTCCGCGGGTCCGGGATTCTCAAAATAGGGCAACACCTGGCCACCTCCCCCCCTACATAGGGATCTGTCCTCCTCTTTGACAGATGGACGCTGGGGATTCTCTCCTGTACTGGAAGATCGGGCTCCCTCATTATAAGGGGGCGGACTTCTCGTAAAGATGTCATCTAACAATTCATCGTCTGACTCCCCAAGGGCCCCCCAATGCTTACTCTTTTCTGTCCTTTTCTCTCCCACAGAAGGGTTACCTGCTGGCATCATGGGAAACAGACCCTCAACAATCATGCTCTGCCTCCACTGTTTCATCCTCTTATCCCTGGTCTCTTGTTTCAGCCTGGGGTACCACTTAGTCAGACCTTTGTCCATTCGGGGTTTCTCTCTTTCAAAAGCCTCAATCTCCCATTCCTCTAATGCCTCATACTGCGTTAGTCTTGGTCTGGGATGTAATTCATTCATTCGGGTTCTCAAATTAAATAAAATTCTGCCATTGAAAGTACCGTCTAACGGAAAAGCCAATATTCCGTCATCTTTTGTGTACTTTACCCAATTCTCCAACCACACACAGGTATTGTACCCTCGGTCAAACATCATGAATGAGGCGGGAGTGTTCGGTGGCGGGATAGTAACGCCCTCTCTAGACTTAATCGGTTTGTCCGTTTTGAAATAATTCTTTACCCTATTTACAAGGGACATCTTTCTCTTAGCTCCGTACATAATATCGTATCTATTGGCTTTCCACTGATCCCTTTCAAACCCTTGGTTCCTCGGATCGGGTCTAGTCTCTGGACAATATGAGTGCCACATACGATTTCTACGCTTAACTCTGTTTACAAAGTTACCTCCAATCAGAACGCGCCTTGCAATTCCGTGCAACCAATGGGGTGCACGCGTTCAAATAGTTTCGACCAATGGGTGCGCGGCCCCTTCGTGAGACAGTTCTCACTCCTCGGCGCTTCACCCCTCCTTTACAATTCCAGCCCCGCTACCCGCCCGCTGTTTCTACCAATCCCAGCGCGGCACGGAGTGACGTCAGAGACGCTTCGCGGCTGACCCCCTCCCTTCACAAGGTAACGGAAACTTTCTTGCTTTCTAAAGTGCTCAGTGCTTGGTTATTTTACAACAAATACACATTCGCCACAGTGCTCAAGTGTCTAGACAGGATAGCTTTATTTTACTGCAAGTAAACTACTTCCATTTACTTTTCACGCGCTGCGGGTAGATCTCTTCTGCCTACCCTTCACTCTAGCATCGGTGAACCTGTTATTCCCCTAAACTCATCCACTTCTCCGGGATATATCCGAGTCTAAGGTTTCCCAGCGGACTCCTCTGCTTTCACCCAAGCTCCGATGAACCTGCTACTCTTCCGATGTGACCCTTACTAGGTTACGCCACTATGGGAATTTTGCCAATGAACCTCGTTACTGACATTTATTCACACATGTATTCAGAAAAACCCTAGTTAGTGCTTCCCGGTTATCCTAACCTGCACCTAACTTTCCTTTAGCCTGTGACCTCAGGACAATGGATTCTATTCACCACTTGCCCTTTCAATTCCCCGGGGAGTTCGGACAACAAGAAACAATACGGTTTACAAACGCATGGATTAATACATATAACAATATAAGAACAAGAATAATAATGAAAAAACAGTTCATGAATTTCAGCAGCGTATTCACAAGAGAGTGATCGGGTCCCTCGGAACAGCCGCTCTTATAGCAGCATTAATGTACTAGCAGCTACCGACTTAACTAGTCTAACTAGTCCTACCTAACCTTTAGCTAGTCCCTAACCATCCTCTGATCTACCAGAAAAACTGATAGAGCGCGCGAGGTCACCCAGCCAATGATTCTGCCGTTTCCGGCTTCAGGGCCCATATACTTTCAATTCACACTATTCATTGACCAGGCGACTTCACGGGCTGCTACCAATTTGTGTGAATTCCCTACCGTTATTACTCAGTGTACCCGACTTACCATCCACCGACACGGGTACCTATGACCTCAACGGATCAGGGGCCTAGCTGTAAAAGGAAAGGCAGCAAATGCAAATTCAAATGACATTCAATACTATTGTAAAATGACCACGGACAACTGGAAGTTTTAAAAGCTTTATCTAAAGTTCGTTTTCATCAAGCATCAAACTTACAAGAATAAGGCAGTCAATAATCAAGATAACGAAAAGTACATAACTATAGAGAAATAAAGTCAGGGTAATCATAGAAACGCTAATATGAGATGCAACAAGAAACACTATGCATTCAGGGCAAAGATTCTTTAGATAGTTTAAGTAAGGCCGTTCTAGACCATATCAGAAAATGACAAACTACAATGCAAAATATGATTTCTAAAAGGTAGGGTAACATGGGAACATATTAAGAAAATATGCAAATGACTTTACGTTTCAATAGTTTGCGGCAAAAGCATGGAAAAAGCAACATATGCAAAGGTGTCTCTTTATTGAAGCCAAAGTCAGAAAAATAGAAAGGTGCAAGTTTAAAGAACTTAGAGCAGTATTTACCTAGACTGGTGTGGAAACCAAACCCTGGCCACGGGTCAGTTAAGGACAGGAAACCCTCAAGGAAGGATACCCCTCAAAGGACAGCAGGTGCAGAATGGACACCCAGGACAGGACAGGATACCCTCAGATTAGGAATCAGGACAGGACCTCAGGACAGGACAGCAAACCCTCAGGACAGGACCGCTCAGGACAGGACCGCACCCGCAGTTTGGAAGCAACGCCTGCGCTCCACCCTTTCTGCAGCTTATCGATCAAGACCCCGATTGGGTCAGCGAACTCCCAGCAAAGTGCTTCGCCGGCACTTTAAGGTTTAGTAAAACCTTAGTCTATGGTCAATTTCGGACAGAGTGCTCCGCAGCGCTCTGTATCTTCAGTCACCTATTGAGTACGATGGGTCAGTGACAGGTCAGCTAAACCAGACAAGTCGGACAAATTCCCTAGGTGAACCCAGGGTAGATATACTGTTTTGGGACAGGGTACCACCCCCCAAATGTTGCAAAGTGTCAGAATCCCCAATTTCGATTGGTCCAAAGGTAGGATTTGGGTAACACACCAATCATAACACACTATTTGGATGCTTCATTTACATATCTGGGTACCGCCTAGCGAGATTGGGGTTCCCATGAGAAAACTCAGAGAAATACAATAGAGATATAACATTGTTTCGGAATAGGAACATGTGACTCCGTCCTGCTGAGGTTGCAGGTCAGTTCTCAGGAGCATCTTGCCCATCACTGCCAACTGGCGGTGTTCCATCAGCCAAGGTTGTCGGTGCCCCAGAAAGTCGCACATGCGTAGAAGGGACCTCCAAGATGGCTTTTGGTGCCGTCAGACCCCCATTCCCCGCGGTACGTGAAAAGTAAGCGAAAACAAATTAATACATAGAAATAACATTATGAAAACCCATCACAGGGTTTGTACTTTCAACTTATCACTAAGAAATATACTTATGCAGTCTAAATGTTAGCTACATATCAACAGTCACAAGAGCAGTGGCACGAGCAGTACCACGTTATCGGCAAAGCTATGTATTACGCATGCGCATAATTTTCCCTCCAACTCTGCAGACACGTCAGGACACGTGAGTGTGGCTGACGCATGTGCAGTAACTAAATACAAGCGGCGGACATTTTAAATGACTCGAGTAAATTATTTTAGTAAAACGCATATGCAAGCGTCGGGAAACCTCGTTTAACATAAAATAAACATTAGTAAGACATACAATTATTACTTTGTTACACACAGACGAGGTTCATGAATACAGCAAGTCGCAAAATATGCGAAGCTTTGCTTCATCAATACAATGTGAGCAAGCATGTGCAATGCAATAGGTCTCGCAATTGCAAAAGTTTAAGCTATTGGCATTATAAATTATAACGCCTTTGATCTGTTTTGATAATTAACACATACATAAAAGGCATTGTCACTTTACCAATGTGGATTATTTACAATGCCAATAGCTCAAACTCTTGTAAATGCAAGACCTCTGCCGCTATTGTCCCTGGCTGCTTGTGAAGTGAAAGCATGCATGGCACGCTGAAAGTTGCAGGAAAGTATTTCATGCCTGCACAGGAGACAAACCATGCAACAACTGAATAAAGGGCCAGTCCTCATGGAAATTACAAATGAAGACAATGCTTTGCTATGGAGGGACTAACATGCCTATTAACGAATCAGAAGCCAGCATTTACAAAGGACAATGACACAAGCCAATTAAAAATATGGCCGTAGAGTGGACGGAGCTGAGCATCAAGTCCATACTACAATACAGCATACCTTGCAGAGCACCTCAAGCGCTGCCCAGGCTCGACCTAAACATTAAAAATGAATGAAGTAATACTATCACAACATGTTCTGCATTACGCCTCATAATTTGGTCCTTTGTTGTTGCAAAAATTCTAGTGCCTTGATTTAGGCCTACAGAGCAAACAATGTGCTATAAGCTATGGCAAATCGGACTTCTCTGCAAAGCACTGGCAGGTTTTACGATTAGAGCGCGTTGCAGCCTCTTTGTAGTATTCTGAGTTGGAATCGCAATGTACCGGCCTACAACAACAAATGTTGACATGAGCTTTTCTGGGGGTCATTTTAGACCCTTTTAAAGAGAATATCAGAAGCGTCACTCCAGAAACTACAGATTTCTGAGGGCCTGGTATTTTTGGCTAATTTGCCTGACATATGCGCTGTGGGATGGTAGCCTATTAAATTCCGTAATTATATATGCTGCCTAAAATATCCACTTGGTAATATAGACTAAAGTACAGATGGTATTTTGTGTTAGTACCGCCGGTGAGAGAAAAGTCACGATTGACGGTGAGCACTCACCCTCCCACGCATCCCTCACAACCTATTACGTCATGGGAAGATGTCAACAAGAGAACTAAACATTTCCCCAAAGGATCGAGGAAAGAGGTAACGAGGAGGGAAACCCCCATCCTCCTCTGGGCTGACATGAGAAACACTGCGCCTATTACTATAAAGGGATGCGGCTATCAGGCGGCTTTGAGAAGCCCCGGGGAGGGGGGTGGTGGAGGGACACATGAAATAAAGTGGCCAGAGCCAGGGCCCAGCCGTTCATAAAGCACACCAGCTGTTAGACACAGAAGGCCTCTGACAACTGGCGGATTAAGGAAACAGTAACTCACAGAGTTCAGCTCCGTTTCTGCCTCCTTTGAAAATTAAAGGCACGGGGGCAAGTCCATCAGGCTCACAGCCAGACATAATCCGACAAAAATATGCGCAGAATGTCTGGATGAGCTGAAAGGAAGGCCGCAAGGAAAGAAAAGTTTTAGAGCCCGGGAACAGTTTAAGAAAACACATTTATTTTTCATTCTGAGCATTTGTGGGGCGCAACATCTTGCAAGAAGTCTCAAGGTGCTGAGCACGAGGCATTGGCGTTGCAAGATTGCCATGGGACTTAATGCAAGCTAGGAAATGGGACCCCAGGGCCGGACTGGGAAGGGAACCACAACCTGCCCTGGCAAAGTGTTCGGCCGCCCCCCCTCCCCATTCGAGGGGGGTGGGGGTGGGGGGGAGGGGGGCAGGGGAGTTGGAGGTGCAGCTCTTTGCCGGGGCTGGATTTCGGCCGATTTTGCAGCTATGCTACAAAAACGGCCCTGTAACAAAAAAGGCTCCCAGGGGCCCCAAACCGGCCCCCACCCGTGCAGCGCACCGGGGAATTGCCCGGTGCCCGCTATGGCCAGTCCGGCCCTGTGGGACCCCCATACTAGTCAATTGCCCTTGATACCAGCAACCTTCGCCACTCCTCAAGATTCCCTCTCACTAGTTGCCCCCCCTCCCTGGTGCCACTGGAGGCGAGAGCCCGGACAGTTCTTACAATTAGACAGGAATCTTACAACTCTTTGCTGGAGAATTTAGGGAATCACCACCAAGAAAATGTTGGTGGAAGGAGGCAATACAGCTGAAAATATGATCAGATCAGATTAGATTAGAGAATTTTCAAATTGAGGATCCTGAGCACAATGGGCTAATGATGGTGTTAACAATTTATACATTTAAAAAACAATTTTTGGGGAAGATGGTTCTCCCTGAAGTAACTTTTGGTACAAGTACTCCGAAACGGTGCAATAGAAAGCACATTGGGCCAATAGTTCCATTAATATGAAATCATTTACAGACCTCAGTATTGGACATTTACAGGTTTTCCCAGTGGAATTTGGAATTTAAAAAAACGTTTCGGTAAATTGCGCACTTTAAAGTATGGAATGACTTCTTAAGGAACTAATGCAATAACCAGTGCATATTAATGTAGATAATATATAAGTGTATATATGCTATCAGGGGGCATCTCTAAAAAAATCTTAGCACTGGGTGGCTTACTGCTTTACCTGCTACATCAACAACAAAAGTTTGCAAATTGCTCCCCAGTTAAGTGAGTAAAAGATCTCAAGACAGCCAGTGCTACGAATAAATAGTTCACCAAGCTATATTTATTTTCTTTGCATTCTGTCACCTGAAACCTTAATTTATGACAGGAAAATCAGATTTATGATTATTAGGGTGGGGCGATTGTAATGAAAAACAACACTATCTAGATCTGAGATGGGACACATTCACCTTGCAGACTGACCTTATAAAACAAAGGGTTTGACGTACAAAGCTTTTTTTGGTCACAGATATTCGATTCAGAGTTTGTGACAGAAAAACTGCTCTTAGCAATGTTCTAAGCCCATTTTATAAGTCAACACGTTTTACTGACTCCTCAAATAGTTTTAGAAGTGGATAAGGAATCTATATTTGGAAGCAGCATGTTGTAGGTGCCCATCCAAATAGTGATTCACGTCAATATGTATCAATGGTTTAGGACTGAAATAGCAATCATAAACCATAGAAAAGTTACCAACCCCCAGGTTTGGGTGGTAACCCAATCACAAAAGGGAAGAGGCCCCTTTCCCCTTTATTTATGTTAAAAGTGTGTTTTGGAGTAGGCAGTGGTCCCTGGGACCACTGCAGACTCTTAAGCAAACAAACAAAAAAGTAAACTTTTCTTTTCAGACATAGCCCGTTTTCCTTTACGGAAAAAAGGCTGCATTAAATAATACAGCTAGCTGCTCTCCCTGTGATGGCATCCAATCATAGAGTGTCGCAATATGTTACCTACATCCTTAATTTGCAAGCGGTAGGTCAAATACCACTTAGATTTGATTTTTCAAAGAACCGACCTATTAGTACTTAGGTCAGTTCTTATAAATCTTTACTGGTTGCAAAAACACTTTTTGCAGTATTTTACAACCATATATTTGGGCACCTGGCACATGCTTTGCTGCTTGTCAGTTTCTAGGTGATATTATAAACTTCTGAGGCAAGGAGGTGATACAATTAGACTCGATCAAGCGATTACAGATTAATACATTTACTTTTCCTTAGAGGCGGGCAAGCACAGCAAGGTCTGACGCTGGCTTAATCTGAAAAACTAGGTCCAGCTTGACTCTTTCCCCTGGCAGCTGGATAGTCAAAATAGAACTGAGTTAAGCATCTCAGGCGCTGTATTTTTCCTCCCCGTTACAGTTTTAAAAGATAAAACACACTAGAGGAAGCATATTTCGTTGCAAATAACCCTAAAATGTGCTTTTCTGCTGTGTATGTTTGCAGGTGAGTCGTGGTGCAATTTTCATCTGGTTCAGTGAATACCTGCAGTAAAATAGAGTTCTCTTTGTTTTGCTAATTGCTATCATTGAGATGCTAGCCCTCTCCCTCTTTAATGTTTGTTAAGTCAGAGAAAATTAGTGATATTAACATTTAATAGTCTCCAGCATTCTCTTACACTTAAGGGTGTTCAAGAAGGTTATTCTGACATTTTATAAATGTAGCTAGATTAAATTAATGTGATACTTGCATTTATTAAACATGATGTAGCATTACAGGTCAAGAAAATATTGAACACTAAGGGGCCGATTACTATGAGGCTCGCAAAGGCTCCAAACGCAGTTCAGAGACTTTCCGATCCTCATTGCTGTTAAAGAAACGACAACCTCATTATAATGGAGGCTTTTGGTTTTGAAACCGTCTGGACATTCGGGCTGGCCTCCAATGTGCTCAAGAAGTTCGTCTGCCAGTTAGAAACAGCACGTGATCCACATGGACGGTGTTTTACGCTGTCCGCATTACGATGCTCGGTTTCCGACAGGCTTTCCATAATGGGCTTTCCAACATGGAAAGTCTGTCGGAAAGCGAATCTGGGGGCTCCTAGCAGGGCTCCCTTCTTCCTGGTTAGAGTCCGAGGGGGCACCTATGATGCCCCTCTGTTGATCCCTGCACCATGTGGCAGACACCTTGAGGTGCCTGCCAAGTGATGCAGGGATGAAGACAAACTCCCTTTTCTGTATGGGAGCCTGTGCTGCGGCCGGTTTCCGATTACAGCATAAACTCCCATACAGAAAAGGGAGCTTGCAACCGCACCATGCGTGGTTGCATCAAAATTAAGCGGTTGGGACCGCCGACCGGAGGTCAGTCAGACCCATATCTGCACAGAGACTTCAGAATAAGGCCCAAAGTATTGTACGTCGATGGTACAGGGATAGAAAAAGATACATTTTATAAATGTAGTCAGATTAAATTAATGTGATACTTGCAGTTTTTAAACATGATGTTGCATTATAGGTCAAGAAAATATTAAACACTATGGGGCCGATTACGATGAGGCTCGGAAAGGCTCCGAACACAGTTCAGAGGCTTTCAGAGCCTCATTGCGGTTAAAAAACCAACAGCCTCATTATAATGGAGGCTTTCGGTTTTGAAACCGTCTGGACATTCGGGCTGGCCTCCAATGTGCTCAAGGAGTCTGTCTGCCAGTTGGAACCAGTACATAATCCACATGGACGGCGTTTTACGCCATCCGGATTATGATGCTCGGTTTCTGACAGGCTTTCTATGATGAACTTTCCAACATGGAAAGCCTGTCGAAAAGCGAGCTTGGGGGCTCCGAGCAGGGCCCCCTTCTTCCTGGTTAGAGTCCGGGGGAGCACCTATGATGCCCCCCTGTTGATCCCTGCACCATGTGGCAGACACCTTGAGGTGCCTGCCATGTTTTGCAGGGGTGAACACAAACCCCTTTTCCATATGGGAGCTTGTGCAGCGGCTAGTTTCCGGTTGCAGCATAAGCTCCCATACAGAAAAGGGACCTTGCAACCGCACCATGTGTGGTTGCTTCAAAATTAAGCTGTTGGGAACGCCGACCGGAGGTCGGACAGACCCATATCCGCACGGTGACTTCAGAATAAGGCCCAAAGTATTCTACGTCGATGGTACAGGGATAGAAAAAGATACATTTTATAAATGTAGTCAGATTAAATTAATGTGATACTTGCAGTTATTAAACATGATGTTGCATTAAAGGTCAAGAAAATATTGAACACTATGGGGCCGATTACATGAGGCTCGGAAAGGCTCAAAACGCAGTTCAGAGGTTTTCCGATCCTCATTGCGGTTAAAAAACCAACAGCCTCATTATAATGGAGGCTTTCGGTTTTGAAACCATCCAGATATTCGGGCTGGCTTCCAATGTGCTCAAGGAGTCCGTCTGCCAGTTAGAACCAGCACGTAATCCACATGGACGGCGTTTTACAACATACGGATTATGATGCTCGGTTTCCGACAGGATTTCTATGATGGACTTTCCAACATGGAAAGCCTGTCGGAAAGCGAGTTTAGGGGCTCTGAGCAGGTCCCACTTCTTCCTGGTTAGAGTCCGAGGGAGCACCTATGATGCCCCCCTGTTGATCCCTGCACCATGTGGCAGCAGACACCTTGAAGTGTCTGCCATGTGGTGCAGGGGTGAACACAAACTCCCTTTTCTATATGGGAGATTGTGCTTGTCATGCCCGGGCAAGGGACACTAGGACCCTGGGGCAAAGGGCAGAGGCCAGAGGACACCAGACACCGCTTCCGGTTAGGGGAGGGGACAGGAAGGGACAAGGAACACTGTAGGGCTGGACCTCGAGGCAAGAGGTCAGGGAACATGTATGCAGAGTAATGATCCAATAAAGACAACTTACCACCAACCATCCCATCCTGTCTTTCCTGGGGGCTGCACAACACGACAACTGGCGACGAAGACGTGCGATCGTGTGCCCAGGGACGAGCGACGACATCATCGAGACCAGGAGCCCACCCTGACTCGTGTACGTGAGAAAAATGGCGCGGGAGCCCACCCCGACCGTCGCTGGCGAAGAAGGAAGCGATCTGCAACACTCGGGTAAGAAGAGTGAAGAAGCCGAGTGAACGCGCAAATTGAGCAAATTGAAATGCGCGATCTCGCGAGAAGAGCGGCGGCCATTTTTAAGTCAGGCAGCAAGGGCCAATCAGAGCGAAGAGAAAATGGGCGGCCATTTTTACGTCAGGCAACGCTCCGATTGGTCGCGAAGTCTCGCGAGTCTGCCGGCAGCCATCTTGAGGTCAAGTAAATGGACCAATAGGTAGAGAGAACAGCGCGGCGGCCATTTTAAAGTCAGGAACAGAACGAAAAACAGCAAAGAGTGCCAGAAAGAGCACAAAAGTGAGAAAAAAGCACAAGCAACGCCAAAGGAAAGAAAGGAAACAGTAGAAGAGTGCCAGAAAGGACACCAAGAAAAAAAAAGCACAAGCAAAGGCAAAAGAAAGAAGGGAAACAGTGGAAGAGTGCCAGAAAGGACACAAAGGGAAAGAATAAAGCACAAGCAAAGGCAAAGGGATACGAATTAACAAAAGAGCACCAGGAAGAACACCAAAGAAATAATAAAGCACAAGCAAAGGCAAAAGGATGACAGAACCAAAAGTAGAAAGACAAAGTGCACAATACAGAAGACCGCTACCATTCAACCTATCTGAGCCACAAGTAGGCATACAATGGGAGAAATGGGTCAGGCGTTTTGAAAGGTATATGGAAGCCACCGACGTGACTGAAGGGAAAAAACTGGGTTTATTCCTAAACTTAGTAGGTGATGATATTGAAGATCTATTAGTGACACTACCAGAAGGAGAGACTGCCACCTATGACAAACTAAAAAAATGCCTAACAAACAAATTTGACCCGCAGAGGAATGTCGATACACCTTCATGATTGCTTTTCAACAGCAGGATGAAACGCTAGATGACTTTGCAACGCGACTGCGAAAGCTCGTAACTCACTGCGAATTTGATAAATTTGATAATGAACAAGCAATCAGACTGCGCATTATTGAGGGTTGCCGTGACACGGAGTTCCGTGCGAGAGTTCTAAAGGAACCAACATCACTAGACAGTATCTTATCACTAGCAAGAGCAGAGGCAAGGGCGACAGCACACGCAAAGGAGATGGAGCGAGGAAAAGATAAATGAGTGGAACAAGCACATCGCATAACAAACAGAAACCGCATGAACGGCTGGAAGAAAGACAGAAATGAACAGATGCCAAAGAAACAACAGGAAGTAACATGCTACAGGTGCGGACATGAATTCCCACACAGAGGCCCATGCCCAGCATTTGGCCAGACATGCAGGAAATGCAATGGAAGAAACCACTTTGCCAGTGCATGTCAGGGATTGCACTTCAGGAATGACAGAGGAAGAGCGGGAAGACCACGAATGCAGCCAAGCAGGCATGTAAGACATGTCGCAACATGAACAAGGAGCTCCTCACTAGAGTCAGGTGAAGAAGAGCAAGAAGAAAAGGCAGAACGACTCTACCTCATGTCCAACGCCATTGTCGAACACTCAGATGAGGGTGACAAAGAAGAAAGGATCTGTCTCGTGGACAAAAACAAAATGAAAAAGACAGAATCTGTGACCATAAGTGTAGGACCACACAAAGCAAAATTTGTCCTAGACATCGGCGCAACATGCAACATCATGTGTGTGTCGGAGTACGGAAAAATGAAAATAAAACAAACACTGAGACCGTCCCGAGTTCATGGGGATCCCGGACGCCCGTAACAAACATGGGAAAATTTACGGAGGAACTAACATACAAAGATCAAAAGACAACAGAAGATATTCACGTGCTGAAGGGAGACATTCCAGCACCATGCCCATTGAGCAACATCACAGCACATATGATGTGTCTCCTTGAGATGACATACAACATGTCAGAGAAGAGAAGCATCTTGAAAGAATACCCCAAGCTACTGCACGGACTAGGGAAGTTAAAAGGATGGCAAATAACGCTGCACATTAACGAAACAGTGAGGCCAATAGCGCAACATCATCGGAGAGTGCCAATACACCTGCACCCGCAAGTAGAAGAAGAGCTCGAAGCACTACTGAAGCAAGACATAATAGAGCCAGCAGAAGGACCAACACCTTGGGTGTCACCAATCGTAGCAGTACCAAAGAAAGACAAGTCAAAAATAAGAATCTGTGTTGACATGAGAATACCAAAAAAAGCAATTGAACGTGAGAGACACACTGGCCCGCGTCTGGATGATATGATCAGCTGTCTAACAGGCACAAGGCGTTTCTCTAGATTAGACTTATGTTAGGCATACCACCAGTTGGAGCTCGATCCTCAGTCTCGATACATCACAACGTTTTCAACACACCTAGGTCTCTTCAGGTATAAACGGTTGAGTTTTGGAATATTGTCCACTGCTGAGATATTTCAGGAAACAATACGACAGGTAATAAGGCCAGTGAAAAATAGCTTAAATTACAGCGATGACATCCTGGTGTTTGGCAAGTCAAATGAGGAACACGACAAGGCATTGCGAGATGTATGCGCTCATCTAGAGCAGGCGGGTCTGACACTGAATTAAGCGAAATGTGAACTGGAGCGGGATGAACTAGTATTCTTCGGCCACATCTTCTCAAAGAAAGGCATGCGACCAGACTACAGCAAAGTGAAAACTTTAGAAAAAGCGAAACAACCGAGTGACGTGGCGGAAGTGAGATCATTCCTCGGCCTTGCGAGTTATTTGCAAGATACATTAAAGACTTTGCCACTCTGAGCGCACCATTGAGAGAACTGTCAAAGCAGGGCCAGAGTTTCACATGGACTGAAGAATGCAGCAAAGTGTTCGAAGAGATCAGACACGCTGTGACAGCAGTAGATCACCTAGCGTATTTTGATCCGAGGCTGTGCACTGAACTGACGGTAGATGCCAGCCCAGTCGGATTACGGGCGATATTGGCGCAGCACCAACCAGGAAAAGACTCCCCAAGAAGCGTAGTAGCCTATGGGAGCAAAAGTTTATCGGACATAGAAAAAGGATACTCCCAGCCAGAAAAAGAGAGCTTGGCGGTAGTATGGGCGTGTGAACACTATTCAACAACAAATGGAGGAGTACCCCCTGGAGGCGTAACAGAGAAAGGCTCTGTACCTAGAGCTTAAGGCTCAGTGAAGCACAGTGTGCCCAACCTTTTTGCAGGACAAAGCGTGTCCTTTTAGAAGACCCCTCACTCACCAACCTGGTTGGTGACATGCTTCATCATCGGGGTCCCACCCAGAAGGCCGAGTGCCAACAGGGTGTGCTTCGACACCTGACTACAGTGGAGCAGGTATATTTTCTTTTTTATATGTGCAAGAGTTCTAAAAGTGATAAGTGGTTTAAAAAGGGGCCAATACTACTCACTGCAAGACTTTATTCCTGAGTGATTGAACCCCCATAAAAAAGATGTGACACCTATGTCTAATTAGGTAGACTCCGGTGTCTAAGACGTCAATAGTGTTTAAAAATAGCGACGTGTGCTATGTGATTTTAAAATTTAGGTCTACATGTTTCAACCATCTTGTGATTGTGGGTTTTCGTCAGGACCAGTGTGGGTGACCTGGGTGGTACGCACACGCTGAGATGCGCCCTGCCCTCGATCACGTGAAAATTGTTTGGAACCACAAATTTGTGGACCTTTGCAAAATATAGTCTTCTCCCCAATCTGGAAGAAAAACCTGTAGGGGAAAAAAGGGGGGGTTGGGATCACGTAGACAAGCAAACAAACATTTGTTGTACATTTAACATATATTATGCTTATAGAGGTGGTTAGCAGAATTAGCTGCTCAGCTGCTGACCCATGCTAGTTGCTAGTATAGCACCAGGACACACCTTAATGCGGTGGGGAGGTGCAATTGTGTTCTTAGCAGGCTGTGCTTAGGTGGTTGTTTCCCCAGGGCCTCTCATGGTAAGGGCCTGGCATGGCGCCTGGAGGTTTTTTGTTAGAGTAAAGTTCGGGCAAATTGATTGTGCGGTAAACAATTGGGCCGCGGTAGTCAAAATGCTGTGGGATTTAAACATGTCTCACATACACCCAGGGCGCTACATCTATGAATCCAAGTGGTAGGAATTCCATTCCAAAGATGTAGCCCTGTGAAGCCCAGATTTCTGTAAAACATTAGGCTTACTGAGAGTTCGGTGTAAGCCACTACATGGGCGTCCGGGTTCCAAGAGCTGTGCTCACGTCACCTGGATAGAAAAACACACAAGCGGGTACATACCGAAATGAGCGGTGTTGCGTCATCTCCTGTGTTTTGGTCAAGTCCCGTGGGAACATTGAAGTACGACTTACTTGTGGCTTCTGCTCATCGGACTGGAAACCGTACCAGTTCGGTACGCCTCGTGGAAGTCCCTAGCTGCCTGTGTCACCGTTGGAGTTTATCTGTACCTCAGGGCTTCCTGGAAGGGGCGGGGTGGGCGTGCCCTTTGTCACGTGGGACAAGGAACCAATCACCGGAGTGTCTCACGTAAGCGAGGCTTGGGAGAGGTTACCACGGTAACCAAACACCGATCGAGTGTCCGTGAGCATTAAAGTTTTCGCATGTTGATGGACACAGACCGCCCTGTTTTTGAAGGGAGCAGAAAGCGGTAGATATGAATGCATTATCTATACGCTACCAAATTAATTATAAACTGGTAAAAAAATGAGTAAAAAACACATCTTAAGAAACACACAGTGGTGAACGTAGGGAGAAAAAGACTGACAGAGTCAAATGGGAGGGCAGAACCTTTTGGCCTAATGATGCCTGTATGATTCCCACCCATCATATAGGTGTATCTAACACGTGTATTTACGGGTGTGACCGCACTCGAATCGAGTTTCATGTTTCTATTGGCACTGGAGGGGATGTACAGGAAATGGGTTTAGGAGGTGGTTACTTCCCCTTCTGAGTAATGGGTGGCCCGTAAAGGTCTGTACTTCATGGCCTGCTGGTTCGAAAGGGTCAATGTTGTCAGCTACCACTAGCCTATTTCTTCGGTGTTAATACATTTGTCATGTTAATACACAAGGATGCCCACTGTCATCCCATGACTGAGTCCCAGGGAATGTTATCGTTCAGGCCAGTCCTGTGGGTGGCCAGCCTGTACACCCATTTCTGTTCCTTCTCGAAAAGGCGTTGGTTTTGATTGTTCCCAGGACTAATCTGCTCAATGATTGTCCATAGTAAGTCTTCAGGCGTGTGCCCGGCCATCAGATAGTGTTCTGTAAGCTTCGTCATAGACTTCTTGCACCTGATGGTGCTTCTGTGCTCCCCGATTCACAATTTCACTTTTCTATTGGTCATGCCTACGTAGTGTAGGTTGCAGGGGCAGGTTATCCTATACACCACATTTTCGCTGTTGCAGTTTGTGTGTCCTCGGATAGTCCAGGTCTTGCCTGGTTCGAGCTGTAGTGTCTTGGTGTTGGTAGTGAAAGGGCACACACTACAATTGCCACATTTGTAATGGCCCGTCACCTTCGGTAAGCCCCAGGCGTTCAGCACTAATTCTCCTTCTGCTGCTTTTCTGATAGGTCTGGTGTTTACTACTGCGTCCTTGATGCTCCTCGCTTTCTTATAGGAGAACAAGGGTTTTTCCCATTTCATCTTACCAGAGTTCAGAATAGACCAATGTTTGTTAATTACCATGGTCACATCATTGTAGATCGTATTGTATGTCGTGACACAGGTAAGGGGAGCGTCCTCGGTCGTTTTTTCTGGATTTTCCAGAAGTGCATCCCTGGGCTGGTTGCGAGCACGTTTCTGACTTCTTCGCAAGATTCTCTCCGGATAACCTAGGTCTTTGAGTTTTTGAGTGAGGTCACTGGCCTGTTTCTTGTAATCACTGAGTTGACTACAATTTCTGCGAATTCGCAAAAATTGTCCGTAGGGCAGGTTCTCCCGTAGGGGTCTGGGGTGGAAGCTTTCGAATCGTAGCAAGTTATTTTTCGCCGTAGGTTTGTAGTGTGTCAGTGTTTTGAAAACTCCATTTTTTTTCTTGATTACAAGATCCAGAAACACCATGGTGCTGTGGTCTTTAACATACGTGAACTTGAGGTTGTCATTGCATGTGTTTTACCAATGGAAGGAGACTAGCGAATCCTCTGGTCCCTTCCAAATAGCCAACACATCGTCAATGTATCGTTTCCAAAGTAGGATGTTTGAGCTGTAGGGGTTCCTGTCATTGAGTATGTACTTCTCCTCAAAATCGTGGACGTAGAGCCCTGCCACGCTGGGGGCAAATGTACTCCCCATCGAAATCCCTCCCGTTTGGAGATATATTGTTCCTTCAAACTCAAAATACTTCCTCTTGAGGGCCAAACATGCGCACTCTAGTATGAAATTCCTCGGAGTTCTGGAGGTCCATTCCTCTTTCTCAAGAGCATTTTTCAGTACTTCCAAGGTCGCATCTTGGGGAATGCTTGTATATAGACTCTCGATATCGAAACTCACCAGGATGGTGTCATCGTCCATGGTGAGATCATTCAGAAGTTGTAACAGGCTTTTGGTGTCCTGGAGGTATGTGGTGGTCTTCTGGACCAGTTTTTTGAAGAAGATGTCGCAAAAACGGGAGAGAGGTTTCAAAAGTGAACCCAGACCAGAGACTATCGGTCTCCCAAGTGGGGGAATCTTATTCTTGTGCATCTTCGGGAGCGTGTAAAAGTATGGTATTCTCCCTTCGCTGTTGCACAAAAAATCAGCCTCTTGTTTAGAGATGTATCCTTCTGCTTCTCCATATTCCACAAGTGATTTTATCTCACTATGTAGGTCTTCTGTAGGATCGACCGGTAGTCTGCGGTAGTTTGTCTCATCAGACAGCAGTCTTTGGCATTCAGTTTGATAGGCTGAATTGTCTTGCACCACCACCCCGCCGCCTTTATCCGCGGGTTTGACTACGATGGTATCACAGTCTCTGAGTTGGTCCAGGGCGATCCTCTCCTGTCTAGTCAGGTTCATGAATGTCTTCTTCGGGGTTAGTGTCTGTACCTCGTTGAAAACAGCTTGCTCGAAGGTGGTAACCTCCACTGGGGTCGGGTGTGGTGGTGGCATAAAGGTTGACTTAGTTCGTAGACCAGTTTCGTTCGGGTCCTCATCGGAAACCGTGTCGTTCCTCTTGTCAAAAAATGCTTTAAGTTTGAGTTTCCTAAAGAAGGAAGAAAGCTCGCAATGAAGCTTAAATTTGTCCAGGTTTGCAGTTGGTACAAACCAGAGTCCTTTGTTCAGAACTTGTTCCTCATCATTGGAAAGGGGTCTTGTGGATAAATTGGTAACTAAGTTCTCCAGCCGCTGGGCCCTGCCTGTGGAGTCTTGGTCCGTGATTGATCTGTGTTCGGGTCTTCCGTTCCCTTCACTATCACATGTTCATCTACGGAAAACCGTTCACAATTATAACGGACCACCAAGCATTGATTACAATATACGGAAACCCAAATGCAAAAATACCACCAAGGATAGAAAGGTGGGGGATACGGGTAATGGACTACAACTTCAAAATAATACATAAGCCAGGGAAGGAACACAATCCGGCTGACTACGTATCAAGACACACCCTACCACAAGCGTCGCAAGCGACCACCATGGCAGAGGAGTACTTACATTTTGCACTAAAACACAACACACCAGCAACAATAACGATGGAGGAGCTAGAACGGGTGACAAAACAAGACCTCACCATGCAAGCGATAATGAAAGTGACCAAGCAACAAAGATGGAGGCACGTAAACAACAACAGCAGTTTGGGAGAAGGAGTGATAAAAGACGAACTGCTGGCGTTTAAAAAGATCAATGAAGAGCTCTCAGAAAGTGAGAATGGAATAGTTATGAGAGGCACCCGAATAGTGATGCCCCAAACACTGAGGAGAAGGACAGTAGAACTAGCACATGAGTCACATCGAGGGATAGTAGCGACCAAGAAAATGCTACGAGAAAAGGTGTGGTTCCCGGGACTAGACAGCATGGTCGAAGAAACTGTGATGCACTGTCAAATCTGCCAAATAACTGGGCCCCCATCAAAGCCGGAGCCACTGCAAATGTCCAAACTTCCAACAGCAGTGTGGACAGAGCTGGTGGCTGACTTCTATGGGCCCCTGGAGACAGGAAACTACCTGTTGGTAATCATAGATGAATTCTCGAGGTTTCCTATAGTAAGACTAAGTAGCGTCAACCTCGGCAACCGCAACGCTGCCAATCCTGGATGGCATATTCGCAGCATGGGGTTCGCCACAGACACTGAAGACAGACAATGGCCCACCATTTTCTGGTGAGGAATTCAAAAGATTCATGGGATACCTCGGGATTCACCATCGAAGAATAACTCCCCTGTGGCCACAAGCGAATGGAATGGCTGAACGATTCATGGGGACAATTAAAAAGGCAATACAGAGAGTTAAGCTAACACAGATCTCAATTGGACAAGCACTGTGCCAGGTGCTGAGAGACTATCAAAACACTCCTCACAGCTCCACAGGAAGATGCCCCGCTGAACTGGTGTTGGGGCGATCGAGCAGAACGAGGTTGCCACAAGTGAAAGAGGTGGAAAGCGTGGGACAAAAAGACATAGCTGCAAGAGATAAAGAAGCGAAAACAAAAATGAAGGCGTATGCTGATCAGCGGAGGCATGCTACAAACACAAAAATAAAAGAAGGGGACACCGTGGTAGTACGACAAAGGCAACTACGGAAATCAGACAGCACATTCTCAAGAGACCCGTTGACGGTGACAGAAGTGAAAGGGCCAATAATAACTGTGTCAGCAGGACAATACCACATCACCAGAAACAGCTCGCACTTCAGAGAACTGAAAACAAAGGAATAAGAGTTGCCAACACATGGCTAAAGGAGGACACACAAGAGGACAATGCACCAGTAGACTACGGAGGACAACGACCAAGAAGAGAATGCAAAAAGACAAAAAGACTAATTGAGGAGATGTAAAGAGACGGAGGCCTGTGGAGACTTTTCTCACTATCTCTCTCTCTCTCTCTCTCTCTCTCTCTCTCTCTCTCTCTCTCTCTCTCTCTCTATCCCTCTCTTTTTCTCCCTCTATGATCACAGGCAGTATCATGCGAAATGTTTTGTTTGCAACAAAGGGGGAGATGTCATGCCCGGGCCAGGGACACTAGGACCCTGGGGCAAAGGGCAGAAGCCAGAGGACACCGCTTCCGGTTAGGGGAGGGGACAGGAAGGGACAAGGAACACTGTAGGGCTGGACCTCGAGGCAAGAGGTCAGGGAACATGTATGCAGAGCGATGATCCAATAAAGACGACTTACCACCAACCATCGCGTCCTGTATTTCCTGGGGGCTGCACAACACGACAGTGCTGCGGCCAGTTTCCGGTTGCAGCATAAGCTCCCATACAGAAAAGGGAGCTTGCAACAGCACCATGCGTGGTCGCATCAAAATTAAGCGGTCGGGACCGCCAAATGGAGGCCGGTCAGACCCGTATCCGCACAGTGACTTCAGAATAAGGCCCAAAGTATTGTACGTCGATGGCACAGGGATGGAAAAAAATAGTTTCATCCAGAGGCTAAATAGTACACTTATAACGAGGAAAACTGTGCTCAAATGTCAGCTTCCTCCTGTGATTCAATTGTGTGATTCTATGCAAATGACTTTATTCTCTGTGTCCCAATTTCATTGACAGTGAAATCTGTCACCATGCTGAAGAAATGTAGGTTGGGCTGAGTACTATATAAACATCTCACTTACATGTGATTTATTAGGCAATACTATTGCTCCACTTATATGTAGTGTACATGACATATCAACAGCTCTTGTTGCTAAAATGTGGAGAACTCGAATTGTAACATGTAGCACATATTGCATGGGGCTGCTTAAGAGAGTATGTCCTTACTCTGGGAAGACTTGAATGACCATCACAGATGCCTTTTCGGCTGCAAGGGCACTTCACAGTGTTCCATATGGAAACAGACAACACGTTGATCCAGTACCTACTAATTGTACACCCCTCCAAGGACACCTCCACTCCAACCTTTGCTACTAATTGCAGGTGATTGAATGGAATATTGTGAGCCAAGATATTCTGAGTTATAGAAAGACTGAATAGGATCAAGAACCATTGGAGTCAACAAAATGCAGAATCTGTTCAAAATGATATAGTTTGCTTAGCAGGCCTTCTAACACACCGACCCAAAGGTCCTATTAGATCTCATTACTCTTCATGGTCCAATGAGAGCTCCTAGATCTGGTTCTCTATATGTGCTTACCATGAACATTCTCTAAGTTAGTGCATGAGCTAAAGACAGCCCAGCTCCTGAACAGGAAACAGTGGTTTCCCCTTCCTATGTCCATGCAGTGCTGTTTGTAACTCATGCACCAACTCAGAAAATTTCCGATGTCAGTGTATGCGAATTACAGACTTCTGTGTCTAGAAAAGAAGCTCTGCGCAAGCTTGCGCATTCATGATAGAGTCTGACATCTGACCGGCGAAATGGGGGTAGGAGGGTGTGGGGAGGAGAGGCGCTCACGGGCCCACTGTGCTTTTGTTAGAAGGAGCCGATTTTGCAGCACTGCTGCAAAACCGACCCCCGTAACAAAAATGGCCCCCCGTTCCGGCCCATTGGCGAAATGCCCAGTGCCCGCTATGGCTAGTCCAGCCCTGCCTGCAGGAACCTGTCAAGTATGTTTAACAGAGTGGGATGAAGGGTGTGATTACTTTTATTTTGTTAGCTTTAATACAAGGTGGGATTGGGTGGGAAGCAGCAAGGTAGAGGCATATTTTATCTGGAAGTCACAAGTGAATAATTCCATAGGTCTATTAAAGAATATCTTTGGTATAGGTGTTTTGTGGCTGAGTTGAGGAAGAAAGTGAATTCTTGAGAAAACATTTATACTAAACAGTGTGATTGGAATTCAATTTACTAAGATTTTCTTTCTTCGTCACAAATCTCGTTTGAGAAGGTGAAAGTCTTCTGTGTACGAGCTGCAACAAGTCTCATTGTTAAGATAAATTGTTTTCAGAGGATACATTTACTTGTAAAAACAATTAGGGCTTCATTACGAGTCTGGCGGTTCACGGACTGCCAGACTCGCAAGGGCGCAGCGGTGGCGGTCTTCCGGCCACCCTATTATGACCAGGGCAGTCTTGAGGCGCAATATGATTAGTGGGCCGCTGCGGCCCAGATCTGCACAAGTTTTCTCACCGCCACACTTTACATGGCAGTTAGTAAAAAAGGGGGCCCTACAGGGCTCCCTGTGCCTCTGCGCCATGGGGTGCATGCAAGGGTGGCACATGTTGTGCCCCACTGTCTGCATGCACCCCATTCCATGCGGGTACAGATTTTAACATTCCTAATGCAGGGCCTGTTCCATAGGCACTACTGTGGGAACACCAAAGAATCGTCCACCAGACAGGAGAAAACTCCTAATATGGCGGGCGGTTCAACAATGGGTTTGATGGTGCAGAGCGGGTGTTCCCGATCCTGCACTGCAGACTTAGGGGTGGGAGGGTGGCGAGGAAGGCTCGAGGTAAGAATGGATCCATGGCTCGTTTAGGGCCTTTATTAGAACCAAGTAAACAAAAAAGTGCTTTTGTGGCAGGAATGAACATTGTAATGAGGCCCTTAGCTTTGAATTGTTTGAGATGTGATTTGCTACAATTCTAGTACTTTTGAAGGAGTGTAGGCTGCATTTAAAATTAAAGATTTTTTAGCAAGCATGCAAAAGGAAATTATGCTTTGCTCTGTCAATATAAGAGACATTGTTTTTTTTAATCCTTTTTTATTAAAAGAGTAAACAAATAAAATTGAGGAGACAGCAAACATATCTGATCCTAATGTAAAAACAGCCGTCAACCGACAAAGTACCATCATGATAGCGACACATTGGCATTGGACAATTTTACCAACAATGCACAGAGCAGTGGTAAGATCCATACCTTCAGCATTATGAGACACAATAATTAGTATCTACCAGAGATTCACAGAGCTCACCCCATAAGCATTCCATTTTCTTCATATTTTAGTCCATATGGACAGCCCCCCCCAACATAGACAAACCTCTAAGCCAGCATGTACCACTCCATGTCTCTCTTACCATCCCTCAAACAGGGGCTTAATTTGGATTGGAACGTAAGAGCTACATTTTGCTTGCCCACCATCAGTCTCAATGTGAACCAGAGCCAGTCTATACGATTGAGGTCAGTTTCAGCCCAAACATTTAGGAGACACCACTTGGCCGACAGTGCCAAATCACTCCCCACAACATTATTAAAGCAAACGAGCACCCTCCCACAGTAAAGTTGGAGCGTTGGTCAATTCCACATCATATGGAAATATGTACCCTCCCGGTCACACTTTATGGGGCACAGAGCATTATCTACTTTACCCATTTTGAACCAGTGTAGTTGAGACATTATTGTTCACTCAGAAAGTGATCCTTGCAGTGAGCAGACCCTGGTGCAGAGATGTCGTTCAGAAGAGTTGAGAGTGAATACCTTGGGAGGTCATCTGTTGGGACGGGAAGTCTCCTGTATGTCTCTGGAGAGAGTGCTTTCCCTGCCTTATGCTAATCTCCAGACAAGTCACTCAAAAGTTACTGTATGGGTTCTAGATCCCTACCTCAGTGAGCATGACAATCATACATGTCCACTGAGGGTCTCCCTGTTTACATGGATTGAGACCCTAGAGCTTGGCTCTGAGGTCGAGGGGGCATACCCCTATTTTTCAGAGAGTAGCTACTGCCCTCTCTATTAAGGCTGTGGTAGACTGACAGTGGTGGCAGCAATAAATCTATAGTCAGGAGGGGTGAGTCCCTAGGCACCCTCCCGACCAAGTCCGTGCAGTTTGCCAAGCCTGTGGGCCTGTTGCCTTCTCCTGATGTATGTTTGAGTTTGAGAGCCCGTGGGTGTACAGGGGAAGAATGGGGATTTGAGCCAGTGTGAGGAATGCGAGCTGTTCTGCTGGACATCCCAGCTCCCCCGTGCCCCTCCCTATTTCCTTGGAAAGGCCTGGTGGGCTGGGGTAGACACTCAGCTCTTACCTGGGTTTAGCTGCACTAACTCTGTGAAGAGGACCCTCCCCCACTGGTCAGGGCCTCTTGAGCTGTAGTTAAGTAAAATTCCTCTTTAGGGAGTTGCACAGCCTGATACCAGGAGAACATGGGGGTGTACTGGGGCATGCTTTACCCATGCATTGAACAGGCCATGAATGGTTTGTGATTGGAGGTGTATTCAGGATGCAAAAGTAGCCGACCCTCTGGATGAGGCTACCAATCAGAGGTGAAAAAAGTCTGGCCTGAGCGGTCAGCTGTGGTTCAATACTGGTCTATGACTGAAGAAGGGGCCACACCAGGTCCGTCTGAAGATAGCCAGGTGCGAACCGCAGTGTGAAGGCAGGAGATAAGACCCTGTTCACTGCGTCTGGGCCAGCAGTTTCTGTGAGGCTTGTAGAGCGGAGCTTGCACTTTGGAACAAGGAAATTACAGACAGCTGCCTAAGGTGTGGAAAGGAAGCTTGCGGCACATCACCCAAGGTGTGGAAAGGAAGCTTACAGCTCATCAAAAAAAGCTGGTGGAAAGAAACTTGCAGCACATGAAGAACAGCCAGAGAGGAGAAGCATGATTCTAGTCTTTGAAGGTGAGATCACATTCCCTTTAAGCTCCTCCCTTGCACTGTGGGAGCCTATACAAGCAGTAACTGGGAATAGAGGCCAGTGAAGCAGGCCCCCAGCTTTCTTTTTGTGGTCTCTGAGGGTATCAGAATGATCTGGCACTCTGTCCAGCCACTACCCTCCTACAGCTCGCCAGTGGCTACTGGACTAGTGGGACTCCAGTAAAATGTGCCAATACATCAGGCACCTGTGATCAGATCCCTGACACCACTAGAGCGGTGTCCTCACTCACGACGGGAGGGCACTTCTGTTGCTTTGGGTGGGGAGTTTTTGGGGCTGACCAAGAACATTTGAGTTCACATCATATGCTGAAGCTATATCCTTTAAATGCAAAGATTGGTTTCAAGGCTCTAGTGAATGAGAGCAGCCCGTGTAACATGATCTGTAAAATGCAATGCTTATTGTGTGTTTTCATGTTAACTGTGTTATAGGGCTTGGCGTCTAGGCGCTATAATACTGTTTGGGGTCAGAACTCTGTCTCAGAGGGTTGTAGAGACATCTGGTTTCCACTGTTTATCCTAGTTTTATGTGTAGTATAATTATCTTGTGTGTATTAAAGTACTTTTCTTTTATAAAATGTAAAGCACTGACTGGACATTGAGTTTATCAGCTGGTGGTACGGTTTACACTGTATTCTGAATGTCTAATCCCACCTCACCTCCTTGAGTAAGCCTTGGACTGCTCTCTCTCGCTACCCTGAGAGAGTCAAGTGCTGGAGAGGAGTACTTGGTTATCCACTTTTGGGTCCACTAGTACTGAGGCCCCAGAACACCAGTGAGGGAACATTCCAGTTGATGCGATTGAAGCGCAGTTACCCCTGAGTGCCCTGGTGCCCAGGAAGCCGGGTCTAACATCATCCACCTAAATGTTTAAGTCTCCATAACGTTCTTGCAGCCTGACAGGAGGTAAGCCCATAAATAAAGGAAACTTACCCTGGGGAGCGGGTCGACCCACATATTTACTATAAAAGTGGTAATGGTCTTTGAAGGCAAGTGGTCATTAACTCATATAAAGACATATAAAAGAAGAGATACAAGATTTCTCCTCACAGGGAGAAGATCAAAGTTATATTTGAATATGATTTCATGGATGAGAGAACCATGGGGGATATTCACAATGAGATGGTGCAGCGCGGCAAGCAATTTTGCTGTGCCGAGCTCCGTCATCTCAAAAATGCAGGGATGCACTGTATTTACAGGAATACAGCGCACCCCTGTGCTCTCCCCTGCACTGGCAGTAAAACAGCAGCCGTGCGCCAACCAGGCACTCTTGCACCATAGTGCAAGGGTGCCTGCATTGCAGGGATGATTGTGTTTTTGCGGGAAGGGATACTATCCTGCACAAAAACAATCATTAATGCATGTTCTCCTTCTATGCACACATAGAGCTAAAAATGAGGAGAAATACAATAATTTCTACTTGTTGTGCCACTTTAACGCTTCCCCTTGAAAGGCGCGCGGTTTTGGGGCTGGCTCAGATTTACCAATCCTTGTAAAGCTGGGCAGTGTCAAAAAGCCATTGGTGTTGCGTGGGAACACCTACAGCATCACCCATGACACACCCCTTTAACACAGATTGTGTGAAAGAGGGCCATATTTACAAGCCCATGTCAAGCCACGCAAAGTGGCTTTGTAAATATGGGCCAGCAAACTACACCTCTGGAGGTGTAAAAGTGCAGCAGGGGCATTGTTAATATACCCCTTAGTTCACTGCCCCAGAAAGTAGCCAGGGCCAGTTTGGATTTTTTTCTTAGCTTGTTAAAAAAGTCAGAGCATGGCTCCTTGCTGGGGCCCTAGCCCAGATGAGCTGAATACAAATACAACTTGAAAATGGATTGAAGGTTAAAAAAGAAATGTATATTTTGTCAGCCTTACATATGTTTTTTCTTTTGTGTGCAGTATACTCCATACTCTGTTCACTTAGAAGATGCACAGAGGCAGCATTTACTCATTATGGCTTGTGTGTAGATTGCAGATTTATGAAACATTAATGCTTAGCCTAAAGGTCTGCATTTTTTCCAGACCTGAACTCTGTACATCTCACCTCCTGTGTTTTTGGGATTTGGCATAGGCAGTGTTTTTCACATGGAAAAAAGAACTGGTCTCTCATGAGAAGTGTATTAGAAAATTAATCATTCATCTTACAGATTGTTTTTTCTCTTGCCAACTCAGACATGTGACAGCCTATATGAACAGGTTATTTAATCAAAACATACATACAATGTAGTCAGCCAATAATTTGTTTGATACTTGAAAATGCAAAAACACTTTTCATATGCTATGCAGTCAAAACATAATTGTCTTGATTTAATACAAAGAATTACACTAGTGTTCAGTGGTTCAACATTGTACTAGATTTATGTATATTTTATTGAGACCTTGGATACTAGAAAATCAAGTTAAAATCACAAAATGGCATTTTTAGTTTAAATTATTGCAAAGAAAGTCACAGTTTAGTCAGGGTTAGGGTTTAGATGGTTGGCTTAATCCTCTCCTGCAATCTCTGCATAGTGTCGGGACACCTGTATTTGAGGTAGCTGCGCGCTTTATAAATGCTTATTGTATTGTATTGCATTGTATTGTTTGAAAGTGGTGTAATGCTTAATTATGAAAAGCTTACACGAACTCCAACTATCAATTGTATAGTAGAGCTAAAGTTTTTGGTAGTTGCAAGAGATTCTACTTTTTACTTAAATCTCTGTGAGATCTGGGTGCAAGACAACTTTAGCAACACCAAAAAAACACAAAATTATGATGGACGGAATGCTGAGCATTTTCTAATATGCACCCCAGTCACAGATCTGGATTAAATCCATCACTTTCTTGCTCATCATACCACCCCAGTTTGGACCCAGCCATATACAAATCAGTCTTGACCATGCTCCCCATGGGAATAGTACAGCCTAAACTGCCAAGTCAGGACCTCCCTGGACCAGAAACAAGGATTCTGGGACCGGTTTCACAGTAACACCTCTCATCAGATAGGCTAGCTTGAAACTAGTGACACAGGGAGCACAGGACCCACTTCTGGGCATAACCTTTTTACTTAGGGCGACTATAGCAGCAGAAAAAGATGATGGATTGAATGCTGAACATTGTCACACATTCACCCCAGTCACAGATCTGTGTTAAATCCATCATGTGTTTGCTCATCATACCACCCAAGTTTGGACCCAGCCATATGCAAATCAGTTTAGACCCTGCTCCCCATTGGAACAGTCCAGCCGAAAACTGCCAGGCCAGGTTATCCCTGGACTGGAAACAAGAACCCTGGAACCGAATTTGGGGTATCACACCTCATCAGCCAGGTTAGCTTTAATTTAGTGGCACAGAGAGCACGGGACCCACGTCTTGCCATACCCATCACATTTAAGGCGACAATAGCAACAATAAAAAAAGGGTCTGGACTGTTCATGTGGAGAGCAGGGTTAATACTGATTTGCATATGGCTGGTTTCAAACAGGAATGGCATTGTGAGCAAAGAAAACAACGGATTTAGGCCCTAGTCTCTGTACTGGGGTTGAACGTTTGACAATGTTCAGCATTCCGTCCATTATCTTTTTGTGTTGCTATAGTAACCTCAAGTCGGAAGTACATGCCCAAATGTGGGTCCTGTGCTCACTATGCCATTTGATTCAAGCTAACTTGGCTAATGAGCGGTGATACCCCGAAACCGGTCTCAGGATGCTTGTTTCAGCACACATAAACCAAAAACCAAGGAGAAATAAACTGTATTTCTATGTGTTGCATCACTTTAACACTTGCCCTTGAAAGTCATTTGTTTTTGGTGCTACCTCAGATGTATCAATCCCTGTAAATCGGGGGCAGTGTCAAAAAGCCATTGGTGTTGAGTGGGAACCCCCACAACAACACCCATGACACACACCTTTAACGCAGAATATTGTGAGAAAGAGGGCCCTATTTACAATCCCGTGTCAAGTCATGCAAAGTGGCTTTGCGTGGCCTTGTAAATATGGGCCAGCACACAGCACCACTGGAGCGTCAAAACAAGTGAATTTCCGTGGTAATTATACCCCCATGTGTCTCCGTTTATTGTGTGGCTGATGTAGGAAAAGTGATTGGCAGGGTTATACGATTAAAGGATTGAATACCTAAATAGTTTATGAAGAGAGGAGGCCTTTCTCATTGTTTAGTTTGAGGGCATTGAGTTGTCATCCAGGTTATTGAAGTGTACCAGAACACTTGATGATACAAACCTGAGTGCAAGCAGGTTATCTGATTACTCTCTTGGAACCCAAATTTAGAGTGAAAATATATTTGCGGCAAGGAAGGAGAGTGAAGTAGGGGGACATTATGTGCTTCTTGTAAGGTTTATTGTTGTTTACTGTAAGAACTTTTTCATCCCTCTAAGAAGCTGTTTGGCTATTTTATGTGTAATATATTTTCAATAGAGGTTGTTTTGGGAGAGAATTACAGCTGTTCATTTCTAAAAACCATTTCAGAAAGTTGTCAACAGCAATTTATGTACAAATCCTTTCTTTACAGCCAGGACATTCTCTTTTTTATGCGTGAAATGATTGCATATCTGCAAAATAGTTATTTTAGAGACCGCTTAGCAATTCTGCTTACTTCTTCAGATAATCTGAAGAGGAGCAATTTAATCATGAATTCAAGATTGACCGTCTGGGAATGACAGACATCAAGAGGATCATATTAGGAGGGCTATTTAAAATATCACTGGTAGACTCCTCCAAGATGGCTATTGTGCATTCATCATGGGCCTACAGACTAGTTTATCTGGGCTGTTTATTGTCTGTGGTATGGCTACCACCCCCATTTATGTATGTGTCGGACAAAACTTGTACGCAGAAAAGCTAACTGTTCATGAACTGAAGCTGCTCTCTGGATTTTAATGGTTATATTGATATGTTTTTAGCAATTAAGTTGAATTTGCATTGCTACAAGTTTACAAACACACCTTAAACATCACTTAAAGTAGATGAAAATGTCCCACCAGATCAGCATTGGCGGATATGTTTTCGTTTGCTTAAACACCAACTAAAATATATCTTCTGGGCTGGATCAATAATATCAATTAGTGATATGAATGGACTTACCTATTTTATCATTGAAATAAGTTTCCAAGTAGGATCAGTGTACTTCATTTAGATAATGCAACAAGGACAGCCTGGTGCTCCTTTAACAGAAGTTTATTGTTACTCAATGTAATCATAACATTAAAGCTCATACCAAATAGCACAGGTCACATCACAAGCCATAGAAAAAACCAAAAGAGCAAACGTTGTTGAAAATCTGATACCAAATTGCATGTGCCATTAGATGCAAATCTTTTGTCTCAAAGAAGTAGGAGCAGAAATCCTCTGTGTGGAGTGACCCCAGTGCTCTCAGCACCATTTCTAAATTTGACTCGTTCTCTGACATCTACGTTAGAAAAACAGTTAGCAAGGCAGGCTGCCTCACTGAGCTCAGCTAACCCTATTTGAAAATACAATTCAAACATTCTAAATGAACTGGTTTATAGCATCTTGTTTCTTTTTTAAATATGATTCTTGAAACTCTAGGTACAGCATTCTCACAAAGCCAGATATTAATACTTTCAACAAAGAAAAGGGGACAGTGTACATACTTCACTAGTTTGCTTTTCCTTACAAATGGGGCGTTGTTGGATTTACGAGGGCACTTGCTGGGAAATATCACTCAGAGAGGCCCTTATAGTAATATGAGTGACCATTCAGACTGATTTATCAAACCATGAGCACCATATTTCGTATTTTGGTATTCCTTTTCCCTATAGGTAAACAGATGATGGGGCACCCTCTTGCCAGCTTTGGTCATTAAAGGGCTGAATACGATACCGCCCATAAAGGCTCCAACTTAAGGCCACATCGTAATGGGCTGGACGGTTTCCTTTCCGACTGCCTCATTTTGATGGCGGCGGTCAGAAAGGAAACTGGCCGGTCATTCCAACTGGCTTCCGACAGGCTCAGAGAGACCATCCGCCAGTTGGAATGCAGTCTGTAATCTCCGGGGCGGGTCTTTCCAATTACAATCACGTTTTCCAAAATGGTTTCCATGCCGGTCTGCATGACATGGAAGCCATGTCAGACAGCATGTTAATGGGCCCCAGCAGGGCCCCCTTTGGTGCTTGGCCTAGATTGGAGGCCAAGGGGGCACCTGTTTGGCTGTACCCTGTCGTGCCCTGGATAGAGGGCACTAGGACCCTGAACCATGAGTGGTGGGAGGGGGCCGAAACCGGACACCATGTCCGGTCAACACACACACACACACACACACACACACACACAGACAGGAACTGACCAAGGGGCAGGACGTGGAACAAGTGAGCTGTAAGAAAGAAATAAAGATATACCTGAATGCAATCATTGGTCTTCTGTCGTGATTGAGGCTTGAAGACACGACACACCCTAATGAGGTGGTCAGGACCACCGACCAGGTGTCGGTCGGTTCCGTGACTGAGTCAGTGTCTGACATCGTAATGAGCCCTGAAGACTTTTTTATTTACTAAAGCCCATATTACTAGAATTTAATCAGAACTGACCGTGGTAGATCTTAATACATAACAAGTCTAATCCTGATGAATGTCCAATGACCCTTGTAGGACGTGATTTTGGATAGAAACATATTCACCACAGGTGCTCACTCTCTGGTAGCTTGGTGCAGAGCAGTCAGGCTTAACTTAAGAGGCAATGTGTAAAGTATTTGACCAACACTTATATTACAGCAACACAGTGAAAACACCACAAAAAGAATGCACCCCAGTCTAGAAACATAAAGAATATTTATCTGAGTAAAACAAGAGTAGAACCACTAACATCTAACGAGTAGAAATCCCAATAAAAATGATACCTCTCTTGTGTGGGTGTCCAAAGCAGAGTCAGCCCAAAAACATATTTTAAAAAACTGCCATCATGGACCCACTTTGGTGTCCCCTCAATCTCTACTCACTTTTGACCCTTCCCTGTCACAGGCACTTGGCCCACCCACACAAGTGAGGTATAATTTTTATAATGAAACAGAGGGGAACGCTGAGTGGTAGGAAATTTGTGCCGGCACAGAGATCCCACTCAGAAATGTAAATACAAATTAGATTTTCTAGCTAAATTTGAGATTTGCAGGGGATTCTGGGTAAGAAAAAACATTGGGGGATCCAGGCAAGCCACAACCCCTGGATTCCTCTCCCCAGGTGTCTAGTTTTCAGAACTGTTTGGGTTTGGTAGGTTTCTCTAAATGGCTGCCGAGCCCAGGAGCAAAATAGCAGGTGACCCTCTAGCAAAACCATGCCCACCCGCTCAAGTGAGGTACCATGTTTATCAGAAGACTTGAGTGAATGCTGGGTGAAAGGAAGTTTGTGGCTACATCAGATTCCAGAACTTTTCATCACGGAAATGTAAGGAAAATGTGTTTTTTTGTCAAATTTTGAGGTTTACAAGAGATTCTGGGTAGCTGAACCTGGTGAAAGCCACACAAGTCACCCCAGCCTGGATTCCCCTCGGTGTTTAGTTTTAAAAAATGTACAGGTTTTATAGGTTTCCTTAGGTGCTGGCTGAGCTAGTGCCCAAAATCCACATCTAGGCACATTGAAGAAAAAGGGTCAGTTTTCAGTGAAAAAAAGTGATGTGTCCACGTTGTGTTTTGGGCCGTTGAGGGCACTAGGCCTACCCACACAAGTTAGGTAAAATTTTTATCAGAAGACTTGGAGGAATGCTGGGTGGGAGAAAGTTTGTGGCTCCCCTCAGATTCCAAAACTTTCAATCACAGAAATGTGAGGAAAATTTGTTTTTAAGATAACTTTTGAGGTTTGCAATGGATTCTGGGTAACAGAACCGGGTGAGAGCCAAATAAGTCACCCCATCCTGGATTTCCCACAAAATGTGCAAGTTTGCTAGGTTTCCCAAAATCCACAGTTAAGCGCATTGGAAAAAAATGGGTCATTTTTCAGTGTAAAAATGTGATGTGTCCACATTGCGTTTTGGACCATTTCTTGTCTCAGGCACAAGACCTATCCTCACAAATGAGGTACCATTTTTATCAGGAGACTTTGGGAAACACAGAATAGTAGACCAAGTGTGATTACCAATTGTCTGTCTCTGCATTTGTGCCTTCCAAATGTAAGACAGAGTGTAAGAAAAAACTAATTTTGAGAAATGCCTTCTAATTCACCGGCTAGTATGGGTACCCACAAATTCAGAGATGTGTAAATAAAAACTGCTTATAAACTCAATATCCTTTGCCCATTTCGGAAATACATAGGTTTCGTGATACCTATTTTTCACTCTTCAGATTTAACCAAATGAATTGCTGTATACCCTGTACACAATGAAAATACATTGCAAGTTGCAGCTCAGTTATTGGCTCTGGGTACCACGGGTTCTTGGTAAGCCTACAAGCCTTATGTATCCTCTCAACCAAAATGGTCCAGTGGACATATTGGTATATTGCTTTTGACAATCTGCCATAATTACAAGAAGTTACAGATGAAAATGTAAACACAAATGGCTATTTTTTCAACTCAATTTCAATATTTTAATTTGAACTATTTCTTTTTATTGGAAAACCTTGAAGGATCTACACAAATGATTCCTTGCTGAATTCAGAATTTTGTCTAGGTTTCTGAAATGTATATCTTTCTGGGATACATTATGGGTTTTAAACCTGTTTCTACCACTAACTGAAAGGAGGTTGAAAGCATGAAAAATAGGGAAAATTGTCTATCTCCCAATACAATGGCAAAGCTGTGTTGAAAAATGTGGTTTTCTGATTCAAGTCTGCCTGTTCCTGAAAGATGGGAAGATGTAGATGTTAGCACCGCATACCCTTTGTTAATGTCATTTGCAGGAAAAAAAATGCTTTCTTCTGCAGAACTTTCCCCCCATTTTCTCCCCCTAAAAAACAAACATTTGTTGTATTTTGGCTAATTTCTCAGTCTTCTCAAGGGGAATCCAAAAACCCTGGACATCCTGAAAATTCATAGGATGTTGGAAGAAAGTACGCAAATTTGGCGTGTGAGATACTTTATTTGGCAAAAAATTATGGAGGCCTAAGCGTGAAACACCCCAAATAGCCCAAAAGAGGCTTAGAACGGGAGGGAAAAGCCTAGCAGCGAAGGGCTTAAAATCAAAATGATTTTATTAGCACTGCATCAATAAATAATGGGTGGATGCTGCAGAAAGCACTGAAAAACAAATGGGGAATTGCAAACAACAGTTCAAACGTGCTTACACTTCTGCACTGAGACTGAAGAAACGATCTTATTTCTTGCTAATGCAGTGGACACATCAGTGAGACAGGAACCACAAATGCAATATTTTCACACCTCAACCTGGCGCTACACACACAACGTGGCATATGATCAAATAATTGGCATCAATCCTTCTCAATTTTCCCTATTTCCTCATGATACGTGCTGTTATTTCAGTGCTCTTGCAGGACCTTTGCTGCTGAAGCTATTTCTGGATGTCCCAGCACTATAATGTGATGACTTGATACGTCCAGAACCTCCTTTGTAATGTACTGGAAAATGGGGCAGATATTGAGGAATTAGTTTCAGGCAAGCCTTAGTAACCATACTTCAGGACTTGTGGGGCCGGGGTTCCCAATTGTTGAAATATGAGTTAGGCTGTGATAGTTATGTTAGATTGAACTGAGCAGCTTTGCCACAAGCCCTAATCATGATTGTGGCTTGGTTAGCAGCTGTCCTTGGAGGGTGAGAACTGGTGTGTACTATTGATAGCTTTGTCATGCAAGCTCATCTCCACAGGTAAAGGGGGGGAACTAGCATGACTGAAAGCATTTTAAGAAAAATATATATATTTTGATTAACAGGATTAAACAATTCCATCATAATCTTTACAGTTCCTGGTCTGTTATGCATGCACATATGATGAACAGCAACAACGTCACACATCTGTTTCCAACACGATTGACTGTGTTAAAAATAGCAGCTGTGTTCTATAAGCTTGATGTGTTATTTGTGTCCTAACCTGTAATATTTTGCGATCAATGGTAGTTGCCAAGTCCAGCGTCATCCTCACATGTTGTTAACAGTGTATTCATTCCAAGTTGATGTTTTAGATGTGGGAGGCAGGAAATAATGAATGGGCCAAAATAAAAGAGACAGGTAAAAAGAATTGAGTCAAACTAATGTGGACCTGAACCCGAGCATAACAGGCGTGTGTGCAATATGCGACCCCATCACAGCTGTTTTCTAATGCTAAACCTATGATGAGAGGTGCACACCAGATGTCAAACCCAATGACCCCTCCCCACCAGGGGAAACAGCCTTTACAATGAGGTAAATACATTGTATGCATTTCCCTCACATTTTTTAGCACACATTTTTTATCGCCATTATGCATTTATTTACATCACATGCCAACACCACGCATTTAAGGTAAGTTGCGGGGTCTCCCCCCACAAATACATTGTTTTTTTTTTTTTTTTTTTAAGAATTTATTTTATTAAGTGTTAAATACTTAAGAGGAGTCTAAGCCATGATAACGTTGATACAGTATAATAAAATAAAACAATCAGGCAAATGACATGTGGTGAAATAACAATATTATAAGAAAAAGAGAAAAGTAATAGAAGAAAGTAGAGAAAAAAGAAAAGAAAGAGGAATAGAAGAAGAGGGACAGAGAAAAGAAAAGAAAAGGAAGGATCAAGAAGGTGTGGAGAAAACATCATAGAGAGAAAGAAGAGTTAATGTATAGACGAGTGAGAGGAAAGATATGTAGTAAAAGGAAGCCAAAGAAGATCAGATTTAATTTTTTGAGAAAGAGAAGAGGAGGAAACAGTAGAAATCCTGTGTTCATCACAGATAAAATTCCACCAAGTTAGTAAAGATATTTTAGAATTATCTTTCCAAGATGATAAAATAACTTTAAAAGCTAATGCAATAAAAAGGTCAAATAATCTGGAAACAGAAGATACAACATTCACATCAGGTGATAAAGAACCTAGAAAAACATTCTGTAGTGTTAAGGGAGCATTACATCGAAAAATAGACATGCAAGTATTCCAAACAGATTTCCAAAAGGTTAAAACATTAGAACAGTCGTAAAGTTGTTGTTTTAACGTGCCCATTTCATTGGAACATGACCAACATAATGGAGAAGAACCTGGTGAGAATGTACATATACTAACTGGGGTAAGAAGAGCTCTATGGTAAATAAAGTACAAAGATTGGGTTATATGGGCAGCAGCAGAAACTTTGAATAACTTTGACCACAATTAATCCCAGGTTGTAATAGGAAAGGAAACGGACAAATCAGTTTCCCATGCAATCTCAATGTGGGACTTAGGTCTTTCAATAACATCAGATAACAATAACTTATATATAAGAGCAGCTTTAGGTCTGTGAGATGAAAATAAGGGGTATAGAGGAGTAGTGGGTGATAAAGACGGTGTGTGAGGAGGGAGGGAAAAAGTGGCTAGATGAGATTGTATGGCATTAACAATAATATTGTATTCAGGGAGAAAAGAGTCAGGTAGTTGATAACTCATTTGCAAGGTATGAAAGGGAACAATGGAGTAATTGTGTAGCAACTGATATACAAAAATAATACCCTTTTCTTTCCAATATTTGTAGTTGCCTTTATATTTAAGAAACGTATTATACCATACAGTAGAGGACAAAAAACACTGAAGTGGAGTAAAGTCCTTAGAAAAGGTATTGTATATTAGAACATTGGAATGTTGGGAGCTCCATTGCAGACAATGGAGTGCTCCCTGCTTCTACGGGCCGGTAAAGGCCCGCAGAGCAACATTCCAATGTTCTACAAAGCCTTCTCAAAGTTCGAGGGGATTTATATCCCCTCGAGCTTCGAGAACCCTTTGTTTAATTTGTTAGAACATTCTGCCCTCTAGTGGCAGAATGTTCTAATAGTCTTATAGCCCTTCGTAGCAGGGCTATACGGCTATTAAAGTCCCGCTGTTTCGTTAAAGTCCCTCGCCTTCGGCTCGGGCCTTTAACGATTCAGCGGGCCTTTAATAGCCGGTATAGTCCGCTACGGCGGGCTATAAGGCTATAATAAAGTTTGGGAATATTTTAAAACAGGATTAGTGGACAAAAAGTTACAATTTGACATAAAGACTACATGTTGAAAAGAAAAATCTTTTAAAAAGGAACGTTCAAAAAGAATCCATCTTGGGATGGGAATATACATAAAGTCAAAGGCTAGTGCAAAAGATTGTTTAATCAAAAAAGCTGAATGATAAGCATTAAAGTTTGGAAAGCGCACACCACCTTCATCTTTAGGACGAATGAGTTTGTTTAAGGCAATTCTTGGGTGTTTATTATTCCACAAGAATTTTGTGCAAACAGAATTAATTCGTGAAAAATATACATTTGTAATTCTGACAGGAAGCATAGACAGTGTATATAAAACATGCGGTACAATCATCATTTTAATGGTATCCAACCTGCCCCACCAAGAAAGATACAGGGGTGACCAAGTAAGGAGTAGTGATTGGAATTTATCTAATAATGCATGAAACGTGAACTGAATTGTATCATTTAGGGATGACGAAAAACAAATGCCAAGGTATTTAAGTTTTAAAGGGCACCAAGCAAAATTAGTATCACTAAACATAAATTGATAGCATATAGAATTTAAAGGTAAGACTTCTGTTTTTGAGAGGTTGAGTTTGTAACCAGAAATACTAGAATATAATCGAACTTCATTCATGAAATGTGGGAGAGATTCAACAGGATTAGACATATAGACCAATATATCAACTGCATAAGCAGATAGTTTAGTTTCTACAGAGTTATGTTTACAACCAGCAATTTGAGAATTAGTACGAATACGTTCTAAAAAAGGTTCAAGGCATAGTATAAATAATAAAGGGGAAAGAGGACAACCTTGTCTTGTGCCTCTGGATAGAGAAAAAAAATGGAAAAATGATTATTGACATAAATACTGGCTCGAGGACATGAATATAAAAGTTTAAAATACAAAATAAAAGAGGGCCCAAATCCAAACCATTGGAGAGTATGAAACATGAATTGCCAATTAATACGATCAAATGCCTTTTCGGCATCTAAAGACAGGGCTGCAAGGGGAGATTTGTATTTTTTCCCATATGAAATGATATTAGCAAACATCCAAGCATTATCAGATGCTGTAGTGTAGTTCCTATATTCCCAATAGGCTCTGCGCATTGGAATAATATAAACAGCAGTGTAGACGTAGGACTGAGGTCGACTAGGTCTCTACTGACTATATTAGACTTAATTAGTTTTGCCAGCTAGCTCAGAGGTCACTAGAAACTTTCTCAAATGTTCAGGAAAGAGTTAACCCTCCGGATTTAGACAAGAAGGGATTAGCTTCTGACAACCATATAACATGACAACTTTGCTCCCTCAGAATAAGAGTGTATCTCTAGAGTCGTGTGAAAACAATAGACAGCTATTTTACTCAGTCAATCGTGCATACTTAGTTTCACCAGAGTGCAGAGAAATAGAGAGACGGGCGTTTTCAATAAAAGGTGTTATTTATTGAGCAGTCTTCTTTCTCATGCAAGAGAAATGAATTGCCACAATTGCAATACTTAACAGGAAGTAAAGTGCGTACAGTAAAAGGAGTATTATAAAACAATAATGTAAAAGCATTGATATGGTTTCATAGCCATATGATGGATAAAATATATACATACATAAAAACATTGACTAACGTACTCAACTGGTGCTTCTAAATACACCTACCCCGGTGTACCTGACCTAAGCCTAATACGTGGGAAGGAGTAAGTAAGTAGCAGTTTAAGTTAAGTTGGTTTTGTCAAGAATCTGAATCAAGAATTCTCTTAAGGGTTTAGTCAGCTCCGTACCTTGGTAATAGAATGTGGGAGGTCTTGTATCTCTCTCTTCAGGACTCGATCTCTGAGCAACCCGCAAGGGTGGCTGGAAACACCGGAGCTGGCTTTTCTCGGCTGGAGAAAAAGACAGCGTCTTTCTCAGTGCGTCAAAAGGGAGGGGCGGCTTCCGTGGGCTCTCGCATCAGCTGGGCTCTCGAATAAGTAGATAGCCGCTCTGCTCCAAACCACCGTGTGTTTGCTTAAGGCAGCGTTGGTATAATTATAACTGAAAGGTGTCGGGTTTGACATAAGGTTGGACATAAGACGTCACTAAGAACTAACAGTTCTTTCTGGACTCCAGGAGTTCAAATCAAAACAAAAGCAGGGGGATTTCCCGGGCTGCTGGAGGCTTGGTTTGTTTAAAGAACGCGTAGTACTTTGTAGGAGTCTAGGGGAGTAGCCTTGCCGTATTTGGACTGCATGGGCTATTACTAAATATGGATATGATTCTTATGCCTTTATAAGGATATTGTTTGTTGTAACCATATAAGGGCATAAATCGGGAATATCGAATTAGGGTCCTAGATAGAAATACAACAATGCCAGTCTACCCTTCACAAATCCAACTTGGTCAGTTTTAATCATCAAAAGAGGAATTATAGTTTCAAGTCTGGATGCAAGAATCTTGGCAAAAATTGTACAATCATAATTGATTAACGATATAGGTCGATAGTTTTTACAATAAGAATGATCTTTATCAGGTTTGGGTATTATAACAATTAAGGCATCTATAAAAGATCCGGATGCTTTAGCTTCTGTAATGAAGGAATTAAAAAGTGACAAGAGTTTTGGGACAAAAATGGAGTTAAAGGTGTTATAAAGTTCTACAGATAGACCATCGGGCCCTGGGGCCTTAAATTCTTTTAAAGATTTGATATCATTAGTTACCTCCTGGAGAGTGATGTATTTTTCTAGTGCGAAGAATTCATCAGGGAGGGATGGTGGGGAAGGGAGAACTGAAAAAAATGTGTTTAAATTTGGAGAGGAGGGAAAAGTATCATCGGTGTAAAGAGATGGGAGACAGCCATGACAACACGGGCTTTACACCACGCTGCCATTACGACGCTGCCATCACAACGCAAGTCGTTACAGCGACTTGCGCTGGAGGGCGCTCTTGGTAAAGGAGTAGTTTTATTTTCTATTCCAACACCTTCCCTACCGTTACGTGGGCCGGAGTTGGAATAGATAATTAAAGTATTCCACAATCCAGCGCCTACAGAGCAAGTCGTTGTAACGACTTACGTTGTAATGGATGCGTCGTAATGGCAGCGCGGGGTAAAGCCCGCGTTGTCATGACATACATCCAAAGAGATTTATAATATTCATGAAAGACCTTGGCAATGTCCTCATCTGATGAGACTAATTTATAAGTAGATTCATTAAAGATAGGACCAATATTTTTACGTTCGGATTTGATTTTTAAATAGGTAGCAAGTATCTTACCCGCTTTATTCTGACCCCGATGATATTTAGATTTAATTTTGAGCAAGATATTACATGCTTCAGTAGTTGCTAATTTATTAAGCTCAGATTTTGCTTTGATCAAATCATGAAGGGCAGAGGATGATCGAGAAGTAAAATACACATGTTCCAAGTATTTAAGTTTGTGTAGCTGATCTTCGTATTTCTTCTTGGTGGATTTCTTCTTTTTCGAAACATAGGAGATAGTGAAGGCACAAAATGCAGCCTTAAAAGCATCCCAGTTATTAGAAACAGAGGTATCCAATGGGTTATTGATGGTCAAAAAATCACTAATAAAAGTGGTAGCTTCTTTGATAAAAATCGTATCTAATAATAAATAAGAAAGTATTACGTTTCCATCAGCTAAATTGAGAGGAAGTAAGTGAAAGGTCCAAAACAGCGTGAACAGGGGCATGATCCGAAATAAAAATGGACCCAATTTCAGAGTGGTGGATAGAAGGAAGCAAGGATTTACTGACCAAAATATAATCAATCCTAGAACGGGTGTGATGTACATTGGAAAAAAAAGTAAATTCACGTAAATCAGGATTACAAGTTTTCCAAACATTATATAAGGAACGAGAGGCAATGGCAGATTGAAAGGCTTTATGAGTTTTGTCAGGTTGAAATTTACATTTAGATAATCTACCAGAGAAAGGATCCAACCATTGGTTAAAGTCACCTACAACAATGATATTAGGGCAATCAATTGAAGAAAGTAGAATTTTAATATCACTCCAAAATTTAGGATCAGGTTTAACAGGACCATAAATATTTAATAGGACTATTGTTTTGTTTTGTATCACAATCTTTGCCATTACCCATGGTCCATCATCATTATTTTGTGTAGATAAAACTTGTACTGCCAAAGCTTTGTGAAACAATATCGCAACACCCCTCTTTTTGTTGGAAGCAGGTGAAAAAACAACTTGACCCACCTATTGCCTTTTCAACTTAAGAGATTCCACATCAGTGCAATGAGTTTCCTTAAGGAAAGAAATCTGAGAATTGAGTTTTGATAAATGAGACAGTACCTTTTGCCTTTTGACTGGATTCCCAAGACCACGGACGTTCCAAGGGACAAAGTTACACATAATGGAGGGTTGGGAGGCTATAACACAATTGGAGTCGATACACTTCAAGGGTATAACTACAGGAAAAAACACACCACAAGAAAAAGTTACATGTAGAGCATACTACAGAAAATCCCACATCATCAAGGTACATTAATAAGAGAACAAAGACAGAAGAGAATGTTGAAGAGATACAGATAAAATAATTAGAAAAGCATGAAAAGAAGAGTACAGCAGAAGATGAGAAAATGGAAAGAAAAAGAGAGAGAGTAAAAAGAAGGAAGTAAACAAACAGATTAGGGCAACACAGGACAAGACATGCAATGAACAGTAGAATTGCCAAAAAGAGAAAATAATAAGAGAAGGAACGAAAGAAAGGCGGAGAAGAACAGTAAGATAGAAGAAGAAATAGACATGCAGACCAAGGAAGAAAATCCAGATCTGATGAAAGAGAAAAACACGAGATGAGAGAAGCATGGTGACAGCGAAGAACACGGACACCAATAAGAGATAAATAAAAAGCAATAGAGGAACCTCAAAAAGAAAAAGATAACCAACAACTAGAAAATATTATGCAAGCCAAAACACAGATAATAGAATAACAATCCTGAAAAAGGAAAATAAGTTAATTAGAAGTCTACATGTTATGAGATGAAATGTTATTGAGAAAGATTTTAAGTTTATCAGGATCATCAAAAGATCTTGACCGACCATCATGAGTTATTTTACAGAGGCACGGGTGGAGAATTCCGAATTGGATGTTCAGTTGTCTCATTTGAGGGCAGAGTGCAAGAAATTCTTTCGGACGGGTATTTGTTGCATTGGAAAAATCTTGTGAGATAAAAATATTATGACCCGACCAGGTAAGACGACGTTTAAGTCTCACTGCCCTCAAGACGTGCATTGTAGGAGAGTAGGGTCTGCTATCCTATGGTCACCCCAAATTTTTGCTTTTTGCTTCACTGGTTTCTGACTTAATGTGGCTGTGGGCCTGCTAATCAGACCCACAGCCTGCTGTTCTCTCTCTAAATTGTAACCCATGCACTTTAGGTGCATAACGACATTGGAACTGGTTCACCTTATTGGCCCCTGTAACAGTGTACCCAGGTACCCAGGGCATAGGTGCTTCCAAGGCCTACCAGGGGCTGCAGCACGTATTGTGCCACCCCTGGCCTGGCCTCCATATTTGACACAACTGGCTGACCACTCAGCTGGGGTAAGGCGGTGTAACCACCCCTTACTTAGGTGTAGTATGCCTATACATAACCTAAAATGGACACATATGTTCCTATCAGCCACTCCTATGGAAGGCCTCATCAATCCTGGAGGCAGAGTGCTTGGAAATATGTGAGATGGTGCTCTGGCATGAGCTGAGCCCGTCTGCAGCTTTCGGAACCATGTCCTTTAGCTGTTTCATGATACTGCCATACCATATACTCTTAAGTGCATTATAATCCTCGCGGTTAAATGCTATCTTAGGTTTGGCTTTATCAAAACATGTCGAGTAAGGTGTCATACGAATTGGAATACTACCCCCTCGCCAGTTCTGGCGACGGGGGTAGCATTCCACCCTTCTAGAGGGACACGACATGTACCTAACCTGAACCCCGGTTAAAGTTAAACAGAGCCTTAGCATCACAAAATGGATGCTGCCACCACAGACACAAGTCTGACCTCCTGCTGCTGGGAGTCCTTCCAGCGAGGGCAGCTTGGACAAAGGGTTTCCTGCCTTGGGAGGTGCTAGCACCACCCCAGACAGGATTTTGTGTATTGGGTAAAGTCCACATTTGTAAAGCGCACAATCACCCGTAAGGGAAGATTAAGCGAGCTATTGCCCAGAGTCACATGGTGCTGGGCTAACCTGCCGCCGGAGCCGGGGATCGAACCGTGGTCCCCAGATTCCAGTGTCAGTCGCCCTGGCCGCGGCGCCACACCTCTCCCAGGGTAGGACAGGGCTGAATAGAATCAGACATGCCTGGGGCACACAAGGTGTCCCTGTGCATAGGCCAGTTCAAACCGGTGCTGGGGCTTTCCTGCCCCAGTCCTGGCGCGAAACTGGACAAAGGAAAGGGGGTGTAACCACCCCCCTTCCTGGTTCCACCCAGAGGAGGGACCTAGTAGGTGATCCGGCCCCCCAGATTCGAATAAGAGTGGGAGCTGTGTCCTGAGACTTGAGATCATCCTGAATCAACTTGAAATAAAGAAGAAGACTGGACTTCGACATTCTGCTGCTCAGAAGACGGAAGAAAATCTCCCTTGTGGCCAAGGAGTGACCACCCTGTGAACACAGGCACCAACCAGCAACTCAACGTCTGCTTTGCCGCCGCCTCCCGCCGGAGCCCGAGCCCAGAGTCTGACAAGACCCAGACTCCCAGACTTCTCACCGCCCGATCCACAGTCCCTGCAAAGAAGGGACCCGTGGAGGCACCGAGAGACGTGGGACCGGACATCTTGTAAGACCCCAGAAAAGCTGACTGCACAGCATCAGAGGCACCCTCGACGCTGTGCTTTGGGGTTTGAGAAGCCCCAACCTCGAGCAGCCCTTGCACCAAAGATCAGCCCCCCAGCATCTCCACGATCTGCGTGGGGCCCTTTTGCACTGTGCCACTCGACGCGCCATCCCGTCCACGTGCCACGCGGCTAGTGGCCATCTTGGCGATGAAATCTACAACTTTCACTGCAGGTCTGGTTGCTCCAGACTTGCCCTTGCTCCTGTGAAAAGGAGCACCCGCTCTGACCTTGCTGGTCCGAGTGACAAGCCTTTCTTGATTCCTGCGTGGCTTGCATTAGCCAAGGCCTGTTTGATTCCATCGGTTGCCGACACCGCCAACAGCGAGAAGCCTGCGTGGGACAGCTCGTGACCGACTCCTGGACGTCTTCGACCCCTTGTGTCCACGTGGCTGCAGAGAGAAGCTACACCTCGACGCCTGTTTGCACCCGACATCGCCTGGTTCCACTCTGGTTCCACGGTAGTCACTGGCTAGTGACATTGAACATTGTCCCCTCTGCTTCAGGTCTTCATGACTTCAGATCCGCCCTTGGATCCACCGGAACTCTTCACCTCGAGTCGCCTGCAGCATCTTCAGCTCCAAGCACCAACGACCAGCGCGACGAAACCCGACACTACTTCGACCCTGTGCACCTGCTTCCTGTGGGTGAGGTAACTCAGCTCCGCCGGTGTTCCCACACTGGTACACACCTCTAGGGCCTGTGTCTTAAGTTTCATCCTTCTAGGTCACTCGGAAGGTTCCTTTTTAACTAACTTTGTACTTTTTACGCACCATTGACACTGCATTGGTATTGCGTGCACTTTCCGCACTGCACCCGAGTCCTGCGGGCCTTTCCCGACTTCCTCACTGTTAGTCCTGAACAGCTCCAGCGATTCCCCAGGCCCTAGGCCTCTTCACTTTCCTCATAGTGGTTCTTATACCACTATTTTAGTATATGGTTTAGGTGGCCCCTAGGGCTCATCCATATTCGTGCAACTTTTGTGTATTTAAACTGTGTTTTGTTTTAACGCTTGTGCTTCTGTGCTCATAAAGAGTATAGGGTATCTTTTGAGAAATAAATCTATATATATATTCAATATATATCTGTGTGGTGTCCTTTCATTTGGTATTCAAGGGATTGTGTATGGTAAAACAGCTTGCTTCACATGCCTTTACAGAGTTTAGCCTAAGACTGCTTAGTCCATGCTACCCCTAGGATAGCTTGTCTATAAGGTTGACTTTACAACCTGCACCATAAGGGTTGCTTGGCATGGTACAAGGTGATCACTAGAACTAGTGAGCATCATATACCAGGCCAACTTCTCACATGCATCAGTTCTGTAAACTCCAAAAAGAGCATTATGATCCCACATGTTCTAGTTGATGTCAGATTTGGACGACCCAGACGGTGAGCTCTTCAATATTTTCTGGTAAACCATAAAGGCGTAGATTATTTCTGTGATTGCGATTTTCAAGGTCCTCAGCTTCGATTTTTAACTTGTGGATTTCTGACTCAAGTAATGGAATTTTAGAAGAAACATCTTGTAGGTCGCTGACCCGTTGTTCAAGTTCAAGCACCTTTCCTTCCATTACGATCCATCTTTCTTCAATTTGTTTCAATTTTTCATTAGTGGTGGACATAAATGGTTGAAGACCACGAACTTCATCTAGTATAGAGTCCAGGATTGGATTCTGTGAGGAGAGCATAGGTGAGGGTGGGTCATTTTTATGCCTTTTAGGTTTTGTACCAGTAGAAGAAGAACGAACTGAATGAAGGTCGTTGGCCATGGCTTAAAAACTGAAGAAAAGTCAATGGTACTATGAGACTGATATTGAAAATGGCGACTGAAAGCACTTATGTGGGAAAAAGGTAAAATAATTCAAAGGTACCACATATAGCAACTCATTTGGCCTTCAAAACCTAATGCCACCCAAACAAATTGGTGAGAGAGGCACTCTAAAATGACATAATTGAGAGACAGAGCTTGAAATAGGCATATAAAGTGTACATTGGCCTGAAAGCTCACACTATCTCCAGAGTAAAGAAAGGAGCCCTCATTGGAGACACATTAGGCAAAAAAACGGGCATAAAATGGCATATTATCGACAGTCATTGATGTGCAGGCAGAGATTCAATGAAAAGGATCCAAACGCTGAGGAAACCACTGAATATATTGCAGCAGAAGGCACATTAGGGCACACAAGGTAGTAACAATCGCTGAAGCAAACGAGCGCGAGCGCCGTGGTAGAAAATGGCGGCCACACGCATTGCACTGAGGAGAAATCAGCACAATGTTAAAGTCAGTGCAGGAATGAAGGAATGTCCGTCAAAGCGCTGCCGAAGACTCACCCCGCCTTCACATCGCTGTACACACCGCAGGAGAGACAATATGCTGTCAGAAGACGCTCCGGAGCCGGGAAAGAGTTCCGCGTCGCAACGGAGCTCACTCGGGATCCGCCATGTTGCTCCGGTGGTCATGTCTTTTCTATGCAGTGCGGCACTCTCAGCCTTGGCCCATATCAGCAGGAAGCGGCTCCAGGCAGGCACGTGATGGGGCTCGGGGATTTCCATCTCTTGGTGATCAACCGTTTGGCTACCAACACGCCCAAGTCGATGATACGGGAAGTAACTTTCTGTTGCTTTTGTCTGTAATAGAGATGCAGTATGCATCTCCCATGTGTGGGGTACATGGTGCTCCGTACAGCGGCATAATGTGGCTGTCACTGATCGCCACTATGTGGTAAGGAGTGGGCAGTGCCATAACATATGCAGACGGTCCACATCTGTGAGGAAACAGCACGGGTAAATGGCTTCAGTGCAGTTAAATATTTAGCTGGAGTGAGGTATGTTCGCTGCATAACATATTGTTGTATTAGTCGGAATCGCGTATTTCTGGGGACATGGATTGGGCCTTCCAGTATGGTGATCCACTCAACGTCCATATAGGGGCGCTGTAGATCTGTTTCCTAGCGTTGTCTAAGGGTGATAACAACACTGCGGTGGGCACTTGTGTAACACAACTTGAGGGGGCCCCCCTGCAAGGTACTTGGAGGGTCCTTTCCGGCCTCAATCAGGAGCTGGCCAGCCAGAGCATTCTGCTGAGGGGGTTCCCTGGAGCTTGGGGCCCCTGCACCATGGAGGCTGCAGGGGCCTATGCTACGCCTCTGGCGATGTGATGCAGAAGTGAGATGGATACCATTTGGTGAGGTGTCTGGCTCGTCCCATGACAAGTAGGTATTGAACGGTCAAATGTGTTTTAGGTTTGCCTGTCATGTCTCCCTATTTGTTACCCAGAGCTGCAATAAGTGAATGGTGCAGTAAGAATTGGCCCAGGTGCAATCCATCTTCCTTGATTAGTGTATCATATTGTGCCAAGACTCCATCACGGTACAAGTCACCTTCAGTGTGAATTTCTGCTCTCTGTCTCAGGGACAGCTCAGCGGATGCGGTAGTCATTCGCCCCTGGGGGTGCCCTGTAGGGGTAGTGCTGGCGCCTATGGTATCATCTTCCAAGTTAAATCATTGATATTTTATGTGGCATGAACCTAGTTTGGGTGCAATAAAGCAGAATCATCTGGTGTGTTGAGAGATGATCATGATAGTGTACATCAAGAGTGGGAATCACATTTCAAATTTTGTAGCCAAATGGAGATATGTGACACACAGTGTTAAGTTAAGTGAAGCAACAAGCAAGGTTTTTGGGCAATAGTCCCCAGGTTAAAAAGTCAGCAACTTTAGCCAACATCTCATCATGTGTAGTTATCTTTTTTCGTGTTTCATTACATTTTGTTCCATGGTACTTAATTAAGCAACTGGCAGTGGACGAGGGTGGCGAGGCGGGGGGGTTGAAAAATATGAAGTAAAAATGCACTTACTTTTTCCACCGCCTCTCCTCCGTCTCCGCTTCGCTTCTCTTCCTGACTTCAGTCCGGAAGAAGCAGCAGAAAGCACACAGGTACCCAGCCTCCCCTGAGCCAGTCACAATGCTGCAATGCAGTGTTGTCATTGGTCTAAGCGACATGGATCGGCGGTCAGATGGGGACAGGAAGCCTGTGCATATTCCCCACCAGGCTGTGCATTGTAGCCTTGTGGGGAATATGTAAAGTGTGCATTAATTGGGGGATGCTCCTCTGCCTTAGCTGAGGAACCTTCACTGCAATTAAGATTTAATGCTATTTTTTTATGTAATGGGAAATCTTAATAATTTAAGAAGTATAGGTGAAAGGTATTTTTCATTAACTGAATCACACATATTCTCCCCAAATAATCTGTATTCTTTTAACAATTTTAAAAAATAGATAATGGATCACTCTTTCATTATAGTATGCTCCTGCACAGTTCAGGTGTAGGCATGTGCAGATGTGCAAGTCAGCACAAGGAAGCTGACTGGTAGAGAGTTCTACATGGTAGGGCTACTTGGGGTGAGTGCTTCTCCTTCCACAGTAATAGAATGCAAAGGCTGTTGGGAATACACTGCCTGGCTTACGCAAGCATAGGCAGGAGAAGGCATACTCATCTTCAGTCTTCAGAGGACTATTTATTTATTTCTCTCTAAGGGCATACACTGTGCTAAGGGAATGTCAGAAGGCAACTTCTCCTGTTTTTTAGAGCACCCTATTAATGCTACTCTATGCATGGCAATCATCAGCCAAGAGTCTAATTCTCCTAGGGCCAGTGCATCAGACTCCACAATATTCTTAGAACATCATGAATGACTGATGGAACAAGACAGAGACAGTTTAACACAAGTAGAAAATAAAGTATTTCCAAAATAAATTCTACCTGTAACTGGTATCTCCGGCCCTTAACCCCTTGGGTGCGGCCGCAATTCTGTGCCTGTGCGGCCGTTTTATTGAGTGGGCGGGATCATGACGGCCCCCAGCCGTCATCAGCACATGCCCAACGTGATGCATGATGGACGGGGGCAGTCATCAGCATGGAAGGGGTTAAAGACCTGAGATGAAATTTGTGGAAACTGGAAAAAACAGGAGACTCTTTCTTACTAAAGATGCCCCGTTGGGCAGCGGTGTCATTTAACAAGTACTGCATTCATTTATAAATAAGACAACTGACCTACTGATATCAGCAAGGCAAATATAGGCCTTTTTTAATCCATGCACCAATGATCTTGAACAACATCCCTGAATCCATCAAGACTGCCCCAGCGCTGCTCCAATTTAGGGAAGAGTTGAAAAATCATCCCATTAAAGAACATCATCACAAAGCATTACCCGTCCACAAACCAGCTACCTTTCCTATCAAACGCTGACTTTACACTTGACTTTGACATTGAACCGCTCTTTACAGCTTTTGCCTAGGTTTGTGTTGTAGAAATACCAAATACATACATACATACAAACAATTCTATCAGAGCTGAGTTAATAAAGCACTTTATTTGAAAAATTATGTTATTAGGGAACTTTCACGAAGCTGTTAAATATGATTCACAATATATTTAATCCCAGTGGCCTTTCTACTAAAGTTAACCCCTCTCTGGAACATTCATAGGTGTCTTTACAATCACTAAAAGATAACTGGAAACTCGACATAAGTAGAGAATATAATGATAAGGAATGTGGGAAAACTCTTTGATACCCTCACAAGGTATATTGGAATGCTCAGTTTACATTTATACAATTCTTTATCCTACACAGAGCGTATTTGACCCCATATAAAATCACTAAGCTTTGGCCTAACTCTTCCACAGTATGTCTCAGATGGCAAAGTGAGAATGGTAAATTTAGCCATGTGATGTGGGATTGTCTTGGATTGATTTCTCTCTGGTCCGAGGTCACAGGGTACCCTGAAACAAGCTACTGGTATAACGGATTTGGTCAGCTGAGTTAGATGTATGCTGGGATTGTTTAATCAACTAAAGAAAAATAAGGTAAACTCAGAATTTCTTGGCCTTGCAATACTAAGGGCTAAGATGAAATTAGCTCTCTGGTTGAAGGCCCCCAAGTCTCCTTCCCTCCACAAGTGGAGGAATAATGTGATATTCTTAGTGGAAGCCTGGCAAAGAGAAGCTAGAAGGGGAATTCAAACTATATGCAATTTCCCTTTTGTTGATTGAGTTGATCCTAGCTTATACAGAACTTAGAGAATGACAACAAGCTTCTTTAAACTAATAGGTGAAATTTGGTCAATGAATAATAGTTCTGAATAGATTCTCTCTTAGAAATATTTTTAACAGCAAATACTGGTGTTGTCCTCTCCTGTCATATAATTCCTATTCTATGTCAATGTTTTGCTTGTAAATGTTGATTCAAATTATTTTAATCCTTTGTCTGGCTGGCACGACTAATTGGGGTGCATTTTTTTAAAATTTTTAATGCAATATGTTATTGAATCTGCTGTATTCATTGTGGTGTCCATAATATTACCATCAAATAGCAGAATGAATGTGTTCTCTATGCCTCTGGAATAGTGAAACTGACAAATGTGACATCAGTCTTTTCATACTTAAACTTAATGAAGATATTTTTTTTTAAGTTAGACTCTCTTTAGAACTGGTTGAGACACTGTCGCTTTTTTTAATAATAATAAAAATAGCACGATTAGCACCACCATATACAAAAACAAAAAGAATCCCTTCATTAATAATCCCTCCCTCAAACCAGGCTGCTAACCTTTGCACTTTACAATTGACATTGTCAAACCACACTTTAAGAAGCCATGTCTGGACCCTTCCATCCTGACCACTGCAGCCTGATAATCTTGATTCCCTTTATTGCAAAATCCACTAACTGAATATTTACTTGTAAAGCTCAGACGTATGTACAGCAAAATTCCATTAATTACTTTTGTTAAACTGGTTTCACGCCAATATGTAGTAAAGAGCTGGTGGTCGCCTTAAAACTGGACAGACTGACAAAAGGGTAGTACTTCAATTGATGGAATCTTTTTTTCTATTGAATTCAATTAGTCCATGAAAGCCCTTTTACCTCTATGTTGAGACCAAGTATACTGGACAATTTCTGAGGGTTCCTCCTTTTTCCCCAATCTATTTTAATTTGTATGTGTTCTCTGCTGCACAAGGTGGGTTTGCACCTTTTGTAGATAATACTCAGCTGTTGCTAAGTATAGGAGGTAAAACTGTTCCAAAACTGACAGACTGACAGACTCTTTGGACCTTGTCCATTTTTGGATGAATTCCAACATTTTAAAATGAAACCTCTGTAACATAAAGGTCCACCTCTAAATTCCCCTAATTTCTGGGATAGGAAACTCTGGCCCAGATCCATCAGAACTCCCCCCCAAACCCTTCATGACTGTATAGGCATACCTTTTGACTCTGATATATATATTTTATTCTGAAGGTAGGTGTTGTTTCCTAAACCTGCATTTTCCATTTAAAAATCATGAGTAGTACTTTTCTTTTGTTGTCATAGCCACAAGAGTAGGGCTTCAAAAATGTTTATTTACTCATTTTTAGGGCTTTATAGTGTGATTTACAAGGAACAGCCAGAAAAAAATATTGCTCATCTTCAGGACATTGAAAATGCCATGTCTCATTGTATCTTTAATTGCAGAAAATTCAATACAAATACCAGAAAGATCTGAGAGCTTCACTGGCTTCCTAATGAGAAAATAGTTCACTTCAAATTCTTCCGCATCAAGCGAAGAATTTTCTTTCAACTAAACCCCAAATGTTTGTCCCAATTTGTTCAGAAATATCATTCTCCCCTTTGATTGAGATCTGACTCCAGTAACCTTTTTGCTCCTCCAAGATTTAGAATGAATCACTCCGGAAGTACGACCATCCGTGTGATTGGACCAAAATTTTGGAGCAGTTTGCCCTTCTCAGTTAGAAATAAAGTCATCACAACAAATTCAGGAAAACCAGAACTCCCCTCTCTTTGACTTCAGCTCATAAAAGATTGGAGTTTACTTTGTTGCAGACCAGGGTGAGAAAGCAAATGCTACCCTAAATGAAAGCACTAAAACAAATGTCACAGTGGAGGGCGACAGCACTGCCCCTGAGCAGAGTGACACGTCTGATGGAAATCTATTTGATGCACCAGGCGGTGCAGGAAATACACCAACCCGTGGAGCAGGTAGAGGACAGATTAACTTTCTCACCCAATTCCAAATGCTGAATAAAGCCAAGCAGAATCAGCAAGGAGGGCAAGAAGATCAGGATTTTCGCAGGGGCCGAGGACGAAACTTTCGAGTCAAAGCCGGAGGATTCAGAGGAACCAAAAAGCAAGGAGGAGAAAAACAAGACGATTCCAATATGCCCGCACCCATGTTGACAAGAGCAAGAAAAGGAACAAAATGACTGTGATTAACCTCTCCAACCGTGAGTTAACCAATATTGAAACTGACTTACTATCTTTAGGACTGTCTTTTTGTCCTATGCGCAAGATGGATTACGTACAAACACGCATAGACACATTCTGTTTCATTCGTAAATTAAAATTTAAAAAATGGTTTCAGTTTCACACACCGAATAGGGAAACTGAGCAAAGAGAGGACCCTCTCACCGATGTTGATAACTTACAAACGGTAACAGAATTGGATGAGGCTATTGAACAGCATGATAACCCCTGCCTCAATTTAGATAATTTGGAAGTGACAATTGATAAACCTTGTAAAAGTGGTTTTAAACCGAAATCAACATTTGTACCTGTAATCCACTGTGATGCGATAGATGTTTTTGAAAAAAGCGTTACAAGAGATCTTAAAAAAATACGCTACTGCTCTAAGGGTTTAGCCAAGCAAAATCTAATTGCTGAACAATCTAAAGCACTTGATTCCCTTAAAAGTGATGAATCTATAGTGATCCGACAGACGGATAAGGGAGGGAATGTTGTGGTCTGGGAGAAGACAGAATATTTGACTGAGGGCCTGCGGCAGCTGGATGATAAACAATGTTATCAACCAGCAACCATGGAGGAGCTAACAGCCTCATATGTGAAGTATGATGAGATGCTTTTACATTGGTATGAGAGTGGAATACTGGAAAAGGGGGAATATTTTGGTCTCAGATGTAAGTACCCTAAGACGCCAATTCTATATCTCCTACCCAAACTGCACAAAATCCCATCGTCACCCCCTGGCAGGCCTATTGTGTCCTCTATGGGGTCACAATTGGAACTAACATCTAAATACATCGATTTCTTTCTGAGACCGTTTGTACTTTCACTACCAGCTTATCTGAGGGACACCATGCATTTTTTAAATTTGATCAACGACCTAGCTTGGGAACCTGATTACCTACTGATCACCCTAGATGTGACCAGTTTATACACATCTATCAAACATGATTCAGGCATCCAAGCCATAAGACACTATTTGCGAGCCAGAACAATAACCACGCTACTACATACCGAAATGTTGGTAGATATGACATATTACTGTCTCACCAACAATTTTTTCTACTTCAATGACCAACTTTATAGACAGATACAAGGGACGGCGATGGGCACCTGCTTCGCCCCCAGCTACGCGAACTTGTTCATGGGCTGGTGGGAGGAGCAGGTGTCCAGTAGCCAAGGCAACCAGGGAGAGCGAGTCATTTTTGGACCTGTTTCGTAGATGAAATATTTATGATATGGAAAGGCGACGAAACAAGTGCTAGAGGTTACATCTTGACCCTACATAATAATGTATGGAACATCAAATTAACATCTCACATCAGTAAAGAAAAAGTAATATTCCTGGATGTGACAGTGGAGATAAAGAATAACAAATTAGTAACAAAACTCCACAGAAAAGAAACTGCGGGCAATAGTCTCCTCTTTGCATCCAGTGCCCATCCCTATAGCCTTATTCAAAGTATTCCCTATGGGGAATTACTAAGAGCCAAGAGAAATAGTAGCAATATGGCAGAATTTGAAGCAGAGAAATCAGTGATGGTTGATCGGTTCAGGGAAAGAGGGTACACTAATAAAACGATCAATCAAGCGATTGAAAGAGTAAACAAGATTCAGAGAACTGACTTGCTGGTACCCAAACAGAGGTTGTTGGGAGAGGAAGATGACACGGTGAGATTCATCACCACCTACTCGGGGCAAACCTATAGGGTTCGCCAATTTTTAACAAAAAATTGGCCAATCTTAACTACTGATGCTTTCCTGAGCAGACATGTGAAAGAGACCCCTCAGATAACCTTCAGAATAGGGAAATCACTGAAGGATGATTTAAGTAAAAATGCAGTGACATCCAGAAAGAATCCTAAAAACTCCAGTCTAGGTGGTTTTGAATGCTGCATGAAGTGTAAAGCCTGCAAAGGCAGAAATAACTGTATACAAATCAAGGTACCCAATAGCTCTAGAATGTTTACAATCAAAAGGGCCCTTTGATTGTAATACTGAATTCTGTGTTTATTGTTTAATCTGCCCCTGTGAAAAATTTTACATTGGCAGCACGAAGCACAGGGCAAAAATCAGGATACTAGAACATAAGAGAGCAATCAGGAACAACAATGAACAATACCCTGTTGCTCGCCACTTTAAGATGTACCATGATCAGAATGACAATTTACTCAAATATGTTGTGTTGGATGCAGTCAATCAATCCGTGGGAGGGGGAGATAGACTCCGTCAATTGAGAGTTCTTGAATCCAAATTCATTATTGATTTTGAAACAATACAACCTATCGGGATGAATTGTAGTGAAGAAGTAGCAGTCCATTTATGATAACAATTCAGTGAAAAGAACCCAGTCTAATTACCTCTGTATATTTTTTTAAATCTTGTATATATATATTTTTTTATATATATATTTTTATTAACAGTAAGACAAGAGGAGGCAATACAAGAATCAGGTGTCAGACAGTAAAATGGGGAGCAAGGACATGCGGGGGAGCATCACAGAGAACACATCAATAGAAGGAGTACATAGCGCAGCACAATTATGGATACTGGAAACAGGGGAACAGGCAATCAATCGTACAATCCGGAGCATCCCACCCGCGAGACCCCGTCCTAAGCAACACAGGATAGATAAGACCAGCGCAGACACCTGAGCAGTAAAGGATCAGTTTACACTAAAACAGTCCACCCCTCGTTAAAGGAAAAGGGAGAAAGCAAAGGGGCCATAGAAAAGAACAAAGACAAAATAAAAAACCCCACCCCGAACCCCCCACCCTGCACCCCTGCAATGGCTACGGCCTAACCCCACTAGCAGCGTGCCTGTCGCCCTAGAACTACCCCAAGGGAGGGGGAAAGATAGAGTGGAGGAGGAGAGGCAAACACACTCCCGGTCTCCCGTGCCCCCCGTCAACAGCGACCACCCCGAGACGCAGTAAAGCCGATGCGCAGCATAATATACAAACCAACCGGGGGAGTTTCGTCAAAAACCACCCGACTCCCGCCACATTATAAGCCCAGCATTATAACCCCAGCATCGCGTAAAACCAGTATATCAAGCCCATGTGACCGAGTTCAGCCCTGGCCAGTACGGTCCATCAGGAGAGTCTCTTCCACTCGAGCCGCCATATTGATGGAAAAGGCAAAGCGTTCACAAAAGTTCAAGTCGGTGCCGAAGGATCGAAAACAGGATAAAAGTTCACAAAGTCCACCAATCGAACGAGGAACGGGGTCCAAGAACAGCGAGTATTTCCAATAGTCACTGAGGAACTTTGCTCCGTAGAAATAACGGTCCATAGACGTATCAGACGTCAGCTGAATCGGGCAGGAGGTGCTGGCGAGAAACACAGGCTGGTTTGTCAACGATTGGGAACCGCAAAGGCTTGTTAAATCCGGATTCAGCACAGGGACCTCGATCTCAAGCGTGCAATGCACCGCTGGTACCATAGCTCGCTGGGGACTGAACAAAGAATCATCCTCCGGTCCCAGGATACCGTCCACTTTCACGATCAGTGTCCGGAACACAGCGATAGTATGTGAGTGGAGCACCCCAATGGCGGCCATGACGGCCTGCAGCGATGGCGTGCCTTCCGTCTGCCCCATCCCCTCTCAGTAGGCGACAGAGCCGAAGTCGAACCCCGGAGGCCGGCACCCCGGGGAAACAGGCCACGCAAATCAGATGTTGAACAGCGGGCGCTCTCAGTCCATCAGAATACACCGTCGCCACCAGCGAGGGCCCCAGCCCGTCGATCCCGGGAGGTCAGCAAGGTCTCCGGGCAATGGAGCCCTACCGCGGCAACCGGTGGAAGACGGTAGAGTGACCTCGAAGTAGGTCATGCACAGGATCGTCACCGGAAAGACAAATTCACGGCACACTTCGGGGGACCGGGCTCAGTCCAGGTCTCACGGCCGATGTTATTCAATTCCAACCCGGACAGGCTAGAAATCGAGGTCCCGGCTTCCACACGTCGTTAGGCCGAGAATGGAGACACGGCGTATCTTCGTCAGCCGATGGGGTAGAGAACTCGGGGTTGCACCTTTGAAGGCAGCAGAACCTCACGAACAAGGGAATCAGGTGGGAAGTCAGGATAAACGACAGGATAGTCGAGCTGCAGGCGGGGGTCGGAGGAGCCGGGAGCTTACGCGGCCATCTTGGTTGCTAGCGTAGCTCCTCCCCCTCAAAAAATCTTGTATATATTGATGAGTATGAAGGATTTTAAATCATTTTTATGCATATTTTTTGCTATTTTCTCTATTGTTTTGTACAGGAACTTAGGATCCAGTGAAACATCCTGGAACATTATGGAACTGAGCATTAACACAATGAATTATTGTTGTCTACGTTAAAAATGCCCATTGGGCGGACATTGGGCAGATTCTGTCATGCCCACTGGGCAGGATTTGATGGATGAAGCACCAAATATGTATATTGTGCATAAATAATTAATACTAGCCCACTTGGGCAATATTTTGTATAATTGTTTAAAAATACAGTTTGGTGAAATTATCGTGACAACCTGTGAGATATAGGAGATATAGGAGACCTTTTTACCACTCTAAGATGTCTGTCACTATTTTCAGCAGAGTGACCATTACTAGTCCTGTTTCTATGCAAACTGTTTTGGTATGTAAATAGCACCTAGCACAAATGGATTGTACCGTGACCAAGCCTTAGTGGCGAAACGCGTCGGTAGGCAGCTACCAGATTCTGTGCCTTAAATAAAGAACACTTTAGCATCCAGAAAGCAGCCTGTGTATTTCTTCGAAAAGGGATTATATATATATAAATTATTTTTAAAAACAAAAGTCTAATATTTTGCTAAAATACAAACATTTCATCACTTTAGAAAAAAGCGTGAAAAGAGGTCACTTTTTTACATACAAGTCTAATTGAGAAAAAGAAAAAAAATGTATTGCATGGCATACACACCATAAAACCAAAATAGTAGTTCAAATATGTAAGAGGTGGAAGGGTTCCTCAGTAATATGGTCTGATTCTAGATAAATACTTCTTTGTCCTAAAAATAAAAAAATAGTAAACAGCATGAACATGCTAGGGATATTGCCTTAGTTAAATTTATTTAGTAGCCATTATTCATAGAACAACCTAGACAAAGCAGGTGACAGAGTGTTTCACAGAAAGACCAATGGGTAGCACGGTGCAGGAATGCAAGAATGATGTAGGAAAGTGCAGGAATGCGTCGTATTTACAGAAATCCCTGTGCTGGCACACAATTGGCTGCCTAGCACCAATGCGGGCTCCCATGAAGCCTTGGTGCAAGGGTGTCTGAGTTGCAGAGATCCTTGTATTTGTGCAGGAAAAGACACCTTCCTACGCAAAAACAATCATTAATGGTGCTTTACTCCCTCTATATGTGCTGCAGAATACAGCACACATAGAGCAAAAACATTGAGGAGCAATAAAGGTATTTCTTCTTGTTGCGTCATTTTAACGCCTCCCCTGGGAATCTAACGCACTCCCAGGTTTAAGAAACCTTGGCTTTGCGTGGACTTATAATTATGGCTCACCATTGTGCACCACCAGAGTGGCACAAGAGTGATGCTCCAGTGGCACAGTAGCCTTGTGAACATGCCCCCATATTGTCCATTTAGGTTTATACAAGAGATATTATGTACAGTATAAGAGCAAATAAGGCACAGTATCACATAAGAAAACAATAAATTGGTCAACAAAAGTGAGCAGTACTAGTATGTAATATAGTTTGTAAACACAACCACAAAAAGAAGCATTGTCAAAGAAACAGGTCTGGCTTTTTGTTAGGGGACCATTTAGCAATAGCTCATGATGCTTGTTGCTCCCACTTATCCTGGAAGGAAAATCACATAATGAATCAATATCAAACACTACTGAAATATGGAAGCAGGGAGTAAATCCCCTTTGCTGAACAAACTGTATCAGCATATTTAAACTGTACCCTTAAAGAAGAGCATTATGAAAGAAATTAAGGGATGAAGTTCGTGTTAAGTGGTGAACCTAAAAGGCATACAAAGAAAAAGTGCATAGAAGATACTTTTATCAAAGTGAAGTATTTTTGTTGTACCTTTGAGAAAGCCTTTGTGTGCATACGTCTTTACTCTGTGAATCAAAAAACCTTAAATTCAACATTGTGGTTTGATGGCAGCAAAGTAAATCAAAGGGATGTTCAAGGGTGATTGGCGAACAGCTCTTTGCCTCTATAGCAGACTAAAGCATCCAAACAGCAGCACCTACTAAACAAGAAAGTCATATTTCAGCAATTAAAATACATTTGTGTACAAAGCAAATATCTCAAAGAGCCCAAATAGGCTGTCAGTTACATGCTAGGTGTCCAGTTGTGTGTGTGCAGTGTGGCAAAACTAATAATGAATGTCCTTCCGCTAAAAACTAATGGGAACAAAAATACGGCAATGCAACCATCCACAAAATGCCAAGACCTTAATGACATTCCAATCCAAGTAATGGGAAGCCATAAAAAATAAATGAAAACCAATAACTGAAGGGGGTCGACCCAAAGATCTCTCTCTGTACTCCTTTTGATTTACCTTTTTGAGATCTTGCTGTCTTTCTCTCTCTCTCTCTACTCCTTTTTTGAAGAACTGAAATGAGGTTTTCAGTCCGCTAAAGGAGTCTGTTTCCAAACCTAACTTTAGGAAGGCTTTCAACGGGTATACTATGTAATGCGATACAATACAACAATAAAAGAAGAACTAGGCAGCTCGTCAAAAGTAAAGAATACAAATAAATCACTCTGCCTAGCAATGAGTGGTGAAAGTGCAAGTAAATTAAGTCCTACTTTTACAGCAATTTTGATACCAGGAAAGCTGCATTCCACAAATTTCCCCCTCATCACCTTGGTGTGAAGGGAAGGGGCAAAGGTCATGGGAAAGAGAAATACCGGCTCAGCAGCAGCAGTAGCAGCAGCAGCACTAGGTGAAAGGTACCTACCTACCATGGGGGACTTACTGGAGTTGTGTGCTCGACAGTGTGCTCTAAAGCATAAGCAATAAAATAAATGTATGTATGTCGACTCTGGGACACAGGGATACGTCTACACTACAACTGCAACTTTATTGAGTAAAAGATGCAGTGTCATAATTCACTTTTGAGCATTGAAGTTTTAAGTGCTTCCCTCTGAAAAGAGGAGTAAGGTCCTATATAGAAGCTGCGGTTTCACAATATGTTTGCCCCGGGCACAGAAAGCAATGCTCCAATCAGAAAGAAAGGCCCCGGCTGACTACAATTGGTTATCTACGCGGCAATGTCAAGTGGTTCTTATGTTTCCTTGAATGCATCAAACTCAAGGAAAGGTCAGATCCCTTCTTACAGAAATCTGTGTTGATTTTTTAAGCAGGCCAGCTCAGCTATCGCGCCAAATAAATGTGGTATTAGTTTGAAGGAACATATTAAACATTCCAATGTTACGAGTGCGTCACTTGTAGGTATTAAGGTTTCTGGACATCGATGTATAGGTGTCTAGGCCTTGATCACAAGTTACGTGGAATTTCGTGCAGACTTCCAGATGTGGGAACTACTATGGCTGGCTGGTAGTTCCACTTGAAATACACACAAATTACAAATTAAGCCCCTCGGAATGGGGAACTGTGCAGAGACTACATTACCATAGAGAATTCCACACAGTACTTCCTATTCTGAGGGGTTTCATGTACACTTTTATCACCTGCTTTGCGCAAGAGGTAAATGTCTGTGGGGGCTTCTGTGTGGGGCAAGGTGGAGGGAGGGGGTAGCTAGAGTCGGTGAAGGAAAGTGAAGGGTAGTTCTGGCATGGTAGCATTGCATGCCCCTCCCCCCTGTCACAAGAGATAGGTTGGCAGAGACCAGAGAGCGAGCCTTGAGCCTCATGTGAATTTACCAGCCAGGATTACTGTCCTTTAACATCCGGTCCAGACCTAGTTCAGAAGGTGCAGGAACACCAGGTCAGTCGTGATCAGACAGAGTAGTATACCACTCCACTTGACTCATAATCAGGCCCTTAGTCAACTGAGCATCAAGTCCATTGTGCATGGGTATGCATGCCTATTTGAGTGACATGGTTTGCTTGCACTGTCTATTCCTTTGAGGTCCTTTGACACACAGCTGTTCATTACAGCGGTGCCTACATTACATTACCTTCATGCAATGGTTCGCTTGTAAGTCACTGAAAGGCGAGGTTGATTTTAGAGAATGACTTGCAATGGAGTATTCTAATGATGATAGTAATCATAATAAAGACAATAGCCTTCTTGTCTATTGTGCTTCGCAGTGCAATACTCTCGTTTCTAAGCAGTATATAAATATTAGGCGAAGGCCCCACATGCACATTTAAATAGATTCTATTTGGCTCCAGTTCCCTAATTCATTAATTTTTTCAGAAAAACAATTCATGCGAAGAAGCCTACTCACGATTATAATATCATGCGTTGGAAAATCATTTTCTGGCAATTACCACTCTGTTCCTTCATAAAAATTCGATATTAAATAACAGACTCACGTGAAGAGTGATATCTTATCCAAATATCTGATCCTCATGATGATTTTTTAGATAAATGCAAGGAAATGAAAAGAAAAGGATATGTAAATAATTATGAACCAAAGATAGGACAAATTGGCTACAATGTTAGGATATAGGATGTTATATGGTTTCTTTGTATTTTAAAGGATGTACAATTAATGCACCTTTTTACATGTATCTCTTTTTTAGAGCTTGTGTGGCTACTCCAGAAGAAGGCGCTGGTTCGCCGAAACGCGCGTAGAGACCCTATTTTGCCACTTTTAGTCTTTTAACTTGCTTAATATGTGTTTATAATAAATGTTACAAATGTATGAATTCTCTATTGACATTGTGTGATATATAATTTTACCTGTGTTCACTGCTTTCTTTTTAATCATGTTATATGTCGTGTTCTCATAGAATTTATAATAAAACATTTATTTTCTTAATATTTTGTAGCCATTCGTCCTTGTGTATATTACACTGCTTAAGATGAGTTGCCTAGGTTGTTTTTTGTCATAAACCTCAATTTCCCTGGCCTTGGAACTACTGTATCAGTACCTTCAGGGGGTCCTTGTTAAATACACGCCATTACAGCGGTGCCTACATTACATTACCTTCATGCAATGGTTCGCTTGTAAGTCACTGAAAGGCGAGGTTGATTTTAGAGAATGACTTGCAATGGAGTATTCTAATGATGATAATAATCATAATAAAGACAATAGCCTTCTTGTCTATTGTGCTTCGCAGTGCAATACTCTCGTTTCTAAGCAGTATATAAATATTAGGCGAAGGCCCCACATGCACATTTAAATAGATTCTATTTGGCTCCAGTTCCCTAATTCATTAATTTTTTTGTTTTGTTTTCTTTAGCACTTTCAAATGGCTTTAAAATCAAATAAATAAATGATGCTTTTATCCACTACTGGTGCTCATTCTACTCAGCTTGGAAGACTCAAAGGCTGTGTTTGCTTCCTTTAATTTAAAATGGTGAAACTCAGATCCCTACAGGTGACCACAACAAGAAACATTTCATTCAACTATCTTACCGGCTATTGCACAAGCTCTGGGGTCCTGGAGGTCCCCGTGGAATCTGACGTATGATTTGAGAGCTTGTTCGGGTGGCCCAAGAGAAGTCAGAGGTTACTGTCACAGTAGGAGTTGCTAAGCATTGGTGTCCAAGGTCTGCTGTACTCCTGTGCCACACATTAAATGAGCAAGTACCCCTCTTAGTGCTTACCTGTCAATTGCAATGCAACAGAACAGTGTAAGTCTTAGTCAAGAAGGTGCAGTAGGTTCATTTTTCCTGGAGTCTCAGGGCAATCCGTTGTTACTGGGCTGGGACGTTGTCAATCTGAGACATTTACTACTGCTACCCTGTGGGGTCAACCCTACTATTGGGCACAAAACCTAACACCAAGCATACCCCTGTGCTGAAGTTGAGCAGTTCAACGCTTGCCAAGGGAGGTCAGCAGCGTCTTTAGACTCTGCACCTAATAAACATCTGACAATAAACAATAAATCACTATCCAGCCAGTGCTATAGTTTGGAAAGAAAAGTTCAGCACATGCGTAGTCACTGTACATTATCAATAGAGGGCATCAAAATGGATTTTCCAATAGTACTTTACTACCACAGTAATTTGTGGAGCTGTTGAAACAGCTCCTGTTGGTCTAAGCCTTAAGGGCTACTACTCATTGGTGCATGGGACTAGAAGAGGAATTTCAGGGATTTGATCGTGGGATCCTGTGGATCAGTTCGCTTTTCCTGTCCAATGAAGTGTTTTTCTAGTCTCCTGAAATGGTGATTACTGCTCATCCTCATTTGGGATCAAAATGTCATACTAGCTTTTGTCCCTTGGTGTTTGTGGCTGTAGGGTGGACTTGTAATTCATCATTTACTGATCCCAGTGGTGCGGGCAATGCACAGATCAGCGAGCATGACACATGTGTCATTCTTCTTGGCCAAGCTAAAATTGGTTGAGGTCCGGTAGGTCTTTCTCCCTAGCGCCAGCAGGTTTTTAGCCTGTCCTTGTGTCGCTAATGTCAGTCCTCTACAGCCCTGTGTAGTCACAGCCGTCACAATCATCAAAAGAAAGGTGCACACGGTGTGCCCCCTTGGATCATAGAGCCCGGCTTTGGTTCCCTATTCATGCCCCAAAAAATCTCCATTTGCCAAAACATAATTGCTTTATGAACAAAGAAAAACAGATTCTTTATCCCTTTCCTGACCTGTGATAGGACCCTTAATGCTAATATAGCATCTACACATTAAGGGCTACAGATTACCTTGATTTGGAAATCTGTGATAAATGTTCTTCTATGGACGACTGTGGCCCCCTTTCATGGTGCACAAGCATCTCTCAGGTATAGCAATAGTCACTTCCATTGGGACACTTTTATCATGTTTATAAGCACTGCCCTAGCAGTCAAAAGAAAAGTGCACAATCTCAGCTTCATATAGGACAGGTGTTTGTGGTCTCAGTCAACCTATCTGAGGTACTGATGCAATTTAAGTGCATTGCTGCTTTTGCAGTTACCTTGCTGAGATCGTGGCCAACAGTTATACGTTAGTAAGAGTGTGATGAAGTTGTGTTGCACTCGTCCACAAACCTCTCTGGTCTAGAACTTCTTCCTGACTAAGCATATGATGGAGGGTCGACACAAAGCCCAGCAACATGGACCTAATGAAGGAGAGGTGAAAATAAGATGGCAGTGTTACGTTCTCCTGTATGGTGTCAGTGGCAACATCCACAGGAGTTCACCTGCCCAAGGGGGCTTCGGTGTGTGAAAACAGCTGAAAATTGGTGCCTGCTCAATTTAATTCTCAGAAGACACTGTGCATTGCTGTATCTCTGAAACCTCTGGTCACAGGTGGACTTTTATGCCATTGGTGTGCACATAGCTCTGACGCAAGAGCTCAGAACACTCAGAGAACCCACCCACATCACAGACTGAGATGGAGATAGGGACTAGAGAATGAAATCAGTATATCTATGCAACCATACAATGGAATTAGATGTGTATTGTGGCTGTGATATACGTGGATCCTCACCTAGTTACTGCTCTTTTTTCTCCAGGCCAGCAGAACTAACAGAGGGGGTCATCAAGCCTCCTGTCAGCAACAAGGGGTAATTAGGGACAAAACAGCTCAACCAATCATGATGCAAGTGATGACTCTTCCCTGTGCCGCACGTGATGCAGACAGTTGTTCGTGCTTTTCCTGCACACCAGCCAGGCAACTTTGTGCCTTGAAGTAGCACTCACCTCATAATGGCTTTCACAGATATTGAGGTAGATGGGCGGGTGAACTCCTTAGTCCAAGAACGCTCTTCTCTGTAGGGTGCAGTCTTGCAGCTCCTTTCCACAACTGGAGGGCTTATCTCCCCGTAAAGCAGAATGATAGCACTTCCAGTAGAATTCTTCTGCAACAAAATCAACCTCACATACGGCAACTTCGACCCTCAACCAAACCCCATCACCATAGCAACTCGACTTCCCATCAAAGTCAAAGATGAACCATGACCTGGTAGCCCGACATCTCCACTGTTGAAGCCTGTGTTACACTGAAGACCTCGGGGTTTGCATCTGATTCTTGCATTCACCATATCTTCACCAAAGGACTCTAACCAATCAGCAAAGCACTTACAGACATCCACAACACACACCTCCATTGAGTCAACCACATTTTTGAACACCTGAAAACACACCACCATCATGGCTCTGCTCAAGAAACCATCCGCAGACCCAGCCACGCTCTCCAACAACAGACCAATCTCCCTCCTATCATGCCTATCCAAGGTCATAGAGAAATTAATCTATCAGTGCCTCACCAACCACCTCAGCAAGCATCAGGTCCTTGATGCCATGCAGTGCAGATTCCAGCCCAACCACAATACAGAAAGAGAACTCATTGCTGCATCAGATGACTTCCACACGATACTTGAGGAGGAGACACAGCAGCTCTCATTCTTCTGGACCACTCTGCAACATTTTACACGGTCTCACAACTACCCTCATCAGGTGCTTGCCCGAGATTGACATCCAAGTACCAGCTCTCCGCTGGATCTGTTCATTCTTAATGCATAAAACACAAGCTGTCAACATAGCACCTTGCTCCTCGGAAGCCTGCAAACTCATCTGCGGAGTGCCTCAAGGTTCATTGCTCATCCCCACCCTCCTCAATATATACATGATCCAGCTGGCCAGTTAATCTATGCAAACAAACCCACAACATCAGCATCCTCTCCTACACTGATCGTAGGCAACTCATAATTTCCTTCTCATATTAGACCCCCAACACAAGAACAAGTTCACAACCTGCATGACCAAAGTTGCTAACTGTATGAAAGCCAACTGTCTCAATATTGACACAAATAAGACAGAAGTAGTGATTTTCAGCAAAAACACATCTCCATGGGATTCCAACCGGTAGTCAGCCGAACTAGGATCCACATCTAGCAGCCACGCCAGGAACCTCAGAATCATCACCAACAGCAAAGTGAACATGACCGCACAAGTCAAAGCTGTCACTGCATCCTGCTTCTACACCCTGAAGATGCTGAGGAAGTTCTTCAACTGGCTCCAAGGCAGCACCAGAAAAAAAAATCACCCACTCCCTAGTCACCAGCAGTCTGGAATACTGAAACACCCTTTATGCTGGTGGTCACCAAGCAACTCGCCAGAAGACTGCAAACATCCAGAACACAGCAGCCTGACTCATCCTCAGCCTCCCACACAGAATCAATGTCACATCACATCTCAGGGAGCTCTACTGGTTCCTAATACACAAACATTCTCATTCCAAACTCCTCTCACATACCAAACAGGCACTATGACAGTTACATCCAACCTACCTGAACAGTAGCATTTCCTTCCACCAACCACCTAGACACGTCCACTCCACAGGACTCTTACTCGCACACATGCCACTCACACAATGGAACAAATCAGAAGTAATGGCGTTCGCTTACTTCATCTTCTTGAATTCTGCAACAAGTTGAAGATCTGGCTTTTCAGTTAACCAAACTACCCAAGACAGGGCTAGGCACACACACCTGCAAAGTGCCAAGATACCCTCACTGGTGATGGTGCACTTTACAAATACACATAGCATAACATAACATAACATAATGTAACATAACGTAACTTAACAGAACATAGCATAATGTAACCTAACATAACAAAACATGACATAACATTCTTCTTCAGTCTGGCAGTCAGACAGATTCTATCTCTAGCTCATTATTCTTCCCAGTAGTATTGATTCCTCTATTAGTGAAAATGTCCAGAACCACGGACTGTCAAGGAAGTTGATATTTATCATTAGAGCTAATTAATCAACTCTCTAGCATAATTAAAGTTCTGAGAAGCCCCTCCAATCAAATATTGCCTGGCTAATGCAAGATCGGCTCGTGCCAGGGCCATGATCAATAGGAGAATTTCCTGGTCTGGTTCTAACCATCACAGATTTAAATGCTTATTGGGCCCAGTCAGCAGTCTATGGGCCTGAGTCACAAAGGTAAACTTACACTTTTATGTAAGTTTACTACTTTTCGGTATTCATAAAGGTAAACGTAGACCAAAAGACTAACTTTACTTACTTTTCAGCATACACAAAGTTAAGTTACTACTAATGAAGTTAGACTTTTGGTCTAAGTTCAGTTTTGTGAATACCGAAAAGTATGGAAGTTAGACTTTTGGCCTAAGTTTACCTTTGTGGATACCGAAATGTAGTAAAGTTAGACATTCTGGTCTAAGTTTACCTTTGTGAATACTGAAAAGTAGTAAACTTACACACAAGTGTAAGTTTAACTCTGAGAATTGGGCCGCCTATTTCTTGTAGATGCAGATCAGGCTGGAGGAGCGGGAGGGGCAGGAGTGTTCTCGGCAATGCTGTGGAAGAAAGCTTTATAGAAAATAGGCCCTTACAACCCCACCCAAACTACAATTTATACCTGTACTACTTAATCCAGAAGGAAAGGAATGCATAAAGAAAGGACTCCCAGATCACAAATATTCTGGACAGTTTTGCACAAAGCCCTCCAACGTTTCAGGTTGCCTTGCAAACGTGGAATCCAAAACAGATTCTACCTTGTGCTTTGCCAGAAGCTCCCACAGTTCACAGATGACAGATTCAAAATGTACAAACCCCACCTTCCACACATGACATATAGTAAAGTAATGTAAGCGAAAACCCAAATAAGCTACACTCTGGCAAAACCTTTTATGCACGATAGGATTTCTCCCCTGAAGGAAACAAGCAAAAAGTCCTGTCTCTTCACAGGGAATCATGCCACAACCGCTGCTAATCCCACAAAGCCTGGTCATTGATGATACTAGTCACTCACTAAAACAGTGGGCACTCTAGGTTCCCACAACGATTTCAGAGTTCTCTCTCAGGACTCAGAGCTTTCTACAAGGTGGCCACACAGTGTACTTGCTTGATTGTCCGGCTTACTGAAGCGCAAAAAACCTAAGACTTGGGAGCACACTCTCCAGAGCCATGCAGGGAATTTTCCATTCCAAGATGCGTGAAATCTCAACTGCTTTGAGATAACTCCAGCTGCAGTAGTTTTGTAACACAGACTGCTCATGTTTCAGGGAACTTTTGGGTCCGGCCCCTTCAGTCGAGGCTTTGTTGGAGTCTCATTCACATTATGGATCAACCCTTAAAACAGCTTCTATGGAGTTTAATAATGGGCCAACCCCATTCGGGCATTGCCTTCTCCCTTAGGATAGCATCATGCATGCTGGTAACCTCCCTACTAACGTTCACCTGTAGTGTCCTTGTAGTTACTGTCAAGTGGAGTTTGACACCCCTTACAGGCCTGTTTCCATTCTATTGACTGATAGGAGAACCTTTGGGGTGGGAGGGCACATGCTGGACTGCAGTAATGTGAGAGAAGGATATTCCTGTGAACCCCTACTAGCACTCACCAGCACCGACCTTGCACTTTTAAATTCCTTGCTTTTGTTTTTCACTTTCAGTTATATAATACCTTTTGGTCCAAAAATGCATAGTCAAAAGAAACTTCGGCGAGTAACCATTTCCTGCATGGGGTAATTTGAGATTTCTGTAACATTTGTTGCAATGGTGCAGACCGTGGTTAAAAAGAGAGTAATGGCCAGAAATAGAGCTTGCCCATGTCAGACCCGGGTAGATAATATAGTCCTTTTATTCCTTTGCATTGTGATACTTTCATCTTTATTATGTACTAGCAGTCCGTCCCGACGTTGTCCGGGTATGAATTTACATTACAGAAGAACACATTCATTTGTGGTAGGCCCGGGGAGACAAAGCGATTTGCCTGGAATCACAGGATGTTGAGCTGATGCCGAGATTCGAACGTAGCTCCCCAGATCCAAAGTTCGCAATTCTAGAACTTGTGGCGGGAGGTGTGTCTGAAAGTGTATGTCGGTGCTGGCCATCAATGAGAGAGACCTGTGCATTTTTCAAATCGGTGGTGAAAAAATATGAGTATGTTGCTGGAGATGTGGGCCGCCGTGCCACCAATGTACTTACCGGGGGAGGGTAAACACCCATTATTCCGCAACTTTCTTTCCGCATACCATCACTCCGCATACTTTCATTACGAAAGTACCATGACTCCGCAATGCCATTATAACGCATGGCATTACATTTTATATCCTTTTACCACGCATACATTTACAACTAAATTCGTTGTAAATGCATGAATGGTAAAAGCATGGTTTTTTTTATGTTTGGATAAGGTAAGTCTGGGTATAGGGGTATATGTTTTGGGGTACTGAGGTATATGTTTTGGGGTGTTTGGGTATTTTAAGGGTTCAGATATAGTTTTGGGTCATGGGGTACAGGGGTAGTTTTAGGGTTTAGGGATAGGTATGGGTTTTGGGGTACAGGGGTATTTTTAGGGTTCAGGGCTAGGTTTGGGTTTTGGGGTATAAGGGTATTTTTAGGGTTCAGGGGTAGGTTTGGGTTTTGGGGTACAGGGTATTTTATGGGTCATGGGGTAGGTTTGGGTTTTGGGATACAGGGGTATTTTTAGGGTTCAGGGCTAGGTTTGGGTTTTGGGGTACAGGGGTATTATAGGGTTCAGGGGTAGGTTTGGGTTTTGGGGTACAGGGTAATTTTTATGGTTCAGGGCTAGGTTTGGGTTTTGGGGTACAGGGGTATTTTAAGGGTTCAAGGCTAGTTTTGGGTTTTGGGGTACAGGGGTATTTTAGCGTTATGGGGTAGGTTTGGGTTTTGGGGTACTGGGGTATTTGTAGGGTTCAGGGGTAGGTTTGGATTTTAAGGTACAGGGTTATTTATAGGGTTCAGGGCTAAGTTTTTGTTTTGGGGTACAGGGGTATTTTTAGGGTTTGGGGATAGGCTTGGGTTTTGGGGTACAGGGTATATTTATAGGGTTAAGATGGGTAAGTGTTAAAGGGTGTTCGGGTATTTTAAGGAGTAAGGGTGGGTTATGATTATGGGGTGCAGGGGTATTTAAAGGGAGCAGGGTGGACACCCGGAGCTGGAATGTACAGAACCTGGGAAGAAAAAACAATGAAATATTGGGCACAACGCTCGCTTTTTTTTCCGTAATCCCGCGCCCCGCTCACGCCCACGCCCCCAGCACACGCCCACAGCACATGATATGAGGCATGGCATGAAGGGCGGAACATACCACACGCCCCCAGCGTTTGTCACGCCCCCAGCACACGCCCACAGCACAACGCAGACACGCCCACAAGGGACTACTTTGCTGGCACGGTTCTTTTACCTTTTAAATGTATATGGTGGGCGTCTGCATAGCCTATGTCCTTCTGCTGCAACTGCCCTTTCCAACGCTGTATTGGGTGTTGTGATTGGTGCTGTGGTTCCTGAGATTACCCGCCTCAAAGGTTTGGGCTCTCTCTTTATTATATTAGTATAGATTACAAATGTAGAAGTACAAGTCCCAACATGTGAAGAAGCAATACAGTGCAAAAAAACATTTCATGACTAAATAAACAAGTACTGCCAAAGTGTGAAGATTCACAGAATTCCTTTATATTTATTTCTAAATTGATATTTCAGCTTTGCAAAGTTCAAAAAGAGAAAATAATTACTCAGTGCCTGATTCCTGATCAGGTGAAGTAAAACTATTGCATGAAATGTTGCCCTGCCTGAGTCAGAGAGGATTGGGTTTTCCACTCTTGGTTTAACCGGTGTGGGAGACCGGATGTATGACGTTACAACGCATACTTTTACTCCGCGTACCATTACAACGCGGTATTTACAACGAATACCGTTACAACGCATAGCGCTTTGGGGTGCTGGATAGTGGTAAGTATAATTTACTATTCTAACTCCAGTCCCCGTGGACCCTAGGGAAGGTGTTGGATAGTAAATTAAACTTACCTCTTATCCTAGAGCGCCCCCCAGCGCAATGCGTTGTAATGCCATGCGTTGTAATGCCCGCGTTGTAATGGTAGTGCGGAGTAAAAGTTGCGTCGTAACGGGTGTATACCGGGAGACCATACCCCACACCGGTAATTCTGTGGTATAGTTTAGCTTTGTCTCCCTGACTGCAGGCAACAGTTGACCTGTTATTTCAATTCAATTCCTTTATTCGGCTAAACATAATTAGCCATAAAAGTACAATAAAAGATTCAAACATTAAAAATCAGAACCTACCACATAAAAACAATAGGTACACATCACAAATAAAATAGAAGATTAAAATAACATTGGTTTCTGATGATGAACAGCTGACTTTTAAAAACATCTAAGTGTATGACAAACAAATTCATTAGGTAGAGGCTGCACAAAATAAATATTTTACATTTATAAAATCTAATCAGGTTCAGCAACGGTGCAAATAACGTAAGGTAAATTGTTTATAATGCCCACAGTAAAAACCAAAGTGCAACTATGTTTGGGTCGAAAATTCGTCACAGGGGCAAATTTACCAGAGAGGGATCATATTGTCTCATAGGGAATGATAAGAATGATCGTATAATACCAAGACAATATCTCATCAAAAGATTTATCTCCCAGACTTTATTTATCCAATGTAAATAAGGCATATGGGTAAAGTAGGTATAGATATTAACATAGTCTCAAACTGAGTTTTTTTTACTATTCTACATTTTCTCTTTCCATCATCACCCTATCCCATTAGCATTTCGACACCCACTTTTTTCATTCTTGGTAATATTAGTAGGATCAAAGAACAAATCAGGTCATCCAAGCTCTGTAGTAATCTTCCTGATATTATTGAGCCGTGTTATTTTGAGACCTTGCTCACAGTTCAAACAATCCTCTGTAACATCTCTGTTAAAACTGGCTTTCTCATTTATTCACCCATAGAATCACAAGTGTTTTTTTAATGTAGTCTGTGACATATTTTAGACCCAGTTCCTTATGGATAATAAAATGCAGACTACTGGGAGGTTACTTCAACTTGGAGATAATCAGTTGTCCGATATCCCCAAATAGAGGCTCCGTATGACAGGATTGGAATACACTTATGCTTACATATCTCAATCAGGGCCAGGATGGACTTGACCCGATTCTTTTGGTGAAATTAAAAAGGGCCACGTTGCCTGTGAGAAAGTACTGGCACTGGCTCCAAAACAGGGCCCCCAGTTACACAGGGAGTCAAATGTAATGCCCAACTATGGGAAACTCTAGACTCTTTCTAGGTGCCTCCCCTTAATAAAAATGGGTCTTATTGTAGGTGGACCTCCTTCTACTGCCATATAATATGCTTTATATAATTGGTCTCTAGATCAAGGCTGTCCATGAAAGCTACAAAATTATCAATCCGATTTGTAAGTCCAGAAGGGGTCCAAGAAAGGAGAACAGCATGATCTCCATATAATAAAGCTGCCACTGATTGATTCTTGTAGTTGGGAACATCTCCTCCTTGGGACAATAAGTATAGGTGTAACCCAACCATAATGTTGGAGTTAAGGCCACTGGAGCTATTTCCCACATTTCTCACAAAAACAATGAGGGGATGCATGGTCAATGAAATAAAAAATTTCATAAATTATACTGTCCTGTCCCACCCTATAAAAGTGGGGTTTTAGCTATTCAAACCATCTATTACTTCAATGCAATTACTCATAATCCAATCGTTTCCTATGCACAACTACCCCTCTAGTGTCCATGCCCATCTGTTGGGTTGTCTAGTCTCTAATGAGAAAAGGCAGGTTGTACTCAAACCAATCTTAGAGTCAGAATCGCCACCTAAGATGACCCTGAAACAATTATGCACAGAATACGATCTCTGTTTTAAGATACTAATATCCTCCTCCACCAAATGTAATTTTTTTTAAGATCCCTGGTGTCTAGTTGACTTTCTGCCTCCGCAGTGGGGGTAGATTGGGGTAATCACCCTCATCAACCCAGAGGGAGGGGGGGGGGGGGGTCAGAAAGACTGTTGCCATGTCAATTGGGGGTAGGGGAATGACCATGCACATTGTGGGAAGCCCCACCACAATTTTGTATTTAAAAATAATAAACTGGTGTCTAGTGGGTTTTCTGCCCCGGTGCAGGGGAGGTAGATTGGGGTAATCACTCACCTGCTCCCCTGGGGTGCAGAAGGACTGTTTTATAAATATATGGGGGGTGAAGGCATTGCCGTGCCCTAGTAGGCAACACCCACCCCAACATTTGAATTTAAAAAGAAATCACTGCTGTCTTGTAGGATTTCTGTCCTCCCCAGATTGGGGGTAATTGCCACATCTGCATCCCTAAGGGGACAGACAGACTTGCCCCTCATATGTATTGGGGGTCCAGGCATGGCCATCCCCTGGTCGGCAGCCCCCATATTTTTATAACACATACAATCCCTGGTGTCTAGTGTGCTTGCTGTCCTCCCCCCAGAGGACAGATTGGGGTAATCAACCCGTCTTTCCTGGGGGGGAGGGGTGAAACACTGTTCCATACATATTTTGGGGTGTGGGGTATTTCCATGCCCTGTTAGACAGCCTCCACCCTTATTTTCTTATAAAGCAAGCAATCACTGGTGGGTTTTCTGCCCCCCCGGGGGCAGATTGACGGTACTCACCCCAGAAAGCCTGTCCGGTAAATATATTGGTGTGAGAACATCGCCATTCCCTGGTAGGGAGTCCCCACCTCTCTATTTTTTTTATAAATAAACAATCCCTGGTGACTAGTGGGCTTACTGCCCTTAAGGGGGCTTATCAGGGTTAATTGCCCCCATCTACTACCAGGGGGGAGGACTAATACTGAAAGTTTGGAGGGTGGGTTGGGGGAGCACAAGCCATTGCCAAAGGAGCCACTCTCCTAATCACTGGTGGCTAGTGGGTGGATCTCTGGTTGGAAATTGCTCTACTGTGGCGATCGCCAAACAGGGATCCACTTGGCAGGGGTACCATTGTAAAGGTGAGATTCTCCCCTTTCCAACGATACCTCTCCCAAAAGAATTGGTGCTCATAGCTGAGATATGCCCCCGAGCACTGATCCAGTGAAAGTGAAACGAACCCTTCGGCTCATTTCACATTCACTTTTCAAATGTAATGACGTCAGCGCACCCTGTGCACTGATTGTCATTACACACCAAAAAAACACTCGGGATGCTGACCGAGCCTGAAGAGAAAAAAAGGAAACCCTCTGGTGTTAGGTACCAGAGAGGCCTTTCTAACCCTTCCCAGTGTCAGCCAATGGCCGACGACAGAGACACTGCGGAGGGGGTGTGGCCATCAACCATTGGCTGATGGCTGCTCTAAAGGGGTTAAATAGTTGTGGTGTGGTATTAGGTTTTGCAGGTCCTTTGCCCAGAAAACCTTTGTGAATGGTGCATAGAAACTTTCATTTGATCTTAGCATCTACGAGCACTAAATCGAGAATTGTAACAGCAGATTTGATGTTATTGTGGACCTTAAGGCTCGTTTTGCCTGTCTGGTTGGAATTTCTTTTGAGACTTGCAATGAGTGATTTTAGGAAGGACAGAATAAACATTCTAGGCATGCCAAGATGAGGCCTTTCATCTGCAGCTAAATTCTGTGATCAGTATGGAGAGAGGTTTCCAGAGCAGGGAGAGCTACATGTGCTATTTTTTGCCACAACATTGACTTGAAGAAGAAAGGTGATGTTGGTATGGAATAGAATTTGAGGCATTCATCACATCGATTATGTTGATTGCAAGAGGGGAATATTTGTTTGAGATATGCAGCTGAACATGGGAGAACCGCTCACTCTTATTTTAAGGGCAAGTTGAGGAATTTAGTAATTTCCAGTTGTGGGAAACAAGGTGACAGCAGATTATAAGTTAGGAGGTGGGATGGGGTGACAACATACTTCTGTGTTATTGCTGATGCATACATGAGTTTTGAATCCAGAACATATGAGAAGGTCTTGACAGTGGTGCTGAGATATACGTGCATTGCTTTTTAAAGCATTGGGATTATAATTTGCTGATAGATGTTAAAGATGTCCTTAGTTTGATAGAATGGGTCTCAAATGAATTTGATAAAGTAGCTCTCCTTATACCTCTACCATGTCCTGTGACTTTTGCAATGCCTTTTGTCTTCTTCGGACTGAGACAACACATTTTCAATTCAGGGTTCAGTTGGTATGGATTAGCTCAGCTATCAGACACGAGTTATCTTGTGAACTATGTTAGTGGATTTTAGACATACCTTGGGTGTTATGAGTTTGACTAGAGTTAGAGAATATAGTGGAGATGATAGATTGAGGTAGAGGTTGTTGAGTAGTGTATTAGCTTCAGTTATAGAGTTATTCCAACTTGATTGCTTTTGGATAGCAGATTCTCTCAGTTCTCTTATTTCTGAAAAGTCTGGTGAGAGCTGAGGAGGGAATTTATCCTTCCAGGGATGGTTTTGTAGGTTACGGTTGATAGGTGGATGCACAGGAAAGAATGGTCGGATTATATCTGTGACTGTACTGCCATTTGGAGGTTTGTGTGAAGAGGAGGACTCTTCTGATTTCTGCTAGTGTTGCCCATCCTTTTTAATTACCATCCCTGGTTTTCAAGGTTCTTTTTTTTAACCATTTAATCGAACTGCACCCAGCACCCTCTTGAAGAGTTATTTTAACCAAAGCAATAATGAATATTGATAAGCACAAACATATATCCAATATATAGCATGTGTCCTTATAAAGGGTTCTTCACAAATATCAGTAATAGAGTCCAGATACTATTCCAAATTTCAATGTTGATTTCTTCTGTGCCACAACATTTGAAGCAAGACATCAGCCAATACGCATTTTGTCTCTTTAGATTTTTTTAAGGCATTATTCCTGATCCGTGTGTAATATATTCCTTTACAGAAATTGTCACACACTGGGTTTTATGTGTACATTTCCAAAGGTCGTAAATGTCCAAAGTTAAAATTCAGAACTGAACTGCTCTCCAACGTATTTCAGATTAGAGAAGAGAATCCTGATTTCAGTGAATGATAAAGTTCAGGAATATGTATTCAATTCAAAGAGTTGTTGTCAAAGTTCAAGTCGATTTACAAACGAAGTCTTAACATGTCGCTCTCTTTAGCAACAGAAGGAGTCCGTAGTAAGCTCACAATGTTGTCCAACATGCCTGTCTGTTCGGAGCATTGATCTGGACATAAATATTGGTACGAGGTGTGGTAATTTTCTCACTTGGGACCACTACTACCAATCTTGTCTTTGCTTCTATTTTTTAACCTTGGGGTAGAAGGTTGCTATAAGTAGTAATTGCATTTTCTCCAAACCATGTCCCCAGAGCATGAACTAAATGGCAATATTGTGGTTCACTGGGTGGTAATTAGGCCACATTACCAGTCAGGGCTGAAAGCTTGGGTGTCTGAACCTTGGACTTTGGGCGGTTCATAGCACTGAGCCCAGATCAGGTAATTGGATTTGGGCAGTTGCAGGTGTAAGGACTGTGCAGGGTGGTGGGAGGGCACTATTAGGAATCTGGAGAATGGAGGGCTGGCAGGGTGGTGCATTAGCTGTTGATGTAATAACATAAGGTGGTGGCAATGAGCAATCATGATGGGTTAGGCAGTATAGTAGTGTGATGAATCATGAGAGTGTGGATGATGTGGGTGCAGCAACAACATTAGTGTTCCGTTTTGTAATATCTGTATTCCTAAGGCTTTGGTATATATTTTTGAAGGCCGTGCATTATCCAGCAATTAGCTTGGAAACTAACAGTACTATTACTGTAAATGGTATTGGTACGTCTTCAGCGACCCCAGAATGTAATGGTGAACTGAAGTGCATAGCAACTTTTAATTTCCTAGAGCTTTCTTGCGGTGAGCATAGAGTGCAATCTTTTCAGACAAGTATATATATGAATGATGAGAGTTTCTGTGTATGATCTTATAATTGTATTTCCAGTCTTTTTCTTGGGTATCTGGAGTTGGATGTTGGTAAGTATAGTATAGAGAAGTTCTCTGGTTGTTTGTTTTAATACTGGTCTACCGGCATCCCATGTGCATCCTTTGCGCCTGTTCGTCATTTCTTAATAAATCTGTTTACTGTACATTTGTCTTCTAACAACTTGACAACCATCAAGCCTAACTATTAACCCCATTGTAGCAGCATGTTCTGCAATTGTGATGGTAGAGCGTTAGGTACCATCCTCTGGTTTCCATCTATGCCTTATTCCTATGTGGTAGCTCCCCCATACTGTTGACCTTAGAGAGCATTCTTTCATAATACAATTATTTGATCATAGTCTGTTGCATGCCAGGGTCCCCACACATTGGTAAACTTATGAGCACACACCCTGGCTATGTATACTGGCTCTTCCACTTGCTGGTACCAATCCATATTGTCCACCCGACGTCGTATCATCGGGGCTTCATGCCTCCACTAGTGATGTTTCACATCTCTTTTGGCAATTGCCAGTGCTGTATAAAACAGCAGGATGTAGTATCAATTCAGGGTTAAATGCGCCCATATACTGGGGGGGGGGGGGTAAGTTGTACTTTTTCACCCACCACCAATGTCAATTTGCATTGTATCCCCTGCCAGAGGCCTTGGAACCTTTGGGCAGTTCCAGACTGTATGCAGAAGCATACCCGGAAGGCTACATCCTCTTAGACATCTGTCCGTTGGTACTCTCCCATTGGAAAAAAGCCTGGTCCTTGTAAATTAGGCTCCATGGAGCAGCTATCAACTGTATCAATCAGAAGCCGACGTGGATTGTGACCCCCCTGGGGTATCTAGAAGGTGTCCCTCAAACATCTTTGTCCAGTTTACCCAAAGCTTGCTCCTATTTGTCTCTTAAGCTAGTAAGCTGAGGCTGACTGCTAGTAAGCAGTGTGGTGCAGATGTGGGATATTATATGTTTGATCAGTGTGTGCCCAGGACCCTGAACTCCAAAGGGGTGTCCTCCTCTATGTCTGGTGCCAGGCACAGAACCTTTTAAAATTGTGCTCTGAGCTGCAAGTATCTCAAAAGCCGACTCTCCACCAGCTGATACAGCTACTTCTGAGAATGATAGCATCCTCCCATCCTACCATATGTCTCCAAGTTTGGATATAGCCAGCGTGTCTTATTCCTGTGACGATATATCTGCCTCAGTCCCACTAATGATGCCAAATCCCATAGTTGTGTTTCTAGAGTTATTTTACCCTTTCATATTAGTTTACGTATCACTGCCCTTCAGGTATCAACCACTGTGGTCTTCGGGGTGGGGAAGGTTACCAACTGCCCTCTCTCATATAGATACTGTGTATAGCCCCATGGGTCCATGGCCCACCTGTCTGTCATCAGGGACAGTTCCCACCGAGCCACAAATGTAATTATTTATTAAATTTGTGGTGTCCAGTAATATAGTGGCAGGTCTAGGAGAGCAATGCCCCTGTCCTATGGTGTCCGAGTCAATGTGGACAATGCTATCATAGCTGTCCCCCATCCCATAGCAATAATTGGACTTCCTGTTTCACTTGTTTAAACTGGTGCTCCGGTACTACAAAGCACAAATTCTGCAGGTTCCCAAGGGGCATATTATTAAGAACGGCGTTAAAATTATCGCCGGTTTAGTGGCAGAAAACTGCTGCTAAAGCGGCGATAATGGGCTTGATAATATGCCCTGGAAAATTTCAATAGAAGCCCATGCTCACACCAGAACATGGACTTCTATTGGAATTCTAAAGGGCATATTGGCAAGCCCATTATCGCCGCTTTAGCGGCAGTTTTCTGCCGATAAAAGGGTGATCATTTTTAACGCCGTTCTTGATAATATGCCCCCAAGTATTTAAAGCCACTGTCTTCCCAGATCAGTGGACATTTCTTTCCCTCATCAGGCCTCCACTGGGTACTCTACTTATTCCATCCAATTTATGTGGATATCTGCGAAGTACCCGAACACTCTAAACATCTTCAGCATCCTTGCAATAGTTGTCTGTGCATCTACTAGATATAACAGGATGTCATTTGCGTATCGTATAGTGAGATTAAGCTCTTACTGTCAGGATCCCCACCATAAATATATTTTTATTTTTATGCAGATTTATGTAGCGTGAACTCGACCCAAAGGTATTGGAGCGCTTCACATGAGCACCGGTTACATTACACAAGGACACATTCATTTTTTGGGGAGATTAAGTGATTTGCCCAGAATCCCAGGATGTGGAGTTGACCCCAAGGATCGAACATTGGTTTCCCAGCTCCAAGGTCGGCAGTCTAGCCGTGAAACCACATCCTCTCCCCAATGATTCCAGCATTTGGGCATCACAGCAGAACCAGTTACCCAATAGCTCCACTGATAGGGCAAACATCCCTCCCTAGTTCAAATTCATTTGAGAGCACAACATTAACCTGGACCTGTGACATCAGCTTCAGTGATAGCAACTGTATTTAGGCCAGGAAGGAGGGCACAATACCCAGCCACCTGGGCAGTGTCATTAAGTATGGCCACTCTAACGTGTCAAATGATTTCTCTATATCTAGCACCAAAAGTATTGCAGGTTCCAAAAGCTGTTTCCTTGAGTGCCAACCAGGCGCCCAAACAGGCTGCGGAGGTTATGCCTTTTCAATCTATAGGGCATAAAGCACAATTGATTTGGGGCAATCAAATCATCTATTACCCGTGCAAGGCAGTTAGCCAGGACTTTGGACAGTATTTTCAGCCTATAAGAGGTGTTGTCCTCAGTCAATTTCCTGGGTTTGTGGGTAAGGACTATGGCTGCCTTATGAAGATTCCATGATAACCACCCCTCAGCTCTTGAGTCATAAAGCAGATCTCAAATAAGCTTCACCACTTATAACTTCACACATTTAAAGAATTTGCAAGGGATTTTTCCTGGTAGCCCATCCCAGCGGGGTGATTGGAATATTGTTTCCAGAGTTTTCTAGTTCACCTCGCAATCTATCTCCTGAATGAGATGTGTTCAATTTCAAAAGCACTCACAATATCCCCCATCGCCTTCCCTCAGTACAGCTTTTTCATATCTTATTCTGTGCACTCATCTCTGACTTTCTTCCATCTTGGCCAACCAGGCAAGCATTTACCCTCCATTATTCTTTACAACATTCAGTCTACTTTGTTGTGCTTTATAGAGTAACTAGCAGCCCGCCCCAGCGTTGTCTGTGTCCTGGACAATGTTGTGGTGGGCGGGGGCCGGGGCGGGAGTGCACGCAAGCCTGAAATGCTGCCCCCAGACCCTGAGCCTTACCGCACTTGTTCCGGGCCAACCTCCCGCACCGGCTCCCTCCCGTTCACCGCCGCTCCTCCTCCCAAGCCTGAAATGCTGCCCCCAGATCCTGAGCCTTACCTCAGTTGCTCCGGGCCAACCTTCCGCACCGGCTCCCTCCCGCCCCGTGTCCCAGAGCCTTACCTGAGCCGCCGCTCCTCCCCAAGCTCCTCACTTCACCGCCGCTCCTCCTCGTCATCACGTACGTTGCGGCCAGTGCTACGTCGTGGCTGTCAGCGTCGCGGCCGGGGCTACTTTCAGGGCACTACTTTTTTTTAAGTTATATTTTTAAATGTACGTTTTATTTTTATTTTCTATAGCCCATGTCCATCTGCACACCCTGAGGATTACAACAATGTATTGGGTGTGTGGATTGGCGCTGTGGTTCCCGAGTTTACCTTGCCAAAAGGTTTGTGTTCTCTCTTTATAATAGTAGTATAGATAGATCCTCTTATGAAGGGGCGTTTATTCTTCTCATTAAGCTGGTCTATGCATATGGCAAGTCTATGATTCGGATCCTGCATGTATCATGTCTGTAGCATTTGCAGTTTAAATTCCAATCCGATACGGTCTTAACCCTTTCCCTAATGTTACTGACCACATGGGCAATCAAGTGGCCTCTGACCACTATTTTATAAGCCTCCAAGAGAGTCACCCCCTAAGTACAATGTACCCCTGTTGTTCTTGAAGTACAAGTCAGTGACCTCCTGGGCATATTGCCTCATGTTTGGGTTTGTCAGTTCTCACCGGTTGAAGTGCCTTCCCAGCCTACTGAGAGGCAATGCTCGCCACAGTCATGTCGCTAATGGGGAGAGGTCTGAGAAGCCCGGGGCAGGTGTTCGGTGCTGCGATAACTCCAATGATTTGTAATCGGTACAAGGAAGTAGTCAAGTCTAGAGAGGGACTGGGCTGCATTCAAGGCAAAGGAGTACTGGTGAGTTTCTGGGTGGGTGTCTCACCATTCATCAACCAACCGCATTACCTCGGTAATGGACCACAGGCGAGGGTCTTCTTGTGGTCTTCTTTCACCTTTAATGAACCCGCCCAGATCTGTGTGTAAGGTGACATTTAGGTCCCCACCAACTATCAGTAGAATGTCTAGGAACTCCACTGTGCAATCGCCCAAGGTCTCCAGACCCGCTGCCTTGAGACCCAGTAGGAGATGCTACAATGTACCCCTGTCCCTCTGTCTACTAACAAATGACCAGTATTCCTGTTCCCCTTGAGCCTGCATGGACAAATGCTATGTATCTACCTCTCCCTGCTGTTGTCCATCAAGGGCGTTGCGTGCAGGAGAATCAAATCCGGGGAGTAACGTGCCAATTATCGTGCTACCACCCCATGCTTATCGTCGTTGCCAAGGCCATTCAATTCCAAGTGTGGAGCTTATTGGATGTGTCTCCTATGCTACCACTTGTGTCCCCGTGTGTCATCATTGGGTACATTCCGGGCGCTCCATAGCACTCCCTTCCCAGCTTTGAAGTGATGCAATCATCCACAAACCCTAAAGCCACTCTCCCTGTCCCCTTGTGCTGCTAGCTTACAACTACCCGGCACACCAATGCTCGAGGTGCCTGTTGCCCCAACCCCTTCTGTAAATAAACTGTTGTAATGAACTGTCACTGTAAAGGTTGGGGATCGTCTCTGCCCACAGTTGGAAACTCGTTTGCCATACACATCATCTGGCCTCTTCTCCTCCCACCCTTTTTCCACCTCACAGGTATTAACTTTATCTTCCCCAGTGGTAATCATCACACAGAGGGGCATTTTTACAAGGAAGTGGCAGAATGTGGTGTTAGTCTCCTTGGCTTAATGCCACGCTCCGCCACTTCTGAAATGCAGGGCTTCACCGTATTTACAAGGATACGGTGCAGCCTTGCGTTTCCCCCTGCGCTGGAGCTTATTTTAGCTGCTTACTTCCAACACAGGCACCCTTGCACCATAGTGCAATGGTGCATTGAAATTTCTATGTGTGCTGCCTAATGCAACACACATAGAAGTTGAAAAACGTAATTTTTGTAATGATTGTTTATATGCAGGAAGGGACACCTTCACGCACATAAACAATCAATGGTGTTTTGCTGTTTCTATGTGTGCTGCACACTGCAGCACACATAGAAACAGTAACAACGAGGAGAAATGAAACATTTGTCCTTGTTTCACCAGGGTAAGACCAGGTTTTCCCTGGTCTTAATTTGGGTACTGCCCCATATTTAGGTCACCCCTGTAACTGTGGGGCAGCCTCAAAATCAATGTGTGTTGCATGGAACGCCCACCACAACACCCATTTTCTTCCCCTTTCATGCCAAGTATAGCGTGAAATGGTGCCTTATTCACAAGGCAGCGTTAAGCCATGTTAAGTGGCTTAACGCCGCCTTGTGAATAAGGCGCAGCCCCTATCGCCACCACAATGTCGAAAAAACTGATGTTGTGGTGACGCTAGGGGCTTGTAAATATGCCCCTGAGTCTTCTGCCGTCATCGATGTAGCCTCTGGCATGACAACGGCATTCATCATCTTCCAATGTACTAGTACCATTGACCATCTTGTCTGTGTCTTTCTCCTGTGTCTTCCACTTTTTCCCTGAAGTTTAGGGTCGTCCTTGTTGCAGCTCCTCCACCACTTTTGTTTTGTCCAGTTATGATTGAGTGTTGGAGGGGGTCTTCCTGACACTCCAACGCCTACATCATCTAGATGGTGATGTTCACCATCCAGTGGGACTATCCGCGCCCTGTCGGGTGGCATGGGGTGGCCTGTACTCTCCAACCCTTCCCACACCCACTGTTGGTGTTATGAAGATATTTTTTTTTGCTCCTAGCTTTGATTCTGAGCTGGGCCAAGAAGAGCAAGACTTACTTCATATTGAGGTGGCTCAGGTGCTTTTCAACTTCAATGAACTTTTCAAGCCGTCACTGTACTGTGTTTTTATAGTTAGGGTATATACTTATTGAACTCCCCTTGAATGGCTATGGACCATGAGAGCATGCTTTCTGCATGATATTGTTCCTGTTTCTACAGTTGAGCAGCAGTGTTACTATGGGGCGTGAAGGTGTCCTGGTGCAGGGGCACCCAGGCACTCTATGTGCCATCCAGCCCACAGACAACAACCACTGTTCCACAAATAACTCGGTACAGGGCCCTTCTACCATCTCAGGGACCTCCACGAGGTGGACATTATTTCACCTGTAGCGCTCCTCTGCAACATCTAGATTGGTCATAAGCAAACAGACTTCTTGATGCAGCTTTAGGATTGTTGCAGAGTTTTTGTGCACCGTAAGTGCAGACCTGCGTGAGCATCGACTCCGCGTCTGCTGCCCTTTCTGTCAGCTTTTTATGATTAGCTCTCAGCAGTCCCATGTCCTGTGCCACTGTCTTGATTTTATGTTCAAAGGATATCTTGTTGTCCCTAATCTCCTACAGCATTTTGCTCGTGATGGCTTTTAAATTCATGACTGTTGTTGTTGTCACTGTTTCCTGGCCACAATCCTGCCGGTCCAGGTCTACCTTAGCAAAAGGGTGCTTATTCTATTTATGTTGCACCAGCACCCTGTTTGTGTGGGTCTAGAGGGGTTCCTTTGTCTACTCTCTTCTCGGCCTACTCCAGCCAGTCCTCTCTTCCAGCACAAGCCACAGTAGGGCACCCTTCTTACCTGCCTGGTGACCCCCATAGGTTGTGCAGTTCTAAATCATTGCGTTTTGTGTGCATTAGTGCAGATTAATTACAGTCTGGGGGCACTCGCTCAATTCATGCAGGCCCGGCCTATCTGTAGAGGACTTTGATTCTGGGGTAGGGCTCCTGAACCGGCACTCCTTGTAGAGGTGCCCCAGGGTGGAATATCTTCACCTGCAGCATCCAATGATGTGTAGTCTTCACGATGGTGGAGCACACCGCTGCATGGTTGGTGCGCTCCTCTCTGGTACCAAACTATACCAGGGGATGGGGGAGGCTCTTCCACTTCTCCTCGCCACATACTGTTACCTTCTTGAGGGTCATGCTCCGGCATTAGGCTGAGTTACAGAACTCTTTGGATCGGGGATCTCATCTGCTCATCTTCTCCTTGATGGGTAGCCGCCATTGGTAGTTCTGGCATTGGCGGCCTCATCCTGGTCTCTTCCTGGGGCCTGCGTCCACCAGCGAAGCTTGCCGTAGTGCTTTCAGCGGGCCCGACGTAAGGCTCAGCTAAGTCGTGCACAGTTGTGTCTGGTTCCAGTCTGTGTGGGCGGCGGGTCACCCTGCACCACATTGTGATAGTGGGGTTGCGGGGGTCTACTGGCTTCGCCCGATGTGTCAGTGGAGGTCAAATCACCGAAGATCCATTTGCTTACAGCCCCTTCAGCCTCAAGGCTTGGGATGACGCGTTAGACCCATGGCTGTGGAAACCACCCCCTGCTTTTTGACATTTGCACGGTAAACTGGCAGTAAAAGTATAGGTGCCAGCTGGGTGCCAGGCAGGGCATCTATCGTAGGACACAAATGTGGGCCTCTTAGAAAGAGTGAGTGGTTTGTGACAAGGTGTGGAGACCCAGGATTTTACCTCAAATCTGAGCAAATGGTGATGGCTTATAGTGCATGCACTGGTGCTTCGGAAGACTGTTGGAGTAGGCTCTTAGTTATGGAAAGGTGAAGCGGTGGGCATTTTATTTGTTTTTTTTGCAGTTTTATAAAGAGCAAACCCAACCTAAAGGTATTGGAGCACTTTACATGAGCACTAGTTACATTATACAAGGACACATTCATTTTTTGGTGGGCACTGGAACATTAAGTGGTTTGTCCAGAATCAAAGGATGTTGAGCTGACGCCAAGACTTGAATCTGGTTCCCCAGCTGTAAAGTTTCCAGCTCTGGTTGTTATGCCACATCCTCTCCCTTATGCCAAGGTTGTCATGTATTGAGTAAATGGGGCGTACAGTGAGGTATGCCTGTACGACCAGTGCTTAATTTGAGCTGCTGGTTTCTGGTGCTCAGCACTGGTACTTAATTGTCAACACCAGCACCTATGACAGTTGCCACATTGTGGCGCTGTTTGTGTGATTCGGAGATAAGCATAACAACACTTGTTTTATTAATTCAATATGCATACAGAGATTCAAGAAGACTAGGACGGGTGGCAGAGCATTTGGTGTAGCAGCCTCACGACTCTGGAATGATCTCCCCTTAAATATCAGACAAATCGATACTCTGTCCCTATTCAGGAAGAGTTTAAAGACATGGGTCTTCCAGAGGGAAGAGTAATATGAGGTATTCAATACTTGTGGGCAGGTCATCTATATGCACATTGACAACAGGGTAAGTCTCAGTGCCAGGATACCCGTGGGGTGACAGTCTGCGCTATATAAGTTCAAGTTACATTACATTACAATACATTAAAACAACTAATACCTGCCACCCAAATCATTCATATATCTTTGGGGACCTCTAACACTTTGAACAGTCATACTTGTAGCATTGTGATGATTAATAGTTGTGTAGGTACTGTGATGGCACAGCTGATGGGGCAATGAGTGGTGGAAGCTGCGGTGGCTTCCTGACGAGGGCCCTGGCATTAATTTATTTACAAATTAAGCACTGTAGTACGACTAACAGCAGCTGCTATGGATTAGTGATTGAGGATGCATTAACACCAGCATTCCTGCACTTGAAACACTCATAATTGGCTTAGTTGTAGTTATCTGCACCATAAAAAGGTCTTGACCTCCATTCAGTTTAATAGTCCTCATTTTAAAATGTTAGTTCAATAGAATGGTCTTGATGTCTTTTCTAGGTTTCTGTACTCTGCACATAGTGGTGACAGTTCAGTGTAACAAAATGTTGTGGTACAAGCTCTCCGTATCTGAGGTGAATCAAAGTCTTGTGACTTGCTATTAGACTGTCTGCAAATCTCGTGGGAGCTGGGCACCAGTACGAAGAGGTTCACTGTCTAGTTTATTGTTTATTATCTAGGTCAGGGAAGGAATATAGAGGCCTTCAGCATGACATGTATGAGAGTTGGGGGATATTGAGCCTGCAGTAGATAGATGCTCCTCTCCTAGCATTGTGTTTTGGAGCTGCACAGGCCAGTCTTCAGTTGTCACTTTAGGCTTTGGGATTCAGCTCACATGGCTTGCAAAGTTTGTGTAGTAACTCTGGTGGGTGGTGGTGCCAAAGCTAGCAAGGCAGCAGAAGGGCCAGTGGAGGCAGTGAGCAGCAAAGGCAGCAGAGCCAGCAGGCAACAGAGGTGTTGGGAGGCCTAGTTCAGCAGGATCAATCACAGAAGACACAGACAGATGTTGATATCATCCTCAATATAATGTTATGTTGGGTTTATGCTGAGGACCACAAGTGAAGGACCGAGGTACTCCCAACATTGCCTTGACCTTCACATTCTCCTGTGATCCAAGTTAGTGAGTCTCTATGCCTGGTTGAGTGTTGGTCAAGAGCAAGTGGTGGGTTAGTCATTATCAGGAGCGAGGCTCCCGGGGGTGTAGGTCCTAGGCTCAAATGCCAGGAGTATCACCAAGGGGGGCTCTCCTGTCCATCCTCTATTTAGGATAATAGGCACGGAGATTAGACACGCTACTGCAATGATCCAGCAGTGTGTATTCTACCTAGAGGTCGACATGTTTAATGCTAGAGATGCAATTCATCAGGACCTAGAAAAACAAAAAGTGAGTCTCTCTTTTCCACTGCGTGCGGGTAAGTGTTCCGATGCCGTCCGACCTGCGGACAGGTGTTTGGAAAAAAGACAGGAATGAACAGACAGGGTTTTCACCCTGGTGCAAGGGTGCCTGCATTTCATCGATGATTGTTTTTGTGCAGGAAGGGACACCTTCCTGCACAAAAATAATCAGTCATTGGCATTTTCCTCCTTCTATATGTACTGCAGAATGCAGCACACATAGAAAGAGCAAAAAACGAGGAGAAATAAAAGTATTTCTCCTCAGTGTGTCACTGTGCCGTGGAGAGGCGTTAGAATCTGAAACATTCCCAGGTTTATGAAAACCCTGTAAATCTAGGAGTGCATCAGATTCCATGGGTGTTGCATGGGAACACCCACAGCAACACCCATGGAACTCCTCTTTCAGGCATAGTAATGCATGAAAGGAGGCTATATTTACAAGTCCAAGAAAAGCCACGCAGGGTTGCTTTATGTGGCATTGTAAATATGGGCCGGCCCACTGTGCCTCTGGAGCGTCACTTCCGGTGGTGTAAAAGTGCTGCAGGGGCATTGCAAATATGCTCATTAGTTCTGTGCACCAGCAACTGGCCAGGGCCAGTTTGGATGTTTTCTTAGCGTGCCAATAAATTGAGAGCCTGGCTCCTTGCGGGGGCCCAGGTACAGATGAGCTGAATACAAATACAACTTGAAAATGTATTGAAGGTTCAAAAAGAACTGTATATTTGTTAGCCTTACTTATGTTTTCTCCTTTGGGTGCAATATAATCCATACTCTGATCAATTAGAGGATGCACAGAGATAGCATTCACTCATTATGACTTGTGTGTAGATTGCAGCTTTATGAAACATTAATGTTTAGCATAAAGGTCTGCATTTTTTCAAGACCTGAACTCTATACATTTCACCTCCTGGGTTTTTGCAATCCTACATTGGCAGTGTTTTTCTCATGGAAAAAAGAACTGGTCTCTCATGAGAAGTGTATCAGAAAATGAATCATTCATCTTCCATATGTAAGATTATTTTTTCTCCTGCCAGCCCAGAAATGTGACAGCCTATATGAACACATTAATGAATCATAATGTGCATACAACCTATTCAGCCAACAAGTCTTTTGATACTTGAACATGCAAAAACACTTTCCATATGCTATACAGTCAAATCAAAGTTGTCTTGATTTAATATAAAGCATTACACTAACGCTCAGTGGCTGGACTATGTACTACATTTATGTATACATTATTAAGATCTAGGATACTAGAAAATCAAGTTAAAATAACTAAATGGCTGATTTAGTTTGTAATATTGTAAGGAACGTCACATGAAAGTGGTGTAATGCTTAAATATGCAAGGCTTACACCAACACTGACTGTCAATTGTACAGCAGAGCTAAAGTATATGCAGTTGCGAAGGATTTCACTTTTTACCTAAATCTCTTTTAGATCTGCAGGCAAGACAACTTTAGCAACACAAAAAAAACCATAAAAAGATGATGAACGGAATGCTAAACATTGTCAAACATTCCCCCCGTGCACAGATCTGGGTTAAATCCATAATTTCTCAGCACATCGTCCCACCACAGTTTGTACCCCACTATATGCAAATCAGTCTTGACTATGCTCCCCATGGGAACAGTCTAGCCCAAACTGCCACTGAAGGTCCTCCCTTGACTGGAAACAAGCATCCTGGCACCGGTTTCGGGGTAACACCCCTCATCAGCCAGGCTAGCTTAAATCCAGCGGCACAGGGAGCACGGGATCCATGTCTGGGCATATCTTTCCCGTTTAGGGTGACTAAAGCAACACAGAAAGATGATGGATGGAAAGCTGAACATTGACAAACATTCACCCCCAGTCACAGACCTGGGCTAAATCCATCTTTTGTTTTGCTCACCACGCCATCCCAGTTTGGACCCAGCCATGTGCAAATCAGTCATGACCCAGCTCCCCATGGCAACAGTCCAGCCCGAACTGCCAGGCCAGGTCCTCCATGAACCATAAACAAGCATCCTAGGACCAATTTCGTGGTATTACCTAGGCTAGCTTAAATCCAGTGGCACAGTGAGCATGGGACCCATGCCTGGGTATACCCTTGCCACTTAGGGTGACTGTAGCAACACAAAAAGATGATGGATGGAATGCTGAACATTGTCAAACATTCACCTCAGCCATAAATCTGGGTTAAATCCATTCTTTCTTTGCTCAACAGGCCACCCCAGTTTGGACCCAGCCATATGCAATTCAGTCTTGACTCTGCTCCTCATTGGAACAGTCCAGCCTGACCTGCCAGGGCAGGTCCTCCCTGGACAGGATACAAGAATCCTGGGACCGGTTTTGGGTATCACCCCTCATCAGCCAGACTAGCCTGAATCAAGTGGGTCAGTGAGCACGTAACCCACGTCTGGGTCATGATGATTTGCATATGGCTGGGTACAAACTGAAATGGCATAGTAAGCAAATACATAAACTATGGTTGAGGCCCAAATCTCGATTTTGGGGGTGAATGTTTGACGATGTTCAGTATTCGTCCATCATCTTTTTTGTCTTTGGCAAGATAACTTTAGGTATCTTGCCAGCCTTATGTTTTCCAAAATACATCATAATTAAAAACACACACACATATGTGTATGTGGTTTTATAAAAATTATGTATTTTGAAATATTTATGTCTGGCTAGATGGCAAAAGTTGTCATATATATACATATATCTATCTGTCTATATTTTCAATAGATAGATAGATAGATAGATAGATAGGAGTGACTTGAGGCAAGTGCGGTTTCAGTCAGGCCTTTGCCTTTATTGGTCTATTCTCATTTTGATTCTGTCTACCACAGCGTATAGCATGGCATAATGTGTCGGTCCGGTTGAGCCATTGGCTCTCTTCACTGCGTGAGATGGCAGTTTGCTCATTTGCTCATTTTCCCATGTGCGCTTCTTCCTATAATGTATTCAACTTCAGTGAATTGGGCTGGTAGGCCAATTAATGCTCTAATTTCATGTTTCTTTTTAATTAAGTTTTGTAATGGTTCATTCTTCAGATGCTTTTTTGCATACATGCACATCACCTTAAAATAGCAGTATTTTTACTTTCTATTACCTCTACACTTTTAATTATTATTGCTTCTAAACATGGATTATTAGATTGCAAGCATGTTAAGAATTGGGTTTGCCAGTGCTTGTTTTGTATGTACTCACTAGGCCTTCACACTATAGAAACAAAGAACATGTTAAATGGTCCAATGTTAATTAACTACCTCATATAAAATATGAACCTATGATACATAATGATTTGCGCATTTTTTCAATTTAGTTACTGTGAAATGATAATGTACACTATTAGGCAGTTGTCTTAATTTATTTAATTTAGTTTTTTAATAAAACCAAAATTTTCAAGAATAACTACACCCCAGCACCATATAGTGCGATAGAAACGCATCTGGACTGATAGATCTGCAGCATGTCACTAATACGTCAATCGCCTAACTTAGCTGCAAATCTAAAAACTCCGTAGACACTTTTTGCCATTTTTGCCCTGACATTTAATATCTCATGGGACCATATACTGTCTCTGGCAAAAGTGATCCCTAAATAGCAAAACTTGTCAATTTGTTGGACTTTCTGTCCATCTATAAAAAAGGAATACGATTTATTACGACTACTGCCACATACCATAGTATAGGTTTTATTCTTATTAATCTGCAACTTCCTATTAGTTATAAAAGCTGTGAACCTGTCTATCAGCCGCTGAAGGCCAATAGGGGTCCTGGATAATAACACGGTATCGTCTGCATAAAGCAGTACCGGTACTTCTACACCATTTGCCTGTGGAGCATCAGATTTTACTAATTTGAGCGCTGCGTCCACCTCATTAATAAAAAGAGTAAAAAGCATCGGGGCGAGGACGCAGCCCTGTCGGATGCCACATCTAACATTAAATTTGGGCGTACATTCCTCTCTAGTCCCGTACCGCACTGTAATCTTTCATATAGCCATGCCAGAAAGTAGATTATTGACTATGGGGCCCCAAGCGCTCTAATAAGGTTCGCCATAAAATCGAGTGGTCCATTAAATCGAACGCACTACTTAAATCCGCGAAACAAGCTAGAGGGAACCTTGCTTAGCATAAGTATATTTCCCTACTAATAAATCTAGATTTATACATTGTTCAAGCATACCTCGCCCTTTCCGGAAACCATATTGGGTATTGGCTAAAATCCCATTTACCTCCGCCCACTCTTCTAGTTTAACTAGTAGAACTCTACTCATGGTTTTAATAAAGGAATCTTGAAGAGAAATTGGGCGGTAATTTTTGGCGACCGATTTATCGCTCTCCTTAAAAATAGGGATGATAATTGATTCTCCCCATGTAGGTGGGACTCCGTTAGTTAAGGCGGCATTAAAAACAATAGTTAATAAGGGGCCCCATAAATCTGGAACAGCTTTATAGACATCAATTGGGACCCCATCCGGGCCCTGAGCCTTACCTCCCTTGCTTGCTTTAATGCCTTGTTCCACTTCTTCTAGGGTGATATTTAGCGGTACCACAGGCCATGTACTAGTATTAATAGAATTAACACTTGGACAAAGACTAGTTTTAAAAATGTCAGAAAAATGGGTTACCCAGGCCTCGCTGCTAACATGAGACATTAACTCCGGAACCGTCTCATTTTTTTAAAACGGGGAATTAACTGTTGCCCAAACAGTTGGCAGTTTGAGGTCTCAGCCGCCAGAGTAAGCTTATCCCAGGCCTCTTGTTGCAAATCTCTTTTCCTCTGTTTAAGGGCAAGTTTATAATCTGATCTTGATTTAGTCACTAGCCTTGGGTCCCTAGGTCTACTCATTAACGCCTGTTTTATCTGAGAGAGAGAGAAGAGGTGCAAACATCGTCAAACCAAGCCTTATTATGAGCTGTTACCCCGTTACCAAACTTTGTAAAAATGGTATCAATGGAATGATTAATTTTGCTAGAATTTGGTAAGATCAATGCAGGCTCACAATTAATATTCAGGTTGTCAAATATCTCGACAGAACAATCCATAACAGTATTTTTTAACACCTTTTCCGCATGCACCCCTTTCCATTTTATCCTGGTACCATTGGGTCTATGCGGTTCAATACTATCCACATTTCTTGTCGGATTTACAGACTCAGTTTCCCAGATTTCAGCTATCAAGATAATACAATTATGGTCGCTGAGTAAAGATTCTTCAATCCTAGGGACAGTACAGAGTGGGATGATATTCAAGGATACTAGGTTGTGATCAATGATTGAATTTGAATTCCTGCCAGTAAAAGAAGGAATCTCATTCCCCCAACCATCTCTTGCACATTGTAAGAGTTCCTGGTCATAATCTGCCATAAATGTATTTAATGACTCGCCGTATAGATTGTGGGGAAATAAATGTCATCATCTCCTGTATCTCCTCTGACCCCACAGACCCTAGTGGTTGATAAAGGGCATGTGGAGATGTTAAAATCACCAACCCAGATAAGATCAAAAATAACATTTTCCTCTGTACCTAACTTTTCAATCTCATTCTCTAGATCCTTAATAACTTTAGACCGTGTGTTATCAAAGATGTTGTTCTAAAAATTAATTAAAAGGACATCCCGGGCGTAATTTTGATAAAGCCAGAGAATCTGCAGGTGAGACCCAATGTTCATGTGCCTTTTTACTTGTAATGCAAGCTAGTTAATATAAGGGTTAAAAGGCCCCCCTTTGCTCTGCCTACCACAGAACCCTGTGCTGGTAGATTAAAAGAGGCAAACCCTTCATAGCTAACCAATTCGTACACCAGGTCTCTTGAAAACAGATGATGTCATGAGATTTAAGAAAGTCCACCCAGCCTAACTTTTCCCCTTTAGAAGCCAGCCTGGCTATATTCCAGCTGGCTATAGAGAGCTCTTTGGTGTTACATATAATTTCTGGCTCTATCGGTTGGACAATATTTCCTTCAGGGAGCACCCCATTATCTTGGCTAAGATGGCTATCGCCTCCGGCTGTTATAACATACTGTAAATTTTCCAAGGCCACAGCTCCCTGTTCCACTCTATTTTACCCTTCTGTAACATCAGACCCGTAATTAACCACCATATCAATTATATGGCGGTCCAGGTCCTGTCAATCGTTCTCATCGAGAACGCTAAGGGCTTGAAATCGATTGAACACAGGTACCTCAAACAGGGGTTGTGGTGGTAAAGCCCTTCTGGTTATTTGTTGGTCTTGAGTTGTCCCTCTAGAAGGAACATGCATTAGATGGCTATAAAAAAAGCCCAGCGGGCGTAGAGAGGCAGCCTGTTCATTGGTTGGTAGAGTTGCTGCTCTAATCAGGGAGGTGATTGCATAGTGAGGATTTTCAAAATTGATGATAACACAGTCACCCCGTAAATTCTTTTTAGAGGGGCCTATCCAATTGACCCTTCTAGTTGTAAGGATCTGATCAGCATGACTCACTAGGAACCCACAATGGTGATTAAGCCAGTGTACCATTTTATTCTGAAGTGAATCATGGGTTTCCATTAAAGTCGGATTAAAAACAGGTAAGTTCGTCAAAACCACCACATATGGTGAACACTCTGGGGGTAGATTGATTGTGTTACTGCGTTTCCCCTCCATAGATATTCTCTCTGACTTTGTTTTAGTCTCCTGTATGTTCTCCTTTCTACCAATAATTGGATTGCTATTACCCCCAAGGTCGGTCATCGGCCGCCTAACTGTCCCAGAAACCTCTGTAGATGACGTTACTGCACATAAATTACAAATATTGTTGGGGCATTCCACATGTATTTCTTTTCTTGTTTTAAGCAACTCATTATGGAGTATTAATTCCCCACCTAACTTAGTGATTTCTCCATTAAGTAGGTCTATTTTATCATGCAATGGTTTAAGACATATGTCAATTTTGGCGGCAAGGCGTTAACAATCTGATTGACCTATGTTTCGTTTAAAGCCCCGGGGTTAGTGTTGGCTAGTTGCTCTCCTGTACTAGGAGCAGTAGTAGATTTAGCCTCTTACCAGCACTAATCGTCCCCTGTATAGACTGAGGCTTCCTACATCTCCTTATCATTCTAGATGTGGGTGCCTCACTGGCAGGCAAGCTGGGGGCGTCTACAGGCTCCAAAGATAATGGTGTTAAGGCTACCTGAACACAAGCCATGATAGGTGTAGTACCTGGACTAGGGGAATCACTAAGCTCTGTAGGAGGTTCAGTCAAGACTACAGGGGGTGTGGGCGGCAGACTACCCATATCTAATGATAGTCAGCGTTCAGCCCTATCAATTTCGACGTTAATACCACTCACTGCTTTAACAAGGTGATTGTCGATAGTTACACCCGCATACTCAACAGAAGTTTTATTTCCTTTACGCTTTGACATTTTCTAAAATATCGTATTAAACAATATAAGTCCACAAACCGCAAACACAAAGCCTATTAGATGAATCAAATATTGATCAAACAATTCAACAAAGTTCTACACGGATTATTAATGTTCCTTGGCCAAAAGGGAGGTGCTTTAATATTTTGGGCAAACCGACTACTCACTGTCTCTGCAGCTTATCTTTAGGAGGACTCCAATAATTAAAACCAAGGGATGTGTCACAGCCCAGCCTCAGACAGTCTCGGACGGGCTCAGACGGGCCCACCCTTGGCCCGGGCTTCGCCCGGCGTGCGCCCCGCGGGGCGGGACTAGCAAGGTGTTTAAATGCCACTGGTGCTGGTGAGGGAGGGGCTTTGTGCTGGCTCGCTGCCCCGCTGTCTCCTGGGGTGTGAAGTCCAAATAGAGATGCCCCCACAGGTGTTCAAAGCATCTCCCGCGAAGCGGGAGGCGCGAGAAGTTTTTAAAGCCGCCGGTGCTGGTGAGGGAGGGGCTGTGTGCTGGCTTGCTGCCCCGCTGTCTCCTGGGGCGTGCAGTCCAAATAGAGATGCCACCACAGGTGTTTGAAGTGTCTCCCGCAAAGCGGGAGGCGCAAGAAGTTTTTAAAACCGCTGGTGCTGGTGAGGGAGGGGCTGTGTGCTGGCTCGCTGCCCCGCTGTCTCCTGGGGCGTGCAGTCCAAATAGAGATGCCCCCACAGGTGTTCGAAGCGTCTCCCACACTCATCCACCCATACAGTCCTGCACACATACTGTCTTCAAAACACATACAAACACAGTGAGTTACTCATTCATGCATCTATGCGCTAAGTAATACTCCCCACCGAACCATACAGACACTCGTACTGATACTCAAAAAGCCAACTAATAACTCATATAGACACTCATGTAGCTACTCACTAACCCATGCAGCCACTTATAGACAAAGTGAGACACTGATACAGATATTTACATATTTAAACATTACTCGCTAATACATGTATACGTGGAGGAGTGTGGCTCACTGATTAGAGCGGCAGACCCTGATGCAGAGGTCTGGCCTGGGACCAGGGTTCAATTCCCGACGCGGCAGGGTCCTGAGCCCAAAAATGTCTACAGACTCGATAATTCTCGCCTCGGTGCCTATTCTAATCATGGGGTCCCACGCTGCAACTCTGGGCAATAGTTGCTTAATCTCCACTACGGCAGCCCACCCGCTGCGGGATGCCTGGCTTTCACCCTGGGGATACCCATTAGGGGTTATCTCACAGGGAAAAGCCAGGACGGGTTCCCAAGGCAAGCGCCTTGATGCCTTCGGGTGATACGTGCGCTATATAAGTTGCAATACAATACATATTCACTAAGATACACTTAATAAGTCAGTTATGCAATCATTTTTACAAACAAAACATCCATTTAGACATTTATTTATTGTTTATTCTTCCATCAACCCTTAGATATACATATATAAAACATATTTATTTTTCAGAAAGACACACATTCACTGGATGATGTCATCAGTGATGTCATTTGAGATGTCATCAGTGATGTCATGAGTGATGTCACTGACCATGTCATGAGTGATGTAATATGTGACGTCATCAGCAGTGCATTGCGGGCGCGCAAATTATAGTTAGCTGAACTAACTATACCAGGGGAATTTCAATGGTTTTGTATGAGCGAAATGTCCAGCTAACTATAACAATTGAGAAACCTATGGTTTTTTCAGTGAATTTGTAAGGTTTTTTAAGAGCTAATTCCTACCTATAACGGGGCTGAAACCTATGTTTTTTTCAGTGAATATATATATATTACCTACTGGCGGTCGCCAGTAGGTAGTTATAGTTAGGATTGTTTTCCATAGGGAAATCGCAACATTCTATTGGGAATAACTTTGGCGCCGGTTGAGGAATCTGCCTGAAATTTTCCACAACTTTGCCTCGCGGTGCTCCGGTCCTTCCCTGAAAGTTTGGGGGCAATCCGTCAAGCGGGGGCCGAGATAAAAGGGGGGTCCCAAAACGTGTTTTCCCTATGTTAATTTCCATTGCGCGGTCGGACTCACTTTTAGCTCGAACGGCTGAATGGATTTTCACCAAACTTGGCAAAATTGTAGGGACTGGTAGCCCGATGTGCCTTTGCTATGTCTCAAGATATGTGCTCCAGAGGATTTTGAGTAATTTAAGTTCAAAAAAATATATATATCTATAAGCGCGCCCCGGTACGCGCACCGGGGAGCGCTCCGGGCACGCCACGCGACTTGCGCACGGAAAGCTGATTAGCTCTCGGGTGTCTGTAAACATTCCAAACAGTCCGGAGCGGCCGCCATCTTGTGTCTCGGTAGGATCGAGACACAAGAGGTGGCAAAAACAAAGGGGGAAATAACCAAAAGGGGGCAGAGTAGACCCCCACCTGACCCCCTAGGTTTGATGTGGGGGCCGCAAAAGGGTCCCGCGGGTGAAAAAAAACTATTTAATTTTTTTCCGATTTTCGCGGGGTGGGGAGCGCCCAGTACGCGCACCGGGGAGCATACCAGGGAGCGTACTTTGGTGAAAAATAGTGAAAATAATAGTGTAAAATAATCATTTTGAGTGATTACAGGTAGGGTAGCTCTAAAAAAAATTAATTTTTCGCGGGGGGAGCGCCCGGTACGCGCACCGGAAAGCGTACCGGGGAGCATACTTTGGTGAAAAATAGTGAAAAAAGTTAGAAAAAGAAAATCATTTAGAGTGATCAGAGGTAGGGTAGCCCTGAAAAGAGCTTTTGGGTTCTGTGGCTGATTTAGGTACCTACAAGTAGGTACCAATGCACAGTCTTAAATTCAGGAGGAATATTCTATTCCCCTCATCTGAGAAGTGCACACCATCTGCTCTGTGGATATCTTGCATGTTGTAACGCAAGTTGTTGTTGTATATTGAACCCATTCCATAGTCTCTCATGTAAGCAGAAACAGATTTATTCACATGTTTCCGTGCTTTCTCAAATTGTGGACAAAATTGGTTGGACCAGTTCCATTTCTGTCTTTGGCATATATTGGAATATACCAAGGTAGTTTGTGGAAAAAGTGTCATCAATTGCCCAAAAGCATCTCCAGACCTACCCCAGTCAAAGTGCCTAGGTCATTTCCACCACAGTGCAAAATTATGAGGTCAGGGTGTGGCAGATGGTAAAAGGTTTTCACCAATTGTATCAATTGATGACATCTCAATCCTCTTTGGCCAATCCATTGTATGTGCACATTTGGTAAATCAAGGTTTTAAAAATTTCTGGTAGCTGCATACCTTTGAGCCCAGTGAATGTAGCTATGTCCAATAATCCAGACAGAGTACATGCTGAGAGGAGGTTCTGGTGCAGTCAGATGAAGTGTAGGAATGAAATGGCAGTTGGAACAGTAGGAGTTTGCAAAAAAAAACTGTGGAGTTTCAGTGCTCTTGAATCACAAGCAATGATTGGTGGATTCAGATAGTTGAAAACTGGAAGTTAGGGTGCAAGGTTCTGTTATCTGAAAGAAGTAATTTGAATGGTTAAGAAAAAGTAATTTAAAGAAAGATTGCAGTGGATAAGCTGGTGTATTGAGAGGTCAAACTTGCTTGCTGATTTGATTTGCAACATTGTAGAATAAACTTTTAACCCTGGGAGCTCAGTGAGTAGGGAGTTGCTATGGTAACAGGTAGAAAGGGCTGAGGGGGGGAAGGGTGTTGATTTGAAAATAGAGAGGGAAGAGTTTTGATTGGTTACCATGAGGAATATGTGTGTAGAATTATAGGTTTTCTGTGCCATTAATGGTTGCAGTGCCTGGAGAACATACCTTTTGGTCTGCTAAAGAAATATTGGTGTGTGTATCTGACACTGTTCTGAATCTCCTAAAGCATTTGTAAAGGTGAGTTATGATTCATTTAGATAGAGAGTTCAGATTAAGAAGCACATTGATTTTCTTTGCTGTTGGTTTGTGTGATGCTTTTTGAAAATGCATGGTTTCTATATTTGTAAAATAGAGGATTTGTATTTTGTGAAATAGTGATGTTTCAGTAGTGAAGTTGAATGGTTGTACATAGGACTTGAACTCTGTATCTAAAATGTTATTTTAAAAATCAATTTTAGGGTAAATCAATGGGTTTCAGTAGTGAAAATGAATGCTTGTACATAGGACCTGTGTTATGCTCCTAAAATGGTAATTGAAAAACGATTTTAGTGCAAATCAATGGGTTTCAGTAGTGAAAATGAATGCTTGTATATAGGATCTGTGCTGTGTTTCTAAAATGTTAATTGAAAAACGATTTTAGTGCAAAACAATGGGTTTCAGTAGTGAAAATGAATGCTTGTAAATAGGATCTGTGCTCTGTTCATAAAATATTAAATACCAAACGATTTTAGGGCAAATTAATGGCTTTCAGTAGTGAAAATGAATGCTTGTACATAGGACCTGTGTTCTGTTCCTAAAATTGTAGTTGAAAAACGATTTTAATGCAAATCCATGGCTTTAACATTTTTAAGAAGGAATAAATAGTGTGTGCATAATTATATAAAAATATTTGAATCTTTAACAAACATGTTATCTGTTTTACCTCAGATTGGGAAGCAGACTGAGTTTATTTGTTGTTGGTTTGTGTCATTTTTTTGGTAATGCTTGGTAGGAATGTTTGCAAGAGATAGGAAATGTATTTTGTAAAATAGTGACTTTTCAGTACTGAAATGGAATGATTGTACATAGGACCTGCACTGTGTTTCTAAAATGTTACTGATTAATCGATTTTGGGGCAAATTAATAGCTTTTACATTTTTGAGAAAGAATAAAAAGTGTGTGCATGATTAAATAAAATAATTTGAAGCTTTCACAATCATGTCACCTGTGTTACCTCAGATTAGGAAGCACACTGAGAGCCTTATTTATGAAAACAGCGATGCGTCACTTTTAACTGTGCACTCCTTGTGACACCAATGATGCATTATATTTAATGTATGACGCATCATGTTTGTAGGACTTACAGATAAGTCAGTATTTCTGATGTATCTGTAAGCGCAAAAGTGACGAATTGCTGGAGTGTGTCACAAAAATGACGCAACTCCAGCAATGGGGGGAAAGCCCCATGTGAAAGCGTTTGCCTCAGTCTTACGCCTGCTGTGAGGCAGGTGCAAGATTTTGACGTAACAGTGTCCTAAAAGTGACGCAGTGAAATCTCATAGATTTCACTGCGTCACTATTACGAGGCTTTTTACACCTGACGGAGGTATAATGTGGCGCAGAGGTTTAAAAAGTGACGCATCTACCTACATGCGTCACTTTTTAAATATGGCGCAAAAAGGCACATGTTTTATGCCGCCGATGCGTCAAAAAAAGTGACGCATCAGCAGTGCAAAACTGACGCAGGGCCTCATAAATGAGGTTCATCTTTTTTTGCACACTAATCCAGTTTAGTCCTGTCCACTGCACTCTTGGACACAAGCCTCACCTTTTGTGCTCCCCTAGACAGACTTCATCTAATATGCACTCCTGCTTAGGTGTCAGAATCCTTTCACATGGGGAAAGCCCCATGTGAAAGCGTTTGCCTCAGTCTTACGCCTGCTGTGAGGCAGGTGCAAGATTTTGACGTAACAGTGTCCTAAAAGTGACGCAGTGAAATCTCATAGATTTTACTGCGTCACTATTATGAGGCTTTTTGCGGAGAAATGACCCCTCTGTGTACATTACACCTGACAGAGGTATAATGTGGCGCAGAGGTTTAAAAAATGACACATCTACCTACATGCGTCACTTTTTAAATATGGCGCAACAAGGCACATGTTTTATGCCACCAATGTGTCACAAAAAGTGATGCATCAGTAGCGCAAAACTGACACAAGACTTTATAAATGAGTCTCATCTTTTTTTTGCACACTACTCCAGTTTAGTCCTGTCCACTGCACTCTTGGACACAAGCCTCACGTTTTGTGCTCCCCTGGACAGGCTTCATCACATGAGCACTCCTGCTTAGGCCTTATAATCTTTTTTTAGAATAACATTTGAGAAAAAGAGAAAAGGTCATATGTATAAGCTTTTTCATTACACTACTAAAATATTTTTGGGGCAAATTAATGAGTTTTACGTTTTTGAGAAAGAATAAATAGTAGGACCTGCACTGTGTTTCTAAAATGTTATTGAAAAATCGATTTTGGGACAAATCAATGGCTTCTACATTTTTGAGAAAGAATAAATAGTGTGTGCATGATTACATAAAAAAATTTGATTCTTTTACATACATGTTACCTGTTTTACCTCAGATTGGGAAGCAGACTGAGCTTCTTTGCTGTTTGGTTTGTGTCATTTTTTTGGTAATGCTTGGTAGGATTGTTTGCAAGAGAGAGGAAATGTATTTTGTAAAATAGTGAGTTTTCAGTACTGAAATGGAATGCTTGTACTCCAGCAATCAATCAATCAATCAATCATGCCATTTGTATAGCGCACTACTCACCCAGGAGGGTCTCAAGGCGCTTGGGGGGAGGGGTATGCTACTGCTCGAACAGCCAGGTCTTGAGTTGTTTCTTGAAGGCGAGATGGTCATGGGTCAGCCGAAGGTGGATGGGGAGGGAGTTCCAAGTCTTGGCAGCCAGGTAAGAGAAGGATCTTCCTCCGGCGGTGGCTCTTCGGATGCGTGGTACGGCTGCGAGGGCGAGGCTGGTGGACCGTAGCTGGCGGCGGAGACCGGGACCGTTTCACATGGGGAAAGCTCCATGTGAAAGTGTTTGCCTCAGTCTTATGTCTGCTGTGAGGCAGGCGCAAGATTTTGACGTAACAGTGTCTTAAAAGTGACGCAGTGAAATCTGATAGATTTCACTGCGTCACTATTACGAGGCTTTCTGCGGAGAAATGACCCCTCTGTGTACATTACACCTGACAGAGGTATAATGTGGCGCAGAGGTTTAAAAAGTGTCGCATCTACCTACATTCGTCACTTTTTAAATATGGCGCAACAAGGCACATGTTTTATGCCGCCAATGCGTCACAAAAAGTGACGTATCAGCAGTGGAAAACTGATGCAGGGCTTTATAAATGAGGCTCATCTTTTTTTTGCACACTACTCCAGTTTAGTCCTGTCCACTGCACTCTTGGACACAAGCCTCACCTTTTGTGCTCCCCTGGACAGGCTTCATCACATCTGCACTCTTGCTTAGCCCTCATAATCTTTTTTAGAATAAAATTTGAAAAACAGAGAAAAGGTCATATGTATAAGCTTTTCATTGCACTACTGAAACATTTTTGGGGCAAATTAATGTCTTTTACATTTTTGAGAAAGAATAAATAGTGTGTGCATGATTACATAAAAATTTTTACCTTTTCACAATCATGTTACCTGTGTTACCTCACATTAGGAAGTAGATTGTGCAGATGAGGTGAGGCATGTCCAGAGGGACAGACGAGGTGAGGCCTGTGTTCAAGACTGTAGTGGGAGAGAGGCCTTTCCTGGAGAACATAGGTGGTGAAGCCTGTGTGTAAGAGTGCAGTGGACTAGACTTCATGAAGCTTATCTCCTACTGCACTCTTAGACACAGGTCTCACTTTCTTTGTACCTGTGGACATACCTCTCTTCCACTACACTCTTCAATACAGGTCTCACCTCTTCTGCACCCTTGGAGAATCCTCACTTGATCTGTACCCTTGAGTAGACCGTTTGCTTTTTGTCATTGGTTTGTTGTCTGATAATAGTGGTCTATAATGTGCTATTTTTTTCTTTAACACAGATAGAAATCAAGATTTCAAGAGTAAGGAAAGATGCCCTCAAGTCAAAGAAGTAGAAAAAATGAAATACGGTTACAAACAAAAACAGCAACGGAATTACAGCACTCTTCAACAACAAATACTTCAAAAAACAGGAACAATGCTCCTGGTAAGACAACTAAGTCTTTCTTACGGAACATATGTAGATCCAAAAAAAATGTTGGACAGCATGTAGAAAAAGAGAATGAGAGAGTAAATTTGAAAAGGAAGGAGAGACCCTCAAAGAATCCTACAACTGGAGCAGGAGAGAATAATATGTATAGGAATAGAAGGCAGAATCAGTTTAGAGACATTAGTAAACGAATGTTTCGCAATAGGGTGGTTTTAAATTTGTTAAAAAACATTAGGAAAGGTAAACAGAGAGCTGCTTTTTATAAGAAAAAGAAAAGTGTAGAGAAGATTGTTGATCAGGCTTTTGAAGTTAAGAAAAAATTATTTATTTTAATAATTAATAGAATTAGGACACTTAACAAGACAATTGATGTTTTCAAATCAAACAGTAGATGGAAAAGAGTAATTAATCGGACCTATTTTTTAAAAAAGTTTTTTCAGGAGAATGGATGCACAGTTCAAGTTGTGAGCCATTTTTTAATGAGGAGAATTACTTCCAGGAGAATGATTTAGTGCATGCAGTTGACACCAGTGGTCGAGCGTATGAAGTGAAAGACGGTTGTCCGATTGAAAAAGAGAAACTTGTGCCTAGCGACCCAGAAGAGGTGTTAACTGATGAAGTGTTAGGGAGACGTACTAAGGGTCCAGTGTACACTTGGAAGTGTAGTCGTATTTTTAGTGTGCGACAGGAATCAATTGATTTGTTTTGTAATTTCTTACGTACATATAGTAAGAAAAGTCTAAAGCAGAAAGTGAAGTTGTTGCAAGACTTAGATCCTTGCAGAGTGAGAGAAAACACAGGTTTGCAAGAGCATTCACTGGCTTGTCTTTCTAGAAAAGTCTGTCAGAGTGTTTTTCATCATTTTAGGATGTTAGCAGTGCATCATACCAAAATGAGGAAATTAGTGAGAATGTTGTATTATGCAAAAAGTCCAGCACTTAAGCTTAAACAATTAAACAGGGCTCTGTTGCATGGAACTGAATTAGATGTGAAGAAGATTTGTGAAGAAATTGAGATTTGTTATTTTGGTGAAAAAGAGGACAGTGTAGAAATTGACACAGCAATTCAAGGTAATGTGGAAGAGAATGTACAGATTTCAAGTACAGAAAATTTTGAGCAGGAAATTACCAGGTTTAAGGTGAAATCAAGTGAAAGGCCGAATTTTACTTGTGTGTGTTGTCGACGAAGTCATCATAAACATCAAACTAGATTAGTTGATTTATACGTAAAAAGTGAAAAGATGAATAATTATGAGTGGAAGGATTTTGCAACTTATTTGTGGGTGGAGAATTGTTTTGATTTGAGTTCTGATCAGCGTATTTGTAAATATTGTTATGATAAATTAAAACAAAACAGAATGCCTACTAGAGCTGTTCATAATAATCTGGAGTTGGTAGACATTCCCTGTGAATTGATGGATTTAAATACATATGAGACTATTTTGATTCAATGTGTCCATCCTTTTCAGGCAATTGTTCGCATGGAGCCTAAGATAGGGAAATTGTCTCCTACAGATTTGCAGAGAGGATTAAAGGGAAGAGTTGTTTATTTGCCTCTAGATTTCAAGAAAAATATTGATACCATTGGTGTAGAGAAAGTGGAAGAGGAACCTCTGGTTATTCTAGTTAATGGGGTTCCGACAAAGAGTAAGAAAATCTGGCAAGATTTAGTGGATGTTAGGAAAGTCAAAAAGGCAACGTTGTATTTAGTCAAAAACAATGAGTATTACAAAGATGTATGTGATGTAGCAGAGGAAACAGCTGCAGATGAAGACAGTGATTGTTCAGGCGGCCAAATTGAAAAAGTTGATGTGTCTAGAAGTGAAGAAATATATGAACATTATACTGTTCATCCTTTGCATTCCAAAGAAGTAATGGGGAATGCAATTGAATTGTTTGAAATGAAAGCAGCAAAAGGAAGTCCCATTAGTGTATGGGAAGAAAGTTTGGAAGCTCGTTGTTTTCCACAGCTATTTCCAACAGGTCGAGGTGGACGATATGACGATCGACCACTTCAAATTCCTGCATCTGAATATCGAACTGTAAGATTATATGCTGAAGATCCAAGGTTTCGTCAATGCATTCCCTATTTGTTTCATTTACTGTATGAAAGTGACTTGTCTGGGCTTTCTTATGCAGTAAACCATATACTGAAAAGTGGAGCACATCTGCAAAATGTTTCAGCGAGGGACTTTATGGAGAAAGTGAATCTGCAAGATAATATTTTGGAATCTCATTTAATCAATCTCATGGCATGTCAGCGTGGTACAAACGAGTTTTGGTACCGTCGTCATGGGGAATTGAAATGTATGCTAAGAAATTTAGGAACTTCTACATGGTTCCTCACTCTTAGCTGTGCCGAGTATGCATGGGACGACTTACTTCAATTTCTACGAGAGGCAAATGCAAATATACAAAATATAGAATTCAAAACACCTGGAGAACTGTGTTCTTTGGATCCAGTGAATGCATGCAGATATTTAAATCATAGATTTGAAGCTATGATGTCTTTTATTACCAACAAAAAAAATCCTCCCCTTGGAGAGGTTTTGGATTTCTTTTGGAGAAAGGAGTATCAAGCGAGAGGTGCTCCTCATATACATATGTTGTTGTGGATTAAAGATGCACCCAAATTTGGAACAGATTCGGATGAGACAGTGATGAGCTTCATTGAAGAGTATTCAACATGTGCTGTTCCGAAAACTACCGAAGAAAACAGTTTAAGGCAACAAGTTTTACGCTTTCAATCCCATCGTTCTGGAAAGTACTGTCGTGGAAAATTTCAAGTTCTACACAATACATACAATTTAAAAAGAAACGAAGAGTCCAAGTACATCAACGGCTACAACCCAGTGATTTTGTCCATGTGGAATGCTAACATGGATATTCAATTTGTTGCTGACAACTCTATTGCTGTGGCTCGATATGTGACGTCTTATATCACAAAAAAAACAAAAGACAGAACTGAAGGAAATGTGGGAGGACATTTCACATGAAAAGAGTCTAAGCAAGAAATTATACAGTTACAGTCTGAAGATGTTGTCGCATCGAGAAATTGGAGCTTATGAATGTTCTGATCGATTGTCATCACCAAGTCGCTATGCCAAATCTTGAACCATCATTTGGTGAGTCTAGGTCTTGCTGCAACACGAAACCGAGTTTTGAAATCCGTACAAGAAATAGAGTATTTGGCGGAGAAAGAACCAGAAAGTACAGATATTTTGAAGACAAACATGTTGGATACATACTATCCAAATAGAAGTCCTCACCTTGAGAACGCTTGTCTCTATGAAGTTCTTCAAAGCTATATTTATAAGAGGAACATCAGAGAAGATATCAATAATGGAATATATGCTGTCATTGGATGTGAAGGATGTCTAGTGAAACAGAGAAAAGGTCATTTGATTAATCATCAAAAATTGAGTTGTGAAAATCCAGACAAAAGAGAATTTTACTATTTGGCTCTTTTGCAACTCTTTAAACCATGGCGTACAGAAGAGGAACTACTTGGAGATTTTCTCTGTTATGAAGACTCTTTTAATGCAACGAAGGATACCATAGAATGTCCTGTTTTTCCAAATTATCTGCAAATGTTGAATGAAGAAATAGAGCAAGAAGCAACAATTGCTGCAGAGATTGTGAGAGACAGTTCTCAAGACAGTCAGAGTTCTGCTTCATTGAGTCAGGATCCACTAGGAGGACCAATTATCCAAAATGAAGCTGCCACTGCCATGGATGAGGTGGAAAGAGCTATGGAGCAACCTCAAGAGGATGTAATTAATTTAGAAGATTTGGTGAAACAATTAAACCTTGAGCAGAAACAGATATATGACAAAGTCACAGAACAGGTTGAACATGGATTGAGTCATGAGAAGAAAGAGTGCTCATGTACATCATTTAAGCCTGTCCGACTGTACGTGAGTGGAGAAGCGGGAACTGGAAAAAGTTTTCTGATTAAAGCAATTGCAACTTATCTGCAGAAAAGGACTGAATCACCGCTGTCTTGTGTTGTTACCGCTCCAACTGGGCTGGCAGCACATAATATTAAAGGGATTACTTTACATCGTTTACTGATGCTGCCAGTGGAGCATGATAACAAATTGCGATACCACAAGCTATCTGGAGATGCGTGTTCCGAAGTTTCGAGAGTCCTGAAGAAAATGAAACTTCTTATCATTGATGAAGTAAGCATGGTGTCAAATATAATGCTTGCTTTTGTGCATTTGAGAATGCAAGAGATTCTTAGAACAGACTATGATGTCTTATTTGGAGGAAAACATATTATTGTTTTTGGAGATCTACTGCAGTTGACTCCTGTGAAAGGACAACCTGTGTTCAAAATGCTCACGCATGAAGATACCAGGAAGTGCCTAGGAAGCATTGGAAACGTTAATATATGGTTAAACTTCAAATATGCAGAACTGCTTCAAAATATGCGGCAGGCAAAGGATGAAGATTATAAAAATATCCTACAAGATGTAAGAATCGGAAAAGTAAGTCAGCAAGGGAAAGAAGCTTTACATGGACGATTAATTTCAAATTTGTACCCAAATGAAAACATTCTTCCAGAGAATATTTTTAAGAAAATTAACAAGAAGAAATCTGTCATATGTTTGATGCCCATGTTCAAAAACAAAATGTTAAAGTTAGAAAATGAAGAGATAGTGAAACTGGTAGCTATAGATAAAATTGAACATATGGGAGCAACAATTATTTTGTCTGAAAATTTGAAATCAAAATTGGATTCATGAGAGAAGACTATATCTAAAACTGCTGGTTTTGAAAAGACTCTGAATGTGTGTTTAAATTGTCGTATCATTTTGAGAAGGAATTTAAATGTTGAAAGAGGTCTAGTAAATGGAGCAATGGGTCATGTTGTTGGTTTTGCGAATTACAAAAATAGAGATGGAATTGAAATTTTAAAAATTAAATTTGATGGCATTGATGAAATAGAACAAATTTGTCGTTGTTCAGCTAGGTTTTTGCTTGTGAAAGACTTATATGTTCGCCGAAAACAGTTTCCTATTTGTTTGGCATATGCGGTGACAATTCATAAATCTCAAGGTTTAAGTGTAAATAGCGCTTTGGTGAACATTGGAAGTTCTGTGTTTAAAGAGGGTATGGCATATGTGGCATTATCACGAGTCAGAACTTTATCAGGATTGTACTTGATTGAGTGTGATGAAACAAAGATTTGTGCAGATCTACATTGTGTTAAAGAATACAATAGGTTAAGAAGAGAGTATGCTCCACATTTGCCTCAATATCCTCTGTTTCAAAAACGTGTGGTAGGCCAAAAAAGAAGAAATGAGAATAATTGCAGGGAGGTAGTAGCAAAAAGGCAAAAAGTAGATGAAACTGTAATTGTAAGGAGAAAGAAAAATGATTCTGTTGAAGATGTTGTTGGATTTCAGTTTGAAAACAGTTCTGGTGTCAACTGCTATGCTAATGTAGTGGTTAATGTTGTTTTTTTTCTTCAAAATATACAAGAACAGATTGTTGAAAATCGGGATCAAAGATTCTGTTGTTTGTTGAATTCCGTGTTTGAGAAATGTAGCAGTGATAGAGCAAAAATAGAAAGTGTTTCAGAAATTCAAAATCTTCTAGACATATGTTCTGGTCAAAATCAATTTATACAGAATATTCAGCAGGATTGTCAGGAATTTTTAATGTATATGTTTGATGTATTGGAAGATGAAGGTGTAGATATAAAAAATCTTTTTAGCCTTTCTTATCAATGGCAGCATGACTGCGACAACTGTACTTTATCAAGTACTACTAGAATAGACACTGAAAGATTTATATATTTGACTTTACCAGATCACAATACTTCTATTAAAAATTTCGTGGCATCTCAGTTATCAATATCAGGAAGAACCTTTGCAACTGTAGCTATTATTTTTCATGACGGTCCTTCTACAACATCAGGGCATTACACATGCTATTTAAAAAGTTGTAAAGGTTGGACCCACTGTAACGACACTCATTTGACTTTCAAACAACGTTTGCCTTTTGGCTTAAAAAATTCATACCTAGTGTTTTTACAACCATAATTTAAGTAAAGGTAATTGGCCTATGAAGACGGGAGCAGTTAATAAAGGTTATTTTGCTGTTTAAAATTATATTCTGAGTAAAAGTGATCCAGATAATATAAAAAATTGATTTGTTATATAGGTACTGTAAGTGGATCTCATAGTAAGTGATATTAGTACTATACAAAATGATGAACAGGAGTGAGTCAGATATGGTTTTACAAATACTTAAATATTGTGAAAATGTAGTATGAGCCTTTCTTTCAGAACGTCGGTAAAAAGGTAATTTCAGAGTTTCTTAGAATTAATTTGAAAATATACTCATACATCTGACACTATTTGGCCAAAAGGAAAGGTACAGGAATGAGTAAAGAGTCATGACTGAAAAAAAGGAGTATATGAAAATAATGAAAATATTTCAGATGTTCTTGGAGCTTTTCTTCTAGAAAGTCGATGAAATTGATTTTTTAGTGAACAGCAGAGTACTTTGCAACGAAAAAAGGACCTCCATGATATACTATTCGGCCTCAAGGAAAAGTAAGTCCATCAAAGATTATTGTACATTTGTCAGTATCTAAGGTTTTTTTAAAAACACAATCTATTAGATTGTGGTTTTTTTTTCTCGCTGTCATATGATGAGTAATTTGAACTCACTGTTTTAAGTGAAATTCAATATATTCTGAAAACAGCAAAAATAAACTATGTAACATGTTGTACAAGTTATTCTATACTTTGGATTGTTTAAATTAAATTGTATTCCCATTCTCTGACTCTCACTTTCCTTTTTCCATCCTCTTTCAGCTCTTTTTACTCACTTATAATGTCTTTCTCTCACTCTCTGTAACCCCCGTTCCTTTACTCCACTTCTTTGACAACCCCTCATTCTCATTTCAACTGTCTGCATCGCCTCTCTCCCTTGCATAACTTTTCAGCTTTCAGTCTCTCTGCTTTACTTTCCTTTTCCGTATTTTCCTCCTTTGTTCTTTTAGTAATTCCTGTTTACTCACTCAGCAGTATTATCGCACTCTATCACTATAAATCACCCACTCTCCCTCGCTTATCTTTGTTTGCTCCTTTCTTTTGACCTCTTCTCTCTATTTTTCGTTCACTACCTCTATGTCCTCAGTGCCTCACTCTCCTTGTGTTATGTTCACTTGTGTTTATCTACCTTCTATCATTTCTTTTACAACAACTTCACTGCTCCTCTCTCATCGTTCTTCATCCCATTTCTTTTACTCTGGTTCCATTACCATCCCTCATTTCCTTTCTTTCAATGTCCTTCTCTTTACTTTCATCACCAAATTATTTTCTCTCAGTACCACTGTTTTAGTCATCTTCTCCTCTCTTTCATTCTTTTGCTCCCTTACTCATTTTTCTTTCCTCACTCATTGTACTCCACTTCACTAAGTCCTTCCCTTAGTCTCTCTGTCTAGTAACTTCCTCATTCCTTTTCCCTCAATCCTTCTATATTATCCTCTCTCCCTTCATCCCTTCACTCTATGACTCTTCTTCACTTACTCTCAGTTATCTTCCATTCCTCATTCTTCTAAATGCATCCTTTATTAGACTCCTTTCCCTCTCAGTCATTATCTTTTTACTTACTACTGTTTCCTGATTTAGTTTTGCTAACTCATATTCTTTAAGTATCTTTCTTACCTTCAGTTCATTTTTCTCTTCTTCTCTTCCTTTCTATCAATGAATCTATATGCCTTACTCTTAGTAATTTGCTCTCCTTCTATTTCTTTTTCTCTCTTTTTGTCCTTCTACCTTACTTTATTTCTAAATACACTGTTGTGATTTTTAACCTCTTCATTTGTATCTTTAATTTTAAATACATATTTTACTAATTATAACTTATTTTTTCTTCTCTCTTTACAGATACAAAATGTAATAAAAAAATGTAATTAAAGTTACATTTATTATATGGTAAGTGTGACTAAAAAAATGTACTTTGTCATCACCCTTTGCTTTAACCTCACTACTATTTTCTCAACCTACCTCAGTCCTGTTTCTTTACTCTGCTTCCCTCACTTATTCATATTCTCCATGTTTACTCTCCTTTCCTTATTTCCCCTCCTACATTCAATTTTTTTCAGTCCCCATTCTTTACTTCCTTTACCCTCTGTTCCCTTCCTTTTCTCACTCACTCATTCTCTTTCCCTTAATCATTTACTTCACTCCTACACACACACCTCCCCCCCACAACACACACACACATCTCTGACATACACCCCAGACACACACCACACACACACCTCACACACACACACACACTCCTAACACACACACACTCACATATACCACACACACACACACACACTCCACACACATACCCCCCACACCCACACCCCCCCACACATATCTCACACACCCACACCTCCACCCACACCCAAACACCCCACACACCACCAACCCCGCACACACCTTACACACCCACACCCCCACCTACACCCACTGACTCCCTATAAGACACCCACACTACCTTAATTACCTTTCTTTCCTGTTTCACTCAGACTCTTTCAGTCACTCCTTCCTTTATTCTCTCTCTCTTTTCTCTCTGTCACTGCCCATGTCTTAACCTTATTCACTTTTATCCACCCTCTTTCACTCCTCTTTACTTACACTCACTGCTCTTTTCTCACCCTTCCTCACCATTGTTCATTTATTCCGGTTCCGTCACTACCCCTCATTCCCCATTCTTTACTGTCCTTCCTTTTATTTTCAACACCCACTAACATTCTACCAGTACCTCTACTTTAGTCTTCTTTTTCTCTCTTCCCTTCTTTCGCTCCCTTATTCATTTTCCTTTTCTGACTTACACCCTATTACATCTTCTCTGTTTTTTACTATGTAATAAACAATCCCTCTGCGTTGCTCCCTGTAGCTCTTTTTCTATTAACATTACTGTCTCTGTGTTCTTCCCTCATGCTCACTCTTTCTTTCTTTTTTTTTCTTTTATTTTTGGTTACGCGCCCCGGTGCGCGCCCCGGTGCACGTACCGGTACGCGTACCCTTGAAAAAGAAAGATTGAGAGAGATTCTTCAAAAATATAGATTTATTTTAATAAATTAAAGGTAGTTCTAAAAAGAACTGTTTTTTATTCTTTTTGTTGTTTTATATTTTTTTATTGTTTTTTTGAACATTTTGTACTTTTTTTGGCTTTTCTGAACACTTTTATATTTCTTTTGTATTTTTTATGGGGAGAAACAAAAAACAGGGAATTGTAAATGGCTCAACTGGAGCAAAAAAAAAATCAGGAAAAATTAGGGTTTTCTTGGACACTTATGGTTATCACCAGCAACCATGATAAGTTCGATACTTTTCTCACCATAGCAAAGTGTCTTGTTACAATATTTGCACACGATTTTGTAATCGGCAAACTTAGGTTGAATAGTAGCCAATGTGTCTCTTGCCCCCGGACCCAATGGAGTCTGTTGTTTTGATGTTGAGGGTCTAGACGTTGATGGGGGTAGCTTACTGCAGAGGTCCCTTAACTCTGCATTAGAGTAATTGTTTGGATGCCAACGCATCATGTGGCGAATCATTGTATGATTCCCGAAGGAATATTTTTTGTTAGGGTTCCCCCTGGACAGCTCAGCACCACAAATCAAGCAAGTCACCTTTGCAGCGTTGACTTTTTTAAAACCCCTTGGGATTTTGTAGAACTTCCATACAAAGTGCTCTTTAGGTTTGTAGGGCTGTTTATCTTCAGGCAGGAACTGCCTTGTCTGTGCCTCCTCTTCATCATCCTCCTCCTCTTCCTCTTCACCACCAATGTAATCTTCTGGTGGTCTTTTAGATGGTGGTGGTGGTGGTGGTGGGGCAGATGCTCCAGCTGTTGCTGCTACTGTAGCCATTTTATACTAGTAAAGAGTAGAGATAGAACTCAAAACAGGTCTTCCTCAGTCAAAGGACAAAGTCAGAATAAAGAAAAAAGGTGGGGTCTTTTATCATTTGGAAAACAAAACTGTTCTGGACCAATGAAAAGTGTTATTTTCAAGTCACATGATCCAGGCTTTCATCATTTGGAAACCAAAACTGATCTGCACCAATGAAAAGTGTTATTTTCAGATCACATGACCCGATGCGCTTACGCTACGCGCCCCGGGGCGTGGCCCGGGGCGCGTGGCGTAAGCGAATCGAGACGTTGCGCGATCCGGGTGCGCTTACGCAGTACGTCATATGACGCATCACGCGGCAGCGCGATACGTCACGATGTTGTTTTCGTTCACGGCAATAGCGATATCAGGACGCTCACTAGTATGCGCCCCGGGGCGCGCCGTAACATTGCGCTTACCCGTGCGTTCACCGGTACGCGCCCCGGGAGCGCTCCGGGCAAAAAATATAAAAAAAACTTTAAAATAAAAAAAAAAACATCACATAATTATACAATATAAAATTCATTATAAAAAAAATATTACTTTTCATACCTATAGAGATTTGCTATTAAAAAACCATTGAAATTCACTGAAAAAACCATAGGTTTCACACCAGTTATAGTTAGGAATTAGCATTTAAAAAACCTATTAAATTCACTGAAAAAACCATAGGTTTCACACCAGTTATAGTTAGCTGGAAATTGTACTCGCATAAAACCATTGAAATTCCCACGTTATAGTTAGTTGGACTCACTATAACTTGCGCGTGCAATGCACTACTGATGACGTCACATATTACATCACTCATGACATGGTCAGTGACATCACTCATGACTTCACTGATGACACCATCCAGTGAGTGTGTGTCTTTCTGAAAAATAAAGTCTGAAGAGGTTTATCGTATTAGCACAAGAATGATGTCAAATGAGATGTCATCAGTGATGTCATCAGTGATGTCATTTGAGATGTCATCAGTGATGTCACTGACCATGTCATGAATGATGTAATATGTGACATGATCAGCAGTGGATTGCGGGTGCGCGATATATAGTTAGTGCAACTAACTATATATGGAATTTCAATGGTTTTGTGTGAGTAAAATAAGGTTTTTTAAATGCTAATTCCTAACTATATATGGTCTATAACCTATGGTTTTTTCAGTGAATTTTCAAGGTTTTGTAAATGCTAATTCCTAACTATATATGGTCTATAACCTATGGTTTTTTCAGTGAATTTCAATGGTTTTTTAATAGCAAATATCATAAGCTGTCGAATGTCAAGTACGTGGTAAGTAAAAAAAATTTCGTGTTTATGCACACTGATCTGCTTTGAATGCTGCCCCCCACCCCTCATTTCTATTAGGAGTACTCTCTCTTTGCAGATAGTGAAGGGTAGTTAACGCAGGCCTTTGCCCCCGTTGTAATCCGTCGTGCCTGCTTCTCTCTCCATTTGATTGATTGTTCTCTTTGGTTCATTCTCTATTTACAAACAAGCACAGAGTCGCAATACTCTGTTTAGTCTTTGCAGATAGCAAAAAATCGTGTAAAAAAACAAAAGGAATCGAGCAAAATCAGTAGGCCACTAATGGGATCTCTTTTTGACCTCCCTAAAATAGAAACATTAGGAACAACCTGTTGATAATACCAATGTGTATGTACATAAGCGGCGTTCATTTGTGTTCACAGTACCCCTTGTTGATTGTTTGAATCGAGCATTGAATTGTTCGAAGTTGGTTCTCTTAAGAATCTTCTCTGCCTGCAAACGAGGAAGAATAGGAATATTCTCTCTCTCTTTGCAGATAGTGAAGGGTAGGTAACGCAAACCTTTAACACGTCGTGCCTATTTCGTTCCTCATTGATTGATTGTTTCCCCAAACATTGACTGTTTGGGAATTGGTTCTTTTTGGAGGTATTCCCTGTTTGCAAATATACGTAGGAAAATCTTTGCAAATAGTGAAAGGGTACGTAATGCGGACCTTTCTCCCCCGTTGTAATCTGTCATGCCTATCTACTCCCCACTGATTGATGCACCTGTTTCACCCGGACCATTTACTGGAGATACGTCATCTGGCCCGACCAGAGAGCACCCCTAGTGAAAAGGACATATGCAATAATAACGAAGTGATCACTGTATCCTGTTAACAGAAACTTTAGCATGAAACAACCTGGAAAGAAAAGAATAGGAAAACGAAAATCAGTAGGCCACTGATGAACATGAACTTTTATTAAACAACGAACAAAGAAACGATAACATAACGTAATGATAAAACCTATTAATGTCCTAGAAACAAGAAAACGTTAGAAATATGCCAGTGGTGAGAGACCAGAAAAACAGTAAGAGAAACCAAATCACCCCTCGCTGTCCCACCGCCTGCCACGCCAAAAAAATCGATAGACTAGGGAAAATGCAAGTCAGTAGAACATCCGCCCCCACTCTGGAAACTTCCAAGGTGGGGCAGGGTTGCGGCTACGCCCAGCCGGGAGCAGCCCATATAAGGCGGGTCCTGCTGCCACGCCTCGGCCAGGAGATCCTAACGTAGGGTGTAGCCAGAGGAGAGGCCGAGACCAGCGGGACCCGGCCAGGGGATTGCCTTTACAACGCTGAAGAGTTGCAGGGGGGGGAATGTCTCCTCGACCCTCCCCTCTCTCTCCCAGTCCGGCCGCGGTGGCCCTTGAGAGTTTCAGGTAGTCCCGCCACATGCTCTTCCAGTCCGGCCACCAACGGTCGGGGGGCCGAGGCCGACGGGATCTGGCTGCAGCCGATAAACCAAGGAACCCGTTCATGGGGCCAGAGCCAGGGGCGTCCGGCCGACATCCACCGGAAGCCCGGCCCAAAGACGGACGGGACATTTTTTCTTTTCTCCTTCGTAATAGCAGCGGCAACACGCCAGGCACCACTTCTTTCTTCAAAAATGGCTTTTACAACACTGGGGGGATGTCTTGCACATGCTTCCGACCCCCCCCCCGTCCTCATCGCCACCGGCCATAACAAATGTCAAGCGGGGCGCCGTGGGGTGCACTGGGAGGGAGAGACGGTGCGAACAGGCCTCTCCCGCCTCCTCAGGTGAAGGCTTCCCAGCTGCACCCTCAGCGCTCCAGGCGCCCCGAAAAGGGTTCGTCCACTGTGGCGATGCTGCAACGTCTCGCCCGGCAGGGTGGAGCCCGTCCGCTCATGTGACCCCGCGATCGCCGGTAGCTGCCGAACTCTCAAAATGGCGATCGACCTGGCAAGAGCGGGCCCAGCATGAAGAAATGGCCCGGTCACTGGTTGACTCCACCACCGTAGTCCTCCACGACCTTGAAGATTCTAGAGGAGCCGCGGGAGTCTCCGACCCCCGATGGGGAATGACTGCCATGATCGCCCGTGGAGTGACGAAACTGTATCCGCGGGACGTCGGTGCTCCCATGCTGGCGCCAGCCTCACTTTGAATTACTAGAATCCTGCAGACCTCAGTTCCGGTGAAAGCACAGTGTGACCCGGTAGGAAAAATTGTTGCACCCCCTCCCCTTTTTGAGTGATAGTTCAAACCACCGATCCTTTCCTTTGCCCTTTTAACGGAACTTTGGACTGCCTCCCCCTCTTTTACATTTTCTAGAGAAAACAAAACATTAACCACTACATTACCATAGCAGTTGACACCAGAACTGTTTTCAAATTGAAAACCAACAACATCTTCAACAGAATCCTTTTTGTTTCTGCTGTGACCCTGCTACAGCACAGGCATTGTCCCCAGCAGTAATTCTGCAATGCCGGTAAGAATAGCTGTGGTGCCTACTGGACTCACTCACCCCGCGGCGCCCCACGCCGTTATTTGCTGGGCGGCAACTTACTAGACATCACTTTCGTGCCATCTAGATTTCAGCGCGTTCTGCTGCCTTGGAACTATTCGCACAACAGACTGCTACTGACGACCCACCCCCAGGCAACATCTTCTGAATTTTCATAATTTGAAAGAACTAGTAACATGTCCTCATCAGGAATTCAAAAGAAATTGCCACGGTCTCTTCGTTGTTTAAATGTTTTTACTGTTTTTGTTTTGTTGTATATATTTATATGTTATTAAAGTTTTATATTCCTACTACTTTGTTGGAGTGCTATATATTTTTAATGTGACACATAATTGTAAAAACTTTGATGTACAAAGAGTCATTCCTGGAATCTTCCGCTTCAGGCTCGGTCCCCTCCCCAATCACAATACAGGATGGTTTTCAGATAGTAGGAACACGTGTGGTGTGACGGATCTCATCGGGTGTGGGCCTTGATCTACTATAACTCCTTTGAAGAGGGGTGATTCTTTACAGCTGGAGCCATAAACTACATCTGCAGGGCTAGCTGATAGCCTAGACAATCGGACACAGAGGAAGAGGAGTGTCAGAGGGTGCGGTAGTGAATAGGGCGAAAGGGAGGTGTCGGGCGGGCACAGAGTGTGATTCTCAGGGAAGAGCAGCGCAGATGGAGGGAGGTTTATTGCCCATGCATAAGACAGAGAGCGGGGGTGACCAGTGCCTGGGGAAGATGCTTGCGAGGGTGGGGAGCCATGCTACGAATCGACAGCGTGCAGAGAGTGGGTCTGGTCAAGGCATCTAAAATGGCTGCCGTGCACGACAAAAGTGTGGCATTTCAAAAAAGGCAAGATGGCGCAAACAATGTTTTTCAACACTTCCTCATTTCCTTCGAATCGAACGTTAACAGACGTTGGTGCATATTACCAAAGTTAAGCGATATTTATCGCTAACGATGCTTACCAACGAATTTTTTACCGCTAAGCATCGTCAGAAATTATCGAAGATAAACCTTGCTATTATCAAGGTTTATCGCAAATGCGATAAAAAACGGCCGCAATGCATGAATATCGCTAAAAAGTCAGCGATATTCATGCATTACCGAGCTAATGCTCTTAGCCATGTTATCCACCTCCCATTGGATAACATGGCTAAGAACTGCTCAGGGCAGGTGTTACTTTTTGGAGATATTCGCGCTTAGTGCGAATATCTCCAAAAGTTGGTAATAGGAGATATATATCTTGCATGTTGTAATGCAAATTATTGTGGTATATGGAACTCATACCATAATCTCTCAGGAAAGCAGAAACTGATCCTTTTGGGACCGCCTGAGAAGGCCTAGGGGGTGAGGGGTACTCTACTTTGCCCCCTTTTCACGTTCCGAACTATTTTATTTTACTCTCTTCTGTAATTACACAAAATAGCAGCGATAAGATGCATCAGAGACACACAGTGAGAGAAAGGAGGCCGGAGATGAAGAAGAGATGTCAAATACACATTGGAGATAATATAGTGGGAGAAGGGAAGTAAATATGAGTAAACTTACTATGTAACATAAAAATGTTGCACTCTATACTATAAGTCTCATTTTATACTACAATCACTTCGCTACAACCTCATAAATTAAAAATAAAAATGAATAATGTCTCAAACAATTTTTGATTTCTAAATATAAATTTATTCTTCAGAATTTTCTAAATTTGAAAGAACTAGTAACATGTCCTCATCAGCAATTTCCTCTTCAATCATCTCATCTGGAATCTCCTCATTAAAAGTCTGCAATGATGATTCTTGTAACTCTATGGTCTCCAAACATTCGATAAATTCGCCATCAACAGATTGATCCAAAAAATCATTCAAGTCATCTCCTCCTTGTGACAATATTTCATTATTGGTGCTGTCAATTTCAATCAATGTAGTGGAATCATTCAAGTCATCTCCTCCTTGTGACAATATTTCATTATTGGTGCTGTCAATTTCAATCAATGTAGTGGAATCATTCAAGTCATCTCCTCGTGACAATATTTCATTATTGGTGCTCTCAATTTCAATCAATGTAGTGGAATCATTCAAGTCATCTCCTCCTTGTGACAATATTTCATTATTGGTGCTGTCAATTTCAATCAATGTAGTGGAATCATTCAAGTCATCTCCTCCTTGTGACAATATTTCATTATTGGTGCTCTCAATTTCAATCAATGTAGTGGACAATTCAAAAGAAATTGCCACGGTCTCTTCATTGTGAGCCATTTTATTTTGAAATTGCTTGCTGTAAATTGCTGAAAAAAATAATCACTTTCATTTATCGTTTTTAGTAATACATAATATAAAACTAACTTTATCAAGTATTTAGTATAACAGAAGGACTGCAAATAAATAACAGAAAACATTTTTCAAATTATCTTCAAGTGTACAACATAGTTCCCCTTACAAATTAACAACTCACCTTTTTAAAAGTAGGAGAAGTGTTAGTACTGTGTAAATCAAACACCAGAAATTCACCACCAAAAATTCCTCACAAATGTACCTCAGACAGTAGTATCACAAAATGGCTGTGGTTTCCTCTCATTTGAGATATATACATAACCAATTAACTTTCATCACACACAAATACAAAACCAAAGTAACATTTTAATTGGTTCTAAATTTCAACACTTTCAAATGTGTTTTCCCCATGCAATTTTCCATAGGACATTTGCATACGTCTACAGCCTGAATGGCTGAACGGAATTACACCAAACTTGGCAAAATGGTACATCAAACCTAAGAGGTCAGGAAGGATCTACTATGCCCCCTTATGGTCATTTGCCCCTTCGCTTTGGCCTCCTCTTGTCTCTCGATCCTACCGAGAGACAAGATGGCGGCCGCTACGGACTGTTTGGAATGTTGACAGACGCCGGAGAACCAATCAGCTTCGCTTCACAAAGCTCCGTTGCGCGAAAAGTACGCGAACTGGAGCGCTGCCCGGTCCGCTGTTACAGATATATATCTTTTTTTAAACGTTAATTTCTCAAAATCCACTGGAGCACATATATTGAGACCTACAAAAGGCACATCGGGCTACCAGTCCCTACAATTTTGCCAAGTTTCGTGCAAATCCATTCAGCCGTTCGGGCTAAAAGTGAGGCCAACCGCCCTATGGAAAACTCAATGTTAAAAACACGTTTTGGGACCCCCCTTTTTTCTCGACCCCCCCTGGACGAACCCCCCCCAATTTTCAGGGGCTGCTCAGAAACAAAATTTGCCATTTTCCTGAAAATTTCAGCCAATTCCATCCACAAACGCCAAAGTTATTAGACATAGAATTTTCAAAAATCCCATAGAGAAAAAATCCTAACTATATATACCTACTGGCGACCGCCAGTAGGTAATATATATATATATATATATATATATATATATATATATATATATATATATATATATATATATTCACTGAAAAAACCATAGGTTATAGACCATATATAGTTAGGAATTAGCATTTAGAAAACCTTATTTTACTCACACAAAACCATTGAAATTCCATATATAGTTAGTTGCACTAACTATATATCGCGCACCCGCAATCCACTGCTGATGATGTCACATATTACATCATTCATGACATGGTCAGTGACATCACTGATGACATCACTGATGACATCTCAAATGACATCACTGATGACATCACTGATGACATCTCAAATGACATCACTGATGACATCTCATTTGACATTACTGATCACATCACTGATGACATCATTCATGTGATAATACGATGAACCTCTTCAGACTCTAATATAACCTTAGATACACTCAGTGTAAACACAGACTCACAGATTGTCACTCATCCATGAAGTTACACACACACCTAGTCAGTCATGCAAACAATCAATCACACCTCCATTTCCTTAACTATACAGTTAAACACACCTTACTTATTCAAACATATACTAAAACATATTTACTCACTTATACAATCCTGGATACAAGTTCACAATGATCCATACAGCCACTCACACATTCACTGGCTCTTATGCACAGTTATTTATATATGTCAACTCTCACATGTACTGTATTTTGCATATGTACTTACTTTGACATGTAGCACTGAGATATCTATTCACTCACCAATACAGTCATGCACACAGTCAACCGCCCATACAGCTGTTTCCACATGCACTTTTGAACCCATACATCTATGCAGAGAGTCATACACCTCCCAGCCACCCATACACACTCTCAGTCTCCCATACAAATACTTGGGCAACCAATCAATAACCCATATAGTTAATCATATAGCTACTGATCAACACATGCAGCAGTTTACAGAACAACAGACATAATGATGCACAAATTAAGACAGTTTAGTCACTAACCCATGCACTCAGTGAGACACATTTAATCACTCACTCATACAGTCAGTCATGCACCTACTAAATCCTTTGTTCAGACACTTCTACATCCACTCATTCTTCAATATGTAAGACATATTTTAACTTTACAGAAACATACAGTCACTGGATGTTGTCATCAGTGATGTCATCAGTGATGTCATTTGAGATGTCATCAGTGATGTCATCAGTGATGTCATTTGAGATGTCATCAGTGATGTCATCAGTGATGTCACTGACCATGTCATGAATGATGTAATATGTGACATGATCAGCAGTGGATTGGGGGTGCGCGATATATAGTTAGTACAACTAACTATATATGGAATTTCAATGGTTTTGTGTGAGTAAAGTAAGGTTTTTTAAATGCTAATTCCTAACTATATATGGTTTATAACCTATGTTTTTTTCAGTGAATTTTCAAGGTTTTGTAAATGCTAATTCCTATATATATATATATATATATTATATTTATATATATATATATATATATATATATTCACTGAAAAAACCATAGGTTATAGACCATATATAGTTAGGAATTAGCATTTAGAAAACCTTATTTTACTCACACAAAACCATTGAAATTCCATATATAGTTAGTTGCACTAACTATATATCGCGCACCCGCAATCCACTGCTGATGATGTCACATATTACATCATTCATGACATGGTCAGTGACATCACTGATGACATCACTGATGACATCTCAAATGACATCACTGATGACAACATCCAGTGACTGTATGTTTCTGTAAAGTTAAAATATGTCTTAGATATTGAAGAATGAGTGGATGTATAAGTGTCTGGATGAAGGATTTAGTAGGTGCGTGACTGACTGTATGAGTGAGTGATTAAATGTGTCTCACTGAATGCATGGGTTAGTGACTAAACTGTCTTAATTTGTGCATCATTATGTCTGTTGTGATGTAAACTGCTGCATGTGTTGATCATTAGCTATACGAGAGGCTATATGTGTTATTAATTGGTTGCCCAAGTATTTCTATGGGAGATTGAGTTTGTGTGGGGGTGCCTGGAAGGTGTGTGACTCTGTGCATAGATGTGTGAGCAGTTTATTCACTAGGTGTATGAGTTCAAGAGTGCATGTGGAAACAGCTACATGGGCAGTTGACTGTGTGCATGAGTGTATTGATGAGTGAATGGATATCTCAATGCTACATGTCATAGTAAGTACATATGTAAAACACAGTACATGTGAGAGTTGGCATATATAAATAACTGTGCATGAGAGCCACTGAGTGAGTGGTTGTATCGATCATTGTGAACTTGTATCAGGGATTGTATAAGAGAGTAAATATGTGTTAGTATATGTTTCAATAAGTAAGGTGTGTATAACTGTATAGTTGAAGAAATGGAGGTGAGATTGTTTCTTTGCATGACTGACTGGGTGTGTGAGTAACTCCATGGATGAGTGGCAGTGTGTGAGTGTCTGTATACACTGAGTGTATCTAAGGTTATATTAGAGTCTGAAGAGGTTTATCGTATTAGCACAAGAATGATGCCAAATGAGACGTCATCAGTGATGTCATCAGTGATGTCATTTGAGATGTCATCAGTGATGTCATCAGTGATGTCACTGACCATGTCATGAATGATGTAATATGTGACATCATCAGCAGTGGATTGCGGGTGCGCGATATATAGTTAGTGCAACTAACTATATATGGAATTTCAATGGTTTTGTGTGAGTAAAATAAGGTTTTCTAAATGCTAATTCCTAACTATATATGGTCTATAACCTATGGTTTTTTCAGTGAATTTTCAAGGTTTTGTAAATGCTAATTCCTAACTATATATGGTCTATAACCTATGGTTTTTTCTGTGAATTTCATTGGTTTTTTAACAGCTAATATCTGTAGCTGTAAAATGTATTCTTCTTTAAATCCAAAAATATATTTTATATGTTTATGAATAATTTTTTTTTTAAATATTTTTTTTTCTTCGTTCCCGCTTCGCGAATCGGGAAGCTTCCCGTTAGCTGACCTTGATGCCGCGAAATAGACCGCGAGCCGGTAAACGTTTCTTTACCGCAAGTGCCGCGTTAGAAAACAACATCGTGACGCCTCCCGTCCGCATGACGTTTCACGTTGTCGCGTGATACGTCATATGACGTGCTACGTTAGCGAACTGGTACGCGAAGCGAGTCGCAAAGCGCAGGTTTCTGGAAGCAAACCGGGAGGCCCTGCAAAGCGCTTAACGTAAACACAGCAAGTCATGTGACTTGGTAATAACACTTTTCATTGGTTCATTTCACTTTTGGTTTCCTAATGATGTAAGACTAGGTCATATAATCTAAAATGAACACTTTTGATTGGTTGAGAACTCTTGTTTTTCCCAAATGATGAAAATCCCTCCTTCTTTCCTCACTCTGACTTTCATCATTGTGAGAGAAAGACCCTTTGTGATCACTGAGCAATGGCTTCTTTAGTAGCTTCAGCTGGTGCTTCCCCACCACCTCCACCACATCCAAGGAAGAGTGGACCACCTGCTCAAGTTGTAATTCAACAAGAAGAAGAAGAAGAGGAACAGGAGGACGAACACGAAGAGAGGCAGTTTTTGCCTGAGCAGCCCAGGACGTCTCACCGGAAAGAAAACTTCATTTGGCAATTTTTTAAAATTCCCAAAGGTCAGAAAAAAGTAAATGCAAGATACGTAACTTGCCTTATATGTCAAGATAGACTGTCCAGAGGGACCGACAAAAAATACAGTTTCGGAAACTACACAATGCATCGCCATATGACTAGGTGGCATCCTAACAACTACAGTGCTGCACAGTTTCGGAACGACCTAGATAATCTCCCTATTATGGCCAGAAGATCTGTTGTACCGGAAGTAACGGGACCAGAGGGCAGGGAGATGGTGCCAAATATACAAATGAGATTTGGTGATGTAAAACACATCTGCGCATTTTGCGATGGATTCATTTCCTACGGAGAAAAAAGCATCACTCTGATCAACAGAGCTATTGACTATCATATGCAAGTTTGTCCGAAACGCCCAAAATAATAAATACTTCTTTTTTTTGTTTTGTTGCTCCTGTTGAGCCCTTTACAATGAATCGTTTTCATTGCCCCCTCCAAGAAAAACCCAAAAAAATATAAAACTGTTCCGAAAAATTCAAAAACAGTAAAAAAATGTTCAGAAAAATTAAAAAAAAAGTTCTTTTCAGAACTACCTCCCCGTTATTAAAAAATTGGTACAATATTTGGAACTGTGCCAACCTCTATTTCTCTTAGTTCGCTTCCTAGTTCGCTCGCTGGTACGCGAACCGGAAGCGAACCAAAAACAGTAAGTATAAGGGAAGGAAACAGACACTTATGTTAAAAGAAACACAGCTATAAGGGAGTAAACTAGAGATACCATTACCCGTAATCCACTGCTGATGATGTCACATATTACATCATTCATGACATGCTCAGTGACATCATCAGCAGAGGATTGCGGGTTTTTTGGCAACATGCCTTATCCACGGTTTAATAACGCTGCCTTTTGCTTTATATAAGTTTTCAAATTGTATGAAATATATACCAATAGGTCGTTATGAACCTTTAGGTAGTGCTTTTCTTCATGAGGTCTGGTCGCTTCCATACACATACAGATGTTTCAAAGATGATCAAGAAGTTTATCTGAATGGAGAGGAATGCACTGAGACGCCAGATCATTCACTAATGTGTAGGCACATACAGTTACACGGTTCATGCAACAAACACCGACCAAATATGGCTTGCGTGTTGCAAGGCACGCCAGTTCCTGCTATCATCCCCACGTTCAAGTTGTTGGAAAATGGTAGTTATTTGATGCTCAATAATGAAGATTGTTCTGAGTTAATTAAAAGTATTCCTTTTATCGTAACAGTAAGTGAACGGGTTATTTGCTGCAGAAATGTTCTATTTCCTCCCACACATGAACATAGGGAGTTTTCAATCTGGCCACAAATACCAACCTTGGGACACGTTTCAACGGCATGGCAAGAATAAGAGCTCTTTTGTCTCAGAGAGAGGTGGCCTTGAGTTCGGCCCGTGAAACTTTCGTACTTCACATAGCGAACACCCATACAGAGGTGCACACCCTTTTCAATTAAGATTTGCCTTTCAATTTCAGCAACATGTTTCCGACTATCTTTAACGCATCCTCCACAAAGTCCCTGGCACACTTTTTTAAAGTTGTTACCAGTGGTCTCGTGACTTCATTTGAGAAAATCTTTGGAGTCATCCCTGCTTCCTTTCATTGTATTTTCTGCACTCTGGTTCGTAGATTGGCATTTTTACTTGCATTACCAGCGGACGCTCTTGTGCTTTTTTACATTTTTAAATATGGATGTCCCTCCTATGCAACCTCCGACCCTGCAGCTGCTGACACTGTTCCGCAATCGCATGCTAGAATATTATGGCACAATGCTGTTGGCGATATTAAGCACGGCATATGGATTATCTTTTCGGTTCTCCTACTTCACCTGTGTCCAGCCTGTATTTCACTGCCTGACCTGTGATTTCGATTGGGCCATTGATTTGTGTCTCTGCGGACCGGTTTCTCCTGACGTCGACTTTAATCAGCTGATGACTCCTATCATTACTCACGAGTTGGTTTGTCCTGGCAAAAGGATTATGGCTGTGGCATTGATGCATGGACTACTTGGTCCCTGGAATTTACTGGCGGCAGCACAGTCTTTCTTGGAACAGAGCTTTCTTGAAAACCCACCGAGCTGTCCTCTGATGGTGATAGAGGATCCGGTGCTGGGAGAGCACGTATGTTCTTTTCCGCTTTTAAATTGGATGGCTGAACTGTTTTCGGATGAAGACGGTGACTTCCTATTGGAGGCTGTTGCAGCTTATTTTGCATACACAGTTATGTCATAGACCTTTTTCATGTTTGATATGCTGAGTACTAGCATTTCATTGACAATTCATTGACTTATTTGTCAAGTTTTTATTATTTACCTTGCCTATTGGCTTAAGACTCGATAAAGTACTTGGCTGTTTTATTTTTCTTTAGCATTAAATTTTCCTAGTTTTTAATGCTTTACCTTGCGGACCGTCCACATATAAACTTGCAATCTGCTCTCATGAGATGGCACTTCTATTATCTTATTCAGTTCGTTTCCGGATCATGAGGAGGTGTCATCTAGGTCCTGGATATCTTTACACCGTGTTAAGTTAGCATGGGCTCATTACCGGTTTAAACGCCATTTTTCCTTTTTTGCAACTTCTGCACACGACACTTAGTTGTTGCTTTAGCTTTCCACCTAGTAGTTCATCGTGGTTTACATGAGAATAATATGTTATTGGTCTACTATCTGCTTTACTTGTTAAACTATATCTGTACAGCGAGTGCTAAAGTTTCAAGAACAACACGATACAGAATTGTTATGAGGTCTGATCTCCACGACTTCATACTCATAACATAAGTGCAACTTCTGCCAATTCTGGGCATGAGGCGGGTTTTATATTGCTTTGCCGAACACACATACACAACAGTTGATGCGGTTCACATGAAGAGAGAGCTGGTGTATGCTGATGTGATTCCTTCAAATCTAAGACACTAAAGTATGGGCACGCCCTAAACCAACACAAAGAGACCTTCTTAGCAAATAATATAATATGTGTATTAGGGAGGGTGAGATATAAGCAGCCGCGGGCCGTGGAGGGAGTTACGATGGGGCAGGGAGGCGGGGAGGGGGAGAAGCAGGGTGGAGCCCTCTCTACCTTGCCCCTCCCCCTCCCCGCCTCCCTGCCCCACCGTAACTCCCTCCACGGCCCGCGGCTGCTTATAAGTGTTGCTAACTCTTATTCATTTACAGCATGTTAACATACTGTCACCATTCGCTTTTTATGTACTAGTAACTATGCTGGTAATTTTGCTACTGATAATATGTGTACTTGTATTCTCCACCCTGCTTCTCCCCCTCCCCGCCTCCCTGCCTCACCGTAACTCCCTCCACGGCCCGCGGCTGCTTATAAGTGTTGCTAACTCTTATTCATTTACAGCATGTTAACATACTATCACCATTCACTTTTTATGTACTAGTAACTATGCTGGTAATTTTGCTACTGATAATATGTGTACTTTTATTATCTAAGGTACTACGCCTGAGAAGACGGCATTAGTAAATAAACATTTCAAATACACATCTGTTCTTCTTAACTCCATGTTCTGGTTTCTAAGAAATCTATAACGACCGACTGTTCATGAGTTCCACGTATCCTGAGGTACTATAAGTTCATATTCTGGATTGTCTAAACATTGAGAGTTTGTTATATCCAATGTGACACTGTACCTAGCTTGCTAAGGAGTTTTTGATTACTAACGTGAGTTTTGGGACACCCTAATTCGCCGAGGTTCCAATCCTCTGTCCACAGTTCTGTGTGAGAACAGAAACCCTGCGACAGGGGCACCCCCGACCCTTGCTGGAGCTTCATCACACTTGCGATACAACTCCAGCAATGCGCCACCTTTACGGCACAGATACATCACGCATCTGTGCTGTTTTTGCCCCATGATGCGCCGCATTGTAAATGCAGCACACCATAGGTGTCGGAACAGCGGCACAAAATGACTAACACATCCCTGGTGATGCGCCAGTCATCATAAATGTATCCCTATGCTTCTTATCTTGTTAGAGATGAACCGCCATATGTATCATCAAAGTTATTTGCATTTCCTAAATAGCGAACTTTAAGGAATAAATAGCGATTCTTTACCATTCCTAGTTTGCGATGAGCTATTTGCTAATTAGCCGAATGTAGCCCAATGAAGCCCAATGTAGCCCAATGTAGCCCAAAGATGGCCGCCAGACACACAAAAAAACAAATGTAGCCCAAATATCAGCCAGATGTAGCCCAACTATAGCCCAGTGACAGAATGACCAATCAGCTTCGCAAACCTCCGTTACGCGAAGCGGAGCGCTGTTACAGATATATATCTTTTTTTGAACGTTAATTTCTCAAAATCCACTGGAGCACATATATTGAGACCTAGCAAAGGCACATCGGGCTACCAGTCCCTAATATTTTGCCAAGTTTCGTGCAAATCCATTCAGCCGTTCAATTATTATTATTATTATTTTTTTTTGCCCCGCGGGGCCCTTTTAAAACCTCCACATCAAACCTAGGGGGTCAGCGAGGATCTACTATGCCCCCTTAAAGTTATTTCCCCCTTTGTTTTGACCTCCACTTGTCTCTCGATCCTACCGAGAGACAAGATGGCGGCCGCTACGGACTGTTTGGAATGTTGACAGACGCCGGAGAACCAATCAGCTTCGCTTCACAAAGCTCCGTTGCGCGAAAAGTCCGCGAACCAGTGCGCTGCCCGGTCCGCTGTTACAGATATATATCTTTTTTTAAACGTTAATTTCTCAAAATCCACTGGAGCACATATATTGAGACCTACAAAAGGCACATCGGGCTACCAGTCCCTACAATTTTGCCAAGTTTCGTGCAAATCCATTCAGCCGTTCGGGCTAAAAGTGAGGCCAACCGCCCTATGGAAAACTCAATGTTAAAAACACGTTTTGGGACCCCCCTTTTTTCTCGGCCCCCACTGGACGAACCCCCCCCAAATTTTCAAGGGCTGCTCAGAAACAAAATGTGCCATTTTCCTGAAAATTTCAGCCAATTCCGTCCACAAACGCCAAAGTTATTAGACATAGAATTTTCAAAAAACCCATAGAGAAAAAATCCTAACTATATATACCTACTGGCGACCGCCAGTAGGTAATATATATATATATATATATATATATATATATGGCGACCGCCAGTAGGTAATATATATATATATATATATATATATATATATATATATATATATATATATATATATATATATATATATTCACTGAAAAAACCATAGGTTATAGACCATATATAGTTAGGAATTAGCATTTAGAAAACCTTATTTTACTCACACAAAACCATTGAAATTCCATATATAGTTAGTTGCACTAACTATATATCGCGCACCCGCAATCCACTGCTGATGATGTCACATATTACATCATTCATGACATGGTCAGTGACATCACTGATGACATCACTGATGACATCTCAAATGACATCACTGATGACAACATCCAGTGACTGTATGTTTCTGTAAAGTTAAAATATGTCTTAGATATTGAAGAATGAGTGGATGTATAAGTGTCTGGATGAAGGATTTAGTAGGTGCGTGACTGACTGTATGAGTGAGTGATTAAATGTGTCTCACTGAATGCATGGGTTAGTGACTAAACTGTCTTAATTTGTGCATCATTATGTCTGTTGTGATGTAAACTGCTGCATGTGTTGATCATTAGCTATACGAGAGGCTATATGTGTTATTAATTGGTTGCCCAAGTATTTCTATGGGAGATTGAGTTTGTGTGGGGGTGGCTGGAAGGTGTGTGACTCTGTGCATAGATGTGTGAGCAGTTTATTCACTAGGTGTATGAGTTCAAGAGTGCATGTGGAAACAGCTACATGGGCAGTTGACTGTGTGCATGAGTGTATTGATGAGTGAATGGATATCTCAATGCTACATGTCATAGTAAGTACATATGTAAAACACAGTACATGTGAGAGTTGGCATATATAAATAACTGTGCATGAGAGCCACTGAGTGAGTGGTTGTATCGATCATTGTGAACTTGTATCAGGGATTGTATAAGAGAGTAAATATGTGTTAGTATATGTTTCAATAAGTAAGGTGTGTATAACTGTATAGTTGAAGAAATGGAGGTGAGATTGTTTCTTTGCATGACTGACTGGGTGTGTGAGTAACTCCATGGATGAGTGGCAGTGTGTGAGTGTCTGTATACACTGAGTGTATCTAAGGTTATATTAGAGTCTGAAGAGGTTTATCGTATTAGCACAAGAATGATGCCAAATGAGACGTCATCAGTGATGTCATCAGTGATGTCATTTGAGATGTCATCAGTGATGTCATCAGTGATGTCACTGACCATGTCATGAATGATGTAATATGTGACATCATCAGCAGTGGATTGCGGGTGCGCGATATATAGTTAGTGCAACTAACTATATATGGAATTTCAATGGTTTTGTGTGAGTAAAATAAGGTTTTCTAAATGCTAATTCCTAACTATATATGGTCTATAACCTATGGTTTTTTCAGTGAATTTTCAAGGTTTTGTAAATGCTAATTCCTAACTATATATGGTCTATAACCTATGGTTTTTTCTGTGAATTTCATTGGTTTTTTAACAGCTAATATCTGTAGCTGTAAAATGTATTCTTCTTTAAATCCAAAAATATATTTTATATGTTTATGAATAATTTTTTTTTTAAATATTTTTTTTTCTTCGTTCCCGCTTCGCGAATCGGGAAGCTTCCCGTTAGCTGACCTTGATGCCGCGAAATAGACCGCGAGCCGGTAAACGTTTCTTTACCGCAAGTGCCGCGTTAGAAAACAACATCGTGACGCCTCCCGTCCGCATGACGTTTCACGTTGTCGCGTGATACGTCATATGACGTGCTACGTTAGCGAACTGGTACGCGAAGCGAGTCGCAAAGCGCAGGTTTCTGGAAGCAAACCGGGAGGCCCTGCAAAGCGCTTAACGTAAACACAGCAAGTCATGTGACTTGGTAATAACACTTTTCATTGGTTCATTTCACTTTTGGTTTCCTAATGATGTAAGACTAGGTCATATAATCTAAAATGAACACTTTTGATTGGTTGAGAACTCTTGTTTTTCCCAAATGATGAAAATCCCTCCTTCTTTCCTCACTCTGACTTTCATCATTGTGAGAGAAAGACCCTTTGTGATCACTGAGCAATGGCTTCTTTAGTAGCTTCAGCTGGTGCTTCCCCACCACCTCCACCACATCCAAGGAAGAGTGGACCACCTGCTCAAGTTGTAATTCAACAAGAAGAAGAAGAAGAGGAACAGGAGGACGAACACGAAGAGAGGCAGTTTTTGCCTGAGCAGCCCAGGACGTCTCACCGGAAAGAAAACTTCATTTGGCAATTTTTTAAAATTCCCAAAGGTCAGAAAAAAGTAAATGCAAGATACGTAACTTGCCTTATATGTCAAGATAGACTGTCCAGAGGGACCGACAAAAAATACAGTTTCGGAAACTACACAATGCATCGCCATATGACTAGGTGGCATCCTAACAACTACAGTGCTGCACAGTTTCGGAACGACCTAGATAATCTCCCTATTATGGCCAGAAGATCTGTTGTACCGGAAGTAACGGGACCAGAGGGCAGGGAGATGGTGCCAAATATACAAATGAGATTTGGTGATGTAAAACACATCTGCGCATTTTGCGATGGATTCATTTCCTACGGAGAAAAAAGCATCACTCTGATCAACAGAGCTATTGACTATCATATGCAAGTTTGTCCGAAACGCCCAAAATAATAAATACTTCTTTTTTTTGTTTTGTTGCTCCTGTTGAGCCCTTTACAATGAATCGTTTTCATTGCCCCCTCCAAGAAAAACCCAAAAAAATATAAAACTGTTCCGAAAAATTCAAAAACAGTAAAAAAATGTTCAGAAAAATTAAAAAAAAAGTTCTTTTCAGAACTACCTCCCCGTTATTAAAAAATTGGTACAATATTTGGAACTGTGCCAACCTCTATTTCTCTTAGTTCGCTTCCTAGTTCGCTCGCTGGTACGCGAACCGGAAGCGAACCAAAAACAGTAAGTATAAGGGAAGGAAACAGACACTTATGTTAAAAGAAACACAGCTATAAGGGAGTAAACTAGAGATACCATTACCCGTAATCCACTGCTGATGATGTCACATATTACATCATTCATGACATGCTCAGTGACATCATCAGCAGAGGATTGCGGGTTTTTTGGCAACATGCCTTATCCACGGTTTAATAACGCTGCCTTTTGCTTTATATAAGTTTTCAAATTGTATGAAATATATACCAATAGGTCGTTATGAACCTTTAGGTAGTGCTTTTCTTCATGAGGTCTGGTCGCTTCCATACACATACAGATGTTTCAAAGATGATCAAGAAGTTTATCTGAATGGAGAGGAATGCACTGAGACGCCAGATCATTCACTAATGTGTAGGCACATACAGTTACACGGTTCATGCAACAAACACCGACCAAATATGGCTTGCGTGTTGCAAGGCACGCCAGTTCCTGCTATCATCCCCACGTTCAAGTTGTTGGAAAATGGTAGTTATTTGATGCTCAATAATGAAGATTGTTCTGAGTTAATTAAAAGTATTCCTTTTATCGTAACAGTAAGTGAACGGGTTATTTGCTGCAGAAATGTTCTATTTCCTCCCACACATGAACATAGGGAGTTTTCAATCTGGCCACAAATACCAACCTTGGGACACGTTTCAACGGCATGGCAAGAATAAGAGCTCTTTTGTCTCAGAGAGAGGTGGCCTTGAGTTCGGCCCGTGAAACTTTCGTACTTCACATAGCGAACACCCATACAGAGGTGCACACCCTTTTCAATTAAGATTTGCCTTTCAATTTCAGCAACATGTTTCCGACTATCTTTAACGCATCCTCCACAAAGTCCCTGGCACACTTTTTTAAAGTTGTTACCAGTGGTCTCGTGACTTCATTTGAGAAAATCTTTGGAGTCATCCCTGCTTCCTTTCATTGTATTTTCTGCACTCTGGTTCGTAGATTGGCATTTTTACTTGCATTACCAGCGGACGCTCTTGTGCTTTTTTACATTTTTAAATATGGATGTCCCTCCTATGCAACCTCCGACCCTGCAGCTGCTGACACTGTTCCGCAATCGCATGCTAGAATATTATGGCACAATGCTGTTGGCGATATTAAGCACGGCATATGGATTATCTTTTCGGTTCTCCTACTTCACCTGTGTCCAGCCTGTATTTCACTGCCTGACCTGTGATTTCGATTGGGCCATTGATTTGTGTCTCTGCGGACCGGTTTCTCCTGACGTCGACTTTAATCAGCTGATGACTCCTATCATTACTCACGAGTTGGTTTGTCCTGGCGAAAGGATTATGGCTGTGGCATTGATGCATGGACTACTTGGTCCCTGGAATTTACTGGCGGCAGCACAGTCTTTCTTGGAACAGAGCTTTCTTGAAAACCCACCGAGCTGTCCTCTGATGGTGATAGAGGATCCGGTGCTGGGAGAGCACGTATGTTCTTTTCCGCTTTTAAATTGGATGGCTGAACTGTTTTCGGATGAAGACGGTGACTTCCTATTGGAGGCTGTTGCAGCTTATTTTGCATACACAGTTATGTCATAGACCTTTTTCATGTTTGATATGCTGAGTACTAGCATTTCATTGACAATTCATTGACTTATTTGTCAAGTTTTTATTATTTACCTTGCCTATTGGCTTAAGACTCGATAAAGTACTTGGCTGTTTTATTTTTCTTTAGCATTAAATTTTCCTAGTTTTTAATGCTTTACCTTGCGGACCGTCCACATATAAACTTGCAATCTGCTCTCATGAGATGGCACTTCTATTATCTTATTCAGTTCGTTTCCGGATCATGAGGAGGTGTCATCTAGGTCCTGGATATCTTTACACCGTGTTAAGTTAGCATGGGCTCATTACCGGTTTAAACGCCATTTTTCCTTTTTTGCAACTTCTGCACACGACACTTAGTTGTTGCTTTAGCTTTCCACCTAGTAGTTCATCGTGGTTTACATGAGAATAATATGTTATTGGTCTACTATCTGCTTTACTTGTTAAACTATATCTGTACAGCGAGTGCTAAAGTTTCAAGAACAACACGATACAGAATTGTTATGAGGTCTGATCTCCACGACTTCATACTCATAACATAAGTGCAACTTCTGCCAATTCTGGGCATGAGGCGGGTTTTATATTGCTTTGCCGAACACACATACACAACAGTTGATGCGGTTCACATGAAGAGAGAGCTGGTGTATGCTGATGTGATTCCTTCAAATCTAAGACACTAAAGTATGGGCACGCCCTAAACCAACACAAAGAGACCTTCTTAGCAAATAATATAATATGTGTATTAGGGAGGGTGAGATATAAGCAGCCGCGGGCCGTGGAGGGAGTTACGATGGGGCAGGGAGGCGGGGAGGGGGAGAAGCAGGGTGGAGCCCTCTCTACCTTGCCCCTCCCCCTCCCCCTCCCCGCCTCCCTGCCCCACCGTAACTCCCTCCACGGCCCGCGGCTGCTTATAAGTGTTGCTAACTCTTATTCATTTACAGCATGTTAACATACTGTCACCATTCGCTTTTTATGTACTAGTAACTATGCTGGTAATTTTGCTACTGATAATATGTGTACTTGTATTCTCCACCCTGCTTCTCCCCCTCCCCGCCTCCCTGCCTCACCGTAACTCCCTCCACGGCCCGCGGCTGCTTATAAGTGTTGCTAACTCTTATTCATTTACAGCATGTTAACATACTATCACCATTCACTTTTTATGTACTAGTAACTATGCTGGTAATTTTGCTACTGATAATATGTGTACTTTTATTATCTAAGGTACTACGCCTGAGAAGACGGCATTAGTAAATAAACATTTCAAATACACATCTGTTCTTCTTAACTCCATGTTCTGGTTTCTAAGAAATCTATAACGACCGACTGTTCATGAGTTCCACGTATCCTGAGGTACTATAAGTTCATATTCTGGATTGTCTAAACATTGAGAGTTTGTTATATCCAATGTGACACTGTACCTAGCTTGCTAAGGAGTTTTTGATTACTAACGTGAGTTTTGGGACACCCTAATTCGCCGAGGTTCCAATCCTCTGTCCACAGTTCTGTGTGAGAACAGAAACCCTGCGACAGGGGCACCCCCGACCCTTGCTGGAGCTTCATCACACTTGCGATACAACTCCAGCAATGCGCCACCTTTACGGCACAGATACATCACGCATCTGTGCTGTTTTTGCCCCATGATGCGCCGCATTGTAAATGCAGCACACCATAGGTGTCGGAACAGCGGCACAAAATGACTAACACATCCCTGGTGATGCGCCAGTCATCATAAATGTATCCCTATGCTTCTTATCTTGTTAGAGATGAACCGCCATATGTATCATCAAAGTTATTTGCATTTCCTAAATAGCGAACTTTAAGGAATAAATAGCGATTCTTTACCATTCCTAGTTTGCGATGAGCTATTTGCTAATTAGCCGAATGTAGCCCAATGAAGCCCAATGTAGCCCAATGTAGCCCAAAGATGGCCGCCAGACACACAAAAAAACAAATGTAGCCCAAATATCAGCCAGATGTAGCCCAACTATAGCCCAGTGACAGAATGACCAATCAGCTTCGCAAACCTCCGTTACGCGAAGCGGAGCGCTGTTACAGATATATATCTTTTTTTGAACGTTAATTTCTCAAAATCCACTGGAGCACATATATTGAGACCTAGCAAAGGCACATCGGGCTACCAGTCCCTAATATTTTGCCAAGTTTCGTGCAAATCCATTCAGCCGTTCAATTATTATTATTATTTTTTTTTTTTGCCCCGCGGGGCCCTTTTAAAACCTCCACATCAAACCTAGGGGGTCAGCGAGGATCTACTATGCCCCCTTAAAGTTATTTCCCCCTTTGTTTTGACCTCCACTTGTCTCTCGATCCTACCGAGAGACAAGATGGCGGCCGCTACGGACTGTTTGGAATGTTGACAGACGCCGGAGAACCAATCAGCTTCGCTTCACAAAGCTCCGTTGCGCGAAAAGTCCGCGAACCAGTGCGCTGCCCGGTCCGCTGTTACAGATATATATCTTTTTTTAAACGTTAATTTCTCAAAATCCACTGGAGCACATATATTGAGACCTACAAAAGGCACATCGGGCTACCAGTCCCTACAATTTTGCCAAGTTTCGTGCAAATCCATTCAGCCGTTCGGGCTAAAAGTGAGGCCAACCGCCCTATGGAAAACTCAATGTTAAAAACACGTTTTGGGACCCCCCTTTTTTCTCGGCCCCCACTGGACGAACCCCCCCCAAATTTTCAAGGGCTGCTCAGAAACAAAATGTGCCATTTTCCTGAAAATTTCAGCCAATTCCGTCCACAAACGCCAAAGTTATTAGACATAGAATTTTCAAAAAACCCATAGAGAAAAAATCCTAACTATATATACCTACTGGCGACCGCCAGTAGGTAATATATATATATATATATATATATATATATGGCGACCGCCAGTAGGTAATATATATATATATATATATATATATATATATATATATATATATATATATATATATATATATATATATTCACTGAAAAAACCATAGGTTATAGACCATATATAGTTAGGAATTAGCATTTAGAAAACCTTATTTTACTCACACAAAACCATTGAAATTCCATATATAGTTAGTTGCACTAACTATATATCGCGCACCCGCAATCCACTGCTGATGATGTCACATATTACATCATTCATGACATGGTCAGTGACATCACTGATGACATCACTGATGACATCTCAAATGACATCACTGATGACAACATCCAGTGACTGTATGTTTCTGTAAAGTTAAAATATGTCTTAGATATTGAAGAATGAGTGGATGTATAAGTGTCTGGATGAAGGATTTAGTAGGTGCGTGACTGACTGTATGAGTGAGTGATTAAATGTGTCTCACTGAATGCATGGGTTAGTGACTAAACTGTCTTAATTTGTGCATCATTATGTCTGTTGTGATGTAAACTGCTGCATGTGTTGATCATTAGCTATACGAGAGGCTATATGTGTTATTAATTGGTTGCCCAAGTATTTCTATGGGAGATTGAGTTTGTGTGGGGGTGGCTGGAAGGTGTGTGACTCTGTGCATAGATGTGTGAGCAGTTTATTCACTAGGTGTATGAGTTCAAGAGTGCATGTGGAAACAGCTACATGGGCAGTTGACTGTGTGCATGAGTGTATTGATGAGTGAATGGATATCTCAATGCTACATGTCATAGTAAGTACATATGTAAAACACAGTACATGTGAGAGTTGGCATATATAAATAACTGTGCATGAGAGCCACTGAGTGAGTGGTTGTATCGATCATTGTGAACTTGTATCAGGGATTGTATAAGAGAGTAAATATGTGTTAGTATATGTTTCAATAAGTAAGGTGTGTATAACTGTATAGTTGAAGAAATGGAGGTGAGATTGTTTCTTTGCATGACTGACTGGGTGTGTGAGTAACTCCATGGATGAGTGGCAGTGTGTGAGTGTCTGTATACACTGAGTGTATCTAAGGTTATATTAGAGTCTGAAGAGGTTTATCGTATTAGCACAAGAATGATGCCAAATGAGACGTCATCAGTGATGTCATCAGTGATGTCATTTGAGATGTCATCAGTGATGTCATCAGTGATGTCACTGACCATGTCATGAATGATGTAATATGTGACATCATCAGCAGTGGATTGCGGGTGCGCGATATATAGTTAGTGCAACTAACTATATATGGAATTTCAATGGTTTTGTGTGAGTAAAATAAGGTTTTCTAAATGCTAATTCCTAACTATATATGGTCTATAACCTATGGTTTTTTCAGTGAATTTTCAAGGTTTTGTAAATGCTAATTCCTAACTATATATGGTCTATAACCTATGGTTTTTTCTGTGAATTTCATTGGTTTTTTAACAGCTAATATCTGTAGCTGTAAAATGTATTCTTCTTTAAATCCAAAAATATATTTTATATGTTTATGAATAATTTTTTTTTTAAATATTTTTTTTTCTTCGTTCCCGCTTCGCGAATCGGGAAGCTTCCCGTTAGCTGACCTTGATGCCGCGAAATAGACCGCGAGCCGGTAAACGTTTCTTTACCGCAAGTGCCGCGTTAGAAAACAACATCGTGACGCCTCCCGTCCGCATGACGTTTCACGTTGTCGCGTGATACGTCATATGACGTGCTACGTTAGCGAACTGGTACGCGAAGCGAGTCGCAAAGCGCAGGTTTCTGGAAGCAAACCGGGAGGCCCTGCAAAGCGCTTAACGCAAACACAGCAAGTCATGTGACTTGGTAATAACACTTTTCATTGGTTCATTTCACTTTTGGTTTCCTAATGATGTAAGACTAGGTCATATAATCTAAAATGAACACTTTTGATTGGTTGAGAACTCTTGTTTTTCCCAAATGATGAAAATCCCTCCTTCTTTCCTCACTCTGACTTTCATCATTGTGAGAGAAAGACCCTTTGTGATCACTGAGCAATGGCTTCTTTAGTAGCTTCAGCTGGTGCTTCCCCACCACCTCCACCACATCCAAGGAAGAGTGGACCACCTGCTCAAGTTGTAATTCAACAAGAAGAAGAAGAAGAGGAACAGGAGGACGAGCACGAAGAGAGGCAGTTTTTGCCTGAGCAGCCCAGGACGTCTCACCGGAAAGAAAACTTCATTTGGCAATTTTTTAAAATTCCCAAAGGTCAGAAAAAAGTAAATGCAAGATACGTAACTTGCCTTATATGTCAAGATAGACTGTCCAGAGGGACCGACAAAAAATACAGTTTCGGAAACTACACAATGCATCGCCATATGACTAGGTGGCATCCTAACAACTACAGTGCTGCACAGTTTCGGAACGACCTAGATAATCTCCCTATTATGGCCAGAAGATCTGTTGTACCGGAAGTAACGGGACCAGAGGGCAGGGAGATGGTGCCAAATATACAAATGAGATTTGGTGATGTAAAACACATCTGCGCATTTTGCGATGGATTCATTTCCTACGGAGAAAAAAGCATCACTCTGATCAACAGAGCTATTGACTATCATATGCAAGTTTGTCCGAAACGCCCAAAATAATAAATACTTCTTTTTTTTGTTTTGTTGCTCCTGTTGAGCCCTTTACAATGAATCGTTTTCATTGCCCCCTCCAAGAAAAACCCAAAAAAATATAAAACTGTTCCGAAAAATTCAAAAACAGTAAAAAAATGTTCAGAAAAATAAAAAAAAAAGTTCTTTTCAGAACTACCTCCCCGTTATTAAAAAATTGGTACAATATTTGGAACTGTGCCAACCTCTATTTCTCTTAGTTCGCTTCCCAGTTCGCTCGCCGGTACGCGAACCGGATGCGAACCAAAAACAGTAAGTATAAGGGAAGGAAACAGACACTTATGTTAAAAGAAAGACAGCTATAGGGGAGTAAACTAGAGATACTATTACCCGTAATCCACTGCTGATGATGTCACATATTACATCATTCATGACATGCTCAGTGACATCATCAGCAGAGGATTGCGGGTTTTTTGGCAACGTGCCTTATCCACGGTTTAATAACGCTGCCTTTTGCTTTATATAAGTTTTCAAATTGTATGAAATATATACCAATAGGTCGTTATGAACCTTTAGGTAGTGCTTTTCTTCATGAGGTCTGGTCGCTTCCATACACATACAGATGTTTCAAAGATGATCAAGAAGTTTATCTGAATGGAGAGGAATGCACTGAGACGCCAGATCATTCACTAATGTGTAGGCACATACAGTTACACGGTTCATGCAACAAACACCGACCAAATATGGCTTGCGTGTTGCAAGGCACGCCAGTTCCTGCTATCATCCCCACGTTCAAGTTGTTGGAAAATGGTAGTTATTTGATGCTCAATAATGAAGATTGTTCTGAGTTAATTAAAAGTATTCCTTTTATCGTAACAGTAAGTGAACGGGTTATTTGCTGCAGAAATGTTCTATTTCCTCCCACACATGAACATAGGGAGTTTTCAATCTGGCCACAAATACCAACCTTGGGACACGTTTCAACGGCATGGCAAGAATAAGAGCTCTTTTGTCTCAGAGAGAGGTGGCCTTGAGTTCGGCCCGTGAAACTTTCGTACTTCACATAGCGAACACCCATACAGAGGTGCACACCCTTTTCAATTAAGATTTGCCTTTCAATTTCAGCAACATGTTTCCGACTATCTTTAACGCATCCTCCACAAAGTCCCTGGCACACTTTTTTAAAGTTGTTACCAGTGGTCTCGTGACTTCATTTGAGAAAATCTTTGGAGTCATCCCTGCTTCCTTTCATTGTATTTTCTGCACTCTGGTTCGTAGATTGGCATTTTTACTTGCATTACCAGCGGACGCTCTTGTGCTTTTTTACATTTTTAAATATGGATGTCCCTCCTATGCAACCTCCGACCCTGCAGCTGCTGACACTGTTCCGCAATCGCATGCTAGAATATTATGGCACAATGCCGTTGGCGATATTAAGCACGGCATATGGATTATCTTTTCGGTTCTCCTACTTCACCTGTGTCCAGCCTGTATTTCACTGCCTGACCTGTGATTTCGATTGGGCCATTGATTTGTGTCTCTGCGGACCGGTTTCTCCTGACGTCGACTTTAATCAGCTGATGACTCCTATCATTACTCACGAGTTGGTTTGTCCTGGCGAAAGGATTATGGCTGTGGCATTGATGCATGGACTACTTGGTCCCTGGAATTTACTGGCGGCAGCACAGTCTTTCTTGGAACAGAGCTTTCTTGAAAACCCACCGAGCTGTCCTCTGATGGTGATAGAGGATCCGGTGCTGGGAGAGCACGTATGTTCTTTTCCGCTTTTAAATTGGATGGCTGAACTGTTTTCGGATGAAGACGGTGACTTCCTATTGGAGGCTGTTGCAGCTTATTTTGCATACACAGTTATGTCATAGACCTTTTTCATGTTTGATATGCTGAGTACTAGCATTTCATTGACAATTCATTGACTTATTTGTCAAGTTTTTATTATTTACCTTGCCTATTGGCTTAAGACTCGATAAAGTACTTGGCTGTTTTATTTTTCTTTAGCATTAAATTTTCCTAGTTTTTAATGCTTTACCTTGCGGACCGTCCACATATAAACTTGCAATCTGCTCTCATGAGATGGCACTTCTATTATCTTATTCAGTTCGTTTCCGGATCATGAGGAGGTGTCATCTAGGTCCTGGATATCTTTACACCGTGTTAAGTTAGCATGGGCTCATTACCGGTTTAAACGCCATTTTTCCTTTTTTGCAACTTCTGCACACGACACTTAGTTGTTGCTTTAGCTTTCCACCTAGTAGTTCATCGTGGTTTACATGAGAATAATATGTTATTGGTCTACTATCTGCTTTACTTGTTAAACTATATCTGTACAGCGAGTGCTAAAGTTTCAAGAACAACACGATACAGAATTGTTATGAGGTCTGATCTCCACGACTTCATACTCATAACATAAGTGCAACTTCTGCCAATTCTGGGCATGAGGCGGGTTTTATATTGCTTTGCCGAACACACATACACAACAGTTGATGCGGTTCACATGAAGAGAGAGCTGGTGTATGCTGATGTGATTCCTTCAAATCTAAGACACTAAAGTATGGGCACGCCCTAAACCAACACAAAGAGACCTTCTTAGCAAATAATATAATATGTGTATTAGGGAGGGTGAGATATAAGCAGCCGCGGGCCGTGGAGGGAGTTACGATGGGGCAGGGAGGCGGGGAGGGGGAGAAGCAGGGTGGAGCCCTCTCTACCTTGCCCCTCCCCCTCCCCGCCTCCCTGCCCCACCGTAACTCCCTCCACGGCCCGCGGCTGCTTATAAGTGTTGCTAACTCTTATTCATTTACAGCATGTTAACATACTGTCACCATTCGCTTTTTATGTACTAGTAACTATGCTGGTAATTTTGCTACTGATAATATGTGTACTTGTATTCTCCACCCTGCTTCTCCCCCTCCCCGCCTCCCTGCCTCACCGTAACTCCCTCCACGGCCCGCGGCTGCTTATAAGTGTTGCTAACTCTTATTCATTTACAGCATGTTAACATACTATCACCATTCACTTTTTATGTACTAGTAACTATGCTGGTAATTTTGCTACTGATAATATGTGTACTTTTATTATCTAAGGTACTACGCCTGAGAAGACGGCATTAGTAAATAAACATTTCAAATACACATCTGTTCTTCTTAACTCCATGTTCTGGTTTCTAAGAAATCTATAACGACCGACTGTTCATGAGTTCCACGTATCCTGAGGTACTATAAGTTCATATTCTGGATTGTCTAAACATTGAGAGTTTGTTATATCCAATGTGACACTGTACCTAGCTTGCTAAGGAGTTTTTGATTACTAACGTGAGTTTTGGGACACCCTAATTCGCCGAGGTTCCAATCCTCTGTCCACAGTTCTGTGTGAGAACAGAAACCCTGCGACAGGGGCACCCCCGACCCTTGCTGGAGCTTCATCACACTTGCGATACAACTCCAGCAATGCGCCACCTTTACGGCACAGATACATCACGCATCTGTGCTGTTTTTGCCCCATGATGCGCCGCATTGTAAATGCAGCACACCATAGGTGACGGAACAGCGGCACAAAATGACTAACACATCCCTGGTGATGCGCCAGTCATCATAAATGTATCCCTATGCTTCTTATCTTGTTAGAGATGAACCGCCATATGTATCATCAAAGTTATTTGCATTTCCTAAATAGCGAACTTTAAGGAATAAATAGCGATTCTTTACCATTCCTAGTTTGCGATGAGCTATTTGCTAATTAGCCGAATGTAGCCCAATGAAGCCCAATGTAGCCCAATGTAGCCCAAAGATGGCCGCCAGACACACAAAAAAACAAATGTAGCCCAAATATCAGCCAGATGTAGCCCAACTATAGCCCAGTGACAGAATGACCAATCAGCTTCGCAAACCTCCGTTACGCGAAGCGGAGCGCTGTTACAGATATATATCTTTTTTTGAACGTTAATTTCTCAAAATCCACTGGAGCACATATATTGAGACCTAGCAAAGGCACATCGGGCTACCAGTCCCTAATATTTTGCCAAGTTTCGTGCAAATCCATTCAGCCGTTCAATTATTATTATTATTTTTTTTTTTTGCCCCGCGGGGCCCTTTTAAAACCTCCACATCAAACCTAGGGGGTCAGCGAGGATCTACTATGCCCCCTTATAGTTATTTCCCCCTTTGTTTTGACCTCCTCTTGTCTCTCGATCCTACCGAGAGACAAGATGGCGGCCGCTACGGACTGTTTGGAATGTTGACAGACGCCGGAGAACCAATCAGCTTCGCTTCACAAAGCTCCGTTGCGCGAAAAGTCCGCGAACCAGTGCGCTGCCCGGTCCGCTGTTACAGATATATATCTGTTTTTTAAACGTTAATTTCTCAAAATCCACTGGAGCACATATATTGAGACCTACAAAAGGCACATCGGGCTACCAGTCCCTACAATTTTGCCAAGTTTCGTGCAAATCCATTCAGCCGTTCGGGCTAAAAGTGAGGCCAACCGCCCTATGGAAAACTCAATGTTAAAAACACGTTTTGGGACCCCCCTTTTTTCTCGGCCCCCACTGGACGAACCCCCCCCCAAATTTTCAAGGGCTGCTCAGAAACAAAATGTGCCATTTTCCTGAAAATTTCAGCCAATTCCGTCCACAAACGCCAAAGTTATTAGACATAGAATTTTCAAAAAACCCATAGAGAAAAAATCCTAACTATATATACCTACTGGCGACCGCCAGTAGGTAATATATATATATATATATATTCACTGAAAAAACCATAGGTTATAGACCATATATAGTTAGGAATTAGCATTTACAAAACCTTGAAAATTCACTGAAAAAACCATAGGTTATAGACCATATATAGTTAGGAATTAGCATTTAAAAAACCTTATTTTACTCACACAAAACCATTGAAATTCCATATATAGTTAGTTGCACTAACTATATATTGCGCACCCGCAATCCACTGCTGATGATGTCACATATTACATCATTCATGACATGGTCAGTGACATCACTGATGACAACATCCAGTGACTATGTTTCTGTAAAGTTAAAATATGTCTTACATATTGAAGAATGAGTGGATGTATAAGTGTCTGGACGAAGGATTTAGTAGGTGCATGACTGAATGTATGAGTGAGTGATTAAATGTGTCTCACTGAGTGCATGGGTTAGTGACTAAACTGTCTTAATTTGTGCATCATTATGTCTGTTGTTCTGTAAACTGCTGCATGTGTTGATCAGTAGCTATATGAGTAACTATATGGGTTATTGATTGATTGCCCAAGTATTTGCATGGGAGACTGAGTGTGTGTGTGGCTGGATGGGAGGTGTGTGACTCTGTACAGATCAATGTGTACTTGTATCAATGATTGTATAAGAGAGTAAGTATGTGTTAGTATATGGTTGAAAACGTAAGGTGCTCTATGTTTAACTGTATAGAGTAGAAAATGGAAGTGTGATTGATTCTTTACAGGACTGACTAGGTGTGTGAGTAACTCCATGGATGAGTGGCAGAGTGTGAGTGTCTGTATAGGTGTATGAGTGCATATGATTGTGTTGTAAACATGAGTGATTGTATGTATGAATGATTGTATGGGTGAATGAGTGAATGTGTGTGTAGACGTAGGAATCAGTGAGTACGTATGTAGTAACTAGTATTGGTGTGTCAATGGTTTCAAAAATTATACTCTGTTTTTAACACTGGGTGAAACAGAGGTTATATTAAAATGTGAGGAGATGCATTGTATTGTCACATGAATGATATCATCAGTGATGTGGTCATTGATGTCAAATGAGATGTCATCAGTGATGTCATTTGAGATGTCATCAGTGATGTCATCAGTGATGTCACTGACCATGTCATGAATGATGTAATATGTGACATCATCAGCAGTGGATTGCGGGTGCGCAATATATAGTTAGTGCAACTAACTATATATGGAATTTCAATGGTTTTGTGTGAGTAAAATAAGGTTTTTTAAATGCTAATTCCTAACTATATATGGTCTATAACCTATGGTTTTTTCAGTGAATTTTCAAGGTTTTGTAAATGCTAATTCCTAACTATATATGGTCTATAACCTATGGTTTTTTCAGTGAATTTCAATGGTTTTTTAATAGCAAATATCATAAGCTGTCGAATGTCAAGTACGTGGTAAGAATTTTTTTTTTCGTGTTTATGCACACTGATCTGCTTTGATTGCTGCCCCCCACCCCTCATTTCTATTAGGAGTACTCTCTCTTTGCAGATAGTGAAGGGTAGTTAACGCAGCCCTTTCCCCCTTTGTAATCCGTCGTGCCTGCTTCTCTCTCCATTTGATTGATTGTTCTCTTTGGTTCATTCTCTATTTACAAACAAGCACAGAGTCGCAATACTCTGTTTAGTCTTTGCAGATAGCGAAAAATCGTGTAAAAAAACAAAAGGAATCGAGCAAAATCAGTAGGCCACTAATGGGATCTCTTTTGACCTCGCTAAAATAGAAACATTAGGAACAACCTGTTGAAAATAGCAATGCGTATGTATATAAGCGGCGTTCATTTGTGTTCACAGTACCCCTTGTTGATTGTTTCAATCGAGCATTGAATTGTTCGAAGTTAATTCTCTTAACGATCTTCTCTACCTGCAAACGAGGAAGAATAGGAATATTCTATCTCCCTTTGCAGATAGTGAAGGGTAGGTAACGCAAGCCTTTAACACGTCGTACCTATTTCATTCCTCATTGATTGATTGATTGTCCGAACATTGACTGTTTGGGAATTAGTTCTTTTTGGAGGTATTCCCTGTTTGCAAATAAACGTAGGAAAATCTTTGCAAGTAGTGAAAGGGTACGTAATGCGGACCGTTCTCCCCCGTTGTAATCTGTCATGCCTATCTACTCCCCACTGATTGATGCACCTTTTTCACCCGGACCATTTACTAGAGATACGTCATCTGGCCCGACCAGAGAGCACCCCTAGTGAAAAGGACATATGCAATAATAACGAAGTGATCACTGTATCCTGTTAACAGAAACTTTACCATGAAACAACCTGGAAAGAAAAAAATAGGAAAACGAAAATCAGTAGGCCACTGATGAACATGAACTTTTATTAAACAACGAACAAAGAAACGATAACATAACGTAATGATAAAACCTATTAATGTCCTAGAAACAAGAAAACGTTAAAATATGCCAGTGGTGAGAGACCAGAAAAACAGTAAGAGAAACCAAATCACCCCTCGCTGTCCCACCGCCTGCCACGCCAAAAAAATCGATAGACTAGGGAAAATGCAAGTCAGTAGAACATCCACCCCCACTCTGGAAACTTCCAAGGTGGGGCAGGGTTCCGGCTACGCCCAGCCGGGAGCAGCCCATATAAGGCAGGTCCTGCTGCCACGCCTCGGCCAGGAGATCCTAACGTAGGGTGTAGCCGGAGGAGAGGCCGAGACCAGCGGGACCCGGCCAGGGGATTGCCTTTACAACGCTGAACAGTTGCAGGGGGGGGGGAATGTCTCCTCGACCCTCCCCTCTCTCTCCCAGTCCGGCCGCGGTGGCCCTTGAGAGTTGCAGGTAGTCCCGCCACATGCTCTTCCGGTCCGACCACCAACGGTCGGGGGGCCGAGGCCGACGGGATCCGGCTGCAGCCGATAAACCAAGAAACCCGTTCATGGGGCCAGAGCCAGGGGCGTCCGGCCGACATCCACCGGAAGCCCGGCCCGAAGACGGACGGGACACTTCTTTCTTTTATAATGGCTGCGACAACACTGGAGGGGGATGTCTTGCACATGCCTCCGACCCCCCCCTCGTCCTCATCGCCTGGTCCGGCCATAACAAATCTCAAGCGAGACGCCGTGGGGTGCACTGGGAGGGAGAGACGGTGCGAACAGGCCTCTCCCGCCTCCCCAGGTGGAGGCTTCCCAGCTGCACCCTCAGCGCTCCAGGCGGTGGCATCCTAACAACTACAGTGCTGCACAGTTTCGGAACGACCTAGATAACGGTTCTTCCACTGTGGCCATGCTGCAACGTCTCGCCCGGCAGGGTGGAGCCCGTCCGCTCATGTGACCCCGCGATCGCCGGTAGCTGCCGAACTCTCAAAATGGCTGTCGACCTGGCAAGAGCGGGCCCAACATAAAGAAATGGCCCGGTCACTGGTTGACTCCACCACCGTAGTCCTCCACGACCTTGAAGATTCTAGAGGAGCCGCGGGAGTCTCCGACCCCCGATGGGGAATGACTGCCATGATCGCCCGTGGAGTGACGAAACTGTATCCGCGGGACGTCGGCGCTCCCATGCTGGCGCCAGCCTCACTTTGAATTACTACAATCCTGCAGACCTCACTTCCGGTGAAAGCACAGTGTGACCCGGTAGGAAAAATTATTGCACCCCCTCCCCTTTTTGACTGATAGTTCAAACCACCGATCCTTTCCTTTGCCCTTTTAACGGAACTTTGGACTGCCTCCCCCTCTTTTACATTTTCTAGAGAAAACAAAACATTAACCACTACATTAGCATAGCAGTTGACACCAGAACTGTTTTCAAATTGAAACCAACAACATCTTCAACAGAATCCTTTTTGTTTCTGCTGTGACCCTGCTACAGCACAGGCATTGTCCCCAGCAGTAATTCTGCAATGCCGGTAAGAATAGCTGTGGTGCCTACTGGACTCACTCACCCCCGCGGCGCCCCACGCCGTTTTTTGCTGGGCGGCAACTTACTAGACATCACTTTCGTGCCATCTAGATTTCAGCGCGTTCTGCTGCCTTGGAACTATTCGCACAACAGACCGCTACTGACAAGAATATTTCATTATTGGTGCTGTCAATTTCAATAAATCTATTGGATAATTAAAAAGAAATTGCCACGGTCTCTTCGTTGTTTAAATGTTTTTACTGTTTTTGTTTTGTTGTATATATTTATATGTTATTAAAGTTTTATATTCCTACTACTTTGTTGGAGTGCTATATATTTTTAATGTGACACATAATTGTAAAAACTTTGATGTACAAAGAGTCATTCCTGGAATCTTCCGCTTCAGGCTCGGTCCCCTCCCCAATCACAATACAGGATGGTTTTCAGATAGTAGGAACGCGTGTGCTGTGACGGATCACATCGGGTGTGGGCCTTGATCTACTATAACTCCTTTGAAGAGGGGTGATTCTTTACAGCTGGGGCCATAAACTACATCTGCAGGGCTAGCTGATAGCCTAGGACCGGCCTGGACATTCGGACACAGAGGAAGAGGAGTGTCAGAGGGTGCGGTAGTGAATAGGGCGAAAGGGAGGTGTCGGGCGGGCACAGAGTGTGATTCTCAGGGAAGAGCAGCGCAGATGGGGGAAGGTTTATTGCCCATGCATAAGACAGAGAGCGGTGGTGACCAGTGCCTGGGGGAGATGCTTACGAGGGTGAGGAGCCATGCTACGAATCGACAGCGTGCAGAGAGTGGGTCTGGTCAAGACATCTAAAATGGCTGCCGTGCACAACAAAAGTGTGGCATTTCAAAAAAGGCAAGATGGCGCAGACAATGTTTTTCAACACTTCCTCATTTCCTTCGAATCGAACGTTAACAGACGTTGGGGCATATTACCAAAGTTAAGCGATATTTATCGCTAACGATGCTTACCAACCAATTTTTTACCACTAAGCATCGTCAGAAATTATCGAAGATAAACCTTACTATTATCAAGGTTTATCGCAAATGCGATAATAAACGGCCGCAATGCATGAATATCGCTAAAAACTCAGCGATATTCATGCATTACCGAGCTAATACTCTTAGCCATGTTATCCACCTCCCATTGGATAACATGGCTAAGAACTGCTCAGGGCAGGTGTTACTTTTTGGAGATATTCGCGCTTAGCGCGAATATCTCCAAAAGTTGGTAATAGGAGATAGATATCTTGCATGTTGTAATGCAAGTTATTGTGGTATATGGAACTCATACCATAATCTCTCAGGAAAGCAGAAACTGATCCTTTTGGGACCGCCTAAAAAGGCCTAGGGGGTGAGGAGTACTCTACTTTGCCCCCTTTTCACGTTCCAAACTATTTTATTTTACTCTCTTCTGTAATTACACAAAATAGCAGCGATAAGATGCATCGGAGACACACAGTGAGAGAAAGGAGGCCGGAGATGAAGAAGAGATGTCAAATACACATTGGAGATAATATAGTGGCAGAAGGGAAGTAAATATGAGTAAACTTACCATGTAACATAAAAATGTTGCACTCTATACTATAAGTCTCATTTTATACTACAATCACTTCGCTACAACCTCATAAATTAAAAATAAAAATAAATAATGTCTCAAACAATTTTTGATTTCTAAATATAAATTTATTCTTCAGAATTTTCTAAATTTGAAACAACTAGTAACATGTCCTCATCAGTAATTTCCTCTTCAATCATCTCATCTGGAATCTCCTCATTAAAAGTCTGCAATGATGATTCTTGTAACTCTATGGTCTCCAAACACTCGATAAATTCGCCATCAAGAGATTGATCAAAAAAATCATTCAAGTCATCTCCTCCTTCTGACAATATTTCATTATTGGTGCTGTCCATTTCAATCAATGTAGTGGAATCATTCAAGTCATCTCCTCGTGACAATATTTCATTATTGGTGCTCTCAATTTCAATCAATGTAGTGGAATCATTCAAGTCATCTCCTCCTTGTGACAATATTTCATTATTGGTGCTGTCCATTTCAATCAATCTAATGGAATCATACAAGCCATCTCCTCCTTGTGACAATATTTCATTATTGGTGCTCTCAATTTCAATCAATGTAGTGGAATCATTCAAGTCATCTCCTTGTGACAATATTTCATTCTTGGTGCTGTCCATTTCAATCAATCTAATGGAATCATACAAGTCATGTCCTCCTTGTGACAATATTTCATTATTGGTGCTCTCAATTTCAATCAATGTAGTGGACAATTCAAAAGAAATTGCCACGGTCTCTTCATTGTGAGCCATTTTATTTTGAAATTGCTTGCTGTAAATTGCAGAAAAAAATAATCACTTTCATTTATCGTTTTTAGTAATACATAATATAAAACTAACTTCATCAAGTATTTAGTATAACAGAAGGACTGCAAATAAATAACAGAAAACATTTTTCAAATTATCTTCAAGTGTACAACATAGTTCCCCTTACAAATTAACAACTCACCTTTTTAAAAGTAGCAGAAGTGTTAGTACTGTGTAAATCAAACACCAGAAATTCACCACCAAAAATTCCTCACAAATGTACCTCAGACAGTAGTATCACAAAATGGCTGTGGTTTCCTCTCATTTGACATATATACATAACCAATTAACTTTCATCACACACAAATACAAAACCAAAGTAACATTTTAATTGGTTCTAAATTTCAACACTTTCAAATGTGTTTTCCCCATGCAATTTTCCATAGGACATTTACATACGTCTACAGCCTGAATGGCTGAACGGAATTACACCAAACTTGGCAAAATGGTACATCAAACCTAAGAGGTCAGGAAGGATCTACTATGCCCCCTTATGGTCATTTCCCCCTTCGCTTTGGCCTCCTCTTGTCTCTCAATCCTACCGAGGGACAAGATGGCGGCCGCTACGGACTGTTTGGAATGTTGACAGACGCCGGAGAACCAATCAGCTTCGCAAAGCTCCGTAACGCGAAAAGTACGCGAAGCGGAGCGCTGTTACAGATATATATCTTTTTTTCAACGTTAATTTCTCAAAATCCACTGGAGCACATATATTGAGACCTAGCAAAGGCACATCGGGCTACCAGTCCCTAATATTTTGCCAAGTTTCGTGCAAATCCATTCAGCCGTTCGATTATTATTATTTTGTTTTTTTTTTGCCCCGCGAGGCCCTTTTAAAACCTCCACATCAAACCTAGGGGGTCAGCGAGGATCTACTATGCCCCCTTATAGTTATTTCCCCCTTTGTTTTGACCTCCTCTTGTCTCTCGATCCTACCGAGAGACAAGATGGCGGCCGCTACGGACTGTTTGGAATGTTGACAGACGCCGGAGAACCAATCAGCTTCGCTTCACAAAGCTCCGTTGAGCGAAAAGTCCGCGAACCAGAGCGCTAACCGGTCCGCTGTTACAGATATATATCTTTTTTTAAACGTTAATTTCTCAAAATCCACTGGAGCACATATATTGAGACCTACAAAAGGCACATCGGGCTACCAGTCCCTACAATTTTGCCAAGTTTCGTGCAAATCCATTCAGCCGTTCGGGCTAAAAGTGAGGCCAACCGCCCTATGGAAAACTCAATGTTAAAAACACGTTTTGGGACCCCCCTTTTTTCTCGGCCCCCACTGGACGAACCCCCCCCAAATTTTCAAGGGATGCTCAGAAACAAAATGTGCCATTTTCCTGAAAATTTCAGCCGATTCCGTCCACAAACGCCAAAGTTATTAGACATAGAATTTTCAAAAAACCCATAGAGAAAAAATCCTAACTATATATACCTACTGGCGACCGCCAGTAGGTAATATATATATGGCGACCGCCAGTAGGTAATATATATATATATATATATATATATATATATATATATATATATATATATATATATATATATATATTCACTGAAAAAACCATAGGTTATAGACCATATATAGTTAGGAATTAGCATTTAGAAAACCTTATTTTACTCACACAAAACCATTGAAATTCCATATATAGTTAGTTGCACTAACTATATATCGCGCACCCGCAATCCACTGCTGATGATGTCACATATTACATCATTCATGACATGGTCAGTGACATCACTGATGACATCACTGATGACATCTCAAATGACATCACTGATGACAACATCCAGTGACTGTATGTTTCTGTAAAGTTAAAATATGTCTTAGATATTGAAGAATGAGTGGATGTATAAGTGTCTGGATGAAGGATTTAGTAGGTGCGTGACTGACTGTATGAGTGAGTGATTAAATGTGTCTCACTGAATGCATGGGTTAGTGACTAAACTGTCTTAATTTGTGCATCATTATGTCTGTTGTGATGTAAACTGCTGCATGTGTTGATCATTAGCTATACGAGAGGCTATATGTGTTATTAATTGGTTGCCCAAGTATTTCTATGGGAGATTGAGTTTGTGTGGGGGTGGCTGGAAGGTGTGTGACTCTGTGCATAGATGTGTGAGCAGTTTATTCACTAGGTGTATGAGTTCAAGAGTGCATGTGGAAACAGCTACATGGGCAGTTGACTGTGTGCATGAGTGTATTGATGAGTGAATGGATATCTCAATGCTACATGTCATAGTAAGTACATATGTAAAACACAGTACATGTGAGAGTTGGCATATATAAATAACTGTGCATGAGAGCCACTGAGTGAGTGGTTGTATCGATCATTGTGAACTTGTATCAGGGATTGTATAAGAGAGTAAATATGTGTTAGTATATGTTTCAATAAGTAAGGTGTGTATAACTGTATAGTTGAAGAAATGGAGGTGAGATTGTTTCTTTGCATGACTGACTGGGTGTGTGAGTAACTCCATGGATGAGTGGCAGTGTGTGAGTGTCTGTATACACTGAGTGTATCTAAGGTTATATTAGAGTCTGAAGAGGTTTATCGTATTAGCACAAGAATGATGCCAAATGAGACGTCATCAGTGATGTCATCAGTGATGTCATTTGAGATGTCATCAGTGATGTCATCAGTGATGTCACTGACCATGTCATGAATGATGTAATATGTGACATCATCAGCAGTGGATTGCGGGTGCGCGATATATAGTTAGTGCAACTAACTATATATGGAATTTCAATGGTTTTGTGTGAGTAAAATAAGGTTTTCTAAATGCTAATTCCTAACTATATATGGTCTATAACCTATGGTTTTTTCAGTGAATTTTCAAGGTTTTGTAAATGCTAATTCCTAACTATATATGGTCTATAACCTATGGTTTTTTCTGTGAATTTCATTGGTTTTTTAACAGCTAATATCTGTAGCTGTAAAATGTATTCTTCTTTAAATCCAAAAATATATTTTATATGTTTATGAATAATTTTTTTTTAAAATATTTTTTTTTCTTCGTTCCCGCTTCGCGAATCGGGAAGCTTCCCGTTAGCTGACCTTGATGCCGCGAAATAGACCGCGAGCCGGTAAACGTTTCTTTACCGCAAGTGCCGCGTTAGAAAACAACATCGTGACGCCTCCCGTCCGCATGACGTTTCACGTTGTCGCGTGATACGTCATATGACGTGCTACGTTAGCGAACTGGTACGCGAAGCGAGTCGCAAAGCGCAGGTTTCTGGAAGCAAACCGGGAGGCCCTGCAAAGCGCTTAACGTAAACACAGCAAGTCATGTGACTTGGTAATAACACTTTTCATTGGTTCATTTCACTTTTGGTTTCCTAATGATGTAAGACTAGGTCATATAATCTAAAATGAACACTTTTGATTGGTTGAGAACTCTTGTTTTTCCCAAATGATGAAAATCCCTCCTTCTTTCCTCACTCTGACTTTCATCATTGTGAGAGAAAGACCCTTTGTGATCACTGAGCAATGGCTTCTTTAGTAGCTTCAGCTGGTGCTTCCCCACCACCTCCACCACATCCAAGGAAGAGTGGACCACCTGCTCAAGTTGTAATTCAACAAGAAGAAGAAGAAGAGGAACAGGAGGACGAGCACGAAGAGAGGCAGTTTTTGCCTGAGCAGCCCAGGACGTCTCACCGGAAAGAAAACTTCATTTGGCAATTTTTTAAAATTCCCAAAGGTCAGATAAAAGTAAATGCAAGATACGTAACTTGCCTTATATGTCAAGATAGACTGTCCAGAGGGACCGACAAAAAATACAGTTTCGGAAACTACACAATGCATCGCCATATGACTAGGTGGCATCCTAACAACTACAGTGCTGCACAGTTTCGGAACGACCTAGATAATCTCCCTATTATGGCCAGAAGATCTGTTGTACCGGAAGTAACGGGACCAGAGGGCAGGGAGATGGTGCCAAATATACAAATGAGATTTGGTGATGTAAAACACATCTGCGCATTTTGCGATGGATTCATTTCCTACGGAGAAAAAAGCATCACTCTGATCAACAGAGCTATTGACTATCATATGCAAGTTTGTCCGAAACGCCCAAAATAATAAATACTTCTTTTTTTTGTTTTGTTGCTCCTGTTGAGCCCTTTACAATGAATCGTTTTCATTGCCCCCTCCAAGAAAAACCCAAAAAAATATAAAACTGTTCCGAAAAATTCAAAAACAGTAAAAAAATGTTCAGAAAAATAAAAAAAAAAGTTCTTTTCAGAACTACCTCCCCGTTATTAAAAAATTGGTACAATATTTGGAACTGTGCCAACCTCTATTTCTCTTAGTTCGCTTCCCAGTTCGCTCGCCGGTACGCGAACCGGATGCGAACCAAAAACAGTAAGTATAAGGGAAGGAAACAGACACTTATGTTAAAAGAAAGACAGCTATAGGGGAGTAAACTAGAGATACTATTACCCGTAATCCACTGCTGATGATGTCACATATTACATCATTCATGACATGCTCAGTGACATCATCAGCAGAGGATTGCGGGTTTTTTGGCAACGTGCCTTATCCACGGTTTAATAACGCTGCCTTTTGCTTTATATAAGTTTTCAAATTGTATGAAATATATACCAATAGGTCGTTATGAACCTTTAGGTAGTGCTTTTCTTCATGAGGTCTGGTCGCTTCCATACACATACAGATGTTTCAAAGATGATCAAGAAGTTTATCTGAATGGAGAGGAATGCACTGAGACGCCAGATCATTCACTAATGTGTAGGCACATACAGTTACACGGTTCATGCAACAAACACCGACCAAATATGGCTTGCGTGTTGCAAGGCACGCCAGTTCCTGCTATCATCCCCACGTTCAAGTTGTTGGAAAATGGTAGTTATTTGATGCTCAATAATGAAGATTGTTCTGAGTTAATTAAAAGTATTCCTTTTATCGTAACAGTAAGTGAACGGGTTATTTGCTGCAGAAATGTTCTATTTCCTCCCACACATGAACATAGGGAGTTTTCAATCTGGCCACAAATACCAACCTTGGGACACGTTTCAACGGCATGGCAAGAATAAGAGCTCTTTTGTCTCAGAGAGAGGTGGCCTTGAGTTCGGCCCGTGAAACTTTCGTACTTCACATAGCGAACACCCATACAGAGGTGCACACCCTTTTCAATTAAGATTTGCCTTTCAATTTCAGCAACATGTTTCCGACTATCTTTAACGCATCCTCCACAAAGTCCCTGGCACACTTTTTTAAAGTTGTTACCAGTGGTCTCGTGACTTCATTTGAGAAAATCTTTGGAGTCATCCCTGCTTCCTTTCATTGTATTTTCTGCACTCTGGTTCGTAGATTGGCATTTTTACTTGCATTACCAGCGGACGCTCTTGTGCTTTTTTACATTTTTAAATATGGATGTCCCTCCTATGCAACCTCCGACCCTGCAGCTGCTGACACTGTTCCGCAATCGCATGCTAGAATATTATGGCACAATGCCGTTGGCGATATTAAGCACGGCATATGGATTATCTTTTCGGTTCTCCTACTTCACCTGTGTCCAGCCTGTATTTCACTGCCTGACCTGTGATTTCGATTGGGCCATTGATTTGTGTCTCTGCGGACCGGTTTCTCCTGACGTCGACTTTAATCAGCTGATGACTCCTATCATTACTCACGAGTTGGTTTGTCCTGGCGAAAGGATTATGGCTGTGGCATTGATGCATGGACTACTTGGTCCCTGGAATTTACTGGCGGCAGCACAGTCTTTCTTGGAACAGAGCTTTCTTGAAAACCCACCGAGCTGTCCTCTGATGGTGATAGAGGATCCGGTGCTGGGAGAGCACGTATGTTCTTTTCCGCTTTTAAATTGGATGGCTGAACTGTTTTCGGATGAAGACGGTGACTTCCTATTGGAGGCTGTTGCAGCTTATTTTGCATACACAGTTATGTCATAGACCTTTTTCATGTTTGATATGCTGAGTACTAGCATTTCATTGACAATTCATTGACTTATTTGTCAAGTTTTTATTATTTACCTTGCCTATTGGCTTAAGACTCGATAAAGTACTTGGCTGTTTTATTTTTCTTTAGCATTAAATTTTCCTAGTTTTTAATGCTTTACCTTGCGGACCGTCCACATATAAACTTGCAATCTGCTCTCATGAGATGGCACTTCTATTATCTTATTCAGTTCGTTTCCGGATCATGAGGAGGTGTCATCTAGGTCCTGGATATCTTTACACCGTGTTAAGTTAGCATGGGCTCATTACCGGTTTAAACGCCATTTTTCCTTTTTTGCAACTTCTGCACACGACACTTAGTTGTTGCTTTAGCTTTCCACCTAGTAGTTCATCGTGGTTTACATGAGAATAATATGTTATTGGTCTACTATCTGCTTTACTTGTTAAACTATATCTGTACAGCGAGTGCTAAAGTTTCAAGAACAACACGATACAGAATTGTTATGAGGTCTGATCTCCACGACTTCATACTCATAACATAAGTGCAACTTCTGCCAATTCTGGGCATGAGGCGGGTTTTATATTGCTTTGCCGAACACACATACACAACAGTTGATGCGGTTCACATGAAGAGAGAGCTGGTGTATGCTGATGTGATTCCTTCAAATCTAAGACACTAAAGTATGGGCACGCCCTAAACCAACACAAAGAGACCTTCTTAGCAAATAATATAATATGTGTATTAGGGAGGGTGAGATATAAGCAGCCGCGGGCCGTGGAGGGAGTTACGATGGGGCAGGGAGGCGGGGAGGGGGAGAAGCAGGGTGGAGCCCTCTCTACCTTGCCCCTCCCCCTCCCCGCCTCCCTGCCCCACCGTAACTCCCTCCACGGCCCGCGGCTGCTTATAAGTGTTGCTAACTCTTATTCATTTACAGCATGTTAACATACTGTCACCATTCGCTTTTTATGTACTAGTAACTATGCTGGTAATTTTGCTACTGATAATATGTGTACTTGTATTCTCCACCCTGCTTCTCCCCCTCCCCGCCTCCCTGCCTCACCGTAACTCCCTCCACGGCCCGCGGCTGCTTATAAGTGTTGCTAACTCTTATTCATTTACAGCATGTTAACATACTATCACCATTCACTTTTTATGTACTAGTAACTATGCTGGTAATTTTGCTACTGATAATATGTGTACTTTTATTATCTAAGGTACTACGCCTGAGAAGACGGCATTAGTAAATAAACATTTCAAATACACATCTGTTCTTCTTAACTCCATGTTCTGGTTTCTAAGAAATCTATAACGACCGACTGTTCATGAGTTCCACGTATCCTGAGGTACTATAAGTTCATATTCTGGATTGTCTAAACATTGAGAGTTTGTTATATCCAATGTGACACTGTACCTAGCTTGCTAAGGAGTTTTTGATTACTAACGTGAGTTTTGGGACACCCTAATTCGCCGAGGTTCCAATCCTCTGTCCACAGTTCTGTGTGAGAACAGAAACCCTGCGACAGGGGCACCCCCGACCCTTGCTGGAGCTTCATCACACTTGCGATACAACTCCAGCAATGCGCCACCTTTACGGCACAGATACATCACGCATCTGTGCTGTTTTTGCCCCATGATGCGCCGCATTGTAAATGCAGCACACCATAGGTGACGGAACAGCGGCACAAAATGACTAACACATCCCTGGTGATGCGCCAGTCATCATAAATGTATCCCTATGCTTCTTATCTTGTTAGCGATGAACCGCCATATGTATCATCAAAGTTATTTGCATTTCCTAAATAGCGAACTTTAAGGAATAAATAGCGATTCTTTACCATTCCTAGTTTGCGATGAGCTATTTGCTAATTAGCCGAATGTAGCCCAATGAAGCCCAATGTAGCCCAATGTAGCCCAAAGATGGCCGCCAGACACACAAAAAAACAAATGTAGCCCAAATATCAGCCAGATGTAGCCCAACTATAGCCCAGTGACAGAATGACCAATCAGCTTCGCAAACCTCCGTTACGCGAAGCGGAGCGCTGTTACAGATATATATCTTTTTTTGAACGTTAATTTCTCAAAATCCACTGGAGCACATATATTGAGACCTAGCAAAGGCACATCGGGCTACCAGTCCCTAATATTTTGCCAAGTTTCGTGCAAATCCATTCAGCCGTTCAATTATTATTATTATTTTTTTTTTTTGCCCCGCGGGGCCCTTTTAAAACCTCCACATCAAACCTAGGGGGTCAGCGAGGATCTACTATGCCCCCTTATAGTTATTTCCCCCTTTGTTTTGACCTCCTCTTGTCTCTCGATCCTACCGAGAGACAAGATGGCGGCCGCTACGGACTGTTTGGAATGTTGACAGACGCCGGAGAACCAATCAGCTTCGCTTCACAAAGCTCCGTTGCGCGAAAAGTCCGCGAACCAGTGCGCTGCCCGGTCCGCTGTTACAGATATATATCTTTTTTTAAACGTTAATTTCTCAAAATCCACTGGAGCACATATATTGAGACCTACAAAAGGCACATCGGGCTACCAGTCCCTACAATTTTGCCAAGTTTCGTGCAAATCCATTCAGCCGTTCGGGCTAAAAGTGAGGCCAACCGCCCTATGGAAAACTCAATGTTAAAAACACGTTTTGGGACCCCCCTTTTTTCTCGGCCCCCACTGGACGAACCCCCCCCCCAAATTTTCAAGGGCTGCTCAGAAACAAAATGTGCCATTTTCCTGAAAATTTCAGCCAATTCCGTCCACAAACGCCAAAGTTATTAGACATAGAATTTTCAAAAAACCCATAGAGAAAAAATCCTAACTATATATACCTACTGGCGACCGCCAGTAGGTAATATATATATATATATATATATATATATATATATATATATATATATATATATATATATATATATATAACCTACTGGCGGTCACCAGTAGGGGAGTTATAGTTGGAACCTAGTTTCCATAGGAAAAGCGTTTTTTAATTTGTCAATATCTTTGGCGCTGTTTTAATGAATCTTCGGGAAATTTTCAAAACTAATGGGGCGGAACGGTCAGCTTCTGTCTTGAAAGTTTTGGGGTGATTAGTCGAGCGAGGGCCTAGAAAAAAGGGGGTCCCAAAACTTATTTTCCCCATGTTCATTTACATAGGAATTTTGAAATAGGTTACAGTCCGAACTGCTGAACAGAATTACACCAAATTTGGCAAAAAAGGTAGGTCTTGGTCTAGAAAGCATGTTTTTTTAAATGATGTATATCTGTTCAGTAGTTTCTCAGAAATTCAAAAATAAAAAAATATCGATATCTGGGTGGAGCCTATCCACACATCTCATCGTGAGATCTAAATGGCTGTCAGCACTCCAAACCAGGAAGTGTTGTCAGCCATCTTGTGACTCGGTAACCGAAAACAGTGGAAAAAAAGAAATAAATCCAAGAAAATGGTGCAGGGTAAAAACACCCTGACCCCCTAGGCCTGTTCAGGGGGTCCCACAGCCCCGAAAGCATTAAAAAAAAATCTGCAGAATTTGCGCTGGGTGCGTGAATCCTGCTGAGAACATTTTAAAAAACAAAGCGCAGGCTCCTGTGCTTCATTATCTGTAAGCCCTTTGGTGGGCCAGGCCCTGGGGGCTGTGCCTAGTAAATAAGCTGGGGCTGCGGGGGCCCCCATAGCGCCAGGGATCGCCACCTCCCTGTGGCTTTCTTTAATTACATGCTGGAGCACGCGGCCCCATGCAGACCCGGGGCCGTCACCTCCAGGGGATTTGTTTTATAAATGTATGGGGGGCTACTGTCCCCCACACTGCTCCGGGGATCACCACTGTTTAATTATACGCCAGGGGCCTCACGGGCCCCTAAGGCCCCGGGGACCACCATCTCCCCGGGGCTTAATTAAAACATTTTAAGTGTTTGCAATGCAATAGGTTTTGCATTTGCGAGAGTCAGAGCTATTGGCGTTGTAAATGTAAACGTTTTTTACTAATGTTTTTGGGAGTGGAGTGGATGTACGTTGTATTTAGTGAAAATATGTGGTAAGTTGTTCAGTGAAATTATGTGGATAGCAAGTATGTGGTATTTAATGTGTAGGGATTATGTGAGTGGGATTATGTGTTATAGAGAGTAATTATGTGGTATGGTAGTCTTTGTTGTGGAGTGGTAATCTCAGGTTTATTCTTCACCATTTACATAGAAGCTCAACTATGAACTCAGTGAGACAAAAAAAGAAGGAATCACTGAGGAGCATTTAAAACCTAGGCAGAAGTATGAGCAGGGCCACTGGAATTATGTGACTGCTTGTGCTTGGCTGCACCGACTTGGGCATAATTATACATTTTCCGCATTAGCCACATAATCCATCATCTGCTCCCTAATCAGCAGATTGGAACAAAAAAAGCCTTGTTTCTAGCTCAAACTTTACCAAATGTGCAGCGACAAGTGTTACAGCGTGGTGGAAACCCTGTTGCAAACCTAGAACTTATTGATAACTGTGGGTGTTAAATTGGTACTAATGGTGTACAAGTCTCTCTTGCCTCTTTCTGCATTTCTGTTGCTTCTTTCTGCACTTTTCTTTCCCTTTCTACAAGTCTCTTGCCTCTTTCTGCAAAACTCTTCTACTTCCTGCATCTCTCTTGACCCTTTCTAGCACCTCACTTGCTTCTTTCTGTAACCCTCCTGCCTCTTTCTGCACCCTTATTCCCGCTTTCTGCACCCTTCTTGTCTCTTTCAGCACCTCTGTTGCTTCTTTTTGTACTTCTCTTCCTCCTTTCTGTACCTTCTTGCCTCTTTCTGTACCCCTGTTGCTTCTTTGTGCATCTGTCCTACCTCTTTCTGCACCCCTATTGTCTCTTTCTGCACCTCTGATGGTTCTTTCTGCTCTGCTCGTGCTTCTTTCTGCTCCTCTTTTTATAAATGTCAGTATCCATCTTGCCTCTTTCTGAACCCCTGTTCCCTCTTTCTGCACCTTTCCTGCCTGTTTATGCACCTCTCTTGCCTCTTTCTGCACCTCTGTTGCTTCCTTCTGCACTTCTCTTCCCTTTTCTGCACCCCTCTTGCCTCTTTGTGCACCCCTCTTTCCTTTTTCTGCACCTCTTCTGCCTTTATTGCAGTTCTCTTGCCTCTTTCTGCATCTCCTTTGCTTCTTTCTGCACTTCTCTTGCCTCTTTCTGCATCTCTATTGGTTCTATTTGCAGTGTTCTTGCTACTTTCTGCACCTCTTTTGCTAATTTCTTTATCATTCTTACCTCTTCCTGCACCCCTGTTCCATCTTCTGCACCTTTCCTGCCTGTTTCTGCACTTCTCTTGCCTCTTTCTGCACCTCTGTTGCTTCTTTCAGCAATTCACTTGCTTGTTTCTACACCTCTCTTCCGTTTTTCTGCAGCTAAAGTGCTTCGTTCTGTACTTCTCTTGACTCTACACTTATCTTGCCTCTTTCTATACCTCTCTTGCCTCTTTCTGTACCCCTTGCCACTTTCTGCTCTTCTCTTGCCTCTTTCAGAACCTCTCTCTTCTTTCTGCACCTCTCTTGCCTATTTCTGCACCTCTATTTCCTCTTTCTGCAACTCTGTTGCTTCTTTCTGCACTCCTCTTGCCTCTTTCTGCACACCTCTTGCCTCTTTCTGCACCGTTGTTGGTTCTTTCTGCAATGCTCCCGCTTCTTTCTGCACCTCTTTTGCAAATATGTGTACCTTTATTGTCTCTTTCAGCACCTCTGTTGCTTCTTTCTGTACTTCTCTTCCTTCTTTCTGCACACTTCTTGCTTCTTTCTGTACCCCTCTAGCCTCTTTCTGCACCTCTCCTACCTCTTTTTGCACCCTTCTTCTCTCTTTCAGCACCTCTGTTGCTTCTTTCTGCACTTCTCTTACTTCCTCCTGCACCCCTCTTGCTCGGTATATACCCCCTCTTGCCTCTTTGTGCACCTCTCCTTCCTCTTTGTGCACCTCCCTTGCCTTTTACTGCAGTCCTCTTGCCTCTTTCTGTACCTCTTTTGCTTCTTTCTGTACTTCTCTTGCCTCTTTCTGCACCTCTCTTGCCTATTTCTGCACCTCTCTTGGTTCTTTCTGTACTTTTCTTGCTTCTTTCTGTACCTATTTTGCAAATTTCTGTATCTCACACCTGTTCCCTCTTTCTGTACCCCTTTTGCCTGTTTTTGCAACTCTCTTGCCTCTTTCTGCAGTTCTTTTGCTTCTTTCTGCACTTCTCTCTCCTCTGTCTGCACCCTTCTTAGCTCTTTCTGCACCTCTGCTGCTTCTTTCTGCACTTGTTTATACTTTTTTTGCACCTCTCTTGCTTCTTTCTTCACCCCTGTTGTCTCTTTCTACACCTGTCTTCCCTGTTTCTGTACCTCTCTTGCTTCTTTCTGCACTTCTCTTGCCTTTTTCTGCACCTCTCTTGCTTCTTTCTGCATCCTTTTTCCCTTTTCTGCACATCTCTTGTCTCTTTTTGCATGTCTCTTTCCTCATTCTGGACATCTCTTGGTTTTTTTTGCACAGCACTGCTCTTGCCTCTTGCTGAACCCCTGGTGCCTCTTTCTACACCTCTTTTGCTTCTTTCTGCACAACTCTCTACACTTTCTTCATCCTTGTTGCCTCTTTCTGCACCTCTGTTGCTTCTTTCTGCACCGCAGATATCCCTTCCTGCACCCCTGTTGTCTCTTTTTGCAGTAATCTTCCATCTTTCTGCACCTCTCTTCCTTCTATCTGCACTTCTCTGCCTTTTTCTATACCTCTCCTGCTTCTTTCTGCACCCTTCTTCCCTTTTTTTGCATCCCTCTTGACTCTTTCTGCTGTTCTCTTGCCATTTTTTGCACCTCTCTTGCCTCTTTCTGTACCTCACTTGCCCCTTTCTGCCCTACGTTTGCTTCTTTCCACACTTCCGTTGCTTTTTCCAGTACTTCTCTTCCTTTATTTTGCACCCCTCCTGCCTCTTTGTGTTCCTCTCTTGCCTCTTTGTGTACCTCTCCTATCTTTCCCTGTATCCCTCTTACCTTTTTGTACCGCTGTTGGTTCTTTCTGCACTGCTCTTGCCTCTTTCTGTACCTCACTTGCCTCTTTCTGCCATTCTCTTACTTCTTTCTATACCTCTGTTGCTTCTTTCAGCACGTCTCTTGCCTCTTTCAGCACTTTTCGTCCTTCTTCCTGAATCCCTCATGCCTCTTTCTTTATCTCTCTTGCCTCTTTGTGCTCTTCTCCTACCTCTTTCTGGACTCCTTTTGCCTCTTTTTGAACCTCTGTTGGTTCTTTCTGCACTGCTCTTGCTTCTTTCTGTACGTCACTTGCCTCTTTCTATACCTCTCTTGCTTTTTTCTACACCTCTGTTGCCTCTTTCAGCAATTCTATTGCCTCTTTCCACAATTTTCTTCCTTCTTTCTGCACCCCTCCTGCCTCTTGCTTCTTTGTGCACCTCTCCTACCTCTTTCTGTATCCCTCTTGCCTCTTTTTACACCTCTGTCGGTTCTTTCTGAACTTCTGTTGCTTGTTTCTCCACCACTCTTGCATCTTTCTGCACATCTGTGGCCTCGTTCTGAACATCACTTGCTTCTTTTTGCACCTCTCTTGCCTCTTTCAGCACCTCTGTTGCTTTTTTTCTGTACTTTTCTTCCTTCTTTCTGCACTCCTCCTGCTTCTTTCTGTACCTCTCTTGCCTCTTTGTGCACACCTCCTACCTTTTTCTGCACCCTTCTTGCCTCTTTCTACACCTCTGTTGGTTCTTTGTGCACTGCTCTTGCTTATTTCTGCACCTCTCTTGCCTCTTTCTGTACTTCACTTGCTTCTTTCTGTACCTCTCTTGTCTCTTTTGGTACCTCTGTTGCTTCTTTCGCACTTCTCTTGCACTTTTCTTGCCTCGTTCTGCACCTCTCACTTAGAGGTAGTTTTAATCCCCTGCGTTATTATGTCCTAGGGCCTTACAGTGGAGTTCATGCCAATCACAGGGGTACCCCAACCCATAGTGTACCCTAGTGTATGTAGGTGTTTTCACTGTATTTGTGTCTTTCAGCATAGCACTAGCTCCAGGCCTGGTTAGTCGACTCAGTTATCACCAGTACCAGTCAGCAAAACGTTGGGGGCACAGTACAAAACCAGAGAAATGTGGCTGTTATAGTTAGGTGTGTTAACTATAACTCTGGCCCCCGCAATGCACTGCTGATGACATCACATATTACATCATTCATGACATGGTAAGTGACATCACTGATGACATCTCAAATAACATCACTGATGACATCATCCAATGACTAGTGTTTCTGTAAAGTTTAAATATGTTTTGCAAATTTATGTATATATATATGTTTATATATATATATATATATATATATATATATATATATATATATATATATGTATATATATATATGCAAAAAAGAAGGAGAGAACTCTGGGTAGATCTCAGTTTAGGTGGAAAGCAGCTCCTGTTAGAGCACTCTCAACACCAGCGACACTCTAGATCTGCTCACCTCAAATGTCTGTTTTATCTTTCAAAGTTTTTAAGCATAGGATTAGCACAGTGCTATCCACGCCGAGATAGAAAATGACAAAGTCTGTTGCCATTTAAACAGCAAAGTCTTTAAGCAAAGGACTAGTACAGTGTTTTGTGTGTATATATATATATATATATATATACATATATATATATACCAATCTGTATTGAAACCCCACCCAAGTCAGGCTGCCATACAATTCAAAACATCATAGAACCCTCGATGGTCATGGTTTAATTTGAAAATTCAACACTACCTTTGTATTATATGACTTTTTTGTGAGGTTGAATAGTACTCCCATCTTATACATGACACCACCTAGCAGAGCTAGAAATAATTTTTTACAAGTTAAACCCTCTAAGCTAAATACACTCATAATTCATTAGCTCATGACTCTTATTCAGCCGTGTATCAGCGTAACATTCTATGTACACTTTGATCAACCACTGTTTGTAACTTCTATATTACAATTCATCAAAAAAGACACGCCTACAATTCTTTATGTGGTGTAAAAACTGTATGGCTTATTGCTATTATTCAGCCGTTTATCAGCACATACTCAATTTACTTGTTGTTCAGCCACTGTCTGAACAACACCAAGAGTGCATACACTTAGTAATTTGTATTGTACCAAAACTGTCTGGCTAATTACTCTTGATAAGATAAAATCCTGTGGACATTTTGACAGTATATTTAGTTTCCACGGTGAACTGCTAATTCTTCCCCACTTTTCATAGCTATTGGGGCCTTTGTTTGCAGATCAATTATATATCTTACAAATGGGGGTGGGGTCGCACACTACTCACACACCGGCGGTGTCGCCCCTAAGGACTCTGGTCAATGTAGTAAAATGTTCGCGATGCATCTTTCGATCTTCTGTTATCTTCGCTGTCTTCGCCATCCCTGGACACGTGTTTCGGGGTATTACCCCTCATCAGCAGGGATAGGCCGTGTACTGGGGTTGCCGATGGCTGCCAATATCTGCCAGGTATAGTACCATTCAGGCGCGTAGGTGCGGGATCCCAGGCTCGTCAGCCCGCTGCTCAAGGGAGCTTTAAAGTTACAAATGGGGGTGGGGTCGCACACTACTCACACACCGACGGTGTCGCCCCTAAGGACTCTGGTCAATGTAGTAAAGTGTTCGCGATGCATCTTTCGATCTTCTGCTATCTTCGCTGTCTTCGCCATCCCTGGACACGTGTTTCGGGGTATTACCCCTCATCAGCAGGGATAGGCCGTGTACTGGGGTTGCCGATGGCTGCCAATATCTGCCAGGTATAGTACCATTCAGGCGCGTAGGTGCCGGATCCCAGGCGCGTCAGCTCGCTGCTCAAGGGAGCTTTAAATTTACAAATGGGGGTGGGGTCGCACACTACTCACACACCGGCGGTGTCGTCCCTAAGGACTCTGGTCAATGTACTAAAGTGTTCGCGATGCATCTTTCGATCTTCTGCTATCTTCGCTGTCTTCGCCATCCCTGGACACGTGTTTCGGGGTATTACCCCTCATCAGCAGGGATAGGCCGTGTACTGGGGTTGCCAATGGCTGCCAATATCTGCCAGGTATAGTACCATTCAGGCGCGTAGGTGCGGGATCCCAGGCTCGTCAGCCCGCTGCTCAAGGGAGCTTTAAAGTTACAAATGGGGGTGGGGTCGCACACTACTCACACACCGGCGGTGTCGCCCCTAAGGACTCTGGTCAATGTAGTAAAGTGTTCGCGATGCATCTTTCGATCACCTACGCGCCTGAGTGGTACTATACCTGGCAGATATTGGCAGCCATCGGCAACCCCAGTACACGGCCTATCCCTGCTGATGAGGGGTAATACCCTGAAACACGTGTCCAGGGATGGCGAAGACAGCGAAGATAGCAGAAGATCGAAAGATGATGCATCGCGAACACTTTACTACATTGACCAGAGTCCTTAGGGGCGACACCGCCGGTGTGTGAGTAGTGTGCGACCCCACCCCCATTTGTAACTTTAAAGCTCCCTTGAACAGCGGGCTGACGAGCCTGGGATCCGGCACCTATGCGCCTGAGTGGTACTATACCTGGCAGATATTGGCAGCCATCGGCAACCCCAGTACACGGCCTATCCCTGCTGATGAGGGGTAATACCCCGAAACACGTGTCCAGGGATGGCGAAGACAGCGAAGATAGCAGAAGATCGAAAGATGATGCATCGCGAACACTTTACTACATTGACCAGAGTCCTTAGGGGCGACACCGCCGGTGTGTGAGTAGTGTGCGACCCCACCCCCATTTGTAACTTTAAAGCTCCCTTGAGCAGCGGGCTGACGAGCCTGGGATCCCGCACCTACGCGCCTGAGTGGTACTATACCTGGCAGATATTGGCAGCCATCGGCAACCCCAGTACAGGGCCTATCCCTGCTGATGAGGGGTAATACCCCGAAACACGTGTCCAGGGATGGCGAAGACAGCGAAGATAGCAGAAGATCGAAAGATGATGCATCGCGAACACTTTACTACATTGACCAGAGTCCTTAGGGGCGACACCGCCGGTGTGTGAGTAGTGTGCGACCCCACCCCCATTTGTAACTTTAAAGCTCCCTTGAGCAGCGGGCTGACGAGCCTGGGATCCCGCACCTACGCGCCTGAGTGGTACTATACCTGGCAGATATTGGCAGCCATCGGCAACCCATGTACACGGCCTATCCCTGCTGATGAGGGGTAATACCCCGAAACACGTGTCCAGGGATGGTGAAGACAGCGAAGATAGCAGAAGATCGAAAGATGATGCATCACGAACACTTTACTACATTGACCAGAGTCCTTAGGGGCGACACCGCCCGTGTGTGAGTAGTGTGCGACCCCACCCCCATTTGTAACTTTAAAGCTCCCTTGAGCAGCCTGCTGACGAGCCTGGGATCCAGCACCTACGCGCCTGAGTGGTACTATACCTGGCAGATATTGGCAGCCATCGGCAACCCCAGTACACGGCCTATCCCTGCTGATGAGGGGTAATACCCCGAAACACGTGTCCAGGGATGGCGAAGACAGCGAAGATAGCAGAAGATCGAAAGATGATGCATCGCGAACACTTTACTACATTGACCAGAGTCCTTAGGGGCGACACCGCCGGTGTGTGAGTAGAGTGGGACCCCACCCCCATTTGTAACTTTAAAGCTCCCTTGAGCAGCAGGCTGACAAGCCTGGGATCCCGCACCTACGCGCCTGAGTGGTACTATACCTGGCAGATATTGGCAGACATCGGCAACCCCAGTACACGGCCTATCCCTGCTGATGAGGGGTAATACCCCGAAACACGTGTCCAGGGATGGCGAAGACAGCGAAGATAGCAGAAGATCGAAATATGATGCATCGCGAACACTTTACTACATTGACCAGAGTCCTTAGGGGCGACACCGCCGGTGTGTGAGTAGTGTGCGACCCCACCCCCATTTGTAACTTTAAAGCTCCCTTGAGCAGCGGGCTGACGAGCCTAGGATCCCGCACCTACGCGCCTGCGTGGTACTATACCTGGCAGATATTGGCAGCCATCGGCAACCCCAGTACACGGCCTATCCCTGCTGATGAGGGGTAATGCCCCGAAACACGTGTCCAGGGATGGCGAAGATAGCGAAGATAGCAGAAGATCGAAAGATGATGCATCGCGAACACTTTACTACATTGACCAGAGTCCTTAGGGGCGACACCGCCGGTGTGTGAGTAGTGTGCGACCCCACCCCCATTTGTAACAATTATATATCTTGATTCCAGTCTGTGAAGTCTCAGAATCCTGTCACCCCCTCTTATATTCACAGGTACATGATCAGTGCCATAATACTGCAAGAGGTCCCTATTGCTATGATGCTTGTTTTTAAAGTGTCTGGCCATAGGGTATGTGGCATCTTTCTTTACTATGGCCTTCATGTGTTCCATTATACACGACTTTCTAGAATGGATAGTGCTGCCTATGTATCTTAGCCCACATGGGCAAACGAGACAGTACACTGTGTAAGCAGTGTTGCAGGTCATGAATTTAGCTTTTCAAACCTGGATCCTGATAAAACAGTGTTCTCCTACTGTTGACACACGCCTTGTGCATTCTACAGGAAAAAAAAATCCCTTCAGTTCCTTTAGGATTGCACTCTTCTGGATTGTATCCATAAAGTGGCTGTGAACTATCTTATCTTTTAAAGATCTCACATTTCTAAAGGTAACCAAGGGGGGCAGAGGTATATGTGGTCCAATTACCAGATCCGTTTTCGAAGTTCGCAAGTTTTTTCATATTATGTTCCTCAATTCATTGGCATTCTCTGAAATGGATGTAATAATTCTAAACATGCCTGTTTCCTTCATTCTTTATTCATCTCTCTTAGTAATTCCATGTTAGGAATGGAATTCACTTTCTTCAAGGTGTTATGTAGCAGTTGTTGTCCATATCCTTTAGTTATATATCTGGCAGTGCTCTCTTGTACCTCCACATAAAAATCCCAATCTCTGGAGCTGTTCCTTTTCAATCTGAGGAATTCACCAAACAGTATGCTGTTGATTAATTTGTGGGATGGTTGCTCATGGCATGGAGAAGTACATTTCCAGCCATAGGTTTCCTATACAGGGCAGTACATAATTTTCCCTCTGATACAAATAATCTCAGGTCTATAAAGTTTACAGTTATAGAACTTACTTCACCTGTAATCTGTAGAATTTAATTTTTTGTCATTCAGATGTCTAATGAAGTCCCAAGCTGACTCTGGGGTCCCCTTCCAAAGCATAAAGAGGTAATATATGTACCTTTGCCATGATATTGCATTTGCCATCCACCCTGCATTCTCAGCCGATCATGCCACCAGCTTCACCCACCAGCCCGAAAATAAATTCCCATAGCTGGGGAGCGAAGCAGGTACCCATGGCGATCTCTGAGATTTGCCAATAGTAGTCATCCTGAAACTGGAAAATGTTTTTATTTAGACAGAACTCCGTAAATTCCATCAACATCAGATTGTGTTCTGTGAATTTTAACGGTCGACAATTTAAAAAGGACTGAAGTGCTTTCAAACCATCCTGATGGACTATGCTTGTGTAGAGACTAGATATGTCTAACACTATTATTTAAAAATCAGGCTCCCATTTCAACTTATCTATGTGGCACAGAAAATCTTTTGTGTCCGTAATGTAGGATACTACACCAGTCACAAATTGAAATAAAAAATTGTCGATATATATAGATAGATGCTCAGTGAGACTTCCTTGCAATGAAACTATCGGTTGTCCCGGTAGATGTTTAGCATTTTTATGGATTTTTGTTAGGTGGTAGAAAGTAGGTGTCATGGGATTCAGACAATGGAGTAGCAGATATTCATCGGTCTCTAGCATACTTTTTTCATACCAACTTCATATCAGGGAGTGATATTCCATGATGTTACAATTATATTCCTCCTTCCTCACTTTACAGTAGCACTTAGTATCTGATAATTGTCTCTGTGCCTCAATACAGTAACGTTCCCGGGTCTGCAGGACTATATTTCCTCCCTTGTATGAAGGTTTGCATACAATAGAGTTGTCCTTCTGTAAATTCACAAGAGCTGGCTTTTGCTCAAGCGTGATGTTACTCACACCTCTGTGAAAGGTTTTCTTTTTTCTTAAATAAAAAATATCTTTGTTGACTAGCTTTGTAATTATGTCATTTGGGGTAAGAATTGTGATGTTGGTTTAAACGGGCTATTGGCACTTCTTTGCTCAATCCCTACCATCGCTGTTCTCTATACGATGTCTAGGTGATATCTGTGCCGTCCCTTTCCCCTGTATGCAGGCTTTCGAGGGCCTCTAATGTTGTAAGATCTTCCCCTGTTAAGATATTGGGTGGCATGGTTTTGATTTGCATCATTCTAGATGTGATGGCCGATGTCTTTAATTTGTAAAATTAGTGAAGTTTAAGTTTTCTTTTAAATTTGAATAAGTCTATTCTAGTCTGGGTATATTCCAATTTGTTTTGTGGACAAAAGTTCAATCCAAGTTTCAGCACAGACTCCTCCGCATTTGTTAGTATTTTAGGAGTTAAATTTATAATGGTTAGATTTTCTGTGACTATTTCAATTTGTTCACCTTCCTGCTTCTCGTTGTTTGTGGAGACATGTTGCTGCCTCCAGCACCACCCCCCGTCATTTGAGATGTCATCAGTGATGTCACTGACCATGTCATGAATGATGTAATATGTGACATCATCACCAGTGGATTGCGGGCGCGAGAGTTACAGTACAACTAACTATACCGGAGGAATTTCAATGGTTTTGTATGAGTGAAATGTCCAGCTAACTATAACACCCCTAAAACCTATAGTTTTTTAAATGATAATTCCTAACTATAACCTGCTTGAAACCTATGGTTTTTTCAGTGAATATATATATATATATATATATATATATATATATATATATATATATATTACCTACTGGCGGTCGCCAGTAGGTATATATAGTTAGGATTTTTTCTCTATGGGTTTTTTGAAAATTCTATGTCTAATAACTTTGGCGTTTGTGGACGGAATTGGCTGAAATTTTCAGGAAAATGGCACATTTTGTTTCTGAGCAGCCCTTGAAAATTGGGGGGGGGTTCGTCAAGGGGGGGCCGAGAAAAAAGGGGGGTCCCAAAACGTGTTTTTAACATTGAGTTTTCCATAGGGCGGTTGGCCTCACTTTTAGCCCGAACGGCTGAATGGATTTGCACGAAACTTGGCAAAATTGTAGGGACTGGTAGCCCGATGTGCCTTTTGTAGGTCTCAATATATGTGCTCCAGTGGATTTTGAGAAATTAACGTTTAAAAAAAGATATATATCTGTAACAGCGGACCGGGCAGCGCTCTGGTTCGCGGACTTTTCGCGCAACGGAGCTTTGTGAAGCGAAGCTGATTGGTTCTCCGGCGTCTGTCAACATTCCAAACAGTCCGTAGCGGCCGCCATCTTGTCTCTCGGTAGGATCGAGAGACAAGAGGAGGTCAAAACAAAGGGGGAAATAACTATAAGGGGGCATAGTAGATCCTCGCTGACCCCCTAGGTTTGATGTGGAGGTTTTAAAAGGGCCCCGCGGGGCAAAAAAAAATAATAATAATAATAATCGAACGGCTGAATGGATTTGCACGAAACTTGGCAAAATTGTAGGGACTGGTAGCCCGATGTGCCTTTGCTAGGTCTCAATATATGTGCTTCAGTGGATTTTGAGAAATTAACGTTCAAAAAAAGATATATATCTGTAACAGCGCACCGCTTCGCGTACTTTTCGCGTTACGGAGCTTTGCGAAGCGAAGCTGATTGGCTCTCCGGTGTCTGTAAACATTCCAAACAGTACGTAGCGGCCGCCATCTTGTCTCTCGGTAGGATCGAGAGACAAGAGGAGGCCAAAGCGAAGGGGCAAATGACCATAAGGGGGCATAGTAGATCCTCGCTGACCCCCTAGGTTTGATGTGGAGGTTTTAAAAGGGCCCCGCGGGGCAAAAAAAAAAATAATAATAATAATCGAACGGCTGAATGGATTTGCACGAAACTTGGTAAAATATTAGGGACTGGTAGCCCGATGTGCCTTTGCTATGTCTCAATATATGTGCTTCAGTGCATTTTGAGAAATTAACGTTCAAAAACAAGATATATATCTGTAACAGCGCTCCGCTTCGCGGAGATAAAATTATATCTGTATTACCTAGCTGTTGCTAACACCAGTTAGCGACGGCTAGTAGGAGATAGCGACCATCTTGGGTCCCACTTTGCATGTGAGTGATATTTATCACTAATGACATGCAAAGTGGGCATGCCAAGATGTTAGCGACTGGAAACAGTCGCTAACATCGCTATCTCCTATTATCAACTTTTGGAAATATTCGAGATAAGCGCGAATATCTCCAAAAAGTAACAGCTGCCCTGAGCAGTTCTTAGCCATGTTATCCAATGGGAGGTGGATAACATGGCTAAGAGCATTAGCTCGGTAATGCATGAATATCGCGGAGTTTTCAGCGATATTAATGCATTGCGCTCGTTTTTTATCGTATTTGCGATAAACCTTGATAATAGCAAGGTTTATCTGCGATAATTTCTGACGGTAAAAAAATCTTTGCAATGCATCGTTAGGGATAAATATCGCTTAACTTTGGTAATATGCCCCAACGTCTGTTAACGTTCGATTCGAAGGAAATCAGGAATTGTTGAAAAACATTGTGTGCGCCATCTTGTCTTTTTTCAAATGCCACACTTTTGTCGTGCACGGCAGCCATTTTAGATGCCTTGACCAGACCCACTCTGTGCACGCTGTCGATCCTTAGCATGGCTCCCCACCCTCGCAAGCATCTCACCCAGGCAGTGGTCACCCCCGCTCTCTGTCTTATGCATGGGTAATAAACCTCCCCCCATCTGCGCTGCTCTTCCCTGAGAATCACACCCTGTGCCCGCCCGACACCTCCCTTTCGCCCTATTCACTACCGCACCCTCTGACACTCCTTTTCCTCTGTGTCCGATTGTCCAGGCCGGTCCTAGGCTATCAGCTAGCCCTGCAGATGTAGTTTATGGCCACAGCTGTAAAGAATCACCCCTCTTCAAAGGAGTTATAGTAGATCAAGGCCCACACTCGATGAGATCCGTCACAGCAGAAGCGTTGCTATTATCTGAAAACCATCCTGTATTGTGATTGGGGAGGGGACCGAGCGTGAAGCGGAAGATTCCAGGGATGACTCTTTGTACATCAAAGTTTTTACAATTATGTGTCACATTAAAAATATATAGCACTCCGACAAAGTAGTAAGATTATAAAACTTTAATAATTTATAAATATATACAAGAAAACAAAAATAGTAATAACATATAAACATTTTTAGAGAAAAACAACGAAGTAGCGGTCGGCTGTGCGAATAGTCCCAACGCAGCACAACGTCCAGATTTCCGGCGTGGGGCGTCGCGGGGGGTGGGTCATCAGTAGCAAACTGTTGTGCGAATAGTTCCAAGGCAGCAGAACGCGCCGAAATCTAGATGACACGAAAGTGATGTCTAGTAAGTTGCCACCCAGCAAATAACGGCGTGGGGCGTCGCGGGGGGTGGGTCATCAGTAGCAAACTGTTGTGCGAATAGTTCCAAGGCAGCAGAACGATGGCACCAAGGTGATGTCCAGTAAGTTGCCGCACTGGTTTTGGTATCCTACAATGCTGCTCCGAATAACGGCGTGGAGCGCCCCGGGGGAGGCGGCGTGAACGGGCCTCTCCAGGTGGAGTCTCATCTGTTTTAGTGGGGCGCCCCTTTACCGTTTCAGTTGCCATTCCGTCCGCTTTTGGTCCACTGTGTCAAAATCCGCCATTCAGCTGAGTTGCACCCACTCTTGCGGTGCAGCGATAGGCGGCTGCCACAGGACTCTCAAAATGGCGGCAGGCTCTTTCCTTTTTGGGCGTGGTCCACTGAAATGGCCCTGGGACACCTTGGAAATCGGACGCTTGTCTGCTAGGTCTTGGACCCCATTCTCGAAAGCGTCCCCTCCGCCTTGAGAATTCATCAAAAGTTTTGGGGGCCCCGACTCCTGCAGGCTTCTGGTGGGGAGCGGCTGCCATGATTGCTCGCGGAATGACGAGGACGGAGCTACGAGATGGTGGTGCTCTCATGCTGACGCCAGTTTAGTCTGAAACATCCAGAAACAAGGTGGGGCTTTCATCGTTTGGGGGAAAAAAAAAGTTTTCATCCAATGAAAAGTGTTGTTTTTAGGTCATATGATCAAGCCTTCCATCATTCGGAAACCAAAAGTAAAATGAACCAATGAAAAGTTTTATAAACAAGTCACATGACCTGTTATGCGGCATAGGGTATAAAATGCGGAGAAAATACGTTGGCACGTGAGGCGGCGTCAGTAGCGGACCGATGTGCGAATAGGCCGAAGGCAATACAACGCGCCAAGATCCGGATGGCACCGAGGTGGTGTCATAGTTGAGAGTTCTGAGCAGCGGTTGTAACACTGTCTGAAGCTTATTTGCAGCTGCTGCAGCTTCACTACGCGCCAAGATCCGGATGGCACCGAGGTGGTGTGTAGCAAGTTGCCGCACTGGTGTGGCCATCCTACAATGCTGAAAGTCGGCGTGGGGCGCCCCGTTGGCCTGTGAGTTTGCGTCAGTAGCGGACCGATGTGCGAATAGGCCGAAGGCAGCACAACGCGCCAAGATCCGGATGGCACCGAGGTGGTGTCTAGTAAGTTGTCGCACTTCTGTGGCCATCCTACAATGTTGAAAGTCGGCGTGGGGCGCCCCGTTGGCCTGTGAGATGGCGTCAGTAGCGGACCGATGTGTGAATAGGCCGAAGGCAGCACAACAATATTTTCTGACTGACACCACAAGGCGCTGAGATGCCAAGATCCGGATGGCACCGAGGTGATGTCTAAGTTGCGGACTGATGTGCGAATGGGGCCAAAGGCAGCGTAACAATATTTTTTGTATGGAAGATACCACTAGGCGTTGAGATGCCAAGATTCGGATGGCACTGAGGTGATGTCTAGCAAGTTGGTGTGGTCATCCTACAATGCTGAAACTCGGCGTGGGTCGCCCCATTAGCCTGTGAGATGGCGTCAGTAGCGGACCGATGTGCGAATAGGCCGAAGGCAGCACAACGCGCCAAGATCCGGATGTCACCGTGGTGGTTTCATAGTTGAGAGGCACTTCATCTGCAGTGGGGCGCCGAGATCCGGATGGCACCGAGGTGATGTCTAGCAAGTTGCTGTACTGGTGTGGTCATCCTACAATGCTGAAACTCGGCGTGGGTCGCCCCATTAGCCTGTGAGATGGCGTCAGTAGCGGACCGATGTGCGAATAGGCCGAAGGCAGCACAACGCGCCAAGATCCGGATGTCACCGTGGTGGTTTCATAGTTGAGAGGCACTTCATCTGCAGTGGGGCGCCGAGATCCGGATGGCACCGAGGTGATGTCTAGCAAGTTGCTGTACTGGTGTGGTCATCCTACAATGCTGAAACTCGGCGTGGGTCGCCCCATTAGCCTGTGAGATGGCGTCAGTAGCGGACCGATGTGCGAATAGGCCGAAGGCAGCACAACGCGCCAAGATCCGGATGTCACCGTGGTGGTTTCATAGTTGAGAGGCACTTCATCTGCAGTGGGGCGCCGAGATCCGGATGGCACCGAGGTGATGTCTAGCAAGTTGCAGTACTTGTGTGGTCATCCTACAATGCTGAAACTCGGCGTGGGTCGCCCCATTAGCCTGTGAGATGGCTGTTCTTTGGATTTGGGCCTGGTCCACCAAAATGGCCCTGGGACACCTTAGAACTCGGACGCTCGATTTTTTTTTCCTTTCCTGTACATGCAAAAAAAGGTAAATGCCCGGTACGTTACACGCTTCATCTGCCACGATGAACTCTCCAGAGGAACCGAAAAAAAATATAGTTGTGGTAACTATACCATGCATCGTCATATGGAGAGGTGGCACCAATTAATTATAGTGCTGCATAAAAGAGAGATTTGGAGGAGAACCCCTGACCTGCTAGTACATTCATCAAAGAAGTGGCACTGAGAGCTTCAGAGGCAAGGGAAACGGTCCCAAATATTTAGAAGAACTTTGGAAAGATTAAAATGACATGTTTAGATTGTGGCAAATTAATTTCATGTGGACAGATGAGTGTTACTCTAATAAATACAGCATATGAACATCATCATAGTCGATGGTTGGTAGAGACATTTTGACTATATCCTGGACCTGCCCGTCCTCGCCCAAAATGGCGCCGGAATAAATGGGACTCGTAACTCCTTGTTGTGTACTGGTTGCAGAACCTTGAAATCACGAGATACGTATGCAGTTTTGAAGCACATGGCGGGCGGGGACGAGAATTGATTGAATATTTCGACATCCCTATTGATATTAAGTTCTGATGCGTTATTGATTACTGTACTGTTGAAAGTTCGAATTAACGTCACCCATGGTACTTGCCCGCAAATGTATATCTAGATAATTTTATTGTAACTGGCCCTGTCGTATTTTAATTATAAAATGTACGTCCACCGATTCCGTAACTGTTAGACACCTTAGTTCTTGCAACCTAATGGCCCGCCCGTTACGTTCCTCTACAGTGTAAATGTCTATTCATCATATACGATTACAGTTTGCTCTGTGGCAGGCCCACGTGGTTATAGGCTCGTATTTGTATAATGAAATTTTCACAATAAAGGTTTTTAAAAGAAAACATGGTAGTAGTATATACATTGGTAAAGTTTTTAATAATAGTGACTGTTTTAGAATCATTAAAAGGCAAGTGAAATAAAGCAGACCAATTACATGAAGGGTAAAAGGTATAATACGAAGGAACGCAGTAAAGATAAATGGTCAAGGGCTGTTGTGTTTTCTATTCCTGCAACATAAAGTGATCGATAAGAATCTCATATTCAGGCGTATCGGCGACTAAGACAGCAGGTCGACCCTCTTTTGCTCAACGGCTCCGTCATGGGACGAAGAAACGCTCTTTTTCTCGAAAAAAGAATATATTTTACTTGCAGGACAGTTGTAAAATTTCCGGGAAAGTACATTAGCCTGGAACATTATAACATATATTTAAGAAAAAATAATGTTCGGAAGTAATGAAAAGCGTAATTTTTAGGTCATATGACCAAGCCTTTCATCATTACAATAAGAAAAGTAAAATGAACCAATGAAAAGTTTTATTAACAAGTCACATGACTTGTTATGCTTACGTTACGCGCTGCGCGCCCCGGATGACTTCCGGATGCGCTAACGCGGCGCGTCATATGACGCATTACGCGACAACGCAGGTACAGAATATAGTCAAAATGTCTCCACCAACCAGCGGTCGGAACACAACCCCTTTCAGCAGGCTAAATAGTTCTGTTAAATGACAACAGAAGGGACAGGCAACAAGAACCATCAGTCAAAGAGGGGAGAGCTAGTTCTTCTCTACCGGGTTACATTGGGGCGCTACCGGAACTGATCGAATTGGTAGTCTACAGTGTTTCTGGATGTTTCAGACTGAAGCTGGGGTTAGCATGAGAGCAGCACCATTTCGTAGCTCCGTCGTGGTCATTCCGCAACCAATCATGGCAGCCGTTCTTTATCGTTATTTTGGGCGGGGTGGGTGGCGGAGCCGAGCTGTTTTGCAGCCATCATTGTGTGGAGTTCAGTTCATCTCACTAGTTTTGTATTTGTCATGAGGGGTTGTTCCTAATGTTTCTATTTTAGCGAGGTCAAAAAGAGATCCCATTAGTGGCCTACTGATTTTGCTCGATTCCTTTTCTTTTTTTTTTACACGATTTTTCGTTATCTGCAAAGACTAAACAGAGTATTGCGACTCTGTGTTTGTTTGTAAATAGAGAATGAACCAAAGAGAACTAATTCTAAAACAGTAAATACTTGGATAACAATCAATCAAATGGAGAGAGAAGCAGGCACGACGGATTACAATGGGGGCAAAGACCTGCGTTAACTACCTTTCACTATCTGCAAAGAGAGAGTACTCCTAATAGAAATGAGGGGGGGGGGGGGGCACCATTCAAAGCAGATCAGTGTGCATAAACACGAAAATGTTTTCACTTACCACGTACTTGACATTCGACAGCTTATGATATTTGCTATTAAAAAACCATTGAAATTCACTGAAAAAACCATAGGTTATAGACCATATATAGTTAGGAATTAGCATTTACAAAACCTTGAAAATTCACTGAAAAAACCATAGGTTATAGACCATATATAGTTAGGAATTAGCATTTAAAAAACCTTATTTTACTCACACAAAACCATTGAAATTCCATATATAGTTAGTTGCACTAACTATATATCGCGCACCTGCAATCCACTGCTGATCATGTCACATATTACATCATTCATGACATGGTCAGTGACATCACTGATGACATCACTGATGACATCTCAAATGACATCACTGATGACATCACTGATGACATCTCAAATGACATCACTGATGAGATCACTGATGACATCTCATTTGACATCAATGACCACATCACTGATGATATCATTCATGTGACAATACAATGCATCTCCTCACATTTTAATATAACCTCTGTTTCACCCAGTGTTAAATACAGAGTATAATTTTTGAAACCATTGACACACCAATACTAGTTACTACATACGTACTCACTGATTCCTACGTCTACACACACATTCACTCATTCACCCATACAATCATTCATACATACAATCACTCATCTTTACAACACTATCATATGCACTCATACACCTATACAGACACTCACACTCTGCCACTCATCCATGGAGTTACTCACACACCTAGTCAGTCCTGTAAAGAATCAATCACACTTCCATTTTTTTTGTCTATACAGTTAAACATAGAGCACCTTACATTTTCAAACATATACTAACACATACTTACTTTCTTATACAATCATTGATACAAGTACACATTGATCTGCACAGAGTCACACACCTCCCAGCCAGCCACACACACACTCAGTCTCCCATACAAATACTTAGACAATCAATCAATAACCCATATAGTTAATCATATAGCTACTGATCAACACATGCAGCAGTTTACAGAACAACAGACATAATGATGCACAAATTAAGACAGTTTAGTCACTAACCCATGCACTCAGTGAGACACATTTAATCACTCACTCATACATTCAGTCATGCACCTACTAAATCCTTCGTCCAGACACTTATACATCTACTCATTCTTCAATATGTAAAACATATTTAAACTTTACAGAAACACACAGTCACTGGATGATGTCATCAGTGATCTCATCAGTGATGTCATTTGAGATGTCATCAGTGATGTCATCAGTGATGTCATTTGAGATGTCATCAGTGATGTCATCAGTGATGTCACTGACCATGTCATGAATGATGTAATATGTGACATGATCAGCAGTGGATTGCAGGTGCGCGATATATAGTTAGTGCAACTAACTATATATGGAATTTCAATGGTTTTGTGTGAGTAAAATAAGGTTTTTTAAATGCTAATTCCTAACTATATATGGTCTATAACCTATGGTTTTTTCAGTGAATTTTCAAGGTTTTGTAAATGCTAATTCCTAACTATATATGGTCTATAACCTATGGTTTTTTCAGTGAATATATATATATATATATACTATTGTAGCAAGAAGGAGTACTCATATTTATATATATATATATATATATATATATATATATCTGTGCTCGAAATGGAGTATGGACCACAGTTGAGTGCAGCTTAAGTTTTATTCAGCTCCTGTAAACAGCAACACCATTCGCATGACGCGTTTCGATCCACCACGGGATCTTGATCACATGACGCGCTACACAGTAGGTGGGAAATTCAAATACAGTTTTTTTGTTTTTTAAAGTGACAAGTGCATGGATTTCCAAAGGTCAATCTTATAGACATAGAAGAAATGCTTTTCGCTCAAATGGAAATTGTATCATGGTTACTAAAACAATAAATACATTATGCATTATTTTAAAACAATAAAAATCATCCATTTAAAAATATTTGTAAAAGCATTTGAAAGTTGTACTGTTACACATTATTAAAAGCTATTGTTCTAATACATAATGTCAAGTGAGATCACAAAGTCGCTTTCTCAAGTTGGTGTCTTACATCCAGGTTTAACTACTATTGTTTTCAGCACATAGACAAAGTGCTGGTGCTTATACAGTACTGTAAGGTGTAAACATCTATTAAGTATGCCGACCATCTGAGGTTGTCCTATTAGTGCAAATGTGAAATATGTAAAGTGCTAAGTGTGGACTAAAAAACAAAGTGTCACCCTTAATAAATACCCTAAAAACCGTGTGTAGATATAAAAAAGTTGAAAGGAAGCAGCAGTTTAAATTTCAAAAACCTAAATGCTTTGCACTAAAATATTAAAGAAATGACTAGCAGCTCAGTAGTGTCTTGACTTAAAGTTATTTTCTTAAAATCTTTATCCCCAAAGAAAAATCCTGTATCCTATTGGGCCCTATGTTGTATTTTTAGAGACACATGTATAAATCCTCTGTTCGATTCAACCCCCCGGGGTACAAGTATCAAGATTTAAAATATACTTAGTTTCAAGTTGACGCATGGCTTTCACTCGGCCGCCTCCCCTCTTTTTCAACGGGACACCGTCTATTATGAAATATTTCAATAATGCTGAATCAGCATTGTGTTTGTCCTCATAATGTCGGGCCACTGGATATGTCCGGTCAGGATTTTTGATTGCCCTTATGTGTTGGAGCACCCTCTTGTGGCCTTGCAGATTCGTACTGCCAACATACCTAAGGCCACATGGGCACTCCAGCACATATACCACATAATTTGTTTTGCAGGACAGGGCCTTGGTGATAGGAATATCAGTGGAACTGAAGGGGGTCTTGTAAGAGGTTACATTGATGCCATGTTGGCATGCTTCGCATGATTTACATTTATAGAAACCTATGCGCATGCTCAACCATGTTTCTTTTGTAGGACACTCCAAGTCATTTTGCACTAAGGTATCCCTCATAGAGGGTGCCCTGCTGTATGTGATACAGCCTTTTTGGGGAGGAGGTGGCCGATAATGGGATCCCCTGATATTATAGTCCAGTTTCTGTCTATGATGCTCTTGATGGATTTGCCCTGCTTACTATATCCAAAAATATACCTGAATGTGTCAACTGCACTTTTGTTAGCTGTATCGGGTTTGGCTGGATTTCTAAGGAAGATTTCCCTACTGGTTGCATTGCTTTTTTTGATTGCGGTGTCAATACAATTTTTGGAATATCCCCTTGCCAGAAATCTTTCTTTGCTAGCTCTTCTTTGTGCCTGTCCTAGATCCTCCTCAGTACTGCATATGCGCTTCAAACACAACATCTCCCTAAACGGGATGCTTTGAATTGAGTGTTTGGGGTGGGCACTACCAGCGTGTAGCCCCGAGTTGCCTGTGGTAGATTTTCTATGAAGTGTGGTATGCAGTTGTCCATTCTTAATGTAAACCTGCACATCCAAAAAGTTAACAGTTTCAGAAATGATGGAGGCGGTGAACTGTAAATTCAGGTTATTGACATTAAAATTTTGTTTAAATGTCTCAGCGCCAACTCTAGTACCTTGCCAGATCAAAAACAAAACATCAATATATCTGAGCCAAACTTTAACATTGTTGTTCAAATTTGTCTTGTAGTCCTTATGTAGAACGAGCTCCTCCTACCATCCCATATACATAGAGGCGTAGCTCGGGGAGAAGCTGGCCCCATAGCAACTCCACGTTGTTGCTGAAATAATGAGTTTTCAAAGATAAATACATTATTACACAGACAGAATTCCACCATATTTCCCAACATTGTATTATGTTGTTCAAAGTCCGGCCCTCTCTGTGCAAGGTAGTATCTTAATGCCTTTAGCCCATCCTGATGTCTGATGGATGTGTAGAGCTATGTGACATCTAACGTAATGAGTAGGTAGTCTTTTTACCATTGAATGTGCTGAGTTTTGGAGAGAAAGTCCCCAGTGTCCCTGATGTAAGAGAGTACCCCTTCACATGACCTTGAAGGAAAAAATCCACGTATTGCGAGGTTTTCTCTAAGAGGCTATTGTGGGCTGAGATATTCGGTCGGCCTGGGGCCTTGCGGGGATTCTTGTGAACTTTGGGTATAAAGTACATGATAGGAGTCACTGGGTTGTCGTTCTTCAAAAATTTATATTCATCTATTGTCAAAAGTCCGGAATTTTTCCATGCTACAAGCTTCATTCCATAGTTGTTGTATATTCTTTTTAGAATTTGTTGGTCACAGCAGTGGTAGCATTCTTTGTTGCTTAGTTGTGTCATGGCTTCCTCAATGTGGTCTTTTTTGTTCCAAAGTACAAGATTGCCTCCTTTGTCTGAACTGCGAATAATGATGTCTTTATGTTTTTCTTAGTTTGCTCATTACTTGGTGGTATTGTGTCTCTCGTTTATTGGTCATAGCCTTAGTTTTGGCATTCACGGCATAGTTAAGATTTTTGATGCTGGTCGTCACCTATATAGTTGTTTATATGTATATATATGTATATATATATGTATATATATATATATGTTCAACAAAATCCCCACAGGAGAAAAACAAGGAGCAGTCTGCGGTTTCCATACTCCAATTTATTGAGGCAGGTGTGTTTCAGCGGTTTTTGCCTTTTTCAATGCCATGATTTACATTAATTGCTATTGCCAACATTTTTAAACATTCCTGTACCATCTCTATTGATCAGTCAAAATGTGGTGAGAGGTGATGGGCTACCATATTCTGTAAATGTTCTTTTGATTCATGTCCGCCATCTTCACATTTCAAAATTAACGGAGTTCTCTAAGTGAGTTTGCCTGATATATATCAAAGGGAAAATATCAGAGTCAAAGGAGCCCCCGACCCTACAGGCTGGTGTCAGCATAATGGGTACAGAGCAACCCATCAATCATATGCAGAACAGAGACGCTGAAGGACAATTCCAGGATGCACAATATTTATTCCAAAGACCAGCAGAACATTTTGTTTCCTTTTCCTTACGTGTTTCGGCTTAGAATGCTGCCTTGATCACAGGTGAAAACAATTGTATTGCAAAGTGCATATGTGCGTGCTTAAAAAACATTCTGCCATGTGACCCTGTCCAAAATATATTTCCCATAGTGCACCATAAGTGCTCTCTCAATATTGCAAAGTAAATTCTTTATTAATGTCCTCTGTTTGTGGTTTCTTCTCTTTCAGTGCACTAAACATATTCAATCTTTATTTAGAAGCAGTCTGGTTACGTGTCGTAATTGCATGGTGCTATGTCATGTCAAGTCTTTGGATAATGCTAGTACTCTGAAAAGATCGAGAGGAAGGCTTCCTCTCAGAGTCCCTTGCTCACCTCTACATTTCACTGTATCTGGGAAATCCTCTTTATTCCATGTGGAGGCAAGCAGGTCATGCTCCCAAATTCAATCAAAGGGAAACTCTCCAATTTGAGTGAACCATCAAGCAGGGGTTGAGAAAAAGGGGAGTCAAAAATTTGCAATTTCCATGTTAATTCCAATAGGATTTTTAGATTACAACCCAAACTGCTCAACTGAAATACACCAAATTTGAAAAAAAAGGTAGCTATTGGTCCAGAGAGACCTTTTTGTATAATGGTATAAATTCATTCAGTAGTTTTGGAAATATTAAGGAACATCCCAATTTGTACATATAGGGATGCCGATACTCCAAGGAGTCCCCGTGCAGTCCCCATGCTCAAACCTGATTGGCTGCCAACACTTCAAACAAGGAATGTTGGCAGCCATCTTGGGACTTTCAGCCATGTCTTATCCCAAAATGGAAAAAAAGAGGAGGGGGCAGGGTAGGAATACCCTGATCCCCAAGGCCTCTTGGGGGGTCCCAGAGGGACTCCACCAGGGCAAAATAATATATATTTTTTAAAACAATTCGTCCAAAGTCTCACTAGAGCTACAGCTCCCACCAATTAAAGCACAGGCTCCCACATTTCTTTACTAATATGCCCACAGGTGGCACTTAAATGAGGGGCACACAGGCCCCCCTATGGGGCTTATAAATGCCACAGGGACCACCACCTCCCTTGGGCTTATGAGTTTTTAAAGGGACCCACTTGAACACCCTGGCTCCGGGAACCACCATCTCCCCTGGTCAACATTATAGAAATAAATCAGCGAGCTTCATGGACCCCCCATGTCCCAGGAACCACCACTTCCCCGGGGCTATTTAATATCTAATGGCGGCCACAGGAACCATCACCTTCCCAGGGCCAAATCATTATTGTTTAAATGAGACTGGGGCTGCATGGCCCTCTACCTGGCCATTCTTTGTCCCAATGACTGCTATTTCCATGGGGCAGGCTTTGTTTCAACAAAGGAGGGGGCTGTAGGCCCCCTCTTGGAGTCATAGATGGCCCTGGGGACCTTTAACCCCGAGGGCTAGCGTCTGCTATGTCCCGGGGTGCCCACCCATGGGACATCGCTGTTTGCTGTGGATTGGCAGGAGCTTTAACCGCTCCCACCAAGCCACAGAAGACACTCCGATTCCAGCAAGCAAGATCAGAGGTATGCTCTCACTTGCTGGAAGTGGAACATTTGTCTGTTTCCCTGCCCACTGTTAAGCGAGCAGGGAAAATATACCAATTGCTTGCTGACACAGGAAGCTGCATGTTTAGCAGCTCCCTGTGTCTGAAAGCAATACTGGCTCCCGCAGGAGACAGGGAGTCAGCAGGGACTGCAGGGCCCTTCAGGCTCCCCCAATGGTCCTGATAGGAACTGGATGTCCTGGGTTCACCCAAAGAAACTTGGACAGGCCCAGGGAGATGGGGTCCCTGGGATCAAAATCGGCCTAAGGAGGGGGGCCGTGTGCCCTCCTCCCCATTGCAAAATGGCCAGGCCCGATGGATTGAGTTCCCGGGGCTGAAATCAACTCAGATGGGGTGCTGCACGGTTCCACCTCCCCTATTATTATTATTTTTTAAAAGGCCAGGCCCCAGGGGATGGGGTCCCTGTGGCGAAAATTTGATGGGTGGGGGGAGGCCTCCCTTCACTAATGCTTTTTTTTGTAAAAAAAAAATGCAGGCCCCGGTGAAGTTGCTGGTAGCTACCTTTTTTCAACCACTCTGCAAAGTGTCCTCCTAGCACACAATTTGTTGGGGGAAGAAGTCACCATGTATACTGAGGTTCCCTGGGGGCCAGGTACCCCTCCTGTTAGCTCCAGTAAGTCCCACACAGCAGGATTGCAGAGGGGTCATCGGAAGCCAGTCCCCTTTCTCCACCACTCTGCAAACGCGCCTCCTGGTTCACTACTGGTTGGAGGATGTAGTCCCCTTCATTGCTGAGGGTCCTTGGGGGACAATAACTCCTTCTATTACCTCCAGTAAGCCCCACACAGTGGGATTGCTGAGAGCTCATGAGAGGCCCTGCCCCATTTCTCCAACACTCTGCAAATGTGCCCCCTGGTGCAGTACTGGTTGAGGGATGAAGTTCCCTTGGCTGATTAGTGTCCTTGGGGCCACCAACCCCTCCTCTTGCTTCCAGTAAGTCCCACATAGCAGGTTTGATGAGAACTCATCCGAGGCATTGCCCCCTTTCTCCACCACTCACCAAAGCCGCCTCCTGGTGCAGTACTGGGTGGGGGAGGAAATTCCCTTGGATGCTGAGAGTCCTTGGGGGGACCAATAACCCATCCTGCTGCCTCCAGGAAGTCCCACACAGCAGAGTTGCTGTAAGATCACTGGAGGCCCGCCCCCTCTCTACACCACTCTGCAAATGAACCTCCTGGAGCGCTAATTGTTAGGGATGGAGTCCCTTTGGATGCTAACGGCTCATGGGGGCCAAGAAGTCCTCCTGTTACCAGCAGTAAGTTCCACACGACGGTATTACTGAGAGCTGGTCAGAAGCCCAGTCCCCTTTCTCCACCATTCTTCAAACAAGCCTAGTAGTTAAAAAAACCTTAGAGGGGGGCGTGGCCAAGATGGCGACGGAGTGAGACGTGCTGATATCAGCTTTGCGTTGTAATAGCCCCCGGAGCAGTGAGCAATCGGCGCCCTCGCTGCCCGTGGTGAGTCTCGAGGCTGAGGGGCACGGCCGGGTGGCGGAGTTTTGCCTCCTGGAAGCGCTGTGGAGGTGGTGTCCTGCCGCGTGCACTGCGGCGTGGTGAGGCCTTTCGATCCCCAGCCTCGAGTGAGTGGAGCGGCCGGATATCGAGTGGTGCGGCGCGGGAGGCGGACAACAGCGAAGGGCCGTGTGCCGGAGAGGCCGCCGCTTTGATCATCCTCTCCCGGCGGCTGCCTCGGAGTGCTTCCCGGCGCATAGGGCGCTGCAGGGCGGCCGCTTCGGAGCTCGGCAGGGGGGAGCTGGTAGCGGCGGCCTGCGGGGGAGGCCTGGGCCCGCTGCCGCGCCGCCCCTCCCCCTTCTTGACAAGTGGCCTGATCTGGCGGCTGGAGTTGCCTTGCTGCAGGGAGCCCTCGAAGCTTTGAAGACCTGCCGGGGGCGCTTCCGGTGGTGTTGCCTCGCTGCCCTTCCCCCTTCGGTCGGTGGACCACGCTACTGCGGTGAAGCGGCGCCACAATGTCCACATCACAGCGTAAAGGAAAGCCCGGTAAGGATGCACCTCAGAGGGGGACCCAGCAGCCGGCGTCTCTTGGGCCCAGCGTATCACCTAAGCCAAAGGGCGATGAGGCTCCCGCAACTAAGGCCTTTATGATGGAACTTTTCACTTCCATTAAAGAGGACATCTCTGAACTCCACTCTCAGCTGGCTTCGGACCTTCGCGAGGTGAGGAGAGTTGTGGAAGGCATCGGAGAGCGGGTAGATACTCTGGAGGATCATGACCTGAGCGTGGCGAACGATGTGCACCAACTGCAGCAAGATGTGATCCGACTCACGGAACAGAACCTGGACCTCCAGGCACACGCGGAGGACTTGGAGAACCGTACCCACCGGAACAACATCCGCATCCGAGCTGTGCCATGGGACGGGGAAGCGGGTGATCTAAGGGAATATGTAGGAGCACTCTTCTTGCAGATCCTAAATGACGAGGACATGAGCGAAATCAGGATGGACAGGGTCCACGGGGTCGGTCTGCCTAGACGCTGAGGGGGCCCTCCCCCCGATATTTTGGTTTGCGTCCACGACTTCCAACTGAAGGAGCGCATTCTCCAGAAGGCACGGGAGACCCCATCTTTGCCATTCCGAGACCACTGCCCCCAGCTATTCCAGGACTTGGCGGCTTCGACACTCCAGAAGAGACGCGAGTTTCGCCCTGTAACCACCTTTTTACGGGAACAAAATGTACCCTACTCCTGGGGCCACCCCTTTCGCCTCATCTTCGGGTGGCAGAACAGATTGGTACAGGTCCGGTCTCTTAAGGGGCGAGGGACATCCTGGGCCTTGACGATGCAGCCCCCTCCCCGGGTGACAGGGGCTCCCCATCGAGGCGGAGACGGCGTCCTGGCAGAGTGGGGCGGGAGACGGAACTGAGGAGGCCTGATCGTACGACCAGCTTGCAGGAGCGGGGGGCAGCGGTTGCATCTGTCGCATCTGTAACGGTCCTGTCATCAAAGGTTAGCTCCGGGGCAGCTTGAGCCTTGCAGCAGAGCTTGCACTGCGCCAGAGGGGCCCTTCTCCATCAGGTACTGTGGGTAATTTTGTACTTTTAGGAAGACACCCCGGTCCGGCCCTCGGAGGGCACACCTCCTGGTGCCCTTTCCCCCTTCTCTTGGGGGCGACTACAAATGTTCACACATGGGGACTGTTATGTTCGCCATTACTGTTTGTTTTATTTCTTTCCATTGCTTACAATTTGATGGGGATCCTTGCAGTTTTTTGGGTGGGGTGGGGTCCGGGAGGGTATGTTGAGGGAGTGGGGGGGGACATGGGGAAGGTGGTGGGGCTGCACTAGGGGGTGGTGGTGACCGGAATGCGTGGTTTGATGTGACTGTTGCTTCTGAATTTGTGCTATGTATGTGTTCTGTTAGCTTGGACCTCGGCCGTGGTGTTAGCTATGCTCCTAGTTCTGATGGAGCCGCTCTGGTGCTGCTGTTGGCAAGGTCTCCGGTGAGGCCTGGGGATTGGATCTGGAGGTTGTTCAAGTGGGGGATGTGGCGCACCAGCGGGAAGGGATGTGGGGATGGGGAGCAGGGGGGGGTTCGGTCATGGGAGGTGGGAGGAACGATGGGGCCCATTGACAAGGTGGGGGAAGCGAGAGTGGAATCAATGTGTTGCAATGCCACTTAGTATTGGTACTTGGAATGTGAAAGGTTTGAACTCCCCGCAGAAGAGCCAGGAAATTTGGAAATACCTGAATGATCATCAACTGGATGTGGTGGGCCTCCAGGAGACCCATTTGGCGCGCAAGGATGAGCTTCGCCTCCGGCACAGACATTTCCCCCTCATTTACAGGTCCTCTGCCTCCACGAAACACAGGGGGGTGGCCCTTTTGTTCCTTGCCTCCCTTCACTTTCAGCCTATTGGGGTGAGTTGCGATAAGGAAGGCCGCTGGTTGATGGTCAAGGGGATGCTGCACGGTAGGCTGTGCACTTTTGTGGTGGTGTATGTCCCCAATGCGGGACAAAATAGCTTTCTCCAGGATCTGCTACATAGAGTTGGGAACTTTGTTGAGGGTCACTTGTTTCTTCTGGGAGACTTTAATTTGGTTTGGAACAGGGACCTGGATAGCTCCCGTACTCAGAGATCTGATGCCGGTCTGTTCTCTACTGAAACGCAACGGTTTGTGGGTGAATTGGGCTTGATTGATGGCTGGCATTCTCTGCACCCCCAGTCCCGGGATTACACCTTCTTCTCTCATGTCCACCATTCCTATTCCCGCCTAGATCACATTTTTTTGAGCCAAGCCCTCAGGGGAGATGTCCGCGACTCCAGCATTTTTCCACTCTCTGTGTCTGATCATAGCTTGTTAGTCCTCGGGTTACATTGGTCGGCGAAAGGTGACGCCTACGCAAATGGTACTTCCCAGCCGCGCTAGTCCGAGACGACACATCATGTAGGGAGCTGCGGAAGGCCATTCGGGACTTCCTGACCCTCTATCCCGTTTCGGATACGTCCGTATTCACGACCTGGGACGCATGCAAAGCTTCACTGCGGGGCACCTGCCTAGCTCTCAACGCTAACCTTAACAAACTGAGGAGGAGGGAGCGGGAAGGGTTGGAGGCGGAGCTCGCCACTTTGGAACAGGCGCACAAATTAAACCCGTCTAGACTGACCCTTCGCCCGCTGACAGCGGTCAGGGGAAAACTGAAGGCCCACTACAATAACCGAGCAGAGTTCACCCTGCTGAGGCTACGGCACCTCTCGTACTCTCAGGGGAACAAAGTGGGAATGCACTTAGCCCGCCAACTTTGGGACAAGAGAGAGAGGGATTACATCGGGGGTATCCGGGATTCGACAGGGGACCTGCAACACCGGGATGAGGATTCTGGTGGCATGGTCCCAGCAACTCTCAGAAAAACACTGGCTACACATGGACAGGAGTGTCGCAGGGAGGTCCATTTGGGACCTGGCTTGGAAACCTAAGGTAGATAGGCCCAAGAACGCTTACATCAGTACACCCACTGGCACTGTCCTGAAAGTCTGGGACACAGTCTCTAGTGATGATCGCTGGACTACGTTTCCATCCCCCTTTACACCGATACACTTCAACCCGGCCTTCCCGCCGGCGATGCAGGAAGGCCCCTTTCAACTGTGGAGAGAGGGGGGCTATAGGGCCCTTACACACTTGTTCCATGGATCCGCGCCGCTCACTTTTGCTAACTGTATGAGGGACTATGGGGTCCCGGCCTCTGAGCGGTTTCACCACATCCAGCTCCTCCACTGGGCTACCTCATCTGGGGTTGGCGACGCAGCCACAAGACCTCCATCCCCATTTGAGGCCTTCATCCTGCGAACCAACACCATGAAAGGTGCTATTTCCTTCCTTTATTATCTGCTGCTTACCACTGCTGTGGCACCCCGTCCCCGTTATATGGGGCACTGGGAGGAACTTCTCGGGAGGGACATTGCAGATGAGGAGTGGTCGGGCCTCTGGCGAGACATTACGGCGCACAACCACTCAGTAGATCTGCGGGAGGCCCATCTTAAGACCCTTATGGATTGGTACTTGTACCCGTCCAAGTTACATCGCATATTTCCGGCCTCCTCGGACCGATGTTGGAGGGGCTGTGGTCTGTTAGGAGACTTCCGCCACATCTGGTGGGATTGCCCGGTCATCCGCCCATACTGGGAAGAGATTTTGTCCCATATCAAAGAAATTCTCGGCTACCCGATAGCTGACTCCATGGCCCAAGTCCTGCTAGGTCTCCGGGACCCAGTTCTCGAACATCAAACCAGAGCTGACAAACAGATCTTGTGGCACTGTCTTGGAGCTACCAAACTCACCCTGGCAGCAGCCTGGAAGAAACCAGATGCCCCGGCAATATCCCTGTGGCACGCGAGACTGTGGAGATTACTGAGCGTTGAACGAGTGGCGGACATCTTTCTAGGCAACTTCAAAAATTTCCTGTTTCGATGGGGTCCCTTGGTCCGCTTTCTCTCACGGGGCTTACCATCTGCAGTCTGCCCATCCTCAGTACGCGCGCTCCACCTCTTTCAGATATAACCGCGGTCATATGAATGCATGAATGAATGCATATGGTTGTCACCACCACCTGGGGGTGGGTAGGGAGGGGGGTTGGGTAGGGTAATGTGGTTACGTTAATTGTTGCGACGCCCACAGGGCACTTGGAGGCCTCGAAAATCTTCTGCACTGAATCACTCGCCTTGGTTCCACTACCCCTTCTTCGCAGGGCTTCTACCCCTCCGGGATTCTGGAGGGTGATTGACTTTGAGTACCTGTCTTACTGCCCTCAGGGACTGATCCTTCGAACTGCAGTGTGGTAACTCTCTATAACGCCTTGCCTATGCTTTATGCCTCTTCAAATACCCCCTGTGTGGGAAGCACTGCAGGACTGTCGCTTGTTTTATTTTCTCTGTTTTTCTCCATAAAATACAAAATAAAAAATTTTACAAAAAAAAAACCTTAGAAATTCTCTTAAAATGCCAAAGGTTACACGGACATCATAGTTAGGAAATCGCTTTTTAAAAAACATAGAAATTCACTGAAAAAACAAAAGGTTACATGGACGTTATAGTTAGGAAATAAAATCATAAAAACCATGGAAATTCACAGAAAAAACCCCAAAGAATACAGGGACATCACCGGGAGGAGAGCTGGATACCAGTAGGTGATGTGGCAGAAAGCGCACCTTGACGAAGGTTTGACTACAGGGGCTTTCCCTTTATCCCCCCTCCCAGGGTGAAGGCCATGGGGTACAGAGGACCCCCAGGTAGTTGAGAGTGACAAAGGTCACCGCACCTTTCTGAATTCTTAAACCACAGTGTTGGTAAAAGTGAAGCCCTATTATAAATATAGAGATAGGTCCTGATGAATACCTTGTACCACTGTTGACACTAGGCAGTACATGTTGACCCAATTCCTCATGGCAAGGGGTTACTAACCTTCCCCATGTCGCTGTTCACTTGTTTTTAGACACCATACGGTTACCTACTTCATTAAAATTAAGTAGGGCAAATGTAATGTTTTTTTAATCTCACTCACTCACTTTGGGCCCCCACTTAGCTTAGAAGTCCATTCCTGTCGCCAGGTGTATGCCCACTCTCTATCAAACCTAGTTTTTAGAGGGTGAGGACGGCCGATGATGAAGCATGACACCAGGTGGTGTGTGAGACCAGTCCTAAACTTTTTGTGAGATGCCTATACTCACATACACATAACCCACTAGAGCACGATTTAGGTCATTCGACTGGGAGCGGCCCCATTTGTGTAGAACAGTTTATCTTGGAGGCTGGCCAGCTCCCAATGCCCTTTTTTGCCTCTAGTTCCCCTCCCTAGCACAGTCTGGGGCTAGTGTGGTTCGACGTTATAGTTAGTCTCAGACAAAACCATTGAAATTCAGCAGTTATAGTTACCTTAGCTAACTATAACTTATGCCCCCGCAATGCACTGCTTATGACCACCCAATTTACATCACTCAGATATGGCGACATTTTTGAGAAAAGTTTGTGAAGATTCCCGCCACGGCGCCAAAGTTATAAGGAAATCAAAAAACGCTTTTCCGATGGAAACTAGGGGTCTGATTTAGATCTTGGTGGATTGGATACTCTGTCATAAATGTGACGGCTAATCCATCCGCCATGTTACAAGTGCCATAGGATATAATGAGCTCGTAATTAGCCCTGGGCGGAGCTGGCATAGTACCTCTATGCGTAGCTCCACGGAGTTTGGAAAAATCCCTTCCTGCTCCCAAATGCTTTAAAAAGGTATGAATAAGGCACTTACCTGTTTTTCTGATGCCTGCTGTGCCTCGCCACTCTCCTTCCTGCTCCTCTCGCATCCTCGACGTCCTTCTTAAAAAAGAAAACACTATGTTGTAAGGCTTGCACGTGCACACTTGCAAGATGTACAACATAGTGTTTTTTTTAAGAAGGACATCAAGGACGTGAGAGGAGCAGGAAGGAGAGCGTTGAGGCATGGGAGGCTGCAGACATGCATGTAAGTGCCTTATTTATACCTTTTTAAAGCATTTGGGAGGGAGGAGGGAATGGCTAACTCTGCTCCGCCACGGAGGCAGAGTTTTGCCTACCTCTAACGCAGAGTTCGCAAATCTCTGCAAACTCCGCTGCCAGAACGGAGTTACCCACCCAGGGTTCTTTGTAATATGGCAGACAGGATGTCCGTCACATCTAAATCAGGCCCTTAGTCCTAAATATAACACCCTACAGTGATGTCATTTGAGATGTCATCAGTGATGTCACTGACCATGTCATGAATGATCTAATATGTGACATCATCAGCAGTGGATTGCGGGTGCGCGAAATATAGTTAGTACAACTAACTATATAGGAGCAATTTCATTGGTTTTGTATGAGTAAAATGTCCAGCTAACTATAACACCACTAAAACTTAGAGTTTTTTGAGTGAATTTCAAAGGTTTTTTAAAAACGAATTCCTAACTATATAACTCCTGAAACCTATGGTTTTTTCAGTGAATTTCAAAGGTTTTTTTAAATGCTAATTCCTAACTATATAAGGCCTGAAACCTATGTTTTTTTCAGTGAATTTCAAAGGTTTTTTAAATGCTGATTACTAACTATATAAGGCCTGAAACCTATGGTTTTTTCAGTGAATTTCAAAGGTTTTTTAAATGCTAATTCCTAACTATATAAGGCCTGAAACCTATGGGTTTTTCAGTGAATTTCAAAGGTTTTTTAAATGCTAATTCCTAACTATATAAGGCCTGAAACCTATGGTTTTTTCAGTGTTTAAAAAAAAAATTGATTGGTTAACTGGCCTATTAAGTGTATCTTAGGGAATACATATATTAGCGAGTAATGTTTAAATATTTAAATATATGCATGAGTGATGTAATATGTGATGTCATCAGCAGTGCATTGCAGACGTGCAAGTTATAGTGAGTCCAACTAACTATAACGTGGGAATTTCAATGGTTTTATGCGAGTAAAATTTCCAGCTAACTATAACTGGTGTGAAACCTATGGTTTTTTCAGTGAATTTCAAAGGTTTTTTAAATATTAATTCCTAACTATAACTGGTGTGTAACCTAAGGTTTTTTCAGTGAATATATATATATATATAAAATTTTTATGGCAAAATGAAACCCCTCATTTTGTTCCTTTTCAAATTAAATGTATTAAGTGTTACCACTTTATTCCAATCAAGATGACTTCAGGTGTGCCATACTTTTGTCATAAGTAAGACTGTTAGCGTTCTAGTTGTTCTTTAGAACACTCTGGGACATTCTGTCATTGGGCTATAGTTGGGCTACATCTGGCTGATATTTGGGCAACATTTGGGCTCTTTTGTCTCTGGTGGCCATCTTGGGAGACTGCATATCAGAATTGTTTTAATGAAATATAAAAGGATTTGAGAAGTCACTCAAAATGTGCCTGTACTTTTGTGAAAAGTAAGACTGTTAGCGTTCTAGTTGTTCTGTAGAACACTCTGGGACATTCTGTCATTGGGCTATAGTTGGGCTACATCTGGCTGATATTTGGGCTACATTTGGGTTTTTTGTCTCTGGTGGCCATCTTTGGGCTACATTGGGCTACATTTGGGCTCTAACATATATATAGCCCAATATATATTTTTTCAAAGTTAATTTTCGTAAAAACCACTGGAGCACATATCTGGAGACATAGCAAAGGCACATCGGGCTACCAGTCCCTACAATTTTGCCAAGTTTGGTGGAAAACCATTCAGCCGTTCGGGCTAAAAGTGAGTCCAACCGCCCTATGGAAATTAACATGGGGAAAACACATTTTGGGACCCCCCTTTTATCTCGGCCCCACCTTGAGGAATCCCCCCAAACTTTCAGGGAAGGAGCGGAGCGCCGCGAGGCAAAGTTAAGGAAAATTTGAGGAAGATTCCTCAACGGGCGCCAAAGTTATTCCCAATAGAAAGTTGCGATTTCCCTATGGAAAACAATCCTAACTATATATACCTACTGGCTATCGCCAGTAGGTAATATAAAAGTTCTATGGCAAAATGAAACCCCTCATTTTGTTCCTTTTCAAATTAAATGTATTAAGTGTTACCACTTTATTCCAATCAAGATGACTTCAGGTGTGCCATACTTTTGTCATAAGTAAGACTGTTAGCGTTCTAGTTGTTCTTTAGAACACTCTGGGACATTCTGACATTGGGCTATAGTTGGGCTACATCTGGCTGATATTTGGGCTACATTTGGGCTCTTTTGTCTCTGGTGGCCATCTTGGGAGACTGCATATCAGAATTTTTTTAATGAAATATAAGAGGATTTGAGAAGTCACTCAAAATGTGCCCTAATTTTTCTTTCTTCAGCGCTAATCATAATTTCTATGGCAAAATGAACCCCCTCATTTTGTTCCTTTGCAAATTAAATGTTTTAAGTGTTAACACTTTATTCCAATCAAGATGACTTCAGGTGTGCCATACTTTTGTCATAAGTAAGACTGTTAGCGCTGTAGTTGTTCTTTAGAACACTCTGGGACATTCTATCATTGGGCTATAGTTGGGCTACATCTGGCTGATATTTGGGCTACATTTGTTTTTTTTGTCTCTGGTGGCCATCTTTGGGCTACATTGGGCTACATTGGGCTACATTGGGCTACATTGGGCTACATTTGGGCTCTAACATATATATAGCCCAATGTAGCCCAATATATATTTTTTCAAAGTTAATTTTCGTAAAAACCACTGGAGCACATATCTTGAGACATAACAAAGGCACATCGGGCTACCAGTCCCTACAATTTTGCCAAGTTTGGTGGAAAACCATTCAGCCGTTCGGGCTAAAAGTGAGTCCCCAACCGCCCTATGGAAATTAACATGGGGAAAACACGTTTTGGGACCCCCTTTTATCTCGGCCCCCGCTTGACGAATCCCCCCCAAACTCTCAGGGAAGGAGCGGAGCGCCGCGAGGCAACGTTAAGGAAAATTTCAGGAAGATTCCTCAACCGGCGCCAAAGTTATTTCCAATAGAATGTTGCGATTTCCCTATGGAAAACAATCCTAAATATATATACCTACTGGCTATCGCCAGTAGGTAATATATATATATATATATATATATATATATATATATATATATATATATATATATATATCACTGCTCCACAAGCACCAAATACCGAGTCACTCTCCTGACGGGTGCCGTCACGCGTTGGTGCAAACGCGCAATATCTTGTTGCTCAAGTTTTTCCCCGTTACAGGGACACAAACGACAGCACTCACGGGATGCTTCCAGTAAGCAGTATATATTAGCCTCACCGTAGCTGTATTGATTAAATGTGGGGTTATAATGTGATGCCATTTTGGCAATTGATTAAATTTTTGATGTTTTGGGTTATTTGATAAGAATTTGTACAACAATGGAGGAAACGTTGATAGCAGGAACATTAGGCAACCGGAGGGTTGCCATTGCCGATCCACGGCAAGATTTCACAGACCAATATGGGTTCATGAGGATATGTTTTGAGCACGAGCATTAAGTGCATGACATTATAGTCATTAAGTTCATATTGTTTTGATACACAAAGACAATGTTTAAAGATGGCGCCCACAAGTTAGAGGGTCGCATCAGTCCTGTTTCTGTTTCCATGATTGTAGTTACAAAGGACGCCCCGTTGTAATGCGCGGGTTGACACAGAAGAAGGGAATCACCGAAACGCGTCTGTTTTGCTGTTAAAAAATAAATATATACTGCTTACTGGAAGCATCCCGTGAGTGCTGTCGTTTGTGTCCCTGTAACGGGGAAAAACTTGAGCAACAATATATATATATATATATATATATATATATATATATATATATAGATATATATATATATATATATATATATATATATATATATATATATATATATATAGATATATATATATATATATTCACTCAAAAAACTATAAGTTTTAGCTGTGCTATAGTTTGGCTGGACATTTTTCTCATACAAAACCAATGAAATTGCTCCTATATAGTTAGTTGTACTAACTATATTTCGCGCACCCGCAATCCACTGCTGATGATGTCACATATTAGATCATTCATGACATGGTCAGTGACATCACTGATGACATCTCAAATGACATCACTGATGACATCATCCAGTGAATGTGGTTTGCTTCGTTATTTAAATATGCATTATATATATAGCAATTTACATTGAAGAATGAGTGGATATATATAAATAAATACTTGGATGGAGGATTTAGTAGCAGTGAAATTGACTGTTTACTTGGCCAATTTATAATGTCTCACTAAATATAGTGGATAGTGACTAAACTGTGTGAATATCTGTATCACTTTGTCAGTTGTTGTGTAAACTGATTCTACAGTTGGTTACTAGCTATGTGAAAGTCTATATTAGTTATTGATTAGTTAACTGAGTATTTGTATGGGAGTGTGAAAGTGTGTGTGGTTCGTTGAGGGGTGTGTGACTGTCCAAAGATGTGTGAATAGTTGATTCAGTAGATATATGAAGTTAAAACTACATGTTCTAACAGTTTGTGTGAGGGAATCTCTTTATGGGTGTGGTGATGAGCAAATATATTTCTCAAAGGTACAGGTCCAACAAACTAGAAAAATAAAAGGCAGTGTATGTGTCAGTTGTTGTATATAAATAAGTATACATAAGACACAATGATTGTGTGAGTGACTGTATGGATAACTGTATACTTGTAATAATGATTTTATAATTCACTAAGTATGACTTACTATCTAAATGAATAGAAGAAGTGGTGTTTGTATAAGTGTTTTGCTAAGTAAATATGTAAGTATGATCCATTGTTTGCATAAGTGAGTAGGATGACTTCATATGTGAATAGGATGCGTGCTGTTGTTTAATGTCGATATAGATGTATAAGTATTTTTGATAGTGTTCTATTGTTCATTGACAGCATGTATGAGTGAATCCATAGGTAAGTGATTAGATGTGTGTATACATCTATGAATCACTGAGTGGATTTTTAGATACTTGTATTGCTGTGACAATGGATTTAAATATGATACTCTGTATTTTACAAACAGTGATGAAAAATTGTAATAGTGTATGAAAAGGTGTATGTGATTGTCACGTGGATGATGTCATTAGTGATGTCATCAGTGATGTCATTTGAGATGTCATCAGTGATGTCACTGACCATGTCATGAATGATCTAATATGTGACATCATCAGCAGTGGATTGTGGGTGCGCGAAATATAGTTAGTACAACTAACTATATAGGAGCAATTTCATTGGTTTTGTATGAGTAAAATGTCCAGCTAACTATAACACCACTAAAACTTATAGTTTTTTGAGTGAATCTCAAAGGTTTTTTAAAAACTAATTCCTAACTATATAACTCCTGAAACCTATGGTTTTTTCAGTGAATTTCAAAGGTTTTTTTAAATGCTAATTCCTAACTATATAAGGCCTGAAACCTATGGTTTTTTCAGTGAATATCAAAGGTTTTTTAAATGCTGATTCCTAACTATATAAGGCCTGAAACCTATGGTTTTTCCAGTGAATTTCAAAGGTTTTTTAAAAGCTAATTCCTAACTATATAAGGCCTGAAACCTATGGTTTTTTCAGTGAATTTCAAAGGTTTTTTGAATGCTAATTCCTAACTATATAAGGACTGAAACCTATGGTTTTTTCAGTGTTTAAAAAAAAAATTTGATTGGTTAACTGGCTTATTAAGTGTATCTTAGTGAATACATATATTAGCGAGTAATGTTTAAATATTTTAATATATGCATGAGTGATGTAATATGTGACGTCATCAGCAGTGCATTGCAGACGTGCAAGTTATAGTGAGTCCAACTAACTATAACGTGGGAATCTCAATGGTTTTATGCGAGTAAAATTTCCAGCTAACTATAACTGGTGTGAAACCTATGGTTTTTTCAGTGAATTTCAAAGGTTTTTTAAATGCTAATTCCTAACTATAACTGGTGTGTAACCTATGGTTTTTTCAGTGAATATATATATATATATATATATATATATATATATATATATATATATATATATATATATATATATATATATATATATATATATATATATAAAATTTCTATGGCAAAATGAAACCCCTCATTTTGTTCCTTTTCAAATTAAATGTATTAAGTGTTACCACTTTATTCCAATCAAGATGACTTCAGGTGTGCCATACTTTTGTCATAAGTAAGACTGTTAGCGTTCTAGTTGTTCTTTAGAACACTCTGGGACATTCTGTTATTGGGCTATAGTTGGGCTACATCTGGCTGATATTTGGGCTACATTTGGGCTCTTTTGTCTCTGGTGGCCATCTTGGGAGACTGCATATCAGAATTGTTTTAATGAAATATAAGAGGATTTGAGAAGTCACTCAAAATGTGCCCTAATTTTTCTTTCTTCAGCACTAATCATAATTTCTATGGCAAAATGAACCCCCTCATTTCGTTCCTTTGCAAATTAAATGTTTTAAGTGTTAACACTTTATTCCAATCAAGATGACTTCAGGTGTGCCATACTTTTGTCATAAGTAAGACTGTTAGCGCTGTAGTTGTTCTTTAGAACACTCTGGGACATTCTGTCATTGGGCTATAGTTGGGCTACATCTGGCTGATATTTGGGCTACATTTGTTTTTTTTTGTCTCTGGTGGCCATCTTTGGGCTACATTGGGCTACATTGGGCTACATTGGGCTACATCGGGCTACATTTGGGCTCTAACATATATATAGCCCAATGTAGCCCAATATATATTTTTTCAAAGTTAATTTTCGTAAAAACCACTGGAGCACATATCTTGAGACATAGCAAAGGCACATCGGGCTACCAGTCCCTACAATTTTGCCAAGTTTGGTGGAAAACCATTCAGCCGTTCGGGCTAAAAGTGAGTCCAACCGCCCTATGGAAATTAACATGGGGAAAACACGTTTTGGGACCCCCCTTTTATCTCGGCCTCCGCTTGACGAATCCCCCCCAAACTTTCAGGGAAGGAGCGGAGCGCCGCGAGGCAACGTTAAGGAAAATTTCAGGAAGATTCCTCAACCGGCGCCAAAGTTATTTCCAATAGAATGTTGCGATTTCCCTATGGAAAACAATCATAACTATATATACCTACTGGCTATCGCCAGTAGGTAATATATATATATATATATATATATATATATATTACGAACACCGGAATCCCTCAATCCTCGGGATACACCATTAACGAGAAAAAAAAAAAAATAAAAAATAAAAAATATATATATATATATATATATATATATATTGTTCATCAAAAGTGCCCCAAAGCAACGGAAGCGCACACGACTTTCAAAAGAAACCATCCGGTTTATTTTCAGGAAAACAAGCTACAGCATTCATGTAGAATTCCTATCCGACGCGTTTCGAGGCTCCTGCCTCTTAATCATGGATTATCAACATGTACTGCGCAGATCGCTCTGACAGCCTGCTCATTTAAATACCCCCAGTGGGTCTCATTGGTTGCATGAGTCTCTCAATGCAGGCTGGAACTTGATCTTGACTTCAAGTTCCAGTTCCAGTTCCGTTGCTTTGGGGCACTTTTGATGAACAATATTGCACGGCAGCCCGGCCGTGGTAAGCTGCACCATCTCCAACACTGCGAGTGAGAGGCTGCGAGTTGGAACTTTGCCCTAACTCACATTACAGCACTTCAAAAGCGGAAAAATAATTACTTGCTCAGCACCATGACCTACGAAGGTAACAATATATATTTTAATATCATGCACCTAGCAGAGCCCACGAATGATGAAATTGAACTCTGATCTTGACTTCAAGTTCCAGCCTGCATTGAGAGACTCACGTAACCAATGAGACCCACTGGGGGTATTTAAATGAGCAGGCTGTCAGAGCGATCTGCGCAGTACATGTTGATAATCCATGATTAAGAGGCAGGAGCCTCGAAACGCGTCGGGTAGGAATTCTACATGAATGCTGTAGCTTGCTTTCCTGGAAATAAACCGGATGGTTTCTTTTGAAAGTCGTGTGCGCTTCCGTTGCTTTGGGGCACTTTTGATGAAGAATATATATATATATATATATAGCACAATTCTTCTGAACCTCCACTGCTGTGGCGAAAAGAAGAAACGGACCCCACGGCTTCAGGCAAGGCAATGATTTATTTACTACCTTCCAAGCGACGCGTTTCGAGTATAGCAGTACTCTTGATCACACACCTCATTTACGTGTCAGCTCTCTTTTTGAATGCTTTTTTTCTTGACCCCTCCTGTGAGTTACACCTCCTGTAGTGAGCCACATGACTCAAACCATAAACATAGAAATGGTACTTAAAACATTTCTGTTCTCCAGACGAAAAACGAGCAAATAATACATTGCACTTTAGCTCACCGAAAAATTCATCATTTGGTGAATAAAATATTTAGTGATTGATAGTTTTGGTAATTCAGAAATTAATCATAACTGCATGAATGCAGATAATCAAACATATGTAAAGTTACTAGTGCTATACATGCATAAATGCATTGCTCTCATATATTGACCGTATACATCCCAATAAATAACCTATATACAATTTACAATTCGCGGAATTGTATACCATTCATTGTAACACGTCATCAGAGCATACGTTATCACTATACATCATAACTCATTGGTGATCTCTAAAAAAAGTTTACCCAATTATGAAATCACCATGGCTATAATTTATTTCTGGCCAAACTACCTCTAGTCTATATGTTGTCAATTTAAGTTCATCTTTCAAATATCGTTACTGGCATGCTAATAATAATAATATGAAAATGGAGCGTCAATGTGTATTTTAAAAATAAGTGTTATCAAACCATGATACCCTTAAACTTATGTCCTGCGTGATCAAACCAAATTTTATGAATTTCACCTATCCAGAATGTTAAGACCTATTTACACTTATCCTCACTTAACATGGGTGTATGTACATATATATACATGTGTATTTAATGAATGATAAAAAGAAAAAATATATATAAAAGAAAAGAGAAGAAAAGAAAAGAAAAGGAAATTTTTTTGTTATATATATGAATATATACAATGTTCATTATCGGTAGGGTTTTTTTTATATATGTTTGTTATATTTTATTTTTTATATATGTTTGTTTGTGATGTGTACCTATACTTAGTGTACACCTTCAAATCTTGTTTTTTCCCCTACTCTTACATAACTCAGCTCGATGGGTATCAATACTATTAAATTGTTCATGTAACTCATCGACAAGCATCAATCTAATCCGGACAATCAAAATTCTGGAATAGATCTGAAACCCAGTACCCAGGAAAGTTTAGGAATGCTGTATTACAAATTGCTACAGAATTTTACTACAGAATTTCATAAGAAATTGTGAAGGTCTTCCGTCGTATTCAATCCATGTGGGTGTTTACTGTCAAGTTCAACTATATATTTAGTTTCCATCCTCCTTAATAACTATTCCCTGTCTCCACCTCTTCTGAGGGGGGCAACTGCGTCGATTACATAATAGGTAAGGCACGACAAATCTTTGCTGTGTTTCATTTGGAAGTGGCGTGCCACTGGATAGGCCCCGTCGTTGTTGACGATTGCCCTGAGATGCTGCAATATCCTGACATGCACCTGCAGCTTTGTACTACCCACATAGCTCAAACCGCAGGTGCACGTCAGGACATATACAGCATACTCAGTCCGACAATTGTAATTTCCTTTAATGGCAGTTTTGACACTGGAAAAAGGAGTTTCAAAATGTGTAGTATTGATACCGAATTTGCATGCCCGGCAGGTGGAACATTTGTAGAATCCTTTTTTGCTTAGCCAGGTACTGCCACTACCTAGCTCCGGACTAGCTTTCACTAACCTGCTGTGCATACTATTTGCTCTCCTAAAAGTTATGGTGGGATTTTCGGGGATTCTGTTACTCAACACACCATCTGTTTTCATGATCGGCCAATTCTTTTTTATGATGGATTTAATTATTCGCTCCTGCTTATTGTAAGATATTATCAATCGTTGAGTTTCATTATTATCCATCACCTCCAGTAATTTGGGTGCTAACAAAGATTCCCTAGATTTCTCCTCGGTTTTCAATAAGGCCCTTGATAATGTGGAGTCACTGTAACCCCTGGTTTTCAATCGCTTCACCATTTGTTTGGCTCCCAATTCAAAATTTTCAGGGGTACTGCATATTCTTTTCAAACGCAGTAATTCCCCAAGTGGGATGCTTTCAATTACATGTTTAGGATGCCCACTGCTTGCATGTAAAATACTGTTGACGGCAGTGGGTTTGATAAAAAGTGATGTGGCAATGGTGTTATTTTCAATTTTAATCTGTACATCCTGAAATTCAGCTATATCACTACTTATATTGAAAGTAAAGAAAAGATTGTACTGATTATTATTGAGTGCATTCACAAAAATACGAGCACTTGCTGCAACTCCCTCCCACACACAAAATACGTCATCAATAAAACGCATCCAATATTTGACCTTATTAAAACCTGGGGTGTTGCTGAGATCCTGCTCCTCCCACCAGCCAACGTGTAAACACGCATAGCTGGGGGAGAAGCAGGATACCATCGCCACACCCCTGATCTGCTTCCAGATCTCCTTGTCAAATGTGAAAAAATTATTATGTAAACACCAATTTACCAGATCACATAGCATTTTGTTGTAGCCATAGTACTCACAGGATCTAAGTCCCAAAACGTGTTTGATGGCTTCTACTCCTTTGGACTGCTCAAAGCACGTGTATAATGACTCTATGTCCAATGTTATGATACACCAGTTGTCTTGCCACTGAATTTGGTTCAATTTGTTCAAAAAGTCACCAGTATCTTTGATATAACTTGGCAAATTTTTCACTAGATCCTATAAATAAAAATCAATGTAGCGGGACATATTCTAACTTACACTTTTGATGACAGAAATTATCGGTCTGCCAGGTGTAGGACATTTCATTTTGTGCACTTTAGGTATTAAATACAAATGAGGCATTACCGGGTTTTCCTACAGTCGCCAGTAGGTATTTATAGTTAGGACCTAGTTTCCATAGGAAATCCACAGCATTCTATTTGGAATAACTTTGGCGCCGGTCGACAAATCTTCGCGAAATTCTCTAAGAAGATGGGGCGCCCCGCTCCGCTCCTATCCTGAAAGTGTCAGGGTGATTTGTCAAGTGGGGGCTGAGAAAAAAGGGGGTCCCAAAACATGTTTTCCCCAAGCAATTTTCCATAGGGACCTTCAGACACGGCTACAGCCTGAACTGCTGAACGGAATTACACCAAATTTGGCAAAAAGGTAGAGTTTGATTCGCAGATCACGCTTTTTGTTAAATAGTGTAAATCCGTTCAGTAGTTCTTGAGAAAATCAAAAGTAAAATCATAAATATATCTTTAGACTAAGTACCGTACGCGTATGGTACGCGTACCCTCCCGAGCACAAGCTTATTGCTAATTGGGTGTCAACACTCAAAACCAGGAAGTGTTGGCAGCCATCTTGTGCCTTGGTAGAACCGAGGCACAAGGAAACAGAAAAAAAACGCGAAAAACAAGAAAAGGGGACAGGGTAGAAACACCCTGACCCCCTAGGCCTGCTTAGGGGGTCCCACAAGGACTGCCACCCCCCGGGGCTTTAATATGAAGTATGCAGGGGAGCTCACGGCCCCCCGCAGCCCCGGGGAACGCCACCCCCGGGGCTTCTTTTTAAAATAAAAACCTGTGTGAGGGGGCTCAACCCCCCCACACGCCCCGGGGACCGCCACCTCCACCTCCCCGGGGCACTACATATTTAAATTGGGGGGTCCGTGATGGACCCCCCAGCCCCGGGGACCACCACCCCTAGGGCTTTTAAATGTTGGGAGGGGGGGCGCGCGGCCCCCCTCCTGGAGCCTTGTGGTGGCCCTGGGGACCGCCACCCCTCAGGGCCAGCTCCTGCAGTGTCCCGGGGTGCCACCCCGGGGCACTGCTGTTTGGTATGGTAGATCTGGAGCCTCACGGCTCCTGCCCTACCATAGCAAACTGCTTTGGTTTTTGAAAGAGAGAGCAGGAAACCTGCTCTCTCTTACAAACACCAAAGCCGATTGCTTTTTTGCATGGGGAGCAGCATGTTAGCTGCTCACCATGCAGAAAAGCAATTCCGGCTCCCGCAAGAAGCGGGGAGCCGGCAGGGACCGTGGGGGGCTTGGGGACCCCCCACGGTCCCCAACAGAGAGGGCCAGGCCCCGGGAGATGGGGTCCCCGGGGCCAGAAGTGGCCGGGGAGGGGGGCCACGGGGCCCCCTCCCCAAATAATTTTTTAAAAAATAATTAGAAGGAGGCAGGCCGGCCCCGGGGGATGAGGTCCCGGGGGCCTTAAGTGGCCTGAGGAGGGGGGCTATGCAGCCCCCCTCTTAAAAACGTTACAAAAATGTGGCTATGCCCCGGGGGATGGGGTCCCCGGGGCCTGGAATTAGCCATGGGGCAGGGGCCACGCAGCCCCCTTCCCGTTAAAAATAAATAAATAACTATTTGGGGGTCAGGCCCTGGGGGATGGGGGTCCCCAGGGCCCTAAAAAAAGGAAAAAGAAGAGGGGCTACACATCCCCCCTTCTTAGAAAAAAAAATACAAAAAACAGGGATCAGGGAGGAAGCCACGCCCCCTCCCTGCCCCACTCTGCAAATGCGCCCCATGGCGCGTTTGCAGCGGGGGAAGTAATTCCCCTCGAATACTGGGGGTCCCTGGGGGCCAAGTAGCCCACCAGGAACCTCCAGTATGTGCCAGGGGGCTGCGTTGCAGAGAGGTGTAATGAGGCCACACCCTGTTTTACACCTCTCTGCTACGCTGCCCCCTGGCGCATACTGGAGGTTCCTGGTGTGCTAGTTGGCACCCAGGGACCCCCAGTATTCAAGGGGTTTTAGTTCCCACTCTGGAAACGCGCCAGGGGACTGCCTTGCAGGGAGGTGAAATGAGGCCACGCCCCTCTTTACACCTCTCTGCAACGCAGCCCCCTGGCAAATGCTGGAGGTCCCTGGTGGGCTAGTTGGCCCCCAGGGCCCCCCAGTATTCAAGGGGACTTAGCTCCCCCTCTGGAAACCAGCCAGGACGCTGCATTGCAGAGAGGTGTAATGAGGCCACGCCCCTTTTATACCTCTCTGCAACTAAGCCCCCTAGCGCATACTGGAGGTTCCTGGTGGGCTAGTTGGCCCCCAGGGACCCCCAGTATTCAAGGGAATTTAGTTCCCACTCTGGAAACACACCAGGGGGCTGTGTTGCAGAGAGGTGTAAAGAGGCAATGCCCCTTTTTACACCTCTCTGCAACGCAGCCCCCTGGCTCATACTGGAGGTTCCTGGTGGGCTAGTTGGCCCCCAGGGACTCCCAGTGTGCAAGGGGACTTAATCGCCAAATTAGAACGCGGTATGGGGCGCGTTTGCACAGTGGTGAAGGTAGGGGGCAGGGCTTGAGGTGATATGTGTGCAAACATGCCCTGTGGCACGTTTTAAGTTTGGGAATTAATTCCTCTTCAATCCAGAGGTCCCCAGGGACCAACTAGCCCACCAGGTACCTCCAGTAAGCGCCACGGAGCTGCGTTGCAGAGTGTTGTAAAAAGGGGGCGTGGCCTCTGAACACCTCTCTGCAACGCAGCTCCCTGCCATATTATAATGGGGGAGAAGGGCATGCAGCCCCCCCTTCCTGGGCCAATATTGGCCCTGGAGATCCCTTCCCCTGGGCCCGTACAATTAATATTTGGGGTGGGGGCAATTCAGCCCCCCCTCCATAGGCTGATTTTGACCCGGAAACTACATCCCCCTGGGCCTGGTCAATAAAGGGTGAGTGCCCTGGAGCCCACCCAAGGCACCCTCTTCACCATTGTTGGGTGTTGCGGGGGTGCCCTAATGCCCCTTTGGCCCTTGCCGGCTCATCGTCTCAATCGGGACTAGCCACAGCTAAACATGGTGCTCCCTGCAGGTAAATAGATAAATAGTCTGCTTCCAGCAGGTGGGAGCATTTTTTATGTTGCCAACCGCACGGAGTAGACTTAAAGGCATATTCACAAGCCCCTAGTGCCACATGAACGTCACTTTTTGTGATGTTTCTGTGGCGTTAAGCCATGTTGCATGGCTTAATACTGCCTTGTAAATAATGCCCCTTTCACCATACACTTAGCATGAAAGGGGTGGGCATTGGGTGTAGCGGTAGGTGTTCTGCCACAACACCCATTGATTTTGACGCTGTCCCCTATTTACTAGTGGCGTAAATAGGAGGCAGTGCCAAAATTAAGACAAGGGAAAGCCTGGTCTTAACCTGGCGAAACGAGGAGAAATTATTAATTTCTTGTTTTTGCTGTTTCTATGTGTGCTGCTTTGTGCAGCTCACATAGAAACTGCAAATGCCCATGAATTATTGTTTATGTGCAGGAAGGTGTCCCTTCCTGCTTGTAAACAATCTTAAACAAAATGGCGATTTGCAGCTTCTATGTGTGCTTTACAATGCAGCACACATAGAAGTTACAAATCGGCATTCTGGATTGTTTGTATGCAAGAAGGGACACCTTCCAGCACATACACAATCATCCCATAAATGCAGACACTCTTGTACTATGGAGCAAGGGTGCCTGTGTTGGCACTAGGCAGCTAGATTTAGCACCAGTACTAGGGGAAATGCAGGGATGTGCTGCATTTTTGTGAATACGTCGCATTATTGCGTTTTCAGAATGGAGGAGCTTGGTGTTAGCAATTTTTGCTTAATGCCACGCTTTGCCATTCTGTTTTAAATATGCCCCTTAGTGTTCGCTGCTATGATCAGGTAGTGGGCACCCCAGGATATAGCTGGATCACTGAGGGATGGGGACCCCAGGGCCATTAATAGTCCGGAAGCCATTTGTTTGCATGGCCGGGTCCAGTATTTGGGATCCTAAGTGCTGAAAATAGCCCAGGGAAGGGGACCCTTTTTATCATGGCCAGGCCCATGGGTGGATGGAGGACCCTGGACCAAAATCAGCCCAGGAGGGAGGCCACACACACCCCTTCCCCCAAGTATGATGCTAATTATACCCTGGCACATGGCCTACCGAGGGGGCAATTTTCAAAGCACGGGAACTCTCACTTTTTATTTTATTTTACCGCAGATACCCTGTGGGACCCCACCATCAGGGTAGGGGGTCAGGGTATTCCTGCATTGCCCCCTTATGAATTAAAACATTTATATTTTGGGACTCCGCAGAGTTCGAGTCCCAAGATACCTGCAAATACTTCCTGGTTGAAATGTTGCCAGCCAATCAGATCTCACTCTGAGGTCTGTCGGATCCACGTGGATTTGCGTATCTAGATATCTATAAATCTTTTTTCTTTAATAGCTCCAAAACTTGCTGATATATTTGTGGCTGTTATGTATTATAAAATAATAAAATATTTATAAAAAATAGCTCCAAAACTACTGAATGCATTTACACCAAATTATAATAAGTGATCTGTCTGTACCAAGATCGAGCTTTCTGCAAAATTTGGTGTATTTTAGTTGTATCTCAAATCACTATGGGAAATAGTACGGTGAAAATGTGTTTAAGGACCCCCCTTTTTTTTGCAGCCCCCCCTTGATGAATAAACCTGAAACTTTTCGGACAGCCCTCCAACTAAGTGGCAAACTAGTTTTGAAAATGTCATTAAGTTTCGTCAAACTGCGTCAAAGTTATTAGCAAAACAAAAAATGCTCTGTCTACGGAAACTAGGTCCTAACTGTAACTACCTCTATATATATATATATATATATATATATATATATATTACAACAATGTTTGTCTCCGAAGGGAAAAACTTGGTCACACCTGAAAACTTGGTTTCTGCTTCTTTATTGATGAAAAAACAGCAGCTTGTGGCATAATCCTGACATGTTTCGTTCCAACATGGAACTTCCTCAAAGGTAAGCCTTGCTCAGTTCACAACCGCCGTCCGATGTTTCAAATCATTTCGTTTGCCTCCAGTGGCATTCTTTTATGGAATCACTTCCGGTTTGAAATGGCTTGTGGGACTTGTGGTCGTGCATGTGCTCCAGTCTTTTTGTGTCACAGTCCGAATTCTTTCGAGTTGGTTTTTGCATGTTTTATGTCTCCCCATAACGTTCTAATTCCAAATTGCCCTTTAATTTGGAGACACCCGTTCGGACCTGTGATTTGAAAAGGCTGCTTGCTAATTATGACCCTCCAGTGGGTAGAGCATTGTGCTATTATTTTTTCAGCGCTTGTTTGCAGTGTCTATTTATCCCAGTTCTTTGGTTTCCTTGTCCGTTTTCTTTCAAGTTCATTTTCATATCCCCTCTCGTGTGTCAGTCCATATCGTGTTTTTATTCATTCATGCTGACTTTCAATTTTTAGGACACCAAAACGGACCTATGATTCAAAAGAAACTGATTGCTCATTTGGTTGTTCCCGCGCTGGTTTATACATTTATCCATCAATGTGGCAGAAAGTTTTCCCGAGTCAGTCTGCATTTGAAACTGACTGCTGATCCAATACCGAGGTCCCGTCCTCGGCGGCACCACTCCCCCTATTTCGGTTATCCGAGTTCAGCAAAAATGGTTCAAGGCGGGAGAGTTCAGGCGCTCTTGTGGTGGTGTTTGACCTTCGGCAGAACCACGCCGATATTTATTACAACAATGTTTGTCTCCGAAGGGAAAAACTTGGTCACACCTGAAAACTTGGTTTCTGCTTCTTTATTGATGAAAAAACAGCAGCTTGTGGCATAATCCTGACATGTTTCGTTCCAACATGGAACTTCCTCAAAGGTAAGCCTTGCTCAGTTCACAACCGCCGTCCGATGTTTCAAATCATTTCGTTTGCCTCCAGTGGCATTCTTTTATGGAATCACTTCCGGTTTGAAATGGCTTGTGGGACTTGTGGTCGTGCATGTGCTCCAGTCTTTTTGTGTCACAGTCCGAATTCTTTCGAGTTGGTTTTTGCATGTTTTATGTCTCCCCATAACGTTCTAATTCCAAATTGCCCTTTCATGTCATGAATGATGTAATATGTGACATGATCAGCAGTGGATTGCGGGTGCGCGATATATAGTTAGTGCAACTAACTATATATGCGAATTTCAATGGTTTTGTGTGAGTAAAATAAGGTTTTGTAAATGCTAATTCCTAACTATATATGGTCTATAACCTATGGTTTTTTCAGTGAATTTTCAAGGTTTTGTAAATGCTAATTCCTAACTATATATGGTCTATAACCTATGGTTTTTTCAGTGAATATATATATATATATATATATATATAAATATATAAATATATATATATATATATATATATATATATATATATATATATATATATATATATATATATATATATATATATATATATATATATATATGTATATATATATATATATTACCTACTGGCGGTCGCCAGTAGGTATATATAGTTAGGATTTTTTTCCTATGGGATTTTTGAAAATTCTATGTCGAATAACTTTGCCGTTTGAGGACGGAATTGGCTGAAATATTCAGGAAAATGGAACATTTTGTTTCTGAGCAGCCCCTGAAAATTTGGGGGGGTTTCGTCAAGGGGGGGCCGAGAAAAAAGGGGGGTCCCAAAACACGTTTTTCCCATGCAATTTTCCATAGGGTGGTTGGCCTCACTTTTAGCTCGAACGGCTGAATGGATTTCCACGAAACTTGGCAAAATTGTAGGGACTGGTAGCCCGATGTGCCTTTGCTAGGTCTCAATATATGTGTTCCAGTGGATTTTGAGAAATTAACGTTCAAAAAAATATATATATCTGTAAGCGCGCTCCGGGCAGCGCCCCGGTTCGCGTACCTGACGTGTAACGGAACTTCGCGAAGCAAAGCTGATTGGCTCTCCGGTGTCTGTCAACATTCTAAACAGTCCGGAGCGGCCGCCATCTTGTCTCTCGGTAGGATCAAGAGACAAGAGGAGGCCAAAACAAAGGGGTAAATGACCATAAGGGGGCATAGCAGATCCTCCCTGACCCCCTAGGTTTGATGTGGAGGCTTTAAAATGGCCCCGCGGGGGAAAAGAAAAAAAATTTTCATTTTTTTTGCGTGGGGAGCGCCCGGTACGCGCACGGGGAAGCGGTCCGGGGAGCGTATTATGAGAAAAAAAGAATGATAGACTTTTTAAATATTGTATGTTTAGTGATTGTTCGTTTTGTTGGGTTTTTTTTTGTTTTTTTTATTTAAGTAGCAATATGTAGGCACCAATGCAGAGTCAAAAAATTAATATACACCGTGTCCTTTGTAGATATCTTGCATGTTGTTTCAGAAGTTATTGTGGAATATGGAATTCATACCATAGTGTGTCAGGAAAGCAGAAACAATATGGAGGCAGGAGATGATAAAGAGATGTTAAATATACATTGGAGATAATATAAAGTTGCACAGTATACTATAAGTCTGACTTTACATTATAATCAATTTGGTACTAGTTTATGAATTAGATATAAAAATGATTAAAGACTCGAACAATTTTTGATTAATAAATATAAATTTATTTTTCTGATTCTTTTTCAAAATTTAATAGAACGTCTAACATTTGACTGTCCGATATGTCTTCTTTTTGACTGAACATAACTTCCCACATTTGACCGTCCTCATATTGAAGTAAGACATCCACAGATTCTACACATTGTAGAAGTTCATGGTCTCGTGAAACATCCATGAATTCCAAGTCAATGGGTTCAATGATTTCCTCATTGTTCATCTCTAGGACAATTTCAAAGGAAACGTTCTGTTCTCCTTCCATTTTTGTGCTGAAATTTGCATAAAAAATAAATATATCAGTAGAGATAGGGCACTGTTGGGTTTAAGTTCAGACAGGTACTTTTCAGGCGTGAAGTAGTACTATTAAAAAGTGCCTGTGAAAAAGCCTAAGTAAATTCATAATTATACCATAGAAACCTAAATCAATCCATACTTATAATAAACAAGCCTTTCTCAATGTCTAACTCTTACAGAGGGATAGTATATAACTATCTGAAAATGTTTTCAAATTTATAAAATAACATCTTACCTTTTAAAAACAAGTTTAAGTTGTCAGTGAAAATGATCTTGCAATGTAGTTCAGGAAGTAGTAGTCAAAATGGCTGTGTTTCTCTCTCTTTCTTTATATATATTCAGGTACATAACCAATCAAATGTCAGGTAAAAAAAGTAGAAAATGAAAGTAACATTTTAATTGGTTGTCAATTCCAACACTTCAGGTGTGTTTTGTGAAGTAATTTACCCCAGGGTATTTAGAGAGGTCTACAGGCTAAATGGCTAAATGGAATTCCAACCAAATTTGTGAAAATGGTAGGGATTGGTATGTAGTATGAGCTAATCTATATTTGGTGAAAGTGTCTCCAGTGGTTTTTCTGTATATTACATTCCCACCTTTTTTGAGCGAGCGCTTCCCGGTGCGTGCCCCGGTACGCGAACCGGCAGCGTTACGGGAGTCCTCCATTTTATGTTTGGGTAGATTTGAGATACAAGATGGAGGGAAAATAATGTTGAGAATGGGTAGAAGGGGGCACGGTAGACGTATCCTGACCCCCTAGGTTTTCTGAGGGTGGCTGAGGAGGCCCATATGTGCGAGAAAAAAAAACATTTTTTTTCAAATTTTCGCGCGGTTAGCGTCCGGTGCGCGTACTGGGTAGCGCTCCGGGGAGCGTACTTTGGTGAAAATTTGTGAAAAAAGTTAGAGTAAAATAATAATTGTGAGTGATCAGATGTAGGGTAGCTCTGAAAAGAGCTTTTGGGTCCTGTGGCTGATGTAGGTACCTACAAGTAGGTACCAATGCACAGTCTTAAATTGAGGATGAAAATTCTGTTCCCCTCATCTGAGAAGTGAACTCCATCTGCTCTGTAGATATCTTGCATGTAGTAACGCAAGTTATTGTTGTAGATGGAGCCCATTCCATGGTCTCTCATGTAAGCTGAAACAGATTTATTTACATGCTTCCTCGATTTCTCAATTTGTGGACAAATTGGTTTGACCACCTCCATTTCTGTCTTTGGCATATATTTGAATATACCAAGGCAGTTTGAGGAAATAGTGCCATCAATTGCTCAAAGGTGTCCTTTAAAAGCATTTCCAGACCTACCCCAGTCAAAGTGCACAAGTCATTTCCTCCACAGTGCACAATTAACAGGTCAGGTTTTGGCAAATGCAAAAAGGTTTTCACCAATGGTATCAATTGGTGACATCTTAATCCTCTGTGGCCAATCCAGTTGATTTCCACATTTTGTAAATTGAGGTTGTGTAAATTTCTGTTATCAGCATACCTTTGAGCCCAGTGGATATAACTATGTCCAACAATACAGACAGAAAACATGGTGAGAGGAGGTTCTGCTGCAGTCAGATGAAGTGTGGTAATGAAATGGCAGTTGAAACAGTAGGAGTATGTAATGAAAAAAACTGTGGAGTTTCTGTGCTAATGAATCAGTAAAAGTGATTGGTGGATTTTGATTGCTGAAAACAGAAAGTTAGGGTGCATGGATGAGTTCTTTGAAAGATGTAATTTGAATGGTCAAGAAAAAATCATTTTATGAAAGATTGCACTGGATACGCAGTTTAACTGAGAGTTCAGAGTTCAATTGAAACATTGTTGTGTGAACTTGCAAACATCAGAGGTCTTTCAGGAGGTGGTTGCTATGGAAAAAAGGCAGAAAGGGCAGAGGGGGGAAGGGTGTTGATTTGAAAAAAGTGTTTTGATTGGGTGACATGAGAGATATGTGTGATGAATTATAGCATTTCTGTGCTTTTTTTGGCTGCAGCCTCTGGAGTGCATACCCTTTGCTCTTCTGAAGACAAATTGGTGTGTGTCTGAGACTGTTTTGAAACTCAAAAAGTATTTGCTAAGGTGAGAAAAGATTCATTTAATTTAAATAGAGAATAGTATGCTTTAAGGAGAAAATTATGAAGAAAGTTGTGTATTTAAAATGTTGCTTTGTGTCAAGTGTTTTACAAATAGATTTTGTTTCTTTGAGTTACATAGCCATGTTACATAGGCATGTTAAAAGTGACGCAAAAATGGTGCAAGGGCCTTAAAAAAACGCGTTCATGTGTCTTAGGGCATTTTAAGTCACTTCCCCATGAATATGAGGGCATATTTACAAGGCCTTTGAGTTCCTTTGATGTTATTATTCCCATTTTAATTTAAGACATTTCCTTGTGGTGCAAGGTCCTTGTAAATACGCCCCCATGTGTGCTTGGCAAATTTAGATTTTGATTCTTTGAGTTACATAGACATGTTAAAAGTGACGCAAAAATGGTGCAAGGGCCTTAAAAAAACGCTTTCATGTGTCTTAGGGCATTTTAAGTCACTTCCCCATGAATGTAGGTATATAATTACTTTACATGATGTGTTTAAAAACGTTTTTTGAAATCAATTAGGTTTCTTGATATGTACTGCTAGAGTTTCATAGGTTGCTTGGGGCATATTTACAAGGCCTTTGAGTTCCTTTGATGTTATTTTTCCCATTTTAATTTAAGACATTTCCTTGTGTTGCAAGGTCCTTGTAAATACGCCCCCATGTGTGCTTGGCAAATTTAGATTTTGATTCTTTGAGTTACATAGCCATGTTAAAAGTGACGCAAAAATGGTGCAAGGGCCTTAAAAAAACGCTTTCATGTGTCTTAGGGCATTTTAAGTCACTTCCCCATGAATGTAGGTATATAATTTCTTTACATGATGTGTTTAAAAACGTTTTTTGAAATCAATTAGGTTTCTTGATATGTACTGGTAGAGTTTCATAGGTTGCTTGGGGCATATTTACAAGGCCTTTGAGTCCCTCTGATGTTATTTTTCCCATTTTAATTTAAGACATTTCCCCGTGGTGCAAGGTCCTTGTAAATACGCCCCCATGTGTGCTTGGCAAATTTAGATTTTGATTCTTTGAGTTACAAAGCCATGTTAAAAGTGACGCAAAAAATGGTGCAAGGGCCTTAAAAAAACGCTTTCATGTGTCTTAGGGCATTTTAAGTCACTTCCCCATGAATGTAGGTATATAATTTCTTTACATGATGTGTTTAAAAACGTTTTTTGAAATCAATTAGGTTTCTTGATATGTACTGGTAGAGTTTCATAGGTTGCTTGGGGCATATTTACAAGGCCTTTGAGTCCCTCTGATGTTATTTTTCCCATTTTAATTTAAGTCATTTCCCCGTGGTGCAAGGTCCTTGTGAATGCGCCCCCATGTGTGCTTGGCTAATTTAAGTACTGATAGGGTGTGCTTCTACATAGGACCTGTGTTGTGTTTTCAAATTATGACCAGAAAATTGTTTTTTTTAAAACACTTTTCACATTTATGAGAAGGTGATATTGGTGTCTGCTTCTTTAAATAAATATTGAACTGAGAAATATTAAACTGAGGCTTCTGTAAGTGTCAAGGGAGGTGAGTAATGTACATTGCTCTGTTGTATACAGTCCTCATCTTCTGCGTACTCTTGGATATGTTAGACTACATCTGCACAATGAGATAACTAAGCTGAGGAAACACAGGTGATGTGATTGTGAATTGAGCAAAAATATTTGCACGTTTTTCAATGACATCACCTGTGTTTCCTAACATTACGAATCACATTGTGCAGATAAGGTTTTGGCCTGTCCAGGAAGATAGAGGAGGTCTGGCCTTTGTTCAAGAGTGCAATGGACATGACTCACTTCATTGGTAGGCCTGCACTTGTATTATCTCCTCTGTACTCATCAATAAGCCTAAATTTCATCTGCAACCCTGGGTAGGCCTCACCTCAAACAAACCTCTGGACAGGCCACACCTTATCGTCATCTTGAATCAATCATTTAAAATGTTAGGGGCAGATTTATGATGGCCGTGCGCCTCTTTTGTGCCGCTGTTGCGTTACTTTTGTGACGCAGCAGCAGTGCAAAAGATGCACCATGTTGCAAGATAGGCCTCACTTCATCTGCAACAAGATACCGTCAGTTTAAACTGTATACATTTAGGACTGTGTAGGGGGCATGGAGAAGATAATCAAAAGATGCGCTATGTTGCGACATATTTACAACTTGATGCATCTAGGCAGATGTGTCATGCTGTAAAGTCCTGTGCCACATGAAACCTGACAGGGTGGCCAGTCATTTGGATGAAAACCGTGTAAAACTAACACAGTAAAATTAAGAAGATTTTACTGAGTCAGCTTTATGGCATTGCTGAATCAAATCCTTACGCCTGTTTGAAACAGGCATAAGGAGTGATGCACCATGCAATGTGTGGCTTGCCCCTGTGCATTGCAGTAGATATGTTGCGCTTATGACGTGATTCCTGCAATGCGCCGTTTTTGTGGAACAGATGTGTGACGCATCTGTGCTGTTTTTGCTCAATGGTGCTCTGCATTGTAAATGTGGCACATCATGGGTGGCAGAGCAGTGGTGTACGTTAACTGGTGCATCCCTGGGGATGCGCCAGTTAACATAAATCTGCTCCTTTAAATTTAAGTATTAGCAGGGGACACAGTGTTGGTGAGGCTTAAACAAGGTTAAGAAGAGATGAGTCCTGTTCACTGAAAATTTGGACATAGGCCTCCACTCCTCAGCATCGCTGGACATGGTTAAATAATATCTGCAAAATGTTACTCTTGTTAAACAATTTTACTGTTATAGTCTCTGAGATTTGTGTCTTAGTCTGCAACATCTCATTGTTGTTCTCTTTTTTTAAAGATAACGACAACATCAAGCATGAGTGATAATGAGCAATCTGTTGATCTCGATCTTATCATTGAACTTGTGATTGAAACGTCAGTGGAAGTAGATCCCTTGGATGATTTATATCCTGTGGATGATGAAGAAGTTGATGAGGATGCTGATTTGTCAGAATTGTATGACATAGGGTGGGCAGCTGACCTGCTCGAGCCTATTAACCTATAAAGACTTTTAAAAATAAATTTAAGTTACTCGAAATGAAAAGTAACCATGTAAACCGTTTCATTTAAAATTAAATACAACTTCAAAAACAGATTGTGTGAAGTGTCTTTAATAAAATAGTAAAATATGCTAATAAAATTAGTTCAGATTCACATATAAAAGAGCACGGGTCAAATGTAGAAGCATTCCATTTCTTTGCTACTATTTGTGAGTTTCAATTTTGCTAATGCACTAAAAATTATTGTATGTAGAATTGAGAACTAGTATGTTAATTTTTTGACGACTGTGATTGATTTACTGTTTGGTAATAGTGGTTAATAACATTTTTTATTATATTTTACCACAGATTCAACTGCAGATCATTTCAAAATTATACAATACCGTCTAAGGAAAGAAGCCGAAAGGCTACAAAACGTCAAAGACAGCAGATTACTAAATGCTTGCTGCAGTCCTCTACAATAAAATCTCGTCAAGTCACCAAGAAAGCTCCAGGTAAGAGAACGAAATCATTCCTTAGAAACATTTGTAGAATTTTTTTTTAACTACAGAACATGTTTTAGTTCAGAAAAAGAGAGCCAATTTAAACGGAAAGGAAAGGCCAATCAAAAATGTTACTGCTAGAGCAGGAGATAACTCTGTGCATGGTAGTAGAAGGAAAAATCAGTTTAGGGACATTCGTAGACGAATGTTCCGCAACAGGATAATTGGCAATTTGTTAAAAAATATTAAGAAAGGTCAACAGAAGGTGGTTTTTTATAAGAGAAAAAAAAAGTTGAGAAAATTATTGATCAGGCATTCGAAATTAAGCGAAAGTTATTTATTTTGATAATCAATAGAATTAGGAAACTAAACTAGGCAATTTATGATTTCAAAACAAATAGTAGATGGAAGAGAACAGTTAATCGTAGTAATTTTTGTGAAGTTTTTTCAGGAGAATGGATGCATAGTTCAAGTTGTGAGGCATTTTTTAATGAGGAGAGTTATTTCCAGGATAATGATTTGCTGCATGCAGTTGACACCAGTGGTCGAGCTTATGAGGTGAAAGATGGTTGTCCAGTTGAAAAAGAAAAACTTGTGACAACAGAGGCAGAAGAGGTGTTAGGTAATGAGGTTTTAGGAAGACGTCCTAAGGGACCAGTGTATACCTGGAAGTGTAGTAGTATTTGCAGTGTGCGACAGGAATCAATTGATTTGTTTTGTAATTTCTTACGTACATATAGTAAGAAAAGTCTGAAACAAAAAATTAAGTTGTTGCAAGACTTAGATCCTTGCAGATTGAGAGAACTGACAGGTTTGCATGGTCATTCATTGGCTTGTCTTTCCAGGAGAGTATGCCAGAGTGTTTTTCATCATTTCAGGATGCTAGCAGTGCATCATAATAAAGTGAGGAAATTAGTTAGAATGTTGTATTATGCTAAGAGTCCAGCAATTATGCTTAAACAATTATGCACTGCTCTTTTGCATGGTTCTGAAGTAGATGTGAAGAATATTTGTGAAGAAATTGAGTTTTGTTACTTTGCAAGTAAAGAGGAGAATGTTGAAATTGATCCAGAAGAAGAAGGTAATGTGGAAGATAGTGTACAGGTTTCCAGTACAGATAATTTTCAGAAGGAAATTGCCACGTTTCAGGTGAAATCAAGTGAGAGGCCTAATTTCACTTGTGTGTGTTGTTGACGCACTTATTATAAGAATCAGACTAAGTTAGTGGATTTATATGCAAAAAGTGAAAGAGAAAATAATAGTGAATGGAAGGATTTCGCAACATACTTGATGGTAGAAAATTGTTTTGATTTGGGATTGGATCAACGTGTGTGTACTTATTGTTGTAACAAATTAAATCAAAACCGGATGCCTGCTAGGGCGGTTCATAATAATCTGGAATTGGTTGAGATTCCTTCTGAATTGAAGGATTTAAATACTTATGAATCTATTTTGATTCAAAGTGCCCATCCCTTTCAGGCTATTGTACGAATGGAGCCAAAGACAGGGAAATTGCCTCCATCAGATTTACAGAGAGGATTAAAGGGAAGAGTTGTTTATTTGCCTCTAGATTTGAAGAAAAACATTAATACAATTGGAGTAGAGAAAGTGGAAGAGGAACCTCTGGTTATCTTAGTTAATGGGGTTCCGACAAAGAGTAAGAAAATATGGCAAGATTTAGTGGATGTTAGGAAAGTGAAAAAGGCAACATTGTATTTGAAGAAAAACAATAAGTACTACAAGAATGTATATGTTGCAGAAGAGGAAGTAGGTGAAGAAGAGGATAGCGATTTGTGTGCTGGTCAAATTGAGAAAGTAGAACCCTCTAAAAATGAAGAAATATATGAACATTATAGTGTTCATCCTTTGCATTCCAAGGAAGTCGTGGGGAATGCTATTGAGTTGTTTCAAATGAAACAAGCCAAAGGAAGTCCCATTAGTGTTTGGGAGGAAAGTTTGGAAGCTCGGTGTTTCCCACAGCTATTTCCAACAGGTCAAGGAGGAAGATATGATGAGCGACCAGATCAAATTCCTGCTTCTGAATACCGGACTTTAAGATTGTATGCAGAAGATCCTAGGTTTCGTCAATGCATTCCCTATTTGTTTCATCTACTGTTTGAAAGCGATCTGTCTGGACTGTCATATGCAGTGAACCACATCTTGAAAAGTGGTGTACAGATGCAAAACATCTCGGCAAGTGACTTTATGGATAAAGTCAATGTGCAAGACAGTATTTTGGATTCTCACCTGATTAATCTCATGGCGTGTCAGCGTGGTACTAATGAGCACTGGTACCGTCGTCATGGTGATTTAAAATGTATGCTGAGGAACTTAGGAACTCCCACATGGTTCCTCACTCTCAGCTGTGCCGAGTATGGCTGGGAAGACTTACTTGAATTTCTTCGAGAGGCAAATGGAAACATTGAAAATATCGAATTCAAGACACCCGGAGAACTGTGCTCTTTGGATCCAGTGAATGTATGCAGGTACTTCAATCATAGATTTGAAGCTATGATGTCTTTCATCATGAACAAGAAAAATCCACCTCTTGGAGAGGTGTTGGATTTCTTCTGGAGAAAGGAGTACCAAGCAAGAGGTGCTCCTCATATACATATGCTGCTGTGGATCAAAGATGCACCCAAATTTGGAACAGATCCAGATGACTTAGTGATGAGTTTTATAGAACAGTATTCTACATGTGCTGTTCCAAACGCAAAGGAAGACAAAAGCCTAAGAGAACAAGTTTTACGCTTCCAAAGCCATCGTTGTGGAAAGTACTGTCGTCGTAAATTCAGAAACAAGGACAAGTTCTACACCAAATGTCGTTTCGCCTTTCCACGACCGGTGATTTCTAAAGGAAGAGTGAACAGTTTGATGTCTTCGCTGCGACATAATGTGATGAAGAAATCACCCAAAAACACATACAATTTGAAAAGGAACGAAGAGTCCAAGTACATCAACGACTACAACCCAGTGATTTTGTCCATGTGGAATGCTAACATGGATATACAGTTTGTGGCTGATAACTGTATAGCTGTGGCTTGGTTTGTGACATCTTACATCACCAAAAAAGAAAAGACAGAATTGAAGGATATGTGGGAGGACATTTCCCATGAAAAGAGCCTCAGTAAGAAGTTGTACAGTTTCAGTCTGAAGATGTTGTCGCATCGAGAAATCGGAGCTTATGAATGTTCTGACCGGTTGTCTTCAGCAAGTCTCTATGCCAAATCCAGGAGTATCATTTGGGCGAGTCTTGGTCTTGCTGCAACGCGTAGTCGAGTTCTGAAACCTGTGCGGGAAATTGAGTATTTGGCGGAAAAGGAGCCAAACAGTACCGATATTTTGAAGACCAACATGTTGGATACATATTATCCAAATAGAAGCAGTCACCTCGAGAATGTTTGTCTGTATGAGGTTCTACAAAATGACATATTCAAGAGCAACATCAAAGAAGATATTGATAAAGGAGTGTATGCTGTAATTGGAAGTGAGGGATGTCTGGTCAAGCAAAGAAAATGCCAATTGGTAAATCATCGAAAATTGACTGGTGAATCTCCTGAAAGAAAAGAGTTTTTCTATTTAGCTCTTTTGCAACTTTTCAAGCCTTGGCGTGCAGAAGAGGAACTGCTTGGAGATTTCCTCTGTTACGAAGACTCTTTCAATGCCACCAAGGAGACTATAGAATGTCCTGTTTTTCCCAAATATCTGGAAATGTTGAATGCGGAAATCGAGCAGGAAGCAACAATTGCAGCCGAGATTGCTAGAGACAGTTCTCAGGACAGTCAGAGTTCTGTTTCATTGAGTCAGGATCCACTAGGAGGACCAGTTATCGAAAATGAAGGTGCCACTGCCATGATTGAAGTGGAAAGAGCCATGGCACATGCTCAGGAGGATGTGGTTAACTTAGAAGACTTGGAAAGACAACTCAACGTTGAGCAGAGGAAAATATATGACGAAGCTACCAACCAAATTGATCATGGATTAAGTCATGAGAAGAAAGAGTGCTCATGTACGTCGTTGAAGCCTGTCCGACTGTACGTGAGTGGAGAAGCGGGAACTGGAAAAAGTTTCCTCATTAAAGCAATTTCATGTTATTTGCAAAAAAGGACTGAGTCATCGCTGTCTTGTGTTGTCACCGCTCCAACTGGACTGGCAGCACATAACATTAAAGGTATTACTTTGCATCGTCTACTGATGCTGCCAGTGAAGCATGATAACAAATTACAATACCACAAGTTATCTGGAGATGCTTGTTGTGAAGTTTCAAGAGTCTTGAGGAAATGAAACTTCTTTTCATTGACGAAGTAAGCATGGTTTCCAATGTCATGCTTGCCTTTGTGCATTTGAGAATGCAAGAAGTTCTCAAAACAGAGTATGATGTGTTATTTGGTGGCAAACACATCATTGTTTTCGGTGATCTTCTGCAGCTGACACCAGTGAAAGGACACCCTGTGTTCAAAATGCTCACGCATGAAGATACCAGGAAGTGCCTAGGGAGCATTGGCAACGTCAATATATGGTTAAACTTCAATTATGCTGAACTGCGTGAAAATATGCGTCAGGCGAAGGATGAAGATTACAAGAATATTCTACAAGATGTTAGAATCAGAAAAGTGACCAAGCATGGGAAAGAAGCTTTACATGCACGATTACTGTCAAATTTGTATCCAGAAGAAGACGTTGTGCCTGAGAATATTTTTCGGAAAATTACTGAGAAAAAATCTGGAATATGTTTGATGCCAACTCTTGCAGAATGTGCCATCTTCAACAACAAAATGTTGCATTTAGAAAACCAAGAGATTGTGAAAATGGAAGCTATTGACAGAGTAGAGCATATGGGATCAACAATTATTTTGTCTGAGAATTTGAAATCAAAATTGGATTCATTAGAGAAGACTATATCTAAAACTGCAGGTTTTGAAAAGACTCTGAATGTGTGCTTAAATTGCCGTATAATTTTAAGAAGGAATTTACATGTTGAAAGAGGTCTGGTAAATGGATCAATGGGTAATGTTGTTGATTTTGTGAAATACAGAAATAGAGATGGAATTGAATTTTTAAAAATTAAATTTGATGGCATTGAGGAAGTACAGCTAATTGGTCGTTGCTCTGCTAGGTTTTTGCTTGTAAAAGACTTATATGTTCGCCGTAAGCAGTTTCCTGTTTGCTCGGCATATGCGGTGACAATCCATAAATCGCAAGGTTTAAGTGTAGACAGTGCATTGGTGAATATTGGCAGTTCTGTTTTCAAGGAGGGTATGGCATATGTGGCATTGTCACGAGTCAGAACTTTATCGGGATTGTACTTGATTGAGTGTGATGTCACAAACATTTGTGCGGATCTAGATTGTGTTAAGGAATACAATAGGTTAAGAAGAGAGTATGCGCCACATTTGCCTCAATATCCTTTATTTGAGAAACGTGTGGTAGGCCGGAAATGAAGAAATGTGACCAATAGTAGGGAGGTTGTAGCAAAAAGACGAAAACTCGATGAACCTGAAATTATAAGCAGAAAGAAAAAGGATTCTTTTGAAGATGTTGTTGGTTTTTAATTTGAAAATAGTTCTGGTGTCAACTGCTATGCTAATGTAGTGGTTAATGTTGTCTTTTCTCTAGAAACTTTAAAAGAACAGATTGTGATCAATTCGGATGAAAGTTTTTGCTGCTTGCTGAATTCTGTGTTAGAGAAATGTAGCACTGATAGAACAAAAATAGAAAGTGTGTCTGAAATTCGAAATCTGTTAGACAAATGTTCAGGTCAAACGCAGTTCTCTCAAAATATTCAGCAAGATTGTCAGGAGTTTTTAATGTATATGCTTGATGTATTGCAAGATGAAGGTGTAGATGTAGATCACCTGTTTGGCCTTTCTTATCAATGGCAGCATGACTGCGAGAACTGTAGGGTATCAAGTACTACTAGTGTAGACTCAGAAAGATTTATATATTTAACTTTGCCAGACAGTAAATCAGTGTCCTTTAATAAGCTAGTAAAATCAGCTGATCACAACATGGAGTGTAGCCAATGTAAGTCTGCAATGTTCTCCACATTATTTATACGAACATATGGCCAGTATGTCATTTTAATGTTCCAACGATGTAGGCCTGATGGAACAAAATTGACAACTTTAATTAAAAATGTTGTGGCTTTGCAGTTGTCAATATCAGGAAGGACTTTTGTAACTGCAGCAATTATATATCATGACGGTCCTTCAACAACATCAGGACATTACACAGCTTATTTAAAGTCTAGAAATGGCTGGTCATTCTGCAATGATTCTGTTTTAACTTTAAAAAAAAAATTGCCTTTTGACCTTAAAAATTCTTACCTGGTGTTTTTAAAACCAAAATTTTAGGGAAAGAATCTCGGGATCTGCTCTGAGGAATTTCAAGAATTTCAAGAGGTTCTAATGGCTCCTACACTATTTGGCCTTGAGGATAAGTGTAGTACAGAGTAAAAAGTTAAATGTGGAAATGTGGAACATGAGTGAGCAAGAAGGATGAGATTTGCTTAGAAGAATTCCAAGAGTTATAAATGGCTCTTACACGATTTGGCCTTGAGGAAATGTGCGGTAGAGAGCGAGAAGTCATTTATTGTATGTAACATATTTGTCAAAACGATGGAGCTTTTCTTTCAGAAAGTGGCGGGCTGAAAATAATAGCAGCACAACAACAACAGAGTATAAGCTGTTCATAGGACATCCTTTGACGTCATGGAAAGTAAGTTACTTTTAAGGAGTTCTGATTTCTGATTGGTTATGTTATATGGGTTTTTTAAACACAATCATTTTGATTGTGTTTTTTTTCCCCGCTGTTATATGATGAATACCTTCAACTCACTGTTTTTAGTGAAATTTGATACATTCTGAGAACAGCAAAAATAAACCATTTAACATGTATAATTAATTCTGTACTTTTTGTATTTATGATATACATTGAGAACTGTGCAGGAGGCATGGAGAAACTGAGGCTTCTGTAAGTGTCAAGGGAGGTGAGTAATGTACATTGCTCTGTTGCATACAGTCCTCACCTTCTCCGTACTCTTGGATATGCTAGACTACATCTGCACGATGAGATACCTAAGCTGAGGAAATACAGGTGATGTGATTGTGGAATGAGCAAAAAAAATTGCACGTTTTTCAATTACATTACCTGTGTTTCCTAACATTACGAATCACATTGTGCAGATGAGGTTTAGGCTTGTCCAGGGACACAGAAGAGGTCTGGCCTTTGTTCAAGAGTGCAGTGGACATGACTCACTTCATTGGTAGGCCTGCACATGTATTATCTCCTCTGTACTCTTCAACAAGCCTAAATTTCATCTGCAACCCTGAGTAGGCCTCACCTCAAACAAACTTCTGGATAGGCCACACCTTATCGTCATCCTGAATCAATCATTTAAAATGTTAGGAGCAGATTTATGATGGCCGTGCGCCTCTTTTGCGCCGCCGTTGCGTCACTTTTGTGACGCAGCAGCAGTGCAAAAGATGCACCATGTTGCAAGATAGGCCTCACTTCATCTGCAACAAGATACCGTCAGTTTAAAATTTATATATTTAGGACTGTGTAGGGGGCATGGAGAGGCTGAGGCTTCTGTAAGTGTCAAAGTTGTTGCATACAGTGCTCACCTTCTGCGTACTCATTCATATGCTAGACTACTTCTGCACAATGAGATACCTAAGCAAAGGAAACACAAGTGATGTGATTGTGGAATGAGCAAACAAAATTGCATGTTTTTCAATTACATTACCTGTGTTTCCTAACATTACGAATCACATTGTGTAGATGCCTCCCTCAGTCTGTATCTGACACTCTTTCCTTCACTTCCTGTCTCCTCTCTCCCTCACTCTGTTTTCCTTATTCACCCTTTCCTTATATAGTTTACCTTACTCACTTTCTTTTACTAGCTTACACAACTTCAATTTAGTTTTCTCTTTTATCCTTCTTTTCTGTCACTGAAAGTATCTTCCTTTTTTTTCTCTTAGTAATTTACTCTATTTCATTTTCTTTTTGTCTCTGACTGTCTATCACCGTTTCTTTCTCTTTTTTTCTGCATGTTTATCTCTAACTTTATTTCTTTGTAAAATTGGATGATTGTCAATCTTTTCCCTTGTCTTTTCTAATTTTTAAATACATGTTTTAATATTTTTCAAATTTTTGTTGTTTCTTTCACAGATTGAAAGTATAAAAATAACAAGTGACTAAGTTAACGACAATTATAAGGTAAGTGTTTTGTACTCTTTTCGTTACATTTCGATCACATTTAACTTCTATTAGTTCCACTGCTTCATTTCTTTAACCGTCAGTTTCCTGCCTTTGCTACTTCCCTCATTCCTTTTTCTATTACTTACTTACTCTACTCCTTCCACTCCTTTTCTCAGTCCCTCTGTTCTCATAGTTCCTCACTCCTGTTCACTCACTCCGTCTCTATTACTCTCACTATCTCTGACTCATCACTCTTTAACTACTTGTTCATTATGCTTTCTCCCTGTAGTTCAAACACACTAAGGGGCATATTATCAACACAGGCAATACAATTATCACTGCTTTTATCGGCAGAAAACTGCTGCAAAAGCGGCTTTAGCGGCAGTTTTCTTCCGCAAAAGCGGCTTTAGCGGCAGTTTTCTGCCGATAAAAGCAGCGATAATTTTATCGCCTGTGTTGATAATATGCCCCTATGTTATTTACATTTCTTTGCTGTTTTAATCATTCCTTTTATGTCACTTCTTCTTTTCTGCTTTCTGTTTTTTCTTTCTGTTATTCCACATGTTTTAACCTTAGTCACTGTCATACATCTTGTTTTATTCCTATTTACTTTTGCTCACTGTTTTCTTAACACTTTCCCTCAGGGTTGTTCTTTTAGTCCAGTTCTATGCCTACCTCTCATTCCACATCCTTTACTGTTTTTCTTCTTAATTTAAACATTCACTCACATTCTCTAAGAAATTCTTGTTTATTATTCTTCTACTCTCCTTTTTTTCTTTCACTTCCTTATCTATTTTGTTTTTCACAATTATACCCTCTTACATCTTTTCTTCGGTAAATAGATCTATTAAACAGTATCTCTGTGTTACTCCCTCTAGCTGTCTTTCTTTTAATATTACTCTCTGTTTCCTTCCCTTATACTTTCTTTTCTTTTTTTTTTAATCTTTTTTTTGGTTCGCCTCCGGTTCGCGTACCGGCGCGCGAACTGGGAAGCGAATCAAAAGAAATAGAGGTTGCCAGAGTGCTAAACATTCTAGCAATTTTTTATAAAGGGGAGGTAGTTCTGATAAGAACTTTTTTTAATTGTTTTTGTTGTTTTATATTTTTTTATTATTTTTCTGAACATTTTTTTACTTTTTTTGTATTTTTTGAACAGTTTTATATTTTTTTTGTTTTTTTTGAGGGGGAACAACGAAAAACAGGCATTAGAAAGGGCTCAACAGGAGCAAATTTATTTTTTATTTTTTGGACCTTTTGAGCACTTGTGGTTTTCAAATGCTCCCTGTATCAAATTGATACTCATATTTGCACATGAGAGTAGGTCACCACAATAAATGCACACTATCTTCATGTGCACAAAATTCTGTTGGATGTTTGGGACCGTTTCCCTCGCCTCTGGTCCCGACAGAGTTACCTGTGCCGATGTACTGGCCACAGAAGTTGGTGGGTTGTCTTGGAGGTGACGCATCTCTGCAACGCTGTAATTCAGTGGATGCCACCTCTGCATATGACGGTGCATAGTATAGTTACCATAACTATACTTTTTGTCTGTACCTCTAGATAAAACATCTTTACAAATGAGGCATGTCACATGTCGGGCATTCACTTTTTTTTGGCCTCGAGGAAAAGAATAAAACTGCCAAATAAAACTGTCTTTGTGGTGGGATTTCCGGGGCTCTTCACGTAAGAACTGCCTCCTCTCTACTTCCTCTTCCTCTTCTTCTTCCTCTTCCTCCTCTGGGTTGGGAAGGAACTGTGGAGGTGGTCCTTCCTTCCTAGGTGGTTGTGGTGGTGGTGGGGGTCTACCAGCTGCAGCTACTACAGATGCCATTATTTTAATAAGCAAAAACAGGTCTTCCTCTCACAAAGATGAAAGTCAGAGTGAGGAAAGAAGGTGGGGGCTTTCATCATTTGGGAAAAAAAAATGTTCTAAACCAATGAAAAGTGTTATTTTTAGGTCACATGACCTAGCCTTACATCATTAGGAAACCAAAAGTGAAATGAACCAATAGAAAGTGTTATTTACATGTCACATGACCTGTTACGCTTACGTTACGCGCTCCGCGCCGCGCCCCGGATCGCTTCCGGGAAGCTGCACTTCACGCCTCGCTTCGCGCACCGGAGCGCTTCCGGGTGCGCTAACGCGGCGCGTCATATGACGCATTACGCGACAACGCGATACGTCGCGCTTACGCGACACATCACGATGTTGTTTTCTAACGCAGCAGTTGCGCAAACGGAACGTTTACCGGTTCGCGGACCGAGTCGCGGCACCAAATTGAGCTAAAGGGAAGCTGCCCGGTTTGCGGACCGGGAGCGAATCAAAAAAAATTATTAAAAAAAATACATAAAAAAATTGTATTAAAAACATATAAAATATATTTTTCGATTTAAAGAAGAATACATTTTAAAGCTTTTGATATTTGCTATTAAAAAAACATTGAAATTCACTGAAAAAACCATAGGTTATAGACCATATATAGTTAGGAATTAGCATTTACAAAACCTTGAAAATTCACTGAAAAAACCATAGGTTATAGACCATATATAGTTAGGAATTAGCATTTACAAAACCTTATTTTACTCACACAAAACCATTGAAATTCGCATATATAGTTAGTTGCACTAACTATATATCGCGCACCCGCAATCCACTGCTGACCATGTCACATATTACATCATTCATGACATGGTCAGTGACATCACTGATGACATCACTGATGACATCTCAAATGACATCACTGATGACATCACTGATGACATCTCATTTGACATTACTGATCACATCACTGATGACATCATTCATGTGATAATACGATGAACCTCTTCAGACTCTAATATAACCTTAGATACACTCAGTGTAGACAGACACTCACAGACTGTCACTCATCCATGGAGTTACTCACACACCTAGTCAGTCATGCAAAGAATCAATCACACCTCCATTTCCTCAACTATACAGTTATACACACCTTACTTATTCAAACATATACTAACACATATTTACTCTCTTATACAATCCCTGATACAAGTTCACAATGATCCATACAGCCACTCACACATTCACTGGCTCTTATGCAGAGTTATTTATATATGTCAACTCTCACATGTACTGTGTTTTACATATGTACTTACTTTGACATGTAGCACTGAGATATCCATTCACTCACCAATACACTCATGCACACAGTCAACCGCCCATACAGCTGTTTCCACATGCACTTTTGAACCCATACATATAGTGAATCAACTGCTCACACATCTATGCACAGAGTCATACACCTCCCAGCCACCCACATACACACTCAGTCTCCCATGCAAATACTTGGGCAACCAATCAATAACCCATATAGTTACTCATATAGCTACTGATCAACACATGCAGCAGTTTACAGAACAACAGACATAATGATGCACAAATTAAGACAGTTTAGTCACTAACCCATGCACTCAGTGAGACACATTTAATCACTCACTCATACAGTCAGTCATGCACCTACTAAATCCTTCATCCAGACACTTATACATCCACTCATTCTTCAATATGTAAGACATATTTTACCTTTACAGAAACATACAGTCACTGGATGTTGTCATCAGTGATGTCATCAGTGATGTCATTTGAGATGTCATCAGTGATGTCATCAGTGATGTCACTGACCATGTCATGAATGATGTAATATGTGACATGATCAGCAGTGGATTGCGGGTGCGCGATATATAGTTAGTGCAACTAACTATATATGCGAATTTCAATGGTTTTGTGTGAGTAAAATAAGGTTTTGTAAATGCTAATTCCTAACTATATATGGTCTATAACCTATGGTTTTTTCAGTGAATTTTCAAGGTTTTGTAAATGCTAATTCCTAACTATATATGGTCTATAACCTATGGTTTTTTCAGTGAATATATATATATATATATATATATAAATATATAAATATATATATATATATATATATATATATATATATATATATATATATATATATATATATATATATATATATATATATATATATATATATATATATATATATGGATACAGTAGTCATTATGAAATACCTTGGAAGTATGCTTTGCCGCACAATCATACTTGTGACCGATAAACCCCACTGGGGCAACAAGGGAACTCAAAAACATAAGTCTCCAGTCTAGAGGAATGTGGCACCAAGCACCCATAAGGAACAACCAGTCATTAAGGTTCCAGTACAGCTGACAACTGGCACATATTAACCAATAACCACACTTTCCAACATTCGCGATGCCCCTCTCCCCACCCGCCAGTAACTAAAAATGGAGATTCCCCCACCACCCTCCAGAGGGCAATCAATCCCCTCATCCGGCTCTGTATCTGTATCAGCCTTCTGGGAGAGGAGGTATGCGGTTATAGCGCACCAGATGTCTTTTGGTCGTAAAGATAACGGGAGCAGCTCGACATAACATAATGATTGTTCCTGCCAGGTAGTCAAGTCTTGTATCCAGTCCTTAAATTTAGGGGCACGTCCCCGTCGCCATTTGCAAGCCACTCTGCACTTGGCCATGAGGAAGCCCAGCGCAAGAAATTTGTTATGTTTCGTAACTGTGCCATGGGTACAACCCAATAGACTGTGAGTATTTTTTAAATGTTTTAGTGTGTTACATATATTCAACAAGGTGTACTAATGAATCAGTGGCTTTATGCGTGCCTGTATGGATGATTTAGTGGGTGCATGACTGAATGTATAAGTGAGTGATTAGGTGTCTCAGTGAATGTATGAGTGAGTGACTAGGTTTTAAGAATATCTGTTTCAGTCTGTCCTATGGTGTCTAAGTGGCTGTATGGGTTGGTGAGTGGTACATGAGTAGCTGTATGGGTGATTTATTGGGTGTCTGAGTACCTGTATGGTTGTATGAATGTCTGTGTGGCTTGGTGAGAGGGTATGTGACAGCCTGCATGGATGAGGGAGTGGGTAGGTCAGTGGCCGTATGGGTTAGTGAGTTTGTAGATGAGTGGCTGTATAGGTGACTGAATATTTGTATGGGTGTGTTGGCATGTGAATAAATGTGCCATTGGTGTATGGGTGAGTAACTGGATATGTGAATGGCAGTATAGGTGAGTGTTGGAGTATATGAGCGACTGTATGTGTGAGTGAGGGATTTTGATGGTGGCTGTATGGGTGAGTATGTGCTTATGTAAGTGACTGCATCGGTGTATAACTGTAAAGGTGAGTAAATGGCTGTGTGAGTGACTCTGTAGATGACTGAGTAGGTGTGTGAGTAACTCTATGAGTGACTGACAGTATGTGAGTAGCTGTGTGGGAAGATGAGTAGATTTAGCAGTGGCTGTAGTAGTGAGCAAGTTGGTGTATGAGTGGCTATATTGATGACTGACTGGATGTGTGTGTAGACCTATGATTCAGAGAGTGGGTGTGTAAATACTGGTATGGGTGTGTCAATGGGTTTGAGAATGGTAGTGTGGAAGTTGGAGTGGGTATATGAAAGTTTAAATGGGGATATGAGGGGGTGTGTCAGAGATTCTGTGGATGATGCCATCAGTGATGTAATTTGAGATGTAATGAGTGATGTCACTAGCCATGTCATAAGTGATGTAATATATGAGGTCATAAACAGTGCATTGCGGGGGTGCAAGTTATAGTTAGCTCCGTTGACTATAACTGCTGAATTACTCTGGTTTTGTGTGAGTGAAATATCAGCTGAACTATAACATCCCTGTAACCTTTGTTTTTTTTCACTGAATTTCTAATGTTTTTTATTCTATTTCCTAACTATAACGCCCCTGTAAGCTTTGTTTTTTTCAGCAAATTTCTAAGGTTTTTAAAATGCTAAATCCTTACTCTAACATCCCTGTAACCTTTGTTTTTTTCAGTGAAGTCTAAGATTTTTTAAATTCTATTTCCCAACTATAACGTTCATGTAACCTACAATTTTTTTATTGATTTTTTTAAGGTTTTTAAATTGTATTAACTATCTTAAATGACTATATAAAAAGTATTGTTATAAGCTTGTATTTCCTTCAGTGGATTTATGAGCATTTTTTTCTTTACATTTTTTATATTCGCGATGACGTTGCGATCCCTGTGGACACATCGTGAAAACAGAAAACAAAAGCAGACATTCAATGACCACCAGCCCATCCAAAAATAATATGTAAAAGAAATCCAATCTGAACTTTGCCCTACACAAATTACTTCCTTCAAAGCATGTTCAAACTCATATTTTTCTTCTAAGTTTCATTAAACACCATCTTTCAGACCTATTTTTTGTTCTTGCATTTATTCGAGACATCGCGACTACGTCGTTAACTGTGACGATCACGCTGTATCCATAAAGTGAAAACACATATATGCACACATATAATAGTAGTTTACACACTAGGAGTTTATTACTGTACACTTCAAACTCTTTTTTTTCTAGTGTGTTTCTAGAACAACCTTCTCTAAAACCTATTTTCCGTTTTCACAGTGACTCTGGAGACTGCAATGAAGTTGTTAATCCAAATTCCACCGGACACTTTGCGAAAGCGTAAAGCAAAAGCAGACATACAATGGCCACCAGCACATCCAAAAATAATATGTAAAAAAATCCATTCTAAACATTGCACTATTTTCCGTCTTTGTTGTTATTCGAGACTTCGCAATGATGTCTAAAATACATATATACACACATACAACAGTATTTCACATACTAAGGGTTTCTTACAGTATTCTCCAAACTCATCTTTTTCTAGAGAGTTTCGTTAAAAACCATCTCTAAAACCTATTTTACATTTGCGCAGTGACTCTGGAGATCACAACAACGTCGGTAAATGCGATCTGCCCAGACACACCGCGAAAAAGGAAAACAAAAGCAGGAATTCAATAGCCACCACCATATTTAAAACTAATAACTATATAATTAGTTCTAAGCATCACAGTAGATAACTCACTATCTAAATAACTCTGTAAAAACATTTATCAGAATCTCACTATCTCTATAAAAATGCGTATTAATGATTTACTGATTTTTTAAATATTTCCACCAATATTTGTGACAACATTGATAATCGTGATGTCCCCACGATGGTACCCGGGGGCCACGCTGTGGTTCGAAGCTTCATCGCGAATATCGTCTGTGATTAAAAAAATCACTTTTGAACACATAACTTGTGTCACTAACGCCCCCATTTCTCAACCATGAGGTCAGAGTATCTCCAACCTGACCCCTTACGTGGGCTTTCACACACATTTTCAGCCTCGGGAACCTTTCCAGATAAATAAAATGGCAGCCACAACTTTCTGTTCAGGTTGTGTCCTGCCAATCAGAGCATTCCCGTAGGCGAGTGCATTTGTGATTAACCGCGAAGCCACTGCAAAATATTCGCGGCCAGAGATACCACTATTATTTTAAACTTAAATTCCTCAACATCTACTGAACAGATTTGCACCAAATAAGGAAAAGGCACTTCCTTGAACCAACAGTTCTGCTGTAGGTTTGGCTAAAGGTTCCTATGGGAATTAAAATTACAAACGCAACCTTATTTCACACCCCAAATTCGTCGTCTCCACTTCACGGATCACCCCCAAACTTTCCAAAACAGTAGAACCGAACTTTACACTTTTCTGGGAACATCTCATGAACATTGGTCAAACAACGCCAAAGTTATAGCCAAGTCAAAAAATGCTTTTCCTATGGAAACATGTTCCTAACTATAACTACCTACTGGTGACTGCTTCCGTTCCTCCAAACGAAAACAGAAAGCACACCAAGGTCGTATTCGTGGAAAAGATTTATTGGCAGACCCCCTGCCCCCTCCGACAGACGCGTTTCGCCTTTCGGCTTCGTCACTGTCAGCGAGTGTGTGAGATGGAAACCATTATAACGTCCACATTGCTCATAGAAAGTGAGAGTGGACTAACCCACCATACGTTTTGGCAGTGGTCATCTTACAATGGACCGGTAGGTAGAAGTTTACAAATAACATTTTCATTAAAAACAATGGTTTTAAAAAGTGCAAGTGCATGGTTAAAAACATTTCGCAAAACATTTCATACAGATATTCTTGTATATACCATACATGTTATTTAAAGCAGTGTCATTACGCTTTTAGTTTTGGAAAATATCTACACTTCAATATTTGCCACTGTAATGAACATTTAAGGCCATGAGTGGTTATAACTCAATACCGGGCATATTATTGTCCTTTTGTGTACCTGATTAGTTTTGTGGTACACTATCATTACTGGTGCAATTTATGATTTACGCTGATATTTTCATCGCCCCCCCAAAAAAAAAAAAATATATATATGCAAATACATAGGTTTATATATATGTGTGCGTGTGTAAGAATATATATATATATTCTTACATGCCATACTTCACGATCAAAGAAGGCGCTGACTCCGTGAATCTGAATCCAAACTTTTATTTCTTAGATCAGTTGCTGCTTAGACGCGTTTCGGCGTTACCGCCTTGTTCACTACATATATATATATGTGTTTCTAGTTAGGTGAGAATGTTGGTAAAAACATACTGTTTTAAAATAACTTAACCACTCAAATTTGGCAGTGATCGTGGTCTCAAGTAACTGTAACTCATCCCCTAAGGTAACTATAAATCGCGCCTCCACCATGCACAGTTTTGACATGCAATAGAATATATCATCAGTGATGTAATATGTGGGGAAATAGCAGTGCTATATATATATATATATATATATATATATATATATTACCTACTGGCGGTCGCCAGTAGGTATATATAGTTAGGATTTTTTCTCTATGGGTTTTTTGAAAATTCTATGTCTAATAACTTTGGCGTTTGTGGACGGAATTGGCTGAAATTTTCAGGAAAATGGCACATTTTGTTTCTGAGCAGCCCTTGAAAATTTGGGGGGGGTTCGTCCAGTGGGGGCCGAGAAAAAAGGGGGGTCCCAAAACGTGTTTTTAACATTGAGTTTTCCATAGGGCGGTTGGCCTCACTTTTAGCCCGAACGGCTGAATGGATTTGCACGAAACTTGGCAAAATTGTAGGGACTGGTAGCCCGATGTGCCTTTTGTAGGTCTCAATATATGTGCTCCAGTGGATTTTGAGAAATTAACGTTTAAAAAAAGATATATATCTGTAACAGCGGACCGGGCAGCGCACTGGTTCGCGGACTTTTCGCGCAACGGAGCTTTGTGAAGCGAAGCTGATTGGTTCTCCGGCGTCTGTCAACATTCCAAACAGTCCGTAGCGGCCGCCATCTTGTCTCTCGGTAGGATCGAGAGACAAGAGGAGGCCAAAGCGAAGGGGCAAATGACCATAAGGGGGAATAGTAGATCCTCGCTGACCCCCTAGGTTTGATGTGGAGGTTTTAAAAGGGCCCCGCGAGGCAAAAAAAAAATAATAATAATAATCGAACGGCTGAATGGATTTGCACGAAACTTGGCAAAATTGTAGGGACTGGTAGCCGGATGTGCCTTTGCTAGGTCTCAATATATGTGCTTCAGTGGATTTTGAGAAATTAACGTTCAAAAAAAGATATATATCTGTAACAGCGCACCGCTTCGCGTACTTTTCGCGTTACGGAGCTTTGCGAAGCGAAGCTGATTGGCTCTCCGGTGTCTGTAAACATTCCAAACAGTACGTAGCGGCCGCCATCTTGTCTCTCGGTAGGATCGAGAGACAAGAGGAGGCCAAAGCGAAGGGGCAAATGACCATAAGGGGGCATAGTAGATCCTCGCTGACCCCCTAGGTTTGATGTGGAGGTTTTAAAAGGGCCCCGCGGGGCAAAAAAAAAAAATAATAATAATCGAACGGCTGAATGGATTTGCACGAAACTTGGTAAAATATTAGGGACTGGTAGCCCGATGTGCCTTTGCTATGTCTCAATATATGTGCTTCAGTGCATTTTGAGAAATTAACGTTCAAAAACAAGACATATATCTGTAACAGCGCTCCGCTTCGCGGAGATAAAATTATATCTGTATTACCTAGCTGTTGCTAACACCAGTTAGCGACGGCTAGTAGGAGATAGCGACCATCTTGGGTCCCACTTTGCATGTGAGTGATATTTATCACTAATGACATGCAAAGTGGGCATGCCAAGATGTTAGCGACTGGAAACAGTCGCTAACATCGCTATCTCCTATTATCAACTTTTGGAAATATTCGAGATAAGCGCGAATATCTCCAAAAAGTAACAGCTGCCCTGAGCAGTTCTTAGCCATGTTATCCAATGGGAGGTGGATAACATGGCTAAGAGCATTAGCTCGGTAATGCATGAATATCGCGGAGTTTTCAGCGATATTAATGCATTGCGCTCGTTTTTTATCGTATTTGCGATAAACCTTGATAATAGCAAGGTTTATCTGCGATAATTTCTGACGGTAAAAAAATCTTTGCAATGCATCGTTAGGGATAAATATCGCTTAACTTTGGTAATATGCCCCAACGTCTGTTAACGTTCGATTCGAAGGAAATCAGGAATTGTTGAAAAACATTGTGTGCGCCATCTTGTCTTTTTTCAAATGCCACACTTTTGTCGTGCACGGCAGCCATTTTAGATGCCTTGACCAGACCCACTCTGTGCACGCTGTCGATCCTTAGCATGGCTCCCCACCCTCGCAAGCATCTCACCCAGGCAGTGGTCACCCCCGCTCTCTGTCTTATGCATGGGTAATAAACCTCCCCCCATCTGCGCTGCTCTTCCCTGAGAATCACACCCTGTGCCCGCCCGACACCTCCCTTTCGCCCTATTCACTACCGCACCCTCTGACACTCCTTTTCCTCTGTGTCCGATTGTCCAGGCCGGTCCTAGGCTATCAGCTAGCCCTGCAGATGTAGTTTATGGCCACAGCTGTAAAGAATCACCCCTCTTCAAAGGAGTTATAGTAGATCAAGGCCCACACTCGATGAGATCCGTCACAGCAGAAGCGTTGCTATTATCTGAAAACCATCCTGTATTGTGATTGGGGAGGGGACCGAGCGTGAAGCGGAAGATTCCAGGGATGACTCTTTGTACATCAAAGTTTTTACAATTATGTGTCACATTAAAAATATATAGCACTCCGACAAAGTAGTAAGATTATAAAACTTTAATAATTTATAAATATATACAAGAAAACAAAAATAGTAATAACATATAAACATTTTTAGGGAAAAACAACGAAGTAGCGGTCGGCTGTGCGAATAGTCCCAACGCAGCACAACGTCCAGATTTCCGGCGTGGGGCGTCGCGGGGGGTGGGTCATCAGTAGCAAACTGTTGTGCGAATAGTTCCAAGGCAGCAGAACGCGCCGAAATCTAGATGACACGAAAGTGATGTCTAGTAAGTTGCCACCCAGCAAATAACGGCGTGGGGCGTCGCGGGGGGTGGGTCATCAGTAGCAAACTGTTGTGCGAATAGTTCCAAGGCAGCAGAACGATGGCACCAAGGTGATGTCCAGTAAGTTGCCGCACTGGTTTTGGTATCCTACAATGCTGCTCCGAATAATGGCGTGGGGCGCCCCGGGGGAGGCGGCGTGAACGGGCCTCTCCAGGTGGAGTCTCATCTGTTTTAGTGGGGCGCCCCTTTACCGTTTCAGTTGCCATTCCGTCCGCTTTTGGTCCACTGTGTCAAAATCCGCCATTCAGCTGAGTTGCGCCCACTCTTGCGGTGCAGCGATAGGCGGCTGCCACAGGACTCTCAAAATGGCGGCAGGCTCTTTCCTTTTTGGGCGTGGTCCACTGAAATGGCCCTGGGACACCTTGGAAATCGGACGCTTGTCTGCTAGGTCTTGGACCCCATTCTCGAAAGCGTCCCCTCCGCCTTGAGAATTCATCAAAAGTTTTGGGGGCCCCGACTCCTGCAGGCTTCTGGTGGGGAGCGGCTGCCATGATTGCTCGCGGAATGACCACGACGGAGCTACGAGATGGTGGTGCTCTCATGCTGACGCCAGTTTAGTCTGAAACATCCAGAAACAAGGTGGGGCTTTCATCGTTTGGGGGAAAAAAAAAGTTTTCATCCAATGAAAAGTGTTGTTTTTAGGTCATATGATCAAGCCTTCCATCATTCGGAAACCAAAAGTAAAATGAACCAATGAAAAGTTTTATAAACAAGTCACATGACCTGTTATGCGGCATAGGGTATAAAATGCGGAGAAAATACGTTGGCACGTGTGGCGGCGTCAGTAGCGGACCGATGTGCGAATAGGCCGAAGGCAATACAACGCGCTAAGATCCGGATGGCACCGAGGTGGTGTCCAGCAAGTTGCAGCACTGGTGTGGCCATCCTACAATGCTGAAAGTCGGCGTGGGGCGCCCCGTTGGCCTGTGAGTTTGCGTCAGTAGCGGACCGATGTGCGAATAGGCCGAAGGCAGCACAACGCGCCAAGATCCGGATGGCACCGAGGTGGTGTCTAGTAAGTTGTCGCACTTCTGTGGCCATCCTACAATGTTGAAAGTCGGCGTGGGGCGCCCCGTTGGCCTGTGAGATGGCGTCAGTAGCGGACTGATGTGCGAATGGGGCCAAAGGCAGCGCAACAATATTTTCTGACTGACACCACAAGGCGCTGAGATGCCAAGATCCGGATGGCACCGAGGTGATGTCTAAGTTGCGGACTGATGTGCGAATGGGGCCAAAGGCAGCGTAACAATATTTTTTGTATGGAAGATACCACTAGGCGTTGAGATGCCAAGATTCGGATGGCACTGAGGTGATGTCTAGCAAGTTGGTGTGGTCATCCTACAATGCTGAAACTCGGCGTGGGTCGCCCCATTAGCCTGTGAGATGGCGTCAGTAGCGGACCGATGTGCGAATAGGCCGAAGGCAGCACAACGCGCCAAGATCCGGATGTCACCGTGGTGGTTTCATAGTTGAGAGGCACTTCATCTGCAGTGGGGCGCCGAGATCCGGATGGCACCGAGGTGATGTCTAGCAAGTTGCTGTACTGGTGTGGTCATCCTACAATGCTGAAACTCGGCGTGGGTCGCCCCATTAGCCTGTGAGATGGCGTCAGTAGCGGACCGATGTGCGAATAGGCCGAAGGCAGCACAACGCGCCAAGATCCGGATGTCACCATGGTGGTTTCATAGTTGAGAGGCACTTCATCTGCAGTGGGGCGCCGAGATCCGGATGGCACCGAGGTGATGTCTAGCAAGTTGCTGTACTGGTGTGGTTATTCTACAATGCTGAAACTCGGCGTGGGGCGCCCCATTAGCCTGTGAGATGGCGTCAGTAGCGGACCGATGTGCGAATGGGGCCACAGGCAGCGCAACAATATTTTCTGAAGAGAAGACACCAAAAGGTGCTGACATTCCAAGATCCGGATGGCACCGAGGTGGTGTCTAGCAAGCTATGCAGTTGAGTTGTGTGCGCACTTGCGGCGAATAGGTCGAAGGCAGCATAACAATGTTTTCTGAATAGGAGACACCACAAGGCGTTGAGATTCGGTTACCACCGAGGTGATGTCTAGCAAGTTGCCGCACTGGTGTGGCCATCCTACAATACTGCTCCGAATAACGGCGTGGGGTGCCCGAAGGGGGGGGGAGCCGGCGTGAATGGGCCTTCCTAGGTGGAGGCTCGTCTGCTGTAGTGGGGCGCCCCTTTACCGTTTCAGTTGCCATTCAGCTGAGTTTCGGCTGCTCTTGATGCTACAGCGACAGGCGGCTGCAAGAGGACTCTCAAAATGGCGGCCTGTTCTTTGGATTTGGGCCTGGTCCACTAAAATGGCCCTGGGACACCTTAGAACTCGGACGCTCGATTTTCTTTTCCTTTCCTGTACATGCAAAAAAAGGTAAATGCCCGGTACGTTACACGCTTCATCTGCCACGATGAACTCTCCAGAGGAACCGAAAAAAAATATAGTTGTGGTAACTATACCATGCATCGTCATATGGAGAGGTGGCACCAATTAATTATAGTGCTGCATAAAAGAGAGATTTGGAGGAGAACCCCTGACCTGCTAGTACATTCATCAAAGAAGTGGCACTGAGAGCTTCAGAGGCAAGGGAAACGGTCCCAAATATTTAGAAGAACTTTGGAAAGATTAAAATGACATGTTTAGATTGTGGCAAATTAATTTCATGTGGACAGATGAGTGTTACTCTAATAAATACAGCATATGAACATCATCATAGTCGATGGTTGGTAGAGACATTTTGACTATATCCTGGACCTGCCCGTCCTCGCCCAAAATGGCGCCGGAATAAATGGGACTCGTAACTCCTTGTTGTGTACTGGTTGCAGAACCTTGAAATCACGAGATACGTATGCAGTTTTGAAGCACATGGCGGGCGGGGACAAGAATTGATTGAATATTTCGACATCTCTATTGATATTAAGTTCTGATGTGTTATTGATTACTGTACTGTTGAAAGTTCGAATTAACGTCACCCATGGTACTTGCCCGCAAATGTATATCTAGATAATTTTATTGTAACTGGCCCTGTCGTATTTTAATTATAAAATGTACGTCCACCGATTCCGTAACTGTTAGACACCTTAGTTCTTGCAACCTAATGGCCCGCCCGTTACGTTCCTCTACAGTGTAAATGTCTATTCATCATATACGATTACAGTTTGCTCTGTGGCAGGCCCACGTGGTTATAGGCTCGTATTTGTATAATGAAATTTTCACAATAAAGGTTTTTAAAAGAAACATGGTAGTAGTATATACATTGGTAAAGTTTTTAATAATAGTGACTGTTTTAGAATCATTAAAAGGCAAGTGAAATAAAGCAGACCAATTACATGAAGGGTAAAAGGTATAATACGAAGGAACGCAGTAAAGATAAATGGTCAAGGGCTGTTGTGTTTTCTATTCCTGCAACATAAAGTGATCGATAAGAATCTCATATTCAGGCGTATCGGCGACTAAGACAGCAGGTCGACCCTCTTTTGCTCAACGGCTCCGTCATGGGACGAAGAAACGCTCTTTTTCTCGAAAAAAGAATATATTTTACTTGCAGGACAGTTGTAAAATTTCCGGGAAAGTACATTAGCCTGGAACATTATAACATATATTTAAGAAAAAATAATGTTCGGAAGTAATGAAAAGCGTAATTTTTAGGTCATATGACCAAGCCTTTCATCATTACAATAAGAAAAGTAAAATGAACCAATGAAAAGTTTTATTAACAAGTCACATGACTTGTTATGCTTACGTTACGCGCTGCGCGCCCCGGATGACTTCCGGATGCGCTAACGCGGCGCGTCATATGACGCATTACGCGACAACGCAGGTACAGAATATAGTCAAAATGTCTCCACCAACCAGCGGTCGGAACACAACCCCTTTCAGCAGGCTAAATAGTTCTGTTAAATGACAACAGAAGGGACAGGCAACAAGAACCATCAGTCAAAGAGGGGAGAGCTAGTTCTTCTCTACCGGGTTACATTGGGGCGCTACCGGAACTGATCGAATTGGTAGTCTACAGTGTTTCTGGATGTTTCAGACTGAAGCCGGGGTTAGCATGAGAGCAGCACCATTTCGTAGCTCCGTCGTGGTCATTCCGCAACCAATCATGGCAGCCGTTCTTTATCGTTATTTTGGGCGGGGTGGGTGGCGGAGCCGAGCTGTTTTGCAGCCATCATTGTGTGGAGTTCAGTTCATCTCACTAGTTTTGTATTTGTCATGAGGGGTTGTTCCTAATGTTTCTATTTTAGCGAGGTCAAAAAGAGATCCCATTAGTGGCCTACTGATTTTGCTCGATTCCTTTTCTTTTTTTTTTACACGATTTTTCATTATCTGCAAAGACTAAACAGAGTATTGCGACTCTGTGTTTGTTTGTAAATAGAGAATGAACCAAAGAGAACTAATTCTAAAACAGTAAATACTTGGATAACAATCAATCAAATGGAGAGAGAAGCAGGCACGACGGATTACAATGGGGGCAAAGACCTGCGTTAACTACCTTTTACTATCTGCAAAGAGAGAGTACTCCTAATAGAAATGAGGGGGGGGGGCACCATTCAAAGCAGATCAGTGTGCATAAACACGAAAATGTTTTCACTTACCACGTACTTGACATTCGACAGCTTATGATATTTGCTATTAAAAAACCATTGAAATTCACTGAAAAAACCATAGGTTATAGACCATATATAGTTAGGAATTAGCATTTACAAAACCTTGAAAATTCACTGAAAAAACCATAGGTTATAGACCATATATAGTTAGGAATTAGCATTTAAAAAACCTTATTTTACTCACACAAAACCATTGAAATTCCATATATAGTTAGTTGCACTAACTATATATCGCGCACCTGCAATCCACTGCTGATCATGTCACATATTACATCATTCATGACATGGTCAGTGACATCACTGATGACATCACTGATGACATCTCAAATGACATCACTGATGACATCACTGATGACATCTCATTTGACATCATTCTTGTGCTAATACGATAAACCTCTTCAGACTCTAATATAACCTTAGATACACTCAGTGTATACAGACACTCACACACTGCCACTCATCCATGGAGTTACTCACACACCCAGTCAGTCATGCAAAGAAACAATCTCATCTCCATTTCTTCAACTATACAGTTAAACACACCTTACTTATTGAAACATATACTAACACATATTTACTCTCTTATACAATCCCTGATACAAGTTCACAATGATCGATACAACCACTCACTCAGTGGCTCTCATGCACAGTTATTTATATATGCCAACTCTCACATGTACTGTGTTTTACATATGTACTTACTATGACATGTAGCATTGAGATATCCATTCACTCATCAATACACTCATGCACACAGTCAACCGCCCATACAGCTGTTTCCACATGCACTTTTGAACCCATACATATAGTGAATCAACTGCTCACACATCTATGCACAGAGTCATACACCTCCCAGCCACCCACATACACACTCAGTCTCCCATGCAAATACTTGGGCAACCAATCAATAACCCATATAGTTACTCATATAGCTACTGATCAACACATGCAGCAGTTTACATCACAACAGACATAATGATGCACAAATTAAGACAGTTTAGTCACTAACCCATGCATTCAGTGAGACACATTTAATCACTCACTCATACAGTCAGTCACGCACCTACTAAATCCTTCATCCAGACACTTATACATCCACTCATTCTTCAATATCTAAGACATATTTTAACTTTACAGAAACATACAGTCACTGGATGTTGTCATCAGTGATGTCATTTGAGATGTCATCAGTGATGTCATCAGTGATGTCACTGACCATGTCATGAATGATGTAATATGTGACATGATCAGGAGTGGATTGCAGGTGCACGATATATAGTTAGTGCAACTAACTATATATGGAATTTCAATGGTTTTGTGTGAGTAAAATAAGGTTTTTTAAATGCTAATTCCTAACTATATATGGTCTATAACCTATGGTTTTTTCAGTGAATATATATATATATATATATATATATATATATATATATATATATATATGTATATATGTATATTTATACATATTTATATATATATAGGTTAAAATGCACACTCCTGTTTCAAAGAAAACACTGCACTCATGGGGTCCGCTCAGGTAACTTAATTTAATACGCAAGGACGCGTTTCGGTGATGGGTCTTCTTCCTGCTTGCTTTGTATTAAAAACGGCACTAGCATGTCCGTGCTTATATTTTGCATCCTCGATCGTCATAGGTTGCCTTTTATGGTAGGAGGAAGGAGATTGGTTGCATTGAAGCCAATGGCTTTGCCCCATCAGGTCGATATTCAGAACTTTTCTTGTATGGAAGCGCACTATAAAACATTTCATATTGTTCCATGTATAGGCATTTGTTATAGTGCGCCAGCAAACAAAGGATCTTCCTTCACCTCCCAATTTTGTAAAGTCAATATAGCGCTGGTTACCTCAGTCAAACCCCTCGTCCAGCCGCTGGAGGCGATGACACACAACACAGGGATCGGTCAAATGGGCCGGTTGCCCAACAGACTGTATGGCTGTCGACAATGTCAGTGCTGGTGCCACAGATATCCGTGCGGTGGAGCAAGGCGCCTTGTACCTCGTACTTCGCTTCCTGGTCCACCAAAGGGCGCAACTGCACTCTTGAAGACGGGTGCCCGGCATGGTGGTGGGTCCAAGTTAAAATGCACGCTCCTGTTTCAAAGAAAACACTGCACTCATGGGGTCCGCTCAGGTAACTTAATTTAATACGCAAGGACGCGTTTCGGCGATGGGCCTTCTTCCTGCATGCTTTGTATTAAAAACGGCACTAGCATGTCCGTGCTTATATTTTGCATCCTCGATCGTCATAGGTTGCCTTTTATGGTTACATTGACTTTACAAAACTGGGAGGTGAAGGAAGATCCTTTGTTTGCTGGCGCACTATAACAAATGCCTGTACATGGAACAATATGAAATGTTTTATAGTGCGCTTCCATACAAGAAAAGTTCTGAATATCGAACTGATGGGGAAAAGCCATTTGCCCCAATGCAACCAATCTCCTTCCTCCTACCATAAAAGGCAACCTATGACGATCAAGGATAAAAAATATAAACACGTACATGCTAGTGCTGTTTTTAGGGCTCGGCCTACGTCACCACGAAGTGGGGCGGAGCTCCGAGCTCCTATTGTTAAAGAAAAAACAAAAAGTTTCTTTAGGGCTCGGGAAAGAAACATTCCTTAGTGCGCGATCTTTTTTTTATTATCTGAATGGTGATTGGTCGTCGTGGTGCTGTTTTTGTAGTAGTCTTGATGCCATAGGGCATTAGGCGGCCATGTTGGCATTTTCTGTGCGGTTACGCACACGGCAGACTATTAATCTTAATTAGGAGCTGTCAGAGTGCCCGTGTAATGCAATCCAGATGGTCTGAGCGGTGAGCGCGTTCAATGTTAAACTATGTGAGGTCTAAAGCAGTCCCTTGTCCGAGCCTGACAGTTTTTTTGCAGGGGAGCACTTTTCACATATATAATGGACAGTAAAATATTTAAGTGATCTGAAACAGGCGTCTCAGTTTAGCGTTTGCTGGAGCACAAGCTATTGGACGGGATGATAAATCAGCGCTTGACGTGATGGGGTAATTGTACACAATCAGTTTAAAAGCTAGCAAATATTTAAGGGTCAGAGGTTAAATGTCAAAGCCACATCACTCGTGCTCAGCGCTGTAGTGTATTGGGAATGACTGGTAATTGAGCCGCTAGGCATATTTCTCTGAAGGGAAATGCATTTGACAGCTAAAAGCCAACACCAGGCTTTCCCACAAGTTGTAGTGGTTTACTGCATTAAAAGCAGAACCGAGCAAGTAGGGCATCGGTGCCTCATGCGGGTTGACAGTGCAAATGTTTGCTACTACCATGCTAATTGCCACCCAGAGCACATCTGAGATTATTACTCATGTTTTGTCTTTTGAATAAACATTTCAGGCCTTCCGAGGGTGACTCACTTTGGGAACACGTAGGTTGAACCGTCACCACTACTCCCACCCTTGTGAGCTACATACTTCATCGGACACTCTTTATTTGGAAGTGGTGTCTTTTCCTACCTGAGTTATAAAGCATCAATGAGAGTCACCTTGCATTGAAAGTACTTGAGTAGTGAGTAGTGAGTAGTGAGTAGTGAGTGCAGAGTAGTGAGTGCAGAGTAGTGTGTGCAGAGTAGTGAGTGCAGAGTAGTGAGTGCAGAGTAGTGAGTGCAGAGTAGTGAGTAGAGTAGTGAGTAGTGAGTAGAGTAGTGAGTGCAGAGTAGTGAGTAGTGAGTAGAGTAGTGAGTAGTGAGTAGAGTAGTGAGTAGAGTAGTGAGTAGAGTAGTGAGTAGAGTAGTGAGTAGTGAGTAGTGAGTGTAGAGTAGTGAGTAGTGAGTGCAGAGTAGTGAGTAGTGAGTAGAGTAGTGAGTAGTGAGTAGAGTAGTGAGTAGAGTAGTGAGTAGTGAGTGCAGAGTAGTGAGTAGTGAGTAGAGTAGTGAGTAGTGAGTAGAGTAGTGAGTAGAGTAGTGAGTAGAGTAGTGAGTAGTGAGTGCAGAGTAGTGAGTAGTGAGTGCAGAGTGAGTGTGCAGAGTAGTGAGTAGTGAGTGCAGAGTGAGTGTGCAGAGTAGTGAGTAGTGAGTGCAGAGTAGTGCGTGCAGAGTAGTGAGTAGTGAGTGCAGATTAGTGAGTGCAGAGTAGTGAGTAGAGTAGTGAGTAGTGAGTGCAGAGTAGTGAGTAATGAGTAGAGTAGTGAGTAGAGTAGTGAGTAGAGTAGTGAGTGCAGATTAGTGAGTAGTGAGTGCCATCGTAGTGAGTAATGAGTAGAGTAGTGAGTAGAGTAGTGAGTAGTGAGTGCAGAGTAGTGAGTAGTGAGTAGTGAGTGGAGAGTAGTGAGTAGAGTAGTGAGTAGTGAGTAGTGAGTAGAGTAGTGAGTAGTGAGTAGTGAGTAGTGAGTAATGAGTAGAGTAGTGAGTAGAGTAGTGAGTAGTGAGTGCAGAGTAGTGAGTAGTGAGTGCAGAGTAGTGAGTAGAGTAGTGAGTAGTGAGTAGTGAGTTGTGAGTAGAGTAGTGAAGAGAGTAGTGAGTAGTGAGTAGAGTATTGAGTAGTGAGTAGAGTAGTGAGTAGTGAGTAGAGTAGTGAGTAGAGTAGTGAGTAGAGTAGTGAGTAGTGAGTAGAGTAGTGAGTAGTGAGTAGTGAGTGCAGAGTAGTGAGTAGTGAGTAGTGAGTAGTGAGTAGAGTAGTGAGTAGTAAGTAGAGTAGTGAGTAGAGTAGTGAGTAGTGAGTAGAGTAGTGAGTAGAGTAGTGAGTAGTGAGTGCAGAGTAGTGAGTAGTGAGTAGAGAGTGAGTAGTGAGTGCCGAGTAGTGAGTAGAGTAGTGAGTAGTGAGTAGTGAGTAGAGTAGTGAGTAGTGAGTAGAGTAGTGAGTAGAGTAGTGAGTAGAGTAGTGAGTAGTGAGTAGAGTAGTGAGTAGTGAGTAGAGTAGTGAGTAGAGTAGTGAGTAGTGAGTAGAGTAGTGAGTAGAGTAGTGAGTTGAGTAGTGAGTAGAGTAGTGAGTAGTGAGTGCAGTGTAGTGAGTAGAGTAGTGAGTTGAGTAGTGAGTAGAGTAGTGAGTAGTGAGTGCAGAGTAGTGAGTAGAGTAGTGAGTAGTGAGTGCAGAGTAGTGAGTAGTGAGTAGAGTAGTGAGTAGTGAGTGCAGAGTAGTGAGTAGAGTAGTGAGTAGTGAGTAGAGTAGTGAGTAGTGAGTAGAGTAGTGAGTAGAGAGTAGAGTAGTGAGTAGAGTAGTGAGTAGAGTAGTGAGTAGTGAGTGCAGAGTAGTGAGTAGAGTAGTGAGTAGTGAGTAGAGTAGTGAGTAGTGAGTGCAGAGTAGTGAGTAGTGAGTAGAGTAGTGAGTAGAGTAGTGAGTAGTGAGTGCAGAGTAGTGAGTAGTGAGTAGAGTAGTGAGTAGTGAGTAGAGTAGTGAGTAGAGTAGTGAGTAGTGAGTAGAGTAGTGAGTAGAGTAGTGAGTAGAGTAGTGAGTAGAGTAGTGAGTAGAGTAGTGAGTAGTGAGTAGAGTAGTGCAGAGTAGTGAGTAGAGTATTGAGTAGAGTAGTGAGTAGAGTAGTGAGTAGAGTAGTGAGTAGTGAGTGCAGAGTAGTGAGTAGTGAGTAGAGTAGTGAGTAGAGTAGTGAGTAGAGTAGTGAGTGCAGATTAGTGAGTAGTGAGTGCAGAGTAGTGAGTAGTGAGTAGAGTAGTGAGTAGAGTAGTGAGTAGTGAGTGCAGAGTAGTGAGTAGTGAGTAGAGTAGTGAGTAGTGAGTAGAGTAGTGAGTAGAGTAGTGAGTAGTGAGTGCAGAGTAGTGAGTAGTGAGTAGAGTAGTGAGTAGTGAGTGCAGAGTAGTGAGTAGAGTAGTGAGTAGTGAGTAGAGTAGTGAGTAGAGTAGTGAGTAGAGTAGTGAGTAGTGAGTGCAGAGTAGTGAGTAGTGAGTAGTGAGTAGAGTAGTGAGTAGAGTAGTGAGTAGTGAGTGCAGAGTAGTGAGTAGTGAGTAGTGAGTAGTGAGTAGAGTAGTGAGTAGTGAGTAGTGAGTAGAGTAGTGAGTAGTGAGTAGAGTAGTGAGTAGAGTAGTGAGTAGAGTAGTGAGTAGAGTAGTGAGTAGAGTAGTGAGTAGTGAGTAGAGTAGTGAAGAGTAGTGAGTAGAGTAGTGAGTAGAGTAGTTTGTAGAGTAGTGAGTAGTGAGTGCAGAGTAGTGAGTAGTGAGTAGAGTAGTGAGTAGAGTAGTGAGTGCAGATTAGTGAGTAGTGAGTGCAGAGTAGTGAGTAGAGTAGTGAGTAGAGTAGTGAGTAGTGAGTGCGGAGTAGTGAGTAGTGAGTGCAGAGTAGTGAGTAGTGAGTAGTGAGTAGAGTAGTGAGTAGAGTAGTGAGTAGAGTAGTGAGTAGAGTAGTGAGTAGAGTAGTGAGTAGTGAGTGCAGAGTAGTGAGTAGAGTAGTGAGTAGTGAGTGCAGAGTAGTGAGTAGTGAGTGCAGAGTGAGTGTGCAGAGTAGTGAGTAGTGAGTGCAGAGTGAGTGTGCAGAGTAGTGAGTAGTGAGTAGAGTAGTGAGTAGTGAGTAGAGTAGTGAGTAGAGTGGTGAGTAGTGAGTAGAGTAGTGAATGCAGAGTAGTGAGTAGTGAGTAGAGTAGTGAGTAGAGTAGTGAGTGCAGAGTAGTGAGTAGAGAAGTGAGTAGTGAGTAGAGTAGTGAGTAGTGAGTGCAGAGTAGTGAGTAGAGTAGTGAGTAAAGTAGTGAGTGCAGAGTAGTGAGTAGAGTAGTGAGTAGTGAGTAGTGAGTAGAGTAGTGAGTAGTGAGTAGAGTAGTGAGTAGAAAGTAGTGAGTAGAGTAGTGAGTAGTGAGTAGAGTAGTGAGTGGAGAGTAGTGAGTAGTGAGTAGAGTAGTGAGTAGTGAGCAGAGTAGTGAGTAGTGAGTGCAGAGTAGTGAGTAGTGAGTGCATAGTAGTGAGTAGTGAGTAGAGAGTAGAGTAGTGAGTAGAGTAGTGAGTAGTGAGTAGTGAGTAGAGTAGTGAGTAGAGTAGTGAGTAGAGCAGTGAGTAGTGAGTAGAGTAGTGAGTAGAGTAGTGAGTAGTGAGTAGTGAGTGCAGAGTAGTGATTAGTGAGTTGAGTAGTGAGTAGAGTAGTGAGTAGAGTAGTGAGTAGAGTAATGAGTAGAGTAGTTAGTAGTGAGTAGAGTAGTGAGTAGTGAGTGCAGAGTAGTGAGTAATGAGTAGTGAGTAGAGTAGTGAGTAGTGAGTAGAGTAGTGAGTAGAGTAGTGAGTAGTGAGTAGAGTAGTGAGTAGAGTAGTGAGTAGAGTAGTGAGTAGTGAGTAGAGTAGTGAGTAGTGAGTAGAGTAGTGAGTAGAGTAGTGAGTAGTGAGTGCAGCGTAGTGAGTAGTGAGTAGAGTAGTGAGTAGTGAGTGCAGAGTAGAGTAGTGAGTAGTGAGTAGAGTAGTGAGTAGTGAGTAGAGTAGTGAGTAGAGTAGTGAGTAGTGAGTGCAGAGTAGTGAGTAGTGAGTAGAGTAGAGTAGTGAGTAGAGTAGTGAGGTGAGTAGTGAGTAGAGTAGTGAGTAGAGTAGTGAGTAGTGAGTAGTGAGTAGAGTAGTGAGTAGTGAGTAGAGTAGTGGGTAGAGTAGTGAGTGCAGAGTTGTGAGTAGAGTAGTGAGTAGTGAGTGCAGAGTAGTGAGTAGAGTAGTGAGTAGTGAGTAGAGTAGTGAGTAGAGTAGTGAGGTGAGTAGTGTAGAGTAGTGAGTAAAGTAGTGAGTGCAGAGTAGTGAGTAGAGAAGTGAGTAGTGAGTAGTGAGTAGAGTAGTGAGTAGTGAGTAGAGTAGTGAGTAGAAAGTAGTGAGTAGAGTAGTGAGTAGAGTAGTGAGTGCAGAGTAGTGAGTAGTGAGTAAAATAGTGAGTACAGTAGTGAGTAGAGTAGTGAGTAGTGAGTAGAGTAGTGAGTAGTGAGTAGAGTAGCGAGTAGAGTAGTGAGTAGTGAGTAGAGTAGTGAGTAGAGTAGTGAGTAGTGAGTAGTGAGTGCAGAGTAGTGAGTAGTGAGTAGAGTAGTGAGTAGAGTAGTGAGTAGAGTAGTGAGTAGTGAGTGCAGAGTAGTGAGTAGAGTAGTGAGTAGTGAATAGAGTAGTGAGTAGCGTAGTGAGTAGTGAGTGCAGAGTAGTGAGTAGAGTAGTGAGTTGTGAGTAGTGAGTAGAGTAGTGAGTAGTGAGTAGAGTAGTGAGTAGAGTAGTGAGTAGAGTAGTGAGTAGTGAGTAGAGTAGTGAGTAGTGAGTAGAGTAGTGAGTAGAGTAGTGAGTAGTGAGTAGAGTAGTAAGTAGAGTAGTGAGTTGAGTAGTGAGTAGAGTAGTGAGTAGTGAGTGCAGTGTAGTGAGTAGAGTAGTGAGTTGAGTAGTGAGTAGAGTAGTGAGTAGTGAGTGCAGAGTAGTGAGTAGAGTAGTGAGTAGTGAGTGCAGAGTAGTGAGTAGTGAGTAGAGTAGTGAGTAGTGAGTGCAGAGTAGTGAGTAGAGTAGTGAGTAGTGAGTAGAGTAGTGAGTAGTGAGTAGAGTAGTGAGTAGAGAGTAGAGTAGTGAGTAGAGTAGTGAGTAGAGTAGTGAGTAGTGAGTGCAGAGTAGTGAGTAGAGTAGTGAGTAGTGAGTAGAGTAGTGAGTAGTAAGTGCAGAGTAGTGAGTAGTGAGTAGAGTAGTGAGTAGAGTAGTGAGTAGTGAGTGCAGAGTAGTGAGTAGTGAGTAGAGTAGTGAGTAGTGAGTAGAGTAGTGAGTAGAGTAGTGAGTAGTGAGTAGAGTAGTGAGTAGAGTAGTGAGTAGAGTAGTGAGTAGAGTAGTGAGTAGAGTAGTGAGTAGTGAGTAGAGTAGTGCAGAGTAGTGAGTAGAGTATTGAGTAGAGTAGTGAGTAGAGTAGTGAGTAGAGTAGTGAGTAGTGAGTGCAGAGTAGTGAGTAGTTAGTAGAGTAGTGAGTAGAGTAGTGAGTAGAGTAGTGAGTGCAGATTAGTGAGTAGTGAGTGCAGAGTAGTGAGTAGTGAGTAGAGTAGTGAGTAGAGTAGTGAGTAGTGAGTGCAGAGTAGTGAGTAGTGAGTAGAGTAGTGAGTAGTGAGTAGAGTAGTGAGTAGAGTAGTGAGTAGTGAGTGCAGAGTAGTGAGTAGTGAGTAGAGTAGTGAGTAGTGAGTGCAGAGTAGTGAGTAGAGTAGTGAGTAGAGTAGTGAGTAGAGTAGTGAGTAGAGTAGTGAGTAGTGAGTGCAGAGTAGTGAGTAGTGAGTAGTGAGTAGAGTAGTGAGTAGAGTAGTGAGTAGTGAGTGCAGAGTAGTGAGTAGTGAGTAGTGAGTAGTGAGTAGAGTAGTGAGTAGTGAGTAGAGTAGTGAGTAGTGAGTAGAGTAGTGAGTAGAGTAGTGAGTAGAGTAGTGAGTAGAGTAGTGAGTAGTGAGTAGAGTAGTGAGTAGTGAGTAGAGTAGTGAGTAGAGTAGTGAGTAGAGTAGTGAGTAGAGTAGTGAGTGCAGATTAGTGAGTAGTGAGTGCAGAGTAGTGAGTAGTGAGTAGAGTAGTGAGTAGAGTAGTGAGTAGTGAGTGCGGAGTAGTGAGTAGTGAGTGCAGAGTAGTGAGTAGTGAGTAGTGAGTAGAGTAGTGAGTAGAGTAGTGAGTAGAGTAGTGAGTAGAGTAGTGAGTAGAGTAGTGAGTAGTGAGTGCAGAGTAGTGAGTAGAGTAGTGAGTAGTGAGTGCAGAGTAGTGAGTAGTGAGCGCAGAGTGAGTGTGCAGAGTAGTGAGTAGTGAGTGCAGAGTGAGTGTGCAGAGTAGTGAGTAGTGAGTAGAGTAGTGAGTAGTGAGTAGAGTAGTGAGTAGAGTGGTGAGTAGTGAGTAGAGTAGTGAATGCAGAGTAGTGAGTAGTGAGTAGAGTAGTGAGTAGAGTAGTGAGTGCAGAGTAGTGAGTAGAGAAGTGAGTAGTGAGTAGAGTAGTGAGTAGTGAGTGCAGAGTAGTGAGTAGAGTAGTGAGTAAAGTAGTGAGTGCAGAGTAGTGAGTAGAGTAGTGAGTAGTGAGTAGTGAGTAGAGTAGTGAGTAGTGAGTAGAGTAGTGAGTAGAAAGTAGTGAGTAGAGTAGTGAGTAGTGAGTAGAGTAGTGAGTGGAGAGTAGTGAGTAGTGAGTAGAGTAGTGAGTAGTGAGCAGAGTAGTGAGTAGTGAGTGCAGAGTAGTGAGTAGTGAGTGCATAGTAGTGAGTAGTGAGTAGAGAGTAGAGTAGTGAGTAGAGTAGTGAGTAGTGAGTAGTGAGTAGAGTAGTGAGTAGAGTAGTGAGTAGAGCAGTGAGTAGTGAGTAGAGTAGTGAGTAGAGTAGTGAGTAGTGAGTAGTGAGTGCAGAGTAGTGATTAGTGAGTTGAGTAGTGAGTAGAGTAGTGAGTAGAGTAGTGAGTAGAGTAATGAGTAGAGTAGTTAGTAGTGAGTAGAGTAGTGAGTAGTGAGTGCAGAGTAGTGAGTAATGAGTAGTGAGTAGAGTAGTGAGTAGTGAGTAGAGTAGTGAGTAGAGTAGTGAGTAGTGAGTAGTGAGTAGAGTAGTGAGTAGAGTAGTGAGTAGAGTAGTGAGTAGTGAGTAGAGTAGTGAGTAGTGAGTAGAGTAGTGAGTAGAGTAGTGAGTAGTGAGTGCAGCGTAGTGAGTAGTGAGTAGAGTAGTGAGTAGTGAGTGCAGAGTAGAGTAGTGAGTAGTGAGTAGAGTAGTGAGTAGTGAGTAGAGTAGTGAGTAGAGTAGTGAGTAGTGAGTGCAGAGTAGTGAGTAGTGAGTAGAGTAGAGTAGTGAGTAGAGTAGTGAGGTGAGTAGTGAGTAGAGTAGTGAGTAGAGTAGTGAGTAGTGAGTAGTGAGTAGAGTAGTGAGTAGTGAGTAGAGTAGTGGGTAGAGTAGTGAGTGCAGAGTTGTGAGTAGAGTAGTGAGTAGTGAGTGCAGAGTAGTGAGTAGAGTAGTGAGTAGTGAGTAGAGTAGTGAGTAGAGTAGTGAGGTGAGTAGTGTAGAGTAGTGAGTAAAGTAGTGAGTGCAGAGTAGTGAGTAGAGAAGTGAGTAGTGAGTAGTGAGTAGAGTAGTGAGTAGTGAGTAGAGTAGTGAGTAGAAAGTAGTGAGTAGAGTAGTGAGTAGAGTAGTGAGTGCAGAGTAGTGAGTAGTGAGTAAAATAGTGAGTACAGTAGTGAGTAGAGTAGTGAGTAGTGAGTAGAGTAGTGAGTAGTGAGTAGAGTAGCGAGTAGAGTAGTGAGTAGTGAGTAGAGTAGTGAGTAGAGTAGTGAGTAGTGAGTAGTGAGTGCAGAGTAGTGAGTAGTGAGTAGAGTAGTGAGTAGAGTAGTGAGTAGAGTAGTGAGTAGTGAGTGCAGAGTAGTGAGTAGAGTAGTGAGTAGTGAATAGAGTAGTGAGTAGCGTAGTGAGTAGTGAGTGCAGAGTAGTGAGTAGAGTAGTGAGTAGTGAGTAGAGTAGTGAGTAGAGTAGAGTAGTGAGTAGGACATCACAGGCAGCAGCTGTGCAAGCTTCTTACACTTACAAGGAGACCACAGGCAGCTGAGGTGCAATCTTCTCCCACTCACAAGAACGACATCACAGGCAGCAGCAGTGCAAGCTTCTTACACTCACAAGGAGACCACAGGCAGCAGAGGTGCAAGCTTCTCACACTCACAAGAAGGACATCACAGGCAGTAACGGTGCAATATTCTCACACTCACAAGGAGATCACTGGCAGTACACACCACATGAACACACTCCATAACACATAGCAACAATACATTGGCATTTACAATGCCATTAGCTCAAACTCAAATAAATCCGAGCCCGATTGCATTTCTAATGCTTGTTAATACAAAGCAAGCAGGAAGAAGGCCCATCACCGAAACGCGCCCTTGCGTATTAAATTATTTACCTGAGCGAACCCCATGAGTGCAGTGTTTTCTTTGAAACAGGAGCGTGTATTTTAACATGGACCCACCACCATGCCGGGCACCCATCTTCAAGAGTGCAGTTGAGCCCTTTGGTGGACCAGGAAGCGAAGTACGAGGTACAAGGCGCCTTGCACCACCGCACGGATATCTGTGGCACCAGCACCGACATTGTCGACAGCCATACAGTTTGTTGGGCAACCGGCCCTTTGACCGATCCCTGTGTTGTGTGTCATCGCCTCCAGCCGCTGGACGAGGGGTTCGACTGAGGTAACCAGCGCTACATTGACTTTACAAAATTGGGAGGTGAAGGAAGATCCTTTGTTTGCTGGCGCACTATAAGAAATGCCTATACATGGAACAATATGAAATGTTTTATAGTGCGCTTCATTACAAGAAAAGTTCTGAATATCGAACTGATGGGGCAAAGCCTATGGCCCCAATGCAATCAATCTCCTTCCTCCTACCATAAAAGGCAACCTATGACGATCGAGGATGCAAAATATAAGCACGGACATGCTAGTGCCGTTTTTAATACAAAGCAAGCAGGAAGAAGGCCCATCGCCGAAACGCGTCCTTGCGTATTAAATTAAGTTACCTGAGCGGACCCCATGAGTGCAGTGTTTTCTTTGAAACAGGAGCGTGCATTTTAACATGGACCCACCACCATGCCGGGCACCCGTCTTCAAGAGTGCAGTTGCGCCCTTTGGTGGACCAGGAAGCGAAGTACGAGGTACAAGGCGCCTTGCACCGCCGCACGGATATATGTGGCACCAGCACCGACATTGTCGACAGCCATACAGTCTGTTGGGCAACCGGCCCTTTGACCGATCCCTGTGTTGTGTGTCATCGCCTCCAGCGGCTGGACGAGGGGTTTGACTGAGGTAACCAGCGCTAAATTGACTTTACAAAATTGGGAGGTGAAGGAAGATCCTTTGTTTGCTAGCGCACTATAACAAATGCCTATACATGGAACAATATGAAATGTTTTATAGTGCGCTTCCATACAAGAAAAGTTCTGAATATTGAACTGATGGGGCAAAGCCATTGGCCCCAATGCAACCAATCTCCTTCCTCCTACCATAAAAGGCAACCTATGATGATCGAGGATGCAAAATATAAGCACGGACATGCTAGTGCCGTTTTTAATACAAAGCAAGCAGGAAGAAGGCCCATCGCCGAAACGCGTCCTTGCGTATTAAATTAAGTTACCTGAGCGGACCCCATGAGTGGAGTGTTTTCTTTGAAACAGGAGCGTGTATATATATATATATATATTCACTGAAAAAACCATAGGTTATAGACCATATATAGTTAGGAATTAGCATTTACAAAACCTTGAAAATTCACTGAAAAAACCATAGGTTATAGACCATATATAGTTAGGAATTAGCATTTAAAAAACCTTATTTTACTCACACAAAACCATTGAAATTCCATATATAGTTAGTTGCACTAACTATATATCGCGCACCCGCAATCCACTGCTGATCATGTCACATATTACATCATTCATGACATGGTCAGTGACATCACTGATGACATCACTGATGACATCTCAAATGACATCACTGATGACATCACTGATGACATCATCCAGTGACTGTGTGTTTCTGTAAAGTTTAAATATGTTTTACATATTGAAGAATGAGTAGATGTATAAGTGTCTGGACGAAGGATTTAGTAGGTGCATGACTGAATGTATGAGTGAGTGATTAAATGTGTCTCACTGAGTGCATGGGTTAGTGGCTAAACTGTCTTAATTTGTGCATCATTATGTCTGTTGTTCTGTAAACTGCTGCATGTGTTGATCAGTAGCTATATGATTAACTATATGGGTTATTGATTGATTGTCCAAGTATTTGTATGGGAGACTGAGTGTGTGTGTGGCTGGCTGGGAGGTGTGTGACTCTGTGCAGATCAATGTGTACTTGTATCAATGATTGTATAAGAAAGTAAGTATGTGTTAGTATATGTTTGAAAATGTAAGGTGCTCTATGTTTAACTGTATAGACAAGAAAATGGAAGTGTGATTGATTCTTTACAGGACTGACTAGGTGTGTGAGTAACTCCATGGATGAGTGGCAGAGTGTGAGTGTCTGTATAGGTGTATGAGTGCATATGATAGTGTTGTAAAGATGAGTGATTGTATGTATGAATGATTGTATGGGTGAATGAGTGAATGTGTGTGTAGACGTAGGAATCAGTGAGTACGTATGTAGTAACTAGTATCGGTGTGTCAATGGTTTCAAAAATTATACTCTGTATTTAACACTGGGTGAAACAGAGGTTATATTAAAATGTGAGGAGATGCATTGTATTGTCACATGAATGATATCATCAGTGATGTGGTCATTGATGTCAAATGAGATGTCATCAGTGATCTCATCAGTGATGTCATTTGAGATGTCATCAGTGATGTCATCAGTGATGTCACTGACCATGTCATGAATGATGTAATATGTGACATGATCAGCAGTGGATTGCGGGTGCGCGATATATAGTTAGTGCAACTAACTATATATGGAATTTCAATGGTTTTGTGTGAGTAAAATAAGGTTTTTTAAATGCTAATTCCTAACTATATATGGTCTATAACCTATGGTTTTTTCAGTGAATTTTCAAGGTTTTGTAAATGCTAATTCCTAACTATATATGGTCTATAACCTATGGTTTTTTCAGTGAATTTCAATGGTTTTTTAATAGCAAATATCATAAGCTGTCGAATGTCAAGTACGTGGTAAGTGAAAACATTTTCGTGTTTATGCACACTGATCTGCTTTGAATGGTGCCCCCCCCCCTCATTTCTATTAGGAGTACTCTCTCTTTGCACATAGTGAAGGGTAGTTAACGCAGGCCTTTGCCCCCGTTGTAATACGTCGTGCCTGCTTCTCTCTCCATTTGATTGATTGTTATCCAAGTATTTACTGTTTTAGAATTGGTTCTCTTTGGTTCATTCTCTATTTACAAACAAACACAGAGTCGCAATACTCTGTTTAGTCTTTGCAGATAACGAAAAATCGTGTAAAAAAAAAAGAAAAGAAATCGAGCAAAATCAGTAGGCCACTAATGGGATCTCTTTTTTACCTCGCTAAAATAGAAACATTAGGAACAACCCCTCATGACAAATACAAAACTAGTGAGATGAACTGAACTCCACACAATGATGGCTGCAAAACAGCTCGGCTCCGCCACCCACCCCGCCCAAAATAACGATAAAGAGCGGCTGCCATGATTGGTTGCGGAATGGCCACGACGGAGCTACGAAATGGTGCTGCTCTCATGCTAACCCCAGCTTCAGTCTGAAACATCCAGAAACACTGTAGACTACCAATTCGATCAGTTCTGGTAGCGCCCCAATGTAACCCGGTAGAGAAGAACTAGCCCTCCCCTCTTTGACTGATGGTTCTTGTTGCCTGTCCCTTCTGTTGTCATTTAACAGAACTATTTAGCCTACTGAAAGGGGTTGTGTTCCGACCGCTGGTTGGTGGAGACATTTTGACTATATTCTGGACCTGCGTTGTCGCGTAATGCGTCATATGACGCGCCGCGTTAGCGCATCCGGAAGTCATCCGGGGCGCGCAGCGCGTAACGTAAGCATAACAAGTCATGTGACTTGTTAATAAAACTTTTCATTGGTTCATTTTACTTTTCTTATTCTAATGATGAAAGGCTTGGTCATATGACCTAAAAATTACGCTTTTTATTACTTCCGAACATTATTTTTTCTTAAATATATGTTATAATGTTCCAGGCTAATGTACTTTCCCGGAAAATTTACAACTGTCCTGCAAGTAAAATATATTCTTTTTTCGAGAAAAAGAGCGTTTCTTCGTCCCATGACGGAGCCGTTGAGCAAAAGAGGGTCGACCTGCTGTCTTAGTCGCCGATACGCCTGAATATGAGATTCTTATCGATCACTTTATGTTGCAGGAGTAGAAAACACAACAGCCCTTGACCATTTATCTTTACTGCGTTCCTTCGAATTATACCTTTTACCCTTCATGTAATTGGTCTGCTTTATTTCACTTGCCTTTTAATGATTCTAAAACAGTGACTATTATTAAAAACTTTACCAATGTATATACTACTACCATGTTTTCTTTTAAAAACCTTTATTGTGAAAATTTCATTATACAAATACGAGCCTATAACCACGTGGGCCGGCCACGGAGCAAACTGTAATCGTATATGATGAGTAGACATTTACACTGTAGAGGAACGTAACGGGCGGGCCATTAGGTTGCAAGAACTAAGGTGTCTAACAGTTACGGAATCGGTGGACGTACATTTTATAATTAAAATACGACAGGGCCAGTTACAATAAACTTATCTAGATATACATTTGCGGGCAAGTACCATGGGTGACGTTAATTCGAACTTTCAATAGTACAGTAATCAATAACACATCAGAACTTAATATCAATAGGGATGTCGAAATATTCAATCAATTCTCGTCCCCGCCCGCCATGTGCTTCAAAACTGCATACGTATCTCGTGATTTCAAGGTTCTGCAACCAGTACACAACAAGGAGTTACGAGTCCCATTTATTCCGGCGCCATTTTGGGCGAGGACGGGCAGGTCCAGGATATAGTCAAAATGTCTCTACCAACCATCGACTATGATGATGTTCATATGCTGTATTTATTAGAGTAACACTCATCTGTCCACATTAAATTAATTTGCCACAATCTAAACATGTCATTTTAATCTTTCCAAAGTTCTTCTAAATATTTGGGACCGTTTCCCTTGCCTCTGATGCTGTCAGTGCCACTTCTTTGATGAATGTACTAGCAGGTCAGGGGTTCTCCTCCAAATCTCTCTTTTATGCAGCACTATAATTAATTGGTGCCACCTCTCCATATGACGATGCATGGTATAGTTACCATAACTATATTTTTTTTCGGTTCCTCTGGAGAGTTCATCGTGGCAGATGAAGCGTGTAACGTACCGGGCATTTACCTTTTTTTGCATGTACAGGAAAGGAAAAAAAAATCGAGCGTCCGAGTTCTAAGGTGTCCCAGGGCCATTTTAGTGGACCAGGCCCAAATCCAAAGAACAGGCCGCCATTTTGAGAGTCCTGTTGCAGCCGCCTGTCGCTGTAGCATCAAGAGCAGCCGAAACTCAGCTGAATGGCAACTGAAACGGTAAAGGGGCGCCCCACTACAGCAGACGAGCCTCCACCTAGGAAGGCCCGTTCACGCCGCCTCCCCCCCCCCTTCGGGCACCCCACGCCGTTATTCGGAGCAGTATTGTAGGATGGCCACACCAGTGCGGCAACTTGCTAGACATCACCTCGGTGGTAACCGAATCTCAGCGCCTTGTGGTGTCTCCTCTTCAGAAAATATTCTTGCGCTACCTTTGCCCCATTCACACATCTGTCCGCTACTGACGCCATCTCACAGGCTAATGGGGCGCCCCACGCCGAGTTTCAGCATTGTAGGATGACCACACCAGTACAGCAACTTGCTAGACATCACCTCGGTGCCATCCGGATCTCGGCGCCCCACTGCAGATGAAGTACCTCTCAACTATGAAACCACCACGGTGACATCCGGATCTTGGCGCCTTGTGCTGGTTCCGGCCTATTCACACATCGGTCCGCTACTGACGCCATCTCACAGGCTAATGGGGCGCCCCACGCCGAGTTTCAGCATTGTAGGATGACCACACCAGTACAGCAACTTGCTAGACATCACCTCGGTGCCATCCGGATCTTGGCATCTCAACGCCTAGTGGTATCTTCCATACAGAAAATATTGTTGCGCTGCCTTTGGCCCCATTCGCACATCGGTCCGCAACTGACACCATCTCACAGGCCAACAGGGCGCCCCACGCCGACTTTTACCATTGTAGGATGGCCACACCAGTACCACAACTTGCTAGACACCACCTCGGTGCCATCCGAATCTTGGCATCTCAGCGCCTTGTGGTGTCTTCTAGTCAGAAAATATTGTTGCGCTGCCTTTGGCCCCATTCGCACATCGGTCCGCTACTGACGCCATCTCACAGGCCAACGGGGCGCCCCACGCCGACTTTCAACATTGTAGGATGGCCACACCAGTGCGGCAACTTACTAGACACCACCTCGGTGCCATCCGGATCTTGGCGCGTTGTGCTGCCTTCGGCCTATTCGCACATCGGTCCGCTACTGACGCAAACTCACAGGCCAACGGGGCGCCCCACGCCGACTTTCAGCATTGTAGGATGGCCACACCAGTGCTGCAACTTGCTGGACACCACCTCGGTGCCATCCGGATCTTGGCGCGTTGTGTTGCCTTCGGCCTATTCGCACATCGGTCCGCTACTGACGCCGCCTCACATGCCAAAGTATTTTCTCCGCATTTTATACCCTATGCCGCATAACAGGTCATGTGACTTGTTTATAAAACTTTTCATTGGTTCATTTTACTTTTGGTTTCCTAATGATGGAAGGCTTGATCATATGACCTAAAAACAACACTTTTCATTGGATGAAAACTTTTTTTTTTCCCCAAACGATGAAAGCCCCACCTTGTTTCTGGATGTTTCAGACTGAAGCTGGTGTCAGCATGAGAGCACCCCCATCTCGTAGCTCCGTCGTGGTCATTCCGCGAGCAATCATGGCAGCCGCTCCCCACCAGAAGCCTACAGGAGTCGGGGGCCCCCAAAACTTTTGATGAATCCTCAAGGCGGAGGGGACGCTTTCGAGAATGGGGTCCAAGACCTAGCAGACAAGCGTCCGATTTCCAAGGTGTCCCAGGGCCATTTCAGTGGACCAGGCCCAAAAAGGAAACAGCCTGCCGCCATTTTGAGAGTCCTGTGACAGCCGCCTATCGCTGCACCGCAAGAGTGGGCGCAACTCAGCTGAATTGCGGCTTTTGACACAGTGGACCAAAAGCGGACGGAATGGCAACTGAAACGGTAAAGGGGCGCCCCACTACAACAGACGAGACTCCACCTGGAGAGGCCCGTTCACGCCGCCTCCCCCGGGGCGCCCCACGCCATTATTCGGAGCAGCATTGTAGGATACCAAAACCAGTGCGGCAACTTGCTGGACATCACCTTGGTGCCATCGTTCTGCTGCCTTGGAACTATTCGCACAACAGTTTGCTACTGATGACCCACCCCCCGCGACGCCCCACGCCAGAAATCTGGACGTTGTGCTGCGTTGGGACTATTCGCACAGCCGACCGCTACTTCGTTGTTTTTCCCTAAAAATGTTTATATGTTATTACTGTTTTTGTTTTCTTGTATATATTTATAAGTTATTAAAGTTTTATAATCTTACTACTTTGTTGGAGTGCTATATATTTTTAATGTGACACATAATTGTAAAAACTTTGATGTACAAAGAGTCATCCCTGGAATCTTCCGCTTCAGGCTCGGTCCCCTCCCCAATCACAATACAGGATGGTTTTCAGATAATAGGAACGTGTCTGCTGTGACGGATCTCATCGAGTGTGGGCCTTGATCTACTATAACTCCTTTGAAGAGGGGTGATTCTTTACAGCTGGGGCCATAAACTACATCTGCAGGGCTAGCTGATACCCTAGGACCGGCCTGGACAATCGGACACAGAGGAAAAGGAGTGTCAGAGGGTGCGGTAGTGAATAGGGCGAAAGGGAGGTGTCGGGCGGGCACAGGGTGTGATTCTCAGGGAAGAGCAGCGCAGATGGGGGGTGGTTTATTACCCATGCATAAGACAGAGAGCGGGGGTGACCACTGCCTGGGGGAGATGCTTGCGAGGGTGGGGAGCCATGCTAAGGATCGACAGCGTGCACAGAGTGGGTCTGGTCAAGGCATCTAAAATGACTGCCGTGCACGACAAGAGTGTGGCATTTGAAAAAAGGCAAGATGGCGCAGACAATGTTTTTCAACACTTCCTGATTTCCTTCGAATCGAACGTTAACAGACGTTGGGGCATATTACCAAAGTTAAGCGATATTTATCCCTAACGATGTTTAGCAACGAATTTTTTTACCGCTAAGCATCGTCAGAAATTATCGCAGATAAACCTTGCTATTATCAAGGTTTATCGCAAACACGATAAAAAACGACCGCAATGCATTAATATCGCTGAAAACTCAGCGATATTCATGCATTACCGAGCTAATGCTCTTAGCCATGTTATCCACCTCCCATTGGATAACATGGCTAAGAACTGCTCAGGGCAGGTGCTAGCTTTTGGAGATATTCGCGCTTATCGCGAATATTTCTAAAAGTTGATAATAGGAGATAGCGATGTTAGCGACTGTTTCCAGTCGCTAACATCTTGGCATGCCCACTTTGCATGTCATTAGTGATAAATATCACTCACATGCAAAGTGGGGCCCAAGATGGTCGCTATCTCCTACTAGCCGTCGCTAACTGGTGTTAGCAACAGCTAGGTAATACAGATATAATTTTATCTCCGCGAAGCGGAGCGCTGTTACAGATATATATCTTGTTTTTGAACGTTAATTTCTCAAAATCCACTGAAGCACATATATTGAGACCTAGCAAAGGCACATCGAGCTACCAGTCCCTACAATTTTGCAAGTTTCGTGCAAATCCATTCAGCCGTTCGATTATTATTATTATTTTTTTTTTTGCCCCGCGGGGCCCTTTTAAAACCTCCACATCAAACCTAAGAGGTCAAGGAGGATCTACTATGCCCCCTTATGGTCATTTGCCCCTTCGCTTTGGCCTCCTCTTGTCTCTCGATCCTACCGAGAGACAAGATGGCGGCCGCTACGGACTGTTTGCAATGTTTACAGACGCCGGAGAACCAATCAGCTTCGCAAACCTCCGTTACGCGAAGCGGAGCGCTGTTACAGATATATATCTTTTTTTGAACGTTAATTTCTCAAAATCCACTGGAGCACATATATTGAGACCTAGCAAAGGCACATCGGGCTACCAGTCCCTAACATTTTACCAAGTTTCGTGCAAATCCATTCAGCCGTTCGATTATTATTATTATTATTTTTTTTTGCCCCGCGGGGCCCTTTTAAAACCTCCACATCAAACCTAGGGGGTCAGCGAGGATCTACTATGCCCCCTTATGGTCATTTGCCCCTTCGCTTTGGCCTCCTCTTGTCTCTCAATCCTACCGAGAGACAAGATGGCGGCCGCTACGGACTGTTTGGAATGTTCACAGACGCCGGAGAACCAATCAGCTTCGCTTCACAAAGCTCCGTACCGCGAAAAGTCCGCGAACCGGAGCGCTGCCCGGTCCGCTGTTACAGATATATATCTTTTTTTGAACGTTAATTTCTCAAAATCCACTGGAGCACATATATTGAGACCTAGCAAAGGCACATCGGGCTACCAGTCCCTACAATTTTGCCAAGTTTCGTGCAAATCCATTCAGCCGTTCGGGCTAAAAGTGAGGCCAACCGCCCTATGGAAAACTCAATGTTAAAAACACGTTTTGGGACCCCCCTTTTTTCTCGGCCCCCCCTTGACGAACCCCCCCAAATTTTCAAGGGCTGCTCAGAAACAAAATGTGCCATTTTCCTGAAAATTTCAGCCAATTCCGTCCACAAACGCCAAAGTTATTAGACATAGAATTTTCAAAAATCCCATAGAGAAAAAATCCTAACTATATATACCTACTGGCGACCGCCAGTAGGTAATATATATATATATATATATATATATAAATATATACATACATACATACATACATACATACATACATACATATATATACATATATATATATATATATATATATATATATATATATATATATATATATATATATACGTATATATATATATATATATATATATATATACATATATATACATATATATATATATATATATATATATATATATATATATATATATATATATATATATATATATATATATATATACCACCAATTTTCTGCTTCTCCAGTGCGGCATGCAGAAATCACGGACCACCAGGCAGCTTTCCAGTACACAGGTAAGCTTATTATAACCTCTGTGTTTCTTTTGGCATGCCGCGTTTCGGGTAGACACTACCCTTGATCACATGTATATATTAATTAACTACTGGCAGTCACCAGTAGGTAGTTACAGTTAGGACCAAGTTTCCATAGGAAGAGCATTTTTAGTTTTGCTTATAACCTTGGCACGTTAGATGGATCTTTATGAAATTTTCCAAACTAATTCTTTGTTCATATCAGCACCTATGTTTAAAGTTTAGGGGGGATTCGTCCAGGGGGGGCCAAGAAAAAAAAGGGGTCACAAAACGTGTTTACTCCATGTTAATTTCCATAGGAAACTTTAGACAAGGCGACAGGCCGAACGGGTGAACGGAATTACCTGAGGTTTGGCAGGGAGAAGGGTCTTGGACTAGAAAGCTATTTGGTGTAAATCCATTCAGTAGTTTTTGAGAAATATGGAAATTTACAGATATCGATATTTGGGAATTCTGCCATCTGATTGGCTGAGGCATTACGAGCACCAGCTTGCTGCTTATTGGCTGCGAACGGTTGCAACAAGGAAGTGTTGGCAGCCATTTTGTGTTAACGTTGAAGCAAGTAAGGGGAAAAAAGGGTGCAAAAACTAGGAAAGAGGAGGGTAGGAGCGCTGTGAGCTCTGTGGGATGGTTAGGGTGTGTCATAGAGGGAGTGTGAAGCGAAGTATTTACCCCTACTGGTGTGAAAGTGCTGTTTTGCCCACAGTGAGATGGTGGTGAGGTGCCGGTGCACTCGGGGATGAAAGTGTGCGTCTAAAGCCGGAGCTGAGTGCTGTAAACTGATGTGCTCTGGGCACTGTAGCATACTGGCCGAAGCGAAGTATTTACCCCTACCGGTGTGAAAGTGCTGGTTTGCCCACAGTGAGATGGTGGTGAGGTGAGGTGCTGTTACACTCGGGGATGAAAGCGGGCACCTAAACCGTGAGCTGAGTGCTGTAAACGGATGTGCTCTGGGCGCCGTAGCATACTGGCCGAAGTGAAGTATTTACCCCTAATGGTGTAAAAGTGCTGTTTTGCACACAGTGAGATGGTGCTGAGGTGCCGGTGCACTCTGGGATGAAACCATGCGCCTAAAGCGTGAGCTGAGTGCTTTACACTGATGTGCTCTGGGCGCTGCATCATACTGGCCACTGTAGCATAGCTGTGCAGGTGGTGTTAGTATGCGTTTAGAGTATAGCGGGAGTGGGAAGCAAACTACTCACTGGTCTCAGTCTAAAGACTCGGGGATGAAACCGTGAGCCTAAGGTGTGAGCTGATTGCTGTAAAGTCATGTGTGGTAGGCGCTGTAGGATACTGGCTGCTACAGCATACCTGTGTAAGTAGTGTTAGTATGCTTTTATACTGTACAGGGAGTGGGAAGCGAACTACTCACCCTTACCGGTCTGAAGAGTCGAATGCAGTGTTTTAGCAAGGAGGAATAAAGAAATACTTGTGAAGAATATAATCCAGAATGTTGTAATGTCACAGAAGACAAATGGTGAAATCAGGTGTGTCTAAGAAAAGGGCTGTGTGTAATAAAGGGATGGAGTTTGAAAGTTATATAAAAAGTGTTTTTATTTAAGTGCCATAAATAGACCCACTGGTGCAAGAGCTAAGGCATCCAGCTGAGGCAAACTCCAACCGTTTCTGCTTTATTCAAACGTAAGCTCCTGCATTAGTGAATTCCACATTACATGTTACAGTTCCTTGTGACATAAACAATACCTATTACACTTGAATTACTCTAAATTCTATAATGAAAATACAGGTAGGGTACCATTACCACATGTATCCTTTAAGAAAACAAACAAAAACAAAAAATGCTAAATGTAATCATCAAACTTCTTAGGTACCCTGGAACTCCTTTTTTGTAACATAAAATTATTAACAGTAGAACAGTTAGCAATCTCTTGTACAGTAGATTCAATATGGTGCGTGTCAGAATTGGTAATAGTTCTACCCACATCGGAACTTTGAGGAGGAACACAAACACAGCGCTTCTGAGAAGCACATTCGGTACCCTTCTGGTCAAACCATACATCATTGTCTTTAGCTGTTTCAAGAAAACATTCTTGTGCAGAGAGCTAAGGCATCAAGCTGAGGCAAAGTCCAACATCCTCTGCTGTATTCAAACTGAAGCTCCTGCATCATTGAATTCCTTATTACATGTTACAGTTCCATGTGACATAAACAATAGCTATTAGACATGAATGACTAAATTCTATAATGAAAATAAAGGTAGTATACTATTACCTCACTGTGCCAACCAGTTCCTAAACAATGTCGTGTTTTTTTATCTTGATCGCCAGCTTGTGAGCAGAGGCTGAGGATGAGTAAATTTGTGTGAAAGGGCTTTGTGAATAACAGGCAGGCAGAGAGATGTATGCACAAAGGATAGACATGGTTTCAAAATGGATGTCAGATTTAGGCTAATTTAGCAAGTAAATAGCATGTTTGTATAGGCCATACATCACCGATCTCTGGTTAGAGTGGAGGCGTAAGGGGCAATAATGAAAACAGACTTCAAATGCCTGAGCATACTTAGAAAGTTATTATATGAAAGTAGTACAATTGAAGTGTATTACATTTTTTTAAAGGAAATAGTAAAAAAAGATGGAAAATTAAATCCAAGAATAACGTGAGTTTCTTACATGTCTTGGAGATTGCAGTGCGGAAGTTCTTCGGCGGCTTCAGATTCGCAATGTTCCAAGAGGTCATTGTTGCCATCATGTGAGAAAAGCGAAGCAATCCAATTCATATCCTCGAAGGTAATGTTCCTCAAATGTTGGAGCGGCAATTTGAATTGGCAGGCAATCTGCGATGTTGTGAAAGGTTGCATGTTGCAGGAGATCTTTCGCAGCAGCGCAGGAATCCCATTCCGTCACGATACCTTTTTGGGTTCCATCCGCCATTGCTCCACTGCCTGACCATTCAAGTTCATGGTTTTCAAGATACTGCATTACCTGCTGGATATCGGGAGCGATTGTTTGGATGTTGGCAAGGCATACATCCATTCGCCAGTCGAATGGGCAAGTTTTGCAATAAAAAGATGGTTGCACGCAGATTGCATATGTGTAAATAAATGTCATGTTGTAGCTGGCTCCGATAATAGATGGAGGCAGGCAGACGAAAAGTAGTTCCATTTTTTCACGGTATTGATGTAGCTTCACATAGAGGTGTATTCTGTTGGACATGCTTGTTACCACAGGGAGCGCAGCAATTTTTTACAAGCAAAAATAGTAGTAGGATGGCCGCAAAGAGCAAGAATTTTGGGCACTGTTCCTGTTATTCCAGAGATGATCGAATGAATAAAGTTTGGTATTATACCAAAAACAGTTTGAAAGGCTGTGAGAAGGCCAGAGGAGACCGTGTTAAAAAAGTGAGCCAGAACTTGAGTGTGAGATGTGTTGAAAATTGTATAACAATTCACAAAGTGTAATGGAAGGTTCGAATTTAAAAGGGACTTCATTTTACTTGAAGTTTGTGCAATCTGCAGTTGATAAATTTATTTTGCAGAAGTGAGGGACACTTCTGTTCTTAACAAAAGCGCTTTAGTTTGGTTAGTTTAATGAAATCAGTTTTCAAAGTAGGGATTGAAGGCCAAGTTGAAGTTTGGGAGTTACTTTGTGTGGGTGGCAATAGACATTGCCACAGGAAGTTACTTGGTTTGAAACAGAAAGGACGTACTGTATGCCAGCTCACATTACAGGAGTGCATGTTATTGAAAAGCAGATAACTGCCGTTAGATGCTCTTTAAGACAGCGATATGTAAATGGGAGAAACCACTGCTCGTGAATAAACGTACTATCTTGTATAATCACATACAACATGACAAACAACATGTACACCTAGCAGACACAACAACACTACGTACTGTGGGAACCGTGGCTAGCCATGTACACAAACATGGCGCAGCACTTCTGTTACACAATGCAGAATGCAGGGAGAGATGGGAGCAAAGTATGTGCGAAGGTGGCAAGTGATTCTCGATTATAAAAGTATACAATGCAAAGTGTTGAGGGGATGTGCCGGCAGACTTGAGTATGTAGAGCACAGACATGTACATGTCAGCATGTACTGATGGTCTATTGAGTGAAGTAGACAGTGGACGCAACCATGATAGTACAGTCAGTAGGGAAGATTATGGAAATGTAGCGCGTACGTGCACCCTCCCCCCCAAATCTATAGCGTAGTGGGCTGGCTCGGCATACGCAAGGCTAGAGTAGGGGTATGAATAAAAGGCACGTTTCTCTGGGTGTGGTTCTCTTCCAGAATGGCGAACGTGTCTGCCAGGTCTGCGCAGCTTATACCATCACGAGGTTGACCCCGTGAGCGAAGGTGACTGCATGAATGATGCTCTCAGCATGCTGGTACCGAGAAACCGGCATGGCCGCTGCAACGCATATATGCCGCACAGTTCAACTTTAGACACCGCCGTATGTGAAAGAGGACTCACCAGGTGCCGGCGGATGCTGCTGGGCCGAGGTCTGCGAACTCGAAAGGCTCCTGAGATCAACGCTGGTTACCAGGACACAGGGACACAGCGCCCAGCAGCGTGGACTACTGACACAGTACTTGAACAGGTACCAACAGTGGAATGGTGTCTTGATCCCACAATGGACGATGTTAGAACTGCATCTGAGAGTGGAGATGAAGGTACTCCTTTCAGCCAGGTGCTACCAACTCTAGGTCCCAACAGTGGAACGGTGTCTTGATCCCACAATGGACGGTGTCCCATATTACCTGCTGCTTGGTTTTCACAGAACTGTCTCGGTTGAGGTGCATCAGACTCTGTGCTTCCGTAGTTAATTGCTGCACATGATTATTAGGCTTGGTTGGCTGTAGTCGCTGGACTACACCATGGTACAACAGGTCCAAACAGTGAAACTGGGTCTTGATTCTATGATTGAGGATGTCAGAAGTTAAAGTTTGTGATGATTTCTGTGTACCCCCTCTGACCAGGTGCCACCAACTCTAGGTCCCAACAGTGGAACAATGTCTTGATCCCACAATGGATGATGTTAGAGCTGCATCTGAGAGTGGAGATGAAGGTACTCCCTTCGACCAGGTGCAACCAACTCTAGGTCCCAACAGTGGAACGGTGTCTTGATCCCACAATGGATGAAGTCCGATATTACTTGTTGCTTGGTTTTCATAGAACTCCCTCCGTTGATGTGCATCAGAATGCTTGCATAGCTAACTGTTGCACATGATTATTGTGCTTGGATGACACCAGTCTTTGGACTACACCGCAGTACAGCAGGTACCAACAGTGAAACGGGGTCTTGATTCTGTGATTGAGGATGTCAGAAGTTAAAGTCTGTGATGACTTCTGTGTACCCCCTGCGATCAGGTGCAACCAACCCTGTGTCCTGTGTTTCCGAATCCAACGGCACGTGGCTGTGAGGCGTTAATGACCACTGCCTCTAGCCTACACTGTGGTCAGCAGGGCTCACAATTCAGATTGAGTGGTGATTGTTTAATTAGCGCATCGAGTAGGCAACTAACTATAACGTCTATTGAAATATACAGAATGTCCTTTTAGTATACTTGCTTGTTTAGATGAGCTATAGGTTTACTACATTGGTGAAATTCATCTTGCAAGTTCAAAGGAACACTGAATAGTCTACACTGTGGACAGCAGAAATCGCAATTCGAATTGTTTTGATTTATTTATTGCAGAGTTTTCTGTAATTTATGTTGTTGTATCTTGTAAAGAGGAAGTGAGAAAAAGTGTTCATGGATGTCTGTGTGGCTAATGCCTTCAATTTAGACTGCAGACAGCAGTGTTCACAATTCAGATCGAGTTGGTATTGTAGATGACGCAGTCCTGTAGGAAAAGACATTGCTGCATTGCGCTGTGTTTGCACCATGCATAAACATCATGGCAGGCTACGCACATGCATTTTGTTGCTCCGCGTATGAGAAACTGTGTAGCTTAAGTCCACCTTATGTAGCTGTGGGTCCTTGCTGACCGCTCTCTATGGCCTACACTGCAAACAGCAGTGTTCGCAATTGAGATCGAGTCGCTATTGCAGATGATGCAGTGTTGATGGCAACAGACATTGCTCCTAGTTCGGCCCGCCCGCAGCACGCATCATCGCTGGCTGTGCACATGCTGAATGCTTTTGATGTGGCTATCTGAGTGCACTAGAACTGCTGGACCCTTTAATATACAATCTTTTTGTGTATTATTGCCTGTGTCTGAGTATAGCACAAGTTATGGTTCTTTTATGAAATAATTATTTCTGTGTTATTTTACATCTACTGACCCTACCTTACTGCATCACAAACGATTGACACTTTTATTATTGAATCCTCTGTGTGTGATCCAATGATTACTGTTGTAGTTGATGCTAGCAGCAACCATTCCCTAAGGGCTAGTTTACACTCACCCCACACGCATCCAGCAGAGACGTCACTCGATATGTGACCCTGGTAATAAAAAGGTGTTGAGCGCACTTGCCCGTACCCACTTGCACTATCTATCTGCGTCTGTGTGTTCATGATCTATGCATGATACTGCCCCTGAGCCGTATCACATTACATTGTGCTGTGAACAGCATATGCAACCATGTTACCTATGGCAGTGGGAAAACTTTGATTATGTAACTTTTAGGTGTGTGCCTACCACAGGTGGAAGGCTACTTTACAGACCATGCACATTGATGAAGATGATGGTTGCATGTTGTGTGTAGTGTAAGATATGTGTACATAGCAAAAAGTTTTCAAAAATCCTCTCTAAGAGGAAGAGGTGTGTCTCATCAAATGCTGTTGAGAGAATGACTAAAATGGGTGGCGTTTTCCAACTGGTACAAAAGGAAATGTTATGAACCAATCAAATGCTTCTTTTTAAAGTCACATGGCAATCATGCACTCAGCGTGCAAGGAGACCGCACCCGACGTAGATAAAATATATTTACTATAATATAAGTTTATTACAGTTAGAAATATACAAATGTTTAAAATATTTTAGATTATTGCTTGCTCTCATATACACTTTAAAGTTATGTAGATATAGTTTTGAGACACAAAACAAATTAGGGAATGGCATACCCGGCACGACACCATACATTTATGACGTAACACAGGACCTGGCAGTGTGCACTCTTCGCATACGCAACGCACAGCGGGCGTGAACCCATACGTACATGATGTAATGCGCAGCTTGGTATTGCGTACCTGTCGCATACCAAAGTAGCAGCTGGCGCGACCTCATACGTATATGTTCTTTCGCGGGACACAGTGCCACAAACCCGTCGGACACGAAATACGCATCATTTCAATATGGCGGATAGGATTTGCGTGCTGATGGAGCTTGGTATACTACCGGTACGGGACTCTAGTTTTCTAAAAAAAAAAAAAATTATTATATAGATAATTTTTTTTGAAGGAATGAAACATTACATCATTTTTCAAGTTAAAAAAAAGAATTATAGATTCCAAAACATTATAAAACATTTTTAAAAATATAGGTTTTATAAATATTAAAATATGAAATTAACATTTAAAAAACCTTCGAAATTTACTGAAGACACTGTAGGTTTTACAGACGTTATAGTTAGGAATTAGCAATTAAATAACCTTAGAAATTCACTGTAAAAACCATAGGTTTCAGGGACGTTATAGTTAGTTGGACATTGCACTCTTAGAAAACCATAGAAATTCCCCTGTTATAGTTAGTTGAGCTAACTATAACTCACGCCCCCGCAAAACACTGCTGATGACGTTACATATTACATCATTCATGACATGGTCAGTGACATCACTGATGACATCTCAAATGACATCACTGATGACATCATCAACGTGAAAATCTGATGCACCTCATCAGACCCTAATATAACACTTGATACACCGACTCTAAAATACAGACTTTAATTTTCCAAACAACGAACACACCAATACCAGTTAGTACATTGCCACTTACTAATTCCTAGGTCTACACACACATCCATTCATTCACCCATTCAGTCACTCATACATACAGTCAGCCATCAATACAGCATTATCATATCCAGTCACATACATATACAGACACTCACACACCGCCTCTCAATGATAGAGTTATTGACACATCTAGTCAGTAATCGAAATAATGAACCACACTTTTATTTACTCACCTGTACAGTTATACATATACCATCTCACTTATTTAAACATATAATAACACATACTTACACTCTAATACAATAACTAATACAAGCACACACTGATCCATACAGGCACTCTCACAATCACTCAGTCTCACATATAGTCATTTATAAACTCCAAAACTAATATATACTGCTTTTCACATATGCAGTTACTCACACATGTACCACTGAGGCATCCATTCTGTTATGTATTATTTTAGGACCCTATTGTAAGTTTCCCGATTCATGCCCGTATGTAGGTATAAATCCCCATATCCTTATATAGGCATAGAAATCATAACCATATTTAGGCATAGCTCATGCAGTCCAAATACGGCAGTGCTACTTCCACTAGTTCCGAAAATCCACAACGATTTCTTGGAAAACTCAGCGTCAGCAGCTAGGGACTTCCCCTTGCTTGAATATTGATTTGTCCAAGAACTCATGGAGTTTTCAAAGAACTGAGACTCTTTGAGGAAGTTATTATGTCCAACTGTACGTCAAACTTGGCACCTTCAAGGTATAAATATGCCCACACTAGCCCAAGCAAACACACGATGGTTTGGAGTAGTTCGACTATCTACTTGCCCGACGCGCCCTGCTACAGCAAATGCCGAAGGAAGCCGACCCTCCAGCAGATGCACTGAGAGAGACGCTGTCTTTTCTCCTGCCGAAAAAAATCCAGCTCCAGTGTTTCCAAGCTACCCTTGCGGGTTGTTGGGAAATCGAGTCCTGAGCCTGACCTTCTTCTTTCTAAACTAAGGTACGGAGCTGATTAGACCCTTAGAGAAATCTTGGGCAGATTCTTGGCAACAGAATACTACATTTATGCTACACCTCACTCACTTCTTCCCTCCTACTAAGCTTAGGTTAGGTACACAGGGGTAGGTGTATTTTAGAAGCACTAGTTGAGTACTTTTAGCTTCTGTTATTTATGTATGTATTTCTACATGGTTTAGGAACCATACAATGTTCTTACAGTATTATTTTATTCTACTATTTATTCTGTATGCATTATATTTTACAGCCAGTTTTACGATTGTAGCAGTTAATTTCTTATGCTTGAGAAAGAAGACTGTTCAATAAAACCTTTTATTGAAAACACCCGTCTTTCTACTTTCTCTGCACCTCTAGTGAAACGAAGCATGCACGATTGACTGAGTGAAATATCTATCTATTGTTTCCACGACTCTGAAGATACGCGTTGTATCTTGGGGAAACAAAGTTGTCATGTTTATGCGGTTGTCGGAGACTAATCCCTTCTTGGAATTCGAGAAAGTTTCTAGTGACCTCTGAACTAGCTGGCACACACACCTAAGTCTAGTATATTCGATAGAGACCTAGTCGACCTCAGTCCTACGTCTAATCTATAGGATATATTATTCCAATGCACAGAGCCTATTGGAAATATAGGAACTACACTGCAATTCACTCACCAAGACACTCATACACACACTCACCCAGCCATACAGCCCTACACAGATATAGACTTGAACACATACCCAGTGAATTATCCACTCAGACATCTATGCACAGAGTCACACCCCCCATCCACCCACACAGACACTCAGGCACCCATACAGATACTCAGGCAACCAATTAATAGCCCATATAGATCCTCATTTAACTGCTAACAAACACATGCAATTGCTTACACACCAACTGACAACCTAAACTGTGTGAATGTCTGTATTAGTCGCTAACACATGCATTAAGTAAGACACAATGAATCACTCACTCACTTATACAGTCAGTTACACACCTGACTCTTATACACCCATTCCTTCTTCAATGCACCTTGGCATATGAATATAAAACATATTTTTATTTTATAGAAACACATAGTCACTGGATGATGTCATCAGTGATTTTATCAGTGATGTCATTTGAGATGTCGTCAGTGATGTCGTCAGTGATGTCACTGACCATGTTATGAATGATGTAATATGTGACATCATCAGCAGTGCATTGTGGGGGCATGAGTTATAGTTAGCTCAACTAACTATAACAGGGGAATTTCTATGTTTTTTTCAGTGACTTTTCAAGGTTTTTTAAATTCTAATTCCTAACTATAACGTCTGTAAAACCTATGTTTTTTTCAGTGAATATATATATACATATATATATATATATATATATATATATATATATATACGATGTCGGCATATATATATACATATATATATATATATATATATATATATATATATATATATACGATGTCGGCAGACGCACGTAAGGGGAGAGAGGTGGCGGCTCTTGAAGCATTTGACGACTCCCCGGCTGGGAGGTCGCAGGTGAACATTTCAGAGGAACCAGGCGCTACTGGAGGTTTGTGTGTCCGTGAAAAGTTCAAAGTCCTTGAAAAACTCCTCAAACGCGAACAGTCCAAGTGGTGGGAGCATCGCTCCCTGAGCAGGTATCTTGAAGTAAATCGGATTCCCCGGGGGCTAAGAGTTATGCTAGTGAGAAAAATTGAATTTTGCCTTGTCATATGTGCCTACGTATTCCCCATCCTATGTTATATGTGCATGATCGATATGCATATATCCCCCTATGATCGATTAAAGACGCAATTATAGTTGTGTCCAACTCTAGTATGCCAGTTTCCAGTTCTCGTGAAAGCAACAAGTATTAGGCCTATGTTGCCACGTTTTATAATGTGCACGTTATTTCATTGAATTGTCCCCTTTTCTAGGCCTCAAAAGGGCCCGGACACCAGATTCAAGCTCCTGTCTCCTGAACCCACTCCGAGGAGCAATGCAGCCCCCACCTGCATCCCTGACCCTTCACTTACTTCCTGCCGCACAGCGCGGTGCCCGGCCTGGCTCTGCCTGCCTGTCTGCCAAGAATATGTTATGCCTCCAGTTATCAGTTCAGCTCTCCGTCTTCACATTCCTAAGCTAACGAACCGCATAAACAGCTTCAGCTATAGTCTAGTCTTCCTGTCTCCATACAAGTGAATTACTGTATTAATATTCATGGAAGATTCATGGCACACGCAATACATGTAGAATATATGCATGCACCAGCCTTAGTGTCAAGTAGCCTTTGCCCTGATAACTTTTAGATTCTATCAACATGTACTCCAAACACCAGATACCAGATATGCTATAGGTACATGTCGTCCTGACACCGCAGACTTTAGTCTCCTCTTCTAGTGCAGAAGTCATAGCCCCCAGTTCTCCCCGGTAACACGTCATTGCCCGTTTGCGCGCACCACTAGGTTAAAGGTCCCAGCTGCTCAGGTAGCCCCCTCCATGTATCCACCCACTTTATGACACTTCTGTGACGTTCTCATCACATGTCTACGTGCACGCCCTGTGCACGCCTTCTTTTCACGCCCATGTGTTCTTATCTTACGCTTGTCACTTGTTACGCCTACTGTATGTAATGTAATTGTGATGTTTTACTATATAAACCTTGTATTGTTAATGGGACGTTGCAGCTGCCTTCCCATGCCTTCTATGCCATTCTATTTCAGGCTGTCCCGATCCTGTCCCTTCCCTTATGCCTTATTAAAGCCTGTTAGACTCAGATCCCTCGGATCCTGCCTCTTATTTATTGAGCTATCTGTTATTATTAATGTATTCAAAAATAGTACCGGTAATTAATTATTTATTTACCACATAAATGGCGCCCGAATAGGGACGTGCCCTTTCCCCACGCGCCGGCGATGTAACGCAGGCCCCCTGACCCTTCTACAGCCGTGACGGAACTCTACCGTGCACGTGCAGATATTTCTGCTTCAAGTCTCCCTCAGGCCCACGGAGGAGACGGAACCTGCGGTCCGGCATCCAGACGAGGCGGTGAGGAATGCGGTTCGTCCCGACCAGAGCCCAAGCCGAGAGAGCAAGGTCCGAGGTATCCGGAGGCCCACCTGTTTCTGAAGTCCGAAGTCCGTAGTAACCAGACGTCGTAGCAGTCCAGTCCAGTCCGAGGCCTTCAGTTTCTGCTTCCCGGTGAGTACCGTTGCGGGGGAAGTATCTAGACAGGTTCATTAGTTTGTTCCTGGTCCGATGGGTTTGGGTACACAGATCCAGTCCGACGTGTCCATCTAGGTGGATACGGTATGACGTGTCTCTTTACGAGACCGGTATGTTCTGTACTGTTTTAGCAGTGCATCCAGTAATTCTAGTAAGTCCGTTCTCGAGAAATTCAAGTGTTATGTTTTCAGTGTATCAGGTAGTATTCTGTTCGAACTGTCATTAATGTATTTCTATGTCGTGGTATGAGTGATTTGTTTGCCATTTCATTACTGTGTTTATTGTGTATTGTGTTAAAGTCCAAGTACAAGTTCAAGATGCCTCTGTTCTCGAAATTACGTCAGATAAAGACTAGAAAAGGGTTACTCGAAGAAGCAGTTCCTGTCCCTCCTAGGGACAGTCCTGGACATTTCATGTATCACAAGCATGGCTTAGATGCCATATTATATCTAGACTTATGGGTGGATTACACGAAAGATCTTGAAGAGAAATATAGATGGCCCGTATCAGGTACATGGGATGCCGAGTGCATCATGCGAGTAGAAGAAGCATTATGGAAAAAGAAAGCCAGAAAGATGCCATCGAGTTATGGCGCAAAGAATCTCATAGAAGAACCGAAAAAGAATTCAGAAAAACAGAATTAAGTAGGGAATCCTCAGAAAAAGCCCAAGAAAGGGAATTAATCGAAGAAGGTGAACGAGTTAGAGCAGAACAGTCAGACAGACAGAGAAATGCCCTTATTAAAGGTATGTATCCTCTTCTTGCCGAGGGCTTGCCGAAGGCAACCCCGGAAGCACCCTGTAATTTACCGCCACCATTGGTCCCGATTAAGCTATGTCATAAACCGACCGCAGCTGAAATTTTTCTTTCGTCCTACTTGGACGACACAGTCCCAGCATATGCAAATCATATTCCGCCTGCTCACCCTCAGCATCCTGTAAATAATGTAATTCCTGTTCCTCCAGCCACTGGTCCCGGGGACCAAGTTAATGTGCCAGTACCCCCGGACCAGCCCACATTAAATGCACCTGTTTTGCCAGTCACTTTACCAGCACGTACAGTATTAACTGACGATTCTAGTTCAGGAGCCGCGGGGGGGGTGCTCCTATCACACCGCCTCAAGTAAGACGACTGACGCCGCGAGAAGCAGCGTTACAGCGTACGCCAAAAGTGGCTACATACACAGACCTCAAGCGACTTCTTACTGACAGTATATATGATCCAGTTCCAGGTGAAGATTACATGGTATTATATTCAGTACGTTTAAGACGGGTGGCCAACTTTTTGATCACCCTGCCCGACATGAAGGAACATCTAGACAGAATATATCGTTTTGTCCGTACAGGGGAGAATCCAGGAAGTATTCACGAAGCTATGGCACACAGAAAAGTCGAGATTCAACATATGATTTTACAGTTCTTGATTAACTGTTTAATAAGAGAGCAAGATTGTCCCGATAAAGACCAAGACGAGATGAAAGGTCTGATCAGGTGTAGTGACAATATAGCCGAGGGAAAACACAAGACACAAGGTAGTATAGAAAGTATGTACAAGAAAATTCGTAAGGAAATTATAAGTATACACCAGAAAGAGGAAGCAAAAAGAGCAACCGAGAAAGAGAATGACTCTTCTAGTGAAGAGGTAGACAGCGAGAATCCCTCCAGAATAGCGTATGTAGGTAGAACTAGATTTTCCGACAGACATTCACGCCTAGATTACAAGAAAGTTTTTCCTCCTCCAGTACCAGAACAGTGTTCTCTTGAACAAGTATTCCAGGCCACCGATCAGATTCTGAAATCACGAATAGGTTACAGCGAGCTTAGTACAATGCATGAACAAGAACTAGCCCGATCAGCAGTCCGATGGACTAGTGATTCTACCACGTTTCCAGATGAAATAGTGGCCCAAACGTTTCTGAAACTGCCCCCAGCCGAGCAGCGTCTGGTGGGTACGTATATGATCCAGCACCTCATTACACTGTATGAGGATCAGCATTCTGATCCAGGTCCTTTACATGATGTATTAAACGAGTTACTCCTAAACAGATGGAAAGGTCTAGGTACCGATTTAATTAGTGTCATATTAGAACAGCGCCACAAATATAGAACGTTCCTGAATCCACATTTTGTTCCCGTTCCGCCCCCAGAAAGAAAATCATTCTATATAGACAGACAGAATCCGTTACGAGAAGTACATCCAGTTAAGGGAGCGGGGGGTGATCTAGAACGAGTATTTGTTTACACCCCTATCACGAAAATAGAACTTCTGGAAATGAAAAAGTTAATACCATGTCACGATGAAGATCCAGCAGGGTTCCACCGTGAATTAAAGGACATGCTCCGTATGGGAGAATACACGTATCCTGATATCATTAAAATGTTAAAGGTCCTGTTGCCTGCGGGCATATATGAAAAACTCAAAGAAAAAGAATGGGAGGTGGGAGAGAAAAAGATAGATTGGACCGCATTAGAGACTGAAGATAACACACGAGTTCCAGGTACCGATCTTGGGGAAAAAGCTAAAGCCTTGCCCGAACTGTTAATACAAGTCTTGCCAAGATTACTAGCCACGAAAAAGGAAGACTGGGATGCCATCTCAGCCTGTAAACAGAAACAAGATGAAGACACTAGTGATTTTTATTCTAGATTTGAGAAATGTTTCATTATTAATAGTGGTCTGAAAACAAGTAGTGAATCGTATCCACATCTTTTTGTTACCAAACTAGTTGAGAATTCAAGTCCACAAGTTAAAAATCGAGTACTGAAAGTCGAAAGTACCTGGCAAGCTAATACTCCGTCACAGATGCTCCAGATGCTCCAGTACCACCAGAACAGAATTAGGGAGGAGCAGGAACACGAAAGGAGACGTATGAAAGACATGAAAATGAAAGTACTAGTTGCACAGTCCGTTCCGCAAGACAGTCAGAAGAGGGGTCCGCATCAAACTAGTCATTCTACAGCTCCCGTTAAAGGGACATGCAATTACTGTAAACAACCAGGTCATTATATAAATGAATGTGCAGTTCTGAAACACAACATAGCTACTGGTAAAACGAAAGAGAGACCGAGTCCGCCTAGACAAGAACAAGTTTCACAGACTTCCCAGCCTCCGCAGAATGCACAACAGACAGTTACAGTACCGCAGCCTACAGCTGCAACACAACACGTTACACAGCAGATGTACCAGTACGCACAGTCCGGGTATCCAGATTATCAGCCGTATTCATGAAACAGCCTAGAGAGGGAGGTTGGCTTGCCTCTCATCGAGATTCCTGTAGATCAAGAGGGTCCCTATGTACACAGTCAGGTATTAGGGAAAGACAGAAAGTTTCTGATTGATACAGGGGCAAGTAGGACTGCCATCAGTCATGACGAGGTTCCAGGGGCTCCACTCTCAGGCTCTAGAAATGTTTCCCTTGGATTTTCAGGAAAGCCTATTGTTAATTAAATATCGAAACCAGTTACTCTAGAAGTTGGTCCATTTTCCCGAACTACAGACTTGTTACTCACGAAATCTTGTCCAGAGAATTTACTAGGCATTAAGACCCTGAAGGAATTAGGAGCAGTTATATGCTGTTCCCCAGAAGGAGTACGACTATTTTTGAGAGATTTTAAAGGTCATTATGTATTACGTGATTTTGATCCACGATTATTGAATGTACCACAGCATTTATGGGCGCAAGGTCCAACTGATGTAGGTTGTATGCACATCACACCCCATCGTGTCACTCTGAAGAAAGGTGTTGTATTACCACGAATCCGACAGTACAAATTGCCACCTGAGGCTGTAGCAGCCTTATCCAAAATTATTGACGAGCTCATTGCTCAAGGAGTGGTTGTAGAAACTGACTCCAATGTATGTAATTCTCCTATCATTCCGACTCTGAAACGTACTGATCCAAATGCACCTCCAGTTTATCGATTAGTGATTGACCTTCGAGAACTCAATAAATGTATCATACCCCAGTACCCCGTGGTCCCAGATATTTCTTCCCTATTGACTGCCATTGATTCTGAAGCCACATTCTTTACTGTTATCGATCTCAAGAACGCATTCTTTAGTGTCCCCATTCATCCAGACAGCCAGTTCCTTTTCGGATTCTGTTTAAATGGAAGAAGCTATAAATTTACACGAGCTCCTCAAGGTTTCACAGAAAGCCCTAGCATTTACAGTCAAGCACTTAAAAGACAACTAGAGGAGGAGGAGCTTGGCGGGCATCCGAGATGGCCGCTTGAGCACAGCGCTCTCCGGACCCTCGCCGCTCCCGGCATTTTATCCTGACTGAATCCTGATTTCTCGCAAGAATTCGTGTGGAGGACGTTTGGCTGATCAGCCTGGCACTTTTCAGAAATTGATTTGGATCTCGTATTCCTGAGATATGGTGGTCTGAACTTTTGGGCTCCGCCCTTGAGGTGCGCCCGGGACGGGGTGCGGTTCTGTAGCCGTCCTGGAATTGAACAACAACGGCAGGAGATCTGGCCTTGTGGGTCCCCCTTCCTAAGTTTCGGTTTCGATTCTGTTCCGACTTGGGCCGCGGGTGTGACTATCGTGTTGCGGCTGAGACCTGGAGGCAGATCGGCTGTTGGGTTTTCCTGTGGACTATTTGCTGGCTAGCGACCTCTACCCGAGTTGTGCCCCTCATTTTTGTGTACTTTTTATCCTGTGCTTCGGGTGTCGGGCCCGTCGACCCTGGTGGCTTGTCCTGTGACGCATCTTCAAAATGGCGGGCAGAGGGGACAGAGAGACGCGCAAGACGAAAGCACCTCTGCGCGGAGCTCCGGTTCAATCAAATGTCATGGACCGTTATACTCATTCTAAGGGGTCCCCCGGAGCTGCCCTGCCTGGTTCTAGTACAGCGTCCGAACGAGTTTTGGAAGAGTCGGCGGAGCCCTCCCTACAGGACATCATGGGCGCCATCTCGGGCGTGAGGGAATCCATCGGCCTACAGTACGAGGCCTTGGCCCATAAACTTGACACCGTGGCTATTGAGATGAATCTGATTCGTGCTGATCTCGGCAAGACGAATGAGAGGGTACAATCATTGGACATTAAATCGTCCAGCCTCACGAAGGACGTCTCGGAGCTCCAGACAGAAGTCGGAAATCTCCGTCGGGTGAACGACTTCATGACCCGACGCCTGGAGGATTTTGAAAACAGGGCACGTCGCTGCAATGTTCGCCTGGTTGGTGTACCGGAGAACCCTGAACCCCACTCGGTGGATCTCCTGGTTGAGGATCTGGTCTTGAACCATCTTGCCCCTTCCGGCCTTACGAAGTTCTTCACGGTGGAACGCGCACATCGTGTTCCGGGGGGCAAAGTTAAGCCGGGAGCCCCGCCGAGACCTATTGTAGCGAAGCTCTTTCATTATAGAGACCGGGACGCTATCCTGCAGGCCTCGCGGGTGAAGGGCCCGGTGGCCTTTGAGAATGCTACGGTGAACTTTTACCCGGACTTTTCCCAACAAGTTCAGAGACAACGGATGGAGTTTCGTGGTGCCAAGAAACGTCTTCGGGATCGGGGCTTACGCTATGCTATGCTCTATCCTACCAGACTTCGGATCGAGTACAATGAGCGTACCCTTTTCTTTGATCGCCCAGATGCTGTTAATGACTGGCTGGACTCCTTGCCTGATCGTACTCCTGAGACTGAATCCGCCGCTCACCCTGGTGGTGCCGAAGGTGGTGTGGAGATCTGACTGTTTGGCTCACATGTCTTATTTTGATTACGTTTTCAGGATTGTTGGCCGGCGTTCCTCTGCAATGTGATTATTTTATCTTTCCTTTGTTAATTTTCGTTCTTGATGTGGTCAGGGGCGGGTGGAACGGAGACCTTTCCTCCTCCGGGGTCTTTGTGTAGACTAGGGGTTATGGGGCGACAGGCACACTGCAGGTTGGGGTGGCTCTTTAGCTTTTTGCAGGGGTGCAGGGTGGGGGGTGTTTCCTTTCAGTTTGGGGGAGGGGGGCTGGGAAGTTCTTTTTTCCTTTTTGTGTGTTGTTTTCAAGGCGAAATGCTCCTGTCTCTGCTGCTGTTTCTGATGTCTTGCTCATGGATGAGGGGTCTTGGCTCGGGTGGATGGGATGGGGGGTAGAGGGTTGAAATTCGTTTCCTGGAACGTTAATGGCCTGGGAGATCGTATTAAGCGCAGTGTGGTCTTGAAATGTATACGACGTTTGTCACCGGACATTGTTTTCATGCAGGAAACCCATTTGATTGGTAATGTTTGTAATGCAATGAATAGATGGGGCTACCGCCTTGTGGCGCACTCGGGGTTTACCTCCGGATCTAGGGGTGTGGGTATCCTTGTTCGAACCTCCCTCCCCCTGGCAATTGATGAAGTGATTCAAGATGACCGTGGGAGATATACTGTCTTGGTGGGTAGGTATGAGGGCCGCACCCTATCTCTCTTTAATGTTTATGTTCCCCCGGGTTTACAGACTTCTACTTTCACTGATTTGGGCCGTGTTTTGTTAGATCTCCCTGATAGTACTCTCTTCCTGGCCGGTGACTTTAATTCGGTGCTTTCTGGCCTTCACGATCGCCATCCCCCTAGGGATACTCCGCAGGCTCAGCAGTGGTTGGGTGGGTTTCTAGATACCTTTGGCCTTGTGGACTGCTGGCGACTGTTGCATCCCACTCAGCTCCAATACACTTTCCATTCTGGGGCTCATGGCAGTCTGTCTCGGCTGGATTATTTCCTGATGCCCGCGGCCCAGTCGTCGGCGGTTCGTGAGATTTTGCATTTGCCTAGGGGTATTTCTGACCACTCGCCGCTCTGGCTTCGTTTCGAGGTTGGGATAGAGGCGGCGGGCCGAGTGGCTCCCATTAACTCATGGTATCTTTCCTCCCCTGAGACTCGTACCCTCTTGCTCAAGTCCATAGATGCATATTTCCTGGAAAACGAGGGGTCGGTCTCTTCGGCTGTGTCCCTGTGGGAAGCCTTTAAAACTGTGATTCGTGGACAGGCCCTTTCCTTGATTGTTGAAGCCAAAAAAGCCGGGAGGAGGGAGGTGGTGGACCTTGAGGGGGAGATCTCTGCTTTGGAGGACGAATTGGAATCTGGTGTCACGCCTGAGAAACTCCATGCCCTGGGTCTAAAACAGTTTGCATATAAATCCCTGGTCACTGACGCTGCAAAGGTGATGTTTCGTGAGCAACAAGGCAGATTGTACGATGTGGGTGATAAGGCGGGTAAACTCCTAGCGTGGTTGGACAAGAAAGAAAGAGTTAATCGTGTGGTGCCTGTGATTCAGTCTGCAAGTGGTGAGAATGTGATTGATCCGACTGCCATTGTTGATCGTTTTGCGGAATATTTCCGTGTTGTATATGCTCCCGTGTCTGTTAGGGATGTGGCTGACTCCCGCTTTCTCTTGCGCGATATCGCTTTGCCCTGTGTCACCGACTTGGACCGTATTGCTTTGGACTCCCCTTTTACGAATGATGAGATAGCGACTGCTATCCGTTCGCTCCGTTCGGGCAAAGCGTTGGGCCCGAACGGGTTGCCTATTGAGTTGTACAAGTTACGCCCCGACAAGATGGCGCCGTATCTTCGCGCCATGTTTCTAGAATCTCGTGAGCGGAACATCCTTCCCTATGATCAGCGTCATCCCCAAAGATGGTAAACCACGTGACCTCTGTTCCTCATATAGACCCATATCCCTGTTAAATGTTGAACCCAAGGTTTTGGCGAAACTTTTGGCGACCTTTCGGTTCTCGGGGATTTGGTCCATCCGGATCAGTCTGGCTTTATCCCGCATCGCAACACTGCTTTGAATCTACGACGCCTTCACGGCGTGCTGGCGAGGGCGGGGCTTCTGACTGAACCGGCCATTTTGGCGTCCCTGGATGCCTCTATGGCCTTTGATACGGTGGAGTGGCCCTATTTATGGGCGACTCTTGAGAAATTCGGATTCGGGTGCGAGTTTATTAGCTGGATTCAGTTGTTGTATGCGGAACCTCTGGCGCAAGTTGTGGTAAACGGTAGAGTGTCGGCTCCCTTCTCCTTGGGCAGGGGTACCCGTCAGGGTTGCCGCCTGTCCCCGCTGTTGTTTGCGCTCGCTCTTGAGCCATTAGCGGCCTGGCTCCGGTGGGAACCGTCCCTTAAAGGGATTCGTTGGGCCCCGGACTTCGAAGACCGCGTCTCGCTTTATGCGGACGACATCCTTTTGTATCTTACTTCCCCTCGCAAGTCTTTAACTGTTTTATTTGACGTTCTTGTGTCCTTTGGCGCTAACTCAGGCCTCGTCATCAACTGGACTAAATCCTGTGTGTATGTTTTATCTGGTGTCCTGCCTCCATTGCCGAGCAGACTTCCTCTTCAGGTGGCCAGGGATGGCTTCAAATACTTGGGGGTTTTTGTTACCTTGGACTCGTCCCTTCGCTTTGATCGTAATCTCCTTCCCCCGTTGCTTAGGCTACGTTTGGACGTTGCCCGTTGGCGCAGACTTCCCCTGTCTCCCCTTGGTCGGGCGGCCCTGTTTAAGATGATGTCATTGCCGCGGTTTCTCTATGCTCTCCAGAATTATTATGATCCTATCCCTAAGTCCTATTTTCGGGAGATTGAGAGCCTTCAGAGGCAGCTTATTTGGGATGGGCGTCCGCGCATTGCTCTCGCGAAACTTTCCATCCCGTGGTATGATGGGGGCATGGCGCTCCCCGACATTAAGAGATATTACTGGGCTTCCCACCTGTCCGCTATCAATCACGCTATGTTTTCGCCAGGTCGTAATCCGGCGTTTGAAATGGATAAACTTCAGCTTCCGGGAGGTGACTTTAACAGAGTGCTTTATTCCCGCTCCGCTGGGCGCCATCTTGTGGGACCTACACTGACTGCTTTGACGGTGTGGCGTGCCGCGAATGTGAGCTTAGGCTGGGAGGATCGCTTGACGTTAGCGACGCCGCTTTATGCTTCAGAACGTCTGGGCGGTCTTTGGTCTTCCAAGGGTTTCGACCGTTGGGACATGATTGGGATTTCTAAGGTGGGAGATGTGTACTCTAAGGGTTCTGTGCGTTCGTTTCAGGCCCTCCAGGCTGACTACGGCCTGAGTGGTCGGGAATTCTTTCGTTATTTACAGCTCAGGCACGCCCTGGCTTCGGTGTTTGCTCCTGGTGAGATTCCACCTGACTCTTCCCCCCTTGAAGACCGTATCCTTGATGAACATCTTCCTGACAGCACTATCTCGCTAATCTATAAAAAGTTGATTAACAATCGTACTGACTTATTGGCCCGCCTTCGAGAAACGTGGATGGCAGATGGGTTAGAACTTGATGATGAGGATTGGCAATCAGCCCTCTCCTCCCCGAAGGAGGTGGCCATTCCGGCTCGTCTCCGTCTAGTCCAATTGAAGATCCTTCATCGGGTGTACGTGACGGGACCGCGACTGGTGGTGATGGGCTTTTCCTCCGATGGATTGTGCAAGCGTGGGTGTGGTTTGCGTGCTACTTTCCTGCATATTCTTTGGGAATGCCCGATGGTGGCTGCTTATTGGGCGGCCGTGCTTGAAGTGATGGCTGTGGTGACAGGGGTGTCCTTGCGTCCGGAACCTCGTCGATGTCTTTTGAATGTTTGGGAGCCCACTGACTACTCGGTGGCACAGACTAGATGGGCCACCCTGGGCTATATGGTTGCGAAGCGAGATATTGCTCAACTCTGGGGGGCCTCCAGGCCCCCTGACCTCTCGAAATGGGAGGATAACATGGATTGGTCCATGTTCCGTGAGAAAACTGTCTATGTGGCCAGGGGCAGACCCAGGGCATGGGTGAAGGTGTGGGGTCAATGGAACGACTACCGTGGCGACATTTGTACTCCTCCCCTTGTGGGCACTATCGAGCTTGCCCTGTCTCCTTAGGCAAGCGTTCTTGGAACCTTTCATATAGGGGTTGCGCTGGTGTCTCCGGCTCTTCCCCCCCCCTTTTGTACTGACCTCTATGTCCCTCCCCCCCCCCCCTGAGCTCCTTAGTGCTTAGAGTTTTGCTACTGTACTTCTGCTGCTGTCCCCCCTTACGTCCATTGAGCTGACCTTCAGTAATACACTTTCGCCTTCTTGTGTGTGTTTGTTCTTTTATATAAACAAAACCTGTTTTTGTCCTGTAAATAGTGAGGAGTATTGCATTATTGATTGACTGTTACCTCTGCGGACATGTATGGTATGTGTCTACTCCTCTTTAGCGGCTGGCCCGTGTGGTTGTAGGCCCATCCTTGTATTTTTTTGCTTACTCAAATAAAGGTTTTTAAAAAAAAAAAAAACCAAAAAAAAAAAAACAGACAACTAGACAATATTCACATGCCAACTGACAATGCTCTGCTCCAGTATGTCGATGATCTATTGATCACAGCCCGTTCTGAGCGTGACTGCGAACGTGCGTCACTTACAGTCCTGTATTTTCTGGCCGAGATGGGGCACAAGGTGTCCCCTTCTAAATTGCAATTCTATGTCCAGCAAGTGGTCTACCTTGGACACTTACTGTCCAAGAGGGGTAGGCAGTTGACACCTGACCGTATCCAGTTAATAGCACATCTTCCACAGCCCAAGACTCAGAAGGAGGTACGAGCTTTTATCGGCCTCACTTCTTACTGCAGACAATGGATTCCTCAGTACGCATATCTAGCCAAGCCACTGATACAGTTAACGACACAGGAGGCAGCCGTATCGACTGTCCTCCCTTGGACCCAGGAACATACACTCGTTTTCAATGAGTTAAAGAAAGCTTTATGCCAAGCACCTGTTCTAGCAACACCGAACTACAGTAAGCCTTTTACACTTTTTGTCACTGAACGTGATGGTACTGCATTATCTGTTCTCACACAAGATCAAGCAGGACAATACAAGCCGTGTGCTTATTTTTCTAGCACATTAGATCCAGTAGCCCAGGCTCTGCCTGCGTGCCTCAAGTCAGTTGCAGCCACAGCTCTAGCTATCAGACAAAGTGATTCCATAGTGTTAGGACATTCCCTGACAGTACAAGTTCCACACTCCGTGGAAGTTCTTTTAAACCGAACACAGACTCAGCACTTGACAGTTGCACGATTAACAGGATATGAACTGACACTGTTTCAGCCACACATAGAAATCAGACGCTGCAACATTTTAAATCCCGCTACACTGTTACCCTCAGTTACTTCAAATCCTGCCACACATGACTGTGTGGAAGTTGTTAACACCATGACAAAGCCAAGACAAGACTTGACAGACATTGCATTACCTGATCCCGACCTGACACTTTATGTGGATGGTTCATGTATGAGAACAAGTACAGGAGAGTTAGTAGCCGCGTATGCAGTGACTACTGACACTGAAGTTATAGAAACACATCGTATTGACACCCTGTCTGCTCAAGCAGCAGAGCTTGTCGCTCTGACTCAAGCCTGCATACGAGCTAAGAACCTGAAAGTAAATATATACACAGATTCACGTTATGCATTCGGAGTCGTACACGACTTCGGAGTGCTCTGGCAAGAGAGAGGTTTCATGACTTCTCATGGAACCAAGATTCAGCATGGTCCCCTCATTCAAGCTCTGTTAGATGCAATACATTTACCGACAGCTATCGCTATCATGAAGTGCAAGGCACATACGAAAGTCACTGACATCATTTCCCAGGGTAACGATCTAGCAGATCGAACAGCCAAGCTTACAGCTCAGACTCCAGACATTCCAGTTAACATGACACAGACAGACATCCCAGATCAGACTACTTGTATGACAGTTAAGGACCCTACACAAGACGTACTAGACATACAGTCACATGCTACTCCCGATGAAATCAAGAAATGGTCTGAACAAGGAGGGGTCCAGACAGATCAAGGATGGTTGACGAAGGGAAAAGCCACATGGTTTCTCCCCGACTCTATGGTTCAAGTCATTATTAACACCGCACATAGTCCAGCACACTTAGGAGAAAAAGCCATGCTAGACAGTATTCAGAACCTTTGGTTTAACAAGCATTTACGAGCAGCAGCCAAGCAGAAAGTGCGTACCTGCATGATCTGTTGTCAGTACAATCCAGGTAAAGGTGTTCCGGTGGAACAAGGTGGATTCCATCCTCCTGACCACCCTTTTGAAGTCCTCCAGATGGATTACATTCAGATGGAGCGATGTCGAGGTTTCAAGTATGTCCTCGTAGTTGTATGCGCTTTGTCCAGGTGGACAGAAGCATATCCAGTTCCAGATTACACTGCTGCGACCACTGCCAGGCAGTTGGTTCGTGAGTATTTTCCCCGCTATGGATTACCAAGGGTCGTGTATTCAGATAACGGCCAGCCATTCTCATCCGAGCTCATGAAACAAGTATCCCTTCTGTTAGGGTACCAGTGGAAGTTCCATTGTGTACGACATCCTGAAGCAGCCGGTCTCGTAGAGAGACATAATCAGACTCTGAAAATCCGCCTTGCCAAAGTATGCGCAGAGAAAGGCGTAGATTGGATAGTAGCACTGCCAGTCGCCCTTTTTTATATGAGAATGGTCGCTCACTCCCGTTCAGGTCTGTCCCCTTACGAGGTAGTGTTCGGTCGTCCCCCAAACATGTGGGGTACACCTAGACCACGTACAATTACAGATGTTGACAGTAATATGCTGACAGATTACTTGGCCTCCTTGATGTCTGCACTACACTCCTGTCGTTCACAGGTTGCCGCTGCTTTTCCGGACAACACCGAAGTAAAACCGCACGAGGTCGTTCCAGGTGACTTCGTCCTCGTGAGGAGTTTTGATCGTTAAAGTCCGCTGGAGCCCCGCTGGAAGGAGCCAAGACTAGTACTACTAACAACAAGGACGGCCATCAAGATCGAGGGCAGGAAGGGGTGGTTGCACTCCAGTCATGTAAAAAGATTCCATGGACTTCGGCCAAAAACATTTTTCAAAGACTGCCCCGTTCTCAAGGACTGCCCAGACACTGAATCTAAACTTCCTGTGTTAGAGAAAACTCCGCAGCAGGAGTATAAAGAAAAGTTAAGGTCTAGTAAGTCAGCCAGTTTAATTGTCTAAGTCCCTCTCGGGTGAAACGGTTAGACAGGTTCCTGACATGTATGAGATAGACCCACACAGTGAGAGAGTTAGTCAAAACTCTAAGAGAATACGTTATCAAAAGAATCTTCGAAGTAGATGTATTATTACTCTCGTATTTATGACATTTCTGAGTCTTATGGTTACCTGCATAAGTTATGCCTTACATTTATGTTTTCCTATTGATTCACATGTACATATGTTTTCTAATGTTACAGTAGAGCACACTTTTAGTGACCTGCCTCCTCACGAGTTATCCTATCGTCTTGCCATGCGAAATAATACGTTTATCCGTATGTTACACTATTCACATCAGACCAGCAATGCCACCAATTGTTGGGTGTGTGGTCGACTCCCCCCTTTCCAGACACCGAAGGGAGTTCTGCCACTCTTTCCTTATCCGTTTTCACATAATGGTTCGTGTGGAGCATGGTCCACGTTAACGTCATCCTCAACTGATATGTCCCTTCTGAATAGAACATGTTTCCCAGACAAGGAAGGACTTTCCCATAGAACAGGGTTAGATCTAGAAAATGAAGTATATGATCTAGGTAATTATTCCTCGAATTTCATGGTTTTGAATGTTCAGTCCGAGACTACTCCAGATCTGCCTGCTATTTCAGTTCTACCAGTGAAAGGCGAATTATGTGTCAGAAAGAATGGTACAGTACATGTAGGACATAGTGATTGTACTACTATGGTCAAGTATAGTGACAGTGGGAAATCTATTTTCAAGGCCTCACGTCATTCTTATTTTGTGTGTGGTCAGACCGCATATGTTCGTCTGCCCCTCGATTGGGATGGAACATGTTACATTGCCTTCCTACTGCCACCAGTTTTCCTAGCCCCATCCGATTATCACAGAAACACATATCTAGTACACGTTAGACATAGAAGGGAGACTGAGTCCCCAATTGTCGATCAGACTGAAACTGCTTTAGAACAATATCAAGATTTCAATAAAGGTTTCTTTTTCTTCATAGGTCCTGTCCAGAATAGTAAGTTAATTCATAGGCTAACCAGAACCCTTGAAGCAGTAGTGAATGAGACTACTTCCGCTCTAGGTAACTTAACTGAAGAACAATCTGCTATGAGATTTGTTGTGCTCCAAAATCGTCTCGTCCTTGACGTCATACTGGCCGATAGGGGAGGAGCTTGTAGAGTCATCGGATCTAGTTGCTGCATTTTCATTCCTAATAACGCACCGTCTGTTTATTCAGCTATAACCAGACTTCATAAAATTGCCCATCAGTTACACCAGAATCCAGGCACCTGGACATGGTCCGGTTGGCTCTGGAGTATAATATCTGCCTGGGGATGGAAAGTATTGTCATTCCTAGGTATAGCAGTAATGATTATATTCAGTTGCTGTCTCTGTTTACAATGTGGCCCTGCGATTTGCGGCTTGTGCGCTACCTCTTGTATTCCTAGTCCTAAGTCCCGTTCCAAGAAAATTCGAGACGAGCAAATGATGCTATATGAACAGATAGATGGTATCATGAATATTGATGTTTCCTGAGGGAAACGTAGGGCACAAGGAGGGAATGAGGAAAATTGAATTTTGCCTTGTCATATGTGCCTACGTATTCCCCATCCTATGTTATATGTGCATGATCGATATGCATATATCCCCCTATGATCGATTAAAGACGCAATTATAGTTGTGTCCAACTCTAGTATGCCAGTTTCCAGTTCTCGTGAAAGCAACAAGTATTAGGCCTATGTTGCCACGTTTTATAGTGTGCACGTTATTTCATTGAATTGTCCCCGTTTCTAGGCCTCAAAAGGGCCCGGACACCAGATTCAAGCTCCTGTCTCCTGAACCCACTCCGAGGAGCGATGTAGCCCCCACCTGCATCCCTGACCCTTCACTTACTTCCTGCCGCACAGCGCGGTGCCCGGCCTGGCTCTACCTGCCTGTCTGCCAAGAATATGTTATGCCTCCAGTTATCAGTTCAGCTCTCCGTCTTCACATTCCTAAGCTAACGAACCGCATAAACAGCTTCAGCTATAGTCTAGTCTTCCTGTCTCCATACAAGTGAATTACTGTATTAATATTCATGGAAGATTCATGGCACACGCAATACATGTAGAATATATGCATGCACCAGCCTTAGTGTCAAGTAGCCTTTGCCCTGATAACTTTTAGATTCTATCAACATGTACTCAAAACACCAGATACCAGATATGCTATAGGTACATGTCGTCCTGACACCGCAGACTTTAGTCTCCTCTTCTAGTGCAGAAGTCATAGCCCCCAGTTCTCCCCGGTAACACGTCATTGCCCGTTTGCGCGCACCACTAGGTTAAAGGTCCCAGCTGCTCAGGTAGCCCCCTCCATGTATCCACCCACTTTATGACACTTCTGTGACGTTCTCATCACATGTCTACGTGCACGCCCTGTGCACGCCTTCTTTTCACGCCCATGTGTTCTTATCTTACGCTTGTCACTTGTTACGCCTACTGTATGTAATGTAATTGTGATGTTTTACTATATAAACCTTGTATTGTTAATGGGACGTTGCAGCTGCCATCCCATGCCTTCTTTGCCATTCTATTTCAGGCTGTCCCGATCCTGTCCCTTCCCTTATGCCTGATTAAAGCCTGTTAGACTCAGATCCCTCGGATCCTGCCTCTTATTTATTGAGCTATCTGTTATTATTAATGTATTCAAAAATAGTACCGGTAATTAATTATTTATTTACCACACTAGCCCCGAGCTACGAACATCTAGACCCAGAGATGCTCAGGGATTGGGCTGAATGGAGCTTAGACTCGTCTCGGCGTTTAGTGGAAATGCTGGTGCGCTATGCAGAGAGTGATCGGGTGAAAATTCAAAAACAAATTGAGGAAATAAATGCTGAAATTGACAGTATGTGTACAGACAATGTGGACATTGTTTTGGAGTGCAAAAAATACAGAGAGGTAATGTTGCTGAGAGTCCAGAAAGAGGAAGATGTAATCAGGAAACGGAAAACATACAAATTCCAGCGAGACAAGACCAATTACAATGAGGGGCGCATCTTTACATTCGCTCGCAAGTATGATGCCATTAAAGCAACAAAAGCAACAAACGTGCGAATTGCTGCTAGTACCTCATCATTAACTGCACCATCCCGTTCAAAGTCACCTAACAACTCAACCAACACAGACCTCAGTTCGAACATGGACAGTGGCTCTGAATCTGACGCATCCAAAGGGGCGCCGCCGCGGCAGGTGTTTACCCGGTATACCCTGGCTCAAGAACTGGAGTGTATTCGCCAGGACAGACGGGATACACTGCGCCCCAGAATTCCACCTCAAACAAAAGTGCAAACACCAAGCGACGAGAGCGCAGGAAATACAACACAAGGCGCAAAACCCAAGAAAAGGAACTACAAACGGTGGAACACCAACAAAAAGAAGTAAGCAACGTGCCTAATATACTTGGTAATGGTTTGTCAGTGATTAATCTTACATCCAGTGCTCTTATTAACTCAGAGATTCGAATTTTGTCGATGGGCTTATCTTTTAGTCCACCAAGCGACTTTAACTAAGCTAACACAAGAATAGACCTTTTTAAATTTACGCGTAAGCTAAAGCTGCAGAAACATTTTGCTAACAGTAAGTTAAGTAACACAGCAGGGAGATCAGATGTTACGTCAACAACTATGGGGTTAGCGGTGAATGATATCCCTTTAATGTAGGATCTGGAGGCGTTGAGATTGGAAGAATCTTCCTCACAAAATACACAGGAGGAGCCAACTGCCCCCTTTGGTAGGTTAACCAAATTCAAACCGCGTTCCACATTCACACCCACAATGCCCTATGACAACATCGACATTTTTCACGCCGCCACCATCAAAGAAGTTAAGACATTGCATGCAAAGACATTGAAGTCTAAACGACAAAGTCAAAGGTGCAACAATGAATACTATGAACTGGTCAATAAAATCCAAAAGGACGGCAACATGATAGTCAGACAATCTGACAAAGGCGGAAACGTCGTGCTCTGGCCTAGACATTTTTACATGGAGGAGGCGCTCTTGCAACTAAATGATTCAAACTGTTACAAGCACTGTGATGTAGGGGAGGTGAGAAAAGCACAATTCGATTTTTATTCCATGTTAATGGGTTGGCGGTCGTGTGGGCTCATTAGCATGGATGAGTTGACATTTTTAAAGAATGACCATCCAATCACCCCTGTCTTGTATCTCATCCCCAAAGTGCACAAAAATGCCGACAAACCGCCCGGAAGACCTATTATTTCGGCATGTGGGGGGTTGCTAGAGAATGCTACGACCTACATTGACTCATTCCTACAAGAATATGTTGCAGCACTCCCATCGTACATCCAAGACTCAAGTGATTTTTTGAGAAAAATCAATGATGTAAAGTGGGAAAAGGACTATTGGCTAATAACACTTGATGTCACATCGCTTTACACCAGTATTGTGCATGCAGATGGAATGAGAGCTATTGAATTTTATCTGGGCCAGCGCCCGATTGAGCTTGTTGAACATAACAAAATGTTGTTAACCATGACCAGGTTCTGCTTAAATCACAACTAATTCATGTTCCTCAACCAATATTATCAGCAGGTCAGGGGTGTAGCCATGGGGGCCTGTTTCTCTCCTAGTTATGCCTGTCTGCACATGGGCTACTGGGAGAGACAGGTCCTCCATGGTGACTATCATGATATCTGCACCCGCCACATCATACGATGGTACAGATACATCGATGATGTTCTGATGATTTGGCGAGGAACACATGAGGAGGCAGTTAATTGTGTTGCAACCTTAAATTGCAATGCCTTTAATCTGGCATTCACATTTCATCTTAGTCAGTCTCAGACACATTTTCTGGACGTTACGATCGAGGTCAATCAGGACAGGCTGGATACAAAACTGTACAGAAAGCCCACTGCGGGCAACACTGTACTGCATGCTGATAGCCACCATCCCCTGCACCTAATTAGAAGCATCCCGTATTGGGAGATGCTCAGAATCAGGCGCATTTGCAGCACAAATAACCAATGCCAAATGGCGCAGACAGCTAGTAAACAACGGTTTCTAGCTAGAGGGTACAAAGAGAGTCTAATTGACATAGCTATCAATAAGGCAAATGCCCTGTCCCGTGATGACGCTCTGATCCATAAAAAAGCTCAGAGATCTACGGATACCAAGTTACCTCAACCAACAAGACTCATCTGGACCTACAGTAGACAACATGGTGCATTAAGGAAGATAGTTAACAAACACTGGAATTTGATCAGGTTAGATCCAGTGATTGGTGATTACATGCCTAGTAAACCGGCGATCACATTCAGGAAGGCGTATTCCATGCAGGATGCCTTAGTTAAATCGAGTCCTGAGGTGATCCCCCCCAAAAACTGGATGGCTGCCAGTAAGGGTTTTAGAAAATGTTCCAGCTGTAAGGCATGTATGCACGGAATCAATAAAACTGAGTTCCTAACGGCATTTTCCATGGTGCCCCGCAAAATTAACAAACAACTGACGTGTTAGAGCGAATACGTGGTATATGTGCTGGAGTGTCCGTGTGGCCTGCAATACATTGGAAGCACCAAGTTGCAGGTCCACAAGAGGATACTCCAGCACATAAGGGCCATCAACACAAACGATGCCATGTACCCTGTTGCAAGGCATTTTAAGGAGTACCATCACAACAACAGTGCACTCCTTAGGTATTATGCCATAGATACGGTGGGTCCACTGAGGCGAAGAGGTAACAGGGAAGGTATCTTAAGAGCTTTGGAGACTAGATACATTTTAGAAATGGATAGCAAGACCCCTCGTGGCCTCAATTCCACAGAGGATTTCTATACTTGTCTCTAGTCGGCCATGAGTTTCTTGCAGTGAGTTGTTACCCCTTATTATCTATGGGGTATTTTCATAGTTGCTTACCACAACAATGTCCGTATTTTACCACTGTACCAACTATACATGTATTACCAGCTAGGTTGGTTAGTGAGGTTCAAATCAAATGAGTATGCCTGGTTCATCTTATCGGAAAATGTATCACGTTGAATATTAGCTATAGATTATGCATAATCTATATGTAAGATCTTACCGTATTTGTAATCTCACAGAAAGTAATTTTTGTTTCTTTCATCACATATGTACAAACAATTGGCTGCTCGTGGCAAAATAAGTCTGGGAGGAAAACCTTATGTACAATGTGGGTTTGGTGGCTCTGCAATTGTTTAACATCAGCAGAGCCACAATTGCCTAGCAATAAGAGGACTAAGTCCATTTGTCATATACTTAAGGTATAGAAACCGATATCAATGGTAATTGTGTATTTAAACGCAATATCCCATGAACGAGTGTGTTAAAATCAATCAGATTTAATATAATAATTTTTTAACATAAAATTATTTATTAGCTTTTATCCTGGTATTTTACACCAAAAGTATAGGTTTAGCACTATTTGCTATTATTATCAGATTATTTCATGTATTTATACAGGGATTGCTGATAATGTTCTGGGATTACCTTACCATTGCACCTTAAATAACGTGTTTTCTATGTCCATTGCCATAAGACACCGCCCCATTACTGTAATAGCCAATGAAATGTATTATTACTTTTGCACTTGCACTTTAAATTCCGCTCACTTCTCTCATTGCGTCATGTGACCAAGGCCTCTTGGCAGGCCGAATTGTTATGCTGACGAGGTGTGCCTAAATAAAAAAACTCACCTGCATCCTGGGTCTTCTGTTCCTCTTTCTGTCGCGACTGTGGGCGTGCTGTCGATTGGAGCAAATAGGCATATATATATATATATATATATATATTAGAATCCCCAGACCTCCACACAGACGGCATGGCGAAAGAAGGAGACAGACCCCACGGCTTCAGGCAATATGTTGCTTTTATTGAAAACCTTCCTGGCGACGCGTTTCGAGTAACTTGTACTCTTGATCACACACCATAAAATGAGTCAGCCTGTTATTTTTAAATGCTTGCTTTCCCTGACCCCTCCTATGGGCCACACCTCCTAAAGTGCATCACATGATTATTTCAAACATAGTCATGGAAAAGGTGCAGATGACATAATGGAATAAAAACCAGACTGTTTTGAACATCTGTTTTCAGTAAAAAAGTACATTTTGCCTGAAATTAATGCAAATTATAAAACAAGTTAATTCTGTTTTAAAATTTCGATCCATCTCATAATTTTACAATGCATAAAAATGTCGCATTTGAAAAATTATTTCCATTTACAATTATTGCACATGTCCTATTGGTATTTTCAAACATTTATCCTAACTGCATGAATGCACAAAACGCCCAAAGGCTAATAAAGTGACTGGTGCTATATCTTTGCTGCATGAATGCATATACCTGTCGGTATATAAAATAACCAGTACTGATCGATTTTAAATAGCAATAAGATTTGTAAACATTAATTTCACCTAAAATCAAAACAATCATGTAACATTTAATGTAAGTGTAGTGGAACTTCACCCTGATACCCCCAAGCTCATGTCCTGAATATTTATTAAAAATGCAAAGTACTTGAATTTATATACATCATAAATATTGGGACTATTTACACTATATATACTCAAAGAATTCAAAGTATATGTGCTATTTATATACATGTGCTTGATGTTAAATGGGAAAAAAATGTGGGAGAAACCTGAATTAGGAAAAATAAAAATGGAATGCTGATATGAAAATAGAAATTTTACAACCTATGTACAAAATTTACAAGAAGAGAGATAAAATTACGGTGACATATATCATATTCGATCCTGTGTGTTAAATTCATAATACACACTTTATATGTACCTATGTCTTGCTTGATGGGTTAGTCTTGGTAAGTTCCGTTATAATTTAAACTTTCCAATGGGATAAAACCAGGAATTGAAAATCCTAAAACAACGTCAGTGGGCTAAACGTGGACAAAAAGAGGATGGTATTTACAGAAAGTTATGAAGATCCTCGGTTGCGTTAAGCCCGTGGGGCTGTTTACTGTCCAACGCGAGGATATATTGGGTTTCCAATTTTCTCAACATTTTGTCCCTGTCACCACCCCGTCTCTACAAAGGCACCGCATCTATAACATAGTAACTCAAACATGACAGATCCCTGTCATGTGTTGAATTGAAATATCGTGCCACGGGGTAGGCTAAGTTGTGAATTACCACTGCACGGAGATGCTGCAATATTCTGACGTGCACCTGCGACCTCGTGCTCCCCACATAGCACAAGCCGCAGGTGCACGTCAGAACATACACAGCAAACTCCGTGCGGCAGTTGAAATTGCCCCTGATTGCCATTTTAGCGCCGGAGAAAGGATTGACATAGTGGGTCATGTTTTGCCCAAACTTGCATGCACGGCAAGAACTGCATTTGTAGAAGCCTTTTCTGTTGAGCCAGTCACTGCCACTGACCAGTTCTGGGCTTGGCTTCACCAGTCTGCTGTGCATGCTGTAGGCTCTGTGAAGGTGATGATAGGTTTATCTGGGACTCTTGAGCATAGTACACCGTCAGTTTTAAGAATTGACCAGTGTTTTTTGATGATGGTTTTTATCTGTTTATGTTGCTGACTGTAAGTGACGATCAATCTAGGAGGCTGGTCATCACTTTCAACTTCAGCAGGCTTGGGCACGAGTAATGATTCTCTTGATCTTTCTTTAGTTTTGAGTAACGCTTTGGAAAGTGTTGACTCACTGTACCCCCTAGCTCTCAATCGTTCCAACATCAAACTAGCTCCCTCATCAAATCTTTCAGTACTGCTGCAGATTTTTTTTAACCGCAAAAGTTCCCCCAAGGGTATACTTTCGATTACGTGGCGGGGGTGTCCACTGCTGGCATGCAATATACTATTGCCAGCAGTGGGTTTGCGGTATAGTGAAGTTGTGATATTGATTCCTTCAATATCAATCTGGACATCTATAAATTGGGCAGATTGATTGCTAACACTGGATGTGAAAAATAAATTGTTGTTGTTAATGTTGAGAGTTTGGACAAACTGCTGTGCGCTTGAAATATCTCCCTCCCATATGCAAAAAATATCATCAATAAATCGCATCCATTGTTTAACATTGTTAAAACCCGGTGCGACGATGAGGTCCCGCTCCTCCCACCAACCAATGTGTAAACACGCTAAGCTGGGGGAGAAGCAGGATCCCATCGCAACACCTCTGATTTGTTTCCAAACATCCTTGCAGTACATGAAAAAATTATTATTGAGGCACCACCTCACCAATTCACATAATATTTGATTGTGACCATAATAATCACAAGATTTGTTACCAAAATAGTACTTGATGGCTTCAATACCTTTTTCGTGTTCAATACAGGTATATAATGATTGAACACCTAGTGTTATTATACACCAATTGGGTTGCCATTGTATGCCGCTTAATTTGGACAGAAAATCACCAGTGTCTTTGATATAACTAGCAAGACCTTGGACATGACATTGCAGGAAATAGTCAATATAGCGTGAAATGTTCTCACCCAGGCTATTTATCGCAGAGATGATGGGTCTGCCGGGAGTTGGTTGTCTCTTTTTGTGCACCTTTGGAATCAAATATAGGTGCGGCATCACCGGATTGTCTACATGCAAAAAAGCGTATTCCTCGGATGAGATCAAATTGTTGCGTTTATATGATATCAGCATACGTTTCAGAGTATCTCGGGCACATAAGTATGTGTGTGTTATATATATATATATATATATATATATATATATATATATATATATATATATATATATATATATATACATATATATATATAATTTAGATATTTTTATTGATTCTGTACACTATACCACTTGCAACAAGTGCTCATGTGCTTGTGGTCAGTCTTTAAAACATGGTACAATTGGCCTACATCTGATTGGCACACTTAATATAATTTTTATTGTAAGTTCCTAGTACAATGATACACCATGTACCCAGTGCCTGTGAATTAAATTGTACTAGTGGGTGTGCACGACTTACTGTTTCTCGCACTTAAAGTAGCCTTTTCAAACATGTCTCAGGCATGCCATTTTAGCCTGTGTGCAATTTTAAACTACCAGTTAATTCTGGCAAAATAAACCTTTTGCTAAGCCTAAACTTCCAATTCTAATACATATAAGTCACCCGTAAGGTATTCATTAAATAGCACTTCTTTAAGGCTTCAAGCAGGTGTCATAAAGGCCTCATAGGATCTGTAGGAATTAAGTCAATATTAGTCATCAATTTCTATTTCAACACCCATGGAACCAACACCTTGGAAAAAGTAGAACAGCTGATTGGGCACTTGGAAGAACTAATACCTATGCATGCAGGTTCTGAAATTATTCGACTGGGAGATTTTAACATGTGCCATTTTGGAGAGGACAACATAAGTACCAAGGCGCGCACTGAACAACTCTTAGATTTAACACCTTCTTGCAGATGTATAATCTTGAATCAGCACACGCAATAATAAAAAAGAAAAAACCTTGGACCATCTACCCACCCTCTTTTAATAATTTATACACAGTTGACTATCTCTTCCTGATTCAGGGCCTAAGTGGACTCATCGCACATTATAAAGTGATTCAACAAACTGAGAGTGACCATGTCTCCTTGCTGGCTTGCCTGGCTGTATCAGTTAGAACCTGCGACATCCGGCCTGTATTGGGAATCACAAACAGCCAGGAGCAGTATAAACTCCTGTGGAGGATCAAATTGTTAACCACATCCCTAGGGAAGTTTAAGGGATAGAAGCCAAACTGGGAAGGCTGGTCCATCAGGTCTCATAAGTCATACATGATTAAGTATTTTTCTGGGTTGATCCCAGAGCTGTGTGCACTCTTACAAGGGAACCCCTTGATCATAATAAGAAAGGAGGCAGCCTACAGTCTGGGATCAGTGCCAGAGATAAAATAAAACACGCAGAATTTAAGGGCGAAATAAAGGGCATTGAGAAATTTGAAAACCGTCACCTCAGAGAAGCAGCTAACTATGGCATCTAAGAAACAAACATCTTGCATGGGAGCACAAGAGAAAAGCATGAGAGGCCAAGTGGATCCAAAATGTTGACCTGATTGCAGCCAATAAACATCAACAATTCTGGCAGTATGGTAACACCTTATGTCATGGGTACTGCAATAGGGGGAAATCGGTCCCGGCAGAAAAACTGATTGCACATGTCAAAGCCCTCTATACAGAGTACCATGGCATATCCCCTCTAAACAAATCAGCGTCCTGGGGGAAGGCAGAGGTAGCAGATGTTGACATGAAAGCGGCAGCAACAGACCACTCAGAATTGCACGACCTTGTGTTCAGCAAAATCTTGAACAAGATCAGAAAGGATGGCACCCCAGCCCAAATGACATCCCAGTCTCACTATTTACAGCAGACACACAGTTCTGGGCCTCAGCGCTCATCCCATTGTATGCTTGATGCAGACTCCATGAATACGTTTTTGACTCATAGAGGGGCTCTCTACTACAGCCTATTTTCAGGGAGGGTGACAATACCAACCCCAGAAATTACCACCTATTAGCACAGCTGTACATTTAGGGCAACACCTATGCCAGTATACTAATGCAGGAGCTAGCTAACTGGGCTGCTGCAGAGGTGCTGCTACCCATTTATCAAACAGGGTTTCGAGCAGTGAAGATCAACAGTGGACAACATTGTTGACCTCTCGTACTTAGCTCATCAAGCTGTAACTCACACAACTCTCTCCATTTTCACACGCTTTGTTGACTACTTCACAACCTTCGATGGAGTAGTCTGGAACACCCTCTGACAGAAATGGAGAGGTGGAACATCTGCCCCAAATCACTGCACGCCATTATGTCACTTTACACGAGGACTTGGGTAAAATCAAGCTCCAACAGAAGGGCTGTATGTTGATCCCAATTTTATTCAACTTATATACAGCTGACCTGGGTCTGGATTTATCGGTTGCAGACTTCGCCATCCCGAGGATCGGAGACAAGAAAATTCACCTCATGCAATATGCAGATGGATTTGTCCTTTTAGTTCATATGAAAGTCAGACTCCAAAAGGTCCTTAATGCCCTGAACACATATAACATGAAGAACAAACTCATAGCTAACTCAAATAAAACTAAAATTGTGATCTTTGGGTCTTACCCAAAACAAGGGGCCACAAGATGGTGGCTAGGGGTCACAAAGGGTTCGAATGCATACACAACTACAATTACCTGGGAGCTTGGCAGAGCAAAGCTGAAAAACCGACACTACATCTACAAAAAATGAAGGTTGAAGGGAGGATGATGACATATGCGCTTTGTAAACTAGGCTACACCATCGACAGTCCAACTACTGCAGCTATAAGCAGGATGATTCGGGCAAAACTTCTGCCCTCGGTCAATTACACTTAGCAGGGGATCCCAGGCATGCCGGCTGCCGAACTTGAAACGCTCCAAAGTACGGACTACAAGAAACTGTTTCAACTGCCCTCTTACACATGGAACACATTGATTAGACTTGAATTTGCCCTTGTTAATCAAAAACTCAAATGCATGGCCGTTCTGGCAAAATACTTTCACCAGACTACTACTGCAACAGAAAATACTATAAAAACAATCTTTGCAAACGAAAATAACCCCATGTCTATTAATCTCATCGCCGTCTCGCCATTGAGAACTGGGATCCAAATCCATTAACTAAAAAGCCATTAAAATGCAATAAAAAACAACTGTACCTTGTGTCATGTGTACTGAATATGGAAGCTCTCCAAGCAAGGGCCCTTCATGATTCCCTAATAACATCTCAAATAAATATATCATGCAAACCTCATCTTCACAAGGCCTTGGGAAAATGCTCGCTAAATCAAATATTATGGGCATGGCTGGGGCCACTCCCAATTAGAGAACTTAACACGGCCTGGAAAATAACTGAAAAGGGAATCACTGGGAATCACTGCTCAATCACTTTGCTCCCCGGCACTTCAACCCGTCTGTCGTACCCTCCTGAGGCCAATCTTTTTACACCAGGGCATTCGAACGGCCAGAGAGGCTCTACACCTCTTATGTACCTTGGAAACTGTGGCGGATATGGCAAGGTTTGGGAAATTTATATATCTGCCCTGTTTACTGCTAAAGGGCAACTTGCTGGAAAATACTGTTCAACTACCAGCCACCGCCTTAAGAAAGAGCAGCCGATCGCTCAATAAACAATCTATCCCAGCCCATAATATTGGTTACTCTGGTTCCCATAAGCTTAGGTGAACAAACTGAACGTACTTGCTACCTTGCTTCTGGAAACATTTACTCTCTCAAATATCCTGTTTGTTGCACTGAAAAATAAGTTTTCTTTTATTTTTATTAAGAATTAATAGTTTTTAATACTTTTGTTTGCAGTTTACAATATGCTTTTATATTGATTTACTCAAAATTGTAATGGTTTTAAGTAATCATACAAGAAATGGGTCTACTTCCAGCACACTCACAATGAACTTGACACCAGACTTTTATCACCCAACACTTAGTTGAGCCTGAGCAGGAGAGGAAGGAAATTCCCAAACCAGATAGGGGGAACTTCTAGAAGTCTCTCCCACTTTAAAAGCTGGCACCAGGCATAAATATTGGGCCCTCACACCAACTCTTCAGTACACTCCTGGAGCTGCGGAGGATGCCTTCCTTGTACTTCAGAGGACGGCCATGCTGCTTAAGGGCTGCTTTGTACCTTAGAGAACTGCCCGGCAGCTACCAGAGGACAGCCCTGCTGCTTGAGGCCTGCCTTGCTGCTTGAACCGAAGACTACCTGAAAGACACAAAGGGCCAGTTGGCTGGCCTCCTGTTCTGAGCTACAGGGGCACAAAAAACTCCAATTTGAACCCTAAACCTGGACCCTGCCTAAAGTGAGTCCTGCCCTCAAAGTCATGACTACTCACTTGGAATTGGGATGTACGTTGTTACAACGCGGGTTGTAACAACGCATACCTTTAGCGCGCGGCCGCTACAACGCAAGTCGTTACCACGACTTGCGTTGGAGGGCGCGGATTTAGGGTTTTTATAATTTTATATTCCAACACCAGTCCCCGTGGATACTAGGGAAGGTGTTGGAATATAAATTTATTAAATTCCTTATACCACAGCGCCCTCCAGCGCAAGTCGTGGTAACGACTTGCGTTGTAACGGCCATGTGGTAAAGGTACCGCGTTGTCAAAACTTCGTGGTAAACGTTGTTTACCTTGGAATTGATGCCAAAGGTGCTCAAACAGCCAAAATGCAAAACTTGGGACTTGGAAAATCTTTCATCAAAAAGCGACCAGAGAACTGACAGAAGACCAGCACCGACCTGCTCATTGATCTGCCCAAAGTGATCGCCAGTTGTCCTGACGTCGTAGTAGCTCCTGCTATATTCTTTTATGGAGAGTGGCTCCTCTGGGAAGCGGTATTCGGTCTCGTGGAGTCCTTGTGAGCTACAGCCTGCAGCTTCCTCCCGCTGGAGATTTTCAACTTTCAAAAAGGGAAAAAATCCAAATGTAGAAATCCTCACTGTGACGTCGTCCAGCCGCTCCCTGATAACAACACTCCTCCTTGGACAGAGCTGGATGGCTTGCCTGCTGAACTTTTCCTTCTCAGATATTTTTTCAGAAATTCTTCTAAGTACAAAGGTAAGATGGGACGAGGCCCAATCCACTTCTGATAAAAGAACCATGCTCCATCCTGGTCGTCCATAACTTTTGACTTTCCATTACCCTTTCCCTCTGAAGAACACAGGAGCCACTATGACTACTGTAAGGTGTCATCTGGTGTCCTCAGAGCAGGTTATCCCCAATACATTCCACTAGGTTATGGTACCAGATAACCGTGAGAGTCACTACCTAGTGCCTCTGGTTCCCTTTAAGTGGAGGGGTCTCTGGTTCACTTAAAGTAGCTGTGAGTCCTGACATGCCTGTAGATTGTTTGCTAAGGAGTGACTTGGAGAACACTGCCTGGAAGGAAGGGGAGCTCAGGCCCCTCTGGAGTTGTCAGCGTTGCCTGAGTGGGTGTGCCTGACTATAAGGACCATGGTAGCCCGAGAGGGTAGTAAAGGAAACCTGGAGCCTGGAAAAAGAGCCCAAGTAGCTGTCAAAAATCGGAAAGGCAAGGAGTGTGGGAAACCTGCCCCTGAAACTCACACAGTCCAGGTGGAAGTTACCCTGAAGGTGGCACCCTTGAGCATACAGTGGAGGATATTGTAGACCTGACTGAGCTTACTCGATGGCAAGTTGAAGTTGGGCCCACCAGGTCCTGTCCCACCTCCACCGACAGTGAGAAGTCAAGGAAAAATCTCAAAGCACTCCTGGTTCCCTTACCTGTTATTGGTGTCATGGCCCAAGCACATGTCACCAGGCAGACCACCTCTTACTCATCCCATGCTCCTCCTGCACTTCAGATCCCTAGACATTTTGGCTTCTCACCTCTCATCACGCCACTAGAGGAGGCCTTGTATTTAATTTGGAAGGATTTCCTGCTAATGTCTTGGTTCCACCAGTCCAGTGTTATACTTTATGGTCCAGTGTTTGTTCACCCAATTAGAGATAAGTCATGTATCCATCATTTGGTGCATAATTTGTGAACCACAGGCCTCTACCCTGTTAGTTGGAGAGCCGACAGTGCTCTTGGTTTCTCTTGCTGTGGTATTTGCTGAAAGCCATCTTGGGTGCAGTTGGTAGTCATACCGCGCCTAAGTCTTCTCATGTACTTTGCCTAAAAGATTCCAAAGGAAGGTCTGACTGGTTAATGAGGATTCTACTTGCAGTGATGTTGTTTTTGGTCAGTAGAGAGGCTGACCCGCCACAAGTTTTGTGGATGTTGGTGTTCTTGTTGTTGAGGAGCAGTTAGCCTTCATTGGACTGTTAGGGTTTCATATGAATTCATATGATTCTGATTTTCCAATTTTATTTTTTTTACTTGTTGGCAAGAATGAGAAATCAAAATGGTGGTTCCGCCCCTTGAAGAGCTACCTTCACGGTGTTGGAGCATGTAATATAGCTATGATTATACTGTTCATGGGAAATGTAGTTTGAAGTTTTCTTGAAAGTAATTGACTGCTGTCAAAAATATGCTCTAAAGATAGAGAAACATAATCCTCGCTTCAGTGCCTTTAATCGAATTAAAAATTCTTAAAGTATAATCTAGAAAATGTTTTACTCTGTATACACAGTATCCGAGGCTCTGCTGCTAATCCCTGTTTATCCCTTTGAAGCATGTTGCAAAATTTTCTTTCGTTCTTTGTGCTGGATCAAATTCCAGTCAGTTCTCCAGCATTTCCAGATGCCATCTTTCATTCAGGTTCTTCGTTTGGAGTTTTCAATAATCAGTTAGTTATACCGTTCGGCTCTATTAGTCCCTGGAACTATGCAAGCACTCATTATCAGGGCCACATTGCCAAATGGATTACCCAATGAATCTATTTGGTTGTAAACTCTATGAAAGTGATACCAACAGGCATGCTATTACGTGCGTTCAATCGGATCCAAACTTGTATTTTGCATGTACACACAGGGTTTCTTTGTGTTGTTGAAGGAAAAGAGCCGGGTGAAAAAAAACTTTATAAGGATATCCCTAAAACCATGTCTTCCAGGAATTTTTGAGATGAAAAAGCATATGTCCTCAGACGGTTTCTAAAATATAGGAATGTTTGCTGTGCTCTGAAACGAGGCACCAATGCTTTCTAGAGTCTTGATACTAAAGCCCCAAGGAACCGATCACAACTGACCAGTATTCTCACAACCAAACGTACCAGATACAGAAACACTGGACCTGATTTTACGCGGTGCCAAAATGCATGTAGGTATGGACGGGGGTTGTGGATATCGGCACAGCCCACCCGACACCTTCGATCTGACATGGTGTGCATAGAGCAAATTCTTTTCCTCCATGGCAAAAGCTTCCCTTGCCTCCAATGCTGCCAGCCCAACCTGCCCAACCACAGCAAACCTTCAGTCCCATTTACCACCCACTTAAAGCAGGAAAAGGGCCTATTATTTGGGCTATAATAGGAATCTGCAGTTTTTATCAGGTAAGGGCTGGATTTGATTGTTATTCCATATTTCTGCCAAATAACTGGTATGATCTGGATTTATGGGTAGAAATACTGGCTGAAAATCTTATTTCAAGATACCTAGTAACCCCACCTCTATGTCCATCTGCAATGTAATCAGTTCCTGCATTCCCTATTCCCTGATCCAACCTGGAAGATATGGCATGTAGACATATGGAGAATGGTAGGGTCTCAACATTTGAGACTGAAAACGTGATATACTCAATTAAATGTCCATTTGAAAATGAAAACAAATCAACTTGAAGGGACAGGAATATGAATTCTGGTACTGAAAGACACTGGATACAATAAATCATCCAACCAGAGAACCCAAGGTTCAAGTATGTGATCAGATAAAAATAAATCACTCAGGGATGGCGACAGGGGGAGAACCCTATTGCAGCGTGAATTGTACTGGATGAAATAGTCAAGAACACTTCTTTCAAAAGGCCTGATTAATGAGCAGCAGTTTCCCTACATCCTATTACAACATAAAAAACAACATGATTGTATGCCGCTCCCTTCAAATAGTGATATTAAAATCTCGAAGGCAACAGCGAAAATGGAAATGCAATATGATCGATAGGAAAAAATAGAAAGAGACTGAGAAAATGGCTCAATTCACGAAAGGCAATTTTCATTAGCCAAAATATAACTTTGCAACAGCACTGCCAATACCAGAATTCTGAGGAAACTGGTATTTAGTTCCTGCCAAAGATAAAGCCTTTACTTCTTAATAGTTCCTTGGAAAAAGTTATGCCAGAGGCCATAAATCAAATTTTTTTGCTGTGAAAATTAATGAATTTTTTTTAAATCATATGTTAAAGCCAAACATCATTCAAGGGTGAATGGCTATTGCACTCTGTTAAGGCCTGTAGACAATATTTTCTTACGTACATTCTCACAAACCACTGAAGTAAACAAGGCTTTTGCTGCTGTGTCCCCCTCTGTTTTTTTTTCCTCTGACAAACCATGCGTGTAGAAGATTTGTACTTCGATCATTCGTGTTACCCCCTTAGAAGGAGCCCTGTATTGTTTTGAAAATATGGTTGAATATTTGAGTATATTAGAATTTTTTTTAACATATGCCTGATGGTTGCCTTGTAGGAAAGCTTACTGCAGAACACAGTAGGTTTGAATTGGTTAAATTCATGAGCCAATGTTTTGCCACCTGTAATGTGCATTTTTGCAGTGTCACGAATAGTTTCCTGATGGTTGCTTTGTGGGTAATATTATGCACATAACATAAGGTCAGATTATGACAAGCCAATGATAAAGGATACACACCTGATTGACTCATTGGGAAAAAGTATATCATATGCCATAGGTCCGATCTGTTCGTAATGAAACACTTTCCTGTGAAAAGCATGTTATATCCAATAGACCATGAAGGGAAGATTATTATCGCACTGTGTTATATCTGTTGGCAGGTATTTTGTTACATGGATCCTCTTAGATTACTAAAACAGGCAATGGGTCTGGTGTTGGTCACCATTGTTAGGCTGTCTTAAGATGGGGTTCTATATTGTTTTGCCAGCTCTAATTGTGTACATATTTCCAATTTTATGACTGTATTCTTAATAGTTGCTTTGCTAAAAGATGTATGGCCAATACATTAGGCCTGTGTTGGTTATGGTGAGAAGCCAATGATAATGGTTCTAGGCCTGATAGGCTCATTTTGAAATGTGAGATCATAAGCCATAGAGTCAATGTATTTATTATGAAAATGTACAGCAAAGATAGTAAGGCTGACTTATGTATTGCAAAAAAAACATGTTAAAGCCAATAGGGCTTTAAGGGTGAATTGTTATTTCAAAGTGCTTAAGCCAGCAGACAGATATTTTTTCATGGAATCTTAAATATTACTGTAGTAGGCAGTGACTTTACTGGTGTATGCCTTTTTTTACAAGCCCTGGGCTTTGTGCTGTAATAATTCTTACTAGATCCTCTTCGAAGGGCCTGGCGGGTGTAGTTATCTCCCAGGCCCTGATAATATAAAAAAAGTGAAAATAAAACCTCTATGGACCTGCATCGACATTCTGCTTCTCCGCATGTCAGCATATTCAGGGGGCAATGTGTTACCCCATTTTCTGCCATTAACTCTATTGCCTTGTGAATGCCTGCATTTTGTTTGATCACATATACCTGATAATAAGTGTTCTTTAGTCCTTGGGCTGGGTGTCCTTTAGTTTTCCATTTTTCCTTTTATATGCCCCTTTCATTTCTGTTGTAGTTTTTCTCCTTTTTTAGAGTATCTTGCAGCTCCTCCGACAACCCTTCTTGGCCCTTGCTTGTCGCTCACTTTATTTGCTGTATACCACATCTTATGTCGCCACTATTTCTAAACACAGGGTGCCCATGGTATTGTCCTTATTGTTCCAGTAAGGTCACTATGTCAAGAGGTATAATGTTGACCACCTTAGATCAGTCCACAATGGGTGTAATGTTTACTAAGCGGATGACTTGGAATGGTATTATGCTTAGAGTATCATTTGTTATACTGATCTGAGGTGGCTAACACATTTCATCAAATATTGCATCTATATTGGAACTTCAAAACAACAGTACACTATATAAAACACCATTGCACATTCCAAGATGGCCGTCTGCTGATATGTTTGGTCTTATTCTTGTATTGTAAGCATATCCCCTCTAAGATTATTTTTTTTTAACTTTTATTCTTCTAATTTATCTTGCATATGCTTGTTCAGTTTGTGGGTTTTATTGCAGATGGTTAAGTGAATGAATGCAAAAATTAGTGGATGCATGATTGGATTTAGGAGTGCTAGAATGAATAGCAGAGTGCATTATTGATGACTTTTTCAATGTCTAAACACCTCAGTGGCCCTAATGAAATCTTCAGATGGCTTTCAGTTTTAAAGTAGACCTATTGGCATTGCCAATGCTTGTTTCCACAATAAGCTTTAATTAGCACCTTATAAGGTAATATGGACATTTGTTGAGTTGCCTTTATATCAATTAGTTGTGAATCACTTCCATGTCTTGAGAGGAGTTGGTGAAATGGACAATCCTACAAATTTACAATAGCTAATAATATTTCATTCTTCGGGTATGTTGTCAGTGATTTAACAATACAAATCTTTTCATCTGTTCATCCCCTTTTAGTGCTACTAAGCTGTAACAACTGTAATGTATTTGCTTACAGCATTATTCTCAATTATGGCTTTTTTTCAAAATGTAACTTCAAATAATTATGTCTACATGCGGAAGGGATTTTTATTCGGTTTCCATTGAAACTGACTGAAATAAACAGAAATGTAGTGAAATATGTAAACCAGAGACTGTCAAAAAATCTAAGAGCGAAGCAAACCCAAAGAAATACTGGACGGAGCGCTGATACTTTTCAGACACGCCCTCAGTCACAGATCTGGGTTGAATCCATCATCATTCTTTAGCTCACTTCGCCACACCAGTTCAGACCCAGCCAAATGCAAATCAGTCTTGACCCTGTGCGTCTTGGGAACAGTCCAGCCTGAACTGCCAAGCCAGCTCTTCTCTGGACCAAAAACAAGCATCCTGGGACCGTTTTGGGGGTAACACCCCTCATCAGGCAGGCTAGCTTGTATCCAGTGGCAAAGTGAGTAAGGGATCCACATATGGGCGTACCCTGCCAACTTAGGGCAAACAAAGAAAACACAATTAGATGATGGACAGAGCGCAGAAACTTTTCAGACATCACCCCCAGTCACAGTTCTGGGTTGAATCCATCATCATTTTTTAGCTCACTTCGCCATCCCTGTTCAGACCCAGCCATATACAAATCAGTCTTGACCCTGTGCTTCATGGCAACAGTCCAGCCTAAGGCACACCTGTGAAGTGCAAGCAGTTAACTGAGGGTGTCCTGTTACTAGAAATGCAGGCCAGAGGGAGACAATGGGCTGAGGGAGGAGTTGGAGAGGGAGATCAAGACAGAATAAAGAGCCAGGATTCAACTAATTTGCAGCATGTGTTATGATCTCGAGTGATTCTCAAATGGAGCTGAAGTGAGCTTCATCATTTCACAGATAGGTATGAAAAAAGATCTCCCAACCGGTCAGGCTCTGATAATTCTTGAGGATCCTTGAATCAGAACAGAGGCGGATCTAAACATTCGACTGGGTTGGTAAATCAAGAAATTGCATCTCATGTAGTTCGAATCCATTATGTTTTGACTTTTGTGTGTCAGACACAGTGCTTTTAACATCATGCGCTTTTTTAAAGGCAGCCAGAGCAGAGATTTTGGGTGCATGAAGCAGGAGAGTTGTTAGGAGCTTTTAGGAGAAATATGGCTGCCATGTTTTGCACCATCTGCAGTTGGTGAATAAGAGAGTGAAGGAAGCCCAGTTATAGAGCATTACCATAATCCAGGTGAGAAGTTATCAGGGCCTGAGTCAAAATCTTGCCTGCAGACTCTGGTAGGAAAGGGCTAATCTTTCTCAGGGATTTTGATAGGGAGAAGCTGAGGGAGCATACCTTGGTGATCTAACATTTAATAGTCAGTTGGGTGTCAGCAATGACAGCTAGATTCCTTAATTCCAAAGTGATATTAATTGCCTGATCATGGTTGGAACCTAAGTACTGTGATGTGTTTCCAGTGCACTAGAGTAACAAAAACCACATAAGTTGAAATGGCTACCATGAAAAGAAAGAAAATGATAGAGATCACAGGAGAGAAGGCGTGCTTTCAGGCACAATGTGGAGCCTTAAGTCATGCCGTGTAGCAATGTTCATTCTAAAACATCTTGGGCAAAATATGCAGCCTGTCTCTTTCACAGCTATGCACTATCATTTGTTGTACTGTTACAGAGCCAGTCCTTTACCAAGTGCTCAAAGTGCTGACGTAGGGCAAACTGGAAAAGTGCAATTGCTAACTCATGTATATTTATGCAATGGGTTTGGGTGTGTATCTCATCACTCACAGGTATGAAATCAACAACAAAGTTCTCCAATAGAAAGGAGAAACCGATAACTGATAGTAAGAAGATAAATATTAGATTTGGTGAATGTTTTGTTTTATTAATACCAAGCAAGTTTATTAAAACAGAGTGCAACACAGAGTAGCAACCATTGTTGCTGTGCTGTATTACATGGACCCAAGTTGTCCATTCTGTCCTTCCCATCTTGAAAGCATAGCACACATCCTGTTTGTTTGCCCAGAGTACAAGCATCCTAGGTATACGTGGTTGAAGCCTATTTGTTTGCAGTTGGGCATCACCACAGGCTCTGAGGCACTAAGGATTTTGAAAACGAACTGCTCTGAACCTGTAGGCTATTGCTGTCGCCAAATTTTTATATTAGATGTGGGCAATTTGTGCGTGTAAATTAAGTTTTAAATAAGAATCAGTTTTTTTAACCAATGTTCTTATTTATTTACTGTAACTATTAAATTACTCTGTGATGCTAAATGTATTTTTGTCCTGGAATTGTTGTGTAATGCTTCTATAGCTATGTTTTTAATTGGGTTTTTAAACTAACTTATTTGTAATGGATGGACTAGCTTATCGACCAGATCTCCTTCTGAGCTACATTGTCATTGTTATGAAATTTTGAATACTCACGTTCCCCTTTTTCTTTTTAATATGTATGTCTTTTATGATACACAAATCGAAATAAAGACTTTATGAATGAATGTATTACATGGATTACTCAGCACCGAGCTATATCTACAAATGCATGCTGCTTGCTGCTGTCAAATAGGCTGCCTAGTGCATAGTGCAAAGGTGCATGTGTGTTGTTTATCATCGATTTTGTACAGGCAGGGAACCCTTTCAGTACAACATACTATGTTTAGACTAACTAGAATGTTTCCTACACTATACTGATGCTGTACAGTGCCGCTCACATGGAACGCAAGAAATATTTGGAGAAATTAAAAGATTTCTCTAACTTTAATGACTTGAGGAGGAACCCATTTATGGCACACAGCCCCGTCTACTATTGTTAGTGGATAGGACTTTGCACCAAAAACCATGTGGCAACACCCATATACCACCATGAGATGGGAGACCCCCCCTCGTCGCAAAGTACGCAAAGTGCTAATAGTTCACTTTAAGGCTACTGTCCAAAACATATAAAGCTTTGTGCTGGAAAGTTAATATTATATCAACCCTTTGGACAGGAGCAAAGTGTTGATAAATCTGCCCCAAGTCGGTTACTTCACAATTGTCATCCTATCATTGAATTGTTTAAGATTTTTAAATCACATATTATTAAAGTAATTTGTGTGCAATCTGCTTGTTTTTAATAGCGATAGTGTGTTTAGATAGTTTTCTAAAACCAAGAAAAACATTTATTTAAGTAGGCATATTTTTGGAGGCATGGCTTGATGATGAGTAATGATGGCCACAATACCTCTGGTACGCCACTCCATATCTGAGTTTGCTTTTGCTGACAGCATCAGTGTTGAAATTACCCAAGGATTGTTAACAATGGGTCACTAGCCCTATGGTTCTATGGATAGGATTCGAAGTCAACGAGGGCCTTTGTAGATAGCTTTATTCACAAAGGAAGGAGAGTCAAATCCATTTAAATTTCAATGAGGCACTGGCCTTGGAAAGAGTCTGCTGTGGAAAGAGAGGGAGGACTATACAGCTATCTTCCTGGTGGCATAATACTGCATATGATACATGGAAGCTTGCACTTCCTATATAAAACCTGTCTCTTTTCTTTCTTTATGACAGGCAAGTTCTGATGTCGCTAGTCATCTGTATTAACAAAATGGCGTAGTTACTCACAAGTAATTAGAATTGAGTTATTTTTCTGCAATGCCTGAGCCAACAGCCACTGTGAGAGGCAAGACACAAAGCATAATTGCAGCTGCAGTTTGAGTAAAGGAAACTGGAACTGGCTTTTCCTTTTTCTGATATCTTCTGATCACTTTTTCTAAAATGAACAGAGATCAGCACACTGTAGATCATTACAGGAAGAAAATAACTTCTTTGTATGGCTGTACACATTCTGAGCTACAGCTATTGTTTAATCTTAATTACATTAGACTGACTGTGATACCTTTTTCGGAACAAATTAATAATTGTTTTTTGTGTGTTTAATTTTGCACTACAGATTTCACTTTTATTATTCATGTATACAACCAATACTATATTTTTCATTTGAACGCACCAAACACTAAAGGCTTAAGCAGATGTTGGGGGGGTGATGGTTTGACCATCTATTTTAAGAAGTGAAATACCATCTACTGTACCTTAAAAGCATATTTCAAGTCATCTTGGTGTTCCTTGAACTTATAAAGGAACTTAGAATTTGGCCTCATTCCTCTATATGGTCATGGAACACCTCGGCAATATCTTTATAAAGAATGGAAGAATGTACTTTATCTGTTATATATTATGGACGAAGACACACCTCAAGTTAGTGTGTCTGACTCAAAGTAGAATATAGAGTGAAACAGTGTCTACAGTTACCAAGGAGAGCTCATGTGTGAAGAACCTTTACCCTGATGTCACTATGCCTTGAGGTTAGGTCTTAACGTACAGTGAAACTGTTTCTGTATGAAAGGAAATCATTGAGAAAAGAAGAAAGAAAATATACGTTTTATTACTTCTACTGGGGAACATGAAGTGAAGAGGCTTCAGGTTTATGCTCTCAAAGTACTTTTTCCACATCAAAATAGCCACTTATGGAGATGATCCAGAAATTGAAAAGGCGATATGCATGATAGATGCCAACTAGAAAAGTGGGTGAAGTCTGTACAAAAACTGGAGCAGAGGATGAATGAAAAGAAAAGCACAGCCAGACTAGAGGAAATCAAAGTATGCTGCTTGGTTTTGAGAGGTCTCACTAAACCTCTCAAGAGGGTAAGCAAATATCTTGCAGGCCATACAGAAAGAAATGAGAAAAAGTTGAGAGCTGTAACAGGGAGGATGATTAAGTTCCCAGTTGGAGTGAAAGGGGGTGACGGCGAGCATTTTTACATCAATGGTTAGAAGAGCCACCAGATTTTGTTCTGGATTACACAAGGCTGAAGATTGTGAACTGCTACCACATTGGATCTGGGGAGCAAAGGCCTGAAGGGAAAGGTGGAGGTCTGACAATCATGGTTCAGTCCATGACGAGCGAATGAAATAATGAGGTAGTGTCATGGATGAACCACAGAAAAAAGGGACAGTTATCTTTGGTTCTTAAAGGTTAATGTTTCCTTGTTTTTTTACAAGGAAATAGAGGTATTCTTGGACATCCATGGAGAGTATGAACATAAGGGATATGTGATCAGAGCCTTCCTTTCCTGACACCAAACAAAAGTGAAAACAACCACCTTCAGAGAGAGAACTATAACTTAGGAACCTAGGCAAGAACAGAGGTGGGATAGGCCAGGCTTGAAAGGACTTGGAACTGAACTACATTCCTAAAATCATAATCTGTTGAGGCCTGGGCAGAGCCGGCAGAATTTTAGTAATTCCATGTTACTTTTGTAACCCAAAATGACTGATTAATTGAAATTCCCTCGCTCCGCCGGTCGAGATAAATTATGCAGTGGTTTCTAAAGTTTAAAAATCAATTCATGCCACTTAGTGCCCTTGCAGATTCTGCAGTGATTATTTGTAATCACTGCAGAATATGCATGGGTTGGGCTCAGTGATATGTATTGGTTTCCAAAGTTTAGAAACCGCTGCATATCAGCCGCTTGACGCCCTTGCAGACTCTGCAGTGAGTAACTTTTGATAACTGCAGAGTATGCAAGGGCACCGAGTGGTGTTTGGCTGCGCTATTTTCATAATGCAAAACGCACCCTCGTAACCATTTTAGGACGCAAGGTTGCATTTTGTACTACGAAAATAGTGCCAAATGATCACTCTGCCCCGCTGCAGAATTTCAAGTAATCTCGCAGAATTTTAATTTTAATGTAATTCCGTGAAGTTAAACTCCACGGGCCTCATTTATGAAAAGTGACGCATCGCTGCGTGAAAACAGCGATGCGTCACTTTTCATTGCGACCTCCTTGCGACACCAATGATGCGTCTTATTTACATTATGACGCATCATTGCGCAAGGAGTTACAGATACGTCAGTATTTCTGACGTATCTGTAAGCGCAAAAGTGACACATTGCTGGAGTGTGTCACAAAAGTGACGCAACTCCAGCTATGCGTCCTTTCACATGGGGCAAGCCCCATGTGAAAGGGCCTGCGTCAGTCTTACGCCTGCTGTGAGGCAGGTGCAAGATTTTGACGCAACGGCGTCCTAGAAGTGACGCAGTGAAATCTCATAGATTTCACTGCATCACTTCTACGACCCTTTCTTGCGTCAATACGCCCCCCCTTGCATACATTATACCTGGCGCAGGTATAATGTGGCGCAGGGGTTTACACAGTGACGCATCTACCTAGATGCGTCACTTTGTAAATATGGCGCAACAAGGCACATTTTTTACGCCACTGGTGCGTCACAAAAAGTGACGCACTGGCGGCGTAAAAGTGTCGCAAGGGCTCATAAATGAGGCCCCACAAATTCCACCCACCCTTAGTTCTGGAACGAGCGTTTCAGTTCATAGAGGAGTTTGGCTCCTGTTAGCTTAGCAGTGATGTGTACCTCCAAGTGCAGATTTTTATCAGTGGTGAAGCAATGGTACCGGAAACACAAACTGATTAAATTGGATTGGCACTGTAGGGGAGATATCACCAGAATGTCAGCTTTAATTTGAGATGTGACAGACATTCACATCTGGAAGTCTGCTAAAATTAGTGGATTGGAAACATATCTTTGGATAGGGGACTTTCAAGTACAGTTGCGCACCATCAGCATACAGGTAGTGTCAACATAAAAGACTGAAGAGAAGAGGAGAGAGCCAATAGACTCAACACAAAGGATGAATAGAATAAAAAGCCTTTAGCCACTCCTTGATTAAGAGATGAAGTTCAGAAAGTGTATTGCCAAATGTTGTTTGCTGGAACAATGCATTGGCGCTAGGCTGCCAAAAGGGCACCAGTGCAAGGAAAAGGACAGGAATGTGCTATATTGCCTTAATACAGTGCATTCTTGGCCTTTCCCTGTCAAGCAGTGCAGCACAGCGAGGTGACTTGCTGCACAAGAATGCATCACACACTCATAAATGAGACTCTTAATTTTCTGCCTCCTTAAATGTGGTTCCCTTGTTGTCTTTATCATTTTAGCTCGCTGACCAACTGTGTTGCAGGCACCATGCATGTGAATAATGTATGTAAGTCGACTAGAGGTACCTTAATATTACTGCAGATGCCAGCTGCAGTTATGTGAACATGTTGGAATAGGGATGGCAGGAAGAAATATTATCTACACATGTTCATGTGCATTTATTACTGTTTGTACGCCAAATGCCCCAGCAGCCGGGACCCATAATGTGAGGAGAGAGCCTGTGTGCATGTACGGTAAGAAGTGTGTCTGTGTGCATTCAAGGTGAATGGTGTGTCTGTGAGAATACAGGGAGAGTGTTATGCCTATGTGCATGCAGGGCGAAATCTGTACCTCAGTGAGTGCATAGTGTGCCTGTATGAAAATAGGGTGTGCCTGTGTGCATGCATGGTGAGTGATGGGCCTGTGTAAAGAAGCAGTGTGTTTATATGAGCGTAGAGTAAGTTGAGCATACAATAAGAAGTGTGCATGTGTGAGTACACAAGGAGATGATGGACAGAGCACTGAAACATTTCAGACTCTCGCCCAGAGTCATCATCGTTCTTTAGCTCACTTCGTCACCCTAGTTCTGACCCAGCTATATACAAATCAGTCCTAACCCTGTTCCTAATGGATTCAACCCAGATCTGTGACTAGGGGTGATTGTCTGACAAGTTTCAGTGCTCCATCCATCATCTCCTTGTGTTTGCTTTGTTCACCCTAAGTTGGCAGGGTATGTCCAGATGTGGGTCCCTTGCTCACTTTGCCACTGGATTAAAAGCTAGCCTGGCTGATGAGGGGAGTTTACCCTGAAAATGATCCCAGGATGCTTGTTTCCGGTCCAGGGAGGTCCTGGATTGGCAGTCACAGCTGGACTCTTCCCATGATTAGCAGCTGAAAAGGAATGTTTTAGGCGCTTCACTGAAACTTAGTAGAGTTTCCTTCACGTTTGGGGTGCTCAGAGTAATAGATGGGTGGGCCAGCTAAAGAGAATCTGTGACCTCCCTTCCACCAGAGTTTGACTGTAAACTGAGGGAGGGAAAATATCAATAGATATTTTGTCCTGCAAATGCCCTTGCCTTAATGCACTTAAATACTAGGGGGCATATTTAAAAAGGGCATTGCACCACCGGAGCATCACTTTTGCGACGCTCGGGTAGCTCTCTGCCGTGCACCGTATTTACAGGGCGGCGTTAAGCCACTTTGCGTGGCTTAATGCCACCTTGTATATATGGTCCCCCTCAATGCAATTTTCTGCTGCAAAGTGGTGTACAATGGGTGTTGCTGCGGGCGTTCCCACGCAACACCCATTGCTTTTTTGACACTGCTCCAGATTTACAAGGATCTGTAAATCTGAGGCAGTGCTAAAAACATAAGCCTTCCAGGGGAGGCACAAGAGTGGCACAACGAGGAGAAATGCTTTTATTTCTACCGCATAGAACGAGCAAAACGCCATTTATGATTGTTTTTTGCAGGAAGGTGACCCTTCTTGCACAAACACAATCATCCCTGCAAAGCAGGCACCCTTGCACCATTGTGCAAGGCTGCGTGAGCTGGTTCTAGCCTGCTCTTTTTTTGCGCTTGCGTAGGGGTGAGTACAGGAATGTGCCATATTGCTGTAAATATGATGCATTCCTGCTCTTACAAAATAATGCAGCTCATCGCAGTAACATTGCTTGCGACCGCACTGCGCCATTTTCTTGTAAATATGCCCCCTAGGTTTGACACTTTCAGTATGAAATACCTTTGTACCTGGAGCCAGAACTATAGGCTCAGACTGGTTGAGATACGATCATATTTCCATATTTTAAGAACGACTCTTGTCATTAAGATTTGCACTCGCTGCAGCCTATCAATTTACCTTTTTGGAACTTTACTCACAAAAACCTGTTTCTGAACTAATACGTGAGCTGGTTATAGGTTTTCTTGATATTTGTTGTGAATCAATTACAACGTCTGTTTTAATTGTCATAAGCTGAATAAAGCTGAGCAAATAACAGGGCTGATGTAAGCATCAAAGGATATTGTCACTGTAACCAAAGTAATGACGCCAGCTACACTGTGATTACGTGTGTTTTTTTGGAGGGGGAAATGTAGCACGTTTCTTAAACGTGTGTACATATATGTTGCCCAGGCTCCGGGCTTGTCTGGTCTACCATAGCACTGCAAGAATGTTTTACTGTAAGATAGTTGTTTGCAAAAAGCCTCCTCCTTGCCAGCGGGGTGGGTGGCACTCTGTTAATCACACACAATAAGGGTTCGGCTAATAAGACTCTTTAAAGATTTAGAATGAGTTGGAAGAACTGTTCTAAGGATGCATTTAGAAATTCTCTAGTTTGCATTTGGGATACCTCAATGAAAGAAGGAATCCCCCCTCCTTCTGTAGATGCATTTGACTTTACCGCACAAGGATTGAAGAAAGAAGCCTAACTCAGGGACTGCAGCGTTAAGATCAGTTTGCTCTCCACAAGAGTTAACTTTCAAGAGGTGTGCCAGGAAGGTCTCATGCTTTCCATTAATTAGGCCGCAGGTCATCCCCAGGGATCAGGATGCGGCCGTCAGCAGCCAATGGCAGGAGGCCAGTGAGGTTTAGACTCTGCCAACATGTAGCTTTGGCAGAAGAGTGTAAGGTGTAACCCTACCCGCCTACAGTACCGGTCTTCATGACACCTGGCAGTAGAATGACTGATCCAGGTCACCAGGAGTGCTGTACCATTAGCCCCTCATTACAGTACGCTTATGAGTGTTCTAAGCCAGCACTGAGAGTCGGGCTCAGTCTAAGGTCTATGTGCATGAGACCTAGCTATTATTTGTGTTTGTTTGTGCAAAGTCAGCCTTTCTAACATCTGACCCCCTTTTCTGTTCTAACCTTTTTTAGTGAATGACACAGCTGTAAGAAACAGGACAAGACGTTTCACCTAGGAACTGCAGGTGACCTCAGTACTTGTCTGTGAACTGTGTTTCTTAGCTTTCACCAATTATTATTTCTTTTAAACATGCAGTAGCATTTCTTTGTTGCAAGGTCCTGAAGAAAGCAAGGACACCCTTGTCCATTTATTGCTGAAACATGTTGACCTAGTTCCACCTCTAGACAGAATTTTTTCTAAACTGTCTGAACATAAGATTTTAATATTGGCGGAGTGAGTATCACTTGAATAAATACTGTTCTATACTCTCTCATCCAATTTTATACACTTTGTTTGTATGTTTTTTTGCACTTCACTTGTTTTGCACTGCACACCTCCAGTCACACGGCACTCCACCACTTATTGGTTTTGAGAAGTGGTATACCATACTACTGTTCTTTCAGTAGAAGAGATCTATCCCACATCAAGGTCGCTTTCTGCTTGATAAGAATACATCTATGTGGATGGCTTTGGAAAAACTCCCAAATGATGAAGGGCGGTTCCGAGTGGTGACTGATGGGTATCTCTGGCTTATCCACTAGGATGTCACTGAATACCGCATTCATAGGTTAGTATAGGGGTCTTTTGTTGCCTGTTTGATTCTTGCACCCTACAAACCCTCTTCTATTTCCTAGACCCTCTGGTACTCTTTTGTTGTTCCGGCACTCTGTTAATCACACACAATAAGGGTTCGGCTAATAAGACTCTTTAAAGCTTTAGAATGAGTTGGAAGAACTGTTCTAAGGATGCATTTAGAAATTCTCTAGTTTGCATTTGGGATACCCCAATGAAAGAAGGAATCCCCCCTCCTTCTGTAGATGCATTTGCTTTACCGCACAAGGATTGAAGCAAGAAGCCTAACTCAGGGACTGCAGCGTTAAGATCAGTTTGCTCTCCACAAGAGTTAACTTTCAAGAGGTGTGCCAGGAAGGTCTCATGCTTTCCATTAATTAGGCCGCAGGTCATCCCCAGGGATCAGGATGCGGCCGTCAGCAGCCAATGGCAGGAGGCCAGTGAGGTTTAGACTCTGCCAACATGTGGCTTTGACAGAAGAGTGTAAGGTGTAACCCTACCCGCCTGTAGTGTTGGGCCTTAGGCCCACATGGTGTAAGGAATGAGTCACACGGACACCAGTTAGGGGATAGCAGATCTGGCCTCGAGCACGTGCGCTCAGGCTCTTTTATTAACAGCGTCACCTGACCCAGTGACGTCTGTGGTGGGTGGGTGTTTAGTGTTGGGTTACACTGCAACAACTAGACTGTGTCCTGGCAGGACACTACATTCCTCCCCAACTTTAATGAAAGGAAAAGCGAATGTCCAACCTGTAGGAAAACAGAACAATAACAGTTGATAGCCCCAACAGATCTTCCTCAGGCGATCAGCTGGGAGAATGTTGAAAGTTCCAGGACTACAAAGTCAGTCAGATGAGCTTCACCTCGGCGGTGTACTTCAGATCATCCTTGTCCTGCTGTGTTGATGCTTATGTACGGTGTTCTCACTTTGGGAGCAGAAAGGGTGTGACCCTTGAGGGGTCTCGCAGGTGTTCCTAGTCCAGTGGATGACCACGCTTGTTGGTTGTAGGAGACGATCATGGCACGAGAGGTCTTTCTTTGGATTTGATGATCTTGATGTCTTCACATCTCCGTCCGGCCAGGTAACTTCCGACTTGCCTTTCTTGCTGGACTCCTCTCTCACGGGAGCCTTGAAGACTGGCCTCTCCTGCTTGGACTCTTCTCTCACTAGAGACGCTGGGAGGACCCTCTTGCAGGACACGACGGGACCGGGTGGGCCGTGCGGGCTTCGCATGAGCCGCGCAAAGGCGTCGCTGCCGAACTGCCAACGGACTCACCGCCAAGTCTCTCATGATGTCCTCGGGGGTGTTGATGTCATCCGCCAGGATGGTCTTGCCGTTAGGACATGGGTTCAGTGTCTTCAACAGACTGTTTCTCGGTGCCAGGTGATTACCTGGGGCCTCCATGCTTCCTGTTGCCTGTCGTGGAGCTGCCGCTGCTGCACCTCTCCCATCCGGATTCCTCTCACACAGGATATGCGGCCGAGGCCCTTGTCCCCTGGACCGCCACTTGATCGCGTGGGCTGTACGGGTCGCTGCCGAACTTCGGACATGGCCACAGTCGAGTCTTGTGTAGTCCACAAGGGTGGATTGTCTAGTGCTCGGGTATGCTCTGCTTCGGTAAGCTTCAGGTTCACGGGGCACCCATGCAGTTCATCAGTGGTTGGTCTCTTCGAATGCAGGTTGTAGGGATTGCTGGGATCCACGCGGATGTTGCGATGTTCCTTGGACAGCACCGATGTTCCTGTGTGCTGATTGTTACGATGCTCCTTGGACAGCACCGATGTTCCTGTGTGCTGTAGTTCTCTCTCCTCCTCTGTGGAGTGATGTGATTCTCCATTCTTCCTCTTCGTTCACTTCCTCGACGCGGTCTGGTCTTCTTTCTTGCTTTCTCATGCTAACCAGGATTCTCCATGTAGCGGGCCCTCTACATGTCGTCCCCGTGGTCTTGTCCATGTGGTAGGACACTGTCTTCACTTGGCTTGGTGACTAGACCTGTCGTCGCATCTTCCTTTTCTTCATGGCGTCGCGCCCTTCCTTTCCTTGTTGGTCAGTTTTCATCTTGGGCATGAGTTGTCATGCTGTGCTATTTTCTTTGTGGTCGCTATTCACCGTCACGGTGTTTTGGCGTTGGCGCGCTTTGTCTGCGCGGAGGAGGGTTGCGTCACCGCTCCTGGTGCAACCCTGGTGCAGGCTGCCATGTGTGCTGACGATGGCGCTCCGGTTGCTGCGAGACATGGCTGTCTCTGTTGGGGACCTTTGTGTGCTGTCCCGTGGCATTGGCGTGTCGCTGTGTAGCGTCACTTTGGCGCCCTTGATTCCTGGCACGTTCCGGCGCAGTGCTGCGCAGTCCTGTCGTGCGGGTGTGGAATGCTTGGACGCTTGTTGCGAGTCGTTGGGTACTTGCTGCTTTGGCTGGTGTCAGGGACTTGCTGCTTTGGACCGTTGGCGGGAGTGGTTGATGCTGCGGTGAACACCTGTGGCCACAAGGCGTCGCTGCTCTCTCCGTCGTTTGCTCTCGGCAGTCGTTTCCCCTGGACATTCTTCCAGTGCTTGGCAGGCGTTTCCCTCCAGACGTTCTGTCAGTGCTTGGATGCTTGGTGAGGCGTTCGTGCCTCTTTCCCACGTCGCGCTGGAAGTGACATCGGCAGACCCTTTGCTGGGGTGTGCGGGTGTCTTCTGCGTGGTTGCGCAATTACTTGCTGCGTGGTAGTAGATCCTAGTTGTGGTTGCGTTGTGTTGCGTTGTGCATTTACTTGCTGCTTGGTTCCTTGGGGCGTTACTCAGTCTGTTGCCCCTTGCTGCTGTTGATTTGAATTGTGTTGTGCAATGCTTGTGTTATTTCTCCTGTGGCAGGCGTGCTTTTCCTTTGCGCACTGTCGTGCTTGTGTAGAGGTGCCTTGGTTTTCTTGATGTGGGTCACAGCAGCCTGAGATTACTTCTGTGGCAGAATCTCGTGTTAGGGACATGACAAAGTATTTTGTGTAGCGGATGTAGTGCTGCGATTTCGCCACTAGGTGGCAGTGCTGGATAGATCCTGTTGGCAGGCTGCGTCTTGGTGTGCTGCTTTGGAGCTTCGTTCAGATTTTCCAGATGGATCTGAGCCGTCGGTGCTGGGCTAACGTGGAGGACAGGTAGGTCCTCTTTATTTCATTTGTAAGTATGTGCCGGTACCAGCTTCCCTGCGTTTGTGGTAATGTGCTTGGGGCTCCCCTGGCCTCTGGAAGGCTTCCTCTTCCCTTTCCGCCAGTCTTCTCTTTCCCCCCCCCCCCACTCCCTGTCCCAGGCAAAATGTTCACGGGCTCTGGGGGGAAGGGGGTGACTCTGATCGCTGTGGGGTGGGCAGTCTCTTGTTGCTTACTTGTGCTTGTTTGTTCTTGTGGCTTCTTTTGGGTGCAATACCACCTAGTGACCACTAGATGGCAGTGTGGGCTGGATTCCCTTCAGCAACAGCTTGCCTCCTCTTGGTGACTTTCCTTCCCATGTTGGTTGGGCTTGGAGTCCCGAGCTTGCTTGCAGGACCTGGTGATGCCAGGAGTATGCAGAAGGGGGCTGGAGCCACTGCAGGTAAGTCCTTTCATGTCCTTCTGTAACTTGGGCCAGTTGGGGGCTGTGTGTAGCTTGCAGCTGTGGTGTTTGCTTTGGCTGTCAGCCGGATGCATTTTGGAGGCACAGGAGGTGAAAGCACAGGAGGTGGGGGCACGCTTCTCCCCCCAGCGCTGGCTGCTGGCCGGCATTACATGCTTCTGCTGTGAAATGAGGGAATTGTGTATTTCGCTAGCTGCGGCGAACTCCTGACATTGTCTTTGCTCTCCCTGCCCGCCAGCCTCACACAGTCCTAGCGCGGGCAGGGGAGCTGGGGGCAGAGTTCTTGTGGTGGCGGGTAGGCTCCGCCTGGAGCGACAGTGCCGGGCAGTGCTTCTCCTCGCCAGGCCGGGCCGCCTTCCTCGTTGCAGCGGGTGGGCCCCGCTTCATGCCTTCCTTCTCCCGCTCCTTGCCCGCGGCAGCCTCAGTCCCTTCGCGCGCGGGCAAGGGGGAGGCTGGGGGCTATGCTGGATCCGATGAGGCTGCTTGTATCGCGGGTGAGCTCCGCTTGATCCAGCGGGACTGGGGCTTTGGCTTTTCTCTTCCCGCCCGCGGCAGCTCCCTTTCACACGCTGCGCGGGGCGGGGGCTGAACCAGGCAGGCCGCGGGTGGGCTCCGCTGGCGTTGCTTTGTTTAATTGTCTATATGCGGCAAAGCGCCATGTCCTGCGGGTGGGCTCCGCTTCGTGGTAGTACGCTGCGGGCGTTTTCCACTGGCACACCACGGGGCACAGGTAGGGATCGCAGCGGGTAGGCTCCGCTCCTTCCCAGTTCACTCTCGCAGCGGCGGCCGCTCGCCACAGGTGCCGCGCTGCGGGGGGGGCAGGAGGTGCTTCAGGCAGGCCGCGGGTAGGCTCCGCGAGTCGTGCTGTAGTGTGGATTTACTGTCGGCCCCAGCGGGTGGGCTCCGCTTTCATTGTTCTCCCGCCGCCGCAGCTTTACACTACACACGCTGCGCGGCGGGGGCTGGGGACGCTCCTAGCAGGCCGCGGGTGGGCTCCGCCGGCTCTGCTGTAATGTTAGTGTCTATAGCGGGTGGGCTCCGGTCGGCTCGTCCTTGAGGGCTGGTGCGGTGGGCCTCACGGTCGCTGCAGGCTGTGGGGCTCCGACGTGCTCACCGGCTCCTCGGCGCTGCTGCGCCCTGCTACAGGGGGTGCCCTGCAGGCGGGCAGCTCTCTCCCCTTTTTCCGGGATGAATGGCAGTGGCACGCATGGCTTCACTACCGGCCTCGTCGCCAATGTAGTGTTGGGCCTTAGGCCCACATGGTGTAAGGAATGAGTCACACGGACACCAGTTAGGGGATAGCAGATCTGGCCTCGAGCACGTGCGCTCAGGCTCTTTTATTAACAGCGTCACCTGACCCAGTGACGTCTGTGGTGGGTGGGTGTTTAGTGTTGGGTTACACTGCAACAACTAGACTGTGTCCTGGCAGGACACTACACCGCCTACAGTACCGGTCTTCATGACACCTGGCAGTAGAATGACTGATCCAGGTCACCAGGAGTGCTGTACCATTAGCCCCTCATTACAGTATGGAATACTTCCAGGTTCCATTTCTTTTTAAAGAGTCTGGAGTACATGCTTGGCCTGCAGAAGCTCTAGGAACGCCCACAGCATGTACAAGAGGGTGAAAGAAAGGCTCCCTGTAAAAGAGGCGAGGCAAACTTAGAAAAAAACTTAGAAAAAAAATTCTCCTTACAAATGCTAGGGCGTGGGTTAGGAACGAAGAACGAGGTTGGTGTCACACCACACATTCTTACAGCACAGGCTGCCAAGGCTGCTGCTCAAAGTGACGATGCTGGCACCGGGCCTGCTTTTGACAATAGTTGAAGTCACTATTTATAATTGGTTTTCTAAAGAGCCTACATGAGACCGAACCAAAGCACCTTGCTGCATTGCACACTCCTGCATGCAGACACCAGCCAGATCTAGTGTAACATTTGACACCGCCTCCTGCCTGGGATAAGTATTTTTGACGCTAGCTTAGCCTAAATACTAATCATAGGCTTTCTCTTATGTCGCTTAATTTTATTTTTTACTCAGTTTATGCTTTTTGTGTCAGTTTCGCTCACGGAAGCTGATTTCAGCAGAAAATCTCTTGCAGGGGTATTATGAAACTCATTGTGTGCATACCACGCGTGCACTTTGCAAGCAAGATTCACCCTTGAACTAACTTTTCTATATGGAAAAGACAAGGAGAAGGAGTCTCGACTAGTTTTGTAAGCACTGGCATACTTCGCATACTGTTTCCATGCAGGAGGCTGACCGACCAAGCATAGGCATCAATTGTACAAATAAAAGTTTGTGTATTTCGCACTGAAAAATATAGGAAATCATCCAACCCTAGCCGCTCATAAAAATGTCACAGAAGGAAAAAATAAACTTGGGCACCAGAACACATTCGGCTAGATTGCAGTAAAAAATCAAAAATCCGAATGTTGCTTATTGAAACTGATCCACATGTTCTCAACATGAGAAAACTGGAACATAACTAATCTCTTTAGTTTTCGTTTCAGTGGGCAGTGAGGTCCACTTTTGTTCACTTATTACAGTAGCTTTCTCCTCGCACAAAGGGATTGGTTTCCCTGTTTGCATTCATTCCCATCTCGGATGTCTGTGAAAACAGACTCCGTAGCCCAAAGACATAGCTATTGTCTCTGTGTACTGCATCACATCCTCTCTTCTAATCATCAGACCATGTGACGCATTCCTACTGTACATCAATTCATCCAGGAATTTTTGACCCTTGTAAAAAAGGCTGTAAAAGACAGGATGTCATTTTCTGAAGTAGTAAAAGTGTCAGTCATGTTTATAGCCTGCTCTTAACAGTATTTCTACTATTCTATGTTTCGTTGCACTTATTCTGGAATCCACTATTTTCTATAAGTGGGGCCTGATTCATTTAAAATGACAGAAATATACATTTGTAGGTCTGCATCACTGCAGATTTTTGACTTTTTGGAATTCCCTAAAGGGTTCAAGCTTACACCTGGAAACCTACATTTCTCAAATCCAATTATTCATGCAAAAATATATATCTGCATATTTCCTCTTGAAAATTCGGAGGGGACCTGTGCAAACGTGTTCTTTTTTCCCGTATGGATCCTCTCCGCACATACACACTAGGGACGATTTCTGCCTCCACCTCCCAATAGCACATTACACCCGAGACCAGAGCAGGGCTGGACAGGTCTTTTATTCCACCGGGCAATTCATTGATTGGCTGGAGCCTTTAGGGGATGGTTTTGAAAGCAAAGAGCTGCTCATGATGCTTCAGTCACTTTCCCCAGTTTACCAAAGTTATTTGCAACAGGTCAGAGGAGGCTTCAAGAAAGAGAGAAAGAGAAGGAGGAGGAAGGTAGAGAGAAATAATAAATAATCAGAGAGGGAGAAGAGAGAGGGAGGAGAGAGAGAAAGGATGGATGGAAAGAGAAAGGCTGCGCAAGGAGGTGCAGGGAGCAGGGCTGGGTTGAGCATTTTTGCCAGGACTGCTTTTATTTATTTATTTTATTTATTTTGAAAGTTTTATATAGCGCGAACAAGATCTTCGCAGATATCAGAGCGCTTTACAGAGGAGGGGAGCATGTATACGCAGATACATCAATCATGTTAACAGTACATTGAAGTGATATCATAACACAATCAAGTAAGTCAATTTCAAAGTCAAAAATAAAAATACAAGGGTTCGAACAAGTAGTACAGATGAGTATCAAGTCTTTGTAGTTTTTCCCCAGTAGTCGTTCAAGTGTATTTAGCCATGAGGATCGCTTTTACTTCTCTCTTGAAAAGTATGGTAGAGGTGATGAGCCTTGTTTCAGGGGGGAGCGAGTTCCAAATCCTGGGAGCCATTCCTGAGAAAGAGCGTTTATATGTTTTTTCCTTGCGGAATCTTTTAGGCTTTAGCAAAAGATCGTTTGTGCCTCTAGTGTTTCTGGAGCCTCCAGAAATCGTCAGCTTCTGAGCGAGGTATCTAGGTGAGCTCAGGTGGACAGCCTTGTGGGTCAAACAAGCGATTTTCAGGTGTATTCTGGCTTCAAACGGCAGCCAGTTCAGAGATTTGAAGTCAGGGGAAATGTGTGAGTGTTTTTTTGATCCAGTGATAAGTCTCGCTGCGGCGTTTAGAGAGGCTCTTATGGGTGCCGTAGTAGCTAGGGGGAGACCGCAGAGGGCGGTGCTGCCGTATTCTATTCGAGGTATGACTAGTGATTGTACCGCAGTCTGGAAGTCTTTGGCTGGAAGGAAAGGTTTAAGTTTCCTAAGGGTGTTGATTTGGTAGTTTGCTCCCTTAGTTGCTTTGTTGATGTGTTCCTGCATGCTGAGATTGGTGTCAAGTGTTATGCCCAAAGATTTCGCTGAGTCCACGATGGTGGGTTGAACATTGAGTGCCGTTAGGTCTTTAAGCCACATTTGTGCGGTAGTGATCTTCGCTGGAGGTGAGATCAGAAGGAACTCTGTTTTAAGGGCATTGAGTTTGAGATGATTAGCGGCCAACCAAGATTGGGTGCTTCTGATCGTTGAGTTCAAGAGCGTGATGTCTTTGGGTGATTGTAGTTTGAGATAAAGTTGGGTGTCATCAGCATACATGTGGAAGTGTACATTGGATTCTTGCAGCAAGGTGGTGAGAGGTTCCATAACTAGGTTGAACAAAGTTGGGGATAGGGAGGATCCTTGTGGTACGCCTAGCGATACGGGTCTTGGTGCGGACATCAAGTTGTTGCTCTTGAATTTCTGCGACATGTTTTGCAAAAAGGAAGTGAACCATTTGAGCACAGTTCCAGATATGCCCATTCTTGTGTTTAATAGTTCGAGTAAGCTCTCATGTTTGACGGTGTCAAATGCGGAGGAGAGATCAAGGAGGATGAGGAGGCAGGTATCGTTATGTTATGTTATGTTATGTTAAATGGTTTTTTGTAGAGCGCACGGCTACTCAAAAAGAGTGTCCCGGCGCTTTTAATTGAAGAAGGCTGCAGTAAACTAACATAACACATTAAAAGAGTAAAAGACATCAAAGTAAAAAAAGAAAACAGCACACAAAGAAGGCCTACTGGACAAACAGCCAGGTCTTAAGGTCCTTTCTAAAGGCTAATAAGCCAGTGGATCCCCGGAGGGAGAGGGGCAGAGAATTCCATAATTGGGGCGCCAGTAATCCAAAGGAGCGACCTCCCAGACGTGTTCTCTTCACTCGTGGGACAGTAGCCAGAAATAAAGATTCTGATCTCAGAGAGCGAGCTGGTTGGTAGAAAGTCAGTCTCCTCTGGAGATACTTCGCTCCCGACGCATGAAGGGCCTTATATGCCAAAGTCAGAGCCTTGAAGGCGATCCGCTTACGGATTGGGAGCCAGTGCAATGTCTGGAGCAAACCCGCAGCGCTGGTACGCCTGTTCACTCCGTAGATCGCCCTTGCCGCAGCATTCTGTACAACCTGCAGCCGCTGTAACAGGTACTCTGGCAGGCCCAGGTATAAAATGTTCGAATAATCCAACCTGGAGCCAATCAGGGCCTGTACAGTCAGCTTCCGGTGCTCCTCCGATAACAGGGGAAGAAACCTCCGCAGCATCCTGAGGAGGCCAAAGCACATGCCCGACACCCCCAAAATCTGGGCTTTCATTGTCAGCCCCGTGTCCATCTTAACACCCAAGTTTTTGGCTATTTGGGATGAACACGTAGGGGGGAACATGTCGATAGGCCACCAGGCCTGCCAGTCTGGCTCCGTGTCGCACCCAAAGAAGAGTATCTCAGACTTGTCGGAATTGCACTTGAGGCTGTGCAGTTGGAACCATTGAAACACAGCCCCAAGGCAATCCCGGATACTCTCCCCCTCGAAATCTCCTCCTCTCTTACACGAGAAGAGGAGCTGGGTATCGTCGGCATAAGATACGATGCGGGCCCCGAGCGACTCCGCCAATGCCGCCAAAGGGGTCATGAAGATATTAAAGAGGGTCGGGCTCAAAATAGAGCCCTGAGGGACCCCAACTCCCAGTGGAGGCATCACGGCGGAATCTGGTGAGGCCCAGACCGTCTGCCGGCGGCCGGCTAGAAAAGAAGAAAACCAGCTGAGCACCGTTCCCCGAAGTCCTATCTCATAGAGTCTTGTGAGAAGACCATCATGGGGAACGGTGTCGAAGGCCGCCGACAAATCCAACATCACCAGCATGGCTTTACCCCCTGAATCCAAGATCTCCTTGATTGTTTCGGAGACCTCGAGGAGCGCAGTCTCCGTGCTAAGATTAGGACGAAAACCTGACTGGGTGGCATGCAGAATCTCATTCGCCTCTAGAAAATTGGAAAGCACCGTCTGCACGTGCTTTTCAACAATTTTCGAAAGAGCCGGCAGCAGAGAGATAGGCCGATAGTTAACGAGAGCCTTAGGGTCCAGACCAGGCTTCTTGAGCAGCGGGATGACCATCGCCTGCTTCCAAGCCTGCGGGACCACTCCCTGGCTCAATGAAAGATTTAGCAGCGGATTGACCAAAGGATTGATCACATCAGCCAGTTTCGCCAGTATCTTAGCAGGGCAAGGATCCAGGGGCGAGCCAGATTTCAAGTTGCCCATGAGTGCTAAAGAGGCGGGCTCCAATATAGATGGAAAAGCGCCCAGTATCAGACCTGGCAAGGCCAGAGGCGGTCGAATGGCCTCAGTGGCAGTTCGCTCCGCGGGTGTAGCCGCTGGGAAAGAGGCCTGTATAAGTTGGATCTTGCTCGTAAAAAAGCCGGCAAGATCCGCCGCCCAGGAGTCGGAGGGCCTCTCCTCAGCGATGTTTAACCGTGGAGATATAAATTCCCTGACTATAGAGAAAATCTCCTTGCAGGAGTTGGAGGCAGCTTCTATCCTCCCTGCCAGGTAGGCTTTCTTACCTAGGCGAATCTCCCGGTGATACTCCTTAACCATGTTCTTAAAAGTCACCTTAGCCACCTCATCATATTTAACCCGCCAAGCTCTTTCGGCTACCTTACACTGCTGCCGCTTAGCCGACAGTGCAACGGTAAACCAGGGGGCGGAAACTCGTTTAGGAGTACGACGAGGGGCTAGTTCCGGGGCAAGATCGTTCAGCCTGTCAGTCAGCCATACCTGCAGGGACTCCAAATCCTTCGTCAGGTCTCCCAAGAGAGGGCAAGGATGATCCAGAGCAGCCTGAGCCAGCATCTCAGGGGTCACTCGATGATATGCCCTATGGGTTTGACCATGCTGCAGTGGGGCGGCAACAGTCAATTTAACTGTGCCACAGATGGAAAATTTAACCAGCCGATGGTCTGACCATAGAACCGGGATAATCTCTAACCCCTCAAGAGGGGAAGTCGAGAAAACCTGGTCTAAAGTGTGCCCCTTGTCATGCGTCGGCCCATGTAGATAGGGATGCAATCCCAATGGTGCCGTGGCCTCTATGATTTTAATAGCGGCCGCATCAAGCGAATCGTCCATCCGGAAGTTGAAATCCCCGGCCAAAATGCAGTGTTCTGCTTTCAGGGCCAAACTCAGTAAAACGGAATCAAGATCTTCAAAAAACATTCCGTGCGGGCCAGGAGGTCTGTAGACCAATAGCCCCTTTACTGATTGCTGCGGGGCCAGAGAGATGGAAAAAGCAAGGGCCTCCGAGCCACGAATATCCTCCACTGGCAGGATAGTACAAGCCAGATCTTTCCTCACCACCAGTGCCACTCCGCCGCCCCTTCCCACCGCTCTGTCCTTCCTGAAGACATTGTAATCAGGCGGGACAGCCATGGCAACATCCGGGTTCGACGACTCTCCCCACCATGTCTCAGTAAGCATGAGGCACAGAGGTTTGGCCGTGTCCAGTAGCTCAAAGATATCATGAGCGTGTCTGCATGCTGATCTGGTGTTAAGTAGCATGCAGGGATATCGCACACTGGCGCTGGAATTGCCAAGGGGCCCGGGCAGAGCACGTGAGGGGCGCCAACCGCATCCGGGGCAGATGGACTTACCGCGGTGACGCCCAGGGAAGACAGTACAGCAGCCACTGGAACCAGTGAGAAGAGCACGGAGCTCCCCCGCAGTATAGCGCAGCGTGAGAGGTCCCGACCGACACATACTGCAAGACCGAGCCTGACCCGCCGCCCCGAGCGCCTCCGGGTCGCTGACGGGCAGGACTCTGGCTTGACTCAGGCGCCGACCAGGCGCTACCGCTGCGCGTCACCGCTGCGCGGGTAAAGCGAGCATTAAATAGGGCACACCTGTTGGCAGCAAAAAGCGCTAGAGCGCTCAGCAAATGGCACACTCGCCACAACCACCCCCAAGATGGCGGCCACTCGCGAAAACGCTAGCCCTAGATGACAAATCTGCTCAAAACGCGGTGAGGGGCACAATTTAAGGTGCAGGTATGTGGGCGCTGCAAGCGCGAGTAAAACAGAGCGCAATATCAATTAAAATAAAGAAAATGAAAAAAACGACAATTTTTAAAATAACCAGCCTGCAGCCTACTACAGCAGCAGCATAGCGCGCGTGCGTGCTGTTCCCTTGTCCCTCGTCGATTATGTGAATCATGGCAGTTTCCGTACTGTGATTAGCTCGGAAGCCTGATTGATGAGAGTTGAGGAGATCAAATTGAGTAATGTGTTTAGTCAATTGTATTTGTGCGCATTTTTCCAGCAGTTTGGCAAGAGTCGGAATGTTGGTAATGGGACGGTAGTTGTTTAGGTCAGAGGGGTCGGCTGTAGGTTTCTTTAGCAAAGGTGTTACTTGTCCAACTTTGAGGGAGTCGGGAATGATCCCTTGTTGAAGTGAGCTGTTGATAATTTTGGTCCAGAGTGGAAGGAGCGACGGAGTAAGGACTTTGACAGCGTTAGCAGGAAGGGGGTCCGTGAGGTGATTGGATGGTTTCAGAGTGCTGAGCAGTTTGCCAATTTCTTCTTCCGTGTAGGTGACAAAGGTTGACCAGGTTGCATTGTTTTTTGGTTTAGTGGGTGTTATGCGGTGGGGTTTGGGATAGAGGCTTGCGTCCAAGAGGAGATCATTCTTTATGTTGTCAGTTTTTTGGTTAAAGAAAGAGGCGAAGTCTTCGCACATAGTGTTGAGAGGTTGGGGTTGTTCTTTGGTTTGTGTTCGGATAAGCTCAAACAGCTTTCTCGCACGATTTTTGGCTTGGTCGAGCTGACGGCTGAAGAAGTCTGATTTTGATCGTTTTATTTTCCTGAAGTAGGCATTTCTCTTTTTCTTCAGGTTTTTTAAGTTCAGTGCAGAGGGAGCTGATCTCCAGGAACGCTCTGCCATTCGCATGGCGCGTCTATCGTCATTGAGACTCCCGTCGTAACAGGGATTGGAGATTTTTGTGGTGGCTTTTTTTAGCTGCAAGGGTGCGACTTCATTAATTATTGCGGTCATATTGTTAAGATAGTGATCAGTCAAGGATTGGACGTCCTTAACGCCAGCCGGAGGAAGTAGTAAGTTGCAGCTGTTGGGGGGCAGAGAGTTTTTTTTTCAGAACAAAAGGGGGGCAGAGAGTTTGAGTTTAGTTTTTTCATGTCTCTTTTCCAGACTTTGGGCCTGGCGGATTGAATAGGGTTAAATTTAACTTTTTCATTGATGAAGAACGTGATAATATGATGGTCCGACCAGTCACAGGGTTGGATAGATTCGAGTTGGATAGAGGCCTCTTTGGAGATGATAAGGTCGAGGGTAGAGCCTTTCTTGTGTGTTGGACTGTTGCAAATTTGTGTAAGGTCAAGGGCGTTAAGGAAATTCTTCAGACCTTTTACCACCGCATCATTATGATCGTTCCAGTGGAGGTTGAAGTCCCCAAGGTATATTTGTGTGAGTTGCCGCCCTGAGTTGGTTGAGATCATGTCCATGATTTGTTGGGAGAAGGTGAGGTTGTCACCGGGTGGGTGGTAAACGCCGTGAAGAGTGCAGATCGGTTTGCCCTCACTGATAATATCTAGGCTGATGTATTCACAGGACGTTGGGGAGGGTAGGGAAGGGGAAGGTACTTTCAAGACAGAGAGGTTGCTCCTGTATATACATGCGATTCCGCCACCTTTTTTATTGCCAGACCTGTCAAGTCTAGTGATGTGGTAGTTGGGGGGAACCAGAATGTCCATTATAGGTGTAGAAGATTCTGTTAGCCATGTTTCAGTCATGATGATTAAGTCAAGATCCAATTTTAGGATGAGATCGGCGATAGCGGCGGAGTGTCTAGCGGCTGATCTGCAGTTTATGAGAGTGCATTTGAGACGGGGTGTGTCGAGGGTGGAAGGGTGTTCTAGAGCGAGGGGGACTTTACTCAGGTTACTATGGATAGCGACTCTGTTGTTCAGTGTGGGGGGTCTAAGGGGATTGGAGTGAATCGTAGGTATGGCAGTGAGAGTGTCGGGTGTGTTGCTAAGGGGAGCTGAGTCATAGGAGCGGAGGAGGATGATTGTGTCTAGGTCCGAGAGAGGGTTGCAGGAGCGATGGGGGCGGTTTTCACGATTGAGAGCAGGGATTGAGGTCCAGTGCGGTGGGGGTCGAGTGCGAGAGTTCGCCGCCCGGGTGGAGGACCAGTTGGGAGGGGAGGTGATGGTGGAGGCGCGTGAGTGGTGTCTGGGGTGTGTGCTGAGTAGTTGTTTGATGATGTGAATGTCTTGTTGGATCTGGTGGAGGGTGTTGGGTGGGGGGTGACTGGAGTGTGATAGACAGAGTAGTTGTTGTTTGATGATGTACATGTCTTCTTTGAGTTGGAGGAGTGAGGCCGTAATGTGGTCCACAGTGGGACATGTGTTGGAGGTGGGGATGGGAGGGTCAGGCGTGGATGACATAGGGGAGAGGTTGGTGGTGTGGATGAGAGTATTGGTGGTGGGCGTAGAGTGCAGGGTGGAGGATGGGCGTTTATTAGTGGTGGCGGGGGTGGAGGTTGGGTAATGGGGGGTGAGACTGGGGGGGTAGTGGGATTGTAGATGGGGTCGAGTTGAGTTGATGGAGGTGGCGTGTTCTGTGTGATTAGTTAGTGGGAGGAAGTGGGGGCTGAGAATGGGTGGGGGTAAAGGGTGGGGTTTGCCTTTGTGTGTGTCAGTCTGATGTTGATCTAGGATAGGCCGGTTGCGGGTGGGAGCTGTGGCATCAGGGGTGAGAGGAACGGGGATGAGAGGAACGGGGATGAGGGCTGGTGTGTAGGTGGAAGGGGTGGGGTGGTTGTTGTAAGAGGGAGAGAGATCTATGTCTGTGCTTGAGGGATGTGGGGTAGCTACGGTAGGTGGGAGAATGACTATGGTGCCGGGAGTAAAGGGGTGGTGCATGTCTTTTTGGGTGGGGGCTGTGGTATCAGGGGTGGGGAAGGGGATGAGGGCTGGTGTGTGGGGGGAAGGGGTGAGGTGGTTGGTGTAAGAGGGTAAGTAATCTATGTCTGTGCTCGACGGGAGGAAGGTAGATACGGTAGGTGGGTGAGTGACTGGGGTGTCGGGAGTCGGGAGTAAAGGAGAGGTGCATGTTGTTTTGGGGTTGGGCTGGGTTAGAATGAATGTGGTTTGAGGCTGTGGTGCCAGGGGTGACGGGAATGGGTGTGGTATGGGAGGGTGACAAGGTGAGGTTGTAGGGGGGGAGAGGGTGCCGCTGGAATGTGTGGGTGAGGGATCTATGTCTGTAAATGTGGAGTGCGAGGTAGCTACATTAGGTGGGTGAATGTCTAAGGTGCAGGGGGTGGAGAGAAGGTGCGTGTCGTTTTGTGGTTGAGCTAGGTTAGAAGGGTTGTGGTTGGGGGCTGTGAATTCAGGGGTGATAGGCCTGCGGGAGCTATGAGTGGGGGTCCGATGACTGGCGAGGTGCTGTTTGAACGTGGGGAACAGGTTGTCTAGTAGTTCCAGGTTCTTGTCTGTGGATTGAATTAGGATAATCCCGTTATTGTATATAGTGATGGTTATTCTGCCCGGGAAGAGTTGTGATGGAGTGATGGAGAGTTTTAGGCCATGCGCGAAATTCCTGGAGGTGGAGACGGTGAGTAAGGTGCGGAACGTGTTTCTCCATTGGGCTCTGCGTGTGGTGTGGAAGATAATATCAATGTTCAGTGAACCATTGACTGGTGAGAAGTAGGTGTCTGCACAAGGAGTTTCAGGGTGGGACCTCAGGAAGTTGTGTTTAAAACGTTTAGCGGCTTTTTTAGTGAGTGAGGGTGGGTAGTTGATTTTGTATGTGTGGTTGCCGACGGGTTCCATGATGGGAGGACAATCTAGGTAGGTGTAGGAGGGAGGGTGTAGGAGGGAGGGTGCACTGTCCTAAACAGTTGCGAGGGCCTAAAGTGATACTAGTGCGTGCACAGTAATGCTATGCGCAGAGTACCGCTGCAGACAATAATAGTGAGATAATTGACAGTGACACTAGTGAGCTGCCAAGGTATTTGAGGTAGTAATTGGTGCATACAAGATTAACTGACACTAGTGAGTTGCCAAGGTATTTGAGGTAGTACTCGGTGCATACACGATTAACACTTGAGATGGGTGCGAGTTGCACAAGTATAGGGTGCGCAATAAGGATATAAGGGTGCAGAAAAATGCAAGCAGTTAACACATATGCGGCAGTAATCAGTGTATACGGGAAGGGACAATGTAAGTGCAGGTTACATCAGTGACAGGTCTATGTGAGAAAATCGACAATACATTTTAGGAATAGGAGTGAGGAGTGACAGTAGTGAGTAGTCAAAAATGCGTAAGGTACAGGAGTCTGTGGCAGAATACCATTGCACACACAACTTATATGAACCAACAAGTGACATTAGTGAGCAGCAGCGAAAAAAAAAATATATGAGGTATAAAATATGAAATATAGCACTGAGAAAAATGCTTGAATAAAATAAAGTAACTGTGCAGACCATAAAGAATATCTAAATCGAAGGTGCCAGTAGTGAGTAGTCAAAAATATGAAGGTACAGCAAGTGACATTAGTGAGCAGCAGCGAAAAAAAAAAAATATATGAGGTATAAAATATGAAATATAGCACTGAGAAAAATACTTGAATAAACTAAACTAACTGTGCAGACCATAAAGAATAGCTAAATCGAAGGTGCCAATAGTGAGTAGTCAAAAATATGTAAGGTACAGTGACAGAATACAATTGCACACATAGATTAGATGACACAGATTAAATGGCACAACAAGTGGCATTAGCGAGCAGCAAAAGAAAAATGTATGAGGTAGCAAACGGTGCATTACCGTTGACGATAAAGTGGGACGTGCAAGATACAGTTAGGAATATATAGAATATAATGCTACTGTACGAGGCAGTAATATATGGGTAGCAATTGCAATTGGTGCAGAAAAAGTGAAATGTGCTGGAAACAATCAGGAATATAATAATACAAATCACTGTGAAAAAGCAGACTATCTAAATCCGACGTGAAAAACGCCCAGCTGTGTAAATTGTGCAACCGATAAAAAGTAGTCTGAGAGTCTAAGAGGCCTTAGGTCTTTAAGGTCGATGGTAGAAATGACTAGACCATGATGGTCTCCCCAAGATAGACCAGCTAAGATGGCCGAACCGATGGGGGAGATAGAAAATTATTGGTCCTTTGTCTGTTGTTGTTACTTTGGGCTCAGAGCAGGACCATTTCACTTTCTATTCAGGCAGGCATTGCTCATTGCTTGCTGGTATGGAAAAGTGGGGGAGTTAGAGCTGTAGAGCCTCGTGGACATCAAAGGTACTAGCGAGGATATATTTCTACAGATTTATGGCCCCATGTTGCTCAAGGAGGTAGCTTGCGAATGTGAGCAGTTTTATGGCCCCAGCCATTTTGTACAAAGGAGGTAGTCTAAAAAATGTGTGCAGGCGGGTGGGGTGAGATAAATACCTTATGCCTCCCTAAGCGTGTTGGTTTTGCCATCGGGTTTTGTTGTACTGCTTTGATCCAGGTGTGACGCAGATAGATCGGACTGTAGTTATGTGTTTGCCTCGATGATCCAAACCTGTATTTCCCTGGGAGGTGGGGGGCTCAATGACACATATCCACTCCCGGATGGGGGCGGCTCATGTCGGTCCTCCGGCTCTTGTTTGGCCCCAGAGCCCAGTTCAGCAGTTCCCCAGCCTCTATACCTTCCCATCCGTTTCCGGTGCTTCCAGGAGCCGACTCCACTCAACCGGCGTCCTTCCTGGTTCCGAATCCAACCTCCTATGCTGTGGTGCGGGCGGGAGGGGGTGTCCGCCGACGTCCTCCGGCCAGTCCAGGCACCGCAATCAGCAGCCTGCACCTTGGAGCGGGTGGGAGGGGGGCCACTCTCCGTACACGGCGGTAGTCAGAACTCCCCGCGGGGTCATCAGAGATGGTGGTGGTGTCCCGGCTTCAGAGTCAGAGTTATGCGTTCCACTGCGGCGGCCATTTTTGGAATTGCGCGATTCGGTGGAACGCACGCCGGGTTTGATGCTATTCTTCTTTGTTTGCCAAGAAGCCGGCGCTGGTCACCAACTACAAACTCCAGGGCTTCAGGGCGGCGATCCTCCAGAGGCTCGAGGCTCGACCAGTGCTGGAGCCCATCGATCGGTAGATCTACTGCTCCGATCCAGGGGTGGGGGAGGGGGTCAGCTTCAGCTTCAGGTCACTCCACAACCCACCGTGGGCACGGGACTCGACGATGGCAGGAGCCCTTTGCGTGATCACAATCGTGCTGGGGGAGCCTCAAAGCGACGCATCAGAGTGCCAACTCTCCGCAGGCTCGGGGCATCCGATTCCCGTGTTCAGCAGACGTCCGTTGAGAGAGGTGATGTCTCCAGCTGACCCAGGCTGCGACGGGTGGCTCCAGCCTTCCACCGGACAGGTATGAGGAAATAAAACGATTCTGGTTACTCCTGTTACTCTTACGAATTCGGTTCCGCGGAGCAGAGGGCGCTGACAGGGATAAAACCCTCTCGAGGGATCCCAAACACCAGGAGCTCTTAGCAGGCTCCTGCTCCGGTGGCCATCTTGCATCTAAGTTCTATCTTGGACCTGAGCTGGAGAATATCATAGCCTTTTTGGATCCAGTCAAGTCCGTTATGTCAATCTGAACTTTTTTGGGGGTATTCCTCTCTACATCCTACCATGGACATAGATTTACTCCTGCCCTGGGGAAGAGTAAGCCTCTGACTTTTTCCAAGGTGAGAATTGCGATTCTCATGTTAACATGACTAGAGAATCTGAAATTCATTAAAGACACGGGGGCTGAAAATATGCATTATTCCTTTAATGCAGTCCAAGTAGCCGCATACATCATAATAGTAAAGTTCCAAAGAAGAATAAAGGCAACACATGAAGGGCATGAGACAGCAACAATCTGCCTCTTTTAAATGTGGAATAGATAAGTTCATCAAACTTGAGACGTCAGAAGAAAAACTTCAGGACATTCTTCAGATGATCCAGTAGAAAAAACGTAGGAAGAGTGAAGAAAGGACTCCAGAGGTGATACGGTGATAAAACCAGCAGTTAAGGATTACCTGAAAAGAGAAGTAAGTAAGTATAAAACTGAACACGGCATAAGTTGAAGAGAATAACAAGCAAATGAACAATGTACATAATTAATAATCAACATTACAATAAAATGTAAAAAAGAACATTACTCATTGAAACACTACCAAGGGATGGGAAAGGAGGGATAATGTCAGCCTCTGTGTCTTTAATGAAATCCAGATTCTCTAGTCATGTAAATATGAGAATCGCAATTTCATTACAAGACCGGAGGGTACATTATGCATGTTGGTAGCTTTGTAAAACAACATCGGACATATGTTCAATACGTTTACAGTAATGACGTGCAAAAGTACTGGCATTAGACCAGTCAGCCGCTTTAAGGATGTCATCCAACTTACCTCCAGACCAGAGAGACTTACTAGCCATGGGACCTATCAGGGAATGAGCTTGAAATTTCTTTAAATCAATACCTGCTAAGCTCATAGCAGATTTGACCCATCGAGCAATAGAGGAGGATCTTATACCTTTGGGAGGTTTCACAATGGAAATAAGTAATTGCGCGACACCTTGTGGACGAAGGGAAAACATTCTGCGATCGTATTCTTTCATGCAGCCTACTACATAGTGATTAGGGCATAAGTCAAAACGAGGATAAAAATAGAATCAAACATATTCTTAGTTATTTTATAAATGTCAAATTTGACACCAAACATATTATAAGATCGGTTAGTAATTTCCAGGTCTCTAATATCGGAAACCCTCCTACAAGAAATTAGGCATAAGAGGGTAGCTAACTTAATGGAAAGATTTTTTCTGTTAAGAAGAGAATTGGAAGACCAATGATTGAAGAGATCAAGAATTAGCTTAACATCCCAAAGGGTATCATATTTAGCTTTAGGATCAGCTGGATAAGATCACCATGGTAACCCTCCGGCCTCGAGCCCAATCGGCTTCGTGATCAGCTGGAGGCCGGAGGGAGAAAAGGAATGACACTAGGCAACAGGAGGACGTCGCGCTCCCTTTGCCGAGGTACCTTCCTCTGTTCCTCTGCTCTATGGGAGAGGTGTGAAAAGCGGAGAAAAGCAAGGAACGAAGGCCCAAAGGCCTTGCAGGGAAGGAATGAAGCGCGAGGGGGTTACATCAGGCAGAAGACCCGCGGAAGGGGAGCAAGGAGGTCGGTAGACCCGAAAAATATACAAGATAAATATGACGCTCCAAAGGCGGCAAGGAAGGTAAAAGCATGAACAAAGGCATGAATCAAGTAATTAAAACATGATTCCATCAATAGTGAGAGAGCAGGCAAATATATACATACACTCAGGAAAGGGACTGGGAAATGGGAAAATCTCCATAAATTGGAGATCGGTAGGGATGAGGGGTGTGGGAGGGTATGGGGGTATGCCACACCAGAAACAAGCCCTGAAAAGTAAAGGATTAAAACAAGATAAATACAATAAAATAAGATAAAGTAAGAGTCAACTTATCTGCTTGGAGCCGCATTTAAAAGAGGCAGATTGTTGCTGTCTCATGCCCTTTATGTGTTGCCTTTATTCTTCTTTGGAACTTTACTATTGTGATGTGTGCGGCTTCTTGGACTGCATTAAAGGAATAATGCAGAATGTAGCCTCCGGTCTTGTAATGAAATCTGAAGAGCTTTGCACAGTACTTGCATCATCCTACAACATCCTGCCTGACTGCAAGATAGTACTGGTCCGTTCACTGGTTTCTGAGCTCTGCTGAGACAGGGGGTGGTTGATTATTGGCTGTGGTGGACCTGACAGCGGAGTCCTGAACCAGTGCAGAGGATGGACCTTGAAGCTCCTGGACTTAGAGGAGGCTGTGGGGTGCCCTCCTGAGTGACTCCGCTTTCCTGGGTCCTGGTCAGTCACTGCTACCCCACAATTTGACTTTAGATAAGTGGCTGGTGGTCAGCGACGGGCATGGGGATGGTGATGCGGACCTTGTTCCCTGAGCCCTGTGGGCTGAGATCCTGAGAGACCCCAGGGATACTATTCAAGGAAAGGGTACTGAGCCTGACTATGCCTGGATATCTCTACGACTGCTTGAACAAAGAGTAGCTTGGCAGACGGGCTCGGCTTATCCGCCTGGGAAGTGCCTCATGCCACATACTGCAGCCTTGGGCCATGACAACTTGACTGCCTTCCCCCCTCTTAGGGGTGCAAAGGCCACATTGTTGCCACAGATGGGCTATCTCTCTTTTGTGTCCCACAGGTGCGCAGTCTGAAGGCCTCTTCTTGGGTGTCTGTGCTCATGGCCCCAGTCAGACCCAGAACCAGCTCCTACAGCCCTGTGCCCTGCCTGGTTGCTTCCAGGACTTGACCAATTACATCCGTCAATTGGAAGAGAGAGCTGAAGATGCGGAGGGCAGAGCACACTGCAATAATCAGTAGTTGGGCTGCTAGAGGGATAAGAAGGGCGGAACCCCACTATGTATATTGAAGCATGGCTCCAAAAGGGGGTCTCCCCTCAGGTCACCCTTTTCACTGCACAGCATGCTCACAGAGTGCTTACCAGGCAGCTCCCTCCCATCAATGCACCTCGGCTCATTGTGACACATATTCTAAACTTCAGAGACAGAGAGGTTCTACTACAAACCGCAAGGAAGACAGGTCAGTTCAGGGTGAATAATGCAAACAACATAAGCGATCCTCATTCCTAGAAGTCTAGAAAAGGCTGAGTGAATTAGACCTCAAGCATGAACTCCAATTTCCTGCTAAGCTGAGGATTACAGCTTATCAGCAGTCAATTTTTTTTTATGGCACTGGACCAAGCCTGGGACTGGATAGAATAATTTCAAACCCACTGATGGGTTCTTATTATGGCACATTCACCTCGATACATGAGGGAACCAACAAGATGCTACAAGTGGAAACCTCCAACACAATGTCTCAGTGACCGTGAGCCACCAAACAACCACTGGATCCTGTAAGAACAAAGAGGAGCCCTGGAAGCAACTGCATTAATCACGGGTGAATGCTGTTCCCCTCTAGCCTCAGAGGCGAGCTCCAGGGTGTCCTCAGAGGAGTCCCAACTCGATGACCAAGAGAATCTATATGGGTCTCTGTCCCTTCCTGTTGTCACTCCGCAGCTGGTGGATATTCTGTTGTGATTGACTACACAACCATTGCCCATGAGACATTAACCTTCTGTTACATATTTCATAGCATGGTAACTATGCTGTGGTTGATGGACCTACATTTCCAGAACCCTGGTAATCATTGTTTGCTTGCAGGGGTTGACTGTCTTGCCTCTTCCACAGGTGTTATCTGTGGCACATGATAGAGACTTGAGTAGTTGGTTTGTACGGCTGGTCAATGGTGAATGTGTGGTGAGTAGGACACCCGTGTGAGTACAAATTCTCCTTTTACTCACTGACACACAACATCTTCACTAGACAAGGCCAGATCATTAGCACAGTGGGGCTACATGCCCAGTTTGTATAAACAGAATACAAACCCAAAATTATATCTGATCACAACCCATTTTAGTCCCCTACGAACCTATCATCCCGCAACTAAAATAAAATAAAATTAAATAAGTATTAACAATTAAATTTAAATATTTAGAATTCAATTAAATAAATAATTAGCAAATAATAATTAATGGTAAATTAATTGCTACATAATTATCTTCCCTCCCTATATCCCTACAAACCTAGCATCCTGCAATTTAGATATAAGTTAAATAAATCAACATTCCATACTTTACATAGTTATAAATCAATAAATTAATTAATTAACATGTAATAATACATTATTAATTTGTTATTGTTAATTAGCGTATTACTCTACACCCCTACAAACCGAGCAGCTTACAACGAAAGTATAAGTAACATAAATAAGCATTCCATAATTAAAAATCAATTAAATAATTATTTAAAAATGAATAATTGATTGTTAAGTAATTATTACATAATTTCCTTCCCACCATGTACCCATACAAATAGCCCACAAATAACATATAACAAAAAATCAGTATTACATAGTAAATAACAACCATATAATTAAATAACATTTATTAAATAATTCTTAATTAATTATTACTTAATTAACTTCACACCCTATCCTCCTACAAACCCAATGACGTACTACAACACTATAAATTACTATTAAAAATGTATTAAAAAATGCGATATCGCTTAAAATTACAAGATATATTTTCAACAAAACAATTAATAACATGTATATAAACAATAGTAACACATCAAATTGAAATATCAACTAAAACACATTCAAATAATTAAAAACTATCTTTTTTAATTACTATAATAGTGAAAATGATAATAAAAAAATTGGTATTGTTTACAATGATATATTTACGATGATATTACTTACCTCAAAAAGCGATACTCTTGTCAATGATATTTGCGCATCATGGTAGTTATGAATCACAATATTAAATTTCCAATTTTTCTGTTTCCCGATATTTTTAAATCAAACTTTTTCGAAACACCCTGCAGCAATTCCAAAAAGCCTCTGGACTCAAAGTCAACTAGGATATGTCTTTATGCCCAGGCACCATTCGACAGCCGCTGAGTGCCTTGTTTTTGCCCCCGGACTGCTTCAAGTACCACTGTGTAAAGTTTTATCACTCTGATCTGGACAATCTTGAGGGTAATCTGCGAGCAGCAGTGAGCTTGCTGGAAACACAGATGCAATTCTGGATCACATTGTTCCTCTCAATGGCAGGCTGTGCGGTTATTGTCAAGTTGGTCAGATTTGTATATTATTTTGTTAAATTACTTGTACAGTTACCTAGATAATTTTTTAGAGGCTTGGATCAGTTTCTGGGGAATTTATTATGTGTCCCATGAAGGTGAAGAGTTGCTCTTTCTAAGCTTCGGCTGCCTATTGAAAGAGGGGGTTTGGGAGTTCCAGATTTCGAGAAATACTATGTGGCCACCCAGCTACAATGGCCTACGAGATGGTTGGCAAATTGCTACCCGACTGAAACAGTGTTTTCTTAGATGCTGCTCACATCAGGGATGCTACATGCGCTCCTATTCGCTAATTCCCTTCAGGCTGGTAGCGGTTCATATTAATGTCTGTGGTGGTCGTGGTGCTGAGGTGTGGGCTCCTAGCTGACCCTGCCTCATCCTCTGTATGCTGCGGCTGGTGGGCCTCCTCTATGCGCAGGGTGACTTTCTCCCTAGCTCCAATAAAAACATCACTGGGGTTGGAGAGGTCTTTTGGGATGGCAATCTGACGGCATTCTAAAAACTACGGGAAGAGTACACCATCCATAAAGGGCAACTCATAAGATATGGATGTATCACTGCTGTGATGCTTGCACTCTGGCAAATTATACCGGAAGAAGCCCCTATGCACAAACTTCACCAAACCATGTATATCATTTTGGTGAGGCTGTAAACGAATCTGGGGCATTACAGAGCCCAGCTGCAGCCAACTGCTACGGAACTATCCTCGCTTAGGGGTAAATGGGAATCGGATATTGGGAGAGCATTTAATGATAAAGAGGTGGGTAGAATACTACAATATCCACGTCAAGTTTTGTGCAACTCTAAATTTCAGTTGGCAAAACTATGCGTGTTACATAAGGCATTCTTTACCCCAGCCAAGGTAGGCTAGAACTATCCTAGAGCCCCTCCAATTGTTCTATATGCCGCCTTCAAAGGGCAAGCTTCATACACATGCTATGAATTTGCTGCATGCTTACTCAATACTGGGGATGTGTTATGGGAACTCTTCCCCTTAGCAAAGTGATGCCTAACCTATATTCTCCTGAAGTCTGCCTCCTTGGAACTTTTAGAAGACCTAAAAGTGACAAGGCACTGGCGCAGTTTGTTGATCTGGCCCTCTTGCTTGCTAGACGCAAGAGTACTACTGCCCCTCCTTCCCTCTTAAAGTGGCATTGTACATTCTCTCACACTGGACCATGGCTAAGAGTCACTCACTGCACCGTGAAGAGCTACAGGGACTGTGCAAATACACCATAGTGGGGAAGAACTATTAGAACAATTACAAGCACACATTAAAAACGATAGCAGACGCCATTGAGCTCTGCCCCACATCCCTTTGGTTGTCTTTTGGACACCTCAGACACACAATTCATATGGATCCGGCGGCCCTGCCCTGTACTGTTAGGTATCAGACCTCCATGTTGGGACCTCGACTATAGTGTATTCTTAGGGAGGTGCCTAAAATTCGTGTGATGTTTGCATGTATCTTCACTCCCAGTCTTTTTTCTCGGATGGCGGAACCCAGCTTGTCTTCCCTTCTGCCTATATTTCCTCGGCCATCTATAAGGAGGTTGGTGCATGTTTTACATTTTGGTAGCAACCTGGTGTCTTTGGTTTTTTTTACTTTGATTTGTAGTTACTGCTGGGAGTTGTTCTACATTGAAAAAAGGCATTCTAATGATTCTGGCATAAGGACAAACTGTTTTCCAACTCTGTGAACAGTGGGCTGGCCTTATGACTCCTGTATGTGAAATTGCCAATAACCTGTTGCCAATAAAAATATATTTTTTAAAAAGTATACATTTGTATATGTTCACAAACTCACAGGGCACTCCCACTCTGAAATATCCAATGTCTGCCCATTTCCCAACCATTCTCTCAGATTTACTCACACAAAATTCTTTGTGGTTCAGTCTTGCTCCGTGTTACGCTGGGTACCTTGGAACTCTAGAACTTTGTCATAAGGTTTCAATGGACAGATGGAAATCGATTTGTGCAAAATATATTTGCATTGGGTAGTCAGGGGAAATGAACTACTACTACTTAGGCAATGATTTTAAAATTCCCAGCCCATTATTATCAATAACGTCTTTGGTGTTGTCTTGCCCCAAACACTCCATTCATTTAGAATGCATTCCCAATCACAGAGGTTTGTAGAAAAGACTATCCTTTATGATCTCTATCATGACACATTTTGGCTCTAATGCACAGTACTTATGTCACAAACGTGTTTATAAACCTCCTTGGGTGGTTGGGAATTAATTAATTAATTACATATTCACATAGTGATGGTTCTGTAATTTAAAATAGTATAGCGCAGGCCTTGCATGCTGACTCAGTACATAGAAAGGTAGACTCAGTATTCAATTTAAAATAATTTAAAGTTTTTATTGGATCCATCTGAGCCATCCTGTTTCTTTAAATTGTTATTTGTACGTGTTTAAATACTGCAATATCCAATGATAGCTTTTTTCAGTTTTCAGTGGTACATAGTACTCGTGTTTTTAGTCGAAAAATTTGTTGATAGTGCAGAGATAAGTTTTAGGTTTGGATCCACCATACGTATGTTACATTCCTCCCAGTTTGGCAGGAACACAGTAAGTTCCTAATTATGACTTTCAGCGGTGCAAGAGCAGGCAATACGCCACTGCTTCGCTCCAACACTGCTGAAAGTCACCGCCACCAGTCAGACTCCAAGCTTAAAGTGGTCTGGCTGGCGGGCAGCATGGCAGCCCTGTGCGGTGCCCTAGAAAACACGCACTGCAATGGGACCGCACAACAAGGTTACTGCACAGCATGGATTCGAAAGTTCATGCCATGCAGGAACTGGGGTGCAGGAACCTGGGGGGGCACATTATGTGCCCCCTGCATGCATCCCCATGTGGAGGAGACACAAGGAGCCTGGAGGACCCCTTTTTTCCTCCCCGCTATGGTGTTCTTAGAGTAGGAACCTGCATGGCACCTCCAGCGGAGAGGAAACTCGGAATATGCTTGGGGGGACCACAGCAGTCCTACCAAGCATATCGCGGTCTCAAGACCGCCGCGTCACCACCAGGGAACGGTGGATCCTAGGTGGCGACAGCAGTCTCAGGGTGGTCCGACTGCCTCATAATGGGGCAGTCAGAACGCTGGTGCGGCAGTGGCTGGACCGCCACTGCCGTGCCTCCTCCGATCGCCAGACTCGTAATCAAGCCCTAAGTGTCTCATTAGTCATAACCACTAGCTCTACAGAAAATGTTCAAGTAATAACCCACATTCAACCTGTACCCCCATAGAAACAAACCACTAGTGCAAACAGGACTGATAGGGAGCAAGATGTAGAGCACAGACACAAAGAAAGAAAGATGAATAAAACATCATCACACCACTATTTGAATACATCCCCCCTGCTGACTCACTACTCCCCCCACAAGAAGAATCCCCATCCACAAATACATCCCCCACCGACCTAAACACCCAAACTGAACTTCAGGAAAGCAGCTCAACAAATGAATTAGAGCATCACTTGACATCTGCTGTCCAGAAAGGTCGCAGCCGAGTTCAGCTGCGTAAACACATATTTTCTCATCCCTTATGTGACCTGGAAGCAGATTAAGGTTGCTATAACCCTCCTCATCAGGCTACTCCGTACTCCTGTAGGGACCTTCTTCCTCCATTGTGCCTTAATGCTCAAGCCAAGTGAGGGAAGGAGTTTGCCCTCATGCAGTAGCAATCTAGCCTTCCATCCACTCCGAAGTCTTCAGGGACACTTTCATAGTGCCACCTGTCTCCACTTTGTCACCTTGTGATCCCTGCTGTAACAGAAGTACACTGCACATGACTTGGTGCATTTCCTCAATATTCACAGCTAGCAAGCAGCCCATTATGGATATGGCAGGTCTTTAAAAAAGGGATGCTCATCACTCTTGGGGAGCAAAATTATACCCCCAAATTTAGACCCCAATCCAAAATTATACCTCATATGGTTCTCCCACAGAAGCGTGTACATGTCAAGGACCCTCCTCAAACATCAAATTAGCCGAGTAAAACAGTTCAATAAGTAATGGGGCCCAGTAAATAATTGAGTTCTAGATTAATGAAAAATTAAAGAGTTTTGTTACAAAACAAATATCAAGCGGTAGATAGTCAATACCATGAAGGCTCTCAAATGCAATGTTATACAGCGTATGAAAAATCTGAAACATTCTAAGTCCCACATGAGCCACATAACAGAAAGAAATTGGGCAGCATCCCTTGTAGAATGGAAACATTTTCAAAATCTCTCACTCATCCCCAAAATCAAGGGGTTCATATACACAATTCTTGCATAGCAAATTAGAGAAACTGCAAAATCACTGTGGTGTGAGCAAAAGTATAAATTGAAAAATGCACGTGATTACCATAACACATAATGACCATTCCAGTCTTAAAAAACAAATATTCAACTCCCTCTATGCTCATTGTCATCCGGAGATGTTCTAACAAATAAGAAAATTGACAATATGACCATTTTTCAGTGAATTGATCTAGTATAAAAACAAGCAAGTTAGAATAATTGTTGCTATCTTACATGCACACCATACCAAGTTCAACACCAGCAGGGCAACTACATGAGCAGTAGAAATGATCATTATGCCATCAGCTTAGCTATGTGCTCTACAAATCCTGTGGGGAGAAGGTGTAGCAGGGGGATGCAGAAGTGAGTGACAGAGATGGCATCTATCTTGTCGAAATTGGTAGTTTACATGGAAATGTGACATAAATAAAACACATTAATAAAGAAGTTTTTACACACTATAAGAAATGTGTTTCATTGTGCAATTATGTTAATTCAAGATATTTATATATATCTATATATCATCCTCTGGCAGTCGCCAGTTGATAGTTATAGTTAGAACCTAGTTTCCATAGGAAAAGCGTTTTTTCTTTGACCGATAACTTTGGCGCCTGTTGATTAATCTTCGCAAAATTTTCAAAACTAGTGGGGCGCTCCGGTCAGCTCCTGTCTTGAAAGTTTCGGGATGACTCGCCAAGTGAGGGGCAGAGAAAAATAGGGCGGTCCTAAAAAGTGTTTTCTCCAAGTTATTTTCCATAGGGAACATAGGGAACATAGGGAACATTAGAACATTAGACACGGCTACAGCCCAAACTGCTGAACGGAATTACAGCAAATTTGACAAAAAGGTAGCCTTTGGTTCAGAAGGAGGCCTTTTTGTTAAATGGTGTAAATCCGTTCAGTAGTTCCTGGGAATTTGAGAAAAAAGAGGCCAGAAGATCAATTTCCCATAGGAAACTTTAGACACAGCTACAGCTCGAACTGCTGAACGGAATTAAACCAAATTTGGCAAAAAGGTAGTGCTTGGTTCAGAAAGCGTCCTTCTTTTTAAATGCTTGTAAACCTGTTCAGTAGTTGCTGAGAAAATCAAAAAATAAAAGTTTTGATATCTAGAGGCGCGGTGTATCTGCGGACCCTCCCGACCACAATCTTTATTCTAATTGGCTGTCAACATTCCAAACCAGGAAGTGTTGGCAGCCATCTTGTGACTCGGTAGGACTGAGTTACAAAAAAACAGAAAAACAAAACGCAAAACCAGAAAAGGGGGCAGGGTAGAAACACCCTGACCCCCTAGGCCTGCTCAGGGGGTCCCACAAGGACCCCCAGGGCCCAAAAAAGCATTAAAAAAAAAGAATTTGGCTAAATTCACGCTAGGTGTGCGAATCTGGCCGAGAAAATAAAAAAAACACAAAATGCAGGCTCTCGCGCTTCGTTGTATTGCTGCCCCCGGGTGGGTCAGGTCCCGGGGGCACTGAAAAAATGATGGCCAAGAGGGGGGCACGCGGTCACAAATAAAAAGATTTATAAATAAAGGTCTGCCCCGGGGGGCATCATGCAGGGGGACCACGCAGCCCCCTTCCTATAAAAAAATATATGTGGCCATGCCCCGTGGATGGGGTCTCCAGGGCTGGAATTGGCCATGGGAGGGGGGCCCACGTGGCCCCCCTCCCGTTTACATTAAAAAAAAAGGGGTCAGGCCCTTTGGGATGGGGTCCCCAGGGCTCAGAAAAAGGCAAGAGAAGGGGGGCCACACAACCCTCCTTCTTAAAATGTTTTTTTTTTTAAAAGCTGGCATCGCGGCTTGGCCCCGCTTCCTCCCTGCAGCACTCAGCAAACATGCCCCCTTGGCACGTTGTAAGTTGGGGAAATAATTCCCCTTGAATACTGAGGGTCCCTGGGGCCAGCTAGCCTACCAGGAACCTCCAGTATGCGCATGGGAGCTGCGTTGCAGAGAGGTGTTGAAAAAACCTTTGAAATTCACGGCCGAGTGAGCTGGCGTTCTTCTCCTTTGAACTATAGTGGACCTCCGAATGACTGTTCTGTCCGTACTCTGAAGAAGAAAAACACTGCCTGAAAACTCTTTATCTACTTGGCAGCAATCGTTGAGTTATTTTGATCTATGGCATTTACCTCCCGTTTAAAGACTATCAGACCTGCAGTCCTCCATAAGCTCCTGTGGCTCTGGCAAGCTCCGTGCAGATCTAGCCGCTCCTCACCTGGTCTCCCATCCAGCCTGGGATCCTCCCCTCTCCAGCTCAGCGGCTGTTCTCCTGGGTCTTTCGCAGGCTACTCCTCCACGCCGCCTGCCACTGGGGAAAGGATGCCGCCAAAGCCTCTCTCGAAAGCGGCAGCTGCTGCTCTCAAATCCCGCAGTATAGCTCGCGGTCAACAGGAGGCGGACCCGAAGAGCTCCACGGTTGTAACCGCGGCTCAGAAGACTCGCTCTGCCAGCATTGATAAAACTGCACCGGTGACTCCCGCTGTGACTGTAACTAAGGGTCAGACATTACCGGCAATGTTAAACAAACCTGGAGTGAAGGGGAAAGCTTCCATTACAGACGATGGCCCTCTCGCTGCAGCGCAAGCGGAAAAATCAAGGCTCGGAGACTCCGCTACAAAGGGGGGGTGAGTACTTCTGTAACTGTGCCCGTCACGTTGCTTTCCATCTCTGCAAACTCCCCCCCCCCTTCGAGCTCCCAGCAATAAATAAAATCAGCAGCACAACAAAAGAATTAAGTCTGACCTCAGGCTCCATTCCAGACCCTTCTGTCTATCAGACCTCTCCAGCCCAGTGCATGCTGGATAATGTAGTCCAGTCTGTCAACAGTCAGATATCTGCTTCTCTGGAGATCTCTACAGAGTACTCTCATGATACTAGGGGGTCTGAGATCAGCGAGCCTACCGAGAACTTTTATTCTGTCTCTGACCATTCCTTATCTGGGGAGGAAGATGCTGATCGTCCGGACCTTCAGTGGTCGGATTACGATAGCGACTCTGCGGATTGGCGTGTCAGCCAATTACCGAAAGATTCGACCACTGATACTGTCCGCAAAGCTCCGGGTACTAAGACATTATCCCTATCTAGTCAGCAAAATCTGCAGAAGGATTCATCTACTGAACAATCGGATTTAAACTTGCAGAATGCCTACGGAGGTACTGCTTTGACTATCCCCGAAGAGGTTTCATTGGTAACGATTTACCAAACCATAATGATGCATAGGGAGGCAACCAGACAAGAAAATATGCGAACACAGGGGGCTTGTCGCAAAATGCAGAACTCTCTTCGACGCGTCGTCAAAACATGTACGGAGACCACTACTAGGGTTGCTGAAGCTGAAGAAAGGATCTCTGCTCTGGAAGACGCAGCAGCTACTCAGAAAGAGTTAGTTACAGAGGTTAAAGAACAACGCAAGGATATTTTATGGAAGCTTGCAGATCTTGAAAATCGGGCGAGAAGGAACAATCTTCGCGTTCTGGGGATAGAGGAAAATAAAGAAGGTGATGATGTCCGGCACTTCATAGTGGAGCATTTCACCGAGGCTTTCCCGGAGGTTACCCAGTGGGATTGGAATCTTGAGAGTCAAAGAGCACATCGCTTCCCATTAAACAAGAAAAAACAATCCACCGCCGCGAATAATGTCTACCCCCGTGCTATCCTGGTCTGCTTTAATAACTTTCTTGCCCGTGATCGTATATTTGATCTTGCTGGACCCAACAAAATGCGATCTGCCAAGGAATGCCAATTCTTCGTTCGCCTGGACTTTTGCTCAGAGACGGTCACTCGTCGCTGGCATCTCCGGCAACAGATTTCTTTATTTCAGGCTAAGGGGGCCCAGGCATTTTTGCTTTTTCCGGCAAAATTAAAAGTCATTTTTAAGGGTCAGGCGAGGTTTTTTTTGTCGGAGATATCAGCCATGGAATTTCTGGATTCAATGTAGCCTGAGTTAGGCAGTGTATTATCACTCTGATTGTTTAACATGTGACAGAAGTCATCCCTCTGGCGCTATATAATTCCGTTTTCTTTGATGACCCAGTTAATATACATAAAATGTTGCAATTTTTTTCTTTTTTTTTTTTAGGAAGTCCTAGGGTCATCTGATATCTGAAAAAGGGGAGCACTATTGGTTCAGCGGAGTGTGGGGTAACGCTTACTCAACCATCACAAGGACTACGGTCCTGATGCCCAGTATGGGAGAAGAGGGGTGAAGGGGTTCATCGGGTAGGGGGGTGGGATTAGATAGGGCGGGTGGGCCAATCAGGGTGGGTTGTGGGGTGGTGTGGTGGTGGTTGTGGATAGAGATGACCAGATTATCTATTCATAATTGGTTCTTCTTTTTGAAGATATTTGATGCGACATTAATTATGTTACTCTTCAGTAAAAAACATGTTGATTATAACCATTTCCGTTATAAAAGGTTTAATAATTGTCTAGGATTGTTGGTCTTTGATAAAATGTTATGGCTACTTCTAGATTGACGTGTGCAACTTGGAATATCTGTGGATTAAATGACCCCAAGAAACGCAATTTTTTTTATGAGTTGTTGAAGGTGATGCAGGTGGATATAATCTGCCTGCAGGAAACCCATATTCCTTGGGACAACCGGGCGTATCTTAGATTTTTGGGTTATGAGCTGGTGGCCTGTACCCGACAAACCTCTATAATTAGGGGAGTTGCTATTATTGTAAAGACCGGGATAGGATGTATTAAAAGAGTAAAACAAGACAACTCTGGTAGATGGTTAATAGTAGAGTTATCGGTCAATGGCCGTTTGTTCTCTATCTGTTCAATATATGCTTCTAATTTAGACAACCCACAGGTTCTGAGGAATCTGAATTTAGAGTTAGCTATGTGGCCTCATCCGCTCTTTTTTTGTGGGTATTTCAATATAAATATTCCTAGTCATTTAGATATAATAAAGCGCAATATATATGCTGGACGAAAGCCCCAAGTCTCTAAAGCGCTTCGGATTCTCCTGATTGAACACGGTTTGTCGGATGCATGGCACTATCATTATCCAAATCAAGAGGGCTATACCTTTTATTCAATACCCCACAACAAAATGGTCCGTATTGATTATGTTTTCACTTCTCTTCAAACTGTTGGGTCTGTTAAGATCGAGATTAACCCAAGAACTATATCTGACCATAATCCTATTATCTTTAGCTGTCCCTGGGATCGTCCTATCAATAAAATTAGATCATGGACATTTGATAGGAAACTCTTAACAGACAAATTATATCAAGAACAACTTAATCTCTGGATCCCAGAGTTTTTTGCAATTAATACCGGTACTGCCCCGATCGGTAATGTTTGGGACACATTCAAAGCTGCATTGCGCGGTGAAACCAAAAGATTTGCCTCCTATCGCTGGAAAACTGAACAGCAAACCGTTAAAACTAGACTCGCAGCTCTCCAACAAGCTGAACTGGATTTAAGTCTTAATATTCGTAAGGGGGAAGACATAGCAGCCAATTTGAAATCAGTAGCTATAGCCAAATCGAATTTATTAGAGCCCTTCTATAAAGATATAGCAACTAAATACTCTCAATTCCGAACCTCAATGTACGAATTGGGTGAAAATTCCGGTAAGGTCTTAGCAAAACGCTTACAACAAAGGGCTGTAGCTAATCAGATAATTAGGATCAAAGACTGCTCTGGTACTATCCAGGACACAACTACTGGTGTTGTAAATGTTTTTGCTGATTTTTATTCAACTTTATATATGGAAGATATTAATATAATCTCACATCAACAAACCAGCTTAAATCAATTCTTCAAACTTATCGACACCCAAAAAGTTACAGATGATCAGAATCGAATCCTGGCTGAACCTTTTAGCTGGGAGGAAGTTCTGATCGCTATGAAATCCCTTTCTAATGGTAAAGCCGCAGGGCCGGATCTCATCCATCTGGAATTTTATAAAATTTTCTCACATTTATTTAAGCAGCAAATGCTAGAAGTTTTTCGTCTCGCTCAGATCGTATTAATTCCCGATTCTTGGCGACACTCTACCATTGTACTTTTTAGAAAGAAAGGCAAGGATGAACTAAATCCAGCTTCATATCGGCCAATAGCACTAATTAATACAGACAGTAAAATCTATTCAAGGATACTCGCTTTTCGTTTAACCCAAACAATCGTTCCCTTGGTATCTGTCCGTCAACACGGGTTCATTCCCGGCCGGGATATGACTGATCACATCAGGCGTGTAATAGCTCTGTTAGACTGGGCCAAAACTACAAACTCTGCCCTCGGGGTGATCCTGTTAGACGCCGAGAAGGCGTTTGACAGGGTCTCCTGGGGGTATCTATGGGGTGTTCTGTCCTGGAAGGGCTATACGTCAAAGTTTATTCAAGCTTTACAAGCTCTGTATATATCCCCAATTGCTAAAATCCGTATCTCTGGTAGCGAATCACATTATTTTTCTATTAGCAGGGGCACCAGACAAGGATGCCCCTGCTCTCCTCTTCTTTTTGCTTTATTTATTGATCCTTTTTTATGTTTAATAGAAAAATCCCAGACTATCACTCCTGTTATTGTTCATGGAACTAAATATAAGTCATTGGCATATGCTGACGATATCATAGTTTTAACTGATAACATCACTCAATCCTTTCCTGCATTAGAGATTTTGGCAGCTCAATTTGGCTTGATCTCGGGATATAAATTAAATATCGCCAAAACGCAAATTCCACAATCTACGGCTATGCCTATTTCCCAAGTTTCTACAACTGCGGAGGCAACATACCTATGCGTTCAAATCTCGCCCGATGTAGATCAGATCTTAGATCTGAATTACTCCCCTATCATTGACTCTCTTCATAACAAATTAGAGCGGTTGGATCATCTACATCTCACGCTGTTTGGTCGGTCTAATATCCTCAAAATGCTTGTTCTCCCTAAATGTTTATATCTATTTAGATCTATCCCATTATTTATCCCTTCTTTAATTTTAAAAAAAGCAGAAAGAATTTGCCAACGATTTTTATGGGCATATCGTAAACCAAGACGGGCGGCTAAGTGGACCTGTCTCCAGCAGGATCGTGGAGGCTGGACAGTTCCAAATCTAATGCTTTATTATTGGGCAGCCATGGTCCAACATTTTGCTGTCCCCCTATTAGGTGATGCTGTTGAGCTTCCGGCTCATCTCTCACCTTCAATCTACTCAATATCATTGGGAGCTTCTACAAAAGGGGTACTTACTCGTGTACTTGAACCGAGCTATTTAAAAAAAAAAAATTTAAGGTATTGTGGGCATTATACTCAGTATGGCAAAAAGTTCGCCGACATTTTCACATCTCTAAGCTCACTTATTATACCCCATTTACTGCTTCTGGACTACTCCCAATGATATTTCAAGAGGGGGTGGCAAACATCTGGATAACTCTTGGTTTAAAGGAGATCGGTGATTTAGCCTATCTAGGGCAAATAGCCTCTTTTGTCTTCTTAAAGGAGAAATTTTATTTGCACTCTAATCATTTCTTTAAATATCTTCAATTGAGAAGTTTTTTGGATAAAAAGCTTCCTCAAAACCCAACAATGTTTCAAAAAGTTGCTATAGTGGAATCTATTAGAAAGAAAGTGAAAATTGGTAGCTTATATCAGTCTTTCCTCTCCCAATTGCCTGATGATTTAGATGATCAGAATATTAAATGGGCGACAAAATTTGGAGTACCCGTTATTGATTTAAAATATCCATTGGTATTAGCTAGATCTGTTTTTGTATCAGGTACCCTTCGCTCACAAAGCTATATGTCCATGTTCAATCTCTACTACACACCTGCAAAACTCGTTAGATGGGGGGTCGTCCCAGGGGGTAAAGGATCGTATTGTGCAAGATGTAAATCTCCTTCTGCAGATTCTGTTCATATGTTCTATAGCTGTCGGAGTTATCTCTCTTCATTAACCAAATCGAAACCTTTCTCACACAGATTACCCAAATTTCAGTCAAAATTTCCGCTGAAATGGTTATCACTGGCTATGAATATTCTACGGCTTTGGAAAAAACAAGACATCTGCAAGCCTTTCTCTTTATAGCTATGGCCATGGTTAGACTATGTGTTACATCACTCTGGATAAATCCTGAACCTCCTACTTTTTGCCATTGGAAAGCCAGGATGCTGGCTTGGTACAAACTCGAGACTTCAGTTCAGGTCTTCAGAGGAATGATAAAACGTCTAATTGCCTCTAAGAACTGGGCACCATTTGAAAAATGGGTCGCAAATTAATCAATCATGATTATTTTTCCATTCTATCTGTTATGTTTATATAATTTGAAAAAATGGGTCGCAAATTAATCAATTATGATTATTTCTTTATTCCAGTAGTCATGTTAATATAATTTCTGTATCTATGTTTTTTTGTATGATGTATGTTCTGATGGTCTACTTTCTCCCACCACCACGGGATAAAAGGGGAAAAAACTCAATAAAAAAATAAATTAAAAAAAATGAAATTCACTGAAAAAACCATAGGTTTCAGGGACGTTATAGTTAGAAATTAGCATTTAAAAAACCTTACAAATTCACTGAAAACACCATACGTTTCAGGGACGTTATAGTTAGTTGGACATTTCACTTGTACAAAACCATAGAATTTACCCCGCTATAGTTAGTTCAGCTAACTATAACTTGCGCCCCCGCAATGCACTGTTGATGACAGCACATATTACATCATTCATGACATGGTCAGTGACGTTACTGATGACATCTCAAATTACATCATGGATGACATCACTGATGACATCATCCACGTCAAAATCTGAAGCACCTCCTAACACTCTAATATAACCTTTGATACACCCACAGCAAAATACAAACTATCATTCTCAAAACCTTCGACACACCAATACCAGTTACTACATACGCACTCACTGATTCCTAGGTCTACACACATATCCACTCATTCACCCATACAATCACTCATACATACAGTCACTCATCAATACAACACTATCATATGCACTCATACACCTATACAGACACTCACACACTGCCACTCATCCATGGAGTTAATCACACACCTAGTCAGTCATGCAAAGAATCAATTACACTCCCATTTCCTCACCTATACAGTTATACACACACACCACCTCACTTATTCAAACATATACTAACACATACTTACTCTCTTATACTATCACTCATACAAGTACACACTCATCCATACAGTCACTCTCACAATCATTGACTTTCATGTATAGTCATTTATATACTACAACTCTTACATACATTGCCTTTTAGATATGTAGTTTCTTGGACAAGTACACTGAGACATCCAATCTCTCACCAACACAACCATACACACACTCATCCACCCAAACAGCTGTTTACACATGCACTCTTGAACCCATACACCCAGTGAATCAACCACTCACACATATATGCACAGAGTCACACACCTCCCACCCTTACACACACACACACTCCGTCTCCCATACAAATACTCAGGCAACCAATCAATAACCCGTATAGACACTTATGTAGCTACTGACCAACACATGCAGCAGCTTACACAACAACAGACATACTAATGCACACATTAAGACAGTTTAGTCACTAACCCATGCATTCAGTAAGACACATTTAATCACTCACTTATACAGTCAGTCACACACCTACTAAATCCTTCATCCAGACCTTTATACGCCCTCTCATTCTTCAATACACCTTGGCATATATATATAAAGCATATTTAACCTTTACAGAAACACACAGTCACTGGATGATGTCATCAGTGATGTCATTTCAGATGTCATCAATTATGTCATCAGCAATGTCACTGACCATGTCATGAACGATGTAATATGTGACGTCATCAGCAGTGCATTGCGGAGGGGCGAGTTATAGTTAGCTGAACTAACTATAATGGGGGAACTTCTATGTTTTGTATGAGTGAAATGTCCACCCTCAAACCTATGTTTTTTTCAGTGAATTTCTAAGGTTTTTTAAGTGCTAATTTCTAAGCAAAACATGCCTGAAACCTAATGTTTTTCAGTGAATATATATATATCAATAGATATATAGATTGAATTATGTTGATTCAAGATATATATATGTACATATATATACTTATATACATATGTTTATTTGTAAAAAGACACATTATTAATTATTTTTGATGTACAAAACAGAAGCTCTGAAAAACTATTTAGCACTCTGAGGCGGGTCACTGGACCCATGTTTGCAAGACATTTGAATTACAGTTAACTTGAGCAACATCAAGTCCTATACTTGCTTACTAGATTCCCTATCCTGGCACTCCAGCATCTGAATTCTCTTCACAGCTTTCACTTGTTTCATCTCCATAGTTGCCATGTTGTTTGATAGCCCATCCAGCTTGTCTTCATCAGCTGTCACAGCTTTCTCCACAGTACCAGTTTCCTCAGCCAGGTTGGATCTCAGCTTTGAGACAGATCACAGAAGGGTTCATTCCTCTGTTGTAAAATCCTGTCCATATTCAGGTCATATGTTATGTTAATGTAAACTTTTATAGCGCACGGCTACTCCATTGGAGTGTCCCGGCGCTTTTATTAGGAAAACAGAACAGAGAGAACACAACACAGTAAAATAAAACAGGCCCAGGGGAAGAAGGAAGAACCTAAAGGACGAAAAGCCAGGTTTTAAGGCCTTTCCTAAAATTCAGCAGATTGGCGGTACTGCGTAATGCTAGGGGCAGAGTGTTCCAAAGCTGAGGCGCCAAAAGCCTGAAAGAGCGACCTCAAATACGGGCACTTTTTACTCGTGGGACCACAGCAAGGAACAATGATTCAGACCTCAAAGATCTGGCCGGATGGTAAAAGGCAAGCCAGGCTCCTCTTTGCTGTTCAGTAATTCCCCATGCTTTTCAAAAAGTCCTCTTTATGATGATCTGTCTGCCACACTGTTCTTAAGTTACATGAGACTTCAATGCATGACCAAATTGTTTGTTTGTCAATATTTGCAGTGGTTTTACTAATCTTTCAGCTTCGGGGAACCAATGTTGTCTGGAGGCACAGAGCACTTCATAGCACTCTGTCATCAAAATTAGTGGATGGGCACGAGGAGTCAAAGTATTATTATCCTCTTTGACACCTCGCCCTAATGCTTGCTCCAGGGGACCAATGTTAAAATGTTAAGGCAGAATATTATTTTTAGGATATTATATGTATTAGATGAATATTTGTATCCTTCTTTTTATTCGCCCATCCTTTGCCCCTTCTTTCCTTCCCCTTTGGTAGTTGCTCCCTCGCATTTAGAATGCAAGGGTTTTAAGCGTTCTAGTGATGACAGCTGGAGTATTATTGGTGAGGAGATAGAGAATAAAAGAGGTACAAATAAAGTGTTCTACCTCACACATGTCTATTTGTGCAGCATAACATTATAAACGAAAAAGGGATATTTTAACTATGTTGACTTTTCGGGATGGTCATTGCATTTCAGATAGTTATTGTGAAATAAATACACATTTATTCATTTATTACAATGCAATTAGGCCCACCATTGACATTTCTACAGTCAAACAGGGAACCGAAATTCCCTAGAAAAGGTGGAAAGATGAATTTTGTACATATTTGATGGCAATTGAAGGCAATAGGATGCAAGGAGAAAGTGCATGTTGTAATATTTCCTAGGATCAGAATGACAAGAAATATTCAGATCTTTACTCAAAATGGAAGGTCCTGCAGGAGAAAATGAATTGGATGAGTATGAAGAAGGCATGCTAGGGTTGTCAACAAGCTTAAACTCACCATTAGTATAACCTTGGAAAGATATAATTTCTATAAGAGAAGGCAAAGAGAAGGAGAGACATTTATGAGGTTTTAACTGCAATAAGGTGTCTGACTAATACATGCAACATTGGCAATGCCGCAAAGAAATGATACATGATCAACTCATCGTCAACACTAATAATAAACATATCCGGGAAAGGTTGTGGATTATGGAGTATTCCCACCCTGGATGAGGTGATTGCCTTAGCTTAAACGATTAAACAATCCATGAGTTAAGTAAAAGAGGTGAATAAGACCCGCTCATGTAAAAATAATGGTGAAGTGTGTTATGTTAATAGCAAGCATGGCAAATCTGAAGCATATAAAAGAAAGTGGGTGTACGGAGAGCAAAAGTATTTGTTACAGATATGGAGGTCCGTCACATCTTGCATTTTCAAAAAAATGTTGGTCTGTTAACCAAAACTGAAATAACTTCAAAAGTAAAAGACATTTTGCCACAATGTGTCAGGATGCTAAGAAGCAAGGAAATGGCTGTGTTTTCCAATGGCAGAAGGTTCACCAAATGATGATGAAGATATATAAATGTATGCATTAATGAGAAAAAACATGGTGCTGATGATTCAATTGGAAGATGGGAACGAAATTGAAGAAGCGGATCCACCATGTGTTACATGTTCATGCATAATAGTGAATTGGCCATGATTACTGATTCTGGTTCACCCTTCACAATTATTTCCAATGCTTGTTTTGATGTGCAACTTGGAAGTAAAGTAAAACTTTTTTTGCTTCCTGACATTTAAGCTATTACATTGGCTGGGTGGCGAAATAATTTCTTAGGACTTGTTGTGTCTAATTCACAATTCAGAAGAACAGCCTTTTTAATAATTTATGTCACAAAGAAGGGCACTAATCTCTTAAGGTGCAAGGATTTAAAGAGACTGAATATAAAGATTGATCTTAAGGGGAAGGATGCATAGGGCCAAATTATGATGGCTTTTCCCTAGGTTTTCTATCAGAAATTAGGTCAACTAAAAGGATTTGAACATGAGAAAAAACTTAAGGCATGTGTGAAACCAATTAGATAAAAAGTGAGAGGAGTGCCATTTAGTGTGAGTAGGGAATTACAGGACCTAATTGAATAAATGATAAAGGATGATGTAATCAAAGAGACAGAGTCCTCAGAGTAGATATCGCTGCAGTGCCAGTCAGAATCAGCCATGGGAGCCTTGGGCTCTGTATGGATCCGAGAATCTTATACAGCACATTATTGTGAACAGGCATTCACTTCTCAAGAAAAATTACCTCCTTGTGATGTTAGATGGTGCTCCCATTTCTTAACTCTTGACTTTCAAGGCGGATATCTCCAGGTAGAACTGTCCAAGGTGTCAAGAACTTTAACACCTTTTACTACATTCTGTGGTGTTTTTCAATTCAAGAGGACATCCTTTGCCTTGGCGTCCACTTCTTCAGTGTTCCAAAGGGCAATGCTCCATACATTTAGAGATATGAAAGGTTAGGTGAGATGTTTCAAAGATGACATCCTAGTGTTCTTTAAAACAAAGATGAACACCATGTGGTTGTAAGGGATGTTTGTAAAAGACTATCTGATAAAGGTTTGATGTTAAGTGCTGAAAACTGTAAACTATTTCAGTCCCAAATAGAATATATGGGCCACACCATATCTGCTAACGGGTTGGTCCCCAAGTAGAGCCTTATTGATGCTATCAGAAAAACACTTGCACTTATTGACAAAGATAAATTGTTGTTGTTCATTGGATTGTGTGAATATTAAAGAAGATTTGTAAAGAGCTTTACATTCGTTATGGAACCATTGGGTAAACCTATAAGCAAAGGATAGGAGTTTGTGTGGTGACCAGATCACCAGCGTACTTTTGAATTTATTAAGTCACAAATATGAATTTCTCCTGCTCCACAACTTTTTGCGAATGGAAAAAATATAATTTTGGTTGATGATAGTTTCATCACAGAAGTCGGTTTGTTCTGAGTGGGTTGTGGCATACACATCAAAAACCTGAAGTGAAACTGAACGTAAGTATTCTGTGATATAATGGGAGCCTTTACTCTGTGTGTGAGCTTCTAATCACTTTAGACATTTTGTATGGTGTAACAGATTTGCCATTCAAACAGATCATAAGCCTTTGATTCCAATTTTGTTTCCAGGGGAGGGGAAGAGGGGTTTTGAAATTCTACTGCTCATATACCGAAATTGAGTTCTAAACTTCAAGAATACAATTTTTACATTATTATTGACCCAGCCCACAGAAACAGACCAGCCGATTATTCATCTAGGTTGCCTTGTCAAACAGAAGATGATGATAAGTGGGATAATGGAGACTTTGATGTGGGAACAAGTATATGTGATGTGTGTCCAGTGAGTGGAGATGAGATTGATGAAATTCAATGGACCACCAAATATGATAAAGAAACTTGTTAAAACATACTTAAATGCAGAGCGTTTGGTCCAACAGTTAGAAGTGTGCATGGCCACTGATTAAAACTGTAAAATGTGTGTGCCTCCCAAGCAAATCACACAATGGGCAGAATGTGCTTGGCAGAAAGTGAGTTTGGATATTGTGGGTCATTTCAGAAACTTGCCCTGAAACTTACAATTCACAACTGTTTGGATAGATTACCACTCTAAATGGCGAGAAGTCATTTTCATGTAAAAAGTGACAACTAGTGTGTTACTTGAATTTCTCATTAAAGTTCTCAGAAGGGAGAGGTTTCCTAAAAAATTGGTCATGGATAATTGCGTGCAATTTTCATCTTTGGAAATTACACAATTCATGCGAATACATAATAGTGAACAAATTAAAAAAGCATTGTATGATCCTCAATGACATGGGCTAGTAGAACGTTTTATCTATTACCTGAAAGAAAGTGAGGAAAGTGTACATTTTGCACGTGTCTCGAAAATTCCACTTGCTGTAGATATCTGTGATAGAATGTGGTCATACATGATTACTCCACACTCAGTTACTGCTATTTTGCCATCCCTATTAATGAAAGGTTGACAGCCCACCGCTTTAATTTGTCTACGGTAGTTCAAATCTAAATTCTTGATTGCCTGCACTATGCATGAGTGTGACATGGATGTAGTGAGAAGAAATGTCAAAACAAGACAATGGAAGTCTAAGAATGATCTGACAAGTGACATAAAACTACCTCAAATAGAATTTCTGTGGGCGATTGGGTCAACATTTGTTTGGATAAACGTCTAGGCAAAGGGAAAAGTACATTTTCTGAGCCTGTTGAAGTGATCAAGATAAACATGGACAGAGTCATCACCCAAAGTAAGTGTTGGAGTTTTAAGAGGTTAACCAAATGCAAAAGTGATGATGTTAACAGTTTTACAAAAACAAGCAGAAATTAGGTGTACCCTTAACCATGAAAATGATGATGCTTTCTTGGATGAGTTTATTTATATTCATGATGACATGAAAGTCAGCTTACTTGATTCAGACACTGATGTAGTTGATTGACCTATGGAAGACAATAGGTCGAGCCCTATTTGTCCCAATGCTGCCCCGTGCCAAACTATGGTCTTCTAGGATGATTCAGTGGCTGACAGGATAAAAACTGCAACAACAAGAGTCATTTTCAAAAATGTTTTATTTGATGATGAACAATGTATCTTCAGTTAATTCGTTGCAAAAAGGAAGATATGTTATAATGTTAATGCACAATATTAATATTAGGTTATGATATGCATGAAATACATATTTCTTCGCCGTTCATCTTTTAATTGGTTCTGTCCTTTTCCCATTCTTTCCTTTCCCTTTAAAAGTTGCTGCCGCATGTTTAGAGCACAAGGGTTGTAGACAGTCTAGTGAAGACAGTTGGGGTATTTTTGGTGAGGAGGTACAGAAGACACACAATAAAGTGTGCTACCTCACACATGTGTATTTGACTCAGAGGTCATGTTTTATGCTATGCAACAACCATCTTCTTCCCTCTATGGTTCTGGTTAAGCTGTAGTCTCAGCAGTCAATCCTTTCCGTTTAGCATTCCCCGGTGCATCTCATAGGTCCATGCTCCCCAGACCACACCAGGACAACCCTGCTGTTAGCTGATAGATAAGTATGGTAAACAAACAACTGAGCTAATTTGCAGTGTCCTTAACAGATATTCCTTAAATAGTTAGACTTTAAAAGTTCCCAGTACAGTTTAGTCTTATCATGTTGAATGCAATTTATAAATCTTCATTTGCCTTTCATCCTTTATAGTGCAATGTCAGTAGTGGAAGCTGATGGTGCTTAGTGCCTGACTTAACAGGGACTGTGGCAGTGCTAGATGGGCCCAATATAGGTATTTGTGGAGTGGTCTCAGGGCTTGTAGCAGGCTCTTGCTAAGTCTAGCTTAATTTGCTCCAGCACAAACTGTTGTCCCTCTGCCACCTTTTTTCTTGCACGACTTACCGTTAGGCATGTTGATTTTAGCTGCAGTAACCTGCTATCTTTGGACTTGTGCGGTGAGCGAGTGGTAAACTGACAACTTTCCACATCGGCTGGGGAATGTTCGCTTTGTAGAATGATCTTTGGGGTGCATTGTAGCATTTTGCCAGCTCTAGGGTAGGCCTTATATAGCCTTACCCTGCCCAGGATGTAATTGCAAACTATTACCAGCTTGAATTTTCAGCTGTACTGACTCTAGTCCAAACATGCAACAGTCTTTTTGTTTTTGTCACCTTTAGAAATATTGGAGGGTTAGAAAAGGGGTTGGTGACATAACTGAACCTTTATTCATACCCATATTTATACTCTAATTGCTGCAAGGTTATTTCTTGAGAATGCGCACTGACTGCTTTTTAGCATCATTTTTTATACCACTGTCGAATTTAGCCTTATCTCCTGTTTCGTTCTCAATGTCACATTTATTTATTGTTTTTTTTCATTAATTTTCTGTGAAGCAGTTTGGTTAAAAGCACTACAGTAAATATAACACAATAAACCATACCAACAATTTCAATTATGCTTCCATGCCTTCCTTTGCTCTGGAACCCAATTACCATTCTCTAAGTGTATAGAAGTATAAGAACATCTATGTTTTTGGTTACTTCGTCAATAGCTATCTTTTCCATCCATCATTTTGCACCACAGGGTGTATGCCCCTCGGTTTGTAATTGAGGGATTTCTCGCATCGAGTTAAGCTTATTAAACAGAGTGGTAATCACCGCTAAAAAATGACCCTGAGTCCAGAGTTTTCATGTAATGGCCTTACAGATCCTGGGCATTCTTGGGGCCTCATTTATGAGGCTGTGCGTCACTTTTACGCCGCCGGTGCGTCACTTTTTGTGACGCACCGGTAGCATAAAAAATGCGCCTTGTTGCGCCATATTTACAAAGTGACGCCTCTAGGTAGATGCGTCACTTTGTAAACCCCTGCGCCACATTATACCTGCGCCAGGTATAATGTATGCAAGGGGGGCGTATTGACGCAAGAAAGGGTCACTGCGCCAATTCTAGGACGCAAATGCGCCAATATCTTACGCCTGCCTCACAGCAGGCGTAAGACTGACACAGGCCCTTTCACATGGGTCTTGCCCCATGTGAAAGGACACATTGCTGGAGTTGCGTCACTTTTGTGACACACTCCAGCAATGCGTCACTTTTGCGCAATACACATACGTCAGAAATACTGACGTATCTGTAACTCCTCGTGACATGATGCGTCATACAGTAAATATGACGCATCAATCATGTCGCAAGGAGGGCGCACTGAGAAGTGACGCATCGCTGCTTTCACGCAGCGATGCGTCTCTTCTCATAAATGAGGCCCTTGGAGTTTTAGAGCTTGCCCATTTTTGCTTATTCAAGTGAACACACCTGAAACAATAAATCGTAACAGATGAGTCCAGGTCTGGAGCATTTGGAGAAAAGGAGTCTTCTGGCAATCTTAGGTATGATCCATGTTTGTTTTAAATCTGATCAGTAGTGCATTTGCTAAAGGCGATATTGTTGTTGCTAGCCATGTGGAACTACCGTGAATACTAATTATTGGCTTGAGTCTTGTTGACTGTGTCTGGGAGTGAACATTTGATAGTTTGAATGATTTCCTTTGTGTTACTGACCTTGATGGTGAATCGTGAAAAATGAAGATTGGCCTCATCTAAATGTATATTTAATGGTTGCGCTAGAGGGCAGTTGGCTAGTGTTGATAAAGGTGACCTGGTTTAGACGTTAATCTGGATCCATTAAACTTTTGCTTAACGCATCGATGTGAATTTTGAGCACCATTCTAGTGAAGTAGGGGATATGTTTTGAAGTGTGTGATTTTAATTTTAAATTTTGCCATGCTGTATCCATTGAGCTCTGAAAGTTGACTTTATTTTGCCTGACAGAATCTTCATCAGTGGTATTCTTTTTTCCATAGCTTTGTTTTAAATTTTTTATGGATTTGGTGAACCAGGCCTTAAGAGTGTAAAATCTTCTCTTGTTCATAAGATTCAGTGGTAGTATATTGTTGTTCAATGAAGTGAGAGTGTTGTGTACTATTGTATTATGTCTTCAAAATATGTAAGCCCAATGTTTTAATATATGTAGTTTCTTATTTCCTTTGTTGTACTAGGTGGTGCAGTGTGTTTGGGAGAGAGGGGTCCCATGAATTTTAATATGGAATTCTATTTGAGTAGTCAGTCTAGTCATTTTCCGGTAGCTCAAAAGGAGGCCAGCAAACTAACATTTGGAGTCACTCAGGTTTATCTAGGATGAAGGTAGGTGGGCACATTCTTCCTCCTCAGAAAGCAAGGCTGTTCTCAAGCAGCAGGGCAGTCCTATGGCAGCAGGACAGTCCTTTTTCTGTAACGTCGCAGGTCCAGGAGTGTTCTCCGGAGTGGCTCTGGAGGTCCAATATTAATACCTGATGCCAACCTTTGAGTGGGGGGGGGGATTCCCTATACTACCCCCACATCGCATTCTTGAAAGTTCTTCCCCTGTCAAGGCTACATTTTGTCTGGGGGTGACAAAAGGCAGGCAAGCCCAGTGTCAGATTGTTTAGTGTATGCAGGAGGCAAAGGTTGTTAAAATGGAATTGGGGCTGGGTACAGCTCCTCCCAGCCATCTGGCCCACACTTTTGAGCTACTTTCTAGGAGCAATACACAAACCCCCAACAGTAGAGCCATTGCCAGTCAGGTAACCCAGTAAAAAACTACTTTTGGATTTTTTACTACTTGAACATGGAAAACCTAACCCCACATATCACACTTTTCAAATACAAGGCATCCTGCCACATGGGCCTTTCTGGCCTACCTCTAGGATGTCATAAATGTATTAAAAAGGAAGGTTTAGGCCTAGCAAAAGGTTTATTTTGCCAGGTCAAAATGGCCATTTAAAACTGCTTTATAGTCTGCGATGGCAGGGCAGAGGCATGTTTTAAAGTGCTACTTTAGTGGTGTTATATTTCATTAGATGCCCTAATATAGGCATGGTTTGAGATGCCCTAGTATAGGCATAATCTTTCACCAACATTAGTTCCATATTCTCCATAATAACGGGCGCTGAGGGCTGAACCTTATCTAGACTGTGTTTTGGGTACAGAAGGAGCAATGGCCTCCTACATCATCTTCGATGTGCTCATCAAGTATGATTAAATATTCGTAAGAGTTCTAGGAAACCAGGTAGGGGCTAGAATCCACCTGCATAAACATCGTCATAAACGGTTCATCCCATACGTCATCTTAATACCCAACAATGGCTAACACAAGACACAATCGACAAAGAACCCTACACTTTTCTGTATAAATACAGCACCTCTTGCTATCAGTAGTTAGAGGAAACCAAGACTTCCAGGCCGACACACTGACCAGAGACATTGAGGTTCCTGCATGCAGTCGCTCCAGCTGGCAGTAGTCTAACCGTCCCTTGCGGGGTGTCCAACTCGAGACCAGGACGAGGTCCCACACTCTCATTATTCAGGTAATGGGGTTTGACTAAATCCAAGCGGGATTCTTGGCTCTTCAACACCTACTCAGATGCTAGGTACACTTAGTTACATCTAGACAGGCATCAAAGGAGTATGTGCTTTATTTTATAAATGCATTTTATATTCATGTATATGTTCATGACTATTGCAAAATGGTAGAACTGTGCTATTCCTTTTTATTCACTGTACTGCTGACCATATATCTCTGCTACTGTTTAACAGTTATCTCTGAACATATATTTTACACTAGAAGAACAACTGTGCAATAAATCCTTAACGTAAACACGCTTGACTGTTACTACTGTGTAACTCTCCGAAACCAAAGAAGCAAGCACGAGTGACTGGGTTAAAAGTAGTACACTATTTTCACGAGTTTCAGGAATCAGGGTTGTTGTGTTCTGAGGTTGCCAAAAACGAATCTCTCTGATAAAAAGGAGATTCTAGTGGTGTTGTGAGCTAGCTAATGCAAACACGGCTAACATATGTGGTGGGTGCTCAGAGTCAGTCTGCCACCAGGCCCACAGTATATGTTATCCAAAAGTGCAGGTCCTGCAGGGGTACTATAGGTACTACCGTACAGTGGGAGGCACAATGAATACTGCAGGCCCACTAGTAAAATATTTATTTTGTAAGCTATGGGTGCATACCGTACCATTTTCTAGAGACTTAGAAGTAAATTAAATGTGCCAGTTAGATGTACGCCAATTTTACCAAGTTCGAAGGAGAGAGCACTTTCCCACTGGTAAGCAGTGGAAAAGCTCACAGAGTCCTGTTGGGAACAAAAACAAACTCAGCAAAACAGAAGGACTGAAGCCAAAAGGATTTGTACCACACCAAGGATGTCAGATCTAACACCATACATGAGTATAGGCAAGGGATAAAGAAGCCCAGGCTTGGGGAACTGTATGAAACCCTACCAGGGAGAGCCAGTAGGCAGTCTACCCATGTGGCTGCTGCCCCCAGTAATTAGCTCCTAACCTGGTATTATGGGGGCCTACCATCACTCAAGGTTTGGATTCACTTTTGGTGTTCCCTGAAAGGAGAGCTAAGTTCTGCTGATAAGCAAAGCAGTAATAATACGAGATTCATAGGTTGCCTGGTTCACTTATAATTTAATCGTATTAGCACAGCTTGCCAAAATCATGAAGAAGACTTTTTCCAAGACAATGTCATCCTATGTTTAGCCATCTTTACATTCTTGGCACCATGTGAGCTAATTCTGCTGCCATTCATAATTTGGAATAAATGTAGGTGTCCATTCACTCAGTAACAAGTAACTGTTTCAAATAATACAGTTTGCATGTATGGGTATGTGCAAACCTTGTTAGGATGCAACTGTGCAATGAATGAATGATTTTTTTTTGTATCAATTAACAAAAATTGTTACAAAAAGTTTTCTTTAAAATATCCACAAAACTTGCTTACAACAGTAACCATTATTAACTGCTACAAATTTGATGTACTGCATCCGCTAAAACAAATCCTGGAAATGCATATCATAGATAATAAAAACACTAAAACCCATGGATCAATTGTGAAAAGGGAAGAAGAGAAAGAAAAAAAATGGGAACGTACATTTTTTTTAAAAACAAGGGACTTTCCCCTTCACGAATCAGGCAAAATCATATAACATTTCCAGATAAAAAGGCGTTCAAGGCAGACCTATTTTGAAGTTTTAATAAAAATGCAGAATACATAAATCATGTCATAACATGCAAATCATAGTCTGGGCATACTCAAAGTGCAGTCTTGAAGTTCTAAAGTGCAATGTGCATTACTTAAACGTTCTTTAACTTTGTATGCAAATTTGGCAAACATAGCCAGTTCCATAGGGATCTCTAGGCAGAAAAAAAGTTTCACAGCATTGTTGCAATTAAGCGTCCCATATTTGAAAAACAATGGCCTCAGTAAAGTGCTACATGTATATATCAAGCAATGGCATATGCAGACCAAATGGACCATAGATTCCTCATATTGGTGACATAATCTGCAGGTGGTGATTGCCTCTAAGGATTTCCACTGCATGTTAATATCTTTTATCGGCAATGCCATGAACCTCACTGTTAACATTTGCTTTAAAATGATCTTTTTTAATGCAGCTTCGAGATATGGCTGCCTTAGCCGATCTTCATAGGAGCTTGTAAGTATCCCAATGTTGCTTTTGGAACAATTCAATTCCTTCATGTCTTCTTCCCTAGATAATGATCTAACTTGTTTTTTTAAACATAGATTTTAATATGCCAGGCTGATAAATAAGATCCTGCAATTTGGTCATGTCAAGCAGGCGGTTTGCAGGCCTTTGCTCCATGAATTATTGGCTTTCATATAGATCATTTTCAGGGTTGACTTCATTGTATTCAGAGGGGCTGCACAAACCCCTCGGTAGAACCACACGAACGTTGCCCAGTGCTCGTAGCTTTGTTTATTCAACCCAAATTCCAGTTGTGCCATGGTATTTTGTGTATGCGTAGGAAGTTGGAAGATTCACTTAAAGGCTCGGCAGTTGATATGTTTCAAGCTATTAACAAAAGTTGCAGGAAATGCTAGCTGGCCATATGTAACTGAGGGAAGCAACTTGGCCCTTATAACCTTTCTGATTGATTTTGTTGTCGGGCTATTTAGTTTAGAATCCAGCTTGCGCAAGGCAATGTCTCTGCCTTAGCCTTTTTTTCGACTGAAACAAGGTGAGCTGCTGACTTCCCATTACTCATCAGCCACGCCACGCCCCAGGTAGTTGTATTTGGTCCCTGTTGTTATCTTCAAGTTACCCAACCTCCAATATCGTATGAGTTTGTTAACGTACTTTCCGAATATAACTAACTTTGTCTTTCCTGCATTTGCTCCTAGGTCATTCTTGATATTGTAAAGGTTTAGTGCGTCCAATAATCTTTGTATGCCTACTTTTGTGTGATCTAATAGCACCATATCGTCTGCATACTGCATTAAAAATAATCTTTTTGAGCCAATTTTCAGGGGTAAAAGATCTGCGTTAAGAATGGTTTTGGCAAAGTCTGCTGTATATAAATTAAAAAGCAAAGGTGGCAATACACAGCCTTGTTGTAAACCACGGTCTGTTGGGATCTTTTTGGTAGCTGAATTCATCAAAGTTTTCACCCGTACCCAGGTTCCGGTGTAAAGGCTAATTATTGTCTTCAAAAGAGTCTCTGGTATCCCCCACTCTTGTAATTTCTGCCACAGCAGACTCCGATTGACTCCATCAAAGGCTGCGGAATAGTCCACGAAACATGCAAAGAGTGGTGGCGATTTATTCTGCGTAGTCTGTTCTATCATATAAACAAGGGCTAAAATATTATCCATTGTAGATGCTCCTGACCTGAAGCCATTTTGGCAACTTGGTAGAATTTCATTTTCATTGGCCCAGGTCTGCAGGTCTTGTAGGAGGAGACCAGCATATCATTTCACCTCAATGTCTAAAAGGGCAATCAACCTAGAGTTTGATGGATCCCCGGTATTGCCCTTTTTATGGATAGGTTGCAGTAAAGATCCTTTCCGAGTCCCTGGAATCATTGAATTTGCCAGACAATGCTGGCAGAGCGGCATGAGTATGCTTCCCCGGAAAACGGAATCTTCTTTAAATAGTTGTCCTGGTAATCCATTAGGGCCTGGTGCCCCATTCTCTCTAATGTTTTTTAAGATTGTTGTCACTCGATTCCCTACGACCGAGGCTTCTGGTGGTACCTCCATATTTAATGGGTTCTCTACCGCCACCGGTCCAGGTTTGTCTTCTGTGGATACTAGTGAGGTTTCGGGCAAAACGGTAGTGGTAAAGAGCTCTTGGTTGTGTGATGATGTCAGATTTCGTGTGCAACAATATAATGTTGTTACATAGGTTATCCATATATCACTGGCAACCGCATTACACCTGTCTTGGCCATGCACAGAAAGCTTGTTAATGTACAACCAGAATTCAGCCTGTTTATTTGGGCTTCGCAAGGCAAAAACATGCAGCCACTCCAATTCTTGTTATATTGTTTTACAGTCCTGCACGTCCTTTTTTTTTGTAATATATATTTATTTGAGCAAGTTCAAAAATATAGAACATACAATTTATAGATAGAAAAGGTATAAATACTTAAAAACCATACATTGCATCCAGCATTACAAAATCACATTGCATACTCATAATCATAGTTTTAGTTATGGTTAATCAGAAAGAAAAACATGGCCGAGTAAAATTGTAGCATACATACTGATACATACCGGGTTTCCATAACACGTCATTTTAGCAGCTTACAAATTTCTTTTATTCGCATACCAGGCTGAAACAGGAGCCCTTATCTGAGACCCAAGAATTCTAGATTTTTCCCCCCTGGTTTTATAGATGGAAGTCTCCTGTTTATATATTCCCAAAAGTCTGCTTAGCCACATTTGAAAAGTAGGAGCGTCTGCCTCTTTCCAGCGAGCTGCCAGGATGATTCGGAGTACAGCTGTACCCAGAAATACGGATATTACTTCCTCCTTACTGTATCCAAGGGAGTCATCATAACCTAAAACATAAAGTGTCGACGATGTTCTTAATTCATGCCCAAATATTTCTGCCCAATATTCAGAGATCTTTCTTTTAATTACTTCTAACTTAGGGCAGTCAGCGAGCATATGTATAAGATTAGCTGGACCAAGAGCACATCTTGGACACTGATCGGTTGGCCTTTTACCCCAGGTAAACAGCTTTGCAGGGGTGTAATAAAGATCATATATTGTTTTATAGATTTGGGCCTTTAGGTTAGAAGCTAAAAACAGTTTAGAGGATAACATCAAAAACATGTCAACATCCGTATTTGGATTATCTAATTTTATGGCCCAACCTCTTTCAACCCGTTCTAAATCGTCAGGATGGTTATTCATCAGTAGCTCATAAATATTTCCTATCCTGGTGGTCCGCCTAACTATTAATTCTAAAAATGGGATATCTTTTAATTCTATTCTAGTTACAAGTTGTCTGATGGTCGTATAAACTTGTATATATTTCAAATAGTCAGTAAAGGGGATCATGAATTTTTCCTGTAGTTCCTCAAATGATGGTGTAAGATCTTGACCAAGGAAATCAACTACTTTCACGATCCCCAAGCTCTTCCATTTCCTGGAAATGCTGTCATTAAGTTGGATTGGTATAATTGAGCTGTGCGAGAGAGGAGTGTATTTAGTATATTTGGTATTATCAGATGTTTGCTAGTGTGTTTCCAGATTTTCCATGCGTCAATAATGATCTTAAATTTAATCTTTTTAAAATACGAGGGTTCAACTTGCTTTAAAAGCAGTCCTCTGGCTTTGTCCCCTAATAACAATTCATATATTGAGGGTATAGTATGGCCTGGAATAGTGCTTACAGTTGGTTTAGTATCAAAAAGAGGGGCCATTTGTTGAAGGAGAGTTGCCCATAAGTACAATGTCAGATTTGGTATAGCTAGCCCTCCTCTTTGCTGTGGTAATGTTAACTTTGGCAAGGCCCTCCTGATTTTCCCATAATTTCACATAAATTTCGACATGCAGGAATCAAGGATATTAATAATACCATCCTCAACCAAGAATGGGATTGCCCGAAAAAAATACAATATTTTCGGGAAAATACTCATTTTGAGGTAGTTCCCCCTGCCTATAATTAACAAGTGAAGATTGTTAACTCAGTAAGATCTTTTTTGAATTTCTCCTAATAAAAATCTTTTGAACACAAAAAAAAGATCTTTTTTGAATTTTCTTAATAAGTGGGTCATAATTAAGTTGATTAATTTCATTTACTTTAGGAGAAATGGATACACCTAGATATACCGCATTATTAACTCTATATGAACTTTCAAAAGATGTATTTTCAGTACATATGACCATTGTTTTGTCTCTATTCAGGGAATACCCTGAATAGGAGCCAAAGGATCGGGTAATTCATTCAATCTCCTGGATTGCCTCTGTGGGGTTAGATGTTAATACCGCCACGTCATCGGCATATGCCAGTACCTTGGTAGAGAAACTACCAACTTTCACAGGCTTAATTACGGGGAGGTAAGCAGTTTTAAAATAAGTGGGTTGATATAAAGAGCGAATAAGATTGGGGAGCACGGGCATCCCTGCCTCGTGCCCCTCTGGATATTGATGACCTCCGATTCGCTGCCCCCCACGGTGAGCTTAGCCTTAGGGTCAACATACAATGCTTTGATGGATTTTGCAAAAGCCGGTCCGATGTTATTTAACTCCAGAACTTCCCATAGGAACAGCCAAGGGACCCAATCAAAGGCCTTCTCGGCGTCCAGCAGGATCATCGACATCTGACCCCCCGAAACTCCTATGGTGTCAAAGAAGGAGATGGCTCTACGGGTGTGATCTTTAGTGCCCTTACCGGGGATGAAGCCATGCTGCCACGGGGAGACCAGATGTTCGATAACCCTGCTGAGCCGGTTGGCGAGGATCTTGGCATAAAGCTTCGAATCAGAATTAATGAGTGAAATGGGTCGATATGAGGAAGGTAGCTCAGGAGGCTTACCTTTTTAAGGGAAAATGGCTATATTTGTGTGTTTCCATGATTCAGGTGGATTACCATGCTATTGCACGCCGAGAAACAAATCTAATAAATAAGGTATGATCTGCTTTCCAAGCACTTTATAAAGATCAAGAGGGATTTTATCTGGACCTGCGGCTTTTCCAGTAGCAAGTTCTAACAATGCTAATTCCACCTCAGTAGTTGAAATCTCTTTATCCAGGTCATCCCTAGTCAAATCATTAATAGTCTTGCCTAAGTTTGTCTCCAAAAGCCAGTTATTTAAAAAATATTTTGTATCGGATATTGATAATTGATCTTCATTTTGATATAGCTTCTGATAGTAGCTTTGGAAAGCCCTGCAATGCCTACTGAGGATGTATGTATGTACCCCTCATATTCAATAGATTGTATAGCCTTCTGTGTTTGTTTCTGGTGTGTTCGAAGAGCGAGATGTTTCCCCACATTTTCATATATTTTGTTCTGATTTGCCTGAAAATTTTCAGCTGCTCTTTGGGACAGACCACTATTAATTTCTGCTTTTAGGGCTAGAATCTTACATAGAGTGCTCTGACATTCATCTCCACGGTGGATCTGGGTAGCATGCTGTTGCTCTAGGTTTATAAGCTCTGTGTTCAGTTGTTCGTTCAGTTTATCCTGATCCTTTTTTCGTTTGGCCACAAAGGCGATAGTCTCCCCCCTTAGGGCAGCCTTAAAACAATCCCAGACCACCAGCCTAGGGGCACTATACTGATTACAGTCAAAACATTCTTGTGACCAGAGCTTTATATATGTTATACATTCTTTATTCACTAGGAGCTTATGATCAAATGCCCATTGAAAATATGGCCTCTTGTAGTTGGGGATGTCAAAGGTGATTATAAGGGCATTATGGTCTGATATAGTTTTAGGGGACTTAATCATTACAGAGTTTAAGGCAATATCTGTGGATGACATTATATAGTCGATCCGGACGTACTTGTTGTGTGGGTAGGAAAAGTATGTATAGCCAGGATCCTTATTATTTTTCAAGGTCCAGATGTCAATTAAATTATGGCTATCCATAAGTTGCCTTACAGCCCTATACACTTTGGGCTTATGTCCGTTATATGCCGGCTGTATTTGCCTACTCTGTGTATACCCTAGTGCTATATTGAAATCTCCACAGATAACCAATGGTCCTGTCCAAGAGGCTAACTCAAGTTCTAGGTCATAAAATATCTGTGGGTCGTCCAGGTTCGACCCGTAGACCGAGCATATAGTGATGCCTATGTTAAGCTGTACTATAACCCACCTCAAGTGGGGGTCCGCCAATTTTCGCCTAGGTTTGCCCAAAAAAGTTTTTGCTAGAATAACAACTCATCGTGTCTTAGATGTTTGTGTTGTTAAATCGAGAATGTTATATCCAGATATTCTTAACAATTCTTTATCCCCCACTGGGATATGGGTCTCCTGTAGGCAGAGGACGTCGTATGAGCCTTGACAAATTATTTGGTATAATTGTGCCCTCTTCCCCCTATCATTGAGACCCGCCACATTCCAGCAGCAAAGTTTTAGTTTCCCCATGATGCACATTGGATACTCAAACTGAACATAGCACTACATAGTGTTACATGATTAAATAGGTATGCACACATTCTTAATTTTTCACATTGTCTTACAATTAGTTGAACCTCCTTTGCTACCTTGTTTGTTAATCCATTAAATATCTTAATTGTACATTTTGTTTTGCTCTTTTTGTGTTTTTGCCAACCCACCCCCTCCCTCCCCAGTGGGGGGTTACAGATGAGTCTTCGGCTTCTTTTTAAATTACAGTAAAATGGGAGAAGTTCTGATGTTGGCGGAATGCTGTTAAATACCCTGAAGTGGAAATGGACGAACAGCTGTTTTTTGCTTTTTTTCATATTTTTGCCTTTGGTCCGATGATGCCTTTGCTTCTAGGTTTAGAATTTGTCACGTTAGTTGATTAGCCTCCTGGTCTGGTAAGTTGGTATGTCATTTCTGAGTATCATGTAGGCGATGAAGTGCGTCTTGTAGATGAAGCTGGCCTGTACGGGGAACAAAGGAAGTTTCTTTCATGCAGGGGTGTATGTCCTAAGGCCCTTGATTAGCTACTCGATGTGTGTAGGATGTTTTTAAGTTGTTCCAGAGTAGTGTTGGGTAGGTCATTTAGCAGATCATTTCCTCCACCCAAGTGTCACAGTACCAAGGCTTGTTCTGAAGTTTGTTTCTACAAGAAAAAGTTTAACTTTTTCGAGGAAGGAAAGCTGGTACAAAGCCATCTTCATTTTCGTACTGACACAGTTGTCAATTCTACTCTCTCTCCTAATGTGTTTTGCTTTACACTGCATGATGGAGGGGCACTGGAATAATTTGGGTAGACAATTCTCTGGGCATTTCCTTTCCCTTTTTTTGCATATAAAGACACTTACTCTTCTCTTTCTGCCTGATTTCTGTCACTTAGATGTGTGACTCTAAGCCATTTCTTTTCTAGAACTCCCAGAGCAGAAGATACAGTGGTTCCAAATACAAACCACTTTTAACCAGGAACTTTTTTGGGGTGGTCTGCGTGGGAAATTCTGCATTCCAATAAATGACAAACATAGAAACATGGTAAAAAACATAATAGACACAAGTCAGCAAGATTTAATGATAGGCCTTCACCAGGATTCTTAATTCCCAGAATAGATCAGCCAGTAGAACTATCATTGTGCAGTTAATCACTGAAACTGCACAGCACACAGCTATTAATTTTTTTTTAACACTGGCCAGTCAGAAGAGGTCCCTCTGAACACACTTGTGACAGGAAATTGTTAAGTGACACCCCAGATCTAAAATCGGCAATTCAGGCTCTAGTCATCTCTAGGCTACAATATGGTAGCTCCATCCTCGCAGGCCTACCCAAGAGCTCTCTGGCACCCTAGAAAGCCTGCCTCAATGCCACCGCCAGACTTCTAAATGGCTTTAAGAAGTACGACCATATCTCAGCCCAACTTAAAGCTTGGAACTGGCTTCCTCTTGAGGCCAGAATCCAATTCAAGCTGGCTTGCATCACCCACAAGGCTCTTTATTCCAAGTCCCCTGCTTTTCTCACCCAGAAACTCATGTTATCTGGGTGATATGTTATATGTGGGATTTCAGTTTCCATGAACACCAGCCTTGCTATAGGGTTGTCGCCAGTGTAACACACAAGGACACCATGGGCCATGATCCAACCCATGGCCCCTTTGACTGCTGTTGGGCTAGTAAAATATAGCACTGTCAGGGTTCAAAGGGCCCCTCAGGGCACTGTGCCCCGGTACAACTGCACCTGTTGCTATCTCTCTTGCCATCATAGTATAGTTCTGAATCAGTATTGCAGAGATCCAGATTTTCATCAGTCAGACAAATCATAGTCATAAAGAGGTCTGTTTTGCATACGCTTTAACCATCAGTTTGAGCTCTCTCATGGTAGTGACCTTGGGATGCTGATAGAAATGAAAAGCATGAACACAGAGCTAATCATGCCCAAGGTCTTTTTCATGTGTACTGCGTACTGAAAAGGATATGTGCACATTCATTTTCTAGACATATGGTAAAGACTAGAAGATGATTTATACACAAGTAAGCGAGTTTCATCTTTTCATCAGTGCACTTTAATACTGCACGATGCATCTGTTCATTAAAAGTAGCCCAAATTACCATTTCATTTCAGCACAGAGCTAAATTTCTACCTGATTTGAATATGACTTTCAGCGTGACATTTTGATAGGAAATAATCAAACAGCCTTCGGATTCATAGCAATGATGTTCAGTCTATGCTTAAGTCTATACTAGACATATAATAGTGACTCAACTAGGTAGCATACTAACGTCTCCCAATAAACGCATGCAGAATTGTTACACTTCTCTCCTTATCAGTAGTTCACAAGAGGTGCACATCCAGTTTTTATTGTCTCATAACTAGGGCCTGATTACTAGATTAGGTGATATTTATCGCACATGATAAATAACATTTTCCCTCCCAGGCATGTTATCTATCAAGTGCAATAAATACCACCTATTACGAGTTCTTTGGAAATAGCATAGGCATTTTGGTGCTTTACGCACCAAAATCTGCATGATACGGTAAATCCCGAATGGTTTTCCCCCATAACCGTTCGGCAGGTTCGACCTGCCAAAATGTAACAATGGTTGACTTATTTAATGCATCTGATAGTTATCGAAATCATTTCATGGAATATCATTACTGAGAAACCATTTCATCTAAATTGTTTAATGGGCATTTGCAGAATGAATGGTATTTCCCTATATGTAGAAACTAATTAATAGAATGCCTTTTTGGCTGAAATTGGCTTTTGATGCATATTGTTAATTGTAAATGCAAAGGTTGCCGGTCTCAAATTCAGAAACAGTTTTGTTGGAGATATTTATTTCAGTGCTTAACTTCAGAGAACAATATTTCATATTTATGTCTTTTGTATTGTCACTTACTTGGGATGCTTTTAATTCATTGAGCACTCACCATCCGTAAACACCATCTATCACTAACCCAGGGGCGTAACACAGGCCCCCGCAGCCCCCACGTTGCGGGGCGGCCCCGCGCTCTAGGGGCCCCGGGCCAGCCTCCTCACTTGACTTACACATCGATTATGATTGTAATGGTGCGCTGTAGGCAATGCGCATGGCACACCGCACGCCCGGCCTCTTTAATTATTTAAATGGTGGTGCACAAGCAAGGCATGCATGCCTGGGCCCCTTAGCTAAGCACTGATCCTCTTAATAAATTGTTGCACGGGCCCCGGTCGGGGCCCCTGAGGCTCTTCAGAAATGGTATGCGGGCCCGGCCGGGGCCCCTGAGGCTCGTCTCCAGAAATGGTGCGGGGGGGCCCCGGCCGGGGCCCCTGAGGCTCTTATAAATGGTGCGGGGGGCGTGGCCGGGGCCCCTGAGGCTCTTATAAATGGTGCGGGGGACCCAGCCGGGGCCCCTGAGACTCTTATAAATGGTGCGTGGGCCCCAGCCGGGGCCCCTGAGGCTCTTGTAAATGGTGTGCGGACCCCGGCCGGGGCACCTGAGTCTCTTATAAATGCTATGCTGGCCCCGGCCGGGGCCCCTGAGGCTCTTTAGAAATGGTGTGCGGGCCCTGGCCGGGGCCCCCGAGGCTCTTGCAATTGGTGTGTGGGCCCCGGCGGGTGCCCCTGAGGCTCTTGTAAATGGTGTGCGGGCCCGGGCTGGGGCCCCTGAGGCACTCTTTATATTAAATGGCGGGACAGGATGGTAACGCACAAGCCTGGCGCGTACTTGTTTACTTGCCGGAGTTGCCGCCTTCAAGGACGCGTATGTGCATTGTAAAGGGTGGGGGGGCAGGGGCAGGGCTGGTGACCAATGCCCTGATTACATTTGTCAGGACATGCGCATTAAGCGCACACGTAATTAAAAATGTGCATACGCCGGTTAGACTAGGTGTGGCATCCAAGAAGAGAAGACCAGCCATGCTCCTACGCAGCAGATCAGAACTGTCTGAAGTCCGTCTCCGGCCGGGCCTTGTTTCATCCATATTTTAAATTGCCCCACCTGGCTAGACTTGCGCTGCCCTCAGCCTCTGCCTTCTGCCTGTCCCACGGCGCTGGCGCCTAACTCTGAGCTGCAGGCCAGGCCCAGCCCTCAGCCAGGTCAGGTGAGTGAGTCTGCATCCGACGGTCCAAGCCTAGTAGGCAGGAGGAGTGGTTCGTGGGTGGGGGCGAGGACCGTCGGAGTCTGGGTGGCGGTGGCGGGTTGGTAATTTATTTTGGACTGGTATCGGGGAGGGAGGGCATCATGGTGGTGCCCAACCAGCAATAAACCTTAAGTAAACATAGTGTGTTTCATCTCGCTGCCTGCTCCTTGGCAGTTCTAAGCCTACCTACTGCTCGCACCCAAGCAGGAAATTGTATGAAAAAAGTCTGGTGGGCAAGTGGACTAACATTAACATATCTAGTGCAGTCATCAGTCTGCGACCCCGTGGTCATATGTTTAAATCCCATCTGGTCCACTCAGCCTTTCATCCTTCTGAGGAGGACAATAAAATGAGTACCTTGAGGTTGGGCAACAATAAAAATCTGCTATTTCAGCACCAAGATAACTTTCGTGTGAATGCCATAATTTGTGTTACAAATTATCCTTACATTACGTTATGAAAAGCAAAAACAGGCTGCACTAAAAGAGCAACGATTCCAAATGCAGGATGCGAAGAAGGCTAAGGCATAAATAAAATTTAAACGCAATGGGCATACTTTGGTAGAAATCCCCGTTCACCAATTACAAATGGTGTCTGATGATTAAAGTTGGTTCATGTGGCTCTTCGCACACAGGACTGGGCCTGTTCAGCTTGAGAAAACAAAGAAAATCTACTATTTAAAAATAAAGGGGAACAACTTAAATCAACATTCAGTCACCATTAACTAAAAATATGAACTCCAAGCAGCCAGTGGAATCAACCGAAATTTACTTCATACCAGTTCGATTGCCAGTGCTCTCAGACAAGGCAAAATAGTTCCCCTTTAAGGAAGTGCATGTAGAAGAAGGGAAAGTGGCGCGCACTGCTTATTTTGGTCTGATTCAAAAACACTGTTCTGACAGGAACAACATCCAACGTAATCTTTGCCAAACCGGTCACTGTAGCGTGCACCAGTGGATATATGCATTCACTGCAGCGCAGTCACTGTCTGAGCAGTCTGTTGAAATGACCCGCAATTAATCAGCTCATTTGACACTTGACAGCCAAATTATGTTTACATTGGCATGCTTGCATGATAATGGCTGGTACGCGACCTTAGAAGTGTCCATGGAAGATGTTTAAATACCATATCAACCCCATGTTCGGTGACAACGGGAGATCTGTGTATAGGGTGGGGTGCAATACTTTCCAAGAAATACAGCGAGGGAAGAAAGCAAGCCTGACTTGCTCTAGGAGGGTCTGGGTGGGCGCAGGGGAGGTTCTTTCCTCATATATTTTTTAATGGGCTCAAATAGTGCGTTTTTTGAAAGCACAGCTTTCACAGAAATCTCCTCAAAAGCCAAAGGCTCTGAAAGGGCACATTAAATATTACAGCATTTTCACAGCCTGCCATATCTTTTTTTTGTTTAGATTTTTTTATTAGGGTTTTCTACATTTCCAGGATATGTCGCAGAACAATCAACATAGGTGTAATTATTACAAGACAAGTACAATTGTGGTAGGATGACGACAGGTTGACTTTTGTCTCCTGGGTGTGACAATTATGTATGGAGTCCCTGAGGTCGTCGGTAGGCTATCGTGTAGTAGAATTTCATGTCTAAGTGTACCTGATCCCGTGGTCGGTATGATTATGGGGTCGTGAGGTGCTGTTACACTCTGTCAGTGTTCCACCCTATTCAACGTATGCCAACAGCAATGTTATGTGTGAACTTGTCGGACTTGAACTTGCCGACTGAGGCTAAACTGGGATCCGCAGGGGTGGTTACCTCCCGAGGGGGTGTAAGGGAAGGAGGGGGAGGAAGGTAGCCTGAAGGAGGAATAGCGGCGAGCGTAGGGGGCGCGGCGCTGTAGGGCGGTGCCCTGGCAGGCCTCACCCGGTGGGAACTGGTAGTGCGTGTCACGGGGGGGGCTAGCACGACAAAGGGAGGGGGGGAAGATTTGCGGCCGTAGCTGTGGACCACCTCGGCCGGGTGGGTCGTCGCGATGCGTCGGCTACCCTACAGGGGCACTATGTGTGCAGTAGTGGTTGTGTTCGGTGGTTGGGGTCCCGAGGGGGGCCATCAGGTTGGGTCTGCGTCGGCTCTGGGGTGTCTCGGACTGTCGTTTTGTGCTTAAACTGTATCAGCAGGCGTGCCCAGTCCATAGAGATAGGATGTCTGTGTGCCCCTTTTACCTCTTCATCTCTCAGGACCTCCTCCTCCGCCACGCCCCATTTATTTACGGCTCCCACCCAGGCCGCTTCCGGTGGTCCTGTTGGGGACCTCCAGTGCATGGCTATATTCCGTTTGGCCAGGAGGATGGCCAAGGATGCGAATCGCCACTGCAGCTTCTCGGATTTCTTCCTCTTATAGATACCTAGGGCGCAAGCTTCCCAGGTGTCCTCGTCCTATGTTGTCTTCCCAGGATTGTCGTAGCCTATCTAGAGGAGTTTCAATGAGTTCCCGGATGGCCTTATAGTGCCATGTCACCAGGTGTCTGCCCGTTCCCATGCGCAGTATTGTGTGTAACACTGGGTGCATTGGGGGTTCTCCCGCCCGCGGGTCCCAGTATGCTTGGCTGCTGTCTAGCAGTTGTCTATGCATTAGGAATTGCCCGGGAGGGAGGTCGTGCCATTCGATCAGTTGTTCCAATGTCTTCAATTGTCCCTCCTGGAACAGGGCTTCCATTTCTGACACCCCACTATCCGTCCACGCCTGCAGGTCTCTGTCGGTGTAATATCCCTCTTTCCGGGAGAAGCCTACTAGGGGGAGCAGCGGGGAGTATAGTGGCCATTTTTTGGATAGTCTGTGAACGCGCATCATGCACTTGCTGGCCACGGCGACATGCACCGGGTGTGTGCGGTCTGGCTTGGAGCCTGCATCAAGATCCGCCTAAGGAGGGGTAGAGGTAGCTCCCCGTTGTCGGTGACTGTCTCTCCCATCTGCCTCTCTGCTGTCCAATAGGACAGCCACTGGAGCTGCACGGCCAGGAAGTATGATTCGAATGATGGGGCGCCCAGACCTCCGCTCGTAGTGGGTAGTTGCAGAGTGTGCAGAGCTACTCTGTGTCGCCCGTCCCCCCATATCAATGTTGTAAGGAGCGTGTCCAACTCTCGGAAGAAGGACCGAGGCGGAATCACAGGAAGGTTGGTGAAATGGTACAGTAGTCTGGGTACCATTATCATTTTGGCAATGGCAATTTTCCCTATAGGCGCCAGAGGGAGAGTCTTCCAGAAGCCGATTGCGGACCGAAGGCTCGCTAGTGCGCCGCGGTGGTTACCCTCGTAAAGGTCTTCCGGGGAATGGTATAACCGCACGCCCAGATATCTGGGGCCCATCGAACTCCATTTTAGGGTCTGCTCACCTACCTGTAGATCGTGAGGTGCTAGGTCCGGGCTAAGTGGGTATATTGCTGACTTATCCCAGTTGACTTTGAGACCTGACATGTCTCCAAACTCCTGCAGGGTGCGCCAGATGGGGGTGAGATCGCTCGTTATGTCCCGGACATAGACCAGCAGGTCATCTGCGTAAAGTGAGACGCAGTGAAACACGCCCGCGATCGGGATGCCCCAACTCTCTCCCTCCTGCATCCGACAAATGGCCAGGGGCTCCACAGCCAGTGCGAACAGAAGAGGGGAGAGGGGACACCCCTGTCTGGTTCCCCTCTCCACTGGGAAAGGGGCCGAGATTAGTTTTCGGACTCTTTTCCGGGAGGTTAGGTCTCTATACAGAAGCTGGGTGTATGCCATCAGAGTGGGACCTATCTGGATGGCCCGTAGGATAGCAAACAGGTGGGGCCAGGTCAGGGCGTCGAACGCCTTTTCCAGGTCGAAGATCAGGCAGGCCGTACGCGGAAAACGGTCCACACTTTCATGTTGTATGTGGAATAGCTGGCGCAAGTTGTGGGAGGTGTTACGGGGGGGACAAAGCTGCATTGGTCAGGATGCACCAGCGCTGGGAGGATTTGACAATAGCGGTCGGCTTACAACTTCCCCAGGAGTTTACAGTCTGCGTTCAGTAGTGTGATAGGCCTATAAGAGGCTGGAGTGTGGGGTCCCTGTGTGGTTACGGACGCCAGGTGGGGTGTTAGGTCAGTCGCGAAGGTTTTGAGGTATTCCAGGGGAAAGCCGTCCAGGCCAGGTGCCTTCTTCTTTGCTAGCGAGTTTATAGCACGCTTTATGTCGTGGGGTGTAATTGTGCTATCTAGGTCTTTCCTATCTGCTGGAGATACGACCGGCATGCTCGACGGGCCTAAGAATTGGGGTAATTCGCGCAGTGTCGTCGGCGCCGGGGCGCGGTATACCGTGGCGTAATATTCGCAGAATATGTGCAGGATGTCGTGTTGGGAATGCTTTAAGTGGCCATGTGAGTCCATAAGTTCCGTGATGGGTTGCGCCATCGTGTCTTGTTTGGTCAGCCAGGCTAAAAGCACGCCCGTTCTATTGCCCTCTCTTTGTGCTCGGGTCGCATATGCGCGGAAGTTATATTTACGTAAGTCTCTCATGGCCTCCCCATGCGCAAGTTTTGCCGCTGTGAGTTGTACAAGTGTGGCTTCCGCTTGATCTGCGTCCCGGAAAAGATCCGCCAGCGATTTCTCCGCTCCACTCAGTGCCTGCTCTAGTGTGCGCCGTACTCCCACCACTTGTTGACTGCAGTGACCCCTAGCACTAACTTTGTAAGCGTCCCACACTATGGCCCTGGGAGAGGCTGTGCCCGCGTTATGCAGAAAGTGGTCCCTAATGAATTCGCCGTGCGTGTGACGAAAGACTTGATCAGTAAGACATTCCTGGGGGAATTTCCACATTGGGACCGGGGGGTGAGGGGGCCGCCAGCGAAGGATCATTACATGCGCGTCGTGGTCTGATAGCATTCTCCCCATGTAATCTACATGTCTTATCTTGGGTATCAGGTTTGTGGTGCATAGGAATCTATCTAGTCTTACCCTCAGGTCGTGCGGGATAGAATGGAAAGAGTAAAGTCGCTCGGCCGGGTGTAATGCTCTCCATGCGTCCTCCAGGGACCAGTGATCCAGCCACCGGCGGAAGCATTCTGTTTGTTTGTGTGCTGGCGAGTGGGGTGGTGGGGGATGAGATCTGTCAAGGCGTAAGTCTAGAGCACAATTGTAGTCCCCTCCCAGGAGCCAAGGTATGTCTGCATGGTGAGCCAGGACACCAGTTAGGGTGTTCCAGTATTGTTCCTGATCTGTGTTGGGGGCATACACACACCCTATAAGATTGACTGGCCTTCTAGCAGGCCTATCAGTATTGCATACCGACCCTCCCTGTCAACGATCCTGGCGTGTTCTTTAAAGGGGACCCCCGGTCGGATCCATATGAGTGTGCCTCTAGCGAAAGCGGAGTACTCAGTGGCGCACAGTATACCACGCCATTTTTTATGTAATCGGTCTACCCCTTGCGCTGTCAGGTGTGTCTGCTGTAGGAGGGCCACCTGGGCCTGCTAGCGCTTCACATATGCGTATATCGAATACCGTATGCTGGCCGTGTGCATGCCCCTGACGTTGAGCGTGAGGAACTTGAAGTCCGTGTTTGACATTTTGTGCGTCATGTGGCGTCTGTGTGATCCGAGTATCTGTCACAGGCGTGTCCCCCGCCTGGTCCACCCTCGCCCGCCACCCACCGCCCCCTGTCCACTAGAAGTCTAAGCTGTCCGCTCTGTACGTCTCTCGCTCGCTCGGGAATGACTAAGAGGAGTAGAATGTAAAAGGAAATAGAAAACTGCAACTTTAGGAAACAGTCTCAACATCAGGGGCCCGTTGCACGAGGCAACGCGTCCTAACTAGTTTGCATAAAGCTTTAGTTCGTTGTCGTGGGGTCGTGGAAAGACATCTCTCCGGCCACTGCCAGGTCGGCTCCGCGGTCGTTGAAGGCTGTGGTGGAGTGTCCACTAAAGGCATTGTGATCCGCCTCTGGGGTCGCTGGGGTGGGAGGGCCTAGGCCCTGGTGATCTCCCCAATATAGGCCAGCAGTCAGTAGATCTCTGAGCTCGACAGTGTCACAGGGCTGCCTCCAGCTATGCTCCAGCCCCAATAGTCGTCGATCTATCTGAGTGCCCTGTGTTTGCCGCAATCTTGTTAGAGCAAAGTGTCCGCTGTTTGGGGGGTTACTGCGGGAGGTGTCACAGAGCGCTCCCTGGATTCGGGTGCATCACTGCCTTCATCCGCTGAGCTGAATAGATGGGGGCCCTCCTCCGTGTCCGAGTATCTCCTCCCAGGGCTTATGGCGGCCACCGCCCTCAGCGCTTTCTGGCGCTCAGCGATGATTTGTGTCAGGTCCGGGGAGCCTGTTCCCGAGGGGCTGGACCGTACCTCCAGTTGTGTTAGGGTGAGTTTTCGAGGTCGTCGCCCTCCCCTACGCGCACCAGAGTTGTTTCGTGCAGGTGAAGTGTCAACTCGGCGCGGAAGGTGTTCCCTTGGGTCGGATAAGAAGTGTGTGCCCCTGTCGCGGACAATCCTGAGGCGGCCGGAAACAGGAGAGCATACTGGACATTCTGGTGACGCAGGGTGCGCTTGATTGCTTGGAAGGTGGCTCTTTGACGCTGTACTGCTTGGGAGTAATCAGGAAACAACATCACTTGTATGTCCTCCACCTGCAGTCGACCCCGCACGGAGAATGGTGTCTCGATCCCGGAAGTGCAGCAGTTTCATCAGGAAGGGTCTGGGGGGGAGGCCCGGCTTTGGCTTCCGCGCTGGTACACGGTGCGCCCTTTCAATGGAGAAGTGGGGGGTCAGGTCCTCAGCGGGCGTGAATGTCGCGATCCAGTCCGGGATGTATTTGACCGGGCCGGCCCCCTCCGCCCCCTCCAGCAGATTCATAACGCGGATGTTGCTCCTACGGGGGCGCCCTTCCGAGTCGTCCGTCTTATGCTCAAGAGTCTGGATACGGGCCTGAAGCTCTTTCAAGGTTTGGTGGTGTTGTTGCACTTGTGGTTCCATTGTTTGCATTGTCACTGCGCTCTGGTTCACCCTATCGGCGAGCTTCCTGTAGTCGTCTCGTCAGATGTTAAGGTCCGAGGCTAGGGTGTCGAATTTGTGTTCCATCGCCACTCTGGAGTGTTCTATTGCTGCTAAGACTTGGTCGAGTTTCCTGGACATAGCATCTTCTCCGGTAGGTTCGTCCCGGGACCTGGTGATGGCTGGCGTCTGGGCGGGTGTCTTCTGTGGGTGGCCCATGTTGAGGTGGGTCAACTGCCCGGTGCGTCGTTCCGGGTTCGGCGGTTGTCGTCGGACCACTCTGGTCCTGTCGTATGAGGGGTCAGTGGCGGCCGGTCGGCTCCGCCTCCCGGGCGTAAGGCAGTAGTTGTGGCGAGGTGTTGGCGTGTTCTCCTGTGGCAATCCGGGCCGATGAAGCCCCAGGGTGTCACTCCCTCGAGGTACCAGGGGTGTGATGGAGGCGACAGACGGTTCTTGTGTCGCGAGGAGTGTCAGGGCGCTCACCTTACGGCGGGTGCTGGTCGCTGTGCACTCGCGCCGCCTCTATGTGGCACCCCACCGGCTGCTAACGGGAGGACGCGAGTGGGGCTACAGACAGTTCTTAACTCGCAGTGAGTGTCAAGGCAGTCATCCATCTATGCCTTGCGGTGCCTCACAGGCCGTGAGCGGGGGTTCCCCGTTTACCTCCCTTCCAATTGCTGCATAAATGCCTCTGTCCGCGTGTACTCGCTCCTGGCTTCAATGCGTGCAAGGTTACTAAGCACTGGCAGCTGGCACTCACCTCCGGCCCGGTCTGCACTGTTGCGGCCTAGCTGTCAGGAAGGGAAGGTGAGCCCCAGCGTGCTTGTAGTCTTCCGATGTGCTGCAGGTACGGTGCTTGACTCCGGGTGCTGGTCGCCGTATTCGATCCCGTCGAGGCCCGACTCCCCCACTGGTTGCGGAATGGTGGGGGGGGGGAGACGGAGTTCCCTCTTTTACGTCCCTCCAGCATCACCGCCAATGGAGTGTCTACCGCCCCGGCCTCTGCGTCCTCTGGGTCCCCCAGCCACATGTGGAGCGCACAGGCAGCAAGCCCACCTTCTCAGGCCTGCTCACCTTGCCGTGGCCTTGCTTTCTGCCAGGGAGGGCGTGCTTGTGTACTTCAGTGGCCCTGCGGGCGCGATGTCAAGGCCTTGTTGCCCTCCCGGGATATTTCCTCATGCCTGTCCCTGCTGGGGCTCCGTGGGAGCATGGAAGGCGGCCTGTGGGCGCCGTGTGAATTGTGCACAGTCTCTGGGCCGCTGGGCTTGGGCCGCCGCCGCCGACCCACCTTGTATTCGCAGGGCACACGTCCTAGGTGGTGCCGGTCCAGACTCCTCTCGCTCCGCTCATCGAGTGTCGCCACCTCGCACCGTCCCAAGGGTGCTGACTCGGGATCTATGTCCGCAGGCCGGGCCGGGAGGAGGGGGGGAGGGGTCTCCCACCGCACTGATGCAGGGGGGGTCCGTTGTTGCTAGGACCGGTCAGGCATGTCCAGCAGCCATTCTCCACTCAGTCTCGCTCGATCCGCTTATGCGACTCTGGGGCTAGTCGGTCTTCAGAGGCCCCCGAGGCAGCGGACGCGGTGATATCATCCCCGCTGCTCTGCCCAGCTGCAATCAAGGCACACCGGCATGCTCCCTGCCGGCTCCGGGAACCAGTGATGGGCACCGTGTTGTGTTAGGACACCTAGAATGGGCACTAGAGGCTGCGGTCACCGGCCGGCAGCGAGAGCCTCACAAAGAGACGTCCACCATCTTGGCTGGTCCGGCCACGCCCCCACAGCCTGCCATATCTTGACATATAAGCCTTTTCATTAATTAAATAGTGTGTGCACGCCCGGTCCCGTCCTGTCCTCGGAGAAGCTCTTCATTATAAAAGAGATAACATACATCGCCACACTGTTTTCCTTTTTATTCCTCATTCGGTTTTCCTATTATACCCCATCCTTACTGGAGCTCATCATCATCTTCTTTCTCCCCACTACCTGCACTGCTCACTTGTCATTGTTGTTACCTTCTCATCCCTTTCCTCCTTTTCATCTTCTAGGCTCTCCCATCATTTCAGTCCATTCACAGCCCCTCTTCAGATCCTCCTCATTCCTCCAAGTTCTCATTCTTTCTCTCCCTGGTGATTCCCCTTCATTTCTTAAAATTTGGTTTTTGCATGTAGTGTTTATGACCGCAGATGCCACTATGCACATTTTGAGTATAATAAAGGACTACGCAGTGACCACAAAGTGACGTGTTGTGCAATAGAAAACCTGTCCTCTGATTACATACTAACTGAAAGTTACTATAGATAATGAGTAGCAGTGTTTTGATCCCAGAAAGATGAGAGGCCAATTAGGCCCTGTTAAGATTTTAGTTGGTAACTTGTTTGTTGAGGAGCACAGAATGCACAAGATGCAATATTTATCTTATGCACATACCGACTTCTCATTATATAATGTACCATTGCATACCTTTGTAAACTGGTTACAGAGGCTTCTTTTTTCTGGTTCCAGGCCTATTCCTTACATTTGAAATTCACATTTACTGCTATAGTGTGTGAAGGCATTTCATGAAAAGGAATATAAAGTAGGGTTGCCAAAAGAAAAATGCCAGCCATGTCTTGTTTAAAGACACTAAATAGGGTTATAAATAAAAATGTATATATTAATTTGTTATGTGACTTTTCTGTTTTTATTCCCTTTAATTATCAGTCATGGATCATTCTGGCAGCCCTTAAACACAATTAAGTGTTTTCTATTTATATTTGCTGCTTGAAGTATGCACAGATAAGTGCTGAAAATATGGCTTTAGGTGACTGCTTATTTTAGTCCTGTATGGGGCATCAAAATGAGCTGGCAACCCTAATCATAAAACTGGAAGTTTTGTTTTTATACGCACATTATTCCCTACACCCTAGATCCCTATTAATGCCAAAATAACAATAGTTTAACTTATACCTGAAACCCTACGCTGCCATAAATAACATGCTAAGTTACTTCAAGTGTCCGAGAATGCACCCTGCATTCAGACAAGTCACTCCTCTTTCTCGCCCTTCACTTTTACGCTCACTCTGTACTCGCAGCAATCACAATGCACTTACACTGACCACCATGCACTCACACCATTCACACATTCACCCTGCACTCACAGTCGTCACTCTGCTCTGCACTCGCAATGCACATGCTCTGTTTACCCTGTACCTCACCCTGCAGTCACACAAGCACACTACTCACCCTGCACTCATGTCACACTTCACTCACCTGTCCCTCTCACTGCTCAATCTGCAATCTCACTCAAAGAAGCCCATCACTAACCATGCATTCTTTCGTCCAACTCTGCACTTACATATGGTCACCTCACTCACTCCTATTACCCTACTCTCACACTGTTGCATCACTCCCGTGTACTATTTAATCTATGCCTACTCAGGAACATTAACTTTAAACACTAGGCATAGTATTTTCAGAATGGACGACTTTGTGCAGTAATCACCAAGGTGGGATTATGAACAAAATATATACCATAAAGGAACCTGCAGAGATTAAAAACAAAATAGTGTGCACATCTCTCACCTCTTAAGCCATTGCTAATCCCTGCATCCTATTGCACAATAAGCTGCATGCATCCCGGTCAGTGGTCCTCATGCACAACAAGTAATGGGAACACTTCTAACATAGCATCAAATTCAAAACCAATACAACTCCCTTCCAACCACACACCCAATACATATTGTATCTTGCTACTCATGTAGGCAAGCGCTTCAGAGCTCCACATAGGGGTAGTAGGCCCTCTATACATATAACAATACAATACATTCAAGACAGCTCCATCCCCTGACTTCTTGGCTCTGTCCTTTAGCTCCTGCCGCCTTGCAGCCGTCCATTCAGTTAATGCCTTCTTGCATCTACCTTCAACTCCTGCATTCGCTCTCACCATCCTCATCCAACTGATGAGTGATTACCTCTTCAATCCCATCCCTTCTGCTATTTCCTTCTTGTTTTTTTTTTGTTATTTTACTGAGTTTTATATAGCACGATCTTAACCCGAAGGCATCTGGTATCAGAGCGCTTTACATCGTACCAGTTGGGTTACATGAGGACATATTCATCTTTGTTAGGCACGGGGAGAATAAGCGATTTTCACAGGATGTTCAGCATCATTGCCTAGACTCGAACCCGGTTCCCCAGATTCGAGGTCGACCACCCTAGCTGTTAGGCCAACTCCTCTCCTCTCCTCTCTTGTATCTCTCCCCTGAGTACTCCCCTTCTTGCATCCATTCCTCCAGTGCCTGCCTTCAAGTATCCCTTACTTAACTCTCTACATCAATAGTTAGTATGGTTAAGCTACAGTAGTGTTTAATAATAATGCTTTGTATTTTCCTTCCTTTTAGGCATTATTGGTGGAACAAAACCCACAATTACAATCTTTGTGGTGTACACAAAATATTCTTACTGCTACCTTCATATTCGTGGACTCTACTACTACATTGACTTTCTACAATTACCTTTTAATCAAAGAAATGAGCAAACAGCCAAGAAAGTATTTAAGCGGTGCTCAAAAGTGGCAAATTAAATCAAACAAGAGCAGTTTAAAGGCGAATTCATGAAAATTGACTCTATGTTTAGGTCTCCAGGTGATCATGACGCATCATCATCTCATGCATCATTACCAGAAGGCAATGCAGCTACTTCATCAACAGGAGACAAAGCAGCATTGCCACAATCCCAATTGGTCCCACCACATGACAAAACATTACAGTGCTCTGATCAAACCACAGATGTACCTTTTAGCATTGAAGCACCAATTGTGGCAGCACTGCAGGAAACAACAACTACTATAGGAAACATAGAAAGCAAAAGTGAAAAAGCTGTGTCAGCAGTGCCTCAATCTATTACAGAAGGAGTCAGAGAAATTGCAGATACACCAGCAAGGCCTACACTGCTACCAGTGACTGAAGGAAGCTTAGAGACTGAGAATACACCATCAGCAGACAAATCTCTGAGTCTAATATTACAAACAAGTGAAGGAAGTGCTGAAATTCTAAGTGCACCAGATGTATCACTGCTGCTACCAGTGGCTAAAGAAAGTGAATAACCTTCAAATGTGCTACTTGTTTCTGAAGTATTGCCAAACATTGAATAAGAAACTGAAGACCTTATGAGTAAGGATGTGGAATTACACTTAGAAGAACTAGAATCAAGCAGTACCCAGGTTTGTCATTAGAAGTGGCCCATGCAAGCCTAGCGGACCCTTCCCACGAGATAATAAAAACGGGTGCGTTTCCACAAACTACTACTACAAGGAAAATAGGACTGGAGATAAGACTCCAAGACTGTGGTTGTGCTACTCTTTAAAAATGGACAGTGCATACTGGGAACCTTGTTGGCTTTTTGGAGATGGAAAACTTTCATCCTATCAGCAAGCATGGGCTAATGGTATAAAAGATTGGCAAGACATGTCTCGAAAAATTAAAGAACATGAAATGGCACGCTCACATTTAGCGGCTTGTGCTGTACATAGAAGATGGAGGCGGGATGACACGATCGATACACAACTGGAATCCGACTACAAAGAGCTGGTGAAGTATTGGACACAAATTCTGAGTAGGATCATCGATATTACACTTCTGTTGTCAACTTGCAATTTACCTTTCAGAGGACATAGAGCGAAACTGAAAGAAAAAGATGGTGGGAACTTTCTGGCAGTCATTGAACTTTTGGCCAAATATGATCCTGCTTTAAACCATCTGATTACATTAGAGAGTAGAGTTAAATACTTGAGTCCTGCTATTCAAAATGAGCTGATTGAAATGCTTTCAAATAAAGTGCAAAATGAGATAGGAAGGGAAATAAAAAATGAACCATTGTACTCTGTTATAATGGACACAACACAGGACATTATAAAAGAAGACCAATTAAGCCTGGTTATCCGATATGTGACACTTTGCCTTAACACTGAGGAAATTCCAACTGAAATCAAAATTAATGAAAGCTTTGTTGGTTTCTATAAAATTACAGACCAGAGTGCTGAGGGGATAGCAACAGAACTTGTAAACCTTATAGAGGACAAGGGCGTAATGCTTAATAAATGTAGAGGTCAGGGATATGATGGTGCCAGCACAATGAGTGGTATATATAGTGGAGTGCAAACCAGAGTACGACAGAAAGAACCCAATGCAGTCTATGTACACTGTGCTGCTCATAATCTAAATTTAGTGTTGAATGATGCCTGCATGCACATTCCTGAAATTGCAGAGTTTAATGACATTATACAGAAAGTGTATTTATTTTTCAGCCAAAGCATCAAATGTTCGGAACTTCTTTCGATTACAAAAGAGAGCACAACTCATTCAAAGCCAACACTGTAGAGACTCTGTCCAACACGTTGGGCATCCAGACATGATGCTCTCCATGCTCTGCGCTGTCGTTTTATGGACATCATGAAAGCACTCACTACCATTTTACTGCAGTCTAAAAAGGTTGAGGAGCGCACAGAAGCTTAGGGTCTTAGGAAGTGCATGGAGACTTTTGAGTTTGTGGTAATGGTTGTAATCCAGTCCAGAGTGCTGGAGACAATAAATATTGTGGCCCAACTGCTTCAGTCTAAAGATCTGGACCTTTTACAAGCATAAAATATGTTAAGTAGTGCAGCGAATACATTTGCCAGTTTCAGAGAACAGTTTGACGATGTTAAAAGCTCAGCATCTTTACTTGCAGCTGCATTGGGAATTCAATTGCATTTTACACAAAAACGACCATGACACAAAAAAAAGCACTTCGATGAACTCTGTGAAGACCAAAGGCTGTGCAATCCTGAAGACAATTTTAAGGTGTCTGTGTTTTATGCTAACATAGATATTGTTGTAAATCAGATAAAAACTCGTTTTGATGGTATGAACACCATAATCCAATGCTTTCCTTTCATGATGCCTTCAGAAATCCTTAGAGCTAGTGAGGAGGAGTTGTTTGAAGCAGCCATGACCCTGTAAGCTCATTACGAAAAAGACTTGTCCCTAGAGTTTCCACAAGAACTCATCGCTTTCAAGGCAGTGTTGAAAGAACAAATAAAACTTATCTCAGGTGGCACAATAAAGGATCTGGCTGACCTTTTATTTTTCAGAAACCAGGCAATTCTGCCCATTGTTTTGGATGTTGCAACAGCACTGAAACTTTTTCTAACAATTCCAGTTACTGTAGCTAGTGCAGAAAGGTCATTTTCAAAGTTAAAATTAATCAAAAAATATCTCCGAAGCACAATGACGCAGGAAAGGCTGTCGGGGCTTGCAACTTTAAGCATTGAGAGCGATCTAGCAAAAAAAAAATGTGAAAGCTTTAACAGAAGACTTTGCACGAAGAAAGGCCAAGAGGCAAACATTCTTTCAGTCAAGTACAGCTCTCCAGTTCAGTGAACCAAGCAGTAGTAGCCTTCAGCCACCGGTCTAATTTGCCAGTCACTCTTCCTGGTGTAAGCAGTCTTAAGCCTTGTGTTCAATCTAAGTATTGTTTTCAGCTGTATCACCCTTCAAACTCTGCAATACATTCCATCAGGCTTCTGCAAGTACTGTTCCTACTTCATGTATCTGTCCTGTGAGTCCCATGAGGAAGCAATAAGACCCCTGGCCACCATCATAGCGGAAGCCGGACTCACTTTATACTCCTACGCCGATGACACACAGATCATCTTCTCTCTCTCTAACACAGAGGGCACAGATACCTCTGTCTTGAGAGAAGGCCTGGTTCGTGTCTCTAGGTGGATGAAGAATAATTTCTTGAAACTTAACGGTGACAAGACCGAGGTGGTGATACTTGGCAGGGGTAAGGAGCTCTGGGGCCCCCACCATTGGCCCAATGATATGGGACCTACCCCTCAGCCTGTAACTGTAGTTCGCAATCTCGGGTTCCTCATTGATGAGAAACTTACGATGAGACAGCAGGCTGTAAAGGTAGCCGCTATTTGTTTCGCCACCTTGAGATGGCTTCAATAAATTCTCTGGATGTTGCCCCCTTCCACACAAAGAACGGTAGTCCAGGCGTTGGTTGTTTCCCGCCTGGACTATGGCAACGTTTATATCTCGGAGCTTATCTGACAACCATAAAAAAACTCCAGGTTGTTCAGAACGCAGCTGCTCGGCTGCTTCGCAATGTCCCCAGGAGGATATCCGCCTCTCCAGCTCTTCTCGACCTACATTGGCTTAGAGTCCCGGAGAGAATCAAGTTCAAGGCCCTTTGCCATGTTTTTAAAATTAAGCAAGGCTCTGCCCCTAAATACCTTCAGGGCCTTATTCAGGCCTATAAACCTAATCGTGTCCTCAGATCTTCAGGGAACGGTGATTTTTCCATCCCCAGATTTAAGCTAGCTAGAATGGGAGGCCGCTCTTTTGCCTATCTGGGGACTAAACTCTGGAATGCTCTTCCCATGACCCTGAAGACAGAAACCAATCTTTTTCGCTTCCGTAAAGGGCTTAAAACCTGGCTCTTCCAACAGTAAATTGGAGCTTCCTTTTGGCATACTCAGCATACAAATTCTTCTTCAGTCTGTCCCTTAGCGCCGGGAAACCCACTGCGGGTAGCTGTGCGCTTTATAAGCTTAAATAAATAAATAAAAAAATAAAAAAATATGGTATTCTGCCAGTATATCATACTTTAAATATCGTTCGCTTATATATAGGCTCCCTCAATATTCTGAACATGTGTTTATAGAGGCAAGAAGAAATTTATTCAGTTTAACCTGACATATATGCACCCCCTTGACACTTTTCTTTTGCACAGACAAAAGGGACATTATTTGAGTAAACAGCTTTGTTTATTTTGCTGCTGAACTTGTTATTGTTTTGCCGGTCCCTTAAATATTTGCGCCTTTATGCCCAAACTAAAGGGGCATACTTTGTCGAAACTGGTTTAATGTTTATGCTCCTAAACTTGTTGTTGTTTTTATCACTCACGTTGAAAGATTTGCACCTTTATGCAAAAATAAAAGGGGCATTGTTTGACTGGATGGGTTTGATGTTTATGCTGCTAAATTGTTATTACCTTACCAGGCACTTTGAAATATGTATGCCTTCATGCACAAACAAAGGGGATTAGTATGACTAAATAGGTTTGATTTACGTATGCTGCTTTGCTGTCTGCTGTACTTGTTACTGTTTTGCTAGTCACTGTGAAATACTTGAGCCTTCAAAAAGGAAATTGTTAGTTTAAACTGGTTTGATTATTGAATGTGCTGTAGTTGTTGTTTATCAGTTGCTTTGAAATATATGTGCCTTTATGCACACACCAAACGGAAATTTTGTTTGACTAACCTGGCTTCATTTTTGCATACTGCTGGACTTGTTTTTACCATGCACTTTGAAAGTATTTTCACCTTGATGCAAAAAGAAAGTTGTAGTTTTTTTTACAAAGCATGCTTGATTTTTGTATATTGCTGGACTGGTGATTGCTTTATTTTGCACTTTGAAAGTACTTTTTCTTTTTCTCTTCCTTTGCCAACTACAGTTTGTATGTATAGATTGTCATTAGGTACTTGCTGATATGGTTTGTTTTTATTCTACATACAGTGTTATTTATGGTGTTGCTTGCACTTGTCTGTAATACGTGTACCTCAAATCTTGTATTTAGCATTGTTTACACTACAGAAATGATAAATTAAAACACACATCTGCATCAGTGTTCTGAAGCATCCAAACAGTTTTCTTCCTCAGCCTTGTTTGCCTGCCTGTTTTGCAGTGCTTACTAATAAAGACATTATGGTTGAAATTGCTTCCTCAGTTCACGTTATTATCATGCACAACCCTTGACAGCCGCTAGTGTGTAGCATGCAGATAATTCAACAGTCTATTTCTCTTGACTTTCGCAGGATACTGAGTTACAGCTTGTGTACTTCTCATGTATATTGTCAGTCGAGTTTTTATGGAATTGCAGGTTTGGGTTTCTCTTTCAAAGTTTCAAGGTATTGTCAATTCTATATCAGACCCTTCATAGTTGTTCTTTGTTCTTCAGCCATAGGCAGTTCCTGAGACAATAGGATCGCTCCTTGGCATTGTTCTGATTGCTGCCTCGGTTAAATAATCTGCTTTTGACAGTATTGTTGCAAATGGCAAAGCCTGTATGTTAAGAGTGTTTCCCACTTTCTCTCTAGAACTTACAGAAAGACAATATAGAGGCATTTCATTTAAATGTTGGAGGTTTCAAATCAAAATATGCTAGATTTCTGGGTGGTAGGGCCAAGTGTTACATGGTGGGCCGCGCCGCCGGGGGGGCCCTCCATGTGCTTTGCAGGGGGGCCCCCTCAAGTTTTGTTACGCCACTGCACTGACCCCTCACAACCCTAACCACCATCAGTCCCTGCCCCCTAATACTCCTCAGCACACTTAAACTGCACTCATCCCTGAGGCCTAAAATCCCATTCTACCCCAAAAATCTGCCATCCCTGAACCATACAATCACTCACTACCCCTAACTCCACCCATTCCCGAACTCTAAAAAACCCTTTCTACTCTTAAACCCATTCCATACCCGTAATTACACCTCAGCTCACCCAAATTCCACTAATCTCTGAACCCTACAATACCCTCACCACCCTTAAACACCAGCATCTATGACCCAAAACAACTCCTCATCACTCTAAACTGCCCACCACTAAACCCTAAAACAAATTTCTACATATAAACTCCACCCATCTCTGAATCCTTAAAACCCATCATCACTCTAAACTCCACCCCAATCTGAACTCTAAAAACTCTTCACCACTCCAGCCACTACCCATAATTAAACCCTAGAAACCCTCACAGTCATAAACTCAGCATATCCATGAACCCTCAAAGCCCTTACACTCCACCCATCCTTGAAACCCAAAAACACCTCACACACCTAAGCATTACTCATCCGAGAACTCTAAAAAACCCTCATCACCCCTACACTCCACCCGTCTAAGATCCCAAAAACCTTTTTCTATGCCTGAACTCCAATTATTCATGACCCCTGAAAATCCCTCATCACCTTAAACATTGCCCATCCCTGAACTCAAAAACACCACAGTAGACCTAAACGCCCACCCAAGTTTAAAGTAGTTTTTGATTTTTCCTTAAAATCACCTTACCTTTAAAAAGTTTCCTTTAATTGTAGATGTTTTGTATTTCCTTAAAATTGTCTTTCCTTACAATTGTTTTTCTATGATTTGATTTCCTCCAATGTGGCTTCTCAGTTTCCATTTGCCATTAATTCACACACGTCAGCATTATATACCTAACAACTCGTAATTCCAACCCATGTGTAAACAGGGATTTACGCACGGGATGGAAATTAACGAGCAAGTTGTTAAATTGCTGAGTAGTCCCTGCGAAGAATGAAAACAAATGCCTTGCTGGGCCATCCACGGCTAACCAGTCTTTCATTCACATACCCACAGCAGTAAAGCCCAGAATTAAAGCCAGTCGAGTTTCTGCAGGAGTACTGAATCCGTCTGATCTTTTCAATTGATTTCCGATTCAACCAATAGCTATTGTAAACAAAACCTCTAATTAAAGGGCCAACCTATAATGCTACTGGTAAATTCAGAGGGCAAAAGAAAGAACGAGGAGTAAGCAGAACTTTTCAGATTTTTTTAATGTTCTATTTTAGCTCCTTGCATATGTTTATTTTTAACAAGCTAGTAGAAACAGCATCAAATGGGGTGAATAATGCTATGTAATATAGCTCTAGTATTATAATTGTGTTGGTTCGGTGAAAAAGCAGGGTGCCGAGGATAATTCCTACTTTGTTTTGTTTCATGTCGGGACCACCTCAGGAGATGGCGATAGCACAAGTCCAAGAAATCGACCGACGTATCCGGAGGATGTCGGCCAGCAAGAAGCGCGAGGCAAGCGAGCTGAAGAGCGTCATGGTGGCCGGATCCCTCGTTGTCCTCTCCCTCGGATGCCGAACGCCGGACCAGCAGCAAATTATTTTCATCACACAGGATACTACGGTGTCTGCCTGGGAGGCGGCAGGGCGCGAGGGGTATCAGCAAGGATGCAGGCTAATATGCTGGTTTGCGGCATCAAAGTAGGGTAATAGGGCCTCACGGAATTTGTTTTAATATACCGTTAAAACTACCAATTGAAGCGGCAAGCACAATGAGGTGATAGCAGAAGATGCAAGTGTCTAATTTATTTCTATGTCGTAGACGAATTAAACATTGTGCGTTCTTAATTTCCTCCATTTTTCTGATAAATTGAAATCATATCAACGTATTTCATTTTGTACGAAGCTGGTAAATATTTCCGAAATTTAATGGAACACAGTTTACAAAATAGCACTTTTTGGTCGACTGTTTGCCTAAATAAAATTGAGATTTCATGCTCTTTTATATAGAAAGTAAGAGTGGAAAAAACTCAGGCAATAGCTGAGATATTCACAAATCTTTTTGTACACTAATAGTGATTAATTAACCACTATGGTGTAACTTCCGCTGTATGCACCAATTCACCAACGGACACAGGCCCACATGCATCATTGTTACATTTTGCACTTCCTAATTTGCGAAAAATAAGGAATCGCAAATTAAGAAGTGCAAAATGCTATGCATCATTATTTTCGGTATTCATAATCCCAAATGAATACCGAATTCTTAAGTTAATTTTCGCAATTCCCATTGATTCCTATGGGCCAAAAGGCCCATAGGAGTGAATGGGAAGGCATCAGCAAATTGCGAGTGGCACTTTGAAAATTTCATGGGTGCAGGGGGGGGTCCAAAGGAACCCCCCATGCACCCCTGAAATGTATTTTTCGCATCATGTTTCACACACACATGTCCTAAGGACATGTGTGTGTGAAACATGAATGTTGAAAAAAAAACATTTTCAGCATTTTAAACACTTTTTCCAAATTTACCGAGTGGTTCAACCACTCGGTAAATTTGGCACCTTAATTGCGAATTTGCACTTCTAAAAGTAATGATGCATTGCTTTTAAGAAATCGCACATCTGCGACTTCTTAAAAGCACCCGCAATTTTAGAACTCGCAAAAATGTTACGAATTCTAAAATTGCTTCATGCATCCCAAAAAGCACTTTTGCATTCGCAAACGGCCGATTTTAAGGAATCGCACCGTTTGCGACTACAAAAATGCTTGATGCATGTGGGCCTAAAAGAAGAGCAAAACAAGTTCCTTTGGAGAAGCAGGAATCCTCAAACAGACAGAAGGGCCTCTGGATCTTTAACCCTGAATTTGGTGGCAATCTTCAAGTCCGGGTGTTTAGGGGCTTGACTTTGTGCATTAGAGGGTACCTATCGACAAGGGCCAGGGGAGGTCGATCATGGTTTCCTGGTATGTCGAGAGGGAAAGGTCTTAGAAAAAGTATTTAATTGTTTCGGGCAGGGCTGAGTTAAGAGGAGTCCTTCCGGCCAGTAGAGGGAGCTGTGAGACTAAAAGTTGGTTCGAGCTAGAACCCTCTGGGAAGATGTGAACGGTTTACCGAAGCATCTTTGACTGATGGACCGAGAGGGGAGAGTTGTGGCCCTTCATTTGCCGCCTTTTGAACCAGGGAACCAGGTTGGAGCATTGGCGAATGCTCAGCTTGAGTTAATTATGGGCAAACCACTCAACCTCTTGGCGCCTTCCAGGAAATGGATATGCTCTGGTAACCGGTGTGCAGGTAAAACGTTCAAAGACCTTTGAGGTTGTGCCATCTAAGTATGAGGTTTTTGGCCGCTTGAGTCACGAACCTCGACCAGTGCAGTCATGATGATCTGCCCCGGTGTACCGGCCTTACGTTCGAGTACCAGCATCTGTGCGACAGCTTGAGATACCAGGCAAATCACTGGCGAGCTATTCACAAGCTGCGAGTGGAGATTTACCAAAGGTAAATCTACTATAGAAATAGCTTGTGGGTTTCTCAAAATTAGTCGCCATTGCCCTTGAAGAGTCGTTGATTTAATGCATATATAAGTCGTTCTCCAAGACTGAATGTTACAATGTTTCCTGGCACCTATCTCCCAAACAATCATACAATCTGCGATTCGATTTCTGTTGCGTCCACATTCAGCTCAGCCATGAGCCTTTTTAGTCATGTTGCCATAGATCAAAGTATGAGAGCGCGCCACTGGTGCACTCGCAGGTTAAAAATGTTCAACCGATCAAGTACATTGTAACTCTTTTCCATGGGTGCTTATGTGCTGTAATGTAAACTGGAGTGTTATTTCCGATTGATACGGGGCGGATGACTTTGACCTGTGATTAGCAAGGGGGAGAATTGCGCTATTCTCAGGTTTATTTCTCCCTGATGAGTCCTTGCTCAAAGCTCTCCTGCGTGGCCCCTTTAGGTTTTGAAACAATAAATGAAGTCTGGAAATGAAACGCCATGGACCATATAGTAGTTGGCGGCGTGATATAGCGGGCCGCATAAGACAATTGACCCGAACACAGGCATACTCAGTGACGAGAGAGCTCGTCTGACGCAATAAATAGGAATAATTTGGGTGACCTGGCTATGGGCACAAAACTCTCCTTAATTTAAGATACTGTTTCTAAGTGATGTCCTATTGGGATAGGCGGTACTTGCAATTGTTGGGTTTTGCCATGTCTCTTTTATGTTAGTCACAACCTGGGCTGGGCCTTGTCAGTGCCTTCAACATCCTTTTAGGAAAACAGGTCCGTCATAGGCAACATCTGCAGCCCAACCTGCTGACCTCCTTGAGGGGGCCATTTTGAGAGGGTATGGGCGATGGTCTGTGGGAATGGGCTGCCAAGGGGCTGGGACCTCTGTGTAAAGTTAACATAACGCGTGGCATTTCTTCTTTAAGGCAAGGCTGGTATATTGATAGACGGAATATAGCCTGCGGCTCTGTAATATCAGAGGACTGTTTATGTAGTCAAGGAGGTTCACTCGAGAAGACAAGAGGATTTATCATTTGAAGCCTACGAATCCAGAGTATGAACCAATTGGCAAAAATGAAGCTGTATTAATGCTTGTTGGGTTCTTTTAAAATCTAACCAGTTATTTTCTCGCTGTTTTCCCATGTATCTCGGAGTTGCATCGAGTGATGGTGCGGCTAGACATGAAGGCCGGGTTCCAGATATGCAATCATCAGCTACATTTGCAGCGGCCGAGAAGATGGGGATTAAGACAGCCATCAACTATGCCAGCGGCCATGCACAGAGATGCCGCGGGTATCTAAGATGTCACCGGTACAGTGGGCATGGGTCGCTGCTACCAGGTTTGTGAAAGAATTGGGGCGCGCAGGTGTGTACGCTGCTGCAAGTAAACCAGAGAGTCTTAAGGGCGAAGGGATTAATCGGGCCCAAAGCAAGTTGTCACTAAGAGCGAGATGGTAACCCCCTGAACATTAAGGGACCTGGGGGCAAAGTAAGGGTGTGGCAGGTTGGCCACTGTGCCTAAAGAATGAGGAGTGAGGTGATGTAGTGCTACGGCAACACTGCTCAAAGGCTATGACTAGACAACATCCATGTTTTGGCTTCACAGGTTTCAGTCGTTTAGCACTGTGTGGAATAGGATATGAGCTATTCAATAGGGTTGGTTCAGTTGTCTGCTCATGACTTGGCGTTTCAGGCCCTAGTCAATTATCAGGTGAACACAGTGCGTTAGGGGACACATGTATTGCCACCGCGGGGGATCAAGGTATGTGGACAGGGCTACAGCATCACGAAGATTGACCCAGTAAATCTTATAGCCGTCAAGGTGGTGCTACTACAGACGGTTGTTGCTTGATGCACCAGGGCAGCTGTTAATATACTAGGCTATAAGCAGTGCCAGTGCATGACAGAGACACAAGTATAATCAGCTCGGGAGAGTTTCAATAGGCGTAAAGGGGGATACAGCATGGCAGTACGGTTGGCACGTCTGGCAGAGGCCTGCATAGGGTCGCTAATTAACAATACAATAAGTAAGCAGGGGTCAGGACCAGGCTAATGTAAACAGCGGCCTCCAGCAGGCCAGGATTGATGTAAGATGGGTAAACATCGATAGGCAAAGGATATTTTAAAGATGCAGAGACAGGGTAGCATCCTTTCTCAGATGGCTGCAGTATTGGGGTTCTAAAAGCGATCTAGTTTGGAGAGATACAGTTCACTTCTAGTACAACACCCTTCGGTTCTCGTACGCTCCCCCTTTCTATATTAATCTGGGGCATTTGGAGCTTCGTAGTGGTATGATGAATGTATAGTTCTGCGCACTGCAGCACTGGGATGCAGGCGATCACTTCAGGGAAAAGAGCAGGTTCTCCCCATTTAGCACAAGGGTAGGCCCAAAGCGCTGTCATGGGGACTGGGGTGTTAACCCCGTCCATAGGCAAATCAGTAATTCTCAAGGGCGTTTATTCCAGGTAGGTGGAATAGGAATTGTATCACCTCGAAACGCATATTGGCGTGGGGAGCAGTCCGGCAGCTCTCTGCAGCACGATGGGTTGGGACATTGCTGGGGCCCCCAAGATTCATGAATTTGGTGCAATGAAGAAGTACGCGCTGCCCAAGGTGCCTCCCCCCCAGAGTGAGGTCACCGCAGGGCAGCTGCTGTGGCAATCGGGTGTCTAAAACAGAGGACATCATAGGGTGTCCAGGCTCCGGGTTTTTTTACTCACCTGGCACTGGCGTGCAATTCATTTTTAGGCAGTGTGGGAGCTCGGTTACAGTAAGGGATTGGCATGTTTCATCATAGGGACCCCGCGCTGGTCTTAGAGTCTACATCTTGCGGACATCTAGGTACGAAGGCAGGGGCGCCTTGAGTTGGAATGGGGAGGAGGAGGGTTCATCACTTCCTATTGAGCACTAAATAGGCGGGCCCACAATTCTCCTATAAAGGAAAGGCGGTACGAACTGAGTGACACTAGGGTTGCAGTAGAATCCGGCTTCCTTCCTGCAGCGCTCCGCTGGGGTCCAAGGTCATTGGTACGCCCGGAGGGTGAATCACTAGGGATATAGGCGTGGAGCAATTGACTCTGGCGAGAGGGGAAGGGTGCTGCTGAGGCACTAAAGAAATGTGGTGAATCAACCCTTGATGAGTAAGTGTTATCACGTGGATCTGTTTTTTCCTGGGGATTCCGGACGTGAGTGCGAGGTCACTCAATAAGTATTCAGTATTCCGAAGCCAGCGCCCTTCTCACAACTCACAGGCCCAACTGGGTCTGCAGCTAGGTTTCTGGCAGGCAAGGTATGGACTCTAGGGTCAGGTAAGATAAGAATATCAACCAGTGTCTGGGACACATCCGTATGATTCGAAATCGTAGGTAAGATATGAGGATGGCAGGAGGACGCAGAAGAGTATATCTACGCCTAGACACCAGGGCCTCAACAGGTGTAGAGTCTTATTAGCCCCTAGTTCAGAGGGGGCCGAGCTTGGGGGTGGGTATTCTTACAATATCGCAATGGAGCAAACTACGCGGCTAGGAGGGTCCGTAGCCAGACAACAAGGTTGATATGGCTTCCAGTGTACATGGTGCAGTCATAACCAAGTAGTTTGTGGGTACCCATGGGAGAATCTGAGACAGAGGCATATCTTTAAGCCCCCATAGAGTGAGGGTGCGGGGGATGGAGAGAGGCCCCATAGGGAGGAGGCGCTTTTGGCCATACGAGGACGAGCAGCTCCTTTTTTGGGCAGCAGCACAATCGTAGTGGTATTTAAGAGGCCAATCAGTGGTAGCGGGGGGAGGGCAAGTTCGACAGTGACTGACTCGCCCTGTGGCGGAATTTCTTGCAGCAGAAATGGGGGCTACCCCAAATGTGGACTGATTTATTGAACTTTCCCCTTGGAAGGGGGTTTATTAATGTGGGCATTGGGCAGGCAGAAGGGGGGACTGACCTGCTGGTGGTCCTGGACCTTTCTGCCCTACCCCGGGAAGGCCAGAAAATTGAACTTTTTGGGGGATTTTGCCCAGTGGTAGGTATCCCCTGGCAGGGATGGACAGTGATGCGCTGCCCTGGAAGTTACAAATAAATGTATACCCTTGGTTGAAGGTGAGGGCGATGGATAAGGTAAAGGGGCCTGCTGACACTTGCCATTAACATTTCGGAAATGTTGTTTTATAGAGGAAGGTCGGGATACTGATGTGTTGCTTGCACAATGGATGAGCTGTTCATCTGCCCTATATTCTGCTTCTTAAAACAATTATGTATGATCTGGCTGATTTTATGAACGGGTTCTCATAACAATCTATGCTTTACTATGACAAGGGTTGTCAGTCATCTTTTCACAATGAGTTGTGTCTATGTGATTAAAAGGCTCCGCCCTTGCTTAAACCACAGTAATGAATTTTGTCCATCTCCTTGGGAGTGATGCAGTGGGGCGCAGCGAGTGGCACGTGTGAGCGCACTATGCAATAGAAATGCAATGCATGCATGAACCTATACGCGCTGTGTTATAAGACTGCGTCATTCAGTAGGTGTGGACATGTATCACCATTTTATTCACGATTTAAGATACGGGCCGCTATCTGGACTGGTAAATAAAACATGATTTTTCACTTGCACACATTTAGTAGCACATTTATGAAGGTGGGGCAGCCCAGCAGCAGATGGGAGTTTTCGGGTCCTCCAAGAATTGTAAAAATTAATATTTCAATTACCATGACTGGTGGGACGCAACAGTGGAGCAGTTGAACGGTAGGGACAGAGAAGGGGTGGGTGGGAGCAACAATGTGTCTGGGTATTAAGTAAAAAAAAAAGCTAGGGGAAGAAGGGAGCAGCACGTGGTGGGGAGGGTATATCACCATAAAAGCAGTACATGATTTAGGAAGTAGGAGCAACATATGTTACTGCTTGAAGGAAGGGGAAGGACACGCTGTATGTGTCTGGATGTGTGTTTTGCCATTGTGCCAATTGTGCATTTGTCATAAAGAAAAGCATTAAAGCAGATCCAGAGATCAATCTGAATTGTATAAGCATATAACCTGGAAACTCACTGCTACACACTATCCTCAAGAGCCATGTTGTCTCTAATATGGTGATGACATGATTTGACCTTTGCACTGAATCTAGAGTCATTACTCCCCGGAGAAAAAACATGAAACAAAATGGTGCATTTACAGAAGAGTCTACACATACATTGGCAAACAAATTAATAAGTTATGATGGGGCACTAAAACACGATCCCACTACTTTTATGGTGTGGTGTGCAAGACTTACGTCGGGATGTCAGGGATCACCCTGCCCAAAACAAACTTTTAAAACAAGCAGTGCATTTTTCAGTATGATTTCTCTGAGAAATGGTAAAAAAATTAGAGAGCTGTTGATAATACAGACTGTTCAAAAAAAGTTTGGGCCTCAGTTATGAAAAGTGGCGCATTGCTGGGCAAAAACAGTGATGCGTCACTTTTCAGAGTGACATCTTTACGACACTATGGATGCGCAAGTATTTCTAATATGGTGCTCCATGGTACAAGGATTTACAGATACATCAGGAATCCTGACGTATCTGGTGGCTCAAAAAATATGCATTTTTGCAGTGTGTCAAATAACTGATGCAACTCCAGCAATGTGTCATTACACATGGGCGAGTCCCATGTGAGAAGCCCTGCATCACACTTTACACCTGGTTGAAGCAGGCATAAGGATTGTGATGCAGTCAAGTCGTAGAAGTGGAGCAGTGAAATCTCATAAATTTCACTGTGCCACTTCTACAAGGGTTTTTCACCGGGAAATGCCCACCCTGCATACATTATACCTGACGCAGGTATAATGTAGCGCAAGCCTTTACAAAGTGACGCATCTGCCTAGATCTGTCACTTTGTAAATACAGGGCAGTGTGATGCATTGTTTATGCTGCCGCAGCATCACAGAAAAGTGGCGCAACAGCTGGGCAAGCCCTTCATAAATAAGGGTCTGTGTCTGCAATTTTACATCCTAATTTTTTTTTAGAATGTGTGTAGAATCATTCTTGAACAATACCTTTCAGGTGCTGTCATTTTCTGTTCTGCTATTTCCAAGTAGATTCTCAGCCATACCACATGACTGAGAATCTACTTCGAAGCCGCAGGATGTAAAGATAAAAATGTATAAAACTCTCACAATTTTCAAGCCATAGACATTGGAGTTCCATATAACTCAGAGACTCATACTCGTCAATCTACGACTTGTCACATAATCTAATAGCAAACTGGTTACTTGAGGTATGTGAAATGTTATTACAGAAGCAATGTCTCGCATGATCTCAGTATGTGGTCTACATGTAATTTGCAGAGCTTCAAATTTTGCTTTTCCTGTATCTATGCTCCTGCATAGTTTTCCATGCACGCTGACAACATTTCCTCAAGAGTGCTTGTTGGCTCTGGAAATTATGTAACATCCTGAGTTAATTTTAAGACTGGATGGATAATAACAATTTTCTTTTCTAAGAACACTTTAAAAGGAGTTCCATAAAACTTTGCATCCCACATGAAGCAATCGCTGTATTTGCTAGAATTCCTGCAAGTTAACAAGAGAAATACTCTACAACATTGACCACTTGAGGGTAAACCATGCTTACATACTAAATCGGAAGATAGGAAAGGAAAGGATGTCTTATAAAAGCGGTACCAATTTAGATGATGAAATGCCTTCACACAAATAATGAAATAACTGCCACAGCAGGTCCACTGGTATTTTGATACCAAGGTCGACAGTAGGCCCCTTCAATTCACAGCATGAATTATACCTCAAATATTAGCTTTAAACATATTTTGGTAATGGAAAAATTTCCCCAAACATTAGCTTATCAATTAATGAGAATACACACACTTCGAAAATAAATTGCAAGTTAATAGATTTGGATAAATTACTTCAGTTTCCTAAACACAAGCTGCCGATTTCTGTGAAATAAGAACACTGTTTTTCTCCTGATATATGAGATGTATTTTAAAGTAAGTATGTAGGGCCTCATTGCAAAATCCCTTGTAACATCATTGGGAGATACCTGGCTGGGTATAACAATTCTGGCAAGCATTTCCTCATTACATTTATATTGCGGCCTATAAGTTTCTCAAATGGAATGCCAGGGAGATGGGGTCGGCCAGTAAATGCTACAAAATCCACTCCAAACTCAAGAGAACAGGGGCCCACATTATTTTCTTCAAGAGACACACTTTGATCAATGTGAGGGTGACCGCCTCTGTCGACGCTGACAAAGCCAGCAGTGGTATACCTCTTGCTCCTCATTCTCTAAGGGGGCATCAATCGGGATTCATCCTGGGGTTCCCTTTACTGAAGACTCAATAATGGAGCCCTATTGCAATGGTGACTTGATGGCCTGCTTATAATACTGGGGAGCATGTATGCTTCTAACTTTGATCAACCGCAGTTCCTTGTGTCTCTCTCTGCCAGTTTTACATACTGGGGTGATGTCCAGTCGCTATTTGGGGGTGACATCCTGGACATTGCCCCGGACAGATTCCATCCCGCCTACTGAGCACCCCAATAGCAGGCAAGGCTAAAGTCTTGGCTTCATGGCTGCATCACTGATCCGTGATGGGTGTCTGGTGGGCCCAACACCCTCAATCATGCCTGCCTAGACCGCATAGCCAGTTTGACCAAACTCCTTGTCTCAAAATTACACACATTCTGTGAGGGCAAAACTTCTCTGACCCTAATGCATTACAAGTGGACATGCAAAGGGGGAGGTACCCACCCCAGTCCTGACATGGCAGCTACAGTCACCTTTGCTGGAAGACACGGTCTTCAAATCCATGATCATTACCTATTTTTCTGACAGCACTGATCCTGCCCCCTCCTTTCGGTAGAATGGGAAGACTTTAAGGATGTAACAGCGCAGTCTACATTAACAAAATCGTGGGTGCCCACCAGGTCTTAGATACATTACTTTTCAACACTGAAAAATACCTAAGGACGTTGGAGATCACGGCAATCACAGGCACTATTCTTAATGATGCAATGCTGATGGATCACCACCAATGTCTGGTCTGGACCGCACATGTAGATGGCACTTACACTGAGGTTGAACGGCCGGGCACTCTTCTGATCCACCTGGTTACACCTCGCTACTCGGAGACTCCCATCTACACCATGAGAGACAGGGGAGGTACGAGGCACACTACAAGGGAAATTAATAAGGATTTCCACTCACTTTATACCACACCATACCAGGAGAGTACCCCCTCAATGCACACCACACATTGCTCGCCTTTACACTACTTAATATTAAATCGGATTCCGAGGAACCACTGGCACGCCCTGAAGCCCCTATTATGGAGCAATTAATCAGGGAGGCGATTAGATCCCTCCCAAGAGGTTGTTCCCCCCAGAATGACACTACCACTTGAATTTTATGCGATCTAAGAACCTTCCCTCCCACCGTCTCTTTTACAGATGTTCCATAAAGCTAGGGACTCAGGGTAGCTCCCGCCCACTCTGTGTGAAGCCCTGGTGGTACCAATCCTGAAGCCCGGCCCAGAACCATGCTTCTCTTCCTCCTACAGGCCGATTGCCCTCCTTTCCTCTGATTATAAGATCATTAGTAAAATAATATCAGATCTAATATTTTGCATTCTGTCTGGTCTGATTTATTCATATCAGAATGGGTTCATCTCACGTCGCAACACCTCTCTGAATATTCAACACAAATATGCATTCATGGAGATGGCTGTTCAACACTGACCTCGTGCAGCCTGCATGTCTCTCAACCTCTCTCTCTTGGCCCAACTCGTTGCATGGAGTCAGGACTGGGGTTTACCATTGGGCGACCAGTCACACATCATGTCTCTCATCATGCCGATGACATGAATCTCTATCTCTGCGACATCTACGGAGACCTGGCCCCACTCACCTCACTCTTGGATGCATTCGGTGAAGTTTCTGGCCTCAATGTCATCAATGTCATCTATACCAAATCTGTTGCCTTTTTGTTCAGAGTACTTCTCCCTGAGAGACTTACACCACAACCATTGGGTGGCGGGATGCTAACATGGGCTGTTGCATGTCAAATACCTGGAATTTTATATGTACCACAATGGAGAGGACCTCCCTGAGGGCAACTTCAGGGAGGTCCCAAATATCCTTGTGGACGACCCTACTGTTGTCCACAACATGCCGTTTAACCTGTCTAGAATGGCAATGCTACTCCACCTCCTCTACCTCTTTAAGAACCTTCTGTTTATGGTCCTCCATGCACTTTCCTTCAAACTTGACTCCCTATTGATCAAATGATTTGGTGGGCCTTGATCACGCTGCAACAGCCCCCTGATGGCGGTGGTATGGGCGCCCCAATTTTTGGGTATTATTACCTAGCTGCTCAGCTTCAGTGGGTAGCCATCACAAGGAGGAGATTGAACCCCCACAAACATGAATTAGAGAGGGCACCTGCTCAGCTTTCTGCTCCCCGGATTTTGGGTGGGTGGCCCCTGCTTGCTCATATTGTGGATGGCTCAGGGGAGCCTGAGGCGAAGATTCCCACATGCTAAAATGGTACAACCATACTCTCCACTTCTACCACCCTGGGGACTCCCCAGAGGGTGTTGTACTCTCACTTGTCGAACCTTGGAGCCATGTGAGATTGTCGGCATAACCACGTTTAAATACGTCTTTAATGACGGGGTTCTAATGAACTTTAGAGAACTCCAGGACCTCTATGACCTGCACAGGGGGGGGCTTTCTGACATATGTGGCACTTAGAGGGATGTTACTTCAACAATGGGACATCCTGGGCCGCGAACACATGACAAGCTCATCACACGCATTACCATCCACGAGTCACGGCACGCACTTGGGGACTTTCAAAATTTGGACTGGCTCAAGTCCCTGGAATAACCTTGCAAGGTCTTCAGAAATGGCAGTTTTAAATATACACAAGTCTACATACACACAGGGCCTATCTAATCCCACATGCCTGCACCTCATATATCTGTCTGCTACAGAAACCTGCTCCTGCTGTGGGTCAATATCCACTGATATGCTCCACATGTTCTGATCCTGCAGGGTGCTACAAGATTATTGAGAAATGGTATTATCAGACGTCTCGCGAGCCAAGGGCCATGAGCAGCATGTTATGCCACACAACAGCCTGCTCGACCTGTCTTCCCAACCCCAAAAAATAAAAAGGCCATGACACGCTTTACTGATCTTGCACTGCTATTGGCCAAATGAACAGTGGCAATGAGGTGAAAATTTACCACACCTTCTTGGTCTTGCACTGGTGAACGGAAGTGATATGATGGGTACAGTCAGAGGGCATGGCCCTAAGTAGGGAAGAGAAACGAGGCCTATGGAAATACCCCCTGGTGATCTACTGGTACACAAGCCTTAATGTTTTTTAAATAATATTTATTGAGAATATAAACGGCAATAACTAAATAGGTAACATTTGCAATACAAGTTAACACTTAAAAGTATTGCAGGTATAATAAAAAAGAAGCATTTATATATATATAAGACGTTTTGTCATTTTATATAAAGAGAAAGAGCAGCAGGGAAGAAGTGAAGGGAGAAAGGAGAAAATAAATTAAGATATTGATGAGTGCGAAGAGAGAAAGGTAGTAAAGGGTAACCAATTTAGATCAGATTTAATTTTCTGAGTTGATGAAGATACAACATGTATGCTATGTTCATCACAGATATAATTCCACCATGTCAATTCCATCATGTCAATACAGATATTTTAGAAACATCTTTCCAACAAGAAAGTATAAGTTTAAAAGCAAGTGCAATACAAAGATCAATCAATATAGGGTTGGGAGATAGATGTTCAAAACTGGAAATAAGGAACATAAGAAAACATTTTGTACAGTAAGGACTTTTAGCCTAAACTGAGGACCAGAAATTAGTAACACAAGAATAATTGTAAATTGTTAGAAATGCGATTTCTGGTTGGCTAAGGCTTGCGCCAAAGCCAGGCAGGAACCACCACTCTAGTCAGGGCAAGTCTTTTATACGCTGAAGATAACCCCTGGTCACCCCCTTGTTAGCTTGGCACGAGCAGTCAGGCTTATCCCATAGGAAATGCGTAAAGCTTTTACGCAAAACACACACACACAGCAGCAACACACTAGGCACTCCACAAAAGAAACTCCACACAAGGCTAAATAAAAATAGCCTTTGTATTATCCAAAACACATTAGAATACTAATCACACAATGTACACTGTGCTTACTTGTTCTAGGCAATATTTACAGGGGATTATATACACGACAGGGCCAATAGGGCCACTGTCAGAACCATCACAAAGCATAGGTACCAAGTAGTAAATAACGCACAACCTGTAACTACTGGTATAAAAATGACCTCAGAAAACACAACCTTTTACTACTGGCAAAATACTGTACGTAGCATTATACCACCTGAGCAACATAAACACCTGATGCATAAATCACATTAGATCAGGCATAATCACATTAGACCCAAACCTCATTATCATAAACACATTATGCAATAATACCATAGCATAAACATTCTAATACTCACAGTCGGCATAACATTAGAGCCTCTGACCCTACCTACACTGGTACCCATCATGGCCCCAGGTCAACTGGCCTTTCTCTGGGGTCCAATGCCTTTATGTCCAGAATGTCGGGGCCTAGTTGGAAATTCAGCGAAGCAAAGCACGCAAGGCGCTGGGGCTGGGGAGTGTATCTCACTCCTTCATCTCCAAAATGCCCCCATAGGAAAAATTGCACTGGCACTCCTGTGCCCTGAGTCCTCCACTAGGACTCTTCAATACAAATGTGCCCAATGTTGCAGCTCCCTGTGCTCTCTCATGGCAGCTGGGATTGGCCCAAAGAAGACTGTCACCGCTGTGCCTGGGGAGCCCCACTCTGGGGCTTCTACAACAAAACTGCCCCTTGTTGAGGCTAACCGCGCTCCGGCAGTGCAGCTGAGTGTAAACAAATTAACCCTGGCATTGATGGTGCCGCTGCAGCCCCACTCCGGGACTCTTCAATAGATTATGGCCAAAGCCCCATTCATCTGGGCTCCGTGCAGGCAGAGAAACGAAGGGGTGCCACCGGAGGCACCAACAATACTCAATTCTAGCCCCACTCACTGGTAGTCTCCTGACTTCCGAGCCAGCCGCACTACCTCCTCTCCGCTCTCCGGGTCGTGGCGGTGAAACGCGTGGTGTGCTCCCGTTTTAAATAAAGATAGTTGCGGGGTGGGCACCCGCTTTTCAAAGATGCATAAAGCTGGGTAGGCTCCCGCTTGAGGCTCACAGAAGCGGGGTGGGCACCCGATACTAAAATAGCATAAACATGGGGTAGGCTCCTGCTAATTAAAACCACAGCAATGCGGGGGGGGCACCAGCTCTGTTTGGCAAAATGCGGGGTAATCCCCACGTCGGGATTACCTCTAAATAGGTTGCAGCTACGCGATGCGAAGCCCATGCTCTTCTCTTGGGCAATTAAAGGATAGTGCTCACAAGGTGCTAGAAGCCACAGCTCCAGCCAGCAAAGTTCTAGGGGCACAAGGCTGGGCCCAGGCAGGCCAGCTCACAGGGCCCTCCAGCAGCCGGACCCTTGTGGCGGTTTCTCCTGGAGCCCAGCAGAAGCAGGTCCCCTCAGCACCAGGAAGCACACATTTCATGGGGTCACAGCCCCCATATTTATATCACATATTTGCTTTGTCTGCCCTGGCACAGGGCTCGGTGGAACCAGTCCCAACTTGTTCTGGAGGGGTTTGGAGCACTTTGTTTACAGGGCTCCTCTTCCCCTTTGTCAGGTGGGGGCTCGGTGATCAGACACAGCACAGGGGGTGTAGCCAGCATTGTATAACCTAGGCACAGACCTATTCAGGGACCAGGAACTTCTCCTCCCACTACTCCAAATGCAGATGTCCCATTCAGCCTAGCACTGACTGACCCCGCCCCTCCTGGACCCACACACACCTCACCAGCCCCTGTCACTCCAAAGACAGACATGCAATCCACATCAGGCAGGCAGACACATATCACACAGAAATGCCAACTTCTAAAAGTGGAATTTCTAAAATAGTTATAATAAATCTGCGCACACGATTGTGTAGCATTTATTATCACTATTCCAAATATACCAAACTTGACCATGCTGCTCCTCTCATATCAGGAATTACCACTGAAACACTTATCAGGGAATCCCCAATGCATTCCTATGGGAGGGCAGCATCACAGTACTGAGAGACCAAAATGGCTGTTTGTCACTACTAGGATATGTCACACACTTAAGGTACATGTCCTACCTTTTTCCTACAATGCACACTGCCCATAGAGCTAGTTAGGGCCTTCCTTAGGGGTGACTGGCAGGTAGTAAAAGGGGGGTCACAGACATGGCACACAATTTAGGTGCCACGTCACAGCGGCAGGAACACTGTGTGCACAGGCCCTGCAATGGCAGAGGCCTGGGATAGGTTTGAAAGGCTACTTTGGTGGGTGGCACAATCAGCACTGCAAGCACACTAGTAGCATTTAGTTCACCAGCCCTGGGTATATGAGATACCACTTTACAAGGGACTGTCAGGTAAATTAAATATGCCAAACAGGTGTAGACCAATCTTACCATGTTTATCACAGAGAGCACATGCACTTTAGACTGGACAACAGGGCTTAAGTGCCCAGAGTCCCAGAACCACCCAAACCATGTCAGAAAAAAGGCTAGGAGAACGGCAAAAAGTTTAGGGATGACCCTGCAAAAAGGGTCAAGTCCAACATATGCCATATGCGTTAAAGAGCCAGTGTGTTTAGAGCAGGGCCAGCAAAATGGAAAAGCAGAGGAATCAACATTAGAAATACATTATGGAGTAATTCTATCTCTATTATAAATATCGAATAAAGACTGTGTAATACGAGCAGCTTTAGAGGTATTAAATATTTTCAGACAGATTTTGGCCCAGAACTGGGCCGAAAACAAAAGCAATAGATCAGCTCCCTAAAATAATTCAAGGGAAGTTTTGGTTCTAAACGCAGTATGGGAAATTAACATTTTGAATATCAGAGCAGCTTTAGGAATAGGATCATGGTAAACCTAATCTAAAGATGTTATAGGCACAGGTGGTTGTGAAACAGAGTGCTGTTGGTTTGTGGAGAAAAAGCAAGAGAGAAGGACATTACTGTATACTCCTTCAAAAAGGATTCAGGCAATTGGTTGAGCGTCTGTAAGTATTTAAACAATACAACAGAATTGTCTTTCACAAATTGATGAACAGACAGAATACCCTTCTCTTTCCAATGCTGAAAGTAAAAAGATCAACTGCGAAACCAAAGATATTTGTTATACCAAATTGGGGAATGTAAAAAATATTGTGCAAAGTGAAGGTTATCAGAAGTTATTGTGTTGAGTAAATGGTGTAAATATTTTAAAATTGTGTTGTTGGATATAAAAGTTCAGTTAGACATATGAATAATTTCTGTGAAAGAGAAATCATTCAACAAAGACCGTTCAAATGAGATCCATTGTGAAATAGGATTATCATGTAAGTCGTTAATCATACCATAAAATTATCAGATTAAAAAAGAAGAATGGTATAGTTTAAACTCAGGTAGTCTCAGACCCCCCTCACATTGTTGTCGTTTAACTTTAGCAAGGGCAATGCGCGGATGCTTATTGTTCCAGAGAAATTCGGTACAAATAGATGAAATTTGTTTAAGTAGCAGTTACGGATTTTATAGGGTAACATAGAAATAGTACAGAGGACATTGGTACTATGCTCAGATTAATGGTATCAAGTCCCCCCACCATGATAGATGTAAAAGAGACCAAGTCAGAAGTAATGTTTGTAATTTGATTTAAATGAAAAAAGCATACCCCAGGGGTGTGCATACCTTAGGTGCACTGCTGGATGGCAGAAAGTTATCTAGTTTATCAAATTAATATCAATGATTTGTGCAACCAGTTTCTTAGATGAATCTTTTATTATTAAATGATTTGTTCAGGTAAGAATTTCATCATTCAAGAAGTACTGGATTAATTAATCAGGTTGACGTCTCCACATGTGGAGTGGTGAAGTACATCACATAATGTTCATCATCCCATGTTATTCGTCATCCCAATGAATTTCGGGCAGACTTTGTCCTTCATCAGGTGATATAGACTACGAAACGTGTGCAGCAGCATCTCACAAGCGTTCTGTTACAGTATCTTTCCAGCCAGTAACTCCAATCCTATGCACACACAACTGATATTCAATGAAAGTTCATCATACAGTAGGAGCAAAAGAACAAGAATGAGTAATGTCTCTTTTTTGTCTTTTCTTTGTCTTTAATTCAACAACGCCCAGCCAACACGTGTTTCGTCGTAGGGGGATTACCCCTCGACTTCTTCAGGGCTGTCTGGCTCTTTATGTCCTAAATTCAGTCACCTCTCAGCTCGTTATAATTCTGACCCGGCTGGTCTATAAATCCTCTATTTAATTTTTAAATTCCAAATTCCAATTTTTAAATTCCAAATTCCAAATTGTCATCAAGTGAAGGACCGATAATTTGTCCTGTGCAACGCGAAGGTCCGAAGGCAAAAGTGTTAAAAACCCTAATATGCTCGAACCCTGCAGCGAGTACGCTGTATTTCGAATCCTGGTGCCGAGTACGCGTTCTGTACCGGGCGCCTTACCAAGAATATTTGAGAACATCCTGGCATTGTCTGCAGCAAGTCTACCCCTAATGAAACCGTTACCTGATTGATCAAATTTAAGAAGAAGAGGTACAACAGCTTTTAGACAGGAGGTTAGAATTTTGGCAAAGATCTCTGGCATTCATAATTAATCAGGGAAATGGGCCTGTAATTTTTTGAGTGTTGGATCATTATCAGGTTTGGGGTTGAGAACTATCTAAGCTTCTAAAAAGGAGCCGCTAGACTTAAAATTAGAAAGGAAAGAGTTACAAAATTGCAATAACTTGGGAGCAAAAAATGAGGAAAGGGAAGATATGAGTTCAATAGAAATCCAATCCAGGCCGGGTGGTTCAGCACTTTTCAAAGAATTAATTGCCTGCATGAGTGTAATATTAGCTTCTAATTAAATAAATGTATGTGAAAGGAATGGAGGCTGAAGAATGCCATAAAAAAGTGTTGTATTTTTAGAAGGGGTAGTATCCTCTGTATATAATGATTTACAGAAGGACTTAAAGGTGGTGAAGATATCTAGCTTGGAGATTAAAGAGGAGTTATTTAGTTAATTAATGATGGGGTCAATAGTCCTACGGTCATCTGATGTATTGAGCATTGTTTAATAAAAAGACAACAAAAAATAGTCCTATGGTCTTATTTTATTTCAAATATTTAGCAAGAATTTTACCCGCTTTATTTTGACCACTATGGAACTTTAATTTCATTTTGAGCAAAATGTTGCAGGCATCATCAGCAGCAAGTTGATTAGGATAGGCTACGATGAGGTCATGTAATATTAAGGAGGATGTGGAGGTAAAATAGTCATGTTCAAATGTCTTAATCTGCTGGAGTAGAAGTAGATATTGAGCATTAGATTTTGTTTCGTCCTGGCAGATAAACTATAGTAGAAGCCCTGAAGAAGGCATTAAAAGCATCCCAATTATTAAGAATGGATGTCCGTAGATTTATTAAATTGAAAAAATCCTGATTTAAAAACAGTAGCGTCAGTTATGAATTGTTTATCAGATAGGAGGTAATTATTGAATCTGCTGGATTTGGGGTCAACATTTGAAAAATCAAAAGAAGACAGAACTGGTGCATGAGTAGAAATAAAAATGGAGCCTATTTCAGAGGAATATTAAGTGGGATGCACTTTAAAAAACTATAGTAAGTTTTCCAAAGGTCATGGCTTCAGTGACTCAGGAGACTTAAAGTTTATTTTTCTAATGTTGTTGGGGGGCTTCAGAACTCCCTGCAGCCACCCACAACATTTAAAGATATTTTGGTGGTACCCCGTCTAGAGACATCACCATAAATAAAAATATGTCAATTGCCTTCCCTAGGAGCACCTTCCTGCACAAAAACAAAAACAATCACTTGTGGTGATTTCCTCTTACAATGTAAGCTGTAGAATGCAGCACGCATTGAAAGATGAAAAACAAGGAGAAATAAAAACATTTCTCCTCATTGTGCCTCGCTATGCCACCCCTGGGGGTGGTGTAGCATTCTGACGCATTTCCAGATTCATGATTGCTCGTAAATCTGGAATCAGTGGACATGGGTGTTGCATGGGAACACCCACAGTAACACCCATTTCATGCTCCTAACACGCAACGTGTTGCGTGAAATGGGGGGATATTTACAAGCACATGTAAAGCCACACAGGGTGGTTTTACGTGTCCTTGTAAATTTCACTCAGCAGGTTGCACTTCCGGTGCATTACGCAACATGACATAGCCATGGCGCAAGGGGTTGATAAATAAGCCTCTTAGTTGTGCAATTTGCTGTGTCAATCAACTGGGTTAAGGAATAATATGAAGCATCACTGAAATCAGTATAAGATCAACTAGATCCATTAGTATCCGGTAAGGTAAATATCTGGACTACAGGGCACAGAATGTTATATAACGTATAGGGTAGGGGAGGAGGGGATATAGCAGTAGTATACCAACTGATGTGGATTCTATGAATGTGACACCCAAATGGACACATCAGGGGATCCTACAAGTGTGTGCGCACTGGGAAATATTCCATCTTATAGGCCCCAGAGCGCAGATGGTGACTTTAGCAGCTGATACTTATCATCAAAGGGATATATGTTGAACTGATGATATGGATTTGAAGCCATAGTGGACAGAATTCAACACCTCCCGTGTATAAGTTAACAGAGGACATATTTTGAGAAACAGGTGCAACCTAAACAATGCAAACACTAATCATATTTACAAGTGTAGTTGCGGTCTTGAGGGAAGATGAAAAAGGAATAATTAATCAAAGTTCCAGATGAAAGATGGCCACTGGTTCAGGTATATGTGTCTCATGCAAGTGGCTATGAGATTTTAACAAATAAGGATCAAGTCCAGGGGGATGCTGGACAATATTTATGGCTAGTTCTTCATCCCTGTCAAATCTATGATGTGGTGTGATTCTATGATTAAAAGCTTGTTTTGTCTGTCCCCACCTCCGATCATCTTTTGATTATGTCAATGCAAAAGAAATTGAAATCAGTGTGTTTTATTTTCAAGGTTAACAGAAAAGTATATTGCTCCAGGATAGGTCACGTCACAGTTTTTAGGCACATAAATGTTAAAGTTTTGTTTCCGTACTGGAAATGTTGTGCTTCCCATATATTATAATCTGCAATTTCCAGTACATGTATACCATAGTGATACATTTAGAAAGTGTTTTAATTCTGCCTGTAAACATTAAGGGCCTAATTAGAAAGTCGATCGGAGTTTCCTCCAACCGACATCCATGCAGTTTCTAGACCAACTGACCTCGGGTCGGCGATTCGAATCCGAAATTATGAAGCAACCGCACATGGTGCGGTCGCAGACTCCAATTTCCCTGTCTCCCATAGAGAAATGGGGAGTCACTGTGAATCCCTGTACCGTATGGCAGGTACCGTGAGATGCCTACCACATGGTGCAGGGATTTACAGGGGTGCACCATAGGTGCCCCCTCGGCCCCCAACTGGAGGACACTGTAGCAAGGGGGCCCTGCTAGGGGTCTCCAAAGTCGCTTTCCGACAGGCTTTTCATGTAAAAAACCCTACTTGGAAGGCCTGCCGGAAACCAACATCATAAACCCGAAAGCGGAAATGCCATCCGTTTGGGATTATGTTGCAGTTGCCGACTAGCTGGCAGACTCTTTGAGCCTATCGGAAGCCAGCTGGAATGACCAGCCGGTTTGACTTCCGACCATCATATTTGTAATACGGCGGTCAGAAGTCAAACTAAGGATGTCAGTCTGAGGCTTTCGATCGACATCCTAATAAGGCCGTAAGTATTTTGAGTTGTTGTTGCTAGTTTTACAGGCTTTAAAACTGCCACATTTGTAAAACACTCCAAATATTTCTAACCATGTTTTCTGTTTTGGAGTTTCAAAATGTCTATGTACTAACATGTCATAGGGGTGTTTCCTATAGATGACAGACACATGTGCTATTGAGATTACCCCGCTGTGCATCCTACATCCACTACGTGAAAGGCAATAGTGCGATTTAGCAAAGCACTTGTAAATTAAGAAAACTGTTTTTAGAATTACTATTGTAAAAATTTATGTTTTTAGAATTACTATAGTGTGTATTGTGTGTAGCTGAAAAATCCTCTTTTAAACACTTATTTTGCACTTGCACTCTCGTTGGCCAAGGTGAGCAGGTGTACTTCCGCCTGTCAGAGCGGGTCACCGAGCACATGCCATCTTGATCAGCGCTCTAGCTGGTTTTGTTTAGAGCGCTCCCCCCTATTTAAGGAGAAGGTAATGCAAGTGCACAGCGCGTTCGCGACAAAGGCAAGCCTGTCTGTGCCCTTCCCCGCACTGACCGTGCACAGCGCCAGACATGCTGCCGGTCAGGAATACCACCCACCAAGAAATAGACTTTGTTACTCGAGGGAGCAACTTATTTCCATAGGTGAGCTGGGTGTTATGGGTCCTAATGGGGAGATTTTGGGCAAGGTAAATGTTACCATGCTGGACTCTATATCAGATAGTCTTAAATGTGGCTTAATTAATATTAGATCCCTGATTGAGCACTATCAAGAGATCTTCACCTTGCTGGAGTGCCATGACTTGGATGCATTGTTTTTAACTGAAACTTGGACACAAGCTGATTCAGTAGTTGAACTGGGGCTAGCCTACCCCCGGGCTACAAAGCATTTCACAAACCATGGTTAGCTGGGAGAGGAGGGAGAGTAGAAGTCATATTTAAAGATACATGGAATTTTGCTCCTATATATATTAATGATGTGGAGGGCACAGAATTGTTAGGGTTCTCCCTTAAAGAGGCAAGGGGACAATTTTTCTCACTCGAGTATAGTGTGTTATAGACCCCTGGAGGACAGAGCCCCCAGTATCAGGCACTGATTGACATCTTTTATATCATGTCACTCACCCATGCCAGGATGAATAAACTGGGCGACTTCAATCTCTGTGATAATGGGAGTCTTGGTTCGGCCTTGAGAAAACTATTGCAAGCATGCGAGAATCTCAACATGCAACAACTAGTGTCACAGCCAACACACCAAGGAGGCCATGTCCTAGATCTGGTATCTGCTAATTGCATGCAAGTAAAGGTGGTCGAGATACTGCCTTTATGTTGGACTGATCACTTTTTAATCCAATTTCTGTTAACACCACCAAGAGTGAGTAATAAAACAACTCAGTCTGGGAATTTTCGAAAGGGAAGGGAATGGATTAGGTTGCTGAAAAACAAACACTCCCCGCTATTTACTGAAAAGAATATATCTGATTCCAGTAAGTCGGTGGAAGAAAATTATCAGACCTTTTGTGGTCAGATAAACCATACTTTGGACCAGATGATACCAGTGAAGAAGTAAAAAAATAGAAACAAACCATCAGCCCCATGGTATAATGAGGAATTGAGATAGCAAAGAAAAGAATGTAAACAGGGAGAAAGAAAGTGGAGGAAACTCTATGATGAAAAGGATAAAAGAGCCTTGAAAATACAACCGGGCCTATACAAAGAAGCAATTGCCAAGACAAAAGCTGAATACTATGCAAACATTATTCTGCAGGCACCTAACACTGCTAGAACTATTTTCAATATAGTGAAGGACCTCTCCAAACCTGCTTGTATGAATAACAAGATTATAGCTATGCAAAATCTTTGTGACGATCTTGCAGTCTACTTTGATGAGAAGATCAACAAAATCATTGGTGGTCTATAATTTAACAAACAGACTGGTGAGGACAATGAAAATGAACACCAACGATGTCAGGGAAAGAGGAAGAGGGAACAGATGAAGATCAACAGGCTATCCTGGAGAATTTCCAGATCTCCACTGAGGAAATGTTTAATAAACTAGCCTTGAGTGTTTCATCTGGGTCACCGCTGGACCCTCTCCTGCAGAGGATATTGAAAGAATTCAGCTTGGAACTCTTACCCCGGCTGCGCCGAATTTGCTGCCTATCACTGAGTAGCGGAAAGGTCCCAGACTGCAGGAAGCAGGCAATGGTGCCCCATTACTCATGAAAGCCACACTCGACCCTCTATACTCGTTCAACTTTAGGCCTATCACCCTGCTACCGTATCCGGTAAAAATTCTGGAGCAGGCAGTTAGTAAATCTCTTTCTCATTTTTTAGAAGATATTCACCTGCTAGATGAGGTTCCATTCGGGTTCTGTCCTGAGCATGGAACAAAAACATCCCTAGTGACAGTCCTTGATGATCTAAGAATGCGAGTTGACATTGGCCATTCAGTCATATTATTGCTACTGGATATGTCAGCTGCATTTAAGACGGTGAATCACAGCATCCTGCTAAAAAAGACTCGTGGATATTGGAGTTAAGGGTCTGGCATTAAAATGGCTTCAGTCATATCTGTCGGATAGACAGTAGGCAGTGACCATTCTACCCTTCATATCCACGAAGAGCTCTGTCCAACATGGCGTTCCTCAGGGATCGGCAATAAGTCCGATCTTATTTAATATATACCTGCGTCCACTCATCTCTATTATTTAATCTTTCGGAATAGAATTAGTCAATTTAGCAGATGACACGCAATTTATGTTCTCAATGGAACGGAATCAAGCAGTTTCCTTGGACATGTTCCATGAGTGCATGCAAAGTACTGTAAACTGGCTTAGAAATAACTATTTACAATTCAATGAAGATAAAACAGAAATTGTATTTTGCACTACTAATATAATATCCTATCCACTTCCTATCGATTTCCAGCTCACCCCTACAGATAAACCGCTAATGCCAGCTAAAACAGTGCGTAATCTGGGGGTGATGTTGGATAACAATCTGCAATTGGACTAACAAGTTAACACAATAGTTGGCACCTGCTTCTCCCTGATCAGAGCTTTACGGAAGGTTCTTCTGTTATTGCCGACCTCCGCTAGGACACAAGTGGTGAGGAGCGTTATTCTGAGCAGGTTAGACTATTGTAATTCCCTGCTTCTTGGAACACCAAATTCTCTGATATTGAAACTGCAGAGAATCCAAACATTAGCAGCAAAGTTAGCTCTAAAAAGGCAGCGCAGGTCCTCTACATCTGTAGCTCTGAGGGATCTCCATTGGTTGCCGTTCCAACAGAGAATACAATTCAAATCACTTAGCATTTGTCTTTAGGGCAGTACACGGATTGGGACCTAAACCACTGCAGAGTAAATCCACCTGGTATATTCCCTCGAGAAATCTTCGCTCATCAACAGCAAATCTGGTGAGCACTACCAGATTTAGAAAAACCAGGACTGGAGGCAGAGCTTTCAGCTCTGCAGCTTCACGGCTGTGGAATGAACTCCCGATTGATCTCAGACAATCTGAGAATCTGTTGCAATTTAGGAAAAAGCTGAAAACCTGGCTCTTCCCGAGGGAGGAGTACAATTACAGCTATTGCTAATACTGACCTGCTCTGACACCTCCCCCCTTCCCTTTGGTTTGGTTGTTTCTGTGCACAATGACTACATGGTAATATCCAGCGCCAGGATACCTGTTGGGTGACAGTGCGCTATACAAGTACAGCTTACATTACATTACATGTGTGACAAAGGTTTGTCTTATTAGTGTATCTGATCTGAGAATGTTCAAGTGTTTGTTCATGAGGGATCTCAAATTGTAGGACCAATTGTTAAAATCTGTGATGAGTCTAACTTGTTTTCATACCCTCTACCTTTCTTCTTATTCTTAAAGAGGTTATCATGCCTATCTCTATGTCTTAGAAGTGGATAAGTGTGGCTCAATGGTTAGAGCAGGCAGACCTTGATGCAGAGCTCTGGCCAGGGACCAGGGTTCGATTCCCTCCTCGGCGGGTCTCGGGCTCATTAATTCCCCTGACTGGATATTCTCGCCTCAGTGCCTGTTCTGATCATGGGTCCCACGCTGCAACTCTGGGCAATAGCTTGCTTAGTCTCCACAATGGCCCTAAAAGTGCTGGGATGCCTGGCTGCACCTGGGGGGTGCCCAGGAGTGGACATTTCCCAGGAAGGGTTCCTAAGCGGTATACGGACAGCGCCGGGACACCTCCAGTGGAGGTAGCTGTGCGCTTTACAAATTCCGACATTTTTAATTTACATTTTTTACCTTCTGTATTGCTTGATGTAACACTTCTCTGGGTTATCTTTGTTATTTGAACCTAGTGCCGACGTTCAGTTTCTGCTGTAAATACATTGAATTGTCATTACACTTTTATTTTTGCTCTTAGTAACTCCCACAGTGAACTTCAGGCTGGTTGGGTGGTAACGTTCGGCACATAAACAGGGTTTTCTTATGTATCTTTTCTGTTAAGGCTGATGTGAAGCAATTCTGTTTATACTTCTAAGTCAATATCTAAATATTTTACTACAGTCATACATTTTGTATGTGAGATCATTCGTTTGTTGCATGTTGATGAACATTTCAGCATCCTCGACAATGCCATCTCATTTCAGGGGAAAAAAATCATTGATAAATAGGACCCACAGAGGTGTGTGTGAAATTTAATGTTCATATTTTTCCATCCAGACCACCTGCTCCTCCCACCAGCCTGTAAAAAGGTTCACGACACTGGGGCAAAGCCAGGTGTCTTTCGAGGTCCCTGAGCTTTGAAGGCATGATGTTCGCAAACATTGAAATGTTTAGTTCTGAGCAATATTTCAACATGTGTTTCACCATGTTAGTATGGTCAAATAATGCAATAGGTCTGTTTCCGAGAAAGCGGGTGCAAGCCTCTAGTCCCAATTCTTGTTTTCTGCTTGTATAAAGGGAGTTGATGTCTAGTAGAATCATGATATAGTTAGTGCCGAATGAATAACATGTATTTTTCTGAGGTAATCTGGTGTGACTTTACAGTGAGGCGTTCTAGTGAGTACATGAAGTCTACGGAAAATGTAAACTAATTGCAGTATCTTCTTTAAACTTTACTCCTCAAGGTTAATAAGTTGTGTTTTCCACTACCACCGGAGTTCATGAAAGCCATATATGGTTTTTCACATTCTGTGACTGTAATAATTTCAAAACAGTTAGAGCCTGCTAATTGTCTTAATTATTACGCTCTCTAGTGCTCCACCTTTATTAACACCCTATTTTTCCCCTTGTCAGGGGGTTTGATGATAATAAATCATTCAGCATCTGAAAGGTTGCTATGTGGTCCTTAGCGAGGCTGGAGTTAGTCTGACTCTTCTGTTGATAAAGTTGTTTAATTTCCCCTAGTAAGACGTCATAAAAGGTGGCCATATCATCACGAGGTGTGGTGGAATTTAATTTGCTCTAAGATTTAAAGCCAGTGAGATGGCATATTTACCCCATGTGTAAAAGGATATTCCTAGAACCTGTCCATGGTCACTCTTATTATATATGTATAGATTATGTAGGTTTAATAAATCATCAATGTCATTGATATTAAAATCACATGAATTCAGGGCAATTTGTCACACTCCACATGACTTAATGATTTCACTTTACAGTTTTGAACAACAATAAGTAAATTCGATATTGGGAATAATTCAGGGGCATATTAACAAGCTGAAGTATGGCTGCTTTCTCGGCACAATTCGCCGAGAAACGGCGATACTTCCAGCGCCCTATTAACAAGGGCATTGCAACGCCTGCCTCAAGCCCACTTTGCATGTCAGCGAGAAACATCGCTAATGACATGCAAAGTGGGCGTTCCCACGTCCAACCACATGTAAAATGTGGTAGGAGGTGAGAACGCCCTATCACCAAGGCAGGCGTTGGGAGGAAAAGACCTGTGATAAACTTGTTTATCGCAGGTCTCTCAACGCCTGCTCTGACCAGGAGTTAGGCATTGATAACATGGGGGTGTGGATCATAAAGCTGAATCCACCCCCCATATTATCAAGGCACACATTAGCGTGTGAAAAAAACTCTTGTTTTCACGCGCTAATGTTCACTATCGACGGCTATTGCAGGATTTACTATCGCCTACGTGTTGCGCGTTGATAATAATGCGCTAACACGGCGAAAAAATCCGGCGATAGCCGGCTATAGTGAAATGTGCGATGTGCGTTCTTTAACGCACATCTTGTTAATATGCCCCTCAGTTCTGCAGTGGGGCAGAAAGAAATACCTTTACAAGGAACACTCATTCCAGTAGCTGTATAATCATGTATATATTCCTGCTTTACAGCAGTGCCTTTTGAATGTATTTTTGTTAGACATTCAAGGTACATGTGTGCTTGTGTATGCGTGTGATCTCCTCCTCCTGGCTCCTACCTCCTTGTAGAAATGAGCCCCCAAAAGGTGGTGTACATGACGTGGGTGACATAGGGCTGACACATAACATATTTGATTACTTTTCTTTTATGTTTGTATCCTAAGTTCTGGGAGTTTAGTGATAGTGTTTTTTTTTCTCATATACTTATTTAATTTCTTTCTTTTAAGTAATTGTTATATTTAGGAAGTTAACATTTTTTATTGATGATGTTTATTTCTACTATTTATGTGTGCTATTTGAAACCCCAATGCATGTACTTCCCTCACTAATTAGTGGACAAGAGTTAGAATAGTAAATGTGACCCTCCCAATGTATATACTTTACTTAATGTTTGGTAGACTAGAGTTAAAATAATAAAACAGGCCCTCAGTACCAGCAGACTCAACTACAGCAGCACACTTCATACCACGGAAGGGGGCTCAATATTAAATAAATACAGTTCAACCTTCAATTAACATAACTCACAGTGCAAAGCCCCAATTCTGCGCTAGTCTCTCCTCGAGGAATCGTACCTAAGGTGACGGATCTTTGCCACCGACATTGACTCAAGGAGTTATTTCAGGCATTCCAATTTCAATTTCAATTGAGTCAATGATGTGAGTTTAAATTCATTTTGAAACCTTTCTTTCTCATTAAGAGATTAGTAATTTTTTCTCCCTTTTGTTTTATTCAGATTAGACAAGGTTTGGTTAGGACATATAATCACATTGTGCATTAAGTGTGTTCGATAAAGGAATAAAGAGAAAAGAGTGAGATCAGGAGAGCATGAAGCTCAAGCCCAAATTAAAGCAGCAGAGCTTCCCATAAAGAGTAATTCATGAAATTCATCTGCGTCTCAATAACAAAAAAATCTGTAGCAAACTGTGAAATAAAAAAAGCACCAAAATTGTAAGAAGAACAGAAGCAGCAGTAGCCACAACTGTCAGTCTAGAACACGAGAAAGGCAAAAGGTGGGTAAATGTGTGGAGTGTTGGGGGTACACTAGTAACTCACACTAATATAAAATACATTAAACTAAGTTGCAGACATTGTGGCAGGCTCTGTTCCATTTGGTTCAATCAGGAGACTGAACTTGTCTGTAAGCAGGTTCCCTTCTTCCTTTCACACAAAATAATATGCAGCTTGCAAAGTTCTTATAACATTATTAGTTACAGACATTCTCACTTAGGGAGCTTTTGGAAGCATAAGCCTTGATTCCCATAGGCTTCGATCACATCTCGACCTTCTAATTATTGAATGTCTCATTGTGAGAACAATGCACTATCAGAAAGAAAAGATAAAATTAACTTGCAATGTCATGGTTAGGTAATTCATTTCATTTAACACAAACCAGAATTATTGTCTATAGTGTACAGTTATTCAACATTATGTGAAAGTATAAAAAAAAATAGGACGCTTAGCTAATGCTAATGAACTGTTGCCTTGTAAAATAATACATTTTGTTACATTCTACAATTATGAAAAATATTTCTAACCATGTCACTTTAAGGTCATGTCCTAAATTGTGGTGTGCATATTACAGCAATGTGAGTTAGCTTTTCTGAGGCCTATTCTAGTAACTATGGCTGCCTAGTGCAGATATCACGTTATGAATGTGTGACATTTTCAACATTAATCGTTGCACATTTGGTTGCTAAACTAAATAATTTTGTATTTAAAATATATTTTTGTATTTCCTGTACAGGCTCTAAACTGTCCAAAACGCTGCAGGAAGACTTGTCCTCAACTTACCCTGTCAGACTCACATCTCCACAACTGAAAGTACTTTACTGGCTCCCCACTCACAATCACATTCAATTCAAATTACTCATGTGCATATACAAAGCATTACACAATAAAGGCCTGCCTACCTCGATAGGGGCATACACTTCCACCACCCCTCCAGACACCTCCAAGCTGCCCGTCTCTCACTAGCACAGGTACCCTGCTTACACAAGAACAGAAATGGAGGTCAAGCCTTTACTCATATTCCCCCCAAATTCTGGAATGACCTACCCAGTATATCAAAGCATCCTCAAGGCTTCTTGAGTTCAGCAAGAAACTGAACACCTGGCTCTTTGAGTAATCTACCCACCGGGAGCTCATAGCCTATATAACTGCGAAGCACCTGGATACATAAACGGGTGATAACTGTGCTATACAAATAGGCATTACATAAATCTGAACACTCCAAAGTATGCACTTTCCCCAAAGGTTGTTAGTCTGGAGTTAGCATAGTAAAATGTGACTCCCCCACCAAATCTATACACTTTGCCCAAAGTTTTTTTTGGGGGGCTTGTTCCTATTTAACTCAGGGAAAGGTGTACTAAGATTTTACGCCTTGCTTGCATCACAAAAGTGACGCTAATTGGAGAAAAATCTTTTCTTTACTGATTTACTTTCCAGCGCTAAACTTGTTTAGCGCAGGAAATATCATGAAAGTAACACAAAGCAGCGCAGAGGGCTGCTTTGCATTACTTAGCGCCAAGATGGGGTACCATGGGGGTGAATGCGCATTCCCATGCAACCACCCAAGGTTTCTGACGCTAAACTCTGTTTACTAAATAAGGTAGACAGGGTTTAGCCTCAGAAAACTGCACCCTTTTGAAGTAGGCGCAAGGAAGGTGAAATGCTTTAATTTCACCTTCCTTTTCCACCTTTGTACATGTGCTGCACTTTACAGCACACATACAAAGGAGAGGGAAAAGGGTTAAATATAGTCTGAGCATGGTATTTTCTACTGTAAGGCTATCCTTCCAGTACAAACCCTATGCTAGACTCACAGAGACACCATCACTATGGCGCAAAGGTTTCTCAGTCAGGCACAGCAGCTGGTTTCAGTGCCGGCGCTAGCGAAGGGGGAGGAGGGAGACATGTTTCTGTAAATATGGCGCTCTCCTCTTCTCTCCTTTTCACACAGTGCAGTATTTGGGGCTGCTGCACTGCGCTGCATGAATAAGTGTTAAAGCTGGCCCTAAGTTATAGTGTTTATTAGTTGCTTATCACTGCTGCAAAATATACAGGGTTGTAACATGAATGTAGGCTTTAGATGCACGAATCTGAGCTAATTTTGATGACCATACACAAAGAAATCCTGTCACTTTCGAATAAATTAGATCATGATTGCAATGTAACGTTATCCACACAGCTGGAAAAGCGAAAATAAATACTATCCACGATTTTCAGGAACATCCAAAAGTCCTTAATGTTTTCACATTTCCAAGACTCTCCAAGGTAAAGAAACTTTTCTCAGTTTGAAAAGCTGACGACGCTTTTACCACCTACTGTGGCATTTCCTGTTCAATAAATGTTCGCTTTGAGACCATAGGAGTAGATTTTTCAAATGCTCATATTATATCCAGATGTAGACAATTTTGCTATTTCATTTATATTTCAAGTACATTAAACTATTGCCTTGGGGATGGTAAGAGATTCGTATGACATGCACACTGTGCGATCGAATGGCAAACATCTGCTGTAAGGAATGTATCCCTGGGAGACTCACGGTCACACTTAATTAAGGGGCCGGGAGAAATGCAGTGATACCAGGGGTCAAGAATGACCCGCAGAAAGTGGGGGTGGCGATGCCAGAGCGAGGGCGAGACATCTGGTGCAGATAAAATGGTGAGCAACAACGATGGGACACAGCCACGTTTATAAATGCAGGATAATTGAGAAAATATATGACTGTCAAATGTATGCAATAAAAGAAACAAACATATTTGCATAAGTGAGGAATAAAGGACCTGAAAATAAGACGTGTGATGAGAATTTTGAGTAACGTAAGGAAGGTCTTACCAGAAGGGTAGTGAATATTTACACAATTCTGCTAGTGAATACACCAGGCATAGCAACAACAATGAAACTCGAACATTTTGGGAGAGAGAAAAAATCTGTGCCTAATTTTGGAGGAGTTGTGATAGTTCTAGGTAGGGGGGCTTATTTTTAATCATCAAACTTTGAACAAGAGGGAGTAAGGCAATAAAGAGCGAAGAGAAGGAAGAAGAGAAAGACAGGAAAGCACTGATGGGGTTAAACGAAGCTAAAAGTGATAAAGGGCTAGACGTATTGGGTGGAAGAAGAAAGAGGCATGAGTTGGCATGGGCAGCCTTGGCATTTTTTGCCCAGGCATTCAGCAGCACTGGTTGCGGGCTGCAAAGAAAAAAACTGTGGCCCCTGCGTTTACTTTATTTGCAAATTAAACATTGAAACGGTAACATGTTTCAAGAAGAGGGAGGCAGGGGGTGTTTGTCTGTCATGCAACCTTGAGTGGGCAAGGATGGAAGCTGAATGTTTATTGTTTGAGTAGACAAGAATGTTCTTGGCATCAATGCCTACATTGGTAGGGCTGAGCTGTCGTCATCTACTTTGAAAAGGTCTTCATCTCTATGTCCATTCCTACCAGATTTTCTGCTCCTCACTTAGGTGATCAGAAACCAAGAGAACAACTTTAGTAACAGCATATTAAACGCTTTAGCTACTGTGCATTGCTGATAACTGTACAGAAGTCCTCAGACAATGCCTTACAGTGTTTCGATAGCACGGTTTAACGCTTTGATGCTGTAAAGTGATGACAGACATCAGCTGCATGCATTTGAGTGGTTCGCTATTGTTTGACCAGTAGCTATCTTCATTATTGCTGTCACAATAAATGCATTTGCTGGCTGCCCCAATTCTCTGGGGCAACCCTGTGTTTCAGAAGCCATCTTTGTTAGGGAGAATTAGCACCTGGTCTCTTTTCAATGCATTGTCTATTGCACAGCACTGATTAGCTGCTGGTGATGTTAGATGTCATGATTACCTTTTGGCTGTGCCCACATTATGGGTGGGTGGTGATACCTATTTGCATTGGAAAGTGGTACTGTAACTGAGCACCTAACATTCGCTCAGTCAGTAACTTACCCCTTGGCAGATCCTCTTGCATAAATATAATAGGGAAAGAGGCTTTCTATTTTCCTTAGTTTAAATGTTCGTCCCCACTACTGCAGCACTAAAAGACATTTGCAGAAAAAACAAGCATTTGCAATACAATAGGTCTCGCATTTATGCGAGGTTGAGCTGTAGACATTTCAAATAATATGCCTTTTAATTTTGTTTTGGTTTTTAAAACATAAATAAAATGCATTGTCATTTACAATGCCAATAACTTTTTTTAAGTTCAAGAAAATTTTATTTGATATCAAAAAGAGAAAAGCAAGGTGTCAATACAAAGTACAATGGAAATATAAAACATTGAAAATTATAATAAATAAAACAAGCATAAAGTTGTAAATAGTATCAGAGGCAAAATCCGGGCATTGGAATGAAAAAAGGAAAAGGCATATAAACATTAATCATAAAAGTAAAAGAAATACCTGAAAGAAATAGAAAAATAATACAATGAGGAGAAGAGAAATGGAATGTAATGAGCATTTAAGGAGGTTTAAGGACCTCTTGTTGCGGGGGCAGTGGATGAAACGAACGATTAGCACATGTATCCAGGTAAAGCGTGATAGGGAGCCATAAGTCCAGACGCTTTGCGGCCATGTGAGCCGGAAAAACAAAAGCAGTATCAAGTCTGTGGTTATGGCAGACATTAAACCACCACGCCTTGAAGGAGACATTGGTGAAGTCCTTCCAGTTTACCGTTATCTGCTGAAATGCAGCGGCCAGCAGCAAGTCAATAATCTGAGGCTTTAAATCAACCTTGTCCCAACAGGGGGAAAGGCTACCTAAGAAAATGTTTATGTGAGAGAAAGGGATACTTGTGTGAAAAATCAAGTTAATTTGAGCCCAGACCTGAAACCAAAAAGCATGAACAGATGTACATAAGAACAACATATGAAACAAAGTTGCGTGTGGGGAAGAACAAGACCAGCATGTATGAGAGGTGTTAGGGAAGCGCTTATGAAGGTCAAAAGGGGTATATAGAAGTCTGTTATAAATAAAAAACAGGGACTGTGTCAAGGTTGCCGCTCTTGAAGATTTACGTATCTTGATCCAAATTTTATCCCATAATGAGATTGGCCAGGACATGGAGAGATCATGTTCCCAACATTCCTCTACTTTGGATTTGGGCCTAGGAGAGTCAGTTGTGTGAAGGTATTTATAAATGGAGGAGGCCTTTGGAACCTTGCGCAAAAATGAGCGAAGTGAGGAGGCGGGAGTGGGAGAGGCAGGGGATGGATGTAGCTGAGAAAGTGTATTGTAAGTCGTTAGTGCAGCTTCTCTAAGTAAATGATAGTTACGAGTGAAGGACGTAGGTAAGTCATAAAGGGAACGAAGAGTGGTGAAAGGCAAGAAAGAAGAGTTAGAAAAGAGTTGAGAAACCCATACCAGCCCCCTTTGATGCCATGCTTTCCAGAAGAAGGGTTTATTACGAATAAGTAGGGCGGTGTTGTGCCAAACGGTGGAGGAAAGGAAATCAGCAATGGTGGTGGGAGGTGAAAGGGATGAAGATAGGAGCAGTTTAGTAGTAAATTTGTGGATGGGGGTGGAAATGGAAGAGGGTTTACAGGAAAAGGAAAGATATTCAGCGAAGGAGAACGGAGAAAGAAGAAGGCGTTCAAATTTAGCCCATAAAGGACAAGGGGTATGACTGGGATCTTGCAGCCAAAAAGAGGCTTGTCGTAATAAGAACGCTTTATGGTAAGCAGGGAAGTTTGGAAAGTTAACTCCACCCTCCGTCTTAGGACGAGTGAGTCGGGCGAGAGACATTCTGGGCTTTTTCTTATTCCAAAGAAAGGACACCAGAATGGAGTTAATTTTTTTTTTAATTTAGAAGGAATAGATACAGGAATATTGGAAATAGTATAGAGGACTATGGGAGACAACATCATTTTAATAGTGTCAAGGCGGCCCCACCAGGACAAGTAGAGAGGATGCCATTTGGACGTCAAGTCCACTAATTTTTGGGTGCATGTGGAAAGACAGAGGGAAACAGTATCTGAAATGGTAGGAGTGATGTGCAAGCCGAGGTATTTAATATGAGAGGATTTCCACGTGAAGTTGGAGGCAGTGAAATCGGGTTTAAATTTGAATTTCGTTAAAGGTAGGATCTCACATTTATCATTATTGAGTTTGTAGCCAGATATTTGGGAGTATTCATGCACTTCAGCAAGGAAGGCGGGAATCGAATCAGTGGGGTTAGAAATAAAAAGAAGGATATCATCCGCGTACGCGGCTAGCTTAATTTGATAGTCTGATATTTGAAAGCCTTGGATATTAGGGTTTTGACGAAGTCTAGACAGAAAGGGTTCTAAGGCCAAATTAAAAAGAAAAGGAGATAAGGGGCACCCTTGACGGACACCTCTTCCCAAATCAAAAAAGGAGGATATTTGACCATTGGCACAAACGGCTGCACGTGGATTGGAGTAAAGTAAGGAGATCAGAGAAATAAATTTGGGACCGAAACCAAACCAATGGAGGGTGTGAAAAAGATAGGTCCATTCAACTCTATCGAATGCCTTTTCAGCATCAAGGGAAATGGCCGCAAGGGAATGGGGCAGATGATGGGACTTAGACAAAACATTGAAAAGCAGTCTGGTGTTGTCAGTGATAAAGCGACCCTTGACAAAGCCTGACTGTTCTTCACCCAGAAGATCCGGGAGAAGAAGATCGAGACGTGCTGCAAGAGATTTCGCAAATATTTTATAATCAATATTAACCAAGGAGATTGGCCTATAATTTTTACAATACTGAGCATCTTTCCCTTCCTTGGGTATGAGGCAGATATGTGCATCTGAGAAAGAGCCTGAAGAAGAGCCCAAGGTGAGGAAAGCATCAATGAGGGAGTGAAGTTTAGGGATGAGAAGTTTGGAGAAGTGAAGAAAGAATTCAACAGTAAAGCCATCTGGCCCAGGAGCTTTATCTTTCCGGAGATTTTGAAGTGCTGTGAGTAACTCTTGTTGAGAGATATTGAACTCTAAATGAGAAAGGTCAAGCGGGAAGTGAGCTGGTTTTTGGATACTGGAAAAAAAGCGATCTAAAGATTGAGCGGAGGGTTGGGTTTCGGAAGAATATAAGGTATTGTAAAAGGCAGAAAATTCAGCAAGAATATCTGTGTCTTTGTGTTTGAGAACAGAGTGTGTGTCATAGATTGATTCAATATTTAACTTATTATGCTTTACTTTCAAATAGTTAGCAAGAATCTTCCCAGCCTTATTTTTACCCCCATAAAACTTTGAGCTTGACTTTAATAAGTATAAAGATGCATCATCCGTGGATTTTTTGTTAAATTTCATTTTGGCATTAATCAAAGCTGTCAAACTGTCCTGCGAACGAGAGGTAAAGTAAGAATGTTCCAATTTCTTAATGTCAAGAAGAAGAGTAGCTGTGAAGTTACGATCAGCCCTCCGCTTTTTTGCTACAAAGCCAATTATAAAATCCCTTGCTGCAGCTTTAAAGGCATCCCAGATGGTGTGCTTGGGAATGGAAGGAGTATCATTAATTGAGAAAAATTCCTCAGAAAATTCAGTAAAAGATGCAGTGAACTTAGGATCCAGGAGAAGGGAATTATTAAAGCGCCATCGCTTGGGTCCAACTGATTTAGAGAGAATATCAAGTTGAACTAAAGTGAGGGCATGGTCTGAAAGTAGTATCGGACCAATTTCTGCATGAGTAAGGGTTTGGGCAATGTCATGAGTAACAAAAATTTAATCAATTCGGGACTGAGAATGATGGCAGGGAGAGTAAAAAGTGAATTCCCGCAGTTCTGGATTACATAATCGCCAGGCATCAGTGAGTTTATGTTGAGAGATAGCTTGAGAGAAAAGTTTATGCGACTTATTGGGAACGAAGTGAGCTTTGGAATGCCTGTCCAAAAAGGGGTCAAGGGGCTGGTTGCAATCTCCCGCTAAAATAAAGTTATTATCAATAAATCTGGTAATATGGTGTGAAAAGGTATACCAAAAAGTGGGATTGCCAGCAGTGGGGGCATAGACATTTAGAAGGGAAATTGGAACATTCTTAATGGAAAGTTTAACAAATGTCCAGCGACCAACATCATCTGATTCTTGATTAAGCAAAGAGTGAGAAAGATTTTTGTGGCATAAAATGGCTACTCCATTACGTTTACCATCCCCTGGAGAGTAATATACATCACCCACCCAACTTCTCTTTAACTTGATAGATTCTTCAGCAGATAAATGGGTTTCTTGCAAAAAAGCAATATCAACATTTAAGCGTGCAAGGTGTGACAGAATTCTCTGTCGCTTAATAGGGGAATGAACGCCCTTAACATTCCATGTAACTATTTTTAGCGACATATCATGAAAATGGAATATAAATTATCGATAAAAAAAGTAGAATAATAAGTGCCCAGAATAATAAAATGAATAAACAGAATAAGAAAGCCAAAAAGAGATGAGGTAATATGAAGTTGAAAAGTAGTAAAGAGGAAATACAGGTGAATAAGCAGAAAAAATGCTAGGAGAGCGAGAGAAAACAAGGAAAGAGAGTACAAAGAAAAGAGAAGAAAAGATGAAAGGAGAGAAGTGGGTAGAAAAAGGGAGCAAAGTCAGGAGCAAATGAGGAGCCACAAGAAAGAATGAAAAAATGGAAGGAAAGAGAAAAAATAGAGAGAAAAATAGAGATAAATAACAAATGTGGAGATTGAAAGAGTGGTAGTAAGAGTCAAATGAGTGAATAAATAAAGTAGAGGACTGGAAATGCAAGGAAAAGAAACATGAAAAAGATAAAGACATAGAAGTGAGCGAGAGAGAGGAAGAGAAGACACCTTTGAACAAAGAAGAACTAGAGATAAAAACAAGGTCGAAGACGGAAGGGGTATAACGAAAAACAAGGGAAGGAGGGAAAACATACTTACGAAGGGTGAAATTGAGGAAGGGCGATCACGTGGGAGGGAAGACGAGAAGAAAGGACTGAGGGGGGAGCGCCCACTGAGGGAGGCGGTCCAACCGATGCAAACGGACCGTCAAACCAAGGGAAATACATACTGTAAACTACGAAACCTGTGGGAGAAAATAGAAAAACAAAATAGTTGAGGAGAAGAAAACATCAAAAGGGTTATTGATATAAGCAAAATAGCAAAGTAAATGAGAAAGAGGTGAACATATTATAGAACTTATTGTGGAACTAGAGGGGAACACATATAAAGGGAAAGAGTTCAGATGGGAGAAGGGTAGAAACAACATGATAAGAACAAACATACGCAGAATCAACAACAACTATGCAAACTAATGAAAGAACCCCAATAGTAGGTTATGAAAGTCATGGAGGGAAAGCCGACGAAGAGCTAGAAAGGTCCATTTCAGATGTTTGGCAGGAATTAAGGAAGCTCCGAACAGGATCCTCATAGGTCGTCGTTTTGTTGTTGTGAGTGACTCTAAAAAGGCAAGGGTGGAAAAGGCCATATCTGGCGCCAATGGATCGAAGCTCCGGTCGCATATCCAGGAAAGCTTTGCGGCGGCTGGCTGTGGCTTTAGCGTAATCCTGCGCAAAGAAGAGGGTAGAGCCTGACCATGCGAGGCGCCGCCGATAAAACCTTAAGGAGATCAGTATATTCCAAAAAGTACATGATGACACCTCGTGGTCTAGGAGAGGCAGAAGAAGATGAAGAAATGCGGCCAAGCCTATGTGCTCGTTGGATGTTAAGCGTGGTTCCCTCAGGTAAGTGGAGGAGCTTAGGCAGGAAAGATTTGAAAAAAGCAACGGGGTCACTCCCCTCACAGTTCTCCACCAGGCCGTAAATACGGAGGTTGTTGCGTCGATTGCGATTCTCAAGCTCCTCGACCTGCTTCTGAAGAGAGCAAATCTGCGACTGCATGTGCGTCACCTTGGAGGATGATTCCTGGAGAGAAGATATGGAGTGTTCTACGGTCGTCACTCTCGCATCCATCTGTGACCAATTGTCGGTTAAGACCTGCAACTTAGAGTTGGTTTCCTCCATGAAAGGTCGAAGAGCGTGTTAGACCTGGCACCTTGGCGTGAGTTTCCCTTCCACTTTTTGCTGTTGTGCCTCCAATGTTTTGATGGTGTCTGCTACTCAGGGCACTGCGCCACGGCCAACCCGTGCCGCAGTGCAAGTGCTCCCTACTGTAAAGTGTACCTGTGATTGATGTCCATGATTGGTTCATTGGATTTACTGTTAGTCCCTAGTAAAGTGCACCAGGAGTGCCAGGGCTTGTGAATGCCAACACTGCTAGTGGGCCTGCAGCGCTGGTTGCGCCACCCACAGAAGCAGCCTTAAAATGTGTCTAGGGTCTGCCCTTGCAGAACCTGCGTGCAGTCTGGTACTGTCACCCTGGCTGGGCAAGTGCACACACTTGCCAGCCCCTGAACCTTCCCTTAACTTCATATTAGTCACCCCTATAGTAGGCCTGAGGGCAGGGTGCATTGTAGTGTAAGGTAGAACATGCCCTGATGTGTGTGGCATGTTCTAATAGTGAATTACTGCCAAAGTCGTTTTTCACTATTGTAAGGCTACCTGTTCCCTTCTAGGCCAGATGGGCTGCTGGAATTATTACACTCTATAATCCCAGCAGGCTCAGGGAACCTGGTAGGAATTCGTGTTTAGTATGCCTGGACTCAGAATAATAAAATACTTCTTTTAGTAAAGTTTATTTTAATATCCTGTGTTTGCAAATGCTACTTTTAGAAAGTTAGCATTTGCTTGCCTAACCATTTCAGCCCGCCTCTGCTTGGATGTGGATCTGACTGTCTGGTGTGTGTGAGTGACAGGGCTGGGAGTTGACAGGTAGTGATTAGCAGGAGGACCCCTTAATGGGTGGTGGGAGTTTCCCCTGAATGATGCATCAGGCTGTGCCCCTGCCACCACAATGCTGGCTCCGCCCTCCTGGGGAGCGACTGATGACTCAGCCTGCACCTGGCCCAGGAAGGACCGAAGCTTGTAAACAAAGTGCTCAGGCCACTCCTGCCCTCTCAATGCCGGCTCCGCCCCCCTGGGGAGCGGCTGATGTGCCTGCCCTCACACTGAATGCAGAAGTCATAAGTACCCACAACAAGTACTCAGAGACTGGAGCAGTTATGCAGAGGCCCCCCTGGCTTGCTAGAACAAAAGAAACTGGGTATAAAAGTAGGAGCCCTGCCCCTTGTAAATTAGATCCTGTTTGTGCTACAGAAGAAACTCTGCCCGAAGAGAAGGACCTGGAAGGACTACAAGGAGGAGTGCTGTCTCTGGCCTGTGTCTGGTGCCTTGCTGCCAAAGGAGAGGAAAGAAAAGACTACAAGAGACTTTTGCTTTATTGAAACTTTGTGCCAAACTCTGCTGAAAGATCTCCAAGGGCTTGCCTGTGAACTTGCCCCCTGACCAGCGCCCCAGGAACAGTGGGCGCTACCCCTCTGAAGAAAAGCTGCTGCTGGCGTGTGCTGTGCGTCTCTACAGCGCCAAGGAAAGGAGAGTTGAGAGCGCTGTGCCTGCCGCCCCGCTCTCTGACAATTTGTGCAGCTGTGCTCCTTCCCCGACCACCGTGACTGTGGCCTGTTCGTGTGCCAGCCGCAAAGTAAGGATCAGCCCCGCGCTGGTTCGAGCGCCGTGACTGTCCGCGCTGAGCCGCCCTTGCAACGGAAAGGGAGGACCTGCCCGGTCCAAGCATCGCCGCCTGTGTGACCCCCGAGGTACAGGCTGCTCCGCAAAGACCGGCACTGCCAAGATTGTGCCCCTCGTGACTTGGGCGCTGAGACCCCCTGGCCCCCGCAGCTGGAAGTGACTCGCTGCTGAGCCGTGCCTGAATTGTGCCCCGCGCTCCGTGGAGTGCACCCCCCTCAGCCCCGCCTGCCTGCAGCTTCCCCCTTCAGTGCGAGTGAACCGGACTCCGGAGAATCCTGCCCCGCATCTGCACCGTCAGCCCGGGTGCCCTGTGACCTGTGCTGAGACTCGCAGGCCGCCGCACCCTCCAGGAAGACAACGCGACGTGGGACAGATCCCCGGACAGCCGTCCGCTCCAAGACCTACAAGAAAACCAAGGTACTGTGTTCTTTGTCCTTGCGGTGCGAGCGTCCTACGTCCTGAGCTCGCACCGCGCTACCTGCTTCCCAGCGTGAGCCGCCCCTGAAACCGAGGCTCGCACTGTGCCGGGTCCGCGAGGCCCACGCGGGAAGCGTGAGCTTTAGCCGGCCGGACCCGTTCTCCTCTCTGAAGCGAGCGGAGACAGCGGAACGCGCATTGAGGCGCTACAAGACACTGAACCTTGCTGGAACCTGGGCAGAAGGCCCAAAAGATTGCTTATTGCTGAGAAAGAACTGTGACATTGATAAAAGAGTAACTGGAACCTGCTTTTAAAAAGTAACCAAGACTGTATTTACAAGCCTGCTTGAGATTTATATAAAGAACATATATTTTTACAAATACAGTTTGGTGTCATTGTGTGGTGGGTTGGTGGTGTTGGTGTAATATTGCAAATGTTTAACCCTACATGCCCCAGAGATTAGCCTAAGACTGCTTAAGCCACACTACCTAGAGGGTAAGCAGAGGTTGTCTTGAAGGTAACCCTCAGCCCTGACGAGGAAGAGAGAGGCCCTGCTTGTCGCCAGTGTTGCACTGCGCCAACCAGAGACTCCCCCTTCCTACATTGGTGGCAGCGGTGGGATTCGCGAATTTACATTTGCAGTGTTTTACCTTAGCTACTGACCATTGCATAGTGATTACAGTCCAGTAACTTAGCCACAGACTTTTTGATTTTTTAATTTTGCTAAAGAAGAAGATCCCTAGTGTTGCAAACATGCCTGGCACAAACAGCATTGATGGAGGAGAGTCCATAGCCTCTAGTGCGCAGGGGCTAGAATGGGACGCATCAAAGCTGGATGACTACACAAAGAAGCAGTTGAGTTATTTTTGCAGGAAACTCAAGGTTCCACACGCAGGATGCAGAAACAAACCTGAGTTCTACAAGGCCATGAGAGCCTGGATTGAATCTAGGAAGGCACCTGAGGATCAGAATGCACCTGTGGATCCTGTGGGTCTGGAAAAACCAGACAGCGTTCTTAGCTTTGGCAGAGGCCTGTCACCAGAGGAGCTGGCAGACAGACAGGCAACCAGGGATCATGAGATCAAGATGGCAGAATTGAATTTGAAGGGCCAAATGGAGCTTGAAAGCAAAAAAATGGCTCTGGAAGAAAGAAAACTCCAGTTTGAGTATGATATGAAAATGAGGGAGATGAGTCTAAAAGAGAAAGCCTTGGATCATCCTCCCTCTGGTGGCAGCACAACGCCGGTGCAGGTAGAGTCAAGAGTGCACATCCCCAAAGATGTAGTTAAAGAGTTCTTTAAGGGGGATGACATAGGACAGTGGTTTAGGGCATATGAGGTAGCCATGCTTTCCCACCGGGTCCCTGAGAAGGATTGGGGAGCGGGGTTATGGGGAAGGTTCCTTAGCGAAGGAAGGGACACCCTGCTAGATTTGCCCACTGAAGACCAGAGATCCTATCCCCATATGAAAGAAGCTTTAATGACCAGGTATGGGCTTACCCCTGAAATGTATAGGCAGAAGTTTAGGGGGTGTAATAAGCGGCCTGGGAATACGTATGTGGAGTTTGTGACTTTTTTTTGCAGAGCACTGGATGGTTGGGTGAAGGGTAACAAAGTGAATGATTTTCAAGGTCTCTTTGATTTAATTGCATGGGAGCACTTGTCTGATCAATGTTTTCCTGAGTTACGCCAGCACCTGATTGATAGCAAGTTGTCCAACCCGAGGAAACTTGCTGAGGAGGCGGACCGCTGGCTCAGCACCAGGGTCCACAAGGGTCCAGTGGGAGACTCCGCCAAGGGTGGGCAGGGTCCCCAACAGAAGAGTGGGGGGGACAAGGGAAAACAGAAAGGGTTCCAAAAAGGCCCCCAAAGTAATCCCCAAGGGGACCAGCAGAAAGGTTCTCAGCCTCCCCCACCCCCTAAGCAGAATGGGGCCCCGACAGGTCGACCTGTTCCAAAGGGGCCCTTCAATTGTTACAAATGTGGTGACCCGGGGCACATAGCCAGTGACCCCAAGTGTCGCCTGTTTGGAAAACCAGCACCCACTGGTGCTCCGCCCCGACAAGTGACCAGTGTTCACTTAGGAGAAGAAGTGATGGTCCCGGGGGGTGGAGATCCTGTTCAGATGACCCTAGTCTCACTAGGAGACAGTGAGATGGTCCCTACAAGCTACCTGCCCTCTAACACTAAAAAATATGGGCAGGTGGTTACCATCAATGGTAAGAAAGCTGAGGCTCTTAGAGACACAGGAGCCAGTGTGACTGCAGTGAGGCATCACCTGGTGTCTCAGGAGCAGGTTGTACCCCATGCCTACTGTAGGGTTGTCAACGCTGACAATTCAGAGAGTCAGTGTCCGATGGCTCAAGTTCCCTTCGAGTGGGGGGGGGTCTCTGGTACTCTGCAGGTCTGTGTGAGGAAAGCCATGCCTGTTGACTGTTTGCTAGGGAATGACTTGGAGGACTCCCCTTGGGAAAAGGTGGAGAAAACGACTCACCTGAAGATGGTGGGTCTACCTGACTGGGCGTGCGTGACCACCCGGTCAATGGCAGCCAGTAGGGGTGATCAAGAGGTCCTGGGGCCTGACGGAGAGGCCCAGGAACCGGCCTTAGGGAGAAGGCGCAGGGCGCGCGGGAAACCGGCCCCTGAAGTTCCCACGGTCCAGGAGGAAGCAGACCTTGAGGGGGATGCCCTGGAGCCTACTGGGGAACAGATTGCCGAACTGGGGGACCTGCCTGAGCTGACCCATTGGCAGCAAGAAGGAGGCCCCTCCAGGGAGGAATTCTGCAGGGAGCAGAAAGAATGCCCTTCTCTCGTGGGTATGCGGCAGCAGGCTGCAGACCAGGCCAATGGTGTTCAGGCCAAAACACATTATGTGTACTGGGAGAATGACCTCCTGTACTCAGAGCCTAAGGCTGCTGAACCTGGGTCAGCCCGTGTGCTGGTGGTACCCCAGAAGTTCAGAGCCTTCCTACTGGGACTGGCTCATGATGTGCCTTTAGCAGGACATTTGGGGATGGACAAGACCTATGACAGGCTTGTCACCCACTTCTACTGGCCCCAAATGCACAAGAGCTCAGATGCTCATTGTAGGACCTGTCCAACTTGCCAGGCAAGTGGGAAGAGCGGAGGGAAGAACAAGGCTCCCCTCCAACCCTTCCCTGTGGTCAGTACGCCATTCCAACGAGTGGGTATTGATATTGTTGGGCCTCTGGACCCCAAGACAGCCATGGGCAACAGGTTCATCCTGGTCTTGGTGGATCATGCCACCCGGTACCCTGAAGCCATCCCTCTGAGGACAGTGACGGCCCCCGTGGTGGGGCGTGCACTAATGGGAATTTTCTCCAGAGTGGGGTTCCCTCTAGAGGTGGTGAGCGACAGGGGGACCAACTTTATATCCAAGTATATGAAGTCCCTTTGGCAAGAGTGTGGTGTAACCTACAAGTTCACCACACCTTACCATCCCCAAGGAAATGGGTTGGTTGAAAGATTCAACCGAACCCTGAAGGGCATGATCATGGGCCTGGAAGGTCCAATGAGGCGTAAGTGGGACGTCCTCTTACCATGCCTGCTCTTTGCATACCGCGAGGTGCCACAGAAGTCTCTAGGGTTCAGCCCCTTTGAGCTGCTGTATGGCCACCCCGTGAGAGGACCACTGAGTTTGGTAAAGGAAGGCTGGGAGCAATCTCCCAGGAAACCTCCCCAGAATGTATATAGCTACATGCTGGCCTTCAGAAACCAAACCAGGCGCTTCAGACAACTTGCTGAGGCAAATCTGGAAGCAAGCCAGGAGGAGATGAAGCGGTGGTACGACCAGAATGCCACTCTGGTAGAGCTTCAGCCTGGACAGGAGGTGTATGTCTTGGCCCCAGTGGAACCCTGTGCACTTCAGGATAAGTGGACAGGCCCATTTGAGGTTGTGGAGCGCAAGAGCTCAGTGACATACTTGGTGGACATGAAGACGCCCAGGAATCCTTTAAGGGTCTTACATGTCAACCGCCTCAAGCCCCACTTGAAAAGGTCCGAAGTGGGCATGCTGTTGGCCACGGATGATGGAATGGAAGAGGAGTCTGAGCCTCTTCCTGACCTCTTAGTGGCCTGTGAGAAAGATGGGTCAGTGGATGGAGTTAACCTCTCACCCACCCTGACCCCTGAGCAACAGGAAGACTGCCGCCAGTTGCTGGGGCAGTTTCCAGACCTGTTCTCCCTGGTTCCTAGTGTCACAGATTGGTGCGTCCATGATGTGGACACAGGAGACAGCTTACCTGTGAAGCATAAGGCTTACAGGGTAACTGACAGGGTCCGGGCCTGCATCAAGGAGGAGGTCTCCAAGATGCTTGCTCTTAGGGTGGTTGAGTCTTCCAGCAGTCCTTGGTCCAGCCCCGTGGTCTTGGTCCCAAAGGCTGCTGCGCCGGGAGCCACACCTGAACTCCGGTTCTGTGTGGACTACAGAGGACTCAATTCAGTCACCAAGACTGACGCGCACCCTATCCCCAGAGCTGATGAGCTCATTGATCGGCTAGGGGCTGCCCGGTTCCTCAGCACGTTTGATTTAACGTCTGGGTACTGGCAGATCGCCTTGACCGATGGGGCAAAGGAGAGGTCAGCATTCTCCACACCAGATGGGCATTTCCAGTTCCGGGTTATGCCATTTGGGATGAAGAATGCCCCTGCCACCTTTCAGAGGTTGGTCAACCAGGTGTTGGTCGGGCTGGATGAGTTCAGTGCCGCCTACCTGGATGACATCGCAGTGTTCAGTGGCACCTGGCCAGAACACCTGCGGCACCTCTGGGAAGTGTTGATGGCGCTGCGCAAGGCAGGCCTCACAATCAAGGCAAGCAAGTGCCAGATTGGGCAGGGCTCAGTGGTGTACTTGGGACACCAAGTGGGGAGTGGCAAGGTGGCACCCTTGCAACCCAAAATTGAGACCATCCTGGCTTGGGAACCCCCCAAGACCCAGACTGCAGTGAGAGCCTTCCTGGGGCTCACTGGGTATTACAGGAGGTTTGTCAAGGGCTATGGCACTATTGTGACCCCCTTGACAGAACTGACTTCTAAGAAGCAGCCCAGGAATGTGATTTGGACTGACACCTGTCAGAAGGCTTTTGACACCCTGAAGACTGCCATGTGCACGGCGCCCGTGCTCCTGGCTCCTGATTTCTCCAAGGAATTCATAGTGCAAACAGACGCTTCAGAGCATGGTGTAGAGGCTGTTCTCTCACAGATGACTGAGGAGGGCTGGGACCAACCCGTAGCCTTCATCAGTAGGAGGTTACTTCCACGGGAAAGTAGGTGGAGTGCAATAGAGCGAGAAGCATTTGCTGTGGTCTGGGCGCTGAAGAAGCTAAGACCCTACTTGTTTGGGTCTCACTTCCGGGTTCAGACGGACCACAGGCCCCTCAGATGGTTGATGCAAATGAGGGGTGAGAACCCAAAACTGTTGAGGTGGTCCATCTCCCTACAGGGTATGGACTTCACGGTGGAACACCGCCCTGGCACAGATCACGCCAACGCTGATGGTCTGTCCAGATTTTTCCGCCTTAGTGATGAGGAACTCCCTGGGGAAGGGTAGTTCTCCCCACATTTCAGCTGGAGGGGACACGTGTTAGACCTGGCACCTTGGCGTGAGTTTCCCTTCCACTTTTTGCTGTTGTGCCTCCAATGTTTTGATGGTGTCTGCTACTCAGGGCACTGCGCCACGGCCAACCCGTGCCGCAGTGCAAGTGCTCCCTACTGTAAAGTGTACCTGTGATTGATGTCCATGATTGGTTCATTGGATTTACTGTTAGTCCCTAGTAAAGTGCACCAGGAGTGCCAGGGCTTGTGAATGCCAACACTGCTAGTGGGCCTGCAGCGCTGGTTGCGCCACCCACAGAAGCAGCCTTAAAATGTGTCTAGGGTCTGCCCTTGCAGAACCTGCGTGCAGTCTGGTACTGTCACCCTGGCTGGGCAAGTGCACACACTTGCCAGCCCCTGAACCTTCCCTTAACTTCATATTAGTCACCCCTATAGTAGGCCTGAGGGCAGGGTGCATTGTAGTGTAAGGTAGAACATGCCCTGATGTGTGTGGCATGTTCTAATAGTGAATTACTGCCAAAGTCGTTTTTCACTATTGTAAGGCTACCTGTTCCCTTCTAGGCCAGATGGGCTGCTGGAATTATTACACTCTATAATCCCAGCAGGCTCAGGGAACCTGGTAGGAATTCGTGTTTAGTATGCCTGGACTCAGAATAATAAAATACTTCTTTTAGTAAAGTTTATTTTAATATCCTGTGTTTGCAAATGCTACTTTTAGAAAGTTAGCATTTGCTTGCCTAACCATTTCAGCCCGCCTCTGCTTGGATGTGGATCTGACTGTCTGGTGTGTGTGAGTGACAGGGCTGGGAGTTGACAGGTAGTGATTAGCAGGAGGACCCCTTAATGGGTGGTGGGAGTTTCCCCTGAATGATGCATCAGGCTGTGCCCCTGCCACCACAATGCTGGCTCCGCCCTCCTGGGGAGCGACTGATGACTCAGCCTGCACCTGGCCCAGGAAGGACCGAAGCTTGTAAACAAAGTGCTCAGGCCACTCCTGCCCTCTCAATGCCGGCTCCGCCCCCCTGGGGAGCGGCTGATGTGCCTGCCCTCACACTGAATGCAGAAGTCATAAGTACCCACAACAAGTACTCAGAGACTGGAGCAGTTATGCAGAGGCCCCCCTGGCTTGCTAGAACAAAAGAAACTGGGTATAAAAGTAGGAGCCCTGCCCCTTGTAAATTAGATCCTGTTTGTGCTACAGAAGAAACTCTGCCCGAAGAGAAGGACCTGGAAGGACTACAAGGAGGAGTGCTGTCTCTGGCCTGTGTCTGGTGCCTTGCTGCCAAAGGAGAGGAAAGAAAAGACTACAAGAGACTTTTGCTTTATTGAAACTTTGTGCCAAACTCTGCTGAAAGATCTCCAAGGGCTTGCCTGTGAACTTGCCCCCTGACCAGCGCCCCAGGAACAGTGGGCGCTACCCCTCTGAAGAAAAGCTGCTGCTGGCGTGTGCTGTGCGTCTCTACAGCGCCAAGGAAAGGAGAGTTGAGAGCGCTGTGCCTGCCGCCCCGCTCTCTGACAATTTGTGCAGCTGTGCTCCTTCCCCGACCACCGTGACTGTGGCCTGTTCGTGTGCCAGCCGCAAAGTAAGGATCAGCCCCGCGCTGGTTCGAGCGCCGTGACTGTCCGCGCTGAGCCGCCCTTGCAACGGAAAGGGAGGACCTGCCCGGTCCAAGCATCGCCGCCTGTGTGACCCCCGAGGTACAGGCTGCTCCGCAAAGACCGGCACTGCCAAGATTGTGCCCCTCGTGACTTGGGCGCTGAGACCCCCTGGCCCCCGCAGCTGGAAGTGACTCGCTGCTGAGCCGTGCCTGAATTGTGCCCCGCGCTCCGTGGAGTGCACCCCCCTCAGCCCCGCCTGCCTGCAGCTTCCCCCTTCAGTGCGAGTGAACCGGACTCCGGAGAATCCTGCCCCGCATCTGCACCGTCAGCCCGGGTGCCCTGTGACCTGTGCTGAGACTCGCAGGCCGCCGCACCCTCCAGGAAGACAACGCGACGTGGGACAGATCCCCGGACAGCCGTCCGCTCCAAGACCTACAAGAAAACCAAGGTACTGTGTTCTTTGTCCTTGCGGTGCGAGCGTCCTACGTCCTGAGCTCGCACCGCGCTACCTGCTTCCCAGCGTGAGCCGCCCCTGAAACCGAGGCTCGCACTGTGCCGGGTCCGCGAGGCCCACGCGGGAAGCGTGAGCTTTAGCCGGCCGGACCCGTTCTCCTCTCTGAAGCGAGCGGAGACAGCGGAACGCGCATTGAGGCGCTACAAGACACTGAACCTTGCTGGAACCTGGGCAGAAGGCCCAAAAGATTGCTTATTGCTGAGAAAGAACTGTGACATTGATAAAAGAGTAACTGGAACCTGCTTTTAAAAAGTAACCAAGACTGTATTTACAAGCCTGCTTGAGATTTATATAAAGAACATATATTTTTACAAATACAGTTTGGTGTCATTGTGTGGTGGGTTGGTGGTGTTGGTGTAATATTGCAAATGTTTAACCCTACATGCCCCAGAGATTAGCCTAAGACTGCTTAAGCCACACTACCTAGAGGGTAAGCAGAGGTTGTCTTGAAGGTAACCCTCAGCCCTGACGAGGAAGAGAGAGGCCCTGCTTGTCGCCAGTGTTGCACTGCGCCAACCAGAGACTCCCCCTTCCTACAGAGCACGTATCTCTTCCAGCAGTAGCTCCATAGATACAGCTGATGTGGAGCCTGATGGTGATGGAGGGTCTTTTTTGAGACGCTTCGACGTGACTTTTCCCGGGGCCTGAGCAGGACGTTCTGTGTTGGACTGCGACATTTGAACGGCAAGTGCTTGAGACGCTTCCAGATGCGCCAGTGCAGAAAAGACTTTGGAGTTTTTGATGAAAACACGTCGTGGAGTTTTGGAAATACGGCCAATTGCGCCTCTCTCCATATGATAAAAGCCGCCAACAGAAAGAAAGCAATAGAGAGGCTAGTAGCTGAGATAGTCCTTGTCTGCTAGAGGCAATAGTGAAAGGAAGGAGGGTTGATTAGCAGAAAGCGTGGAAAAACAAGGAGATTCAAAGGCACCTTTTCATAGCCATGTAGAAGCTGCAAAAATACACATGAAGACATGCAGCAGTATTGACTTGCATAAGTGAGGAAACCTTTCTGCTAGAGAATAAAGCGTAAAATGTCCAAAAACTGAAAAATAAAGTACTAGCATATGTGTGCTGCAAAAAGAAGGAATCCAACATGAAAAATCCAGCGTCGTGACAGGTGAGGTTAATCTGGAAAAGGTGCGCAGTCAAAAGGAGGCACTGATAGCGAGAAGAATGAGGAGCACTGTGATGTGAACAGTCAAAGAGAACAAAATGGCCGCCGAGATCGTAATATGCTTGAATACTGGTTATGCAGGATAAAGTAGGCAAAATAGTAGCATTAGCATTATAAAATTTGAGAGTATAAGCTCACCATGAGCATTTGCAAGGGTCCAAGGCAACAGACGTTGAGGGCATTGTCCGATGTGACAAGCGCGTCAGACCGCGAGGGGGAGACAAAATGGCGGTTGCTGCTGACAGGGAGCCGCGGCCGCTCGCAAATGCCGAGAAAAAGCTTGCCTGAGGCCGAAATTAGCTGCCGCCGTGTTCGCGTTGTTCCCCTCACATTCCGACAGGGAAACCTTCGTTTTTCAGGCGGCCGGCACAGGTGAGAAGGGGAGAATCCCTCGGCGATGTCGGAGCGCTCATATCAGAGCCGCCATCCTCATCGGGCGCTAAGCCACGCCCCCACAATGCCAATAACTTAAACTCGCGTAAATGCGAGACCTATTGCATTGCAAATGCTTGTTTATGTTCTGGGAGGGCTCGGAGGGACAGGGACTGCTACTTAAATAAGAGTCTGTAAAACCCTCTAAATTGTGTTACATGGCAATTCTGTCACCGTTTGCTTTAATAATCATATAGGAATAGTTTTGAAACTCTAATAAACGTGTAGTTATGTATTTGCTGTTTATGTCTACATTTTAAAAGGGGGAAAAGTGAGCTTTTGCTGACTTTCCAAACTAATAAGCATTCACGCGAAAATGCACATTACAATGGGAAATTGTAATTAGGTGGCAATCTTTCTTAGCAAATTATGTGGTACTGAGTGTAGTGTCAAATGTTCCCCATGATGTAAATATTTGGCTACCCTTTTAACACGTTAACTGCAATAAACCGGTTAAGTTGGTTGGCACTTCTGTTTTTTATGCGGCTCCCATGAGTGATTCGCTAATACTGAATGAACGGCCACATGCATCAAGTGAATTTGGAGTCGCAAACGGTGCGAATCGGAAAAATTGGCCGTTTGCGATTCCAAATTCACTTTTTGGTATGCATGAAACAATTTTTAAAGAACCGCAATTTTTTGCATTTCCAAAAAATGCGATTGCATTTAAGGAATCGCATTTGTGCGATTCCTTAAATGCAATGCATGATTTTTTTTTAAATTGCGAATTTGGAAATAGGAGGTGCAAATTAACACGAGGTTGACCCTCGTGTTAATTTGTGAAATCTTTCAAAAATGCATTTTTGAAAGTGTCATGTTACACACACACATGTCCTTTGGACATGTGTGTGTGAAACTTGTACTTAAAAAAACATTTCAAGGGTGCAGGGGGGGTCCTTTGGACCCCCCTCAGAACCCTTGCAATGCATCAACAAATTGCGAATCCTAAAAAAAAAATGCAAAACGGCATTGATTCCTATGGGCCTCTAGGCCCATAGGAATCAATGTAATGCCATTCCTTAATTGCGATTCGCAATTAAGGAATCTCAAATTCCGAAAATTCAGAAATCCCAAAAATTTTTAGGATTTGTTGATGCATAGGATTTTGCAATTCCTAAATTGCGATTCCTTAATTGTCGCAATTTAGGAAATGCAAAATCCTACAATGATGCATGTGGCCGTATATCCGTACAAGTAACTCACGATAAACGCACTATGGGCTGGTCACTACATATATGAGGTAAGACTAGGGTTTACAGGTGCGATGATCTTGGTGGACGCCTCAATAATGGTGTCAGCAAGATGTTATGGATAAAAAACCCACACACAAGGGGCTGCGCTGCCATCCAATGGAGCGCTGGCCCTGTTACCGGGGCATCCACACAGAACACTGCACCTGTAAACAAGAGTCGTACTTTTTGATAAGATTATGGTGTTCACGTGCCGCGGGGCTGAACTGCAAAGCCTTTTAAAGGATGGCCTAGAACTCGCTTGATAAAAGCTTTGTGGTAGCAAGGGAGATATTCCGATATTACTCGTCTCAAGCCTCGATGAAGTGCTCTTCTGAAAATCCTGTGTCGGCTGTAGCAGTATGACCCATTACATATGTCATTACAGGCCACAGCGTCATTATATACATAGAAGAAGATTTTCAGATTTGGAGATCCAGCATCCAGGACAAAAGAGAAACTAGTGTCAGACTGGTGTCTTTGAAACCGTAGACTCTAGTGCGAGAAAAACATCCAAAGCGCTAGCTTCTGCATGGCAATACCCTCATTAAACATATGATGACATTATTCTTTAAGTTAGGCAATTCAATTTAGCAGTATGTCTGAGCAAGCAGCATAATATAGAAATGATATATCAGTTACATGTATGTAGGAATGTAGCACAGAAAGTAGCAACAAGGAGCACTTGTGTCGTTTCATGTTTATCCTTTGCATGTTTGGAGGCTGTGGGATGGCACGAGAACACTCAGGATCGATCCAAGGTATTAGTAATTAGTACACATATGTACCGCACTGAACGTGAAGACGAGTGCTGCTATTATCACACTTATTGATCTCATAACTGTGAATGGCTGCGTTAGTCGTGCAGAGATTCCGATTTGACTTTTAGGTTTACAGAACTTCTAACTGGCTTGAAACTAGCAGGTGAAGAAAGCACAGAGGGTCTGTGTCTTGGTTTGCAGGCGTGAACTGATGTAACGCAGCAATGCTTCCACACCATGATCCGCACAACTCCACTCCGAAGTTAGAACAGGCTGGGTTTAGCTTGTAGCGCCTAGTAGAGGGAGGAAAGGGCCGGTACAGAGCACCTCAGCCACTGCTAGCACTGACTTAGCACAAACACAGCTCGTGACCAAAGGCGGATCAAAAGCGGTACAAAAGGGGGTGGTGATGGATGGAGCATCTGAATCAATCAAACACTCACACCCAGTCAAAAGATCTGGGTTTAATCCATCACCGTTCTTTAGCCCACTCTGCCACCCCAGTTGAGACATGCCAAGCCATGTCTTCCCTGGACCGGAAACAAGCTTCCGAGGACCGGTTTCTGGCATTCCAGCCGTCTTCAGCCCGGCTTGCTTGAATCCAGAGGCAAAGTGAGCAAGGGACTCACGTCTGAGCATACCCTGCCACACTTATGGCGGCCAAAAGCGGTACAAAAAGGGGTGGTGATGGACCCAGCATCTGAATCAATCAAACACTCACACCCAGTCAAAAGATCTGGGTTTAATCCATCACCGTACTTTAGCCCACTCTGCCACCCCAGTTCAGACATGGCTATATGCAAATCAGTCTGACCCTGTGCCTCATGGGAACAGTCCAGCCCGAACTGCCAAGCCATGTCTTCCCTGGACCGGAAACAAGCTTCCGAGGCTGATCAAAGCACACGTCGCGGGGTTCCGAGAATGGAAGCCTGCTGTCACCAAACAATCGAACACAGAAGACAAGCAAGCAATCGATGGGGTCGAGTGAATCCATGACAACGACTCAGAGACAGGGGTAAACAGAGAGGGGCAGGTGGCCACTTCCTGATGGCCGCTCCAGTCCTTGCCACCTCCAACTATCCCAGCCCCCAGTGGGCACCCTCTGGCCTTTACAGGGACGATACCTAAGGAGGACTTCTAAGGGCTAAGAGTTTAAAAACTGCCAAGCGTGCTCAAAAGTCGGCAATTACAAACGCCTCAAAAGTCGGCAATTACAAACGCCTCAAAAGTCGGCAATTACAAACGCAGACTACAACCTCGCTCGTTACTAAAGCAAAAATAAATAGCCAGCGTGCTAGAAAGTCTCCAATTACAAAGGCAGGCTACAGCGTGCAAAACAGATGGCACACTGCATTTCAATTAAAAGAAGTGCAAGCAGAGCGAAATAACACTGTAGTTAGGGGCCGCTGTATCGGGACTACAAAGAAGCAGTGGCGTAACGATACTTGAGGGGGCCCCCCTGCAAACTACATGGACGGGGCCCCCCTCCCATCCTCCGTGCCAGTCTAGAGCTCTCAGGCCAGCGACCCGCCATACTGCAGGGGGTGCGGGGCGATTGTTACGCCACTGTCACCAATACAGCCGTAATAAGTAACACAGGATGGTGGAGTCAAAGGTTGGGCTTAGTCTGCCAGCAGGCTATCATAGGTGGCGGTCCATTCATTACAGGGTCCCTGCCATCGGTAGACCGGGGAAGTTTGCCCAATTTTAGGTGGGTTTCCTGATGCAGACTCCTGTCATGATATACAACATCGGGCCCACTCATCGTTCAGTTTTGACAAAAGTGCATCCACTGCTCCTTCTCGTTTCCGTTTTAAAACATTAGACAATGCGACAATGCAGTATTTCAAAAGCAGATGTAACTACCAAGAGCACATTTTCATAATACATTTTTATTAGTAGACAATAGCAATCTTAAGAGGCATTGCATAGCTTCATACACACTTTGACCCCAATTCCATCACAGTTTCTCTCTCTCTCTCAGTGAGTCAGTCTCTCTCTCTCTCTCTCTCTCTGTCATTTATTTATTTATTTATTTATTTATTTTTAGTATTTATAGAGCGCTGCATTTACCCATGGGCGTCTTGGCGCTGATAAATCATTTGTTAAATACAAGCTGTGAAGTTAGGAACCGGTTAATTAAACAGAGATAGTTATTGAGTAAACAGCCAAGTTTTCAGGAGTTTACGGAATTGGAGGAGCGTGGCACTTTGTCTGATGTTAGGAGGCAGGGTGTTCCAGAGTCTGGGGGCCGCCACCAGAAAGCGTCGGTCACCCCAGGTGACTGTTTTGGTGCGGGGAACAGTCAGTTGATTGAGAGTGGCTGATCGTAAGGCTCTGGTGGGTTTATAGCGTTGTAGTTGAGTTTTTAGGTAGTGGGGTCCTTGATTGTTCACTGCTTTGAACACAATGCAAAGTGATTTAAAGTGAATTCTTTTTTGTATCGTGAGCCAGTGAAAATCCTTTATATCTTTGGAGATAGATTCAAACTTAGTCTTGCCAGAGAGCAGACGGGCCGCCGCGTTTTGAGCCGATTGGAGTTTTGTGATGACTCTGGTTTGAGCATTTAGGAATAGCCCGTTACAATAGTCCAAAGATGAAAGGACAAGGGCAGTGACAAGAGTCTTAATGGCAGTGTCAGGGAGAAAAGGACGAATTTTCCTGATCATTTTTAGTTTCAGGTGTGCCATAGACACTGTTTTAATGGCGTGGTCCATAAAGATTAGACCATCGTCGAAGGTGACTCCGAGGTTCCTAACCTTCGTGGTGGGAGTGGGAGGGGTATTGAAGGTCTCTGGCCACCAACTAGTTGGCCAGGCTGGTTGGAGTGATCCAAATATGAGTACCTCGGTTTTTTCCGAATTTAACTTAAGGCAGTTGGTGGCCATCCATTCTCCTATAGCTAGGTCTCTCAGTCAGTCAGTCTGTCAGTCAGTCTGTCAGTCTCTCTCTCTCTCTCTTAGTCTCTCTCTTAGTCAGTCTATCTCTCTCTGTCATTCAGTCTCTCTGTCAGTCAGTCTGTCAGTCAGTCTCTCTCTCTGTCAGTCTGTCAGTTAGTCTCTCTCTCAGTCAGTCAGTCTATCTCTCTCTGTCATTCAGTCTCTCTCAGTCAGTCAGTCTCTCTCAGTCAGTCAGTCTGTCAGTCAGTCGGTCTCTCTCATAGCTGCCAAGGTTTCAGATTGCTTATGTGTGACATTTTCATAATTTCAGTGCAATTATGAGTGACATTCAACGAGTATGAGTGACACCCGCGAGCAAGCAAAAATCTAGCATATCAGAAAGTACACTCATTTGAGCAACGAGAAACTCTAAGGTATGAACACGGCAATAAAAGAACCAGAAATGGAAGGGCACTAAGGAGTCTGTCCAGGGTCTCTCTCCACGTGGGCCCTCAATGTAAGCAAACTGAAACCGAATCATGTGAGAGAGGCCCCAGCCTCGATCTCAGCTGCCTCGCCTGTTAATAAATTATGATAATAGTACTAGCCAGGACAGCTGACGGACTCAGTGACTCGGAGTGTGGATACAGCACCAGGCAAACCTCAAGATTACCAATGCCTGTCTTTACTCCTTTGCGGATATTTCGACACGTGACAGGTGCAGCAAGGCCTACCTTTGCATTTACCCTGAATTTAAGGAGTTTGTTCAATATATTCTGGCATTCTCGCTTCTCAACTGTGAGAAAAAGGCGAGGGTCAGGCGGCCGAGACAGAGCAGGCCTACTGCGGCTGGCAGATAGTGCAGATGTTAATTTGAAATCATGATCAATCAGAACTTGCAGATATCTCAATAATGAGGAGACAGAGCAGACCTGCCGTCAGATTTTAACGAGTTAGTGTGTCTGAAATAATCGATGCAGATCTGCAGTGGTGGTGCGCTCCACGGCGCAGGCGCTGTGTGACTGAAGTACAGTTTACACTTAAAATCAAGTAGTGGCGGCCGGCTGCCTGGGGTCAGCGTGGGGCCAAAGTACTTACTTTTCACTGACTTCGCTGGTGTCTCTATCTGCGAGTGCGTCCCCGGTCCGACGGCCGCACAACTGCAGCACTTAGTTCATTATGCGCCACTGCGGCAATCAGAACTGCTGAGAGTGTCTCTCACTAGTGGTCGATCCTGGCCAGGCCCCCGCCGCCGGCCGGGTTCAACGTGTTAATTTATGCGCACCAGGAGTACTCACGGCGGACGCGACTCTCAGATTCAAGTCCCCCGCCATTTCTGACCAACAACCTAACTTCCCTCCTCCTCTGTTCCAGGACGTGACGGAGCGGCAGAGGACCTCACATCCGAGTATTCCCTCCAATGGTGCCACAAGACAGTGGCAACCACTGCTGACTGTAGGCCCTGCCCCGGGTTTTGGTAATTTGACAGTCAGTGTGTCAGTGTCAACAGCGCCGCTGGTGGGAAATGATGTTTGTAACATTGTAGCACAGTGCACTCTTAGCCAGAGAGCTGAAACAAGATCTTTAACTGATACTAAGATACTCACTGCAGCTAGTGCTGGCAAGTCTGCCGAGCAGCACAGAGCCGGCGCAGCCGCGCACAGGTCACAGGAGGCTCTGGTGGCACACGCTAGCACCCAGTTTCAGAGTGGCATTAAATGCGTGACAACGCATTTCAGTGCGGTGATGCGGAACACCACACTGAAATGGGTTAGTGTCACACCTGAAGCGTGATACTTGGCAGGACTGCTCTCTCGCTCTATCAGTCTCTCTCAGTCAGTCCCTCTCTCTGTCAGTCTCTCTCTCAGTCAGTCTCTCTCCCTGTCAGTTCCTCTGTCTGTCAGTCCCTCTGTCTGTCAGTCCCTCTGTCGGTCAGTCTCTCTATCAGTCCCTCTCTCGATCAGCCTCTCTATCTCTCTTTTTCTGTCAGTCTCTCTCAGTTAGTCAGTCTCTCTTAGTTAGTCAGTCTCTCTCTCAGTCAGTCTCTCCCTTTCTGTCAGTCAGTCTCTCACAGTCTCTCTCTGTCAGTTTCTCCCAGTCAGTCAGTCTCTCTCTTTCAGTCAGTCAGTCTCTCTCTTTCAGTCAGTCAGTCTCTCTCTTTCAGTCAGCCAGTCTCTATCTATCAGTCAGTCTCTCTCTCTCTCTGTCAGTCAGTCTCTCTCTCTGTCAGAGTCTCAGTCTCTCTCAGTCAGTCTCTCTCTCTCAATCAGTCTCTCTCAGTCAGTCAGTCTCTCTCTTAGTCAGTCTCTCTCTCTTTTAGTCCCTCTCTCTGTCAGTCTCTCTCTGTCAGACTCTCTCTAAGTCAGTCTGTCTCTCAGTCAGTCCCTCTCCCTGTCAGTCCCTCTCTCTGTCAGTCTCTCTGTCAGGCTCTCGCTCTCAGCCTCTCTCTCTCAGTCTCTCTCTCTCTGTCAGTCAGTCTTCCAGACAGTCTCTCTCTCCCTCTGTCAGTCTCTCTCAGTCAGTCATTCTCTCTCTCGCGCAGTGAGCCAGTCTCTCTCAGTCAGTCTCTCTCTCTCTCAGTCAGTGACTCTCTCTGTCAGTCAGTCTCTCTCTCTGTCAGTCAGTCTCTCTCTCTCTCTCTGTTGGTCAGTCTCTCTCTGTGAGTCTCTCTCTCTCTCAGTCAGTTTCTCTCTGTCAGTCAGTCTCTCTCTGTCGGTCAGTCTCTCTCTCTCTGTCAGTCTCTCTCTCAGTCAGTCTCTCTCTCTTAGTCTCTCTCTCTGTCAGTCAGTCTCTCTATCTCTCTCTCAGTCAGTCTCTCTCTCTCCCAGTCAGTCAGCCTCTCTCAGTCAGTCAGTCTCTCTCTCTCTCTCTGTCAGTCTCTGTCAGTCAATCTCTCTCTCTGTCAGTCAGTATCTCTCTACGTCAGTCAGTCAGTCTCTGTCAGTCAGTCTCTCTCTATCTCTGTCAGTCAGGTTCGCTCTCAATCAGTCTCTCTCTCTGTCAGTCAGTCACTCTCTCAGTCAGGCAGTCTCTCTCTCTCGGTCAGTTTTTCAGTCAGTCAGTCTCTCGGTCAGTCAGTATTCAGTCTCTGAGTCAGTCAGTCAGTCTCTACTTTTTCTCCACTCTCTCCATTCTCTCTCTCAACTCTGTCCACTCTATCTCTACTGTCTCTCTCTCCACTCTCTCTCCACTGTCTCTCTCTCCACTTTCTCTCTCTCTACTCTCTCTCCACTCTCTCACTATCTCTCTCTCACCACTCTCTCTCCACTCTCTCCCTCTACTGTCTCCCCCACTCTCTCGCTACTCTCTCTCCACTCTCTCTCTCCACCCTCTCTCCCTTCTCTCTCTCTCTTTCTCTCTCCACTCTCTCTCTCCACTCTCTCTCTCTCTACTCTCTCTCTCCACTCTCTCTCTCCCCTCTTTCTCTCTCCACTCTCTTTCCACTCTCTCTCTCCACTCTCTCTCCACTCTCTCTCTCTGTCTCTCTCTCCACTCTCTCTCCCCTCTCTCTCTCCACCCTCTCTTCCTTCTCTCTCTCTCTCTACTCTCTCTCTACTCTCTGTCTCTCTCCACTGTCTCTCTCCACTCTGGCTCTACTCTCTCCCCACTCTCTCTCTCTCCAATCTCTCTCCACTCTCTCTCCACTCTCTCTCTCTCTCCACTCTCTCTCCAATCTCTCTCCACTCTCTCTCCGCTGTCTCTCCACTTTCTCGCTCTACTCTCTCTCCACTCTCCCACTATATCTCTCTCTCTCTCTCCACTCTCTCCCTTCACTGTCTCCCTCCACTGTCTCCCTCCACTCTCTCTCCACTCTCTTTCCACTCTCTCTCTCCACCCCCTCTCCCTTCTCTCTCTACTCTCTCTCCACTGTCTCTCTCCACTGTCTCTCTCCACTGTCTCTCTCCACTCTGTCTCTCTCCACTCTGTCTCTCTCCACTCTGTCTCTCTCCACTCTGTCTCTCTCCACTGTCTCCCTCCACTGTCTCCCTCCACTCTCTCTCCACCCTCTTTCCACTCTCTCTGTCCACCCTCTCTCCCTTCTCTCTCTACTCTCTCTCCACTCTCTGTCTCTCTCCACTGTCTCTCTCCACTTTCTCTCTTCACTCTCTCTCTCCACTCTCTCCCTCCACTCTCTCCCTCCACTCTCGCTCTACTCTCTCTCCACTCTCTCTCCACTCTCTCTCTCTCTCCACTCTCTCTCTCCACTCTCTATCTCTACTCTCTCTCCACTCTCTCTCCAATCTCTCCACCCTCTCTCTCCAATCTCTCTCCACTCTCTCTCCACTGTCTCTCTCTCCACTCTCTCTCTCTCGCTAACTCTCTCTACTGTCTCTCCACGCTCTCTCCACTCTCTCTCTCTCCACTGTCTATCTCCAGTCTCTCTCTCTACTCTCTCTCCACTCTCTCACTCTCTCTCTCTCCCACTCTCTCTCTCCACTCTCTCTCCACTGTCTCTCTCCGCTCTCTCTCCACTCTCTCTCCACTCTCTCTCTCTCCACTCTCTCTCCACTCTCTCTCTCTTCACTCTCTCTCTCTCTCTCCACTCTCGCTCTCGCCTCTCTCTCTCTCTCTCCACTCTCTCTCTCCACTCTCCCTCTCTCCACTCTCTCCCACTCTCTCTCTCCCACTCTCTCTCTCCACTCTCTCCCACTCTCTCTCTCCACTCTCCCTCTCTCCACTCTCCACTCTCTCCCACTCTCCCTCACTCTCTCCCCTGCCCTACTCCACCTCCGCCTTGCATCCTTTTCTATCTTGCACCATTCTCCCCTCTGGCTTGCACTCTTCACCCCTCTGCCTTGCACCCTTCTCCCCTCTGCCTTGCACCCTTCTCCTCTCTGCCTTGCACCCTACTCCACCTCCGCCTTGCACCCTTTTCTACCTTGCACCAGTCTCCCCTCTGCCTTGCACCATTCTCCCCTCCCCCTTGCATCCTTCTCCTCTCCCCCTTGAACCCTACTCCACCTCCGCCTTGCCCCTTTTCTACCTTGCACCATTCTCCCCTCTGCCTTGCACCATTCTCCCCTCTACCTTGTACCCTTCTCCCCTCTGCCTTCCACCCTTCTCCTCTCTGCCTTGCACCCTTCTCCACCTCTGCCTTGCACCCTTTTCTACCTTGTACCATTCTCCCGTCTCCTTGCACCCTTCTCCCCCTCCCCCTTGTACCATACTCCATCTCCGCCTTGCACCTGTTCTACCGTGCACCATTCTCTCCTCTGCCTTGCACCATTCTCCCCTCTGCCTTGTACCTTTCTCCCCTCCGACTTGCACCCTTCCCTACCTTGCACCTTTCTCCCCTCTGCCTTGCACCCTTCTCCTCTCTGCCTTGTACCCTTCTCCTCTCTGCCTTGCACCCTTCTCCCCTCTGCCTTGCACCCTTCTCCCCTCTGCCTTGCACCCTTCTCTACCTTGCACCCTTCTCCTCTCTGCCTTGCGCCCTTCTCCTCTCTGCCTTGCACCTTTCGCCCCTCTGCCTTGCACCTTTCTCTTCTCTGCCCTGCACCCTTCTCCCCTCTGCCTTGCACCCTTCTCCCCTCTGCCTTGCACCCTTCTCCCCTCTGCCGTGCACCCTTCTCCCCCTTCGCCTTCCACCCTTCTCCCCTTTGCAACCATCTCCCCTCTGCCTTTGCACCCTTCTCCCCTATGCCTTGCACTCTTCTCCTCTCTGCCTTGCACCCTTCTCTTCTCTGCCTTGAACCCTTCTCCTCTCTGCCTTGCACCCTTCCCCTCTCTGCCTTGCACCCTTCTCTTCTCTGCCTTGCACCCTTCTCCTCTCTGCCTTGCACCCTTCTCCTCTCTGCCTTGAACCCTTCTCCTCTCTGCCTTGCACCCTTCTCCTCTCTGCCTTGCACCCTTCTCTTCTCTGCCTTGCACCCTTCTCACCCTCCCCATTACACCCTTCTCCCCTCTGCCTTGCACCCTTCTCTCCTCTGCATTGCACCCTTCTCTTCTCTGCCTTGCACCCTTCTCCTCTCTGCCTTGCACCCTTCTCTTCTCTGCCTTGCACCCTTCTCCTCTCTGCCTTGCACCCTTCTCCCCTCTGCCTTGCACCCTTCTCCTCTCTGCCTTGCACCCTTCTCTTCTCTGCCTTGCACCCTTCTCCCCTCTGCCTTGCCCCCCTCCCACCTCCCCGTGGACGCACATGGTACATTCTAACAAGAGTGCTTACCTGAGGGCCCCATTTTGCTGCCTCATCCCTTCTCATATGAGCTTTGCCCTTGAGAATGCTCTCTCTGGGGGCCCCACCCCCACCCTTATCAGGGTCCTGACTCTGAGCAGTGCTCTGTGCTGCCTCCTACTCTCTGGGGTCCCCACACCATGCTTGTCCCCATCTCTTCTCTTCTCTTGTGGGGTGGGCTTTGCTTATAGGGAGGAGAGAGTGGGGGCCCGGCTCTGATCTGCCTCAGAGGAGCAGTGGAGACTGCTGTCTCTGGGGCCTCCACCCCATCCTTGTCCCTGTCTCTTCTCTTGTGGGGTGGGGCCCCCACCCCCATCTTTGTCCCTGTCTCTTCTCTTCTCTTGTGGGGCCCCCACCCCATCCTTGTCCCTGTCTTCTCTTGTGGGGTGGGGCCCCCACTCCACCTTTGTCCCTGTCTTCTCTTGTGGGTTGGGGCCCCCACCCCACCTTTGTCCCTGTCTTCTCTTGTGGGTTGGGGCCCCCACCCCACCTTTGTCCCTGTCTTCTCTTGTGGGGTGGGCCCCCCACCCCACCTTTGTCCCTGTCTTCTCTTGTGGGGTGGGGCCACCACGCCACCTTTGTCCCTGTCTTCTCTTGTGGGATGGGGACCCCACCCCACCTTTGTCCCTGTCTTCTCTTGTGGGGTGGGGCCCCCGCACCACCTTTGTCCCTGTCTTCTCTTGTGGGGTGGGGCCCCCACCCCACCTTTGTCCCTGTCTTCTCTAGTGGGGTGGGCTTTGCTTTTGGAGAGGAGAGAGTGGGGGCCGGGCTCTGTGCTGCCTCAGAGGAGCAGTGGAGACTGCTGTCTCTGGGGCCCCCACCCCACCCTTGTCCCTGGCCTGCCTCCGGCTCTGACTGAAGAGAAACAATGTTGATACTTTGTTTCTCTTTAGTCAGAGGGAGGGGGCGAGGGGCTCGGAGCAGGCAGCAGGCTGCACCTGCTTCAGACACAGAGGGAGAGAGGCTTTGCTTTAGCGCAAGCCTCGCTGAGGGGGCGGGGACCCCCTTAATTAACTGAACAGAGTTGGCCCCCCCGCACCACGGGGGCTGCGGGGGCGTTTGTTACGCCCCTGCACGGAAGTTGGAAAATAACCAATAGCCAACAGAAATGGAGCTAACAACAAAACTACCACAACTAAGCCAATAGCAAGCTGAAAGATAGCTTACATTAAATTTAACCCAACATATAGATTACTTTATGGTCAAATTACTTCTTTGCAAACAACAGGGGATTGTCTAATAGAATAGCACGAACATGATGCCAAAAAGCATATAACCAGTTGGTTGTCACCTACGGTGTAGTCGAAGTGCAGCCAAAAGTGACATATACTATGTAGAAGAGTATACAAAACCAGGAGCTGTATTACATAATGAGGTGCAAACAAGGACAGTGCGTCGTATTAAAACTCATGCTGCCCTGGTGGCAGCGCACTCAAGTGAAATATGGAGAGGCTTTGGAGGGATGTATGACAGAACAACGCAGGTAAAAACATTGCATGCCTTTACAACACATTTTATACCCAGCATTTGTTTAGCAAACTATGCTTTTACCTTGCATGCCATTACCACACATTATAATATAACTAAGCTAAGCATTGGCAAGGTAAATGTAAGTATATTACCTACTGGCAGTCGCCAGTAGTTAGTTATAGTTAGGACCTTGTTTATATTCAAAAAGAGTTTTTTTCTTTTGCCATTATCTTTGGCGCCGTTTGACGAATCTTCGCGAAATGTTCAAAACTGATTGATTCGTGAAGCAGGGGCAGAGAAAAAAGGGGGTCCAAAACACATTTGCCCCATGGTAATTTCCAGAGGAACTTTAGAAATGGCTACTGCCCAAACTGCTTAACTGAATTACACCAAATTTGGTAAAAAGGTAGGTTTTGGTTCAGAAAGCCCTCTTTTTTCAAATGGTGTAAATCGATCAGTAGTTGCTGGGAAATTCGAAGAATAAAAATGTAGATATCTGACCACCGAGGAGGAGTCGCAACTCCACCCGAGCACGAGCTTCATTCTTAATGGCTGCCAACACTCCAAACCAGGAAGTGTTGGCAGCGATCCTGTAGAAAACAGTGGAAAAAAGGTTAAAAAACAAGAAAAGGGGAAGGGTAGAAACAACCTGACCCCCTAGGTCTCTTAATAGCACTCCACCTTTGTTCCTGGGGGAGTAACCGCCTGGAGACGAAAGTTACAGGTTGTTGTTGGCCCTCATCATTGAGCTGTGAAAGGACTGCCCCTATGCCATGCTCTGAGACATCTGGTTGTACTGCAAATTCCCTGGAAAGGTCAAGGGGCCTTGAGAACAGGGGCTGTGCATGTGACCTGTTTCAGGGAGTCAAAGGCTTTCTGGCATGCCTCTGTCCAGATCACCAATCTGAGCCGCTTCTTAGACATCAGCTTAGTCAAGTGGGCAGCAATGGTGCCATGTCCCTTGACCTCCTGTAATAACCTATGAGGCCCAGGAAGGCCTTCCCCCCAGTCTGAGTTTTTGGACACTCCAAGTTTATTATGGACTCTGTCTTGGCCTGGAGTGGCTGCTCCTTACTCTCGCCCACCAGGTGTGCCAAGTACACCAGACACCTTCCCTATCTGGCACTTACTGGCCTTGATTATAAGAGCTGAGTTTGTCAGGGCCTGAGGCACTTCCTGCAGGTGAAGGAGGTGGTCCTTCCAGCTGCTACTGAAGACAGCTATGTTATCCAGGAAAGCATCACTGGACGGCCTTCCTACCATCCCCAAAACCTGGTTCACCAGCCTCTGGAAGGTGACAGAAACATTTCTAGTCCAAAGGGCATCACTTTAAACTGAAAGTGGCCCTCAGGGGCAGAAACAGCTGGCATCTCCCTAGACTCTTCTGCTAGGGCAATCTGCCAGTACCCTGAAAGCAAATCAGAAGTACTCAGGAACTTGGTAGCTCCTAACCTAGCAATGAGCTCATCCGCTCTGGGGATGGAGTTAGCATCAGTCTTGGTGACTGAGTTGAGCCTCTGAAGTAGACCTGGGTGTGAAATCCTACTCCTCTTGTGGAGTTTGCAGAGTTTTTTCCACTCCGCGCTCTGCATAGCACGAGGAAAACTCTCCTGAGTGTAGTTTTTTCCTCGCTCATCAATGTTAGAAATACATTTAAGAGTTTTTCACAACCAGGACACGTACAACGAAAAAGTACACATCCTGCTTTTTAAATACATAGCACCCTGCTCTCTGGCTGTCCAGGGCCTACTCTAGGGGTGACTTACATGAATTAATAAAAAAGGAAGCTTTGGGCCTGGCAATATGTTTAACTTGCCAGGTCGTCATAGCAGTTTAAAACTGCACACACAGGCGAAGCAATGGTAGACCTGAGACATGTTTGAGGGTTACTTAAGTGGGTGGCACAATCAGTGGTGCAGACCCACTAGTAGAATTTACTTTACAGGCCCTGGGCACAGGTGGTGCACACTACCAGGGACTTATAAGTAAAAAAAATATTCCAGTTGTGGATATGCCAATCAACCATGTTTAGGGGAGTTAGCACAGCACCTTATCCAGTGGTTAATTTGTAAAAAAAAAAAATAAGTGCCAGGGCTGTCATCAGGAGGCAGCTGCGGATTCCACCACACATTGCTCTGCTATGGTGCCAATGATAGTAACAACACAACTACTAGCCATCAAACTCCTACAAGTGTGACATTTCGGATTATTTCAGACCTACAAAGCTTTACGAATGGCTTGGGCTGGGGCGGCATGTAATAGTAATTTTTTATGAATATAGCATTAAAAATTAACTGTTGTTGTTGCCATTTCTCAATTTGTCACTGTTCTCCCGGTCAGTAAACTCCTAAAAGGTCTAATTATATTGCCTATATGTGAACTTTGACCAAGTTCTGCCACTCAACCAGGCATTCCCAGGAGTCACCTCCAGTTTTGACTTTTTTTTTTACATATTCCTGTGACCAGAAGTCTTATCTGTGTTACAAAAAATGCCATGTTAGCCTTGTTGACTCTCCACAATGGGATGATGGAATGTTGCCGACAAAATCTATTGAACCTTGTCAGGACTCTACAGATAGCTTCTCTTTTGTAGTTAACTATTTTTGTCCCGGATACAAATCTCAGCCATTTTTATACAAAAATTGCTAGACCAACTCCAGCCTTCAAGAAATAAATAGTTCAGGACCAGTAAGAAATAATCCTCAATACATCCAACCTTTTTTAGTTCAGGGATAAAGGGGAAGACAGGGAAAAGGCCAGTACAGGCAGGACTTGCAGCTAGGCGAACATCAGACAAGATACTAATTACTACAGATATGGTTCTTGGGTATCATAAATTGCAACAACATGACTATCCTCATCTGTAATTTACCAAAACACATGCTGCCTTCAGCTGAAATATCACTTCTCGGCAAAGGCTTTCCCTTTGTCATCACTGAGCGATCGCATGTACTCTTTCTTCAACTGAAACTACGACAGTTTTTGAGGAAGCTAGGACTATAGTTATTTTTTCAATACAGAGAATCCCCTATGCACTTGGTGCCACAGCCTAAAGCCATCCTCAAAATGTTTACCTCTCAAATTGAATGCTGCCCCTGATTACTCGCCTTCAAAAAATTGTTTTCAGACATAAAGCAGTACTGCATGACAGAAAGACTTTTATCCCGTTTCAGTTGGATTGAAAGAATGTCACTCAATGAACTTGATAACATTGACATAATTATTAAAGCATCTGATAAGGATGGTGAGATTGTTTTTCAGGATGTGAATCAGTTCAACCAAGAACCTTACTGGAACTTAGTAACACTTCTCATTCTGTAAAGCTCAACTACAACCCATTACCAGAGATTGGGCAAAAATACATTCACTTAACCTAATAGAAAAGCATGAAGGATTCATGGGTGAGAAAAGGTTCCTCCTTTCAAAAATAGAACTCCAAGAACTCCTATTTAAGGGACACAAGAATACCGCTAATTTTCTGGGGCTTCTTATACTTTGTGTTAGTGGATCTATACTTGAGCCAATTGGCAGATAAATTGATATTTTTAAACAGGATTTTGTGTCAGTGAAAAACTCATTTTTAAAAGACAGGCTTCATCCATCTGATCAAAGATTTTCCTCACAATCCGGGTTACTATGGATATCCAATCCCTTAATCCTACACAAGCAAAGTATTGCTCCCATTGAACAAACTCTAAACACCTGGACAGACCATATCTAAGTGCCAACTTCCTTCATTAGTGAATTGTTGCAAGCTGGCCTGTCCGTGAACGATTTCCCTTTTAATGGTATGTACTACTTACAGTACAAAGGAACTTCTGTGTGGGCTGCTGCTGCTACAAATGTGCAAACCTGTTTGTTAGTGCCCTGGAAAATCAACATGTCCTCTATGATTATCATATGTACCAAACAAACAGCTGGCATTGAGAACAGTTTTTCAGCTTTTGTACAGTTAAATAATATCCAACCTGACTTGAGGCTCACCTGCAAGAGTAGTCCTAAGAGAAATAGCTATCTTGACTTGACCATCACAAACATGGATACTTTTTTCTGCACCATTCTCTTTGGAAAACCTACAGAACTGGAAAATTCGAACCACTTAACAGAAGCCTGTGGGGTGGCAACCATTAAGCCAATTCCTTATGATCAATCATCACTGTAATTTTAAAACTGATTTCTTTTCTCAACCACAAGTTCTGTGCTCCAAGCTAAGAGCAAAGGTTTATTTACATAGATTAATTAGGCAAGTAATGAAAACTATTAATACCTAAGGCCAAGAAAATCAATGAAGGGGTGAAGCGTCATCCCATTTTGTCCCCATTTTAATAAGATGGTGAATATAGTTAGGAAACATTAGAATATATTAAGGGTTGGCGACCTTATGTTTGATCTGCTACTGTCCTTCTACAAATAAAGTCACAGCAGCAAAATTATGTAGCAAATGCCTGAAAAATCCCCTAGCAAAAAACGTTTGGCTATGACACATTGGAGCCTTCCCAACCATGAGGGTCAGTTTAAATGTAGCAACTATGTTCCCTGTGGGTTTACTGATAATCCCACAGTTTTCTTATTTACAAAAAGGACTATGAAGTGAGATCCTTCTTTAACAGTATCTCCACTCAGGAAATGTATTGCATCAGATGCCTCTGCAATTTGATTCATATTGTTCAAATATCCCGAAATAAACCAATACAGGAGTAGAATCAGGTGCAAGGTAACCAATAACCCCTAAGTTGACATATTGTGTAGTCTAATCATACCGGATATGACGTATTGGTAAGCCATTGAAATCATTATCTAAACAGTGAGGGGAGGAGTAGCTGAAGAAATCATATCCAGATAAGAATGCAAGTGTATTTTTGCTGCAAATTCATTGAGCAATGGTTGAATACAACTGAAGAATGGAACTCTGTTATAAGAACCTCCTTCTCTACACCAAATGTGTCCTTCTAAGTCCTTCATCTCGGCTTTTTTCATTTTAAATTGTAGTTTTTTTGTTCTGTCACTTTTTTATGTTTTATTTGTTAATAATTGTTTATGCTATTAAAGATTGGTCAGATTTCTCATAACTGATTGGCCACTGTCAGTCTTTGCAATTTAATGTAATACATAATTTCCTAAAACCAATTTCTACCTTTTTATTCCAATTGTATTCCTGTGTTTCTGAAAAATATTAGTCAATTGTTCTTCATGGCTCTCTTCCCCTACCGCTCCAAACCCCAGCCCTCTCTTTTCTGGGATTGCATCGGCTGTGAAGGCACCTGGAAAATTATTTAATCAAGAACTATGCCAAGATGTTTCAGTTTCGCTATGCGTGAACTGATAGTGAGGGTTGCACAGCTTTTTTCCTTGACTGGTTGGTATTCATATGTGTTGGACTTGGCCCTTTTTGCAGGGTCATTCCCTGAACTGTTTGCCTTCCTCCTCTATTTTTTCTGACCTGTTGTTGGCTGTTTTATGACTCTGGGCACTTTACCACTGCTGATCAGTGCTAAAGTGCATATGCTCTCCCTATTGTAAATTGATGTATGGATTAGTGATTTCATGATTGGATGATTTGGTTTACTTGTCAGACCCTAGTACCTTGCACCAGCAGTGCCCAGGGCTGGTAATCCAAATGCTGCTAGTGGGCTTGCGGCACTGGTTGTGCCACCCACAGAAGCAGCCTGTAAAAGAGTGTCTAAGGCCTGCCATTGCAGAGCCTGTGTGCATTCTGGTACTGCCATGCTGACTGGGCAAGTGCACCCACTTGCCAGTCCATAAACCTTCCCCTTTCTTCATATCAGACACCCCTATGGTAGGCCAAAGGGCAGGGTGCATTGTAAGTATAAGGTATGACATGCCCTGGTGTGGGTGTCATGTCCTAATAGTGAATTACAGCCATTTATGTTTTTCATTATTGCAAGGCTACCTGTTCTCCATAGGCCAAAATGGACAGTTAGATTATTACATCTTATAACCCTAACTGACTCAGGGAACATGGTAGAAATTTGAGGTTAGTATGCCTGAACTCAGAATGATAAAACACATATTTTAGTGAAGTTGGTTTTAACATTCTGTGTTTGAAAATATCACTTTTAGAAAGTAGGTATTTTCTTGTCTAACTATCCAAGCCTGCCTCTGCTAGGTTGTGTATTCCTTGTCTGGAATTTGAGTGACAGGGTTGGGGGATTCCAGGAGACAGGATGAGTCAGCCCAGTGGTGAACAGAGAGATCTGCATCTAGATGGGAGGGAGGAGTTGCACCTGGGACCTGAATAGGACTGTGCCTGCCCCCCACAGTGCTGGCTCCACCTTATGTGGGGAGTCTGATGTTTCTGCCCTGCATTGTGAAAGGAAAGAAGGAGTCATGTAAACAGAGTGCTCCACAACTGGTTTGGACTAGGCAGAGGCCCTCTATCCTCAGAGGACAACGGATTTGGGGGTATAAATATTGGGACCCTGATCCCAAGAAATTAGATCACTTTTGGACAACCAAGAAGAAACCTTTGCTGAAGAGTGGAACCAGAAGAAACTGAGAAGAGACTATTCCTAAGCTGCAGTGCTGCTTGGGGTATTGGCCTGCAGTGGTTGCCTGACTGTCAAAGAGAGGAGAAAGGGACTTTGTGTACTTTCACCAAATTGTAAGGATCTCCAAGGGCTTAGAACAGAGCTTGCCTCCTTCCTGCTGAAGTCTCAGGGACAACAGACTTCAACCCCCAGCTCCCCGGAGTTCTTTGGAAGTGCCTGCTGCTGTTTTGGGCCTTCTGAGGTACTGCGTGTAGCAAGGAGCTGGTAGCGCGACTCGAGAGGAAGAAGCGTGTCGCCGTCGCTGCTGCTGCCGTCGCATCTTGGATGTCGCTGCTTTAGCTGTCGTATTGCACCGCATTGAGAGAAGTGTCTTGCAACGAAGAGAAAGCGTGTTGCCGTCGCTGCTGCTGCCGTCGCATCTTGGATGTCGCCTCAGTAGCTGTCGTATTGCACCGCATTCAGAAAAGCGCCTCGCATTCACCGTCAGAGCTGCTGCCGTCACATCTTGAATGTCGCTGCTGTAGTTGTCGCATTGTGTGGAAGCATCTCGTAACGTCTGAGAAGAATGTCGCAGCCAAAGCTTTTGTCGTCACATCGCGGACCAAGGGTGTCGACGCTGCAGCCTACGCATCAAATCGAGACTTCTCGCATCATCGGAGAAGCGTGCCACATCTGGAAGATCTTCACATCTTTATTTCTTTGAACCTGATTTTGCCACATTTCCATCGGTGCAACACTTTTGTGGCCCTGCGTGTCGCATCTTAAGGTACATTGACTCAAAGTGTCGCATTTTAAGAACTAAAGAGAACTAAGCTAAAACTACCAATTTAAGTACAGTATTGTGGATTATTGTCGTTTGTGGTCTTGTGATACGTCTACATACAGTATACTTATTTTTAATATAAAACCTGTGTGGTGTCCATCTGTAGTGTTGTCACTTGATTACTGTATGTGTTCACAAATGCTTTACACACTGCCTCTGAGATAAGCCTGTCTGCTCGTGCCAACCTACCAAGGGGGTGAGCAGGGATTATTTTAGGAGTGTACCCCCTTAGCCTGCCTAGAGGCAAGGGTCCCTATTTGTCACAAGTACCTACCTGTGCCAACTAGAGACCCCCAAATCTAACATTATTGCTTTTGCTTCACTTTTGGGAGGAGGACTTTTCTCCCTTTTACAGACCTTATGCTTAGCAATGTCAATGGACGGTCTTCGCTAGACCAAAATCAAGTTTCTTCTCTCGGGTTCCCAAATAGGCCCTGCCACTTTTTTTAGGGCTCGGCCTACATCCCACGAAGTGGGTGTGGCTTAAGAGTCCTTTTCTGAGCAGTTCGACAATCTAACCTACGAATTCCAGAGAAGCGCGTGAATTTTGCTAGTAATTTATGGCAGCTGCATGGCAATTGGCCCTCGCATGGCTGTGTTTTTACAAGCCAGCACGCAATAGGCCATAGTCTGTTGAGTTGCTCCGCTTCCTGCATATTCCGTGCGGAGACGCGCAGCAGAAGGCTATATTTCATCAATTACCAGCTGTCATGGGGCCGCAGTAATTGAAGCCAGATGCTGGGCGCGCGTACACCATTCTTTGCTGTCTGCTGTATGAAGCTCTTCCACTTCATGTGGCTCGCGCACTGAGACCGTGTTAATCATGTCAGCACAACACTCGTTTTTTTTGTTCACTTGTAATGTTCTCGTATATCAGCTCTGTTGCTTTTGTCGAGCGCTCTGTCACCTTCGGGTAAAGTCCGCGCTATATAAAATAGCATAAATAAATCCACAGACTTCGCACCTCCCCTCCCTGTTGTCTCATCACCCATGCTGCCACGCACATGCAGTGTTTGCCCTGCGCGTCAGCTCGGCTCCCTGCCCTCTGCTGTCAGCTGTTCAAAGCGCTTGTGCGGTCTGGCCGCTCACCAAGCGCTATCCTGACACCTGGTCCCTCGTCCACGTTTGTGGTGAAAGCACGAAAGATGGAACTAGGATGCACTCATTTCTTTGAGGTGTGGTGGAATGGTTCTTGACCAGCTACTTTGTGCTTAGGCCAATTGTAACTAACACAGCTAGTTGGCGAGCGCCTCGTTTGCTAGGGATGGGTCTTCGAACACATAGCACACATAGATAGCACACAACCAGCGTTCTTACAATGAGAAGCAGATCCGCAGAGTAGTGTCTGTACATTCTGCTCCAGCCAGGCAAACACAGCCAAGGAGTATATATATATATATATATATATATATATATATATATATATATTACGTACTTCGTTTTTGTTGTGTGTCAGCATTAGCTCAGCAGGCTGTGTAAACTTAAAGATCTGCTTAAAAGGTGCATGTCTGCACGTTCGTCTAACCGAGGCGGAAGACAATGCTATATTTACGTTTTAATTTCAATTGCTATGGAGTGAGGCTGTGATGCAAAATACTCTGGGGCAGATTTACAAGCCCCCTTGCGCCACTTTTGCGTCACTTTTCCCATGTTAAAAGTGACGCGAAAGTGGCGCAAGGGGCTTGTAAATCTGCCCCTCTGTCCGAATATTTCACCGGATTGAAGTAAAGCGCCTTGGTCATATATGCGGACTGCTGGCATATAAGCGCTATGACGCAGCGCTGTTGATCAGAGGTACAAGGAGGTACTAATAGGGGGATAGTGGCGCCGACATCCGTGCAGCCGCTACTAGCGACATCAGCTTATTTTCTGTTCGACGGAGAAAAGAACGCACTGTTCAAAGGACAGACAGAATATTGTATCCAAGGGAAGTGCCGAGGGTCCAGTAGCTCCAAGAAGGCGGGCGGATAATCACCCACCGCCTCTTGCACTTCAAAGCACAAGCTCTGAAATGCAACTGGAGGGTACATGTGGAGGCGCCGCGAAGGGTCTCGGTTGGAGCTGCATTAGACCCCCACACACACACACACACACACACACACACACACACACACACAGACACACACACACACAGACACACACCCCACAGACACACACGCGCGTTCTTGTAACCATGCAAGTGCAATGTTTCCTCGCCAGTGCCATCAATGATGCCAAGCAGTTCCATGTGTCATGGTGTCCGGTGAGGTGGAAGGCGCTTGGAGCTGGCATCTGCAGTGCATTGAGCTCTGATGCGTTCACCCCTCTCCCAAATAACACCAGGCATTCCCAGGAGCCAAACGCCAGCTGGGAGAGAGGCGCCGCCGACAGCTGCCCCTGTAATATGGCCAAAAAGGTGACCTTTGACGTACTTTTATGGTCTCGGATGGTTTCCAATTTTTGACCCACAAAATGACCCCGGGGACTCGATCCCCCATCTTGTCGGTTGGCACAGACATTTCTCTCGTCCTGTCAAATGTGCATCGCGGTTTCTTTTAGCAGGGGCGTATAAAGGGTGACACCGCCCCTGGGTCAGGCTAGAAAAACGTCCTCCCCCAGCCCTCCGCAGACTTAATAGCAACAAAAAAACCAGCTATAGTTTGGCAACAGTGGCCCCCCAATGCCCTTGGGCCCTATTGCCACAATATCTACTGCACCATTGATAGCCACGCCGACCCCCCTTGGTCTTCCCACTAAAATTCAATGTATATCTATGTTTCAGTAACAGAGACATTTATTTGCCAAATGGCCATGACCTGGCCTACTGAGAGCTCCGGGCACAGGTATCTTCAGACAGTAGATCACATATGGAGGCTCGGAAGGAAAGACGTCAGCGAGAGCAGGTGTTTTTGAGTGTTTACGCACGAAGTCGCACCAGGCCGCTATGCCCAGTGCTCACACCTCCACCTATAAGCCCATGCACTGAGGAGGCGGAGACCCGGCACCCTGCGCAGTGCTTTCCTTTGGGAACCCTCCCAGCTTTGCTTTAGATGTGCGCACACAGCTGCTTGGAGGGGGGGGGCACCCCAGTCTGTGGACCGCACGACTTCAGTGCCAGCCCAAGGATCCTGGATAAACAATGCAGCAGCCTGATGATTCGTGGTGCTTACGCAGCGGAATAAACCCGGTGATCCCTCACTCCCTCCCTACTTTGAGTTGTGGTATACACGGCCCTCACGAGCTCTTAAATTTCTCTTACATGCCTGAGAGTCCCGGGTTACTCGAGAGCCAAGAGGAAATACAAAGAAAAGACACCTGTGACGGAGAACAGTGTGTGTGTGTGGCTCTGTCTGTGTGTGTGTATGTGGCTCTGTCTGTGTGGCTCTGTCTGTGTGTGTGTGTGTGGCTCTGTTTGTGTGTGTGTGTGTGGGTGCGTGTGGGTGCGTGTGGCTGCGTTTGGCTGTGTGTGTGGCTCTGTCTGTGTGTGGCTCTGTATGTGTGTGGCTCTGTCTGTGTGTGTGTGTCTGTGTGTGTGGCTCTGTCTGTGGTGCGTGTGGCTGTGTGTGGCTGTGTGTGGGTGTGTGTGGCTGTGTGTGTGGCTCTGTCTGTGTGTGGCTCTGTGTGTGTGTGGCTCTGTCTGTGTGGGTGAGTGTGTCTCTGTCTGTGTGTGGGTGTGTGGCTCTGTCTGTGTGTGTTGGTGGCTCTGTCTGTGTGTGTGTGTGTGTGGCTCTGTGTGTGTGTGTGTGTGTGTTGGGCTCTGTGTGTGTGTGTGTGTGTGTGTTGGCCTCTGTGTGTGTGTTGGGCTCTGTGTGTGGGTGGCTCTGTGTGGGTGGCTCGGTGTGTGTGGGGGTGGCTCTGTGTGTGTGTTGGGGGCTCTGTGTGGGTGGCTATGTGTGTGTGTGGGTGACTCTGTGTGTGTGTAGGGGGCTCTGTGTGGGTGGCTCTGTGTATGTGTGGGTGGCTCTGTGTGGGTGGCTCTGTGTGTGTGTGGGTGGCTCTGTGTGTGTGTGGATGGCTCTGTGTGGGTGGCTCAGTGTGTGTGTGTGGGTGGCTCTGTGTGGGTGGCTCAGTGTGTGTGTGTGTGTGGGTGGCTCTATGTGAATGACTCTATGTGAATGACTGTGTGTGGGGCTCTGTGTGTGGGGCTTTGTGTGGGTGGCTCTGTGTGGGTGGCTCTGTGTGTGCGGTTCTGTGTGTGGGTGCAAATGCAATAGGTCTCACATTTGTGAGAGATTAAGCTATTGGCATTGTAAATGACAATGCCATTTATTTATGTTTTAAAAACAAAAACATGGGGGGCGGAGCTTGCCGGCGTCCATGGAAGACGTGTGAGCGCTGAGCTCCTCGCCTAAGCCCCTTTAATATCCGACAAAAATATCCTTTCGGCACCGAACCGGCCTTGGAAACCACGGTGGAGGCTCCGTATATGACCCGACCTGGTGGGGAGCCTTTCCCGGGACGGAAACCGAAGAGGTTTCGCTTAGCGGCTGGAGGAAGGACGCGGTCGCGGACCAGGCCATAATCCGCGGTCTCTCCTGAGGAGCTGCCCATGCTGCTTCACGCTGCGTGCGGCCGGAGGTACCGGAGTGGCCCCGATCGGACTACTGGGTGTCTGCGCAAATCTTTCTGCTGTGTGATTCCCCCCGCTGTGCTACATGGTGCGACTGTGGTGGACTGATCCTAATTAAGTGCGCTTACCGGGAGTAAGGGCGCCGAGGCTTTGAAGTACGAGTTGGTGACGCGGGGAGCTGCTGGCGGACCTCCGTCTCTCTGAGGTGAGCTGCATCGCCCATTTCTAGCATCTTGCGCACCTCCAGGGCCGCCGCGGTGCGGCGGATTGGGAGTTTACTGGAGTGAGTGGTCTCCACTGCTTGCAATTGGAGTGGCCTGATTATGTGGAGTGGTGATTGGTGACAGACTCCTTCGGCCCTAGGCCCTGTTCGTACCGCGGGGAGCTTGTCCGCCATATTGGCTGCCTTCCTGACTGCGCCACATCCTGCCCTCTGACTGGCTACTCCGGTATTATCTCGCCGCCCCACAGCAACTTACTGGCGAACGTTTGCGAGCGACTGGGCACCCTGGGAAATGACCACCAGGAACACTATGGGGAAAGGGGATAAGAATCAGCCCAAGCTGTCGTTTGATCAGCGGAAAGCGAAAGGCGCGGAGGGGCCAGCCCCAGAGGCCTCGCCGCGAACCGCGGCTACAGATAGTTCATTGTGTGCTGATATTCGTGGCATGTTGGGTACCATGGAAAAAGGCTTGCAGGACAGTATGGCGGCAATTGGATCGAAAATAGATGCCTTGTCCTTCCATTTGGACCGGATGTCCGAGAGGGTGGATAAACATGACGAGCGTCTGGATATGGCGGAGCGGAGACTGACGGAGGCGGAGGAGGCCCAAACGGAATGGGATAAAGACCGCAAGCAGTTTGGGCGCCTGCTCCAAGTCATACAAGACAAGACGGAGGACTTGGAGGCGCGCTCCAGGCGCTCCAACGTTCGCATTACTGGGATTGCGGAAACTACCAACACTGGCAGAATGGAGTTATTCGTGGAAAAACTGCTTCAGACGCTGCTGGGGGAGGAGGTCTTCTCCCCCATGTTCATCGTTGAGAGGGCTCACCGCACCCTGGGGCCGAAGCCGCAGCCAGGTCTACCACCGCGGCCGATCATTGCAAAACTTTTGAATTATAGCGACCGTGACTTGGCGCTCCGACTTGCGAGGGAGAAGGGAAACCTGCAGTTCGAAGGAATGAATGTCTCCCTCTATCCGGACTTTACGGCGAAGGTACAAGAGGAAAGGAAGCGCTTCGCCCCGTACAAGCAGCAGATGAGGGACATGGGGCTGGACTACGCCATGTTGTACCCGGCGAGGCTCCGGATCAATAAACAGGGTCACTCTCACTTCTTCACTAACCCGGCGGACCTGAAAAAGTCGCTGAAAGAGTGGGCCAAGGAACAACGCAATAGCCCGCGGAGCCAACATGAGGATGAAGGGGGTGCTGCATCCCTGCATGGTCAGGGGTAAACTACTGAGCTAGCCTTTCCCCGGGTTGGCCGGACCCCTTTCTCATATTTAAGACTGCTGCGGGTGCTACAACTCTACTTTGTAGACAATGAGAGGAGCACTCTTGCACTTGGCGGACCGCACTGGGGTTGTGGCGCACGTAAGTTCCATGGTTGGCGGGTAGCCCCGGGAGAGGCTCTCCCGCGCTTGGGAGTCTTGCAGTTTTACTGTTTAGTACTGAACCTTTTTTGGCTGGTGCGGGTGCTGATTAGTACTGGGGGGCGGGGGTATGGAGCTATCGGGCTCTGTGGTTTTTGGACTACTTGTTCTGTTGTCTGGCCGGGTACCTCTGCCCCTGCGCTTTCGGCCTTTGGCTCGCCTGAGGGCCCTTGGGTTTGTAGTGTCTTGCTTTGGGGTGGGAGGATGGTGGGTGGTGGTGGGACCTGTCTGGCCGGGTTGGGGTTGGTCGGCTGTGGGTGGGTGGGTGGTTGCTCTGTTCCTTGCTTGTTGACCGTGTTGTGTGGGTTTTTTGGGGTCAGTTGGGGGGAGGGTTCTGTGAGGCCTACTACAGGAAGGTGTCTACTGTGCCGCCTGCGCTGCTCTGATTTGCTCCCTGTCTTACCATGGTGGACGCTGAGTCCCTAGGGCCGGAGTGTGGGCCCAACACTATCAGACTGCTGTCTTGGAATGTGAGGGGGCTGAATGATTTCCGTAAACTGAGGAAGGTTATAGCCTATCTACAGCGCCATCGGGTTGATCTAGCCTTGCTTCAGGAAACCCACCTCCCTCTGTCTAGCCCCATGTTACAGTCTAGGGGTCTGGGGAATGCTTGTGTTGCTGCAGGGTTCACTACCCATGCTAGAGGTGTGCTTACGTGGGCTAATCCCAAATCTCAGTTGGCACTGCGGAAGGTTGTTGTGGACCCGGAGGGCCGGTATGCTGTTGCCCGCTGTGTGGGGAAAGGCCATGATCTATTGGTTGTGAATGTGTATGGCCCCAATTGTGACACGCCTGCCTTTTACACTTCGCTGGCGGACCTCTGCAGGCAGTATGAGGGTTCCAGGTTGTTGTTGGGGGGGACTTCAATTTTGTGCTGAACCCGGAGTTGGATAGATCGGCTGGTGCTCCCAGGGCCCCGGCGGCTTCAGCCCTACTCATGCAGGCGGAGCTGGTGAAACTTGATCTGTTGGATGTGTGGCGTCATAGGCATTCGGGGAGGGGTGGATTCACACACTATTCAGCCTTCCATAATGTGCATACGAGGATTGATTATTGGTTTGCCTCTCGTTCCCTCCTGGACTCCGTGAAGGAGTGTGCTGTGTTCCCTCGCACGTTGTCAGATCACTCGCCACTGCTTTTGTCGCTGGAGGCCCCGGCCAGAAGGATTCCCCCGTTCACCTGGAGGTTCCCCCCGTATTCCCTTCTGGACGAGGTCTTCAGGGGGGAATTAGCAGAGGATATAGATACGTACTTTTCAGCCAATGTAGGGTCGGTGGATAGCGTCCAGGTGCTTTGGGATGCGTTCAAAGTGTACATACGTGGGATGACAATGACCAAACACTCAGGGGTTCTTAAGGCTATTAGGCAGCGGTTGCAGTATCTGGAAACTCAGTTGTCTGATTTGGAACGTCAGGCAGGGAGTGAGGATGACGCGACCATAACTGACAAGTTGCAGTCCTTGCTGGCGGAGTTTCATGAGGAGGCGGATAGGGAGATATGCCATATGGGGAAGTATGCAACGGCACGTGTGTATGGGGAAAGGGACCGTCCTGGCTCGCTGCTTGCTAAACTGATGCGTAATGGCAGACCGCCTCTGGTGATTGAGGAGTTGTTGACTGCTAGTGGTGATGTAGTTACTGGGGAACAGGATATTCTGTCGGAACATCATACTTATTACACCGCACTGTATACATCAAAATCAGACCGCCTGGAGAGGGAAATAGACGAATATTTGAGTTACATCCGGATGCCTTTTATTGCTGATTGGCAACGTGAATTTCTGATGGCGCCATTCCAGAAAGAGGAGATAACAGAGGCACTGGAAGGGATGAAGTCGGGCAGTGCTCCAGGGTCGGACGGTCTTACGGTGGCCTTCTACAAAGCTTTTCGAGACAAACTGATACCATATTTGATGCTTCTGTTTGACGACATTTGTCAACAGGGCAGCATGTCGAAGTCTATGAGGGAGGCGCTTCTCATTACCATCCCGAAGCCGGGAAAGCCCCTAACGAATGTGGCTCCTATAGGCCGCTCTTCCTGATTAATGTGGACGCCAAATTGTATGCGAAGGTTCTGGCGGCACGGTTGGCGCTACTTGTCCCAGAATTAGTTGCCCCGGAACAGGCAGGGTTTGTCCCTGCACGGAACTTGACTTACAATATTCGTACAGTCCTAGGCACTATCCAGCATGTTCGGCAGGAGAACAAGGCTGTGGCTATTTTCCTGGATATGGAAAAGGCCTTTGATTCGGTGGAGTGGCCATTCATGCTCAGAGTTCTGCGCAAATTGGGGCTTGGTGAACCCTTTTTACAGATGCTAGGGGCTCTGTACTACAAGTCGACTGCGCGTCTAAAGGTAGGGAACTTGGTCACTGCCCCGATTGAGATCAGTAGAGGCACTCGCAGGGCTGCCCCCTTTCCCCACTTCTCTATGCCCTTGTGGCGGAACCCCTGGCCTGCGCTATTAGGGAATACCACGGGTTTGAGGGGATTAATTTCCCTTCCTATCAGATTGGTATATCGACATATGCTGACGACACTCTTTTGTATGTCCGAGAACCTGAAGCGAATCTTTCGGCTGTTCTGCGGGAGGTGGTGAGATTCGGGGCCCTATCGGGCCTTCGAGTTAATTGGAATAAGTCTGTCGCGTTGCCTCTGACTCCGGTGACGCTCCCATTTGATTCGGAATACCCACTACAATGGACTACGGACGCCATACGTTATTTGGGGATCCGTATTCACACAGATCCCGAGACACTGATCCGCGAGAACTATGGGGTTGCGTACTCTAAACTGGTGGATGATGTAGAGGTGTGGTGTAGGCTCCCGCTGTCCCTTATGGGCAGGATAGCGATTATGAGGATGGTAGTACTCCCCAGGTTCCTCTTTCTCTTTGTCAACATACCTATCGTACTCTCCAAGGCCTTTTTTTGTCAACTTACGCAGACACTTATCAGACTTGCGTGGGGGGGTAAACAGCCGAGGGTCAGCTGGCAAACTCTAATGCTTCCCTATGAACATGGGGGTCTGAGTGCTCCTGATCTGGAACGGTACTACAGGATAGCACAGGGGACTCATCTCCACACCTGGATTCACGGGGACCCAGGTATTCCGCATGTGAAGCTGGAACGCCTCTTTGCGGACCCCACCCCGCTTCCGGCCACAGTGTGCGGTCCAGCGGTTTGCAGGGTTGGTGCTATGGACTCCATTGCCGCCACTAACCATGCGTGGCATGAACTGGTCCGCTCCCACGAGAGCGAACTGCTGTATTCTCCCATTATGAAGGTGGAATGGGCGGTGTGGTTGGCCCCGCTGACAGAGAGGGGTGTCCTGAAAGCGTTGCGAGACTTGGGCATAGAGACCATGGGGGACCTCTTTCTGAACGGCACGGTGAAGACGTCGCAGCAAGCCCTCCAATCCCGCTCTGGAATGACGCTATTGCACGGCTTCCAATACCACCGGGTCCGGGGAGCGTTGCAGGGGTTACTGGGCCCGGAACTGGCAGAGCCGCAGGAAGTGCCGGAGCTCACGTATGTTATTCAAACTCCCACGCCCCGTAAATTGGTCACTAACCTTAAGAAACTGGGGGATCGACACCGGCAGCGCCCTCTCTCCAAAGCCAGATTGGCCTGGCAGTGTGATCTCCAGTTGACGATCTCGGATGAGATGTGGCAATACTGCTGTACGAACACTAGGAAGATCTCCCTTAACAGCAGACATCGCCTGATACATTTTAAATACTTACAGCGGGTCTATTACACTCCGGTCCGATTGCATAGGTACGGTTTGCGGGAGACGGCGAGTTGTGAGCGTTGTCACTCTCCTGAAGCTGACTTCTTGCATATGTCCTGGACTTGCCCTAGTATCCATAAGTTTTGGCGGGAGGTATTCTCGGACCTTAGTTCTATGCTGGGTATGGAGGTTCAGCCGTGTCCGGCACTGGCGCTGCTGGGTTTTTCCAAGCCATTGCCTGTGGCGGTGCGACGTTTGACTGATATGGCCTTGCTGTTGGCTAAACGTCTGGTTGCGATGTGCTGGATGAGGGGGCCGGTTCCTACCAAACGGCGTTGGGAGGTGGATTTGCTGTACTGCTGTACACAATCCGAGGTGTATAATGAACTACTTCCCCCGAGGAGCCGCCCTAGAAATTTCTGGGGGTTATACAGGGAATACCGGTGCGCTAAAGGGAGCGGTGACTCAGACTCCGTAGGGGAGGAGCTGGATGAGCTTCAGGAGGGCGGGGTGGAGGCTGCTGAGACTGATGGGGAGTTCGATTGACTGTCTTCTCCTGCAGGTGGTTGTCTGGTCTCGTCCGGGTGACTGTTGGGCTGTTGAGCAGTTGGAAGTGTGAGTCCCTGGAATGGTTAAGCTGGGGGGGTGGTCTTGGTGGTCCTTCTGGAATTCTATGATTGCCATTGGACCCTCGGGTCCTCGGACATGGGTGTTATGCTCAACTATAGACGTAGTGGTTGGTGCAGGTGTGTGGGTGGACACGGGTACGGGTAGGCTGACTTACTGGTGGGGTTGGGGGTTTGTTTAGTTGTGGGTTCATTTCTCTCCGTATTTCAGGAGGTTTTGTTGCCTTGATACAAAGACTTCGTTTAGCACACACTAATTGCCTGCATTGCAGCTCTCCTTCTTTGTTGCACACCAGACTAGGGTTATGGGTGTGGGCGCCGACATGGCATGTTTTATGTTTGATGTTAGTCATGAGCTGTTTTTTGCAGAATGGTCCTTCTTATCTTTCTTCCACATGTGTACGCCGCCAGACCTCCGGGATGCTGGCGATAAGGCTGTGGGTGTGACAACTGCTCAATGTCCTAGGTACTATCTACTGTTGCCGCCGGCCTCCGGGTTGTAGGCGATGAGGGCTGTGTGCTTGCAACGAAGGTATAATAAAGTATAAGTTTAAAAAAAAAATTCAAGTTAGGGAGCATGAAATCAAATCACAGAGGCCTCAAAAATCTCTGTTTGGATGGACCTAGACTCTGGAACAATAATTTGTGTGCTTTATATTGTCCACTATTGAAAGAGTGGTCCCTATTAATATGTAAAATGAGAACCGTGGTTTCAGGCTGATTACTAGTTGGTGTGATTTGCCTGTTTGTACATCCATGTGCCCATCAATAAATTATGATGCAGTAACGGAGCTGGACAGTTGATGGAAGATTCAACTAGAATTTGACAGTGATCTATTGACCTGCATTTTTCCTTTGTTCGTACGTGCACAGATGGCCGTACACCCACCCGCTTTATGAGAGCTCAGCTGAGCCCCACCTCAACACTATCCACCAGCCCTTTAAGGAACACGCTGCATGTCGAATTAGGTGCTCCTTACCTCGTTAGTCCTGATGAAGACCCCACCCTAAGTCTGAACTTACCTACTTTACTCATTAGGGGTCGAAACGTGGACTTCAACCTGAACACAAGCAAGGACAACTGTAATCAATGTGACAGTGTTAATAGATTGCTATGTGTAAACTTTGGAATAATTGACCTTTCACTAAGGCCGGATCTGTACCACCATATGATGATGATGTATATATGTCACACTATCCTGTCCTTGTCCACTACCCCCACGTTTTCACTCCTACACTACCACCTTCCATCTCTCATTCCCTAAACCTGAGCACCGAATTTTGCAAATGTTTTGATTTCACTTAAGATGAAAGACCAACTGCGTTGCCACTATTGAGAGTCGCTATTTTAAATGCAAATAAATGGCATACATTTGCCAAGGTGAAAAAAAAAAACATAAATAAAAATAATGTCATGAGCAATGCCAATAGCTCTAACTTTAACAATGCCGAGACCAAACAATTCCAGTTTCTGTGGGAAAAGTGTGACTAGGAGAAACCTGTGGATCGAGCTTGCAAGCAGAAGACAGCAACAGGAACAGCTGACGAGAATGCTGGCTAATCAGCGCCTTGAAAATCCAGAAACGAGCAACAAGAATAGAGCAATGTTGTGAGGCACTGAATTGTTTCCCAGAGGAAGAGGTTATTTTAGGGGCAGGACTATCACAAGAAGTAATTGCAGAAAGGTTAAAGTGGAAAATTAAACGGAAATAGAGGAAAACAATGATTCTTCACAAAACAGATAAATAAGATGTGTAAGTTGTTTTCCTGCAAGTATCTGGATAATAAGAAAAGTTCAAAAGACCACTGCACACGTTATGCGTGGTCTGTTTCACCTTCTGCGTTGACGTGAATTGCCAAAAACGATTTGAAATACTGCATGCTGCATATAAATAGAATGCTGCTGATGCTCCGACATTAATAACACCTTGTATGTTGATTAAAAAACTTATAGGGTCGATAACATCCAAGGTTTCTTGAAAGTTAATATTCTTATGAATAATAATTACAGCAGCGTTCAGGCTGATGACAAAGATGTGTTTTACATGGCCCATCTGTTTATTTCCAAGTGTTAGTAGAGATTCTTTCTGCCATTAATTTCCTGTGAAACCATGCTATGTGCTCTTCACCTCTTTTTTGTCACCAGCACCTTGGAATATTTCATTTTATTGATCATGCTCTCAGATTTAAGAAATAACATTAACGACTTGTCCTGGACGACAACATAACCTTTCCTCAACAGTTAATCACATCTGTATCAGCTTTTCCTGTCGAGAGATGAGTTTAAAAACAGGTTGCAAAAGTGCCAGGACCAGACTGGAAACCAAAATCACAAACACAACAAGATGATGAATGGAGTGCTGAAACTTTTCATCTACTCACCCCCAGTCACAGATCTGGGTTTATTCCATCGTTCTTTTGCTCACTATCCACCCCAGCTTGGACCCAGTCATATGCAAATGAGTCTTGACACCGCTCCTCATGGGAACATTCCAGCCCGTACTGCCAGGCCAGGCCCTCCCTGGACCGGAAACAAGCATCCTGGGACTGGTTTCGGGGTATTACCCCACATCAGCCAGCCTAGCTTGAATCCAGTGGTACAGTGATCAAATGGGACCCACGTCTGGACATACCCTTGGCCACTCAGAGCGAACAAAGCAAACACAACAAGATGATGGACGAAGTGCTGAAACTTTTCAACCACTCGTCTCCATTCACAGATCTAGGTTTAATCCATCATTCTTTTGCCCCTTATGCCACTCCAGTTTGGACCCAAATAATAGATTTAGGCCCAGATCTCTGTACTGGGGTGAATGTTTGACATTGTTCAACAGTCTGTCCATCAATTGTTCTTTTTGCATTTGTCACCCCGTGTGGGACGGGTGTGCCCAGACGTGTGTTCTGTGCTCTCCATGTGACTGTGGTAAAGCTAGCCTGGCTGATGAGGAGTGAAACTCCAAAACCGGTTCCAGGATGCTTGTTTCCAGTCCAGGGAGGATCTGGCCTGGCAGTTCGGCCTGGACTGTTCCCATGGGGAACAAGGTCAAGACTGATTTGCATATGGCTGGGTGTAAACTGGAAAGGCATAGGGACCAGAAAAACGATGTATTTAGGTCTAGATCTCTGTATTGGGGTGAATGTTTGAAATTGTTCAACATTCTGTCCATCAGTTGTTCTTTTTGCATTTCAAAACCAAAATCAGCACATGCAACCATGTTCAAAACAGGCTCAGACTGCATGAGGCAGCTGATAGAAAGGGGCCAAGGGAAACTCCCTCACTTGCAGTCCACTGACAAAATTGCAGTGGTAAAATGGCATTCCGTGGCAAGGGGATGGCTTTCTGTTTGGTAATATAATTGTACTCCATTGAAAGCAGCAAAGATTAAAGTAACATTATAGTTAACTGTGATAAAAAGATCTATTTTTGTTTAAAAAAAAACTTTAGAAATTCACTGAAAAAAACAAAGGTTAAAGTAATGTTTTAGTTAAGTGAATCTGTCAGAGACAACTACGCCTGGGTGGAACAAGCTGAGTTTTGCTTGCGGAATTCTGTGTAGTTCCCAAAAAACTCTGCGAGATTCTGTTGAATTCCGTGAAAGGGTGGAAGAATGCTCGTCCATCTGCTCGCTTTGCTTTTTCAGGCTAGCAGTGCTCTGTAAAATCAGCACAAACGGCACCACGCAGTGCGCATGAGCGCAGCCATTTAGTTTTACCTGCTTTCTATGCCGTTTTGTGCATGGTGCTGGGCCTTTCCCAATCTACTTCAGTCTGTGCTAATCCTCCTCCTATCCCACTCATCCTCCTCTTACTTATTTTTTTATCAGTGTGTGTCTTTCTGTGTGTTTATTTTATGTTTTTGCCTTTTTTTTTACTTTATCGTTACTCCTTCGCTTTGTTTGGTCCTACTTCTTTCTTTTATTTCACCCGGCCTCATGGCAGAGCAGGCAGCAAGCAGCAGCGCCAACGTGAAAAATCACACACCCTGTGGTCATTGGTACTGCTCAGGGGTGCAGCTCCACCCCATTTTTACAGAGGCAGAGGTGGTAGCACTCAGTTATTTTGTGTAGGGCCACTTCCCCTCCATGCTGGTAGCAGGCCTGGGAGAGGGTATGCCATGCAGGAGTATCAGCTGCTGTAGGGCCTCGCCACCAAGACACTTTGCCCCTTTACCTCAGGCAATCCACTTCGCTGATCTAATTCAAGAAGGACCTCAAGACCTGGCTCTTCGAATGATCCTCCAGCCAGTGCATCCAGCAGCCCCCCACCTCTAGTGCTTGAGACCCTCATGAGTGAGTAACCGCACTATTCAAGCCTGTGATTGATTGATAGGAGGAGAGTGCCCCGGGACATGCACAGTAGCACAGGGTTGCAGCACACCACCCAGCAGCTTATGCACTGCTGGGCAGACCTGAACGGCCTGCTGGGTGTCGAGGTTGCGGGGCACGGTGAGTAATTATTTTTTGTTTTCTAAAAATGCAAAAACAATTTCAACTAGCATGCCGCTCACTCAGAGTTAAGTTAAGTTTATATTACGAATAATATCTAATCCAGCTTGCTCTAGTCAGGGGCTTGGTCCTACCTACTCGTACTCGTAGGCACTCACTTGGGCTGATTATTCTAGAAGTGATGCAGACTCATCTGTCCTGTCACTAAGAGGGTAGTATATTAGGGAGTTGGCGTTCTCTGTGCCTTTCTTTATTTATGTGAGTTTGGAATGTGGCTAGGTCTGACCTCACACAATACCATTGTTGTAACTAAAATACCAATAACGTCTGGGGGGTGCTCAAGGGAACAGCAGGAAAATGGCCACCCACGTATCCAAATGTCCTCTGTGGACAAAGGCCCACAAAGAACAAATTTCAAAGATAGAACCTGTTCCCGAGCAAGAAACAAAGTTATATCACCAGAAAGTCAGTCCAGGAAAATATCAATCCAAATCTTGTGTATTAGTATTCTTCTTTATTTTCTCATCCTGTTCAAAGCCATAGATATTTTACAAATGGCTCAAGTCAGCAAATAGGCATAGCTCATGTAGCCGAGATGTAGCCAACACGTGTTTCATCTTGGGTATATCGCCGATCTCCAACTGTACCGGGACTACTCTCCGAACTCCGATACATGTATATAAACTTCACTGTACTACCTGGAACACAAGTAATATTGAGATATATGCTCATAGACCCTACTGTACTGCCTGGAATACAAGTTTACTAAGACCCATGCTGAATGGGATTATTTACAGGCTTTGCCTGGATTCTGGGGGACCTGCTCTTGAATTTACTATTGCATTGAGGAAGTCAATGGATGATATACCCAAGACGAAACACGTGTTGGCTACATCTCGGCTACACCAGCCACGCCTATTTGCTGACATGAGCCATTTGTAAAATATCTATGGCTTTGAACAGGATGAGAAAATAAAGAAGACTACTAATACACAAGATTTGGGTTCATATTTTCTTGATCTGCCTTTCTGATGATATAACTTTGTTTCTTGCTAGGGAACAGGATCTACCTTTCTTTATGTAGCTCATACAGTCCCAATTTCCAAGTGTAGTATTCATTGTAAAGGGAGACTGAGTCAGCCCATCAAAGGGGTGGAGAAGCAAAGATCATTCATTGCAATGCATTAAAATTTCAAAATATAGTTTAGGAAATTAGGAATTGGGCTTAGATATAGGAAAATAAGAAAAAGGGCTATAGGCTAGCTGATTTAGAAAAGTGCAATACTACTGCGCCTGACTGTCAAAATATTTATGGGAGATTAACTGTATCACTAATCTATTTTTTATCTTCTTTATTTCTTATATCAGCACTCAAGGGCAAGAGGGCATCACAGAAGGATGAAGGGGCTGCCACCACCAGTGCCGCAGCGGGTGACCACCACGACCAGCGCTGCAGCCGTGGCAAATGGTTCTGCTGGCCCCAGTAAGTCCTGTTATTATTATTTTCCTAACTTTTACCTCTCCCCACTCGTAGAATAATTTTGTCTTGTTTACTTTTCATACTGTCTCCTTTTTTCAACTCCTCTTTCTAATGGTTGTTAAATTCTTGTTATCCCTGTGGTAAATAAATAATTAATTACCGGTACTATTTTTGAATACATTAACAATAACAGATAGCTCAATAAATAAGAGGCAGGATCCGAGGAATCTGAGTCGAACGGGCTTTATTCAGGCAAAAGGGAAGGGACAGGATCGGGACAGCCTGAAATAAAATAGAGAGGCAGCTGCAACGTTTCATCAATAGTACAAGATATATATAGTAAAACATCACAATTACATTACATACAGTAGGCGTAACTAGTGACAAGCGTAAGATAAGAACACATGGGCGTGAAAAGAAGGCGTGCACAGGGCGTGCACGTAGACATGTGATGAAAACGTCACAGAAGTGTCATAAAAGTGGGTGGAAACATGGAGGGGGCTACCTGAGCAGCTGGGACCTTTAACCTAGTGGTGCGCGCAAACGGGCAATGACGTGTTACCGGGGAGAACTGGGGGCTATGACTTCTGCACTAGAAGAGGAGACTAAAGTCTGCGGTGTCAGGACGACATGTACCTATAGCCTATCTGGTATCTGGTGTTTGGAGTACATGTTGATAGAATCTAAAAGTTATCAGGGCAAAGGCTACTTGACACTAAAGCTGGTGCATGCATATATTCTACATGTATTGCGTGTGCTATGAATCTTCCTTGAATATTAATACAGTAATTCTCTTGCATGGAGACAGAAAGACTAGACTAGAGCTGGAGATGTTTATACGGTTCAGTAGCTTAGGAATGTTAAGACGGAAAGCTGAACTGATAACTAGAAGCATAACATATTCTTGGCAGACAGGCAGGCAGAGCCAGGCCGGGCACCGCGCTGCACGGCAGGAAGTAAGTGAAGGGTCAGGGATGCAGGTGGGGGCTGCATCGCTCCTCGGAGTAGGTTCAGGAGACTGGAGCTTGAATCTGGTGTCCGGGCCCCTTGAGGCCTAGAAACGGGGACAATTCAATGAATTAACGTGCACACTGTAAAACGTGGCAACATAGGCCTAATACTCGTTGCTTTCACGAGAACTGGATACTGGCATACTAACGTTGGACACAACTATAATTGCGTCTTTAATCGATCATAGGGGGATATATGCATATCGATCATGCACATATAACATAGGATGGGGAACACGTAGGCACATATGACAAGGCAAAATTCAATTTTCCTCATTCCCTCCTTGTGCCCTACGTTTCCATCAGGAAACATCAATATTCATGATACCATCTATCTGTTCATATAGCATCATTTGCTCGTCTCGAATTGTCTTGGAACGGGACTTAGGACTAGGAATACAAGAGGTAGCACACAAGCCGCAAATCGCAGGGCCACATTGTAAACATAGGCAGCAACTGAATATGATCATTACTGCTATACCTAGGAATGACAATACTTTCCATCCCCAGGCAGATATGATACTCCAGAGCCAACCGGACCATGTCCAGGTGCCTGGATTCTGGTGTAACTGATGGGCAATTTTATGAAGTCTGGTTATAGCTGAATAAACAGACGGCGCGTTATTAGGAATGAAAATGCAACAACTAGATCCGATGACTCTACAAGCTCCTCCCCTATCGGCCAGTATGACGTCAAGGACGAGACGATTTTGGAGCACGACAAATCTCATAGCAGATTGCTCTTCAGTTAAGTTACCTAGAGCGGAAGTAGTCTCATTCACTACTGCTTCAAGGGTTCTGGTTAGCCTACGTATTAACTTACTATTCTGGACAGGACCTATGAAGAAAAAGAAACCTTTATTGAAGTCTTGATACTGTTCTAAGGCAGTTTCAGTTTGATCGACAATTGGGGACTCGATCTCCCTTCTATGTCTAACGTGTACTAGATGTGTGTTTCTGTGATAATCGGATGGGGCTAGAAAAACTGGTGGCAGTAGGAAGGCAATGTAACATGTTCCATCCCAATCGAGGGGCAGACGAACATATGCGGTCTGACCACATACAAAATAAGAATGACGTGAGGCTTTGAAAATAGATTTCCCACTGTCACTATACTCGACCATAGTAGTACAATCACTATGTCCTACATGTGCGGAACCATTCTTTCTGACACATAATTCGCCTTTAACTGGTAGAACTGAAATAGCAGGCAAATCTGGAGTAGTCTCGGACTGAACATTCAAAACCATGAAATTCGAGGAATAATTACCTAGATCATATACTTCATTTTCTAGATCTAACCCTGTTCTATGGGAAAGACCTTCCTTGTCTGGGAAACATGTTCTATTCAGAAGAGACATATCAGTTGAGGATGACGTTAACGTGGACCATGCTCCACACGAACCATTATGTGAAAACGGATAAGGAAAGAGTGGCAGAACTCCCTTCGGTGTCTGGAAAGGGGGGAGTCGACCACACACCCAACAATTAGTGGCATTGCTGGTCTGGTGTGAATAGTGTAATATTCGGATAAAAGTATTATTACGCATAGCAAGACGATAGGATAACTCGTGAGGAGGCAGGTCACTAAAAGTGTGCTCTACTGTAACATTAGAAAACATATGTACATGTGAATTAGGAAAACATAAATGTAAGGCATAACTTATGCAAGTAACCATAAGACTCAGAAATACCATAAAAAATAAAGTAACAATACATCTACTTCGAAGATTCTTTTGATAACGTATTCTCTTAGAGTTTTGACTAACTCTCTCACTGTGTGGGTCTATCTCATACATGTCAGGAACCTGTCTAACCGTTTCACCCGAGAGGGACTTGGACAATTAAACTGGCTGACTTACTAGACCTTAATTTCTCTTTATACTCCTGCTGCGGAGTTTTCTCTAACAGGGGAAGTTTAGATTCAGTGTCTGGGCAGTCCTTGAGAAAAGTCTTTGGTTTGAGTCCATGAAATCTCTTTACATGACTGGAGTGTAACCACCCCTTCCTTCCTTCAATCTTCACGGCGGTCCTTGTTGTTAGTAGTACAAGTCGGGGCTCCTTCCAGCGGGGCTCCAGCGGACTTGAACGATCAAAGTTACGAATCAAAACGAAGTCGCCTGGTATGACCTCATGCGGTTTCACTTCGGTGTTGTCTGGAAATGCGGCGGCAACCTGTGAACGACAAGATTGTAGTGCAGACATCAAGGAGGCCAGGTAATCTGTCAGCATATTACTGTCAACATCTGTAATTGTACGTGGTCTAGGTGTACCCCACATGTTTGGGGGACGACCGAACACTACCTCATACGGAGACAGACCTGAACGGGAGTGAGCGACCATTCTCATATAGAAAAGGGCGACTGGCAGTGCTATTATCCAATCTACGCCTTTCTCTGCGCATACTTTGGCGATTCGGATTTTCAGAGTCTGGTTATGTCTCTCTACGAGACCGGCTGCTTCAGGATGTCGTACACAGTGGAACTTCCACTGGTACCCTAACAGAAGGGATACTTGTTTCATGAGCTCGGATGAGAATGGCTGGCCGTTATCTGAATACACGACCCTAGGCAATCCATAGCGGGGGAAATACTCACGAACCAACTGCCTGGCAGTGGTCGCAGCTGTGTAATCTGGGACTGGATATGCTTCTGTCCACCTGGACAAAGCGCATACAACTACGAGGACATACTTGAAACCTCGACATCGCTCCATCTGAATATAATCCATCTGGAGGACTTCAAAAGGGTGGTCAGGAGGATGGAATCCACCTTGTTCCACCGGGACACCTTTACCTGGATTGAACTGACAACAAATCATGCAGGTACGCACTTTCTGCTTGGCTGCTGCTCGTAAATGCTTGTTGAACCAGAGGTTCTGAATACTGTCTAGCATGGCTTTTTCTCCTAAGTGTGCTGGACTATGTGCGGTGTTAATAATGACTTGAACCATAGAGTCGGGGAGAAACCATGTGGCTTTTCCCTTCGTCAACCATCCTTGATCTGTCTGGACCCCTCCTTGTTCAGACCATTTCTTGATTTCATCGGGAGTAGCATGTGACTGTATATCTATTACATCTTGTGTAGGGTCCTTAACTGTCATACAAGTAGTCTGATCTGGAATGTCTGTCTGTATCGGGTTAACTGGAATGTGTGGAGTCTGAGCTGTAAGCTTGGCTGTTCGATCTGCTAGATCGTTACCCTGGGAAATGATGTCAGTAACTCTCGTATGTGCCTTGCACTTCATGATAGCGATAGCTGTCGGTAAATGTATTGCATCTAACAGAGCTTGAATGAGGGGGCCATGCTGAATCTTGGTTCCATGAGAAGTCATAAAACCTCTTTCTTGCCAGAGCACTCCAAAGTCGTGTACGACTCCGAATGCATAACGTGAATCCGTGTATATATTTACTTTCAGGTTCTTAGCTCGTATGCAGGCTTGAGTCAGAGCGACGAGCTCTGCTGCTTGAGCAGACAGGGTGTCAATACGGTGTGTTTCCACAACTTTAGTTTCAGTAGTCACGGCATACGCGGCTACTAGTTCTCCTGTACTTGTTCTCATACATGAACCATCCACATAAAGTATCAGGTCGGGATCAGGTAATGCAATGTCTGTCAAGTCTTGTCTTGGCTTTGTCACGGTGTTAACAACTTCCACACAGTCATGTGTGGCAGGATTTGAGGTAACTGAGGGTAACAGTGTAGCGGGATTTAAAATGTTGCAGCGTCTGATTTCTATGTGTGGCTGAAACAGTGTCAGTTCATATCCTGTTAAACGTGCAATGGTCAAGTGCTGAGTCTGGGTTCGGTTTAAAAGAACTTCCACGGAGTGTGGAACTTGTACTGTCAGGGAGTGTCCTAACACTATGGAATCACTTTGTCTGATAGCTAGAGCTGTGGCTGCAACTGACTTGAGGCACGCAGGCAGAGCCTGGGCCACTGGATCTAATGTGCTAGAAAAATAAGCACAGGGCTTGTATTGTCCTGCTTGATCTTGTGTGAGAACAGATAATGCAGTACCCTCACGTTCAGTAACAAAAAGTGTAAAAGGCTTACTGTAGTTCGGTGTTGCTAGAACAGGGGCATTACATAAAGCTTTCTTTAACTCATTGAAAACAAGTGTATGTTCCTGGGTCCAAGGGAGGACAGTCGATACGGCTGCCTCCTGTGTCGTTAACTGTATCAGTGGTTTGGCTAGAAATGCGTACTGAGGAATCCATTGTCTGCAGTAAGAAGTGAGGCCGATAAAAGCTCGTACCTCCTTCTGTGTCTTGGGCTGTGGAAGATGTGCTATTAACTGGATACGGTCTGGTGTCAACTGCCTACCCCTCTTGGACAGTAAGTGTCCTAGGTAGACCACTTGCTGGACACAGAATTGCAATTTGGAAGGGGACACCTTGTGCCCCATCTCGGCCAGAAAATACAAGACTGTAAGTGACGCACGTTCGCAGTCACGTTCAGAATGGGCTGTGATCAATAGATCATCGACATACTGGAGCAGAGCAGTGTCAGTTGGCATGTGAATATTGTCTAGTTGTCTTTTCAGTGCTTGACTATAAATGCTAGGACTTTCTGTGAAACCTTGAGGAGCTCGTGTGAATTTATAGCTTCTTCCATTTAAACAGAATCCGAAAAGAAACTGGCTGTCTGGATGAATGGGGACACTAAAGAATGCGTTCTTGAGATCGATAACAGTGAAGAACGTAGCTTCGGAATCAATGGCTGTCAATAGGGAAGAAATATCTGGAACCACTGGGTACTGGGGTATGATACATTTATTAAGTTCTCGAAGGTCAATCACTAATCGATAAACTGGAGGTGTATTTGGATCAGTACGTTTCAGGATCGGAATGATAGGAGAATTACATACATTGGAGTCAGTTTCTACAACCACTCCTTGAGCAATAAGCTCGTCAATAATTTTGGATAAGGCTGCTACAGCCTCAGGTGGCAATTTGTACTGTCGGATTCGTGGTAATACAACACCTTGCTTCAGAGTAACACGATGGGGTGTGATGTGCATACAACCTACATCAGTTGGACCTTGCGCCCATAAATGCTGTGGTACATTCAATAATCTTGGATCAAAATCACGTAATACATAATGACCTTTAAAATCCCTCAGAAACAATCGCACCCCTTCTGGGGAACAGCATATGACTGCTCCTAATTCTTTTAGGGTCTTAATGCCTAATAAATTTTATGGACATGATTTCGTTAATAACAAGTCTGTAGTTCGGGACAATGGACCAACTTCTAGAGTAACTGGTTTCGATATTTCATTAACAATAGGCTTTCCTGAAAATCCAAGGGAAACATTTCTAGAGCCTGAGAGTAGAGCCCCTGGAACCTCGTCATGACTGATGGTAGTCCTACTTGCCCCTGTATCAATCAGAAACTTTCTGTCTTTCCCTAATACTTGACTGTGCACATAGGGACCCTCTTGATCTACAGGAATCTCGATGAGAGGCAAGCCAACCTCCCTCTCTAGGCTGTTTCATGAATACGGCTGATAATCTGGATACTCTGACTGTGCATACTGGTACATCTGCTGTGTAACGTGTTGTGTTGCAGCTATAGGCTGCGGTACTGTAACTGTCTGTTGTGCGTTCTGCGGTAGCTGGGAAGTCTGTGAAACTTGTTCTTGTCTAGGCGGACGTGGTCTTTCTTTCGTTTTACCAGTAGCTATGTTGTGTTTCAGAACTGCACATTCGTTTATATAATGACCTGGCTGTTTACAGTAATTGCATGTCCCTTTAACGGGAGATGCAGGATGACTGGCTTGATTCGGACCCCTCTTCTGACTGTCTTGCGGAACAGACTGTGCAACTAGTACTTTCATTTTCGTGTCTTTCATGCGTCTCCTTTCATGTTCCTGCTCCTCCCTAATTCTGTTCTGGTGGTACTGTAGCATCTGGAGCATCTGTGACGGAGTATTAGCTTGCCAGGTACTCTCGACTTTCAGTACTCGATTTTTAACTTGTGGACTTGAATTCTCGACTAGTTTGGTAACAAAAAGATGGGGATACGATTCACTACTTGTTTTCAGACCACTATTAATAATGAAACATTTCTCAAATCTAGAATAAAAATCACTAGTATCTTCGTCTTGTTTCTGTTTACAGGCTGAGATGGCATCCCAATCTTCCTTTTTCGTGGCTAGTAATCTTGGCAAAACTTGTATCAGTAACTCGGGCAATGCTTTAGCTTTATCCCCAAGACCGGTACCTGGAACTCGTGTGTTATCTTCAGTTTTTCTAATGCGGTCCAATCTATCTTTTTCTCTCCCACCTCCCATTCTTTTTCTTTGAGTTTTTCATATATGCCCGCAGGCAACAGGACCTTTAACATTTTAATGATATCAGGATACGTGTATTCTCCCATACGGAGCATGTCCTTTAATTCACGGTGGAACCCTGCTGGATCTTTATCGTGACAGGGGATTAACTTTTTCATTTCCAAGAGTTCTATTTTTGTGATAGGGGTGTATACAAATACTCGTTCTAGGCCACCCCCCTCCACCTTAACTGGATGTACTTCCCGTAACGGATTCTGTCTGTCTATATAGAATGATTTTCTTTCTGGGGGTGGAACGGGAACAAAATGTGGATTCAGGAACGTTCTGTATTTGTGGCGCTGTTCTAATATGACACTAATTAAATCGGTACCTAGACCTTTCCATCTGTTTAGGAGTAACTCGTTCAGTACATCATGTAAAGGACCTGGATCAGAATGCTGATCCTCATACAGTGTAATGAGGTGCTGGATCATATACGTACCCACCAGACGCTGCTCGGCTGGGGGCAGTTTCAGAAACATTTGGGCCACTATTTCATCTGGAAAAGTGGTAGAATCACTAGTCCATCGGACTGCTGATCGGGCTAGTTCTTGTTCATGCATTGTACTAAGCTCACTATAACCTATTCGTGATTTCAGAATTTGATCGGTGGCCTGGAATACTTGTTCAAGAGAACACTGTTCTGGTACTGGAGAAGGAAAAACTTTCTTGTAATCTAGGCGTGAATGTCGGTCGGAAAGTCTAGTTCTACCTACATACGCTATTCTGGAAGGATTCTCGCTGTCTACCTCTTCACTAGAAGAGTCATACTCTTTCTCGGTTGCTCTTTTCGCTTCCTCTTTTTGGTGTATACTTATAATTTCCTTACGAATTTTCTTGTACATACTTTCTACACTACCTTGTGTCTTGTGTTTTCCCTCGGCTATATTGTCACTCCACTTAGTCAGACCTTTCATCTTGTCTTTATCTTTATCAGGATAATCTTGCTCTCTTATTAAACAGTTAATCAAGAACTGTAAAATCATATGTTGAGTCTCGACTTTTCTGTGTGCCATAGCTTCGTGAATACTTCCTGGATTCTCTCCTGTACGGACAAAACGATATATTCTGTCTAGATGTTCCTTCATGTCGGGCAGGGTGACCAAAAAGTTGGCAACCCGTCTTAAGCGTACTGAATATAATACCATATGATCATCGCCTGGAACTGGATCATATATACATTCCGTAAGAAGTCGCTTGAGGTCTGCGTATGTAGCTAGTTTTGGCGTACGCTGTAACGCTGCGTCTCGCGGCGTCAGTCGTCTTACTTGAGGCGGGGTGATAGGAGCACTTCCCCCCACTGCTCCTGAACTAGAATCGTCAGTTAATACTGTACGTGCTGGTAAAGTAACTGGCAAAGCGGGTACATTTACTGTGGGCTGGTCCGGGGGTACTGGCACATTAACTTGGTCCCCGGGAAAAGTGGCTGGAGGAACAGGAATTACATTATTTACAGGGTGCGGAGGGTGAGCGGGCGGAATATGATTTGCATATTCTGGGACTGTGTCGTCCAAGTAGGACGAAAGAAAAATTTCAGCTGCGGTCGGTTTATGACGCAGCTTAATCGGGACCAATGGTGGCGGTAAATTACAGGGTGCTTCCGGGGTTGCCTTCGGCAAGCCCTCGGCAAGAAGAGGATACATACCTTTAATAAGGGCATTTCTCTGTCTGTCTGACTGTTCTGCTCTAACTCGTTCACCTTCTTCGATTAATTCCCTTTCTTGGGCTTTTTCTGCGGATTCCCTACTTAATTCTGTTTTTCTGAATTCTTTTTCGGTTCTTTTATGAGATTCTTGGCGCCATAACTCGATGGCATCTTTCTGGGACTGTCTGGCTTTCTTTTTCCATAATGCTTCTTCTACTCGCATGATGCACTCGGCATCCCATGTACCTGATACAGGCCATCTATATTTCTCTTCAAGATCTTTCGTATAATCCGCCCATAAGTCTAGATATAATATGGCATCTAAGCCATGCTTGTGATACATGAAATGTCCAGGACTGTCCCTAGGAGGGACAGGAACTGCTTCTTCGAGTAACCCTTTTCTGGTTTTTATCTGACGTAATTTCGAGAACAGAGGCATGACTGAGTTATACTTGGAACACAATACACAATAATCACAGTAATGAAATGGCAAACAAATCACTCACACCACGACATAGAAATACATTAATGACAGTTTGAACAGAATACTACCTGATACACTGAAAACATAACACTTGAATTTCTCGAGAACGGACTTACTAGAATTACTGGATGCACTGCTAAAACAGTACAGAACATACCGGTCTCATAAAGAGACACGTCATACCGTATCCACCTAGGTGAATACTTCGGACTGGATCTGTGTACCCAAACCCATCGGACCAGGAACAAACTAATGATCCTGTCTAGATACTTCCCCTGCAACGGTACTCACCGGGAAGCAGAAACTGGAAGGCCTCGGACTGGACTGGACTGCTACGACGTCTGGTTACGAACTTCGGACTTCAGAAACAGGTGGGCCTCCGGATACCTCGGACCTTGCTCTCTCGGCTTGGGCTCTGGTCGGGACGAACCGCATTCCACACCGCCTCATCTGGATGCCGGACCGCAGTTTCCATCTCCTCCGTGGGCCTGCACGGTAGAGTTCCGTCACGGCTGTAGAAGGGTCAGGGGACCTGCGTTACATCGCGGGCGCGTGGGAAAGGGCACGTCCCTATTCGGGCGCCATTTATGTGGTAAATAAATAATTAATTACCGGTACTATTTTTGAATACATTAACAATAACAGATAGCTCAATAAATAAGAGGCAGGATCCGAGGAATCTGAGTCGAACGGGCTTTATTCAGGCAAAAGGGAAGGGACAGGATCGGGACAGCCTGAAATAAAATAGAGAGGCAGCTGCAACGTTTCATCAACAGTACAAGATATATATAGTAAAACATCACAATTACATTACATACAGTAGGCGTAACTAGTGACAAGCGTAAAATAAGAACACATGGGCGTGAAAAGAAGGCGTGCACAGGGCGTGCACGTAGACATGTGATGAAAACGTCACAGAAGTGTCATAAAAGTGGGTGGAAACATGGAGGGGGCTACCTGAGCAGCTGGGACCTTTAACCTAGTGGTGCGCGCAAACGGGCAATGACGTGTTACCGGGGAGAACTGGGGGCTATGACTTCTGCACTAGAAGAGGAGACTAAAGTCTGCGGTGTCAGGACGACATGTACCTATAGCATATCTGGTATCTGGTGTTTGGAGTACATGTTGATAGAATCTAAAAGTTATCAGGGCAAAGGCTACTTGACACTAAAGCTGGTGCATGCATATATTCTACATGTATTGCGTGTGCTATGAATCTTCCATGAATATTAATACAGTAATTCTCTTGCATGGAGACAGAAAGACTAGACTAGAGCTGGAGATGTTTATACGGTTCAGTAGCTTAGGAATGTGAAGACGGAAAGCTGAACTGATAACTAGAAGCATAACATATTCTTGGCAGACAGGCAGGCAGAGCCAGGCCGGGCACCGCGCTGCACGGCAGGAAGTAAGTGAAGGGTCAGGGATGCAGGTGGGGGCTGCATCGCTCCTCGGAGTAGGTTCAGGAGACTGGAGCTTGAATCTGGTGTCCGGGCCCCTTGAGGCCTAGAAACGGGGACAATTCAATGAATTAACGTGCACACTGTAAAACGTGGCAACATAGGCCTAATACTCGTTGCTTTCACGAGAACTGGATACTGGCATACTAACGTTGGACACAACTATAATTGCGTCTTTAATCGATCATAGGGGGATATATGCATATCGATCATGCACATATAACATAGGATGGGGAACACGTAGGCACATATGACAATGCAAAATTCAATTTTCCTCACTGCATTATCCTTTTTTTCTATATTTCATGTATCTGAAGCTGACTTCCTCCAGCCTGTAGCTTTCTTATGCTTTTTAGTAAGCTTTATCTCTCCCCTTATATGTCTTGTGGTATTGGTAGACTAGGAGAACAGATGAAGGTACTGTGAAGGTTGCAGGACCAAGTAAGCTATTATCCACTGCACATGTTTGTTGAGAAGGCTTTCTTGCTCATGCTCAAACAGTCAAAATGAGACAGTTGTCATAGTCATGGACCCCCCCGCAATGTTGTATCATTCATTCATACAGTATACCATCAGTTTCCATGGCAATACAGCTTGACAGAAAAGTATGCGTTCCCACTGCAGTTGCCGACCAAGACTATATGTCCTTAATTGACCATTTCACTCTATCATTGCACTTCAGTGACTCAGAGTCATCATATATTCCTTTGTCCCTCCAGTGAGAAAAGTTTTTGGTTGGCTTAACTACTTGGCTTTTCTAACATGTCAACTAACAAACCTCCCAAAGTGATAGTTTTGATAGAAAATACTGCTAACTCAACTGTAGGGAGGTATTGCTATAGTACTTTGCTAACAAAATAATAATTACTTAGGAGGGGAATCTGTTACCTGAAATGTGTAATTGTTTTTCTAGCCACACAGACCACTAGTGTTGTGGCCAGCAGTGCCAGTGTGACCGAGGAGGTTGAATTGGGAGGAGTCCGAGTGGTGGCAGGGACAGGTGGTGGCAAGTCACGTTGTTTGCTTATTGACAAATTAAATATACTCTATTTGTTAAGCTAGGCAGATATCCCACCCATCATCATTCATCACCTCCCTTCCCATGGCATTTCGCCACCCGTGACCTAACTGCAGCATGATTCAATTCAACACTGCAATTTTGACTGTGCAATGTGCATCCGCTTCAGTTGATGCGGCATTACAAAGTTTTCAATGCATTACAAACCGAAAACAAGATGTGTTTCACAGTACCCACTTAGTCACCTCCTACTAGTACTTCACTCCATTATTCGTTCCTAAATTCTGTCCCAGCCTACCAAAAAATCCATTCTTGCTGTGTGCCACATTTTTGTGGACAAGTGATTTATGTATTTACATTTCATGGCTTCTATGATGAATTTACACCTGTTCAAATACTTCCCTTTCCTCATTTGTCAACTACAGTGACTGACTAAGCAAAAGCTTAGCACATGATGATCACTGATACCCTACTATTCTATAGCAAAACCTCTACCTAGCTTAATCCCTCTTACTTACCTTGCAGTAGAGTAACTTTCCGCACTGCCAAGTGAAGGTATTTGGTAAAATCTGTTGTAGAGATGGGCTAGGCCAGGGAGTAAATTGGGATTAAGTGCCTGATTTAGAGTTTGGTGGATTGGATACGCTGTGACAAACGTGCCAAATAAAATATGTATCCTGTTCCCTTCCCTGTATTGCAGTGCATCATTTTTGCCACACTCTACTTATGGCAGACAGTATAGTCGGGTTCAGATGTGATGTGTGTGAGGTAGTATTATTATTATTGATGTGCCTCTTTGGAGCCAGGGTAGTTAGAGAAGGGAAGGGCGATTAGAATTAAAGTGAGATAATTCATTCACCATTACAGCTGCCCCAGCTGCAGACTGAAGAGATTACCAGACACTAGCACGCCTCCATTAATGTTGCACAAAAAGAGTAGAATACTATTAATTGTGCTGCTTGTATGCCTTACTCATTAATGAGAGCTACATTTTCTTTTTACACACAAAACCTCTGGTTCGTTTTTACTATGAAATCCTTTAAACGAAAAAAAACACTTTTATTCTGGTGGTATTCCGACTTAATTTCTTGCAGTCAGTGCTTTATGTGATGCATGGGTGGGGCAAACGTGGCCCCATGACTTCTCATATCAAAAATTCCATTGGTCCTATGGGACCAGCAATGTTCTGCTACTGTGCCACTACAGAAACCAGTGTTTGCACTGAGCATTATTTACAATTTGTCTTTTTTCTTTCTTGATATAGCTACTCCTGCTTGTCTACCATTATGGCAGGAGGTAGCAGCCTGGCAGCAATGCCACTAGATGGAGGCCATCCAGGCTGAATATTACTGGCTGGTAGATTTGGAGGAAGAGGAGGCAAAGGCATGTGCCACTGCCCCAGTACCTCCAGCTAGCTGCCTGAACCTCCATCCCAGCCACACCATCGCCAGAGTCCCCAGCATTTGGTATTCATCACTGCCACCCCCCTCCTCATCATCATCCAGTGACCGCCTCCTCTACCACATCCTAGGGGAGCTGGACCTCCTTCGCCATGATGTAGCACATATCCACACCCAAATTCAAACAATAGGATTTGTTAAGTGCAGCTTATCATCTGTAAGGATATCCAGGTGCTTGGGTGTGAGGTGGGGGGGTGTTACTGTTGCGGGTTGTCGGTTGAACATCCAGGTTTAAAGTTTATTTCTGAAGTCTTGAAGATTGGGTGTTGATCAGAATTGCAAAGGGAGTTCATTCCAGTGCTTGACGAGCTCGTGTAAGAAGGCACGGCTGCCGTGCCTGCTTCTTTAGATATGCAGGGTGTGGGCCAGGTAAAGGGACGCAAAGCACTGTTTGTGCAAATCAACTCTGTGGTTGAGGTAGGTGAGGCCTAAGTTGTGAAGGGCTTTGTAGGTGTGGGTGGGTAGTTGAAACTGGCACCGTTTGTTTACAGGGAGCCAGTGTAGTGCTTTGAGGTGGGGGGGTCATGTGTGTTCATCTCGGGAGGTTGAGGATGAGTCTTGCTGCTGTGTTCTGTATGTTCTGCAGTCTGTTCAGAAGTTGTGTGATGATCCCTATGTAGAGGGTATTCCTGTAGTCTAGGTGGTTAGTGATGAGTGCCTGGGTGACCATGTGTCTTGTTTTGGTGGGGAGTGACTTGAAGATTTTCTTCAGCATGTGGATAATGTGAAAGCATGCTGAAGAGATTGTGTTTATCTGCTTTCTCACCGAGAGCTTGCTGTCGAGGATGATGCCTAGGTTTCTTGCATGTTCTGCGGGTGTGGGTGAGGGTCCAAGTTCGGGTGGACACCATGTGACATTCCATGGGTAGATGGGGCTCTTGAAGATGAGGACCTCCATTTTGTCAGTGTTGAAGTTGAGACACCTGTTCTGCATCCAGTTGGCGACGTCGATCATACATCTGTGAAAGATTGCTTTGGCGGTGGTGGGGTTTGTGGACAGGATGAGCTGTTTGTCATCAGCGTAAGATATGATGTTCCTAAGGTGCGCTTTGACCAGGGAGGCTAGAGGGGTCATGTAAAGGTTGAAGAGCATTGGACTTAGAGCTGAACCTTGGGGCACTCTGCAGATAATGTCTTATGGGCCAGAGGAGAAAGGGGTGGCAGATGCTTTGGGTTCTTCCTGTGTGGAAGGAAGCAACCCAATTGAGAGCTTTGCCTTTGATTCCCATCTAGTAGAAGACAAGTAGGAGCTGGTAGTGGGAGACCATGTTGAAAGCTATGAATAGGTTGAGCAGGATCAGGGCTGCAATTTTTCCCTTGTCAATGAGACTTCTGATATAATTTGTGGCTGCAATCAGGGCCATCTCTGTACAGTGGTTTGCGCGAAAGCCTAGCTACGAGGGGTTTAAGAGTTAGTTGGTTTCAAGGTATTTGGTTAGTTGGATGTTTATTGCTTTTTTTAGAACTTTGGCCATGAAGGAGAGTACCGAAACTGGCTGGTAGTTTTTGAGCTCTACCTGGTCTGCGGAGTTTTTTTTTAGGAATGGGTTGATCTCCACGTGCTTCCAGGTGGCTGGAAAGTTGAGGGCATCAATTCAGGTATTGTGGGTGGTTGAGAGTTCCTTGCTGATGGCGTTGATTTCTTCGTTGAGCATGCAATGGGGTAGGGATATTTGGGGGCACTTGAGTGTATGGAGCCCACGATGGTGGCAATGGACTGGGGTGTGATTGGGTCCAACATAGTGATGGTGGTTAGGCTGTGGTCGTTGTTGGTGGGGAGTCCTGCGATGATGGCTAGTGTGGTTGAGGGTCAAAGGGTTCATAGGTGGTTGTGATGTTGTGGAAAACACTGCGTGGAAGTCACAGAGATCCTTGGAGGGGTTGATGTGTTCTCAGTTGCTGTGGGGTTCATGAACTCCTTGATGATACAGAAGAGCTCCTTGCTGTGATTGGATCTGGCTTCCAGGCGGATGTTGAGGGCATCCTTCTTGGCTTTTTTCAGTTGTGAGTGGTAGTTGTTTAGTGTTTGCTTGAATTGTTCTCAATTATAGGTTGTTTTGCTAGTGCACCAGATCCTTTCCAGTCTTTTCCAGTTGTGTTCTGAGGTTTAGAGTTAGTCTGTGAACCAGTTGGTGTGGTTGGGAGGTTTTTTGGGTTTGGAGAGTTTGACAGGTATTGAAGTTTTTGATGGCCTCCTCTGGGTTGGAGGTGGGGTCAGGCAGCGAGTAGTTGAGGTGAGTGTCCAGAGTTCCTCTGTTACTTTCTTCCAGCTCCTGTGGGTGGGGGGGCTGGCAGGGATGGTTGGAGGTAGGGGGTGGAGGAGATGTAGAAGTGGACAATTGAGTGGTCATTCCAGGTGACTTCTGTCGTGTGGCTGTACCTGATCCTGTTGCTGGATGAGAATATGGGATCCAGCATGGGTACAGCGATCTGAGTGGGGTCGGTTACTCCCTAGGAGAGTCCAGGATTTCCATTATCTCTAGGAGGTTGGCTCAGTTAGTATCGGTGGGGTCTTCTGGGTGGAAGTTGAGGCCCCCTAGGAAGAGGAAGACTTTTGACTTAATGGCTCTGTGTGATGATGTCCTGGATGGCCTCGCAGAAGATGGGGCGGGTTTTTGGGGTTCTGTGGGCGAGGATGCATCTGATGGTGATTTTAAAGTTGATGTTCATCTGGAAATTGAGGTGTGCCTTGATGACGGTTGTGGTGTCTATGGTGACATTATATTGGATGCTCCTTTATGAATTATGGTTATTCCACTGCCATGCTAGTTCGTGCGGTCATCTATCATCTAGTATCTGCATGGTGTGGCATTGTCGGGTGCTGATGCAGAGTTGAGCCATGTCTCAGTTAGGACGATAAGGCCTGGCGTGAGGGAGGTAATGGTGTCCCAGATTTCACTGGTGTGCTTGTGGAGGGAGCGAATGTTGATTAATAGGCAGTGGAGATGATCGGTGAAGGTGGCGAATGTTTAAGCATTGTGGGTTCGATGTAAGCCCTTTTTCTAAATATATTTTCTTTGGTGTGAGGGACTTTTGTTGTTGGTGGAGAGGGTGAAAACTGGGAAGGGCAGTTGGGACAATTTTTGATTGTTGGGACATTGGTGGGGCAATATATTTATTTGTTTGGGGGAGAGGGGTGGTCTGTTGTAGGAGGAGAGGGTGGGTTTTATTTATAAAAAGATCCTGCAGTGAATTGTTTAGTCACGTCTCTTGTTTTTTCACTGCTGTTAATGCAGCCAGTTTTTTTTCAATAGACATAAAGCTGCCTTCTTAACAATCATAACTATACATCTACTTTTCCCCCTAGACTTTCCTTAGCTGATTCTGAAGTCCCTTGGCATCTAATGCTTTTATTTGTTAGGTTACTTACTTTATTTAAAACCCAAACAATACCCCGCTAACAGTTTGGAAACAATACTGACTAGGTCTGTCTTATTGATTCAGGCTGGTAACTTTTGCAGCACCAAGCCGCTTATCAAAGTGTATATATCAGTTAGTTATATCCTTGTCCTACTACCCTCTGTAACTATATTGAGCTCTAGGGGGTATGCCTATGCCTATATTTCCATCTGACAAGTTACATACATTAAAAAAATCTTCATCTTTCAGTAGAAGTTAGTAACTAAACTAGAACACTTTACTTCTTAGTTCGCTTATCTGAATAGATGAAGTGATGGCTGCTACCTCTCTCAATATTCCAAAACCTTATTGCAGGTTTTCCCACGGTGCCTTCTTAATGGGGGTGTGATTAGTAGCAGGCTATAATGCTAACAAGACATTACCAGTGAGGTTCCACTCCCACCTAGGTGAACTCCAACTGTAGGATTACTCAGAAGGATTATCCATCATAGGCAACTAGATCAAAAGAAAATAGAGTTTGTGGGTTCTTTATATTATAAATTATCAAAGCCAGAGACCAGACTACCACCATGACACAAAGAAGACCTGATTTAAAAGTAGCAAAAGTAACTTCTGAGCAATGGGGAGGTATTTATTGAATTTATAAAAGCCTATTAAAAATACATTTACAAAATCCCAGATTCAGGGTAAGTGGATTCGGGACAAGAGAAGGTTAAGTGTGCCAGTAACACAAGGCCTGAATGATTATGTTAAAGAATGCAGTTATATTTAACTATGTATCCCTTTTATGTGTAGGTGGGTAAGTGGGGCTGGCATGGGCTATTGCTCAGGTAAGAGAAGATCCTGCAGTGAGTTGGTGTTGATTTCACCACAGCTGCCCCACCAAGCGTGTGATCCATTATGATGTAAATTCATAAGTCAGACCTCAATATATCACACAGCCTGGTAGAAGAGGGTTGGAGGTTTGAGGAATGGATGTGAACAGGGCGTTAGAAAAAGGTATGACAAAGACAAGCACCACACAACAACATTCATCACACCGATGAGCAGCATATCATCATCATCAAAAGTGTTGTGGAAGGAAATGAAAGAATTACAGAGTTTAGTTAAATGCATTATAAACAGTCCTTCAGCCCGAGAGACCCAAGTTATATTTAAATGTTCTGTCATCTAGGTTTGAAAAATACAAATATGGATGAGTGAACAAACACAGTTGTAAAAATACTAACTGTTAAAAAAAATGATACTGTATAGAAATGCCAAATTGGGCGGTGCATCTGCATTCTTCTCGGAATGTCCATATTGGGTCCCTGGGTGAAGTGGTCCAGGAATGTTATGGAGCTTTTGTCTTTAGTGTAGGAGAAGAGAATGCCTGTGGATTGTAAAACAGAATTGATATTGTAGAATCAAGGAGACATCGTGTCATCCAAAGATTACATCTATACCACAATACTTCAACCACAGTCCAAGCAAGTGGCTTTTGCAGTCATTCGATATGACGCATGTGTGATTAACGGAGAACTGAGAGCAATTTTACAACCAATCCAAGGCAAGTAGCTGCATATACCTAGCTGATCAATCTCAAAACCGTCATAACATTTAACTGAGTGCATCCATCATGTGATGATATGACATGACATGTTTTTCTCCAGTTACAGGCCCCACAACCACAACTACATAATAGAGAGGTACGCCATTCAAGCCAGCATACACTACTCAGCAGAATTTCTCAAATCAACTCACCTCTCTCCAGTACAAAGGGCTGGGTAGGCCTTATAGAGCCAACATAATGTTGGTTTCTCTTTAAATTCAATAACTTCATGCTGTTGAGGTTCTCCCACCCTGAGTCTTACTCTGAGTACCGAATCGGTTTGACTCCCAACCCAAATGTGATTGAGAGAGATAGACTTGTAGTGTAATGCTGCTAATAAACAAGAAAAGAAAAAGAATTTTAGCATTTTGCATAGATGTGTATTTGTTAACTAAATTGACTGGTCTGGTCTCTGAAGAATCAGAAAAAAAAAGTACAGCAAGGAGTGGACCATGCAAGTAAATTCATCTAATGGTGAAAGGGCCAATCAGATTCATGCAAAATCACTCATTAGCCCCCAAACATTGCAAATCATTGACATCAAGTTTACCAATTAGTTGAATACCCTCCCTCACTGTCTGCCACCACATGAATCATCAATCATCGTTCACACTCACTTATTGGTGCAATGTTACCTGTTCCAATTCAAACACGCTGGTACACAATTGTATTGTACCTCCTCTTTACCCATGGCAGTCATGTAGATTAAATGATTTTTACTGGGGCAGACCTGCTTTGGAATGAAAATATTAAGAATAGGCATGGCAGAGAGGCAGGCATTGTCTCCAATGCCCTTAAAAGAAATAGGGGGGCTTCTTTACTGCACACTGGTCCAACTCCAGTCCTGCCACACATTGAGTCTAAATGGTGGGGCTACATAAGTCAGACACAAACAAAATATATAGGGGCAGATTTATGAAGGCCTTGCGCCGCCGGTGCGTAATTTTTAACATGGGAAAAAGTGACACACCGGCGGCGGAAGGCCTTCATAAATCTGCCCCATAATGTTCTTCTAGCTATATCCATTTATTTTTTGACAAGGCAGTTCAAAGATAATCTGAAAGTTCTCTGGAGCTTATCCTCAAACTCAGGTGGTTCGCACAGAAGTTGGTCAGCTAACGCACTCGATTCTGACCAATCACCTTCATCCTCCTCCTCCTCCTCCTGTGGTGTTACAGAAACAGTTTAATTGTGTCACATAAGGTGTTGGCTCATTTAAATCATGGTCAGCCTCTCCATGTTTTAAGGCGAAACCTATTCACTGTGACAACTGCACCAGCAGTCATGCTCAACAGACACACTGAATACAGGGCCGGTAAGATACTTTATTGCCAGCCTGTTGAGCTCTAGCCATTGGTGCATCTTCCCATACCAATAGACCAATTGATTTTTATCCATGTAGACCTCTTTTGGGTCAAACAGATGGCCTTGGAACATCCTCTGAGTGATCATTGGTGGTACCTCTTGCTCGACCTCTTTGCCATCACCTCTGCACTTGCCATAAGCCCTGCCACTTGAAACCAAGCCATTGCAGGGTTTGGGTCTGATTCTTCTGTTACTATTTTTGATGTTGCTAGTGTTCTTGTTATTGGTGTTGGCTGTTGTGGGACAACAGCGCTGCCCTCTCTCCAGGTTGAAGGCTGCATGCCAGAACTTCTGCCCGGGACTCAAACTTCCAGTCGTTCTTCTTCCAGGTCTCTCGGTTGCTCAACAATAAATAAATCAATCAAGAAGTATTTGTAGAGCACTGCTTATCACCCTTGAGGGTATCCAGACACTGTGCTGTGGGTTTCAGTTGAAGAGCCAGCTCTTGAGTTCTCTCCTGAAGTGACTAAGTGAAGGTGCAGTGCGTAGGTAGAGAGGGAGGGTGTTTAATGTTTTGGCAGTGAGGTGAGAGACCGAGAGTCCTCCGGTGCGACTGTGGCAGATGCAAGTAGTCTGTGCAAGGACGAGGTATGTAGAGCACAGTTTCCAGGTGTATGGTGGAAAGTCAGGGGGTGGTTCATGTAGTGTAGTCCAATGTTGTCGAGGGCCTTGTATGCCTGGGTCAGGAGCTTGAATTCGCATCGCTTGTGGATGGGGATCCAGTGGAGGTCACTGAGGTCTTGGGTGATGTGTGTTCTCTTGGGTAGGTTGAGGATCAGCCTGGCTGCTGCGTTCGGTTTCAATTCACATCTTGTATAGCGAAAATCCACTTCTGAAAGTAATGAAAGTGGCCAGTATTTTTTGGGAATGTCGATCAAGTATTGTGGCGTGAATGTACTCTTTGGATAGCAAGATTTCTCTTTGCAGCCTTGAATTAACTGGCAAGCGAAGGAAGAAGATCTCAACCAACTCATGCACTTCTCCGTTCACACCAGCAAACCTTTGCAATTACTTTTTTAACTGGTCTTGTAGCAGCTTGACTCATCTTACTTTCGTCCTTGATGACTTGTGTGAAAACCTCAAAAGGAAGTAGCATCTGTGTCAGGCATTTGACTATGCACCATTTGTCTACCTCCATGGTAATGCTTTTCCCAGTTGCATCCCCTCCTTTTTGAATGACATAATCATTGATTTATTTGTACTGCTAAAACAGACGTTGCAACATTTTATAGGTCGAGTTCCAATGTGTTGGTACCTCCTGTATGAAGGCTTTAAATGATACTCTATTAACACGCTCTAAAATACTCAACTGCTTCCAGGCTTTAAAAGAACGACTGAAATGAGTACAGATTCTTCTGCAGGTGGTCAGTATGTTGCTGACTACGTCTTCTTTTTTCAGAAAGTCCTGTACAATCAAGTTGATGCAATGCTCTGAACACAGTACCCTAAAATAGCCACCATCTGCCAAGGCCTTGACTATATTTTTGCCATTGTCAGTGGCAACACATCCAATTCTGAGACCTCTGGGTTGTACCCATTCAAACACCTTGCTGTTGTTATTGTTATTGTTATTGTTAATTTTGATTTATAACGCGCCCAATCACCTGCAGGCCTCTAGGCGCTTGGAAATCGATGTCATTACAATAACTTGGTTCACTCCTGAGAGAGATGCAGCTACAGGACTACACTGTGATCAAGACTCTTCTAAACAGCAGGGTTTTCAGAGATTTCCTGAACCGCAGGAGATTCATCTCCCTGCGTAGCCCCTCAGGCAGCTTGTTCCATAATTGGGGGGCCAGGACAGAGAAGGCTCTCCCTCCCTTAGTCACTAATTTGTAGCGGGGGCAGACCAGTAACTGAGCGTCTGATGATCTGAGTGTTCTTGTCGGGTTGTACACTTCCAGGCGGGCTTTGATATAGGCCGGCGCATGGCCGTAGATCGCCTTATGCGCTATACAGAGGCTCTTGAATTCAACCCTCTCCTTAACAGGGAGCCAGTGAAGGTTTTGGAGAAGAGGGGAGGCCTTTGTTCGTCTGGGCACTCTGAAGATTAGCCGTGCAGCGTCGTTCATTACGACCTGGAGTCTGTTTGTCGACATTTTTGGGAGGCCAAGGTACAGGGCATTCCCATAATCGATCCGGGAGATGACAGTTGCTGTTACAATTGAACACATCATCGAATGAGAAAGGAGGGGAGCTATCTTTCTCAATTGTCTGATGATGTTCGTACAAGTTCCAACAACAGCGGAAACTTGACTGCACATTGACAGGTCACAATCTAATTTAATCCCCAGACTCTTTACGTTGGCACTAGGCTTTGGGGCTGATCCAAGCTCAGCAGGCCAATACAGATCACTCCACGGTGAGGTGGTAGATGGAATTACCAATACCTCGGTCTTATCCGGGTTGATCTTTAGTAGGTTTTTTGTCATCCAACCTACGGTGTACCTCAGGATATTTTGAGCTTGGGTTTGTGCTGTCCCTGTGTTATCGATACTCAGCACTAGCTGAGTATCGTCAGCATAGTTGTAGATTCTGCAGTCCAACTCAGCCAGGGATGCAATCAAAGGCTGCAGGTAAAGATTGAACAGAAGTGGGGACAGTGCGGAGCCCTGTGGGACTCCGCACTCTAAGAGACCCACTTCAGATATTGACTCCCCAAGTTGTATCCTCTGAGTCCTTCCCAAAAGGAAGGATCGCAGCCACTTGAGGGCCAAGCCTTTGATCCCAAAGGCCTCCAGCCTTCCCAGGAGCAGGTCATGGCTGACGGTATCGAACGCCGCTGACAGATCTAGTAAGATCAGGGCGCTCGGCCTTTTGCCGTCAGCCATGCCTCTCAATTCGTCCAACAACGAGAGCATCACTAGCTCGGTGCTGTGGTGCGCTCGAAACCCTGCCTGTCGCTCATGCAGTAAGCCATGGGATTCGAGGTACAGTGATAGAGACTTCAGCACGTGTTGCTCTAGGACCTTGGCAAGGAAAGGCAGCTGGGAGATCGGCCTATAGTTCTTCAGGACAGCCGGATCTGCGCCTGGCTTCTTCAGCAGAGGTCTAACTCGCGCCTCCTTAAGGTCACCAGGTAAATACCCTGTTTCTAGGGACCTATTTAGGAGAGAGATGATCCGAGCCTCCAATAGCGGGCGTGCCACACGGAAGATACTCGGGGGACATGGGTCCGCTGGGGAGCCAGATTTAGTTTTCCCCATTAGCTGCTCTAGACTCAGCTCGTCCAACTCAGGGAACTGTACTAAAGAGCAGTGAGTAGGATTCTGAACCTCAGGCTGTATCATGTCACAATTCACCACACTACTCTTGATGTCCTGGATAATGGTCTTTACCTTGTCTAAAAAATATTCCTGAAAGGTGTTAGAGTTTATGGGAGACTCAGAGTTCTCCTGTTTTTTACTCAACTCCGACAGGATTTGGAATGTCTCCTTCTGGATATTCCTAGCCTTCTGTAGGCGAGACTCGTAGTACTCGCCCTTGGCTTGTGAAATAAGTTTTTTATACAGGTGGAGTGAGTCTTTATATTGGTTCCTTGCAGTATCCTGCTTGGTTTTCCTCCAGATTCTCTCCCGAGCTCGGAGCTTTCTTTTTTGTTCCCTTAGTGATAGGGTAAACCATGGAGCCTCTTTACCAGGACCCTTAATTGACTGAGTTTTTTCCGGTGCTATGTGATCAATAGCCAAGTTAAAGTCTACCAAGTTATTTGCAGCTGTATGGGATTTCTCCATGGTGAACATCGCTACTGTTGCATGCCACCGAACATCCTTAAATGTTTCTTCAGTGCTGAGACCTATAGATAGCTGTTGCGTAACACCCACAAGAGAGATCAGGTGTGCAGTGATACACATGCAATCAGTTGCTTGACCACTGATGCACATGTCTGTAGTCAGGTGGATAGTGTAAACAGTACTCTGCTGCAAATCTTGTCCAACCAATTGCAGCACGTTGTGACGGAGCACTGGGACAGAAACTCTGGCAAAATAGGTCCATCTGGGAACCTTCCATTTCAGGCAGATGTCCACCAAATGTCTTTTTAAATCCTACTTCTTCCACAAAAGTAAAAGTGAGGAGGTCCAGCACAGACATTCTAGCCAGGTTCCCATTGTACAAATGTACCATGGGTGGTTGCGGTCGTAGAGCCCTTCCTGCCTAAACATGCCCATATTAGTAGCCTAGATTTTTTCTTTTGTGATGCCACTGATGCAGGCAACTTACGGAGAGAACTAGGAGGTGGCAGGCTTAATGTCTGTCTTGGGACAGTCACTGTATGCGGTGGTGTCTCTATCTGACTCGTGTGCCTTTTTGAGGTTGCTGACACAGGTGATGCTGGTGCACTGCTGGGGACAGGGCTGCTTTGCATAAAGCTGTCACACTCTTCTTCCTAATCACGTCCCATCGGTTGATTCCCCTCTCCCACCCCTCTACCACCCGCACCTGCAGTGATTGTGTGATGTTGTTTCATATGAGTCGTTTGACCTCCAGTACCATAGTGTGAACCGGTCTTACCTCAACGAACACTCACGTGGCAAATGGAGCATATTGCAATGCCATCCTATTGCTTGCTAATAGCAAAGAAGTCCCAACTGAGGAGACCTTTTTAGTGTGCTCCTGCCACTGCCCAAAGAAATGGAGGTAGGTGGGTATGTCACAACAATTGCCTCTCTGCGGTGCGTACTATGACTGAGGTAGTGGTGGATGCAGTTCTCAGCGAGGGCCTTATAAATATGGAAGCTGGCAGCAGTGGTGGTGGTGGTACCAGTGCCACATCCCTCAGAGCACTTTGAATCGGAGGGGTAATGTTGGTGTCCTATGAGCTAGATTCCATGACCATCACTGACTCGTCCTCCTTATTCCCTTCCATAATTGTTGTTCTTTTATGAGATTTCCTTTTCCTTGTCTCTAGTGGCTCGTCCTCCTGTTCTACTCCTACTTCCGGAAGATATACAATTGCTAGCTGAGGCTCCTGTGGTCCACTTTGCTCAGTTTCCTATGGTGATTATGTACTAGTTTGTGGTTTAGACAAATCCAATTCAGGCTTTCTGCTCATTGCCATGATTAATGTGGCTGCCTCACTGAGAGCCAAGGGCATGGGCTTAAGTTTGGGGTGTGCCGTAGTTGATGCAGGAGACCTGCTCCCAACGTGCAGCCCAGAAGACAATGTGGAAGGCACTCAAACTGTGAAAGGAGGAGGGTGGCAAGCCAGTGTTCTTCTCCTCACTGGCCACTTTCTTGGAAGTACCTTGCTTTGGGGCCATCTTCAAGCTCTATCAGTTGGCACAAGCAGAAGAGAGGAGGACTCACGCATTGTGGTCACGTCACTTTGTGCTGGCATCTGTCTGGCAGTACTGTGGGTGATGTCTCTTGTACACCTAAAAGCAAACAAACAAGTAATATAATTTAGTGCAGTTATTATCCTAAATAATTAACAACAATAGTGTATCCATTCCAAAGTGAAACCACACCACCACAACATAATGCTTCAATCAGGATAACAACATAGAGATGTAACTGTTTGCTTTCTATGCATCTAAGGGGAGACTCCTGTGGCAGGCAGGGAGGTGCAGGGGAAAATGGGATAATCCTTAATAATCAATGCTGGTGTACGCCTAGGGCTGGCAGGGGTGTCCAGGAGACAATGGGTAATGGCAATCCTTAAATAATGAATGCTGGTGTGCGGATGGCACCTATGTAAGGCAGGGTGTAGAGGGAAAATTAAAAAACTTTTTTAAAATGTTATGAAAAAGTGCAAAATACACTGGCTGACTACACAAAATGGCCACTGGCCACACAACAACAACAAGCAAGGAGGTGTGGAAGACAAAACAATAACCACAAGCAGGCCTATGGCAAAAGCACACTGGCTGGCAAAATTGCTGCCAGCCACATGGTCAAACAACAAGGAGGCCAAGACAACAAAGAAAACATGCAGGCATATGGACACTGACTACACAAAATGGCCCAGGCCACATAGCAGGGAAAACAAAGACAATTGATGGCCTAGAGCAAAAATATACACACTGGCCAGACAAAGTAGGCATGGTAAACACATTTTATAACAACACACATCCTCCCAAGGGATCAAATATTACCCCACCAACCAGCCTTACCTCAACGAATAAACACTCATGTGGCAAATGGAGCACATAGCAATGTTATCCTCCTGTTTGCTAATAGTAAAGAAGTCCCAAACCAAGGAGGAGTTATTTTTTTGTGTGCCACTGCCAATGCCAGTAGAACGGAAGGTAGGTGTGTGTGTGTCGACTGAGGTAGTGGTGGATGGAGGTCTCAGCAGGGGCCTTACAAATATGGAAGCTGGCGGCAGTGGTGCTGGTGGTACCAGTGCTACATCCCTCGGAGTACGTTGAATAGGTGGGGTGATGTCGGTGTTCTCTGAGCCAGCTTCCATGACAATGACTGGCTCATCCTCCTTATTCCCTTCCATAATTGTAGGGCTTTCATGAACTTTCCTCTTCCCTTTACACTTTTTTTCAGAACAAATGTGAGATACAAAAAAAGGAAAACCCACATTTTTAAGTTAATTCACTGCTATCCCTGCCCATAATAATGTTTTTAAACAACATAGACCACAGGAACTGTTGTCTCGTGTACACAATGACTATTACTGTCTGGATGGCTCTTAAGCTGACTAGGCCACACAGTAAAATTAATGAATAGTGCAAATTTAACAAATATGGAGAAAAGTTACTGACCTGTGCAACCTTTTTCCCTAGCAAAAAATAAAAAGCAAAATTCAAAAAGAAACCTAGGCTGCTACTGCAACTCTAGACCACCCCCACAACCAAAATCAAATTGAAAAATTGAAAAAAAATCTAACTCAATTTTGGTGCATGCCCTCTATCAAACAGGCAACACTGTTATACAAAAGAGTTTGAACTTACTTGTGATATAGCAAAAACAAAGTCCTTAAAATTCAATGGTATATATGCAGCAGGAATTGCAGAGAGAGAGAGCGATCCTTCTACCTCGAAATCCAAATGAAAAATGACCAGGACAAAGCACTGGAAGGAGCCTGCGAGACAAGAAGAGAAAGTTGGAGTCTTTGGGACACTTCCTTCATGTTGAAAAAAAAGTTTAAAAAATGCTTTTCACTCTAAAACTAAGAGGGTGGGCGTAGTCCGCGTAGTGGGGCTACGCGAAGCTCCGCAAAGTAGGGTGGGCGATACGCCCACCCACACCCTTCTCGTAGCCCCACTACGCGCCGCCCGCCTCCCTCCCTCCCTCTTCTACAACCCTATTTTTCATATTACATACAGTAAAATAAAAGGAAAATAACTTACCTTGGATGCGGTGTCCCGGGGCTCCCTCATCCTGCATTTCTCACGAGAAATCGCATGCGCGGGTGCCCGCGCATGCGCATTCGTTTGAAGAAGTCGGCGCGTCTACAGGATGAGGGAGCCCCGGGACGCCACTTCCAGGGTAAGTTATTTTCCTTTTATTTCACTGTATGTAATATAAAAACTAGGGTTGTAGAAGAGGGCGGGAGGGAGGCGGGTGGCGGGCAACTTCGCTCTGCCATGGAGTGGGCGTAGTGTTGCCTTCTATGCCTACTTTGTGAAGCGTGAAGTAGGCAACACTGCGCCCACTCCGTGGGCGGAGCGAAGTGCTACGCCCACTGTTAACTAAAACAACCTGAACCATCCGTTACAGTAGAATATTCATTCAAAAATATATTTTTGAGCTGCTCCTCGCATAGAGAATCTGGAAGAGAAGCAGTCGTACGCCATCGCCCTCGCCAGCGTCACAAAAATGGTGCCGGAAGGCTCCGTGGTGACCCGAAACACCTGCAAGTGGCCAGCAAATCTTGTGCGCACTTGCTAAGCGGACACCCAATCTCATTGTGCTTGACAACACATGCCAACACAAGTCTTTCCATGTGCTGGATGGCAGAATTTAGTGGGAACTCCAAGTTACAAGTGTAGAAGGGAGTTCTGAAGTCTGCCAACTCTGCGAGCAGAATTATAAATCCGCTCGGGCCTAGTGACAACATTATTGTTTTGAACAAAAAAAAAAAAGATTTTTACCAAGTATAGTTAGCAGAGCTAACTATAACTTGTGCCCTTGCCATGCACTGCTTATGACTTCACATATTTTATCACTCATGACGTTCTATGACATCATTTATGACATCACTGATGACATCTCAAATTACATCATTGATGACATCAGTTTTTCTATTATGTGATCGTCTCATCTAAGGAACATTGAAATAATTCAGTTCATGATTCAGACTGTACAAAATCGTCTCTAGTACATAATTCGGTTTAATTAACCATAAAATCTTGCTCCATCTATAACCGCAATAAAGGTCTTACACGTGTATCGACCGTTTATTTTATTATCGTGTGACCTCCTCAGATCTGTCGATACAATTAACCTTTTGTCCTGAATTTTTTGTTCCGAATTTTAGAATCACCTCCCAGAATTTGAATCCTTCATGAGTGATTGTTTTGGATGGTGGTGAAATTTTGGGGGCAAAAAGACTCAAACAATGTCATTGTTTGCGAATAAAACTGTACGTCTTGGCATATATGGGATATGCCCTACTCTAATCAAGCAAACACTGGCTGTGGAGCCATCCTCGGCCATGGTGGTCATGTGCTGCTGACGGCTCCAAGCTGCCCTGGCACCCACTGGTGTTGGGAGTGCTGGCGCTCTCCTCAAGGGCCCCTGCAACATGAATCCATTGGGGCTGGCAGTGGAAACACATCCGCTGCCACCCCTGACCCCTTCAGTGGTTTGATCGCGTCAGCACACACACGTCGCAGTGACATCCTCAGATGGTGCAGAGACGCGCTGGTAGCCATTTGCTTCCAGCTTGTCAAGGGCGTGCAGACACAAGGGCAAAGGAAAAAGGTTTTCTTTTGCCCCTGTGTCTGTATGTACTGGATTCTTGCTCCACAATCGGGGATGGGGCCATGATCGTGGAGCAGGAATCCATACCACTAGACCACCGGGAATTTTTGCTCTATGGGGAGCAGCCCCTTGGGCAAGGTCGCTCTCCTTAAGGGGCTTATATTTTGGCACCCTGGGGACTAGTTTGGCTATTTTCTCAGCTGATGTACCTCTGGGAGGGGTCTAAACCTGCTAGATGAAAGGGATTATTTATGTAGCACAATGCGGGGAGCGACCCTTTGGGCAAGGGTTGCTACACTTGGGAGCACATTTTTGGAGGAATTCCAATCCCTCAGATGGCAGCGTTTAGGCCGATCTACCCTCAGGGGGTGGAAGCCCACTAGACCACCAAGGCATGTTTTGTTGTTGGGGGGGCATCTCCTTTGGCATGGGTTGCTCCCCCTTTATTTTGGGCACATATTTTGTTTTTGCCCCATTAGGGGCAGATCGGCCATATTTTTAGGCCAATCTGCTCCCAAAGGGGGCAGAAACCCACTAGACACCAGTGATAACACTTAGTGCAATTTGGGGAGTGGCCCCTTAGGCAAGGGTCGCTCCCCTTTACGTTGGCCACGTATTTTGACCAATTCTGCCCCCTTGGGTGCAGATCAGTGATATTTTTAGCCCCATCTGCCCTCAATGAAGGACGAAAACCGCTAGATACCAGGGAAAGTTTCTGTGTGTGTGTGAACTATAGTGCGACTGATGGTCTGGTGTACTAGTGTTTGGCTGGCTGTGTGTGTACCAGCATTTGGCTGGTACTGTGTGTGGACCAGCACTTGGCTGAAGCTGTACGTAGACTGGTGCTTGCCTGGCGAAGTGTGTGGACTAGCGCTTTGGTGGCAATGTGTATGAACTGGCATTGAGCTGATGGTGTGTTGACTGGCTTCTGGCTGGCGATGTGTGTGTGGGGCTGGCATTTGGATGGTGATGGGCGGACTTCATAGTGTTTTATGATGTTAGCATTTTAATTTCTTGTCATCATTTGCATTTGTGTTAGTAATGTTTTATTTCTCCATTTTATTCTGGTGCAAAACTTTTGATTTCTTATGTTGCGACTCCTGCTTGCGGTTTTGTGCACTGGCAGATCTGCAGTTAGTGTAGTTGTATATATTTGGTAAGAAAAACTTTTTTATACTGTTTACTCCAAATTAGAAATATTGCCCTGCATAATGCGTTATTTTGTAAATGGTGTAATAATTGCAGCATATTTAGCTTCTGTTTTATTGTGTGTCAAATTTTCCTTGGATTTGAGCAAGATGTGAATTGTTTTGTCTTGTGTGTAATATTCTTTTGTTTTTCCTTTCTAGTGGAATATTGCTGGTGCTTGCTGTGTCTGTGTAGAGTAGGTGCAATTGATCCTCACTCATTCTAGCTGTCTCTGGCAAGTGGGTGGTATAGTTTTTGAGTATATAGGTCTTTGTGTGTTTTGTATAGATTGAATTTTCCTTCCAGTTTACTTTATACCAGTAGTTTTACTTTCTGTTTGATAAAGTCACCACAGTTTGTATATTACTTATTTAACACAGTGGTGGTTATTGTTGACATATTTGTTGTGTTACTTTTATTAGTAAGGATTAAGGCCAGCCACAGGATTACCACTCAGCAGGTTGTTAGCTTGCTTTTTTAATTTTCCTCTGACCATGGTTCTGAGACTGACTCTACATCAGATGCAGAGGAGGAAGTCCAAGATTCTAGCTGCGGATTTTCTGTCTGTGAGCAATCATCAGATGTTGAAGCCTCTCTCAGTGCAGAGGAAGTGCCTCTTTTAAAGGAGGACACTGATATGTCGATAGTTCAGCACGAGGCATCCAGATTGCACCCTGGGGCTGAAAAACTTCCCATTGGAAAGGCTGAATGCTGGGTTGCCCCAAACATGCTGCAGATGGTGTTGCCTGTCTTCAGTTGTGTTGCAGGGTGTGGAGTCAATACTGAAAACATTTTGCCTATACATTTCTTTCAGTTGTTTATGGATGATGTACTTTTGGTTGAAATTGTTGAACAGACTAATTTGTATGCTGAACATTATTTGAGGGACAACAGTGCCAGACTTTAGAGCTACCTGGTGGACTACCACAAATCTGGATAAGCTGAAGAAGTTCTGGGGTTTCACTTTTTTCGATGTGATTGATAAGGAAGCCAATGCTTGCTTCATATTGGCCTGCTAACCCCTTGATTGCAACTGCTATATTTCCTGCAACCATGAGACATGATTGCTATTAGGTCTGGGCTGTGAAATTCGCTCAGTTGGCAGAGTTTTCAGCGCTCCACGGAGCTCGCGGAGTGCACAAAACTCTGCTTCATGATGTGTAGTGGAGTTTTTCCCCGCTCGCAATTGCGAATGGTAAGTTTGCAATCTCAAACGGTAAGTTCAAGAGCACCAGCTGCTGCTTCGGTGGGAATACTAGCACAAACTGCAGTTCGCACTGCACGCCGCCATTCGCGGAACTTCACGGAGTATTTTTGTAACTTCGCGGAGTTCCGGTTAGCAAAACTCCGCGAACTACACCCAGGCCTGATTGGTATCTCCTCCTGCTTTGGATGGTGCATTGTGTTGATAATGCTTCAGCATTGCCATGGGATCGCCCTCATTGTAACCGTCTCTTCAAGTCTGTACTTGACACTTTTATAGATTGCTTTTCAGAGATCTGTGTTCCAGGGAAAGAAATAACAGTGCATGAGTCTTTGGTGCTGTTCAAGGGCCATTTGTTTTTTGGCATTACATTCCTAACAAGAGGGCACATTATGGAATTAAGATGCATATGATGTCTGAGAGTAGTACTGGATATATATGTATCATTTCAGGGTGTACACTGGTAGGGATTCCACTATGGTCCCCTTGGTTGCATGTCGATTTTTGGAGTCAGTGAGAGAATTGTGTGGGAAATTGGTAGAGGTCTTTTTAACAAAATGAAACATTTATACATAGATAACTTCTACAATGGTGTGCAATTGTTCAAGGAATTGTTCAAAGTAGATACTGTTGAATGTGGCACAATCTGCTCTAACTGTAAAGGTTATGCTGAAGAGCTTGTTTGTAAAAAAAACTTCAGAGGGGGCAGTGCAGTGTCTTGTGTAGTGATGATCTTTTAGTTGTGAAATTTTCAGATAGGTGAGATGTCTATATGCTGACTACCATTCATGATGATAATACTTCACCTGTGACTGTGTGAGGTCAGGTTTCTGAAGTACACAAACTTGCATGCATTTTAGATTACAATAAGGACATGGGTGGTGTAGATAGGGTAGATTAGAGGATGGAGCCTTAAAGAGGTGTTCGTAAGTCATACATTTGGTGTAAGAAGTTGGCTGTCCATTTGTTTCATTTGGCAACCTTCAATGCTTTTGTTGTATTCAAGGATTGTTCCCCAGATTCAATGATGCCTTTTGTTCAGTTTCAGCAGGCTGTGAAAGGCAGCCTTGTTGTTTTAGAGCAGGGAAGTGTTCCTAGAGTTGGAGGACTGGAGGATGTGTCTAGATTGAAAGATTGCCACTTTACTAATTGTATTCCTCCCAGGTCCCAAAACACCTATCCCTGTAGGAGATGTAGAGTTATTAATAGGAACTGTGAACTCTTCTACACTGGCACTGGTGTGCAATTCTTCAAGGAATTTTTCAAAGTAGACACTGTTGAATGTGGCATAATCTGCTCTAACTGTAAAGGTTATCCCAAAGAGCTTGTTTGTAAAAAAAAAAAAAAAAACTTCAGAGGGGGCAGTGCAGTGCCTTGCGTAGTGATGATCTTTTAGTTGTGAAATTTTCAGATAGGTGAGATTTCTATATGCTGACTACCATTCCTGATGATAATACTTCACCTGTGACTGTGTGAGGTCAGGTTTCTGAAGTGCACAAACTTGTATGCATTTTAGATTCCAATAAGGACATGGGTGGTGTAGATAGGGTAGATCAGAGGATGAAGCCTTAAAGAGGTGTTCGTAAGTCATACATTTGGTGTAAGAAGTTGGCTGTCCATCTGTTTCATTTGGCAACCTTCAATGCCTTTGTTGTATTCAAGGATTGTGCTCCAGATTCAATGATGCCTTTTGTTCAGTTTCAGCAGGCTGTGAAAGGCAGCTTTGTTGTTTTAGAGCTGGCAAGTGTTCCTAGAGTTGGAGCGGTGGAGGATGTGGCTAGATTGAAAGATTGCCACTTTACTAATTGTATTCCTCCCAAGTCCCCCCAAAACTTTCCCTGTAGGAAATGTAGAGTCTGTGTCCAAAGAGGCATACAGAAGAAGAGTCAAATGTACTGCCCGAGTGTCCTTCTAAGCCTGGTTTACATGTACCCACATGTTTTAAGTTGTACTACACGCAATGAAATTATTAAGAGCAAGTGTGAACTTAAAAGTGAACTGACTGGTCTGTATCATTTTATATTTTCTGTTCAGTTTCACGGTTGGCAGTAATTTGATGTATTAAGTTAGACTTGTTGTGTTTGAGGTCATAGTTGGATTTTCATCTTCAAATAAGTTTGTGTTTTTTTGTGTTGAAATAAATGTGTTGGTGGTATGTGTGTAATGGCGCCTGTCTGTTGGTGTGCATGGACTGGGCTTGGCTGGAGGTGTGTGTGGACTGGCACTTGACAGATGGTGTGCTTGGACTGGTGCTTTGCTGGCGTTGTGTGAGGACTAGTACTTGGCTGGTGGTGTGCAAAGACTGATGCTTGGCTGATAATGCGTGTGAGCTGGCATTTGGCTGGTGGTGTGTGTGTGTAGTGACTTTCTGCTGGTCTCCACACACACACATTGCCAACCAAATGCCAGTCCAAGCACACTTTCAGCAGCCAGCCGGTGTGATTGCTTGGTCAGTCATATGGGCATATGTAATGTGCTGGGCCCGCTGCTGGTGTTGTGAATGGTTTTGTGTGTGTCACGCATTAAAGGTGTATGAATGGCTGTAAAGTGGTTGGTGCCTTGTCACAGCTTTACAATTCATGAGCTGTGTGTCATTGGTTCAGTTTTTTTTACTTCCAATTGTTAACAGGGTATTTCATTTTTGTGAAATCACTTGTTAATTAAATTTATATTTTGGACCTTTTGCTCACTCTTGTGTCAAATCCAACCTGTATGTGTATGTACCTGAGGTATAGGTGGTGTTGCAGTAATATTTGTCTTTTCAGTCTTTCGCTGCCAGGGTGTACATTGTCTGTAGGGAAAATCTACTAACTCTAGATATTTTCATAAGCTAGACACCCACAGGAGTACAGGGTGGTGTGCCTCTCACGAATCCCATCAAGTTTTCTTATCCACATTGCCCTGCAAACCTTAAAATGTGATTACAATCACATATTTTCATTGCATTTCTGTGCCATATCCTTACAGAATCAGAAGGAAACCACACATTTTCTGCCATCTAGTGTCCCCCAGGTCTCCCAATAAAAATGCTACCTCACTTTTGTGCGTGGACCAAGTGCCCACAATAGGCAAGGGCCCAAAATGTACTGTCGAGACATTGAAATAATTTATTACAAAACAACCTGCCTTTCCAGAAGGGGGGCCCCTGCATTTTTGGGACCAGGCATGGCGGCCATCTAGGTAAACCTACCAAATCCAGACTTTTCAGAAAACTAGAAACCCTGGGGGGTACAGGGAGGTGTGGCTTGCGTGGATCCCCTAATGTTTTCTTACCCAGAATACCCAGCAAATTGCAAATGCAGTCACAAAGTAAAATTTTCCTCATATTTCTGTGTGTGAAAGTTGTGGGATGACCGAACTGGCACAATTTCCTATCAAGCAGCGTTCCCCCAGGGCTCCAGATAAAAATGCTATAGATCCATTCCGGTTGTGGGCACTAGACCCAGGCACACAAGTGGTTAAACGCTTGGTGGTAGGAGAAGTTTGTGGATCCTTGCACATTCCTACAGTTTACATCACAGCATGCAAGGAAAATATGTGTTTCTTTTCAATGTTTCAACTTTGCAGGGTATTCTGGATAAGAAACCGCTGGGGGATCCATACAAGTCACACCTCCCTGGACTCCCCTGGTGACTAGTTTTCAAAATGTGCTGGTTTGGTGGGTTTCCCTACATGGTTCCTCACCCCACAACTAATTAGTGCACGTAAAATCGTTATCATTATCGCCATAATATATTTTGGGCCATTCCATGTCGCGGGCACTTGCTCCACCGACTCAAGTGAGATAGCATTTTTATCAGGAGACCTGGGAGAATGCTGATAGGTAGAATATTCGTACCAGCCAAGTGCTCCCACAACTTTCCCACACAGAAAGTTGAAGAAAATGTGACTTTTTAGCTTAATTGTATGTTTCCAGGGGATCTGGGTAAGAAAATGCTGGGGAATCTGATAAAGATCAATTCAAACTGGTCAGGCGATTTAGTTGATGTTTCCTAAGTTAAATTTGCCCGGCGTTAAACCCCTCTAATACCATACAAAGTTATCCAATAAAGAGGCAGGCGCTGGAGACAGGAAGACAGGAAACAAGTTTTATTCCGACGGATCAGAACACGTCAGATCGGACAACAAGGTATCGTCTCGAGGTGCTCTGTCAACCTCTCTGAGACCTGGTCTTTTATACACTGGTTCAAGACATGTGAACGCTCTTTATTACAACAAAGACATTGTGAAGTATGAGGATGACATCCCCGGCACCCCCCCAGTTCCGGCCCCCTCCAACACATGACAACAGTAGAGGCCCTTACCCCTCATACAATGGGAGGGGGCTATCACGCAGCTGAGTGTTCTGCCGATTCCTTCGGAATGTGTGCGCCTGATCGAATCTCAGAGGGTGGGGAGGTCATGATCAATAGTGGCTCCTTTCAAGAGAAGCGGGTGCATACAGTAGTGGGCAATAAACTGTATCCTCAGGCTAAGGGATGACCAGCGGTTCGTGCAGGCAATCGGGCTCAGAGGACAGGGTCATCAAAGGAGAGGTATTCATGGACGGAAAGAAGGTGTTGGTCAGGCGCGGGGTTTGATTCTCAGAGACAGAGTCATGCTGGGAGGGGAGAGCTTATGCCTTGTGCATGTGAGAGCGGGGACAGTCAGGGTGCGTGGGGGAGGCTCGCAAGGTTCAGGGAAGTGCGCTGACGGGTGATCGTAAACAGGGAGACCATGGTACCTAAAATGGCTGTCGTGTGTGTTCATACGTGAGTCTGCAAGATGGCGTAGATGATGTTCAGTACACGAACTAAAATTCCACAGTCCTCCCTTTTAACATGTCTCGCCAGCTTGTCAGTTTGGATCGATCCCCATGAGACCCCGTACCTCTATCTTGTATAGGGGACTCATGTGCTCAGTTTTAAAGTCCAAAGTCTTAGGGCACATACAGTTGGAAATGAGTGACCACAAAGATGGTAAACATTGAATACCTAAGCAACACCCACACAGTATCATGATTGGTATCAATATAAACGTGAACAATCTCCATCCCCAGTCCTTCAAAGTGTCCCAGAACCAGCCTCCAAGCGACCATCCTTCCTGCTCCTGGTGAACCTCTGAGGACAGTCTGTGAAGGTGTTCGATTGCCTTGTAGACTGAAGGCGAGTTATCTGGCACGTAGGTGCAACAGCTGGAGCCGATGATGCGGCATGCACCTCCACGGTCGGCCAGAACCACATCTAGAACAAGGCGATTTTGAAGGGCCACCAGGCGGACTGCCTGAAGCTCAGCCGTGTTGTTAGCAAGGATGCCAGCGGTGATGTTAATGGTGGTTTCTACTGCCTGTGTCAGGTGTCGGATAGCGCGGCTATTGGCCATTGGGCCCCACAGAGGAACAAGTCCCTTTGCCGCATCCAGGAACTGTGCTCCGGTGGAGTCGGCTTGTCCACTGTCTCCGGCGCGCTTTTGCCGGTGATGGTAGGCTGGGAGGAAGAATGAAGGCGATGTAGCACGTACCCCTCCAGCCTTTTGGGAGCCAAGTGTAAGCTTTGGTGCCACAAACAAAGTACATATTCGGGGAAGCAACAAAGGAAGGAGGATCAACTGAGACCAGTGTTCTGGTGGTGCGGCAGGAACTGTGACCCACCAGCTGTGTTCCCTGGCCTTCAAGACACACGAGTCCTGTGACATTGATGACAGACAGAGCCACGGTCAGGGTGGCAGCTGTTTGCTTCCGTAGGTGGGAGAAGGTGGGTCTGGCTGGATTGTGGAGTACTTGCATTTCGACTCTTTCTTTGGCAGGAATGTTCATAAGGAAGGCGGAACCTGAGACCGCGGGACAAATGGGGGCAGACGTTCTTCCTGCTTTGTTCAGCCAGAACCCATAGTAGAAGTGTGACACTGTCTGACCAGAAGCGGCGTTGTCCTTGTTGCTCTCCTGCAAGAGGATCAGCCAGGTGAGGCAGGAGCCGTGAACTGAGAAAGGAGAAGGGATGAAAGGTATGGAGTGTTCAGTGGCATGCGGGAGCAACCCGCAGATCCAGCAGTTTGTGGCATTTGTAGCAAGGTTGTGCTGGTGCAGCAGTTGCACAAAGGAATTGTTCCAGAACTCCCTGCGCCTTTCTCGGAGCTGAGGCGAAAGGGAGATCAAATGATGCTCTTTCACGGTGATTGGCTGTACAGTGGCCAGCAATGTCTGGCGAGCGGGTGTGCTGTCCTCCAAGATCCAGAAGGAGGTAATGAGGAGGAGGCAAAAGAGGAAAAGGATGAAGTAGGCGATTGTCTTTGATTGGTGCAAATTGTCAGTCTTTGGGTTCCTGTAGTGGGTATTTCCTGTTGCTTCCGACGTCTTCTTATCTGGCGCTTCCATCATCTTCTTATCTGGCGCTTCCATCATCTTCATCTTCAAGGTGCTCGGTAGTGGGCAGAACCACAGACTTTGTTTAGCTTCTCTCCGGGTAACCCTTGGTTGCTTTGGGTCACCGTTCTGAGATTTTTAACTTAGTCAGTGGCCTACTTAGCCGAAGCTCCCTCCTTTCGACGCAGGAAATACCCTTCTCGAGATGGCACAGTGGGATCAGAGTGTTTTGCAAGTTCAAGTGCCTCGGTATCAGGATAACAGTTCAGTGATGGTCGGTCTTTGTTCAGGAGCTCTTCCTGGGTGCTGACGTTGTCTGTCGTGGCCAGGGTCGAGGAAACCTTCTTGCAGTGGTGTGCGTGCAGCCAGTGCTTCTCCCCCTCCACTCGAAGAGCCGTCCGAGTGGTGATCAGGACTTGCCAGGGGCCCGTCCACCGGGGTTCCAGACTCTTTGCCCGTTGGAAATTCCGGACTAGGACATACTCTCCCGGTTGGATATCGTGACCGGGACCCCTGGAAGCATCGGGGATGGCCTGCTGCACCTGTTGATGAATGACAGACAACGTTTTAGTTAACTTGTATAAATAATCTGACAGCAGGACGTCGGGGACGTCGTGAATGGAAGTCGGCTTGGGGGCAGTCCAGAGGTTCATCGGTCGCCCAAACACAACCTCGTAGGGGGTCAAGTGGTGCTTAGTGGGAGTGGAGCGCATCGATAGTAATGCCAGTGGGAGGGCATCTGGCCACTTAAGTCCTGTGGTGGCCACTATCTTTGACAGGTTCAGTTTCAGTGTAGCGTTGTGTCGCTCAACCAGGCCAGCGGATTGGGGGTGGAAGACCGCATGGAACCTCTGTTTTACCCCCAACCCCTTCAGGATTAGTTGGATAACTTCAGCTATGAAGTGGGGGCCATTGTCGCTCCATAAAATTCGACAAAGGCCGTAGCGAGGGAAAAACTCTTTCAATAGTCCTTTGGCAGTAGTCATGGCAGTGTTATCTCGGGTCGGATAGGCCTCCACCCATTTGCTGAAGGCACATACAATGACTAATACGTACTTCAAGCCTTGGCACCTTTCTAGCTGGATGTAATCCATCTGGAGGATCTCAAAGGGGTGGTCGGGGATCCCAAACCCTCCCCGGGGTACTACAGTTCCTTTCCTGGGGTTGTGTTGTAGGCAAATAAGGCACTGCTGGACCAGGCGTTTGGCTGAGTCGGGGATCTTGTTGTTGTGCCAGACTTTGGAAATGAGTTCAATCATGGGGGCAGAACCTATGTGTGCAGGGGAGTGTGCCATTGTCAGTATGGGGATCAAGTATGCATCGGGTAGCAACCATTTGTTCGTGTCTTTTGTCCGCCAGCAGCCTTCATCGTCCCTTAGACCCACCCGTGCCCACTCAGTCAGTTCGTGAGGTGTGCTGGCCGACTGGATGTCCTTAATCGTTTCCCTAGCATCAGTCCACTTTTCTGCTTGTGACCTAGTCACATACATGCGTGTCATTGCCCTATTCTCAGCTGTGGTTCGGGCAGTGATGTCAGCCAGTGCGTTTCCCTGTCCAACTAAGTCCGTCACCTTCTTGTGTGCCAGGCATTTGATTACTGCTAATCGTTTTTTGGAGAAGAACTGCTTCAATTAGGGCGGAGACTAGATCTCCATGAAGGATGGGTGTGCCGTGGGACGTCAGGAATCCCCTTTCCCTCCACAAGAGCCCAAAATGATGAACCACCCCGAAGGCATACTGGCTGTCTGTGTAAATGTTCGCCGTGGTTCCTGCTGCTATGATACACGCTCGTGTGAGGGCAATTAGCTCTGCTGCCTGTGCGGATCGTTGTGTGATGCGAGCTGTCTCAACTACTGTTCGAGCTGTCGTCACCGCATAGGCAGCAGAAGTGGTGCCGTCTGGGAGTTTGATACAAGAGCCATCTACCCATAGTTCTCCATCAGGGTCTGTAAAAGCAACGTCTCGGAGGTCAATTCTACTCCTGGTCTGTTCGTCCGTGAGGGTCACACAGTCGTGTATAGGGGGCACATCGGGGTCATTTTCAGGCAAGGGCAACAGTGTAGCAGGATTCAATGTCGTGCATCTCTTCAGGGTGATGTGGGGTGCAAGTAGAGTCAATTCGTACCCTGTCAGTCGTGCACTAGTCAGGTGTTGAGTCTTGGTCTGGTTCAAAAGGGTGTCAACTGCATGGGGTACTAATACCGTGAGAGAGTTCGAAAGTACAATTCCCTCACTCTGGCGGATAGAGACAGCAGCAGCGGCTACTGCTCGAAGGCAGGCAGGTAGAGCTCTGGCGACTGGATCAAGAGTGGCAGAAAAATAGGCACAAAGGCGTTGTTTGGCGCCGATGGGCTGAGTTAGCACAGACAATGCGCATCCCTCTCTTTCGTGAGTGAAGAGGGAGAAGGCCTTGGAGTAATCTGGTGTTCCTAGAACGGGTGCCGAGCAAAGGGCATCCCGCAGGTCCTTAAAGGACGCTTGGCATTCGGGGGTCCAAGGGAGTGGGAAAGGGACATCTTTGACCCACAGGGAAAGTAGGGGTTTTATGATGAGACTGAAATTCGGTAACCATTGTCGGCAGAAAGAGGTAAGGCCCACTAATGAACGGACTTGTTTCTGTGTTTTGGGAATGGGGGTGTCTAGGATGGTTTGGATTCGGTCGGGCGTAAGTTTCCTCCCTTCTTTGGACAGGAGATGGCCTAGGTATGTTACTTGGGGTTGGCAGAACTGCAGTTTCTTTTTGGAGACTTTGTGGCCATTCTCCGCAAGAAAGTGCAAGAGTTGGATAGTGGCTGTGATTGCAAGCGGAGTGGTGTCGGCCGTCAAAAGGATATCATCGACATATTGGATCAACACCACTCCGTCTTTTGAGGGCCTGGCTGTAAATGCTGGGACTTTCAGTGTAGCCCTGGGGAGCTCTACAAAATCGGTATGAACGGTTTTTTAAAGTGAAGCCGAAGAGATAGCGGCTGTCTGGATGGATGGGGATAGAGAAAAATGCATTTTTAAGATCAATAACGGTGAAGGTGGTGGCGGTGGACGGGATGAGAGTCAGAATGGTGGCGATGTCTGAGACTACGGGGTACTGTGGTACCACCACTTTGTTGACTTCTCGCAGGTCGATGATGAAGCGGTATGCTTTCTCATCTCCCTCACCTTGCTTTTTAACAATGGGCAGGATAGGGCTATTGCAGACATTACTAACCACTTCCTCTACCACTCCTGCATCTACCAAGGACTGAATAATCGCTACCAATGCCTTCTCACCTTCGGGCGATATCCGGTACTGTGGGAGTTTCGGGAGTATTGCATCTGGTCGAACAGTTATGTGTACGGGATCGATCATCATTCGTCCTACATCCGAGTCGTTTCTGGCCCATAGGTACAGGGGTAGGGTATCGAGCGAGGATAGGTCAGCATCTGTTATGGCGTACATATGTCGTGTGGGGTAGGGTCTGGACATGCTTGGGTTGTCGTACAGGATGACTCGGACTCCATCCGGGGAACACCTAATAGTGGCTCGGAAATGTTTCAGTAAATCAATACCCATAATGGCGTCAGGGGAGTTGGAGGAGAGCAGAAATGTTGTGTCAGTGGGATTGTTTCCTAGGTCAAAGGAGATAGGTTCAGACAGGGGGTTGGTGGAGGGCGTTCCATCGAAACCTATCGATGTAATGTGTGAGCCAGACAAGGGTGCCCTTGGAATCAGTCGCTTTGATAATACACTACGTGTCGCTCCAGTGTCTACCAAAAATGGAGACTTTGTACCCAGGACCTTAGCAGTGACGTAAGGACCTTGCTGGTCAACACAGAGCTCGACTGGATCCCTCCCTTGCCCCTGGCCGTCCTATGCAAATGTTTCAGTATTGTTGCCGTCGGACTGTTGGCACTGATTCTGTCGGGGGCGGTCAAATGTGTTTGGTCTGCTAGGTCGGTCATTGGTGGTGTCGTGGGTCTGCCCTCGCCCCTGCCCTCCAGTTTTGGGGCCATTTGTCATGTCCCTTGTCTCTTTATTTGTAATCATTTCCCGAAGGGCCAGGCATTGAGACTTCCAATGTCCAAATTCTTTGCAAAATGCACACTGGTTCTCATCGAGGTCAGTTCGTGGAGCACCGGGTGTGGGGTTTCGGTCTCTAGTGGGTGGATTCCTAGGGGCATTCGACTGGTAGTTCCCCCTATACCGTTCCCTTCCTGTAGTCACTCCCTGTAATTGAGCAATCATCACTCGTTCCTTTAATTCTTTTTTCTTTTTCTCATTCGCCCTCTCGTTCTCGTTCTTTTGGTGTTCGTAATACTGAGCCATCTGAAGGATAGCTGCAGGTTTGGAGGCTCCCCAACTACTCTCGCTCGTCTGTAACTTTTGGGAGACCTCTTGCGATAGCCCCTTTACGTAGTTTTGCACGAAGAGGTGTTGTCCGGTTGCGGTGGTCATGTCTTGGCCACTGTAGTCGGAGAACACTGTTTCAAATCGGGAGAAATATTCTGATACGTCTTCCTGGGGTTTCTGACGGCAAGCCGTGACTACCGACCAGTCTACCTTCTTCTCTGGGATTAATGTCTTTAGTTTCTGCACTATTTTGTCTGGGAGTTCCAGTATGTCTTTTACAGGTTTCCTTCCGGGTTCACGCTGCCCATCTAGTTCATTGAGTTGTTTCCAGGTGTGTCCGAACAGATCCGTGTGGTCGGCTTTCCGGATTTGCTTCCACACATCGGCCGGCAGACACAACCCGAAAAACAAATCAATGTCCGATAGAGTCATTATAGTTGAGCCCAAGGCTGTGCCTAGTTCGGTATAAAATGCTGTAGGATTCTTTCTTAAATCGGGCAGGGTTTGCCTAAAAGTTAAAATATCTTGCCGATCCCATGGTTGGTAAACCCAATTATACACAACCCTCCCCTTTGCATCTGCGTGGTTGATATCATCGTTTGTTCCCTGACCTCTTGGGGGAACCCAGTAGGGAGCGGCTTCTCTGATAGGCATCATAGTGTTGGCTGCTTCTAATGAGGGCTCAATCGTCTCAGGGACTGTGATCTTGACCTCTGGTTTCTGTTCCACGAGGTGGCGGAAGACCTCAAGCGTTTGCATGAAGAGGTCCGTCACATCGCCCTCAGTCCCATCTCCAACATCGACCCTTCTATATAGAGTCGTCAGTTTTTCAGGACCCTTATTCTGGTACCTATCCTCATATGCGTTCAGAGTGTGGTAGCTGAACCGCAGAATGAAATGCCGTCTATGACTACCGGCATGTGAGTTGTGCATATTCATCGTATATTCTTCGCTCTCCTTCCGTTCTACCAATGTTTTTGCTATCTTGTCGATTCCATCCCGCTCATCTTTGCTCAACCTATTTGGTCTGGCTGTTAGCTGTTTGCCAGTCTCGAGTTCATCTGGTGTTGTTACCAATGCGGCCGGTGCGAAGGCTTTAAGAGTCGGGGCACTAGCGCTAGGGTTGCCCTCGACCGCACTCTGAACTGGTGAGTGTTGTGCTAGAGGCTGGCAGGGAACATAAGGAGGGGGCATGTAAATAATTGGAGGACCGAGCAGTAACTCGTCATTTGCCCGCTGTTTGGAGGGCATCTCTGGGTAGAGCGCAGGGGGGGTCCTGACAGGGCATTGGTCTGTCAGTCCTGATTCTTGTGTTTGTTTAACTTCTTCTCTTCTTCTTATTTCTTCATCTAGTTCTTTTGCGGCCAGATGGGCTGCTTTTTGTAATTCTTTCACTATTTTTGCTTCTTCTCTTTTCCTTCGCTGTTCTGCTTCTTTGCGCCACATGCCAATACTATCGAGCATAGTGGGCGTTGCCTTATTTATTTTTACAGCTGCTTCTAACGTTTTTATTTTATTTTCATCAAAAGAACCTATCAGTGGCCACTGACTTTCGGGATTCTTTTTTGTATATTTATGCCATAACTTACTATAAGCTATAGCGACTAGTCCTTGCTTAGTAAACATGTCCTTATTAGGGGTGCCTTCCAATGGAGCTGGATGGTTAATCTCTAATAAGCGGTCCGGGTTGACCCAACTACTAACCAATGGGGAGAAGATAGGCATGACGGATTACAATGGGGGCAAAAGCCTGCACTACCTATCTTTTCACTACTTGCAAAAAACTGGACAGAATATTCTATTCTACGCTGTTTGCAAACAGAGAATACCTCCAGAAGTAACCAATTCCAAACAGTCAATGTTTGGATAAACAATCAATCAATGAGGAATGAAATAGGCACAACGGGTTAAAAGCTTGCGTTACCTACCCTTCACTATCGGCAAAGGGAGAGAGAATATTCCTATTCTTCCCCGTTTGCAGGCAGAGAAGATCCTTAAGAGAACCAACTTCGAACAACTCAATGCTCGATCAAACAATCAATCAATGGGGAGAAAAGTAGGCACGGCAGATTACAATGGGGGACAAAAGTCCGCGTTACCTACCCTTCACTATCTGCAAAGACTAAACAGAGTATGGCGACTCTGTGCTTGTTTGCAAATAGAGAATCTCTCAGAGACAATAAAAATGAGTAATACTAGTATTTTCCAACAATCAAAACAATCAATTTCGCAATTTGTCGTGTGTCACGACCTTACCCGGACCGCATGGACAGTTTCTCGTCTTCCGCTGTCAGCGCCCGATCGTCCTCTACTCTCTGTTGCTATCGCGGCACTCCTGGTGGTTCCCAGTCAGGACCGTAGATCACACGGGAGAGGTCTGCTCGGAATCAGTGAAGTTCAGATGATCGGCTGTCAGACGAGGGTCTATCGGACAGGAGCTCTCCCGATCGTTGCAGTCGTTTACTCTGTCGTCGGGACCTCTCCCACTGGATCCACGTGTCGCTGATGGGCCCCGCGTTTGGGACGCCAATTGATAAAGATCAATTCAAACTGGTCAGGCGATTTAGTTGATGTTTCCTAAGTTAAATTTGCCCGGCGTTAAACGCCTCTAATACCATACGAAGTTATCCAATAAAGAGGCAGGCGCTGGAGACAGGAAGACAGGAAACAAGTTTTATTCCGACGGATCAGAACACGTCAGATCGGACAACAAGGTATCGTCTCGAGGTGCTCTGTCAACCTCTCTGAGACCTGGTCTTTTATACACTGGTTCAAAACATGTGAACGCTCTTTATTACAACAAAGACATTGTGAAGTATGAGGATGACATCCCCGGCACCCCCCCAGTTCCGGCCCCCTCCAACACATGACAACAGTAGAGGCCCTTACCCCTCATACAATGGGAGGGGGCTATCACGCAGCTGAGTGTTCTGCCGATTCCTTCGGAATGTGTGCGCCTGATCGAATCTCAGAGGGTGGGGAGGTCATGATCAATAGTGGCTCCTTTCAAGAGAAGCGGGTGCATACAGTAGTGGGCAATAAACTGTATCCTCAGGCTAAGGGATGACCAGCGGTTCGTGCAGGCAATCGGGCTCAGAGGACGGGGTCATCAAAGGAGAGGTATTCATGGACGGAAAGAAGGTGTTGGTCAGGCGCGGGGTGTGATTCTCAGAGACAGAGTCATGCGGGAGGGGAGAGCTTATGCCTTGTGCATGTGAGAGCGGGGACAGTCAGGGTGCGTGGGGGAGGCTCGCGAGGTTCAGGGAAGTGCGCTGACGGGTGATCGTGAACAGGGAGACCATGGTACCTAAAATGGCTGTCGTGTGTGTTCATACGTGAGTCTGCAAGATGGCGTAGATGATGTTCAGTACACGAACTAAAATTCCACAGAATCCATGCAAGCCATACCTCCCTGGACTCCCGCGGGTGTTCAATTTCTGGATTTGGTAGGTTTCCCTAGATGGCCGTCGATTCCAGGACCAAAAATGCAGGTGCCCTCCTTGTAAAACCAAGTCATTTTGTGATAGATCATTTTGATGTCTGCACAATATGTTTTCGGCCCTTGCCTGTTGCGGGCAGTTGGCCCACCCACACAAGTGCGGTAGCATTCTTATCAGGAGACCCGGGGGAACTCTGGGTGGTAGGAAATTCGTACCAGCCCTGTGATCCCACAACTTTCCCACACAGAAATGTGAGGAAAATACGACTTTTCAGATAAATTTGAGGTTTGCAGGGGTTCTAGGTAGAAAAACCCAGAGGGATCCACACAAGCCACACCTCCCTGGACATCCAGCATGTCTAATTTGGAGATATTTCTGGGTTTGGTAGGTTTTCCTAGATGGGCGTTGACCCCGGGTCCAAAAACACAGTTGCCCCACTTGCAAAACCAGGTAGTTTTGTAATAGATAATTTTGATGTCTTGATGTACTGGGTTTTTCAGAACCGGTACCGAACCGGTAACCCAGCGGTGCCAGGGAGAACACCCTAAGACTTTGGGTTCTTCCTGATTCAGACCACAGAAACTCAGAGTTTTCTAGGTGAAGTCAAAGATCGAGTTTATTGGCTGCAACCAAGTAACAGGCGTCCTAGAAGTACAACATGGTGTATATTCTCAGGAGACTGCTCAATCTTACAAAGCCAGCCTTCTCTTTTTATACAAAATATTACGCTTTAGGCAAACATTCTTTACATTTTGGTTGATCATTCACATGTTTTCACTACAAAGGAAAAGCAGAGTCATGATGACAAGCCCGTATTTCAGTTTGTTCAGTTTGTCCAGCCCACAATAAATTTTCCGGCAAGGCCCAGTTTTCTCATCAGATATCGACGGACCCCCAATAAAAACAGGGACAGGTGTGTACAAGATTAGGCAGGGTGAGTGTGCGATGAAAAGGTTTATGGTGGGCTGCGCCTTGATGCTATCTTGCTCGGCCACTGGGAAAGAAAATGGCCGGGCAGGTTCGGCCTGGGGCAATGGTTCCAGCTTGCCCAGGTCGCAGAGAAGTCAGCAAAGGTGTACGTGTCCTTCATAATCGTGTTTGGCCTTAGTTATCTGCCTATGTGAGGGCAACTCACAAAATGGCTGCCGTACACAAAATGGAACCCAAGGGTTCAGGACGAAAACTACGATATCAGGGTGAAATCGTCACTCGAACGTAACGAAAATGCTTGTACATAGTGTATTAGCCATTCTCGGTCTTTTGATACCAAATTCGTCATGTTACGATGATGATTATAATACAGGTCCGGAATTCTAAGTACTACAGACCCTCCTTTTGCCCTTACATAGGCAATAACCTACACTCATGCTAATCTGAGTCCAGGTCTATATTCGTAAAGTCATTGAGATGTTGCTGTAGCATCATCCTATTACTTAGCTCGTCCCTCGATACAGGCTTCCTTACACATGATGTAGCACAGAGGCCACATATGGCAGGAGCACACTGTACGCACAGACAGAACAGGAAAAGGATGGCTAAGACCCTTCCAATGACCATCAGAATTTTCCATCCCCAGCCGGATACCAGTTCCCAGAACCATCCCATTAACGACCAATCTCCTTTATCCGCATGAATAAATTCGGAAATCTTATGCAGTTTGGAGATGGCCTGGTACACTGTTGGAGCGTTATCTGGAATGAAAACACAGCAACTCGATTGGATCAACTTACATACCCCACCTCGGTCTGCAACGATGACGTCTAACGCGACCCTGTTCTGAAGGGTCATAAGACGGTCCGACTGGAGCTCAGCAGTTAAGTTACTAAGGGCACCGGCAGTTTTGATTACAGTGGATTCAACCACCCTTGTCAATTGCCTTATGTTCCTGCTGTTAACCATTGGTCCCCAGAACGGCAGAAAACCCTTTACGAAGTCCCCAAATTCTTGTCCTGCAGTGTCTTCCTTGCTGAAGACACCTCTAACTATCCTTGTCTTATGATAATCTGCCGCAGCTGTGTAGGTGGGAGGCAACAGGAACGAAACAAAACATGTGCCCGAGAAGTCAGGGGGCAACCATGTATAGGCCCTATCATGACAGATGAAATAGGTACCCTTAGCTGCTAAGAATGAAGGGGAAGTCTGAGACGCAAACACATACGTTTCAGTACAGATACTCTTCCCTAACTGAGCTCTGGGATTCTTGCTATTACCTTGCAGACATAGGTGACCCTGATGGGGTACAATCCAAATCGGGGAAGATCTCTTAGCTTGCTGTTTCTCACTCAAAGTAGCTCCATATCCGGTTACGTTCCATCCTATATATACTAGTGTCTCATCTCTTGGGATAGTCTCGTAGGAAATATCTTCCTTGATCATGTCTACTATACCCTTAACTAGAGCACTATTCTTAGGATTGTCTGTTACAGAACGTAGGGGGTAGGTCTCATGTGCGTAGATGAACATCGTTCTGTATGCCCACACAGAACCGTTATGGCTGAATGGCAGGACCAGATAAGGGATGCCTTTATCCGTTGTGTGAGGCATAAGACCACACATCCAACAGTTAGTCGTGTTCATTACTAGTTGGTGTTGGTGCAAAAGCTGAACGAAGGAGTTATTGATAAACTCTAATCTCCTAGCGGATTCATGTTCAGGAAGGGGTTGAAAAGAATGTGAAGAAACCGTAGGAGGAGGAGGTGTGGGCGATGTAGTGGGTACAAATGTCGCTTGAAAAGAGAATAAAACATATCCTATTAAAAACATCATTACACTGAACAACATGAAAATGCATAATATCAAAAATCGTTTCTTGGTCATCATTGTACATATTCTGGCTTTAAAGTTCGTTTTGGCAGGCCTCTCCATCTCGAAAAACTCCATCCTCTCTAATATGCTGCTCGCGATGGTTGGGTGTTCTATGCTAAGGAATGCTTCTGTCAGTCCAGGGCAACTCCCTTAGACCAACCAGAACTGTCGACCTAACGTCTCCAGCTGCACCCCAAAGACTTTGGGCAACCGCGACCCTACAGCGGAACCCGGATGGTGGTTCGAAAAACAAAAATAAAAAAGTTTCTCAGATGGGAGGGCTGCACTTTCAAAAATAGCAAAGAAAATGAATATCTTTTTATTAGTTCATAGTTCTCGGCCTTAGATTATATCTTTTCTTTCCCGGTATTGTCTGGTCTCGGAAAAGCAGTTCAGGTTCACTCGTGTCCAATCGAATTGATGGTGGTACAGTCTGTTGTAAAATATTGTCACTCTCTTTTTTAGTAAGTGTTCCTTTTAGACGTGCATCGCTGAAAGGCAGAAAACGAGGCACAGTTTCAGTCTCTGAGTCGGCGACACCCTCCTGGACCCACTGGTCGTACGGTAGAGGCAAAGGTACCCTCTTGCAATGTACACCGTGGATCCAGTGCTTCTTTCCTTCCACTCGAACAGCTGATCTCGTTGACAGAAGGACGAGGTGGGGGCCGGTCCACCGGGGCTGGTCGTTCTTTGTTCGCTGAAAGTTTTTCACCAGCACCCAGGATCCAGGAACGATTGGATGTCCAGGAGCTTCAGAGACCTGAGGCAAAGTATTGTGAACCTGTTGGTGTAAAACACGCAATTTAGCCGTCAATTCATACAAATAATCAAGCAAGACAGGGTGTTCGATCTCACTGAATTTGGTTGGCCTTGGCACTCCCCATATGTTGGCCGGGCGGCCGAACACAATCTCGTAGGGACTAAGTCCCACTCGCGAATGCACATTCATTCTTGTTGATAGGAGTGCTAAAGGCAGAGCATCAGGCCATTTAAGACCAGAGCTCACTTGAATTTTGGCCAGTTTAAGTTTTAACGTGCCGTTGTAGCATTCTACTAGTCCAGCTGATTGGGGGTGATTTGCAGCGTGGAATTTCTGTTGAATGCCTAGCCCTTCACATACTTTTTTTATCACTCGACCCACAAATTCACTCCCATTGTCACTCCAGACCATTCTCGGCATTCCAAATCTAGGGAAGAATTCTTTCACAAGGGCTTTAGCTGTGGATAAGGCAGTGTTGTCTTTTAGGGGGTATGCTTCTACCCATCTTGAAAAGGCACAAACAACAACGAGTACGTGTTTCAAATTGTTGCACCTTTCCATGTGGATGAAATCCAGCTGCAAAACCTCGAACGGATACGTTGGAGGCGCAAAATGACCAGCTGGAGTTGGTGTTCCCTTACCAGGATTGTATTTCAGACACACCATGCAATTCTTGACAACATTCTCTGCACACTTAGGAATTCCAGCATTTTGCCATACTGGGGCCAACAACACACAAATCCCTTTCACACTGATATGAGCCATTCCATGGGCCATTGTAACCACTGCAAGCACATACGCATCGGGTAACAACCATCTCTGATGCTCTGACAATTCAACCCAACAACCATTGGCATCCAATTTACCCGTACTTTCTCTCCACACACTCAATTCTTTCTCTGTAGCTTCAGCTTGAATAGACTTCACACTCTCTATCGTGTCTTCACACATTCCAACGTCACCAATCCATCTTGCTGGGCCCGCAACATACATTCGGCTCATCACATTCCTTGCGGTTTCTTTTGCGACTTCGTCAGCAAATGCATTTCCACGACCAACATCATCAGTAACCTTCTTGTGCGCACTGCATTTCACAATCGCAACTTGCAACGGCAAAGCCAATGACTCAAGAAGTTCATTCACCAACTGACCATGCTGTATCTTAGCTCCATGTGAAGTCAGGAATCCACGTTCTTTCCACAATCGTCCAAAACTGTGAGCCACTCCAAATGCATACTGACTGTCGGTATATATGTTCACTTTCATTCCTCTCGACAACACACATGCTCTCGTAAGTGCAATCAACTCTGCTGCTTGAGCGGAATTATGTGGGATACGTGCAGTTTCAACAATCATATGCAAAGTCCTGACAGCATATGCTGCAGTCGTATCTCCATTCGGAAGTTTGAAGCATGAACCATCCACCCATAAGGTACCATCACACTTCACAAGAGGAGTGTCCTGCAAATCTATTCTTCCTTTCGTTTCTTCTTCTGTTCTGAGAAAACAATCATGCTGTTCAGAAGCATCTAACTCTGCTACAATCGGCAACAACGTAGCTGGGTTAAGCGTGTTGCATCTTTTTATGTGTACATGACTCGCTAACAATGTCAACTCATAACCTGACAACCGAGCACTAGTTAAGTGCTGTGTCTTGGTCCTGTTTAACAATGTGTCCACTGAATGTGGAACCATCACAATCAATGTATTATTCATCACTAGACCAGCAGACTGTCGAATAGAAAGAGCTGCTGCCACGGTGGCTCTTAAGCAACTTGGCAACGCTTTAGCTACCGGATCCAAAGTCGACGAAAAATACGCGCATGGACGCTGCTTGTCTCCGAACAACTGTGTCAACATCGAATATGCACAACCTTCCTTCTCATGGACATACAATGTAAAGGGCTTACTGTAGTCGGGGGTACCCAACACAGGAGCCGAACATAATGCATTTCGCAATTCGGAAAAACTTTACTGACACTCTTCAGGCCATGGAAGGGGATTCGGTATATCTTTACAAGTTAATGCCACCAAAGGTTTGGCCAACAACGAAAAAAATTTGGGATCCATTGTCTGCAATAGGATGTAATGCCCAGGAAAGCACGTACTTCTCTCTGTGTCCTTGGCACACTTAATTTCGCTATTGCCTGAATTCTTTCTGGGGTCAGTTTCCTTCCCTCCTTCGATAAGAGATGACCTAGGTAGGTCACTTCTTGTCGACAATATTGCAACTTCGAAAGAGACACGTTGTGATGCAAATCACACAAATGACGCAACAATGACAACGTGGCCTCTTTACAGATTTCTTCAGTATCTGCAGCAACAAGCAAATCATCAACGTACTGAATAAGGGTAGCGCCATCAGGTAAAACAATTGTATCAAGCTGTGTTTTTAAAGCCTGACTGTAAATCGATGGGCTTTCACAGTAGCCCTGGGGAGCGCGTTTAAAGCGGAAGCTTCGTCCTCCTAAACTGAAGCCAAAAATATCCCTGCTCTCCTCGGCAATCGGGATGCTGAAGAACGCATTCTTCAAGTCAATCACCGAGAACCAAGTAGCAGAAGCTGGAATCATGGTCAATAGTGCAGTGATATCAGGAACAACTGGAAATTGTGGCACAACTATTTTATTCACCTCTCTAAGATCAATCACAAACCTGTACACGGGTGGTTGGGAAGGGTCAGTACGTTTCAAAACAGGCAGAACCGGACTATTGCAAACGTTACCTCTTGTCTCTTCAATTACATCTTTTTCAATCAAATCGTAAATGATCGCTAGCAACGCTTTCTCACCTTCACTAGAGATCTTGTATTGGGGAATGCGTGGCATTTTCACATTTGCTTTCAATGTCACAACATACGGCGGTATTTCCAAAAGACCCACATCGTTAGGACCATAGCCCAAACAATATCGGGAAGAGACGACAATTCTGTCGGAAGTTTGTCTTTTGACAAATACATTGGAGAGATCACTTTCCTACCTAGTGTAAGTTGTACTCCCGAAGGAGAACAATACAAAGTTGCATACAATCTTTTCAACAAATCCAACCCTAGCAAGTTTTCACCACAACCTGTCGTTAAGATAAGGGGTGCTTCGAATTCACAAGGTCCAACAGAAAGGGACATAGGACTAGAAACTGGGTTCCTAACCGGGGCGCCAGAAAAACCTACAGAAACATTCGTTTCGCCAGACAAAGGTGCGCCAGGGAGTTTTGAGTGCAAAATAGAACTCTTTGTAGCACCAGTATCCAACAGAAAAGGCTCTGACACACCTGATGTAATCACCTCAACATAAGGTCCACTCTGATCTACTGGAACTGAAACAACTCCCTCTCTTTGTCTACGGCTGTCCTAGCAATCATTACCTTCCGTATGCTCATCTTCTGCATAGTAGTCGTCAGCATAGTACTGAGCTGTCCTACCAGATGCATTATCCTACTGATCAAACCTATTCATTGAACTTTGCGGCGGAAGAGAACGCGCGTTCTGGGGGAAAATTCCACGTCCTCTACCTCTAGGCGCTTGTGTAATACCTCGACCTCTTGCGCTAGAAACACCATTCATACGCTGCAACAAAGCAGGGCAAGTACTTTTAAAATGACCCTCTTCTTTGCAATATGCACACTGATTGGGACTTACAGGAACACGTGGTTGAGTATACTCGACTCTTTGCGAGTTCCTCTGATACTGTTGAGGTTGCTGATAATTATTCTGACTACCACGTGGCGGATACGCTTGTTGTAACAGAACCTTTGTCTTTAACTCTTTAGTTTTCTTCTCTGCTCTATCTTTCTCATCTTTATCCCTATTTTCATAATACTGTGCGGTAGCCAATATCTGTGCTGAAGAGGAAACGGCCCAAAAACTTTCTGAATCTTTTAATTTCTCACACAACTCGGGGAGCAAATTGTGCACGAACTTATCAACGAACAACCGTTGACCACCTTCTGTACTCATATCTTGACCACTGTGGTCGACAGATGTCTCTTCAAACCTGGTGAAGAAATCCGACACCGTTTCATCTTTCTTCTGCTTACACGCAGACAATTTATCCCAATTCACACGCATCGCAGGCATTAAAGTTTTCATGTAATTAATGATCCTACCAGGGAGGTCTGCTACTAAAGGCTCGGGTTTAGCACCACCAACTTGTCGGATATCTGCAGCAGTAATATTAGCCCATGAATCACCTAACTCTTGATCATGATCTGCATGACGAATATTTCCCCATAAAGGTTGTGGAACAACATTCCCGAACAACATATCGATGTCCGCTAAATTCATAATGCATGAACCTGCAGTCTGTGACAACTCTTTGTAATACCCTGCAGGATTCTTACGGGGATCAGGCAAGGTCTGTTTGAGGGCCAAAACTTCGGCTCGCTTCCATGGAACATGCACCCAAACACGCTGAAAATGTGCTGGAACAGCATCAACCTGATTAGCTAGATCAGCCGCAACGGCGTCTTTCCATACCGGAGGAACTTCTCTCATGGGATATTGTCTCACCTTCTTCTTAACAGAGGAATCAAACAATGAACGAGAAACGCCTTCGCTCCTAAGCGACAACAGTGTCTCAACTGCTTTCTTAATATCTGAACCCACAATTGTCCCCTTTGAAAACTCGAACCGTACACGGCTCAACTCGGGTGGATTAGGCTCCAAATCATTATCCTCTAAATCCTCACACAGAAAAACACACATTTTCTCAAAGACGTATCTCTGTTTCGGTGCTTCCCACTGATGGAAGACATCCATAACAGACTCTAGGTCATAACCCGTTGAGTCAGTAACCCATTTACATGCCAAATAATTCAACGTTTCCTTCTCTCTAGAATCAGGCAGTTGACTACGCAACTGTGTATGCTCTGAGGTAGGGGTCGTACTTGTCGCCCCAAAGAATGGATATAGAAGACTTGTGACAGTGCTAGTCACTCTTTGTCGGACAGAGGGAGAAGTCGATGAAAAGACAAGCGGAAAAGCAGGGTGAGGCAAGGCAGATGCAGAGGCAGTGTCAGAGGAAATTCCAGGAGTGGGAGTCGATATAGTAGTTAAAGTTGTAGGAAGTAAAGGCAAAGCAGATGTCAAAGTCGGTGGCCCTTGAGGAGGCTGCACTGGAGGAATAGGAACCAACTGGAGAACAGCTGGTGGCTGTGGAGGAGCAGGAGGTGCTACAACCAGAGGTTGCGCAGCTAAAGGTTGCGGAGGTGCCGTAGCATTTTGCGCATAGGGGGGTGGCGAACTCAATAAATGCGACATTAGGGGATCTTTTTCAAGTTCTTTTGCTGCATCTTGCTGAAGAGGCGGCAAAACTGGATAACATTTATCGATTATCATTTTACGTTGCCTGTGCAACTGCTCACTCATCTGTTCCTCTTCGTTATCTTTAAACTGTATAGCAGCTTGCATTATCGAGATTCCCCTTTCTCTCTTATTTTTCTCCTCTAATTTAATTTCCTTCTGTTTGGCTTCCTTTCGCCATAGGCGAAAAGAGTCAAACATCGCCGGCCGGGCTTTCTTCTTGAAAAGCTTGACCTCGAGGTTATCTAGTATTTCCGTGTCAAAGCTACCATATTGGGGCCATTTTAGAACACCATCTCTTCTGGTGTATTTGATCCATACTTCATTGTATGTGACGGGGCCTACTCCATGTTTCACATATAATTCATATGTTGGAGTTCCAATCGGAGGAACCGGACACGAGTCCTCCAATCGGGAATCCCTATTATTACAACCAAGACAAAACAAATTTCCAAGTCTGCTAAGACCAGGCATCTTCGCTCACTAGTCTAGCTTCAAACTTCAAAGGATTATCGAATACGATATTCTCGGGAATACACGAGTCCCTCGGCTTTGGTACTTGCAAGTTCCAAATCAAAGATCCCGAAGGGATACCCAAACTAAGAACCAAACTAAGGACTGGGAGACGCTCCACTTATACTTAACTGAGGTATCGATGACGTCACAAGAAGACTCGTCTATCGTTTCGCTCTACCAAACATCAAGGGTCCAAATCAGGGCGATAGTCAGGGCAGCAGTCCTTTGTAGCCGTCGGGAAGTGGGGAACCTCGCAGCAAAGACTTTCGGACCACGTCGACATGCAGGGGTCGATGAAGTGGCGGCCTTCCTCCAGAATTTTCACACGAAGCTCCTCACGAACCTCTGGCTTGGACCGGTACCGCTGACATCGCCCCACGTTGGGCGCCAAATTAAGTACTGGGTTTTTCAGAACCGGTACCGAACCGGTAACCCAGCGGTGCCAGGGAGAACACCCTAAGACTTTGGGTTCTTCCTGATTCAGACCAGAGAAACTCAGAGTCTTCTAGGTGAAGTCAAAGATCGAGTTTATTGGCTGCAACCAAGTAACAGGCGTCCTAGAAGTACAACAAGTCAGGAGACTGCTCAATCTTACAAAGCCAGCCTTCTCTTTTTATACAAAATATTACGCTTTAGGCAAACATTCTTTACATTTTGGTTGATCATTCACATGTTTTCACTACAAAGGAAAAGCAGAGTCATGATGACAAGCCCGTATTTCAGTTTGTCCAGCCCACAATAAATTACCCGGCAAGGCCCAGTTTTCTCATCAGATATCGACGGACCCCCAATAAAAACGGGCACCTCCTCCTCGTAAAGCAAGTCGTAGAGAAAGAAACAGGGACAGGTGTGTACAAGATTAGGCAGGGTGAATGTGCGATGAAAAGGTTTATGGTGGGCTGTGCCTTGATGCTATCTTGCTCGGCCACTGGGAAAGAAACTGGCCGGGCAGGTTCGGCCTGGGGCAATGGTTCCAGCTTGCCCAGGTCGCAGAGAAGTCAGCAAAGGTGTACGTGTCCTTCATAATCGTGTTTGGCCTTAGTTATATGCCTATGTGAGGGCAACTCACAAAATGGCTGCCGTACACAAAATGGAACCCAAGGGTTCAGGACGAAAACTACGATTTCAGGGTGAAATCATCACTCAAACGTAACGAAAATGCTTGTACATAGTGTATTAGCCATTCTCGGTATTTTGATACCAAATTCGTCATGTTACGATGATGATTATAATACAGGTCCGGAATTTTAAGTACTACAGTCTCGCCATACGTTTTGGGACTTTACCTTTCGCAGGGATTTGGCCCACCCACACAATTGAAGCCCTGTTTTACCTGGCAAAATTGGGTGGAAAACTTGCTGGTAGGAAATGTGTGGCTGCCTGCCTGACGATTCCACGACATTTCCTCACAGAAATGCAAGGAAAATATGTTTTTTTTAGGCAAAGTTTGAGGTTTACAGGGGATTCTCGGTAAAAAAAAAAGCTGGTGAGAGCCATGCAAGTCATCCCACCCTTAACTCCCCCAGGTGTCTAGTTTTCAAAAAATGTCTGGTTTGGTAGGTTTCCGGAGGTACCAGTTAAGGGCCCAAAATCCACATTGCATAAAACACATTGTTTTTCAGTGGAAAACTGTGATGTGTCTACGTTGCATTTGGCGCCTTCGTGTTGCGGCCACTTAAGTTACCCACACGAATGAGGCACAGTATTTCTCAGGAGACTTGGGGGAATGCTGGGTGGTAGGAACTTTGTGGCTGCCTGCAGATTCCAAGACTTTACCTCACAGAAATGCAAGGGAAAATTCTTTTTTTAGGCAAAGTTTGAGGTTTGCAGGGTATTCTCGGTAAAAAAAAAGCTGGTGAGAGCCATGCAAGTCTTCCCACCCTTGACTCCCCCAGGTGTCTAGTTTTCAAAAAATGTCTGGTTTGGTAGGTTTCCGGAGGTACCAGCTGAGGGCCCAAAACCCACATTGCATAAAACACATTTTTTAGGCAAAGTTTGAGCTGTGCAGGGGATTCTGGTGAAAGCCATGCATTTCACCCAACCAAGGACTCTCCCAGGTGTCTAGTTTTTAAAAATGTGCTGGTTTGGTAGGTTTCCCAAGGTTCCGACTGAGCTGGGGCTCAAAATCCACAGCTAGCCACCTTGTAAAAAAAATGCATTCTGTTGGGTGAAATATGATGTCTCCTACGTCATGTCAGACGCAAGGCCCAGCCACACAAGTGAGGTACCATTTTTATTGGGAGACATTTGAAAATACTGAATAGTAGAATATTTGTTAATACCCATTGAATATCTCTATGTTTGTGCCCTAGAAATGCAATAAAGTGTGTAACACAGAAGACATTTAAAAAAATGCCCCTTTAAACAGATGCCAGTATGGGTACCCATAAATTCAGAGATGCACAAACAACCACTGCTCCAAAACTCAGAATCTGATGTATACTTAATAGATATGGAGTTTTACCCTTTTTCCATTCTTTATAATTTACCATATGAACTGTTGTATAGTCTGTACACAATAAAAAGAATTGTAAGGTGCAGCTCAGTTGTTTGCTTTGGGTACCTTGGATTCTTGGAGAACCTACAATCCCCATTTATCCCCGCAACCAGGAGGGTCCAACAGACGTAATGATATATTGCTTTTGAAAATCTGCCATAGTAAGACGAAGTTATAGATGAAAATGTAGATACTAATGGCTGTTTTTTCAACACAATTTCAATGTTGTTTTATTTCAATTGTTACTTTTTATAGGGAAACCTTTAAGGATGTACACAAATGACCCCATTGCTGAATTAAGAATTGTGTCTACTTTTGTATAGCTTTCCAGGATCCACCACACACCTGCTTCCAACAGAAAAGAAGGTTGAAGGCACACAAAAAAAACAAAAAATGCCAAAACTGTGTTAATTTTTAATTTTTTTTTATTCAAGTCTGTTCATGAAAGCTGGGAAGATGTTGATTTTACCACCATGATCCCATTGTTGATGCCATTTCATGACAAAAAACAGGCACTTTCTTCTGCAGCACTTATTCCTCATTATTCCCCCAAAAAACAAAATGTACCCATGTTTTGATTAACTTCTCAGTCCCCTCCAGGGGAATCCACAATCCCTTGGTACCCTTGGACACCCCAGGATGTTGTAAAACAGGGACACAATTTGGGTGTGGATAGCTTCTGTGGACAAAATGTTATGGAGGCCTAAGTGCAGACTACCCCTAATAGACCAAAACAGGACTAGCGGGGGGGAAAGAAATAAAGAACATGGAGTGATTTATCAGACATTTCCTCAATGGAGTAAAACGTGTTATTACTGTATTGCACAGGTTATCAGAACCTCGAAGGAAGGCTCAAGTAAATGCTCAAACATGAACAGACTACAATGTGGCACTATGTTGCAGAAACAGGGGCCTGAATTCAACAAGGTTCAGCTCCAACAATTAAGTAGGTGCAGCAGTCCCAGCTTCCTATTGTAACAAAGGTAAATTATCAGTGTTACACAGAAATGGGCAGAGGCTCCTTTTGATGTCCACTACAGAGGGACTTCTTGACACTTTGAGATCAGTGAACACATGTTTGAGCCCCTTTGGACTTTTTCCAACGCGGCAGATTGAAGTGGCTGCCTCAAAGGGAGTAGGCAGTGCCGATTTTTATTAAACCACCAGTACTAGAGGTATATTATGCCTGCACATCAGTAGTTGCTGCACTAGAGCTAGACATGTCCTACATATAAGAGATAGTAGCAAGAGAATAGGCAGCTAAACAGGTTAAATGAATGAAGCAAGAGCACAACGTTGCCAATAAGAGTGGCTCAGGGTCATCTCAAGACAACTTGCTGCTTTTTGTCTGGTTGAGACAATATTCAATGGGAATGGGAAAGTATAAATGCATTGCAAGCAAACATCGGAGGTAAAATGGATTGTTGAGCAGATGGTTACACTTCACCCTCTTTTGCTCCAGTATATACTTACTCAACCTGGCAATGGTCGGTGAATAATTAATAGGTAACACAAATGAGCGAATTACTTTTGATTATACGATTCTTTGATCAAACCTTATTAGAATATAACTCACTTAGCTTATTCTATTAAGATGTGAGGTTGAAGCTGGAATTCTGACAAAATCTCATTTCATAATTAAGTTACAATACTTACCTCACCAGATCCAGTGCAGTGCATTCATCCATTTCAAAAGACGGGTGGGGCGATACCTGTCATTAGTGCAGCAGGTGCAGGGGGCCTGGGAGCAGGGCTTTGAGGGGCCCAATGCATCCCAAGTATTATTATTATTATATATTATTATATTAATATATATTAATATTATTTCCCTGCCTGGGAAACGGGTGTGTGACCTTCCTTAGAGTGCAAGAGTGTATGTGAAACTGGTATCTTGACTTTTTCTTTGGCCCTGACTAAAGGCTAATCTAGATTGTTCACAGAGGCTTAAGTCTGTCCCTGGAAATACGAGGTCCAGAAGCTGATCTGTGACCAGAAGAGGAGCACACAAAGAGTGCTCTCATAGAAGCACAGGATTACTGCCCATGCTCTGGATGAGTCATATAAAGCTGTGGTGGCAGTGTACCAAGTTTTGTGAATCTGTAGTATGACCAGGTCTTTTCTTTTTGGCAGGAGAGAGTGTGTTTAATGAATCCTCTCATGTAAAGATATAATTTGTATATGAATACCAGACCTTATGTTGACATTCAGTTTGCATGTTGTGTGAGTCCATGTGTAAAAGTTGTACAGAACATTGTGGTAGTAGGACTCTATTCATGGTGGGAGTCTGAATAATAGGAAGAGTGGATTCCATTGTGTGTGACTACTGGCTTAGCACAGCAGAAGAAGGAGGGTGTATACAGTTTCTCCAGACAGAAATGTATTTTATACATTACAGTGGCTGGAGGGTGGCGATCCAGATAGTGAAGTGAGGGCAGATGGAGACATCATTGTCTTCAGAAGTTTGAGGAGGGCCTTGTTAACAAAGGGACTTCTGAAAAGTTCTTCCTGTGCACTGCTCTTTGGTACATGGTAGGGAAGAGAGAAGGGACTGCAGTTTCTGTTGTTCAAGGTGAGGTCGTTTCTTGCCCTTTTGTCTGTCTCTGAGTACTGCTTCAGGAAGGCTGATGATAGCCAGATGAAGGGATCTCACACTTCATTGTGCCCTTGTTTTGAAAAATCTTGCTTGCAGCTGGCACCATTGCTACCTTGCAGAAAGGCGGTCTTCTAAGGCACAGACAAAACATTACATTTGAAAGAACCAATCGAAACTGGTTTTGAAGTTGCAGACTGAGGATCCACATCACCTGTCTAAATAAATGAGTCCAAATGTGCCACCCAAACCACCCTACTTTTTCCATGTCCATGTTTGTCTTGGTAAAAGAAGGGAGTGCTCCGCAAAGTACTCAAAGGACTACTGTGTGTCCAGGGCAGGTGCATGCATGACAGACAGTCTGCAAACAGCGACAGGACATTACTGAATGTCTGCAACTCCCCTAAGCACCTAGAAGCCTGTCCTTCTACGGATCAAGCACACCAATTGATCAAATGAAGCAGGGCTGCACCAGCATGAACCTGGGGACAATACCTAATGTGTGCAAAGAGGATGTTTGCTGGGAGAAAGCTTACATTTGCCCATATGAACTTGTTGGGCCTGAAGAGCTACTGAACAGACCAACAAGGTAAAATTTGTGGTAACTGATACCATTCAGCAAGTGGGCCTAATATACACCTATACCTGTATCTTTGCCTAAGTCTCCGAGGCAGGGGAACTTCAGGTAGAGAAAGGGGGAAGCGGACACCACAGAATGTGTCCAAGTTTTATTAGACCACTTAGGGAGATTGCTATCTTGCACCTGAACCAACTTTATATGTGTAGTATATTGTTTTGCCATATGTTCCTTTATTTAAAAGATAAGCCCTAGAATGGACAGTATATTGTTGTGTCAGTTGTTTGATTGTTGAGTTTTAAGCCTTTACCCCTCACATCATCTTCTTGACAACCTTTGACTGCTCTCCTCGTTACAAACTTTGCAGGGCCACAGTGGGGCAGACCCCAGGATACCAGTGGCAAACGACCTGAACCACCTCAATTGGGGCCCAGGAATCTCTGTCTACCCTGTGCCCTCTCAAGACTAGGACTATTACTAATTAACTGATAGGTAGAGGGGCCCTTCTCCCTTGCTTGCATGTGGGTCCATAGCACTCTTGCTAAGCCACTGAAGGAGGGCCTCTTTGTACCAATCTCAGAAGAATGAAAAGCGCTTATTCTCCAGTCCTTGCCTTAGTGGGCTGAGTCCCCACAACAACCTCTGTAAACTAATTTCACTTAGGTCATAGCTATCCACTAATCTAATGTAACCCATGACTGCAGGCCATGCACGGTGCGATGAGATTAACTTCAATGTGCTCAGCTGTCAAAATCTTTTATCCCATAATAATATCAGAAATAATTATAATAATATTGAGCTTAATCACAGTGTATTAATACTAACTAATTCTGCATCGTAAAGCAAAGAAAATCAGATTTCCACCATGTTGAGTCACAAAAAAGATGTTTCTATTTGTATCAGATAAGGAAATTACCATACAGTGCAGGAACAAAGCTCATTTAAAATGTTGACTCATTCCAGATGGAGCATGCCTTGTAAACATATGATGAGATTAGATTATTTTAGGATGGCATTCTAAATATGTTGCCTTCTGAAATACCTAATTAGCATGTACAACGCTACATACCATGTGAAATCGAACAATATGCAGTTAATTGCCTCAGTGAAAATGGTAAATTATAGCAGGATTCAAATAATTCTCATTGGCTGACTCAACTTTTTACCCTCAGTCTAAAACCTGCATACAGCAAACTTTCACTTCACAGTTATTATATTCAGAGTTTAAAATATATGTTAAACTTTCACTGACTTGTAGGTTTCATGCAATTTAAACAGTACATTTTAAAGATCACCATGAAAACTCGGTTACATAGGGTTGAAGACAGCAGCATCATAATGGCAGTTTATTTTTGTATTTGGATTCGTATTTATTTATTTCCATCCAAAACTTCAAGTCATTGTTATTGAAGGCTCCAACCAGGACACTTTCAATGTTGGTTTCTTCTTGTCTTCCTTGTTCTCGTGTGGTTTACTACTTAGATCTCTGTTCTGAAGCAGGTGATGTCTCCAGGGTTGGCCGGTATGTCAGCAGGACAAGAAGCCCAATAATCTGAATTGTGGGTCAGTTTTTCGCTTTACTGATATAGACTGCTACCTTAAGTGTCAGACCCTTAAATTCAGTGGTATATAGACTTTTGAGACTGGTTATCCACTGGGACAATGACAAATATTTGGAGAGTGGTACCATAGCCTTGTACTATATCTAAGACATCAGACTGTCGGGAAATTTTACCAAACAGACGCCCCTTTGACAGCATATGTACTGTACAGGGTCAAAAGGAAAGTCAACACCTGTCCTCCATGCAGCTAGGAATTAGGCCTAGTGCGAGAGTGGTGTCTTTCTTTGTTGAATGATTGGCAGCAGTCTGCCACAGTTCTTCCAGAGAAGCTGATTCACCAGACATCAGTTCAGTGAATGCACTGATGCACAAACAGAATTTATAAAAAATGAAAGTTTGCGAAATAGTTCATTGCATGGATGCAGGCATTGTCTATGTTAGAGCTTGATATCTGACAACTGCAGGAACTGCATTTCCAGAACTTGTTCTGTTGTGGCATAACTTTGCTGTAGAGATATAGCCCTTTTTTTAATGAAAGTTTTTTAAAGTGGAGGAGACCGATAATTATAAAAGAATTATACTTAAGAGGATAATATTAATCCAAATTGGTGAGCATGGGTGATGGAGAAATGGATTCTATAGAACAGAGCAACTGCACAAAAAATGGAGTTTGGATTCAGGGACTCGAAGGAGCCAAACTGTTATGACTCCTAACCATGGTGTTGGGAAATATCCTCAAGACATAGGTGTTTTTGAGGTCTGTTTTCATTTAAAAATATACATTTATAGGGTATAAACAGGAAACAACCTTTACAACGCAGCCATTACATTGCACTACATTTGCATCGCAACATCCTTTACAATTCATGTCACTACAACGCAGCCATTACATTGCATATCACTGCAACGCATGACACTACAACACATGTCACTACAACGCAGGCATTACAGTGCATGTCATAATAATCCATACCATTACAACGCATAGTACCCTTACACTATCCAACACTTACCCTACTGTTGAACCCCCTGGAGTTAGAATAGTAATTTTTACCCCTACACTATCCAACACTCACCCTACTGTTGCACCCCTTGGAGTTAGAATAGTAATATTTTGCCCTACACTATCCAGCACTTACCTTAAATGCAATGTAATGGTATGTGTTGTAATGGTATGCATTGTAAAGGTATAATGCGATGTAATGGAATGCGTTGTAAATGTAGTTTAAAGAAAATCCTTGTAATGGCATGCAATGTAAATGTATGCGTTGTAAAGGATGTTGCAATGTAAAAAACTGCATTGTAAAGGCATGCGTTGTAAATGTATGCTTTGTAATGTCATACATTCGGTGTAAACACAATTTACTTTACTGCAAAAACATTCTTTCTATAGATGAGAGAGGTTGTTAAAGGAAGCTGCTCTCTGCAAAGTGCATTTAAGAATGGCCACCAATTATAGTCCGCTGCTGAGGACAATAACAATTGTTAAAGACCCCAAACCAGAGTTATAGCCCCAGCAAGGGGTGAGCCTACAACAAATGAAAACCCCTTAACAACCTTTATAGCCTAAGGGGGAAAACAAATTGAAATGTTGGAGCAGAAGGTCTGTCACAAATATTTTTAGCCTTCAGCTACTCCATTGTCTTCAGTGGAGCTTTTATTATTCCAATGGTCTAACTGGAATTAGAACATTGGAATGTTGAGTGCTCAATTGAACAACACTCCAATTTTCGTTCACAGCAACAGCTGTGAACAAAGGCCTGATGGAGCCCGAGGGGATTTCAACCCCCTTGGGCTCCCGGAACCCTTTGCTTTACAAATTAGAACATTCCACGCTCTGGGCGCGGAATGTTCTAACAGCCTTAGAGACCTCCGTAGAGGGCTGTACCAGTCTTTAAAGGCTCACTCCCTTGTAAAAGGCCCTCACCGAATGCCTTTAATGACCGGTAGACCCCCTACTGTGGGCTCAAGTCTGTATTAGAATGCTCAGTTTGGTCTAACGTTCATGAATAAAATGTTGATTAAACAATGGACAAGGGTAAAGCTGCGCACAGTATGTCTGGGTCAGGCATTAGTATGACCAAACCGACCTTTCACAGGGACTAGTGAAATATCTTCTGTATTTCACTGTTCCATGAGAAGCATGGGGTTGCATACAATAGCATCTTGTGTATTTTGTCCGCTAAGAGCACCCAAACGTGTGAAGTCACTGTAACTTGTGATCTGTGACAGAATCAGTATTGTTTTCTTATTTCAATTACAATTTTCTCTGCCCATAACATGTTTTTTTTTACCTTTACACTTCAATAATAACTTCCCAAATGTGTATTTATCAATGCCCTAGCTTTATGCAACATATTATTGGGCCTAACGTATTTTCAGTACCATGGCACAACTATATATGAGTGCACATTCACAATTTATTAATGTAGTCCAAAGGTCAACTTAACATTAAACTTAAAATCTTTTACATACCAAACCTGGTCCAAATCTAACACCCCAGTTCAACACTCCTCCCCAAATATTTGGATCTGGAAATTCATTCAGGAAACCAAATCTCTCACCAATGTCAGGTGGCGTTATATAGTTATCAAGCGCTGCGAGGCCTCCGGGTAGTCAGGCGCTATATAAGTGCAATTTTTCATTTCATTTCATTTCAATAGTTTGAAAAACACACTCTGTACCCCTTCCGAGACTCTGAGTTTGCATTTCCTTCCTAACTAAACTTGTAATAACAATTGCAATTGCTTCTTCTGAAATCGTTAATACATTTCCTATTTCCTTCATGTGAAAAGATTTACTCTAGCATATCATGTTGGGATAGTTCAGTATAAAGAGACAAAAAGAGGGCTTGGGCTAAAACACAGTCGTGTTTCAGACCATTATTGATTCGAATGTAATCAGTAAGTCTACCACTTTTTGTCACCTCAACACTTTTTAGTTTGCAAAGTGAAGAACGTTTATCCACTATAGTCAGTGGAGTGGTTGATGGCCAATATTGGATGGTACAGATCTTTGGAACCGACATTCTGATGTTTGCCTTTCTATTTCTCCCTTTTTAATTAGGAAAATTCTAACCCTGGTGTATTAAATATTGTAATAGCTTTAAAGATCTTCTGCCCTAGGCCACAAAAGGTACTAACAGCCCTTGCACTTTTTATAGGCCCTCACAACCTTTATTATGGGCTGGAATGCTAAAAAAAACATTGAAATGTTGGGAGCTCCATTGAACACAGCCTGTAGGAAATTCGAGACAAGATGGTCTACCTCCAAATCCCTCTCTGATAAAATTACTAGCAAACTAGCCTTAAACAGCTATTCAACCAAAGAATTATCCAAAGTCTTACATGAGTCTGTGAATCCCACTGCCTGCACTTCTGCCATCCCAGCTTCCCAAGAATTGTGTGACATCCTGGCTAACCACTTTGAAGAAAAATAGGGACTATCTTTCGGAACCTCTCTAACCTCTCTTCTTGAACTGACTCCTTATCTGCCTTTCCACCCATTCATAAATCCTCCACCGCTTTGGAGTACTTCGAACCCCTCACCCCGGAACTAGCTCCAGAAATGGTGAGCAAAATTAACTCAGGTTCCCCTTCTGACCTCTCACACCAATACAATATGGTGACACTTGCTAACACTCTGCTCCCAGACATCACAGCACCTCTCTCTAAACACTGCTACCGAACCACAGGCGTGGAAAACAGCACAAGTAAGTTAAGCCCATTCTGAAAAAATCCAACGCAGACCCTCAGAAACCCACAAACAATAGGCCGATATTGCTTCTCCACTATCTCAGAATTTCTTTTGAAAGCCTAGTCAATCAACAACTCTTCCACTATTTGGAAACCAACACCATCTTGGATCCTTCGCAAGCAGGTTTCAGAGTCTTATCCTGTACAGAAACCACACTGAAGGCGGATCTGGACACCCTCAGACTCTCCATTGAAGATTGCTTTCCAGCCATGCTGGTGCTACTTGACCTCTCTGCTACCTTCAACACCATCTTACACACCATCATGGTCCAAAGACTTTCAGAGATTGGTGTCTGAGACAAAACCCTTGGCTGGTTTCAGAACTTCCTTGGCAATCATACTCAACTAGTAAGTTGGGTCCTTTCACATCTCGTTTCATGACACTAGACAAAGGAGTACCTCAGGGCTCTTCTTTGAGCCCCATATTCTTTAAAATATATGTTGCTCCACTGGCTCAAGTAGTAAGATCTTGAGGCCTAGATGTCATCTCATATGCAGATGGCATGCAATTGATCATTTCCATGGGACCAAATCCTAATTCTACAAAACCCAAATTCAGGGAAGGTATGAGGAAAATTGCCTGCTGGATGTCCCAGAACTGCCTACAGCTCAATAGCAATAAAACGGAGATTGTGCTGTTTGGAGAGGCACATTAACTACAGGTCGGTCAACGGGTGGCCATCAGAATCAGGCACCTCACCTCAACCCAAAAAGGTGGCCAAGAATCTTGGCATCTTAATTGATGACAATCTAACAATGAGAGAGCAGTAAGGCTCCACCTGCGGCACCTGTTTTGGTATAATGTGCATGCTGAGAAGAGCATTTCAGTGGCTGCCTCTCCACAAAAGAACTCTTATGCAGGATCTTGTGTTCAGCTGTTGTGAATCTATCTAGGACCCTAATCAAGATATCCCCGTTTCATGCCCTTATATGGTTATAACAAAACATATCCTTATAAAGGCATAGGAATCATGTCCATATCATACCATGCAGTCCAAATACGGCAAGGCTACTCCCATAGACTCCTAGAAAGTACAACGCGTTCTTTAAACAAACCAAGCCTCCAGCAGCCCGGGAATTCCCCCTGCTTTTGTTTTGATTTGCACAAGAAATCCTGGAGTCCAGAAAGAACTGTTAGTTCTTAGTGACGTCTTATGTCCAACCTTACGTCAAACCCGGCACCTTCAAGGTATAAATATACCAACGTTGCCTTAAGCAAACACACAGTGGTTTGGAGCAGAGCGGCTATCTACTTGCCCGACGCCCAGCTGATGCGAATGCCGAAGGAAGCCAACCCTCCCATTTGACGCACTGAGAGAGACCTTGTCTTTTCTCCTGCTGAGAAATTCCAGCTCTGGTGTTTCCAGTCACCCTTGCTGGTTGCTGGGAGATCGAGTCCTAAGAGAGAGATACAAGACCTCCTTCATTCTAGAACCAAGGTACGGAGCTTATTAAAACCTTAAGAGAATTCGTGATCCAGATTCTTGGCAAAACCAACTTAACTTAAACTGCAACTTACTTACTCCTTCCCACGTATTAGGCTTAGGTCAGGTACACTGGGGTAGGCGTATCTTAGAAGCACCAGTTGAGTACGTTAGTCAATGTTTTTATGTATATATATATTTTATCCGTTTTAAAGTATCATATGGCTAAGAAACCATATCAATGCTTTTACAGTATTATTTCATAATACTACTTTAACTGTACGCACTTTACTTCATGATAAGTATTGCTATTGTGGCAACCCATTTCTCTTGCATGAGAAAGAAGACTGCTCAATAAATAACACCTTTTATTAAAAACGCCCGTCTCTCTATTTCTCTGCACTCCCGGTGAAACTAAGCGTGCACGATTGACTGAGTGAAATAGTTGTCTATTGTTTTCACACGACTCTAGAGATATACTCTTTATTCTGAGGGAGCAAAGTTGTCATGTTTATGCGGTTGTCAGAAACGAATCCCTTCTTGTCTATTCAGGAAATTTAACCCCTTTTTGTTCACTCGAGAAAGTTTCTAGTGACCTCTGAGCTAGCTGGCAAACCTAATTAAGTCTAATATAGTCAGTAGAGACCTAGATGACCTCAGTCCTATGTCTACACTGCTGTTTATATTATTCCAATGCGCAGAGCCTATTGGGAATATAGGAACTACACTACACAGCCACCTGGACTATTGAAACACCCTATTGGTAGCAGCTAATTAATAACTTTTTTCAAAACTACAGGTAATTCAGAACACTGTGGCTCACCTTATCTGCAAATTTCCTCCCCCTACTCCCTCAGAACCTACTCTTAGATCACAGCATGGGCTTTCTATCAGAAAAAGAGCCATTTTTAAGCCATTATGTCTGGTACACAGATCCTAATTAGTTGAAGTCCCTGCGTATCTCCAAAATAAACTCCTCCCCTACCTCCCACCAGAAATTTGAGATACAAGGGTCAACTCTTGCTTCACCCACGGCATATTTGCACAGCCAAACAGGGCAGCCAATCCTTCTCCTATATCGGCCCACATTACTGGAATAAACTTCCTCTACACATTTGTGCGTGCTCTAATCTTGTTCGTTTAAAAAAGTTCTCAAAAACATGGCTTTTCTAAATCCTCCTTTCTTCCTTCTTATTTCCCTCTACTGGGTCTGTGCTGCAACGTTGAGCTTATTCCAGTGATGAGGTGCAAGATAAGAAAAGGATTGACTGCCTAATTTTAATGTTCGAATAAGATGGGGATGGAGAAGAAGCAGGCTTCTCAGTCTGAGATTTCTTTGGAAGAGACAGGGAACCAGTTTATCCTGCAGATATTTAGGTCCTTTGCCTGACTGAGCTTTACAGATCAGACAGAGAAGTTTAAAAAATTGCTCTTTTCTTTACAGGTTGCCTGTGAAGGGCCTTGAACAGGGGAACTGAAGATGTGCCCGGTAGCTGTTTGTTAACCAGTCAAGCAGCCTTATATTGTACCACCATCAATTTCGATTGGAGGGATTTGTTAGATGCTGCGAGTAGCGCATCTTCATAGTCCAGTCGACTGTTAATCAGCGCCTGGACGAGGGTCTTCCAGGAGGTCAGCAGAAGCCATTGGAACACCATGTTGAGGAGGCACATTACCCCGAAGCACATGCCACAGGTACTATCATCTGATCTTTCATTGATATTTGTTGTCCAACAGAATACCTACATTTCTTACTGTGCTTTTAGGAGAGAGAGATGGGCCGAGCTTGGGAGGCCACTAATCAGTTGGCCAAACGGACTGCACTTATCCAAACAATACAAATTCAGTCTTATCCCCATTTAACTGAAGGCAATTCAGGGACATCCTTGTAGCAATTTTTCTCATGCATGCAGTAAAACGTTGTTTCACATTTGCTATGTCTTTCCCAAAAGAGATGACGAGTTACGTGTCGTCAGCATAGGAAAGTATTTCAAAGCCACAGGTCTTAACCAACTGAGCAAGGGGCGAGGTGCAGATATTAAAAAGTGTGGTGCTTAGGGCCCAGCCCTGAGTAACTCCTCTGCCCAGGGACAGAATCTTAGATGGGAAAGTACCAAGAGTAATTTTTTGAGTCCTGCTCTTAATAAAGTCTGTAGCACCCCTGAAAAGCAAATGTAGCCAGATGTTGCGCACACACATGTCCAAAGGACATGTGTGTGTGTAACATACCACTCAGAAAAATGCACTAAAGTGCATTTTTCTGAGTTTTCGCTATTTACCACGAAGTTACAATTCGTGGTAAATAGCGGCCAGAAATAGCGAATTCGCTAATAGAAAATGGTTAATGAATTGCATTTAAGGAATCTCAAATAGAGATTCCTTAAATGCAATTCCTCGCAAATATGCGATTTCGCAATTAGCGATTTTTGCATTTCGGATGATGAATCCCAAATGCAAAAATTGCACTCGCAAAGGGCCAGATTCTCAGAATCTGGCCCTTTGCGAGACGATTTTTCTTTCATGAATCTACCTGCAAGTGACAACACTTGTCTTTTTGTGTTCAATTATTTTATTGAAATATTAAGGCATGCATCACAAAAATGGGAAAAAAGAGCAGTGATGTTCATACATCTGTATAGCAATGTATTTAATCGAGAAGCATATGAAGAGGCTGCAAGGTGTTGCAGAATTAACTGTTGTTTTACGTCATACTCTAACAATATGCAGAAAGATATAGTACTGTATATGATACGTCAAACAACATAGTTACACAACAGTATATTAAATACACGGTATGGTGTGTGGTCGGGTAAAGTAGTACACCTGTCTGGAGAGGTAGTCAAAGGCCTATAAGGATTGTTATTGTATTAGGGGAGCTTGATCTTTGGCATGTAGAGATCTGGTTTATTCAAGAGTTGTTTAGATGTCCTGTTGAAGGTTAACATATTGCCAGGACTCCTAATAAAGGTGACCCAGGCCCACCAGGTGCGATATGAGATGTTGTTGGAGTTTTCCATTTACATAGGATTTCTGGGAGAGCTTGTTGTCAGTTTTACCTAATAATGTATGAATATTACTAGCCGCATAATCTTTTTTATTTGCAGACCATTCGTATGAGGTACAATCCACCTCCTGTGTATAGGTATTTTTCCTCTTAGCGGATTTTAGTTTGCAAAATCTATAGAAATCAGGATTGGGTGGTGCATGTTTTTGTTGGAGCATTGAAATGGAGAGGGGGTTGTCCACATCCAGTCAAAGGTCTCTAATGGTTCAGCCCGTTTCCCATGTTTCCCATTAATCCTAATGCTTTTACTTAAGCAAAGAGATTTTAAGTATGAACCAAGGATTTGATGTTGAAATTTACATTCTAAGATTTTGATAGTCTTGATCATACCAGTTAGAGTATGCAGTGAACATGGGACATGTTTGTTATGGGTGCCGAGTTGACTGAGGAAGGAGAGGGGTTTTAATGTGCCCTTTTCTATGTCAAGCCACGGAGGGGACAAAGTAGTCTGTGGTGAGAACCACCATCCAGCCTTTCTCATTAAAAAAGATGATTGATAATTCTGATAGTAATTATAACCTGGTATGTCTTTTGTGAAGTTTCAGACATTTAAGAGCAATTGGTTTTTTATACTTCCAGAGATATTCGGAGATACATTTGTCAATGCTTTTAAATAAGTTTGCAGAGAGAAAAAGCAGAAACATGTTGGTGATGTAATGGCTGTCTTTTTGTTTCTCTCAGTTTATTTTAGAATATTCTACCTTCAGTGGGTTAAATGTTCTAATAGCATTATGGCCCTTCTGCCCAGGGCTATACCAATTATTTGAGGCCCTCTTCCTCGTTATATGTTCTCTCTTTCTGCTCGGGCCTTTTACTTTGGTGTGGGGCATTACACACCCATTTAATCCCTTAGCAGCAGGCTTTGATGTTTAACTATTGACAACAAACATACAGTGATCCCTAACTCTCTAGTTTTCACCATAGTAACTGGTGTCAACTATATGAAATGCAGCCTTGAAGTCCATAAACCAGGAGTATAAACTACCTGTCTGCCACATAAGCTTTATTGCGAGCGCCCAGTGAACCATTATCTACTGTCCAACGGTTTGGTTTAAACCCTGATTGAGCTATTTACACTGATGGAGTGTAATTTTCATTTTGAAAAAAAAAACATTATTTAAGAAAGTGAAAAATTATAATGTTAAAAAAACTTGCATATTATCATATGATTTGCAGTAGCTATTATAAAGAACCAGCCGAGTTACCATGACTTTATTAATTAAATTAGCTTAATATTAATGCCATATTTAATGCTGACGTTATAAATTTGAAGCTCAGAGAGCTGCTCACATATTTGTACACAGTTGTGTTGCACAAGATATTTCCTTTTTGTTCTTCCTACTGCAGCTGCCATATTTTTCCAGAAGTCTTCTATTAGCTAGTGAATAGGCATTTGCTATGTATTGGCGACTCATGGTAAGAGCAGTTTGTGCCAGAACAAATGGGATGCCGCAGAGGAGGCAGTGCTTCGTGCTGAAGAGATTAAGGGTATCTGCAAACATCCCATATACATGTTGTGTGCTATCCTATTACACTCCTTCTAGCAGGTAGAGACGGAGGAACCACTGTCCCAGAGCGCTCATGCCTCCGCCATGAAAGCCCGCCATGGATATCCACTGCAAACTCCCTGTAGATTAGGCACCTGCTGGTCTTGGGGTGGCAGCCCGGGGCATACTAATAAAGTACTGCTTCTAGTCTGATGCCTTCCTTGCCCCTCCTCAGTGTCACGCAACCAGATACCTATTTCCGATGCATTAATCCGCTGGTTCATATTATGCGACGCCAACATAGACACAGTGTACCCCTGCTCTGCCTCCTAGCTTAGAAGAGTTCAAATCGTCATTTTCAACTATAGACTCAAGTCGCCTGCTGGGCTAACTTTGAGACCCTATGCCCGGGCTTCAGTACAAGCCACAGACTATCTTTCATTGGCACATGCTCTATACCCATGTACCCTCTCATAACAATGACGTTAACTAATGAAAAGATGGAGGGGTTAGCTCCTGTCACCTCTTAAAGTTAACTAACAAAGGACCATATGGCCAGTTGTGGGGTTTGTATAACGAATATACTCGTAGATTAAGATTCAAAAATCCCTGTTCCGTCAACACTGATTCACTATCAATCTTTTGAAGCCATTAATTTAGTGAGTTTATGAACCTCTGTTTAAGAGCAAGTTATGGTTTTCCTGGCAGCTGCACATGTGAGGGTTTGGGACTATCTGAGGTGGGGAGGATCACACTGAGAACTGGCAGAGCCGCAAGAAAATCAAGAGTGACAGCTAATGGGAATGTGCACTGACACTGATTGGTCCTGTTGCAAAGGGAGTGAGCACTAAGGCAGAAGCATAAAATATTGAGGCATTTAGCCATGCATCAATACAATGCGACTGAAGAAATATGTAGAAGAGAGGCTCTGTTGACTACAGGATACATTGGAGCGACAGGAGAACTTACAGTAAAGGGTTATGGAACTATAGAGTCTTGTAACAAGGACCAGTAAGATCAAAGTAGAATGTACTATATGTTCAGCTTCACTGGAGACCTGGCTGAAAATGTCCTGGTTCTTTCAATTAAGAATGAGTCTCTTAAGTTGATTACAATAACTTTCCAACCATCCTTAAAGATGCACAGGACATGGATACACAGAATCAGGCTTCAAGACCTGATCGAGATAACAATGCCCTCATTTCTACTTAGACATTATAAAACCATCACCAAAGGGAAACCAAGGCATTTTCCTGTTTGATGACCACATGATATTTAACACTGCAGTTTCCTCAAAATATTTTTGCACCTGCTTGCAAGCTAATGGAAATGGGGCATACAATATGGCCTACTCAAACCAGCACATTCTTACTAACTACAACAACTGAATGTTTGGAACCAGAAAAATTTGCCAAATTTCCACAATGACCTGTAGTGGCTTGGACGAACCATGCCAATTGTTATGGTAAGCAATCCAATACAAACAGAACTGTTTATTGCTGGTCTACTAACTATACTGCCTCGCTGCAAGGGGACATTTATTACCATATTTAAAGTCATTACACACAACAGGAATAGTCTGTTGGAACATGGGCCATCTATTTTTGTAAGTACATTGGATGCTGTCTCTTCTGCTCTTGAACTAAAATGCATACCCCAAAAAATACAAAATCACATAATCCTGAAAACCCAACTGAGAGACATGTTCAACAACAACTCTTTGATACCAAGATACTCTAGCTTATCCAACATACCACTGCTTAGCATAGGGTCTTAAAACAACATACTTCATGGTTGTGAGGGGATAATAAATTATCTTTAGATCATATGGTTGATTTAAATGTTAGAGTGCAACTCATTTTCACTCTGCAGAATAATATTATATATAAAGGGGGATTGATGATTTTAGGGATGCACCTTAACAGCGATCCGGAGGAGGGGCTAGCCGTGTGCGCTCCATTGATGACTAAACACCTTAACAGTAGACTTCAGAGACTGGATGTCTGTAAACTGCAAGAATGAGGTCAATGGATCAGGAAACAAGAGGCGTTCCGCTAGCAACTAAAGTAGCAAAGCTTTTACTTTACAAATGTGTTTGCTTGGGAAAGTTTACTTGCACAAATTGGGTGCCTCATTTATGAAAAGTGACGCATCGCTGCGTGAAAACAGTGATGAATCACTTTTCATTGCGCCCTCCTTGCGACATGCTGGATGCCTCATATTTACAGTATGATGCATCATGTCGCAAGGAGTTACAGATACATCAGTATTTCTGACATATCTGTATGCGCAAAAATGACGCATTGCTGGAGTGTGTCATGAAAGTGACGCTACTCCATCAATGGGTCATTTCACATGGGCATGTCCCACTTCAAATGTGCCTGCATCAGTCTTACGCCTGCTGTGAGGCAGGCGTAAGATATTGACACATTTGCGCCTTGAAGTGACGCAGTGAAATCTCATAGATTTCACTGGGTCACTTCTACGAGGCTTACTTGCGTCAGAACGCCCACCCTGCATACATTTTACCTGGCGCAGGTATAATTTGGCGCAGGGGTGTACAAAGTGATGCATCTACCTAGATGTGTCACTTTGTAAATATGACGCAACGTGGCGTATTTCTTACCCTGCTGGTGCGTCACAAAAAGTGAGGCACCAGCGGTGCAAAAGTGATGCAAGGGCTCATAAATAAGCCCCTAAATGCTTAACAGATGTGCCTATGGGCCCTGGGTAGGACTGGGCTACAGGGAGTTCATGCAGTGCCCATATGGCTGGTCTGACAAGTCAGCTTGTTGGCTATTAGGGGCCCTGTTTTTAATCTGCAGACCAATTTTTACTGTTGATTTCTCTGATATTAAAAAAAACATTGCCTGCAGTAAGTTCAAATCCAGGCAGTCTTTCATACATTGTAAAACAATTACACAGGGTGTTTAAAACTGCACGAATCTGCAAACATGGGCCACTTTTTAGGTCTGGCATTAACCAAGACCTTTTGATTTTACTAAAATAATATGTAGAATATACTTAATTAAAGGGGCTTTCAGCCACCTGTCTTCACCCATTGGTCTTCTGTTGTGTTATTCCCATTTTGTTTCTGCCCACTAAAGCATACAGTATGGGGCAATGGTTCAGCTTACTTAAGCCTCTGGTTAAAGTCACACTGAGTGACTGCATTTTTCTCTTTTACGAGTTGCACATACGCACTCAAGAAGTTCCATTTTATGCCTGTATGGCTTGATGGGATGGTAGAACACACTTCAAGTGAGCACAGGGCACATTCCAGCTTTATCAGTTCCTGACTCCTTCCAATGCTGTTGTAAATTCCTTTTGAAGTGGACTCCTGCTATTTCACAGCATACCATATTGTGTTCCTAGACTCGGTTTCACCAATGGTTCTTTAATAACATTTGCTCAGGGCGAAAAAAAGTTAATGCTGTTTAATTTTCAGCACATTTGTAACAGTTGTATTTAAACATCAGTGGGATGTAATTTGATTTTTAGTATCTGATATTTTATATTGAGAACCCTCTTTCCTTCCATCTTTCCATTTTCTTTCTTGGCTTCTTTTTTTTCTTTCCATCTTTCCGTTTTTGTTCCTTCTTTCTTTTTTGCATTCTTTTTTCTTTTTTGCCCCTCTCCTTCTTTCTTTTTCTTTTGCCTTTCATTTTTTTCTTTTTTGCCTTATTCCCTTTTTCTTTCCTTATTTCTCCCTTTTCTTCTTTCTTTTCTTTTTTCTACCTCCCCTTTTCTATTCCTTTCTTTTTTGCCCTTTTCCTTTCTTTGTTCCCTTTTTCTTTCCAACTGTTCATTCATTCTTTCTTTCCTTTTTCCCCTTATTTCTTTCTTCTTTTTTCTATTGCCTTTTTCATTCCTTTATTCTTTCTTTACTTCTTTGTTCTTTTTTGCTTACCTTCCAATTTTCTTTGATTGTTCTTTTTTCCATCCTTCTCTCTTTTTGCTCTGCTTTTTTCCTTATTTCTTTCTTGCCTTCATGCCTTTTTCCTTTCCTTTTTCTGCATCTTTATTTATTGCTTTCTTTTCTGTTCTTTCCTTCTTTGCCTTGTCTCCTTTTTCTTTCATTCTTTCTTTCTCCCCTTTTGCCATCTTTAGTTTTTTCTTTCTTTCTTCCCTTCTTTCTGCCTTGCTTTCTTTCTTTTATTCTTTCCTTAGTTATTTATTTGTCCATTCTTTCTTTTTTTGCTTGCTTTCTTTCTTTCATTCTTTCTTTCTTTCTTTCTTTCTTTCTTTCTTCCTTTCATTCTTTCTTTCTTTCTTTCTTTCTTTCTTTTTTTCTTTCTTTCCTCCATGGTTACAAAGATATGGAGCATTTCTGCTTTCCTCCTTGAGCTGGCTCATGGATGCTGTCTAGCTTCAATGCAGGCACCCTTCCACCATAGTCCAAAGGTGTATGCATTAATGGCAGGATTGTTTTTGTGCAGGAAGGAACACCTTTTTCACAAAACAATCCTTAGAGGCATATTCCTCTTGGTGTGTTTAATATAGAATGCAGCACACTTGAAAAGAGGAATCAACCAAGAGAAATAAACATATTTCTTCTCGCTACAAATCTGTAGGGTAGGCACACCATGTTGGCAGAAACCCAGGTTTATAATTCTTTGTAAATCTGGGATTGCGACAAAATACATGGATGGATGCAGGAGGATGTGTATGCTCCACCCCTGTAACACCTACACCAGGAGCATAGCTGAGGGCCCCACAATGCGGAGGACCCCAGAGCAGCTTGTTTTGTACAGGACTAATTATGATGAATATTTGTGATTTGGTAATGTTATGGCTACCAAACGGACAGCATTTATTTGAATGCAACATTGTACACTGTTCAACTTTTAATCAATAAAAAGACTAAATCAGTTTGGACTAAAGATTCTCATTTCTCCTTTAAAGCACATACATTCCCCTGTAAGGGTACATCACATACTTTCCCGGGTAAGGGTACAAAGATTGCAGTGCTTGTGGTGGCTGATTTGTGCAACCACCTTGCGTAAAGTCACTTTTTGTTTAAACACTCTGTGCCAGATTTATCGTTGCAAAGGCAACTCAATACTTAAGCCAGATTTACCAAGCAACACAAGGCCTATTCTTGCAAATTTGAATTTAATTCTCACTTTGTTAGGAAACCATTCAGTGGTGTTACAAACCCTAGGAGTTGTGGGATACCCCTGCAATATACTACAAGGAGGTTCCCTTACTTGGTCATCCGCCTTATTGAAGAACCTCACCTTCGCTACCCACCTGAAAGCTATCAGCAGGGTTTTCAGTAACATACATGGCTTCATGTAGATCAACAAGTTCTGCAGTCAGTGAGACATTAAGACATAACAAAAACAGTTTTTTGGTGTTATTGATTTAAAGAAAAGGGTTTTAAGGTCTCCAAAAGGGGAAATGTTTGGTGGCAAGGAGGGATCTCAGGGCATAGCCATAGGGCTACGAGCATATCAAAGACAGTCGTGAGCAAAAGTAATGTCTTCGTGCTACTGAAAATCCCATTTGCAATGCACCAACGGACCTTGTTACTGGTCATTTTTATCTCTCACATTTCTCAATCAATCTTTCCTAGTCAGCCTTGCATCTTAGCTCTCATTCTTGCATCACCTTCTCTGTTTTGAACATATCACCAATGTTGTCGTTCTTCCAGCATTGCTACCTTTCTCCATCATTTTAAGCCTTCCTCTCACTAGCAATGCTATACTTTCTATTGTTCCCAGTTCTTTGGCTCCCCAATCGGTTTGCCTCTCACTCCCAGTTCTCTTAACTCCACTTCTGACCTCTGGTTTCATCGATTTCTTTTAGTTTCCTCTTAAAACACAAATATATATGCCTTGTTCTCATGCTTCTGTCATGTTCCCTCACACTTCCACTACTTGTTCTTCCGATTTTCCCTATGCTCTATTTCTCCTGGATTTCTTTGCACCTCAAGCTCTCAGTAGTTCACTCTATCTTTTCCAATTTGCTGCTTACTTCCAACTCTTAAACTCTCATTAGCTAGACTATGGGGCACATGCATCAACCTATTTAGGAAGTGCAAACGGTGCGAATCGGTAACTTTGGCCGTTTGCGCTTTCTAAATAAGTTTTTTTGGATGTATGAAACAATGTTTCAAAATTCGCTATTTTTTGCATTTCCTAAAAATGCGAATGCATTTAAGGAATTGCATTTGTGCGATTCCTTAAATGCAATGCATTAATTTTTTTAAAAATGCGAATTTTGAAATAGGAAGTGCAAATTAACACGAGGTTGACCCTCGTGTTAATTTGCGAAAATCTTTAAAAAAGAAAAAAAATGCATTTTTTAAACTTTCATGTTACAGACATGTGTGTGTGAAACATGCACTTTAAAATACATTTCAGGGGTGCAGGGGGGGTTCCTTTGGACCCCCCTCTGCACCCTTACAATGCATCAACAAATTGCGAGTTAAAAAAAAAATATGCAAAACGGCATTGATTCCTATGGGCCTCTAGCTGCTTCCCTTACTCCTTGCCTTTTGTAATTCCATATTTAACACTTGTGTTACCTCTTCTTCGCATTCCATAGCTTACCTAAATCTTTAACATCCATGCCCATCCAGTCTATACTCCTTACCACTTCACAAACTCTATCCCTCTTCTTTTCTTGTTTACTTTCCACTCTTGCATAGTCTCTCACTCATGAACTTATGCTCTTTACAACATGTCTTGATTTCTGCATTCTTTCTTCCCTTTGCTTCTTTTTCCCAACTTTTTCATTCTTTTCCAGTCAATTCAATTCTATATGTGTATTCTCCTGTCACTTTTATTTTCCTTTCTTATTTCTTCTCAATCTATCATTTTGTAGCTATTACCCCAATTCCTATATCTCTTTTGCTTTTCCTTTTTCTGTTACCTGCTTTCCTTTCATTCTCTCTCTTAGATGCGTTTTCCAATATTTTTCTTTCCTCTACCTTTCAGTTTTTCTTTGCCCGTTTGTTGTCTCTGTGTTTGCTTCCCATTCATGTTCCTTCTCCTTCACTATTTCTTTGCCTCTCTATCCCTTCTTTTTAACTCTTATTTGTTTCCATCACTATAATGAGTCCCAACTCCTCCACCCTCAGTTCACTCATGCCCTTCTCCTCACTGGGTTATTTATGACCCTTTGCCTAAGTGCATAGGATTCTTTTCGAAACTTGCAATAGAATGGAATAGGCAAAGCAGCAAAAGGGCCAGATTGTTACTCAAAGAACAGCTGCAGCATCAACAGGAGCAGTTCAAGTTTCTCACACTTACAGGAAGTTGTTCATAGGTAGTAGCAGTGCAAACGTCTCTCAAACACCCTCAACTGTCACCTCGCAGGTAGCAGCATTGCAAAGAGGAGAAAGCACCAGTGTAACTTTTCTTCACGCAGAAGAAAAATAGCACATAGTGCTGCACTGCAAGCTTCCCTGATGAAAAACAGGCACACCAGAAGCAACTGCTGTGCAAGCTTCCTTCATGGCACACCACAACCAACAGAACTGCAAACCTTCCTCACACAGAAAGGGTGAGGATGGGTATCAGCATTCAAATCACTCTCACATGAGTGTGTTACAGTGATTAGCAGCGCAAGCTTCTCTAGCAGAACCAGTCCAGGATTGGCAGCAGCTGTGCAAGCTTTTCTAGCACTGAACAAGAAGAATATGAGCAGCAGCTGTAGAGGTCTCCCTTATGAAACAGATACAGCACCGGAAACAGGAGGACTGCAAACATCCCTCACAAGAGCGATACACCATGGGAAACAAGAAGAAAGGACAGCCACTTCCACAAGAGAGGTGCAGTAAAGGCAGCAACTGTGCAAGCACCTCTCACCCAAACAAGTAGAATATCACAGCAGCAGAGCAAGTCGATGTGACAAAACAGAAGATGCAATATAAAGTGATATGTGTGCACAGCTGCCAAATGGCAACATGTAATAGCGCCAAAAAGCACAAAGTGCCAACAAGGGATATCTGATCATGTTACAAGTTCAGGCCTACTGTGATGGAGTGCGAGCCGGCTACAGGGACCCAGTTAGGCCCACTGAAAAAAGTACCTTAAATCCTGGTGATGGAACATTGCATGGATCAGGGTCAAGAAAGTGTGGCAAGCCTGCGGTGCAAGATCATATTGTGTCATCGTCGAGGACCCCATGGATGGGGCTTGTGATGCGAAATTCTGGTGTCGGGAATGCAGCACTTAGCTGGTGATGCATCCGTTCCAAAGAGCTTCGAGGTTGCGATGCAGAGTCCAGTGTTGTCGTCGATGCTGCTTTAGACGACAGATGCAAGGAAATGCACCATACTATCAGTGATACCTGGATGGACGAGTCAGCCCTGAAGTTGAATGGCTCAAAGACAGAGGTAATGCTGTTAGGGAGTAAAAATCCCCTGCTCCCTCTGACCAGCTGGCCAAGTTGTATGGGAGACCTTCCTACCTCTAAAGAGGTGATCAAGAGTTTAGGGGTTTGGATAGAGCAAGATCTGTCGTTTAGGACTCACGCCAAGAAAACCGCGGGAGTGTGCTTCGCCCTGTTACGGTCAGCGCGTAAAATTCTCCCCCTTTTGCCTGTAACATCAAGGAAGCTGCTGATCCAGGGGCTGATTATATCTAGATTAGATGTCAGCAATTCCATCTTCCTGGGCGCCCCGGAATCCTCCCTGGACAAACTCCAGCAGGTCCAGAATGCGGCGGCAAGGTTGCTCATGGGCATTCCTAAATCACAGTCCGCTCGACCTGCCCTGAAGGCGCTGCACTGGTTGCCAGTGCGAGAACGAGTGAAATTTAAGGCACTCTGCACTGCCCATAAAATCCTCTTGGGGAAGGGCCCTCCAATATTGAGAAACCTAGTGGTCCCATATAAAGCCAGTAGAACACTGCGGTCCGATCAAAAACATCTTCTCTTAGTCCCCAGAATTAAAAGAGCCAGGACGGGCGGGAGAAGGTTTTCAGTTCACACAGCAAAGCTCTGGAACTCGCTTCCTTTTGAAATGCGCGCTGAGACTTGCACACTGCGATTCCGCAAAGATCTTAAAACCTACCTTTTCCCCGTTTGACTGCACTAAACGTACCGTTTTTTTTTAAATGGGTCTGGAAAAGCGCCGGGATGCCCAAGGGTAACTGCGTGCTATATAAAATTTTAATAATAATAATAATAATAATGACAGATGCCAGGAAATGCACCATGCTATCAGTGATGCTTCAGTTCAGAGGATTGCGAGGGCGAAGCAGGCCTTCTTCGACAAGTGTAATCTACTCAGCAGCAACAATGTGTCGGTTCTGCTAGAGGATGGCTTCTCAACCGAGGAGAGGCATCAGTTCTGCTCAGGGATGTACCAATCAACAGAGAAGATGTGTCACTTCCATTAGTAAGAACCTTAGGCCCATTTCCAGGGGTCCAGGACTGGTGTGGCACTACTTGGCAGGGTAGGCTCACAGATGACGGAGTCTAGGTATAGGTGGAAGGTGGTTGGAAGACAGTTATGTCCCTGAGGCTTTAGATCAGGAGTCAGCCATCTAGCCCTTGGAGTCACTCTGGGTTTGGTGTTCAAGAGACGCAGGTCCAGTCCTTCTCACCCAGGCAAGAGAGCAACAGGTAGTAGGTATGCACAGTAAAGCAGGAGTCCAGCAGAGTAGCAGTCCAGCAGAGTGGCAGTCATTCAGAAGCACAGCAATCCTTTTCCTGGCAGATTATCCAATGGTCCAGAAGTGTACTGAAGTGGTGGTGTCTGAGGTCCTTCTTTTATTCACAGTTGTACCTTTGAAGAGGGGAGAAACTTCTAAAGACATGCCTTTGAAGTGCACAGATATTCTGTCCACCTTGCTATGGCTCCAGACTAACTGCAAGGGGTATGTAGCCCTTTGTGTGGAGAAAGGAAATAGTCTATTTAGGTGCAAGTGAGGCTGGCCCAAACTCCTACCTCTCATTTAGTCGCACCTATGCTCGCGTTGTGTGTGGCTGTCTAGGAGGAATACAAAAAGCCCAACTGCCAACTACACCCAGTTATGTGACCTGAAAAAGGCTGCAGGCACCAAATGGCTGAGCCAATAAAATGGCAACATTCTAAAACTTATCATGCAAAAACACAAAGGCAACCCTAATCAATAAGATTGAGGGTAATTAAGTAATTTTTTTAAAAAGTGGTCCTATCGGAATAATAAATGTATACTTAATGTATGAATCAGCACAATCGCACAATGAGACTGTTTGAAGGATGAAGTCAGGGAAAGCAACACAAAGCAGTACAACACCGATAGTGGCAAAAAGAATAATAAATTGCATTTGGCAATACTAATAAGTGCATAATGTCCCACTGGGCTGTCCTGGGGTGATTTATATGTATTAAAAAGGAATGTTTGGGCCTGGCAAAGTGTTTATCTTGCCAGGTCGAAATGGTAGTTTGAACTGCGCACACAGGCTCTGCAATAGCAGGCCTGAGACATTTTTTTTGTGGTTTACGGAGATATGAATACATTGCACCCCATGCTGTTTGATGTTGTGTCCCCAGACCTTGAATTATGGTATATAGATCATAATTCTCTCCACATTTACAAACGTATGTGATTAATGAGCAATAAGCAGATATATTTTGGGATCTGCACATAATGTTATTATTGTGAACAGTCACAGTGTCATTATTCTAGAAACTCGACAATATATTCCAACATGGGATGTCATCATTGAGTATCTGTTCTGTGTGTAGGCACTCGGCATATCCAGCGCTGCTCCCTTTCAAAAGTGACCTCTTTATATGTCTACTGTCCCATCCACCTGTTCAATCACTACCCTTATGAGGTCTGTCACTGCGTGACCCTTAGAAATGTCATATTCTGCCATTCTTGTGGTGGTCCGCTTGCACAGTCTACTGCTTCTGTGTTTGCAAATCCTTAATCCTCGTTTGCACTTTGTTGGTAGTCATTCCTATATATCTGTCTCCTCTTGGGCATGTGATCATATATATATATATCACTTGTGAATTGCAGTTAGTGTGTTTTCTAATCTGCCAGAGGGTTGGTAGTCCTATGTCAATTATCTTTGTGGGGAGGTGAGATGCCAAACACTGCATTGTCCACGCGGATAATGTCCCACCACTGCCGGAAGTCCTAGGTATCTATGTATAGTGGATTCCATTTTATTTCGTTTTCTAGGTATCGTGTGTACCAAGGTATCTATAAGACTCCTTGCCCTTTTGTGGGAGAATAGGGTGTAGTGCCAATTTCTTGTCCCTGTGTTGAGAAAGCACCATTTCTTTCTTATAATCTTCTTCACCTTGTCTGATGGAACTTTAAACGTTGTGAAGCACACCAAAGTAGGTTCTTGGCTCAATCTGTTAGAACCCTCTAAGAGTTCTGATTTCTAGCCCTTTTCTTGTTAGTTGAATTATCTGTTCTGGGTAATCCCTGGCACTTAAATTCTCAGTAAAAGATTCTGCCTGGAATTTCTGTAATGAGGACAATCTGACTGTTCATGAAAAAAACATTATGTGCTGATCCCAGTACGTGATTATCAGTAATATCTATCTACTTATTGCTAGTTTTAGCACATGTTTGTAAACCTGGAGAGTATGATGCTCTACATACCATAATACCACGAAGAACTTTATAGAGTTAATCAAGTAAGTCGGCTACGCGCTGCAGACTGTGACCTACCTTTCTCACCGAGTTAACAGCCTGATTCATGTACATGCCGTTTTGCGTGTCCCTAATAGCGAATCATAGCGATTCGCTATTGAGGACACGCAAAACGGCATTCATGTAGGAATTGCTACTTAAATAGCGATTCCTACATGTTCTTTATTTGCGAGTAGCAATTTGCTACTCGCAAATACTCCCCATTCATTCCTATGGGCCAAGAGGCCCATAGGAATGAATGGGGATTTGCGAGTAGCAAATTGCTACTCGCAACTAAGATAGCGATTTTAAGGGTGCCAGGGGTGTCCAAAGGACGCCCTGTAGCACCCCTAAAATGCACTTTTGGACAGGTGTTGCGCACACACATGTCCAAAGGACATGTGTGTGTGCTACATGCAACTTTGAAAAATGCTTTTAAAAGCATTTTTCTGAGTTTTTGCTATTTACCGACAGGTCTGACCTGTCGGTAAATAGCGGCCCCAAAAGTCCAAAATCGCTATTTTGTTTTGTGTCATGAATAGCATTTGAGGAATCTCTATTAGAGATTCCTTAAATGCCATTCCACGCAAATATGCGAAATCTTACATAGCGAATTTTTGCATTTGGTATCATGAATACCAAATGCAAAAATTGCACTCGCAAAGGGCCAGATTCTGAGAATCTGGCCCTTTGCGAGTGCAATTTACCTACATGAATCAGGCTGTAAGTGTTTTGCAAGAATATCGCTCGACAAGCGACTTTTGATTCTGTATCTTATTTTGATGGGCAGCTCTAACCACAAGTCAACCGTTTGCGTTCACCATGTAAGTGTGGACCATTACATTTCACCTTTTATCAGCTTCGGTTATTATTCACGGTTATCTTTCACGTGTTTTTCACTTCACTTTGTCACTATGGAGGTTAAGCTCGACACTGAGTAGCATGCATGACACTATGATATTAGTTGTTCATACAGTGATGGGTACACATTGGTTTTACGTGTGTTTACTATATCCTTTCACTTTAGAGCTCCCAGATGAAGGGCTTCACTGGCCCGAAATGCATTGGAGCCTTCATGCATAAATGTGTATAAACGTGCATCTTGGAGTACAACCAAATGGTGGTAATGAATTGGAATATCCACACAAAATGAGAATACTTGAATGAATTAAAACGGAATATGGTCAAAATAAATTCTGAAATTTGAAATTCAAATAATTGAGAGGAGTCTTCTTTTTGGAACCTAAGGTGTGCCCTACACAGGGATGCACCCATCTGTATATGGTTGCACGTTTTGATTGATCTATATACCATAATGCCAGTTCTGGGGACACAACACACCATGCGACACAGGGTGCAACTTATTGATATCTCCCTAAACCGCAATCATTACCTTGAACTATATCATGGTCTAGTGCAGGGAACCCTTTGGAGGATATCACATTAGGATATACTGCACGAAATAAATGAAAAACGGGTCAGGGTCAGAACATTTTAAAGAATTGTTATGATAATAACCGGCCAGATGGGCTAGTTGTGCTAGGAATCCACTAACTATAGGAGCCAAGGTAGTTACTAACTCGTGCGGGGGTCAACACTTCATTTTACAGCATTCCCCTGTGCTTTAGTACTGGCTCGCGCATGCATGATGAGCGCCGGTTGCACCCAGTGGGGACGGAGAAGCGTCACTGGGGCACGCGCCTTGTAACGATGTCTCCACAACCAGTTTTAAACCCGTAGCGCCTCTTGGAGCAGGCAACGTGGGGGTTAGAAGATACACAATAGATATCATGCAGTGCATGGACTCTTTTTTTTTTTTTTTTTTTTTTTGAAAACCTTTATTCGAAAAAAACAAGAAGATACAGGCGCAGGCCCACAACCAACATGGCCGGCCGCAAAACAGTAAGCCAAAAAATCAGGAGAGATGCATATCAATCGGTAAACCGGATATGTGAGAGTACACCCAACAAGGGCGCGGGCATCGTAACAAAGGATAAGAGGTTTTCATTTTTAAATGTTCAAAGGAGAGTAGGGGCTGTCACAACAAGGAAATAGCACCACACACAAAATTCCAAAAGACACGGGGGACATACCCCAATGGCGAACTGAGGCGGGCAAAGACTATAGCGACTTAATAGGCAAGACAACCGAATCAATAATATCGAGGAACAGGTCATGACAGACTCAACAACTCGTCCAGGTACCATCCCAAAAGTCCCACCCCAGAAAAGAAAAAGACAGGGGCATAAGAAGACGCCCGAGAAAAAGAAGGTGCAAAGCCAAGGGACAGCCAACCCTACAAAGAGGAAAGAACCCTCCCAAAGTTAGAAAAGAGCGAAAGAGACCATAGAACAAAATAAACTAAAATAACAAACCCCCCCCACACCCGCCACCCTGCACCCCTGTAATGGCTACGGCCTAACCCATAAACAGCGTGCCTGTCGCCCCGGAACTGCCCCAAAGAAGGGAAAGATATAACAAGTACAAGAAGTGGAGGAGGAGAGGATGAAACAAGAAGGAGATAAGGATCAACGGAAAAAGAAGACAACAACAAATATGTACCCGGCCGCCCGCTCCCGGCCCCACCACAACAGGATAACAACGGTCGATGCAATCAATGTCCCGCTCACTTAGCACAATCCCAGCAGTGGAAGGAATAGCGTCCCAAAAAAGTTGTTTCAACCTTGCCCCCTGCGATCATATAAGTCGACGGAGTCCAACCGTCCGGCCAGTGCCGCGGATGAAAGGGGCACATGAAACGGCCAACACAGGATAGGAGGTCGCCCACGAAAGTCCACGCAAAGCACAGTCACAGTTCCAGGAGTGATACAAACATAGACAGGGCAGTGCGGTTGCATGTAGGAAGCAGCAGGCAGGAGCGACAACAGCAGTCTCCGGAAAGGATGAAAAGTCACACCACCAGCACATAAAGGAGATGACGAACATGGCGCCCCGAGATGATACATCAGCCAGTGTATGAAACCACGAACTCCAGAGAACTCCCCGACCGTCGTGGTCGACATTTCAGCCAAATCAGAACCATCCGCCAACCGCACTATAGGCACCTCGGCATGGAAGGCAACAGGAGCAGGCTCAGGGTGTGGCGCAGTGTACAGCACTGGGGAACAAGCACCGCCCGTAGTAGAAATAGCATCGAGCTGGCGCCCCAGATCTCGGGCATGAACACAAAGAGCAATTCTCACAGCCTCCAAAGCACACAGGACAGCACGGGTCCCAAGCGGCATCCCAGAAAGGGAGGGCAGCGCAATGTCTTCCACACCAGGCTCACAGAATAACAGCTGCCCGGGGAGCCAATCGCCATCATCACTCACAGCACACAGACCCCTATGCCGACCCTCCACTTGTGACCCTCGGGTCAGAGACGGGGGGGAGACTGTGGACATCGCAGTGCAGGCTTCCACGTTATCAGCCAACATCCGGATCCCAACCGAGTGCCAAGGATTCACCGTCGGTCGCCGAGGCGCAGTGTAAAAATGGCGTCCGTCACCGGCCGGGAGAACAAAGAAACCGCGCCGACCACTTCCAAGCCGGGCGATAGTGCAGGGTGGTTACAGCAGATACAATGTATCCGGGCGCTCACAATGTCAGAGCGGGATGCGGTGCTGCATCGACCAACACAACTCAGGCAGCCTCTCACCAATTGAGCGGCTCCTCCTCCTCCGTGATGACCGCCGCTGCCGTGGTCGCATCCAGCCAGCTCCGCAAACAAAGCCCCGGTCTCACTGCCATGTAGGGCCGGGAGAGGAGCAGAGGTGCTTCACCGCCAATACAGCACAGAAATCGCCGGGAGACACACCGGCGGAATCAGGATAGGTTCCGCATGTCAGTCGCTGGGTAAAGGAGCAGGATCAGGGACAGGATGATAGTGAAGAGCGCTGGGATCGGTGGAGCCGAGAAACTAGGCGGCCATCTCGATCCCAGGCTAGGCTCCTCCCCAGTGCATGGACTCTTGATGAAGTTAGTCTCTGGGGCATATATCATAGGGTAAGCTTCACTTTGTTGGCATTATGGAACCTGTGAAAACAGACCTTTGCTTTTCTCCTTACAGTGTGTGACTACAGGGCCAGCCCACCTCCCGAGTCCTTATAGATCCTTAAAATATAATTGGGCAATGCAGGTCTTGATACTTAGTCATCTTGCATGCAAGTGTATTTACACTTCACAGTGCATTGCATGTAAATACATTTTTGAGCACATGAAAATGATTCTCACTCCAGTGCAGTGAAGGGATTTAACGAGTGTGTATGACTTGACACATACATAGTGTACGAATCCAATATGAAATATGGTACACGACAATACAAAAATAGTATAAATGTGTCTTTTTCTTGCTGTTTCACAAAAACATAGGGAAATTCACGTTTATGGTTTTCTGCATAACTGCATGGTTCTGATGTGTGATATTTACGCACCATTATACTGCATGAGAGATTGCTTAATTACCATTGATAGTAAGGGATTATGCATCATAGGAGTCCTGAAGAAAGGCCAGTGACCCAGATGGGCAGTGAGCAGGGCTGAAACATGCTGACCTGTGATGTTTGGCTGAAAATATATGCTAACAACATCACCTTTTAAACCTGCTTTTCATCTTGTCAACAAACTCACAAAAAAGAGTACATTAGAGGAACCCACAAACAATTTTAACTATAGATCCCTTTAGAACAAGTGCTGCTCTTAAAACCTGCGCTGAGCTCACTAACTCACACTGGTGTAGTGGGTGAGTATCCAATGATAAAGCATGCCAAGGGTGGTACCTGTAGGCGAGGAACCTTAAAAATAATCTAAACAATTCCTAGGGTCCCACCACCCTTCAGGGGACGTATAAGGTAGGATACCCCTCTCATTTCGATAGGATTTGTATAGATTGGGAAGCTGAGGGCATCCTTAATCTCTTGCTTCTCACTCCCCCTTAGTGGTATGTACAAACAACAGACATTCACGTTCTGGTTGCTCCTGTGCTTTCTCTCTGTATATATATTACTGTACATGATGATGGCATACTTACGTGACTGGTGTAGCTTAATTCGAAGTCCACACAAATACACAAATTACACCAGTGACTTAGGATAGCAAGGGATTGCACCTCAGAGGCAATTTCTGTTGGGCTACTGCTAACATGTATGCTAGTGGACCTATATTCCTGGTCCAAAGTGCAATGTGCATTCTGAGGAAATAAAGCATAAACTGAGTACCTGCACATGTTATCAAGCGGTAGCACACCCTATATTCAAGTCTTACAATGAAAACATATACCCATTCATTTAAATGTCATCCTCCAGTAAATTGATTTACACATCCACAGTCATACAATGGCTTACCCTTAAACTAATTACAACTCTCCTTTAACACATGAACATGGTGCACCTCCCAAAATGACCCTTGTGGTTAACATTCAGACATGTTAATGTTTCCTCTCTCCTGTTCAAGGTGGGTCATAAGTGGGTGGGCCATATCCCAGAAGTGTCCAACATCTGTAAACTGGTGGAATAAGTAGTAGTGAGGATGCAGTGAGATCATGTGAATAGGTGTGAGGTCTATCCACGCTAAGTCTCAAAAAGTCACTGTAAATGATAGGCTTTCACATAGTTCCCTTCCAGAAAAGATGAGTGGTTTGTTATGGTTGTGGGCCAATATCATGAGCAGCACTTACCTCATGGTAGTGAAACTAAATCCCACCCAAGGGCATATTTACAAGCTCGTAATGTCACCGAAGGGTCACTTTTTCTGATGCTCTGGTGGCGTTGTGCCAGGCCCGATATTTACAAGGTGGTGCTAAGTCACCTAAAGTGACTTAACGGCACCAAAGGGGCGGGCATTGGGTGTTTCTGTGGGTGTTCCACCGCAACAGCCATTGCTTTTTGATACTGCCCAGATTTAAAAGGCTAGGGCAACAGCAAAAACTAAGGCCAGGCAATACCTGGTCTTAGGATGGTGATACGAGGATACATGATTAATTTCTTCTAATGTTTTGCTCTTTCTATGAGTGCTACATTCTGCAGCATACATAGAAAGAACAAATCGCCATTATTGATTGTTTATGTGCAGGAAGATGTCCTGCATTTTGCAGGAAAATGTCGGAGGGTGGCATTGCCCGAATTTGACATAACACCATGCTCAGGCATCTTCTGGTAATTACCCACTCCCCCCAGTGTCTAACACTCACCCACCTGGGTTGATAGCACTAACAGTGGTAACCTACTCACTGATAGAGAGGTTCCTCTTTATTTTGCCCTTGATGAGCATGGATTTTGACACCGGTGGCCCTGACGAATCTGCCTATTGGCAACTCGGACTCAACCTAGTCCAAGAATCTTAAGCTCTTGGGTCTAAAAGAGTCAGGTGGACCTTCCAGTAGTGGGACTAGCCCCTGACTACGTTCCTCCAAAAGGGAAAGCATCTATGCTTCATGTCACCCATTCCAAATTTGCAAAGCTACCCTATGGAATGCATTCTGTAAGCAATCCCTATCCTCTGAGACAAACTACTCAATGTCTGGAAACTTTCAGACTGATGCATCATTAGTTATTGTCTTTTTTCTTTCAGGTTCGAATTAGCTTTGCATCTGTCTAATGTCAACACAATGAGCAGAATTGGGTTAGGTTACACCTAAATAAGTGCAAGGGAAATTCTCTGTGTTTCCATTCACTCACATCAACACAGCACCTCTTTATCAGCTTCTACTCATCACTGCCACCCCAGTCCATCGCTAACGTCATCCATCTTTAATTTTCCCAGCTAATCTCGATCACTGGCATTCAACTCCACATTTAATGATAGTGATGGAGTCTCAAACTTCTTAGTTCCAGGCCGCTATCACCCATCTTTGCCAGACCTTTGCATTCCCTCACCACCAGACTACATGAGAAAATTCTAAGAGCTAAACTCTACCACATTCTTGGTAAAATGCAAAAATCAGTGTAAAATGCAGAAGATCATATTTGTTCTTGTTTTTGCTGTATATGGGGACCCTGGCAGTGGAGTTTATAAGATAGTGAGCTATTTCATGAACTGCTTTAGATAGCCGATGTAAGATAGATAACATATTGCAGATCTTAGCAGTGTATATACTCACTGGTAGGAAGAACTGTTGGGGGGCTGCTGGTATGAGGCTGAACGGGACAAATATTATGGGCAGGTATTATGTGATGGGGATTCTTGATGGCAAAGGCAAAGATCAAAGAATGCATTGGATGCAATCATCATGGACAGGATAAACACCTGCAGTGGATGTATGTAGGTGCCGGACAGGTAGGTGCATAAGAATAGAATCGCTGGAGAATTATATGCTCCAGGCAGGCCTCAGACACTAGCAGAATTAAGGTGCATCAATCAAAAAGGGTTGGAGTAAAGTGACTGCTAGAGGAAGGCAGGCACCATATAAATTACTGAACATGGCTGCCACTGATCAGAAGAAGCACTGGGCGAAGTAGACTACTGGATGGAATGCTGGTCTACCCAGGTGCAACCATTATGGACATGCCCTACACCAGCACAGTGAAGTCTCTATGCGATAGAGAGACAAGGTGACTCACTTGGTGAAAAAGTCTTGTACATATATGGTATGCAAAACTTTGAAAGGTCAATTGAAAACAACTGTTAATAGAGCTAAACATCGGCAAGGTAAAGGTGTGCCGCTGGAAGGCAGGGGTCTCTGAAAGAAGAACTGGGTAAAGAGGACTGCCAGCCTGTTGTTAAAACTATTTGTGAAGATTGCAGCTGAATCCAAACACAGGCAGTAAAGAAATACTGATGAGGACAGGCAGAAGAGACAAATAGTAACAACGGGCTGGATGAGGACACTACTCAAACACAGAAGTTGAGGTCCCAGGATTGTGTAAAGATCAGCCACAGCAAGAGCATCCCGGATAAACTCTTTCCCATTCTGTGGGAAGTGTACATGGACATCTGAATGACCAGCCTTCGTTAATTACTCTTCTTAAAGAGTCCCTGAAAGGCTATAAATGAAGAATTGTTAAGCTTACCAAGAGAGTAATTCATGTACAGTGGAGAAGCGTGGCTCAGTGGTTAGAGGCGGCAGACCTGGAAGCTGAGATCAGCCGTGGACCAGGGTTCGATTCCCCGCCTCGGCGGGTCTCGGGCTCAAAAATTCCACAGACTCGATAATTCTCGTTCCGGTGCCTACTCAACTCACAGGGTCACACTCTGCGACTCTGGGCAATAGCTTGCTTAATCTCCACTACGGCCCCTCGCGGCGGGATGCCTGGCTTTCACCTTGTGGACACCCTGCCGGGGTATCTCACAGGGGAATACCAGGACGGGTTCCCTAAGCAAGCGCCGAGATGCCTACGGGTAGTCGTGCGCTATACAAGAGCGTAATCATTTCATAATCATTTCATAACATTAACAACCCTGGAGATATTAATCTCCTCTCAAATGATGTGTGAGGATATTATCTCTGTCCAAGCTCAGGTTTTACATGCCAACAATATATCTTTAAAGCACTGGTGAGCACTTTGTCTTAGTGATTTGTGGTAGGAACCCTGGGCCTCATTTATGAGGCCGTGCGTCACTTTTACGCCGCTGGTGCGTCACTTTTTGTGACGCACCAGCAGCGTAAAAGATGTGCCTTGTTGCACCATTGTGATGTATTCCTATAGGTTCTGTATCGATCCCCCTATTCCTGACCCTATTCTGGTTAACAAGTTAACTAGCAGCCATCCCATGATGCAGAAACCGTTATCTGATTACGCCAGACCACGGCACAGGAGCGCGTTATCTGATTAGGTCATAACGCTTGCCATCTAATTAGGCAAAGCAATATTCCTCCAGCCCCTGATAAGGCATACGGAGTTCTCAAAACAAATCAAACCTATGACAACCTGGGAAAAACTCTGCGGCCATTGTTTTGATTTCACCGAGAACTTCAGCAAAAGAATGTGCTAACGACCAGTTCGTATGACATCCTTATTGACGTATCTATGTCCATCCTTACGTCAATCTCGGCACCTTACAGGTATAAATATTACCGGTATTGCCTTAAGCAAACACACGCGGTGGTGACGAGATCGGAGCAGCCAGACTTGCCGAAGCCCAGAGCAGAGCAGACCCCGCTGGCGCAGCCCCGCCTTCCTGACGCGCTGAGAACGAGACGCTGCTTTCTCCTGCCGAGAAATCCAGCTCCGGCGCTTCCGAGCAGCCCTTGCAGGCAGCCTGGAATATCGAGACCAAAGACGAGAGATACCATCCCTCAACCATCCTAGATTCCAGGTACAGAACTGAATAACCCCTTGCAGAGAATTCTTGAGTCAGTCACTTGGCAAAACAAACTTAACTTAAACTGCTACTTTCTATTCCCGCCCACGTATTAGGCTTAGGTCAGGTACACCGGGGTAGGCGTAGTTAGAAACACCAGTTGAGTACGATTAGTCAAATGTATATGTGTATGTATCTATTTTATCCATTTTAAACCACCATATGGCTTAGAAACCATATAAATGTTTTTACAGTATTATTTTATACTTCTGCTTTTATTGTATGCACTTTACTGAACCATAAGTATTGCGATAATATCGATTCATTTCTCTTGTATGAGAAAAGAGACTGATCAATAAATAACATCTTTTATTGAACACGCCCGTCTCTTCCTTTTCTCTACAATCTGGTGAGACTAAGAATGCACGTACTGACTGAGTAAAATAAGTTGTCTTTTGTTTTCACACGACTCTAGAGATACACTCTTGATTAGGGGAGAGCAAAGTTGTCATGTTCTATGGTTGTCAGAAACTAAATCCCTTCTTGTCTATCCAGGGAGGTTCAACTCCTCCTTGCCTATTCGAGAAAGTTTCTAGTGAACTCTGAGCTAGCTGGCAAACCCAAAACTTTAAGTCTAATATCGACAATAGAAGACCTAGTTAACGTCTGGTCTAGGCCTATACTATTGAAGGTATTATTCCAATGCGCAGAGCCTATTTGGATAATAGGAACTACACTACATGGCGCCCAAACGTTTGGAAAGGCGATAAAACTAACGCAAGACATTAGAGTAACTCAGTCGTGCTTTTTTACTCAGACCCCTTTTTTCCCATAATACTCCAAAGACGTCTGGAGTGGGTGAAAGGTCATATCCGCCAAACCTCGCAGGAGGGAACTCCTATGTATGGTTCTTGGTTCAATCAACGTTGAAGGATACACTGTTCCAAAATATTGTGCATCTAATCTTTGTTTCCATAAGAAACCTGATCTGCAAACAAACGGAATAACCTTTTGGACAGTACAATGTCAGACAGTGAAGGAGAAAGAGAGGCAGTTAGAATAGCAGCTGAACTCGTAGCAGCTGATACTACTATGCAAGCAGCAGACCCGGAGATAATACTCATCCCGGTCAACATAAGAAAATCTATAACTTTAAAACTTATAGAAAATGGACTGACACCGAGAGGTGGCACAGTCATATTCGTAATTGAGGCACACGAATATCGGCAGACAGAGGTATTCTATTCATGGATAAACTTTCCAGCAGCTAATGCTGTAACAAAGGTCTTCCACTATTACAAAACAGAGGAACCTCCTGAAGAGTACACTCCTTTCGAGGAGGTGGAAGTACCACTTAAATTTCAAGAGCACCTGCTCTTGTTTAATGGCGCCCTAAAACATAATAATCACATCACCAGGCTCGGTCCATTAGGTAGACCAGGAGCAACGTGGCCGGTCCTAGCCGGATACACACCACATCCAGACATCGAAAGAATGTCTGCAGCAGATCTTTTAATACAACTAAAACAATTAATAAAAGTACATAGACAATTAGTCCAATATGTAATGCGGACTTCAACAATCCAACCAGCAATTAAAATTCCACAGCTGACCCCCCATCAGGGGAACACAAATAAAATTACACCACAGAACATACAGTCCTGCCTAGGTAAAGTACCAGCTAAACGGGAACAAATACCATTCTGGTTAGCACAAAAAATCACCCAAATAGAGGCGGTGTTTCCAGACACCACCCCTGTGGATAAACACAGGATTCTGACTATCTGTCTTCCAATGGGAATCGCACCACACGTGGAGGACTGTGACACTTGGGGTACAGTCTTTGCATCCATTTACACAAAAACACATGGAGTTCCATCCATGTCAGTAATACTAGATGTGCTAAAACAAATTCAAGACGAATACGGTCCAGAACCCGCTTTAACTCTTGGTATGAAATTACTAAAAGACTTCAAGCAGGTCTCGGCAATATTACTAGCCAACATAAAAGGAGAAGCAGCGAATGTGGCGATCCGCCAGAGGTTAAAAGAGACAGATTTAGCAGACCAACCAGCTGAAATTGCCAGAATTATAGAAAAATCCTATGAGGAACTAGGTAGAGATAGTTTGGGTGGAATACCAGTGAAGCCCCAACTAATTGTAAGTCCAGAAAAAATATTTATTAAAAATAATCTAAACAGTCAAAAAAAGAGCTGGGATGGAAACAAACAATCCAATCCTAAAGAAAAGAAATTCCAGTCCAGAGGAAGGTCTCCTCGGCGGAGAGAAAGATCTCCGAACCAAGGACGCAAGTCTCCCCAAAGGGAGCCCTCTGTGAAAAGATACGACCTTAGAAATAGGGATAACATAAAGACACCGGATAGATATCAAGATTTTGATACACGTCCCTCTCAATCTTTTCAGACTTCCTCGCAGAAATCGGAAAGAAGAGGACGATCGGAACCCAGGGAAGGGCACGTCAAGTCCAAAGACAAGGAACCTGCTCATCCAAATAAAAAATTACAGTTTCCCAAGAAGAAGGTAGCCAGCATTAAAGTATTCAACAATGCCGAGAATACTGAGGACACAGCTGAAAAACGGAGAGTGGGCTCAGACAATGCTAGACAGCGCAGCAGAAGTGAGCATAGCACGAAAAGTCCTTATGAATCATCTGGAGACAGTGGACACGAATGAATACCTTCAGGTGGAAACTGCAGACACCAGAGTTAGCAAACCTCACAAAATATATGAAATAACTTTACGTATAGAAGGGGATAAGACTAGAAAAATAAGGGGACTATTTTGGGATAATCTCTCCAAGGGCTATGACATCCTTCTGGCTGAAAAAGACTGGCCACCAGAGTTTGTCAGGGACTGCCCTCATGGCGAAGAAATAATTATGCCTGCCTTCTCAAATCATATCCCAATTCATAAAAAATATACACTTGCAAGAAAGTGGGCAGTAGCTCAAGCTCCTGCTTTATATAAAAATCATGTAGGATGGGATGAGGACTCTCCTCCTCACAAAATCCAGTTAAAATCACAACCTACTGCACACAGGCAGTATCCAATCAAGCAAGAAGCTAAAAAACAGGTAAAAGAAATTCTATATCAACTAGAATACCAGGGGGTGATTGAAACTTGCACCTCACAAATGAACAACCCTTTGTTTCCTGTCTCCAAACCAGACAATTCATATCGTCTAGTTTTGGATTACAGACACCTTAACTCATGTTGCAAAACTTTTGCAGTGCAAAACTCGCATAGTGCAGCACTAATGAATAACATGGTGCGCAAAAAATACAAAACAACATTAGACATCTCTAATGGATTCTTTTGTCAAAATATAGCACCAGAGAGCAGATATTTGTCCACGTTCTCAATAAATGGCGCTCAAAAACAATTCTGTCGGTTACCCCAGGGGTACAAGAACAGCCCAGGATTATTCTCAGCGAGAGTAACAGAGTTACTACAAACATATGATGACGAAGCATTATCGTATGTCGACGACATATACCTAACAGACGATGACTTGGATACTCACTTGAAGAGAGTGAACACCATAATACTTGGGTTCGCAGCAGAGGGTTACAAATTCAACTTTAAAAAAATCTAGAATAGCCCATCTAACAGTCCTGTTCGTAGGATATGAATCATCAAGTGAAGGCAAAAGCCTGGCTGACAATTTCCTAGAGAAATGTGCCGTACTCCAAGCACCTAGAACACTAAAAAACCTACAGTCAATTCTAGGCTTCCTAAATTTCGGAAGAACATACATTGCAAATTACGCAGAAAGGGTCAAACCCCTTTATGATCTAATAAAACCAGATTTTAAAAGAACCAATTGGACTCAAATACACACAGAAATTCTGAGATCCTTACAAACAGACATGTTAATTAAAACAAAATTAGAAACACATGATAACACACGCAATCTTGTGATTCGAGTCATCCCAAGAATATGCGGATTCACATACCTGACCTCTAATGAGGGAGAAAAGGTACCAATTGCATTCAAATCACACTTGTACACAGAAGCTGAAAAGAAGTTCAGCATTAAAGAAAACATTGTTCATGCAGTTCAAACCGCAATAGCTAGAGAAAAAGATAAAGCTGACGGTAGACGTATCACAGTCAGAACAGCAGAATCAGCCTTTGAGGCATTAACAACACCGTGTAATTTACCAACAACAGCATTGAATCCGGAATGGATACAATGGGTAAATTCAATTACAACGGACAGAGTAAAATACTACCTTGATCCAGAATTAAAAGAATTAAAAAATCTAGAATATGAAAGAACATTCCCTCTGCCAATCGACATTCTGCCATTACGACAGTACGCGTGTGTAATCTATACAGATGGACATGCTCAACCCTCCGTTTGGCGAGAACAAGTATACAACCCCACATGTGAGATTACAAAAGAAGTGTGGCGCGGAGGTAAACTAAGACCTCTATTAACAAAAACACACTCAGTAGAAACTAATTCAGAACAACAGACTGAAATAATAGCATTGAAAATGGCGCTAGATAATGCAGATCGCGAATTCCCGACACTCATAGTGTCCGATTCGTATTACTGCGTCAAATCATATAACAGCGATTTACAGAAATGGATTCAAAACGGTTACAAAGATGACACAGGTGCAACAATAAAGCAAAAACTGCTTTGGGAACAAGTAGCTCTTTTACAAAAAGAACTACCAAAGACGGATATATGACGGTACAACGCGTACCGTCACAACGCATACCTTTACAACGCGGCCGTGACAACGCAAGTCGTTACCACGACTTGCGTTGGGGGGGCGCGGATTTCGAATAGTTTAATTTACTATTCTAACACCAGTCCCCGTGGACCCTAGGGAAGGTGTTAGGATAGTAAATTAACTATTTTTAGACCTTGAGCGCCCTCCAGCGCAAGTCGTGGTAACGACTTGCGTTGTCACAGCCGCGGTGTAAAGGTGCCGCGGTGTAAAGGTACCGCGTTGTGAAAACATCATTGTAAACGATGTTTACCACCAAAGACTCACGTGACACACTCACTGAGTCATCAGCGTGATGGCGTTCACGTTGCAGGGAATTCATTGGCTGAGACAGCCACAGCGGTAGCAACTAAATCGGCTTCCGTAGCTAGAAAAAAGCGTACAGTGAAATACATTGACGGTGAAACAGTGCTGGCGGTGAAAACGTCATCAAAAGGCGACTGCTCAGCGCTACCGATCAACTATCCACTCAATTATACATACATAATCGATGCAAACTCCGTCCCTTTTGCTCGAATCCCTGGAGTGGGGGATAGAGTAATTCCAAACATGGACAGAAGAACTTTGTTAATTGTAGACGCACATATAGGTGAGGGTCTTAGTCATCTCAAACTAAAAGATTCTCTGGAAGAACTACAATCAGTGTACTGGTGGCCAGGCATGAGCCTGCAGCATCACATTTTTGTAAAAAAATGCCTGGGCTGCAACAGAGATCGCAGCTGCGAGAGGAACGGGGTAATACCATGGCGTTTCACTCAATAAGGGCTAAACAATAATCAGTAAAACCAGTGTAAATAATGCGTCCTATTAACAAACAAAGACTAGTTTCCACTTATAATGTAGACCCCAGCACTCGGCTGACGTCGGGACTGTTATACAAAGATGTGCGAGTCTAAATGGCATATACGCTAGGAGCATGCTACGTTTGACCAATGTTTTCACTTTAGCCCTCAAGCCTGTGGGGAAACATGGCCAAATGAGCATAGCACAGCGGGATTCTTCTCACTTCCTTCCTGAGGGATACGGGATGGTGTAAAGAAAAAACCAAGGCATAAAGCTATCTATAACGGAAAGGATATTAGGTTCGGGAGCTGGGTGGGTCAAACATCTAATAAGTGTCCAACGTAGTCTAAACAACCTGCCAAGAAATTCTCTGAAGGGATTCAGTCCGTACGAATTATTGTTTGGAACTAGGATGTTGGTCTTAGATCTTGACAGTCAGACTTCAGTGGTGAAGGAAAAAAGCTTTGATATCAAAGATCGTTTGGCTATTTTGCAGGACTTAAACGAAACAAGAAAAGACCTGAGCAACATAAAGTTGAAACAGCAGCCAACAACCACTGAAGAACCACCACCTGTCCCAGCAAGACCTGTCTGGATTCCAAAAGTCGGGGATCTAGTCAGAGAAAAGATCGCGGTAAAGAAGGAATTTGGGCCTTCTTACAGACAAGCAGTTCCTGTCTTGTCTATCAACGGGACAAGATCAGTTGTACTACCGCCGCTTGCTGGTAAAAAGGAGAACCGAGTTGTATCCATCGACTTGGTAAAACCACAATCATGTGGCCGATAACAAACAGTAGGCCAAGTGGACTCCCAATAAGTAGCAGAACACCAAGGTTTGCTACCAATACAGAGGTGCCAACTAAAAGGCTAATCACATTCGAAACGCCTACAGAACAACAACAAGGACTATGCAACAATGCAATGGAACTCACACCTCTGAAAACCCAAATAAAAACATTTAGTAGAGACACACCAACCTACAATGAAGTAACAAACGAATATGCAAGAAACAGTAATCCTGAAGCAATTGGAACAATTGACAGAACGGCATCCGGCTACTTCATAAACTTCGATGATTCCTCTGAAGACCTCAGTGAATCAAAGACACAGCCATCAACAAAAACCTTTAAAGATAAAGCTAAGGCACTTTTGAAACAACTGAAAGAAACCTATCTGATTTCTCCATGGATTGAATTTTGGGTGGCCTTTGGTGCATTTATCCTCATACTTTGGCTCATCATGATACTATGCTTGGGACGCTTCATTGAGGGAAAATATGCTAAAATGGACACAGCAAGCCAGAAAATCAACTTGATCCTCAAGCGACATACATCTTCACACGTCGAGAAAAGAGAACTTTCTTCAGTCAACTTCACAGCCAATCCTATACCGGGTGGGGTAGCATGGGACAACACTGACTATGAAATTTATGGTCCGGTTGAAATCCTGAAATATCCACACCAAATCAAGATCTCGTTGAGTGACTTTGTAAAACCGAGCTCATTTGCTGATGATTGGGACTTTGAAAGTATAAATAATATGCTGTCTGACCTAGTGATGTCTGCTAAATTTACCAAACATGATTACAGGTAACCCTGCTCACCTTGTTCTCTGGGGCGACCTGCTGTGCTCTGTGTTCCCGCTGTTTGGGACATCGCTGTTGCTGCCTGCAGTCCTCCCGCCGCCGCACACCACCACAGCGGCCGCAGGACTACAATTCCCTGGGGGCATTGCGGCAGGAGCCGCCATCGTCATTTCCCGCCACCGGAGGCGCTTGAAATTGCGCGCACTCCCCGTGTCGCGGGAGCGCGCGGGAGCGTAGCCCGGGCAAAGGGCGGGCCCTCTACGGCCCTCATCGGCCGGAAGAGGCTGGGCTGGGCCTGAGGACTGGCCACAGCTGCTACTAGCCCCGCTTTTGCTGGATTGGAAAAAATGGGGGTATGCTAAACCGGACCCTGGATGGCTATTTCCTCAAATCTGCTCCCGAGGGCAATAAAGAACTGTTGCTAGCAGAGCGGCGGGCAGACCGTCGTCGTTCAATTGAACGTATTAAAAATAGGACTCTCTCTGAACCTATAATGTCTGTCACCTTGGAAGACGACTTGAACATCACATTGACAGGCAACATATCACCAACTGCTAGTGTGCCCCTACTACTTAAAGAATGCTTAGCTCCTGCTGTGTCACCTACGCAAACTCAACAAGAACTACCATTTGTGACAAATGACCTCCCTGGTACACCTAAAACTCCCAAAACTATGATCTCGCCTACAATTAGATCAGGCAAGGTAGTGAGAGGTAAAATCTTGGGGCCATTGCCACAAAAAATATATGGGCCTCCGCCTCCTAAAAGGAGACGAAAAATAACCAACACAAGTAAGCCCAAATTAAGTCACACGGAATTTGGGACGAAAATGAACCCTGCTACTACCATGACTAAGGGAGAACTTGCCATCAAGCAACCGATAGCATCTGTTTCTACCATCCCAACACTCCCGATACCATTCCCCCAAGCTGTCATAGAGCCAGATATCACGGATATTCCAATGGAAGAAGGTCTGCAATTAGCCTCCCCGAAGACTCTTTTGGACAACATAGAACTAATTGTGCGAAGCTATATGCTCGCCTTAGCTGAAAGACTCAAGGGAATAGAATTAAGGTTGGGAAAAATAGAGGGGGATTTGACAACAATTGGGAATTCTGTCAGGTCACCAGAGCTCATGAAAGTGTCACACCCCCAAAAAATTGCTACGTCACTGTATACCCTCCCAAAAGATGTGGTGGTCGTAACATCTTCTACTACTGGCATCAATCAGATAGCAGCAACTCCAGCTGCTTCTAACCTTTTGCTCGCAGGTGCGTCATCATCTGTTAGCAAACTTCCTGACAAATCCAAGCCTAAACAGCCAATAACAACTATGGGTAAATCTAACGTAACATCGATCAGTAAAAATGATACTCCAGCCAATACCAAGGTAAGGGAACCAAGTATCATTACAAATAGACCCCCAAGACTAGAAGAGAATGAGATCAACTATGTAAGAGGGGGACAGGCTAGGAGACCACCTATGGAACTCCCGCCGGAAGCACTACCGTACGTGGTTGTACTTACCGGGGTTCCAGAACTCCCAAGTGGCAAACGGGAAGGCTATTCCCAACTAAAAAACAAGATCATGCACTGGCTATCATTGTATAGACCTAAACCTAACCAGGTGAATGGTGAAATAGTCCATGTTCGTCGCTTGTCTTGGCTGGGTGGGAGAACAAAGGATATAGGGGGTGACATTGTTGTTATAAACTTCAGGGACAGAAAAGCTGTTCAGTACATTCTGAATTGGCCTTTTGGTAACGAAAATAATTGCATTATACCACGTCCCTTGACGTATTTTTATCCAAGAGCCACAGTGTTTCCCCCCCAACATTTAAATAATAACACCCACCTTACCAACCACTTTTCCTACATGGAGACTGCCAGGAATCCCGCATACATGTTCCAGTCAGCCCCAACTCCCGCGACACATGGGTGGAATACCATACCGACAAGCCCTAATATAGGAGAAAATGGTAACATGACCCACTTGATGCCATTTACTCCTTTAGTGTTAACAAATAGGTTTGAGGCATTCAGTGGTGTGGAGGAATGTGATTGATGTTTAAAGAGCGCAGAGGATGTCGGGAGGATTGAAAATGTTCTACACACCATGAGGTCGTATAAAAAAATGGGTACTGGTTGTTCAAAGACAGAGCTATGTACTGTTGAAACAGTTGATGATGTGAATAGTAGCTTGATTGTTATCCCACCCATAGGGTCTCTTGGGAGAAAAGAGGGACCCCCATTGTTTATACCTGAAATAAGGTTAGAAAGTAGAGATGATGTAAGAGGAATTGAAAATGACCCATGTATAGTAAGATATAACGAAGAAAAAGTGATTAGTGGTCCTATGGTGGGCTTAGGTGTTGTTGGTCCAAGTAAAGATGAAGATACTAGTAGATTGACTGCTGTCTTACCTGCAGCGCTCTATGGTCCAAAGGAGGGATCCCCCTTGCTTACACTTGTTTCATGGAATATAGCGGGGGTGCGTGCGAAATTATGTGATCCCGACTGGAATGAATATATGAATTCCTTTGATATCTGTGTGTTGCAGGAGACATGGGCCACAGTACAGATGCACAGGGTTGGCTATAAAACTTATCAAATAGAGGCTGTGCCTTCCACAAGAGGTCGTGCATCTGGAGGTCTACTAGTGTGGATCAGTGTATCTCTCAAAATAGGCATAAAAATGCTTAACACTGATTCCCCAGACATTCTCGGTCTGGAAGTAACTACAGCGGACAATAGGGTGATCTACCTCTTTAACGTATACAACAGCCCCCAGTCTTCCCATAAGGAATCATTGTGCATAGGGAAGCTAGACTCACTTATGGACTTATTAAGACTAGGCGCAAGTGTTATCCTATGTGGGGACCTGAATTGCAACTTCGAACCAATTACAGATATAGCACAATTGTTCGAAGACGAGGACACTGCCAATGGAATACCAGCCCTGAATGAAAATATAATGGTGGCTGGCACTGCATTGGCTTTGCAGATCACAAGGTTGTTGACTTCCCATGGCCTGAGAGCATGTAATGGGCGCATGCCATCTGATAGCCCGAAAGCCCCTACTTTTAAGAGACATGAGTATGAAAGTAAATTAGACTTTGTCATAGTCTCTCTTGACCTGTGGCCTTTCACAGAAGATCCAAATGTTAAAAAGAGATATGAAAGTGACCACTTCCCTTTGGAAACAAGCTTTCAACAAAGAATGTTAAAGGGGTCGGAAGCTACGGAGGTAGGCCATAGCTCAGTATCCTCATCTATAAAAGACAACACTGTCCTTAGTAATAATCGCAGGGCGGTTAAATGGGCCTATGTATTGGAAAAAGAGGACCTATTAGCCAATATATACAGCACATTTGCAGACACTCTAAGCACATACTGTCCGCACAGCTATGACCCCAAAGATTTCATTAAATTGCATAAATCCCTTTTCAGCAAACTATTAGTACTCCTTACTAAAATACCTAAAAAAGGTGCAGGCATGACTAATGTAAAACCCACAGGCAAACCTTGGTACAACAAGGAATGCCATCTTGCTAAAACTGCACTGATCAATGCTGTTAAAAGGGAGGGTCCATTAGAAATTAGGGATAAAAGGAAGGCTTACAATAGAATTATTGCAAGAGCTAAATCCTCCTGGGATGAGGAAATATGGCTCAGTATGTTAACAGCCGCAAAAAACAAGGACCAGAGACAATTTTGGGAAATAGCAGCTAAGGGAAACAACCGCGAGAAGGGTTCTAGGGAGGTCTATCTAGATGAGGACACATGGGTAAAACATTTTACATCACTATATGAAGCCAACATTTTAATTGGTGTTGATGCAACAGATGCACCCACTGTCATTATACCAGCCAATATTCACCCGGTAGTGTTTAATATACATGAAACAGAGACAGCACTTGCCATGGTAAAGAAAGGGAAGGCGCCCGGACTAGACAAAATTCCGGGCGATCTTTATCTGTGCAATGTTGAGGTTTGGGCACCCTATTTGAACCATCTATTTAATATAGTTGCAGCTACCAACCATATTCCGGATACATGGAACGGCGCAGAAATTATTACCATTTTTAAAAAAGGGGATCGTGGCGATCCAGCCAATTATCGCCCCATTAGTCTTTTAGACATAACACAGAAGATCTATGCTAGACATATTTTAAATCGAATAAATTCATGGCTGGAGGATGAGTCAGTTTTATCCAAATATCAGGCGGGGTTTAGGAACAAAACAAGTACTATAGACCAGGTATTTAGGCTTTGCTGCTTGTATTGGAAATATGTCATAATTCGCAAGGGCCACTTGTATGTGACCTTTGTAGACCTGCGAGCAGCATTTGACCTAATTCCCCGTGATCTACTTTGGGAAACGCTGAATAGGCAAGGGCTGCCAGGCGAATTGTTAAAACTCATAATGGGCTTGCACCAGGAGAATTATGCTAAAGTCAGGTGGGGACCAAATGGGGAACTTACAAACCCAATCCCCATAAAACGGGGAGTACGCCAGGGATGCGTACTGGCACCCACCCTTTTCTCCCTATACGTAAATGACATTGCAGCCTATATGGAAAATTGTGAGAATGATTCTCCCCGATTAGGAGGGGAACGTGTTGCGTCCCTCCTTTTTGCGGATGATACAATTTTAATTTTGCAAACACCACGCGGCCTCCAGACCCTTTTAGACAGGTTCCAACAGTATTGTACTTTGAAAGGACTAGAAATCAATATAAAAAAAACTAAATACATGGCACTAAACCCGCACAAAACTTTTAAAAGGAATTTAAATTAGACTACGAACATAGCTTTACATATCTGGGAGTTCTGCTAGATTCTTTAATGGGATGGGGCCCACAACTAGAGAAATCAAAACTGGTGTTTAAACAAAATTGTTTTCCCATATTGCAGAGACACAACAAAAGTGTCAATAAGGCGGTCACCGCAGCAGTGGAGCTTTTTAGATATAAGGTCCAATCAGCCTCATTGTATGGGGCGGAAATTTGGGGGCCAGTATGTAAGAAAACTTTTGAAGTACTTGAGAACAAGTTTATTAGGGGTCTTTTAAAAATTCCTAATAACACTCCGCTTATTCCCCTATTTCTTGACTTAAACATTAAACACACAGATCATCATGCAATATTGAGACCAGTATTGTTGTGGGTCAGACTATGGACAACAATTGAACTGTCAGATTATAAAAATGGCTTGAAAGAGGTCCTTGAACTTGATAGTGATAGGAAAATTTATTGGTTTAAACACGTAAAAACCTGGCTAATCAAGCTAGGATTAATGCACTTCTGGAACGAGCCAGGTTCTTTAAACTCAGTTTCTAAGAAAATAGTCAAACTGTCTTTTTGGTCATACGTGAGCAACGATTCCGTGTACATAAGAACACATGGTCCTCTTACAGAAAAATTCCTTATGGTAAAAAATGAGGCATCTTTTGAACAATTTTTAGATGAAATCGAGCCACCACTGGCCAAAACTCTGTATTTGAAATTTAGATATGGCACGCTGAGATTTAAAGTAACAGAGAAAAGTTGGGGGAAGACAGATAATGACTGCTGCAGCATATGTACCAACAATCAAAGGGAGGATATCTATCATATATTATTTTTCTGCCCTAGTTATGTAAAGGCGAGGAAAAGATGGATTGTCCCTCTGTGCCGCAATATTGGTTCTATTTCACATAGGGAAGCTGGTAGGATCCTAAGCACGGACACCAGCCAAGTATTCGTGTTCGGAATCAGTAAATTTCTATTGTCCGTTTACTATACCAGAAGGAAATTAAAGCTTTCGTTTTAAATACGGAAAAAGTGCCATCCTGATATCTTATAAATCATGAATTATGCCTAGCCATTTGTGTCTTCTCAAACTCCCGGTTGTTATAATCAATTTAATGTTTTTTTTAATGTGATTTTAAACATTTTAACATATTTATGCATTTTTTGCGCCAAATATAAAATTGTATTCTGTGTGTCCAAATATGATGAAATGTTGCTCCTATAGCGGGGTGCTGAACCATAATGAACTGTAAGCTGTATATATGGTGAATTTTATCATGTTTTGTCATATTTTATTGCATCTTTTATGTTGCAAGTCAACGAAATAAAGATTAAAACTGAAACTGAAACTGATTATTTGCAGGGTTTGTCTAATTATGATAGTATGTACTGTTACAACCACTATGGTAACCATTTTTTACATAAATCTGCACAACCTAGAAATGTTTTAAATTATAATCAATGGGAACATTGTGCAACCCCTCCAAAAGGAAGCTCAAGAACCTTTTATGACAAATATTCATACTTTTTAGGGTTCAACACAAGTAATGCTGAAACATTTTATTTCAAATTGTCAAATAAGACAGGGACAAAGACCATGCTTACAAATACGAAATTGATATATTCAGACTCGTTTTTTGAACAAATGAATGCTTTTGGTTTTGATTATTGGGACAAAAATGTTGAAGTAAAAAGTGTTTGGGGTACAAAAGAATGGCAAGTACAAGGTATAGAATCATTGTTTAGAGCCTGCATGATCCCAGAACAAATTATTTTTTTGAATGACACTGTTCAACAAACTACCTGTCTTGGCCTAGCCAAAATCAAAGACTTAAATAAACCGTCTATTCCAAAGCCAACTATAAAGAGCAATAGCTCTACAGATGAAGAGATAGACGTAAACTATGTATTATACCAAAACAGAACACATCCTGATTGGAAACAATGGTTAATCTGGCCCACAGATACTAATAACTGTCAAGACAGATTCCTGAACAAAATACAGGGGTTCACATTGACCAGGCCAGATCCTAGATATTCCCAAAGACAACACCCAGGGATAATAACCACCTACAGTGTGGGCAAACTCTGCCTTCAATGGCTACAAACTTCCACACTGACAGAAATTAAGCAACACCTAACTTTACTTACTGATGGTGCTGACTTGCGTGATTTCATTATGGGACCACGCAAACAGCGTCAAAAACGCTTCATAGCAGCCTCTGTATATGCAGCTTACAACGAGGCCTGGAAGGTAACTCAAATTGAGACAGCAGAAAGTATACGGGAAATTGACCGTATTAATTTGGAAAAATCACTTTCTGTAGTGGACAATGGGTTAATGACTCTGTCCTCCAGAATTTTTTCTTTGGACAGCATTGTGTCTTCAGCAAACGACATAATATCGCAAGACTTACTGTTGTTACAACACGGTCAGTCTCAATTGCGTTCTATTGTACAGCTTGGCTGGACGTTACAAAACCTGCGTTCAGGCTATGTGCCTTGGCGTTTAATCAACACAACGTCACTATTCAATATCTTTAACCTTACTGATAAACAAATCAGTATGGCACAAAAGGGTGCTGATTATACAATCCTGAGCATTGAGAAACTCGAGAGATTACCAGTGACAATGTCAGAACGACCTGTCAGTGAATGGATAATACATGGGATAATTAATATTCCAATATCAACCTTCAGGTTTCAATACTGCCAAAAATATATACAGGCTGGCATGTACGAAAAATTGGGAAAAGGGTACATTAAGACAACATGGAACTTGCCCTATTCACATGCATGTGTCAGTAATAAAGGACAGAAAGTGTTTCTTAGTGGCAATAATTGTGCGATGTCACTAAGCGGTACACTTCTGTGTAATGGAATTAGTTTGCATGGAGCCTGTGAAGGGAACTCAAATAACCTTTCATGTCACCAGCTAGGCGCACCTGCAACAGAGATAGAACCATTCTTTAAAAGACTCTATAACGGGAGTTACATTCTAATTGTGGATCGCAGATATTGTAGTTTACTGCCCGGGGTTCCTTATCTCATAAGTACGACTGCGAAGGTCATGTGCTGTGGACGCTTATTGTTCCCCAGCTCCTTTCCAGACAGGGAGGCAAGGGCATGGCCTAATTTGAAAATTACTTCTATTCGAATAGATACTTTAAGCAGAATGAAAACAGTGCTTCTTCAGACACCGACCAGACTCACGTCATCAAAAGAAACGTATGATCTCCTAGTCGCAAGGACGACTGCAGAGATTCACTCATTGTTATCAACTAATTCCCCCATACATTTCGCAGAAATCCTGAATGAAATCTTAAATATTTCAGATACCAGTGGAGTCTCAAAAGTATTTAAGACAGTATTTTCAATGGCATTAACACCATTCAAAGCCATACTGGGTATTTTTCCAGACTTCGTCCATTCGATTTTTGGCGGACTTCCCCTCATTTTAGGACTAATTGCAGGAATCCTATTCTTGGTCCTTATATTTCGTTATGGCAAACCATGTCACAGACAAAACACCTGCGACAAGGGAAGAAACAATCCGAGCCATTGGATACCGGGACCGGATATCAAAAATCCTGGGACTATCCCGGCTTAGAGACCTGAACATGACTTGGTTTCTTTCATTTCGACCAATGTGGCATCGATGTGTTTTACCTGTATTAAGGTGCTTGCTGTGCGGAGAAGAATGCGTGTTGGACACCTGTCTGACGCTACAATCGGATGCGCCAATGGATGCAGAAGCATTGTTGGGTCCGGTAACGGCCCATGCATTGTGCTGCCCTCAACGGCTGCCAATCCTGATGACGGCATTCGTGGAAACTTCACCACTACGATTAAGGGGTAGTGAAGTTCAAGATGAAAGCAGCATCATTCAGGTACGACCTTCTGTCAGCAATACTTATCAAAAAGTCAATGGAGACAATCATGCACACGAATGCATGGTTACACCTTTTTCCGAGTTAGTGGAACTTTCACAGGAAGCTGTTGACAGCTTTTTCGACAGTCTCAATGATATGATGTTCTCACCAGAGCAGAAATAACGACTTTTGAGCAAGCTAGCACACAGCGTTCCCAACACCCTGAATTTGGCCTTCAACTTTAATAATAAAGTAGCATGAACATTTTTCCCTCCAGTTCACGGACAGCAGTTTTTTTCAGCAGCCCCAAAATATTTTTCGATTTTCGGGACACTTATCTTCTGCTTAAAGTAAGAACTATTCTTAGAGAACTAAAATGTCTACTTTTAGAAACTTTATAGACATTAGCTGCCCGCTGGTATGTTCATAATTCATTCTGTGATGAAATGGTCTCGAACTTTTCTTCTGTATTAAGAGCCATTTCATGTGTAATTCTCATATTCAAATAGTAATTGTGTATACATATGCGTGATTATTTTAGGATTATTCTACAGCTTGAGGGCATATAGTATATATGACTGTTTTTTCCGTATATTACATAATTTCGAAATGCATTATATGTATTTTGGGGTGGTAAGGTATACACGATACTCTGCAGTATGTTTTACTATGCCTAGATTCGTAAATATGGCCATAGTTAGCGTGGAGTGGGTGTGATGTATTCCTATAGGTTCTGTATCGATCCCCCTATTCCTGACCCTATTCTGGTTAACAAGTTAACTAGCAGCCATCCCATGATGCAGAAACCGTTATCTGATTACGCCAGACCACGGCACAGGAGCGCGTTATCTGATTAGGTCATAACGCTTGCCATCTAATTAGGCAAAGCAATATTCCTCCAGCCCCTGATAAGGCATACGGAGTTCTCAAAACAAATCAAACCTATGACAACCTGGGAAAAACCCTGCGGCCATTGTTTTGATTTCACCGAGAACTTCAGCAAAAGAATGTGCTAACGACCAGTTCGTATGACATCCTTATTGACGTATCTATGTCCATCCTTACGTCAATCTCGGCACCTTACAGGTATAAATATTACCGGTATTGCCTTAAGCAAACACACGCGGTGGTGACGAGATCGGAGCAGCCAGACTTGCCGAAGCCCAGAGCAGAGCAGACCCCGCTGGCGCAGCCCCGCCTTCCTGACGCTCTAAGAACGAGACGCTGCTTTCTCCTGCCGAGAAATCCAGCTCCGGCGCTTCCGAGCAGCCCTTGCAGGCAGCCTGGAATATCGAGACCAAAGACGAGAGATACCATCCCTCAACCATCCTAGATTCCAGGTACAGAACTGAATAACCCCTTGCAGAGAATTCTTGAGTCAGTCACTTGGCAAAACAAACTTAACTTAAACTGCTACTTTCTATTCCCGCCCACGTATTAGGCTTAGGTCAGGTACACCGGGGTAGGCATAGTTAGAAACACCAGTTGAGTACGATTAGTCAAATGTATATGTGTATGTATCTATTTTATCCATTTTAAACCACCATATGGCTTAGAAACCATATAAATGTTTTTACAGTATTATTTTATACTTCTGCTTTTATTGTATGCACTTTACTTAACCATAAGTATTGCGATAATATCGATTCATTTCTCTTGTATGAGAAAAGAGACTGATCAATAAATAACATCTTTTATTGAACACGCCCGTCTCTTCCTTTTCTCTACAATCTGGTGAGACTAAGAATGCACGTACTGACTGAGTAAAATAAGTTGTCTTTTGTTTTCACACGACTCTAGAGATACACTCTTGATTAGGGGAGAGCAAAGTTGTCATGTTCTATGGTTGTCAGAAACTAAATCCCTTCTTGTCTATCCAGGGAGGTTCAACTCCTCCTTGCCTATTCGAGAAAGTTTCTAGTGAACTCTGAGCTAGCTGGCAAACCCAAAACTTTAAGTCTAATATCGACAATAGAAGACCTAGTTAACGTCTGGTCTAGGCCTATACTATTGAAGGTATTATTCCAATGCGCAGAGCCTATTGGGATAATAGGAACTACACTACACCATATTTACAAAGTGACGCATCTAGGTAGATGCGTCACTTTGTAAACCCCTGCGCTACATTATACCTGTGCCAGGTATAATGTATGCAGGGGGGGGCGTTCTGACGCAAGAAAGGGTCATAGAAGTTACGCAGTGAAATCTATAAGATTTCATTGCGCCACTTCTAGGACACAAATGAGTCAATTTCTTACGCCTGCCTCACAGCAGACGTAAGACTGATGCTGACCCTTTCACATGGGGCTTGCCCCATGTGAAAGGACACATTGCTGGAGTTGCGTCACTTTTGTGACACACTCCAGCAATGCGTCACTTTTGCACCATACAGATACCTCAGAAATACTGACGTATCTGTAACTCCTTGCGCCATGATGCGTCATACTGTAAATATGACGCATCATTGGTGTCGCAAGGAGGGCGCAGTGAAAAGTGACGCATCGCTGTTTTCACGCAGCGATGCGTCACTTTTCATAAATGAGGCCCCCTCTTTACTATCCCAGGTGATGTGTGGTAGGAAGCCTCTTTACTATGCTAGCGGTCATAAATCCCAGTATTGTTAATAGTAAGAAAGCCAATATGTCCTCCAAGATTTAGCAATGATAAACGTCATCAGAAGTTGGTAGCATTTGCGTAGGAGAGTAGGAAGTACTCTGCAAGGAGGCAGGTGTGGGAGCTGAGCTCAGGATGACATGGATGCTCTTCAACAGACGTTGTGTACTATTGTGCTTTTAATACCAAATTGCCAGATTCTAAGCATTTGCACCCTGGCAGCATCAAAACAATAAGATTGTTAATTGCTGTAATCAAGTTTAATGAAATATGTTGATGATAAAGCGTTTTGTGTGTTATTGGGATATCGCTCACAATTGTTTGGCGATATTTATTTAATAGACAACTTTGAATTTAATTTTATAGTATTTGAATGTTTGGTTAATGCTAATTTCTTCCTTAACTAAGAACAGAGTGTCATTGAAGAGCAGGTTTACATAAAAGGGGTGACCCTGTGTCCCTCAGAACCTGGGTAAGCGTGGTTGAGTACAAAGTGGTTCCGTCGGGTAGCGAGAAATTGCTTTAAGGCGTAGTTAATTCAGTTCAATCTATACATAAAGTAAACCCTCTCAGAACAATGTAATCCAAAAATATATTGTCTTTATATTAACAAAAATTCACGATATACAGGAATTACTTCATTCCGCAATAACACAAATTTCAATAAATGATAAAAACAATGCAAATTACATGTGGTGCATGTGACTATCAGTGAACAAAGTGATCAGTGCATTTAATCCAGTGACACATTTATACAATATATACAGTGAAATTGGAAGGGGGAAAAGGCCAGTATATTCAATTCGTCCTCCAAGGAGACAGGGGTTAATTGTACAAGCTCCTGGAGTTATCTTGACCGGTGATGAGCGTCGACGTTTCGACCCTAAAGCGCCCCAGTCGGTGGTCGCGGCGGGTCTTTATCAAGACAGGGACCGTATATAGGGCAGATCCAGAAATCGCTGCCTGGTGGGTGGCCAAAAGGTCTGCTGGCAAGACTCGCACGCAGACAAACGGACTTTCCCCGCGTTTTGCTTTTCCCAGGGGTCGGACCTTTTGGCCACCCACCAGGCAGCGATTTCTGGATCTGCCCTATATACGGTCCCTGTCTTGATAAAGACCTGCCGCGACCACCGACTGGGGCGCTTTAGGGTCGAAACGTCGACGCTCATCACCGGTCAAGATAACTCCAGGAGCTTGTACAATTAACCCCTGTCTCCTTGGAGGACGAATTGAATATACTGGCCTTTTCCCCCTTCCAATTTCACTGTATATATTGTATAAATGTGTCACTGGATTAAATGCACTGATCACTTTGTTCACTGATAGTCACATGCACCACATGTAATTTGCATTGTTTTTATCATTTATTGAAATTTGTGTTATTGCGGAATGAAGTAATTCCTGTATATCGTGAATTTTTGTTAATATAAAGACAATATATTTTTGGATTACATTGTTCTGAGAGGGTTTACTTTATGTATAGATTGAACTGAATTAACTACGCCTTAAGTCATTGAAGAGCAGCCAGGTTTGTTTTGGTAGGTCTTCCCATGGATGAAGAAGATTGACCGTAGCTTAGAGGGGGTTTCCTGGCCAGACTGTCTTTACAGTATTGTTCAGGTTTGTCCTCTCTGCTTAAGTTATTTGATGTGCTATAATCGCCATGCTTTGCCTCGCAGTGTAATAATTAGGGGCAGATTTATTAAGATTTCACACAATGCATTGCAGCAAGGCAAGTCACTTTGCTACGTTGCATGAAAGGAAGAGGGCTAAAAAGTGCCATATCTACTAAGATATAGCACTCTCCAGATCTCTGCCTGTGCTGATGCAATTAAAGCTTCCTACTGCCAACAGGCAGCCTTGCAAAGGTGCCTGCTTTACAGACAAGATTGTGTTTGTGCTGTAATGGAGATCGTCCGGCAGAAAAACAATCCAAAGAAGCATTTTCCCCTTTCTATGCATGATGCAAAATGCATCACACATAGAAAGAGGATATAACGAGGAGAAATAAAGATTTTTCTCCTCGTTATGCGTCTCTGTGGTAGGCATAACAATTTCACCAATTTCTAGCATTACAAACCTTAGTAAATCTAGCATTGTATGAAATCCATGGGTGGATGCACGGTAACACCTACCACTAAGAAATGTAACACAAAGCAAGCTACTGCATTGCTGTACATTTCTTTACAAAGCCGCGGAATGCATTGACTGGCTTTGTAAACCCTAAATAAGCAAAGGCTAAGTAAATATCCCCATCAGTGTTAACCTCCTTGCTGGCTCTGTCAACAAAATATTCCCTTAGCAAAGGTTACATCATGGATGCTTTGCCATAGTAAAAGATTAGAAAAATATTTTTCGCACCCATAACCCGTATGAGAGGAAGACAGAGAGAAACAAGCATTTACAATGCAATAGGTCTCGCATTACTAAAGGTTTAAGCTATTGGCATTGCTAATAATAATGTAATGTCAATAGCCTTTGCTGTAAACAGTTACAATTTCTTTGCAAATTACAGTGCTTTGCAAATCCATTATACCACACTGTGCTGAACGATATTCCACTCGGATATCGACTACAGAACATAGCAAGGCAAGAATACTGTGGCAAAAGTATTGTGAAGGTATGTTTATATAGGTAAGCACAGGTTTACTATAGTTAACATACATGTACCTTGATGATTTAAATATTTTGAGGGTTTGTAGCTAAGAATAGTAAATCTATGCCTACAAGTATTCACTCACCTTCTCAATGTTTTGGTCTTTGATATTCTGGTATACAATCTTCTTGCACCTCAAAACTACCCACAGTATTTGTATTTCCAAGTGAGCTAATAGCTCATCAATATTGTGGAGTCACCTACAATGAGGGCCTTAGGATTTTTGAATAAATACCAGTGCAGTAATATCATACCCATAATTACCAATATGGTACCGTTATTATCTGATCCTATATCATTAACCCATTGCAAACTTTAGCCCCTGGAATTAGGATTATTTCCGGAAGTTGGTGTGTTTGCACCAATTTTTGCACATTTATAGAGATCTTTTTCATGGTTAATTTCTGTAAACTTTTCACAGGCAATATGTTTTACAGGAAAAGGCACAGGGTTTACCACATAAACTCATATTTCTGACTTAGATTATTGGAAGACAGGCAATGAATGCCTTAGACAGTGACTGTACACAGGGCTTTAAGTGGGCAAGGTCCTGCTGGTGCTCAGTAGGAGCCGAGACGGGTCCATATCGGGCTCTCCATTTTAACCGATCAGTGTGAAAAGAAAAACACAATGTAACTCTGCAATAGTACCAGCCATCACTGCTTTTGATGTAACTTCAAAGAGACTAATTTTTCAGTTTTGTTAAGCGCAAACTTGGAGCGCTCCGCATGAGCACCAGTTACATTACACTAGGACATTTTCATGTTTTGAGGCACAAAATGTTGAGCAGATGTCAAGCTCGAACCTGCTTTGCTCAGCTCTAAATTCCGCAGCTCTAGACTTACGCCACAACCTTGCCCACAAGATTGGAAGCATTTTCAATATTATATACAACAAAGTCAAAACTGTTTCTTATTTATCCTATGCAATTTACTAATATTGACAAAGCCAATAGTTCTGGCTTGTTGTAGGTGTAAAGTTACTTGTTCTGATATATATCTGGATGCAGTGACAGAAGCAGCAAAATACCAGTGGGGCAGCACACTATGCTAAGTACAGATTTTTAGCTTTGGTGTTTTAAGCCACACCCTTAATTACATCAGCCACGCCGCTATGAGAGAACCCCTCGTTTTTTCATTCCACTTAAAGCCCTGACTGTACATGGGCACACAGCAGGGCTCCTACACAAATACACAACAAATGAAATAAAAGATCCATTTATGATGCTCTTTGGGTTTGTTCAAAGGGCACACTATCCCTCTGTAGAGCGCTCTCCGTTGGGATAACTCACAAAGAGCAGGCAAAAGTCTAAACACCAGCTAGTGTTGGAAATTGTTACACACCATGAGGCACAACTCGCTATTGTATTCTAGAAAAGTAGACTGAAGTGATATATTAGAAGTGACACCAGAAGTAAATAGAGGAAGGCTGCAAGGGGGAGATGCAAATGTTTACTTTTGGGATGTTGATATATCAAAGAGGAGTAAAGCGCGGAAGGGTGTGAGGGGATTATTAGATCTGAAGATGATTGATGTGTTTATAGGGCGTTGTGAGCAACAATAGATAAACAAAGCAAAGGTAATTCATGTTTTCATTTTGAGGGCTCCCTGCTCTGAGTTCATGGCACCATACACGATTATTATTCAACATGGATTTTTTTCATACTCACTTACCTTTTCAGTAAATGCAAAACAACCTGCAAGCCCTTGGCCTCCCCCTTCAGGCATTGGATGAACATTGTGTCCATCAAGTTTGGTAATATCCCAGAGGATTGGCAAAAGAGTTTAAACATAAAGCGTGGTGCCCCTGTAGCGCACGCCGCTGTTATGTTTAAAGTAAAAAAAAATTGGCAGAAACATTATGTGGCGCCCCTGAAGCAGGTGCCGCACTGAGCTTTAAAGATTATAAAAAAACAGAAACGTAATGCACGGTGTTCCTGAAGCAGGCGCTGAGCTCACATTTGAAGTTTAAAAAAAGTTGGAGCATAAAATGCGGTGTCCCTGAAGCAGGCTCCACGCTCACCGTTAAAGTTGAAAAAAAAAGCTGCAACATAAAGCGCAGTGTCCCTTAAGCAAGCTCCACGCTCACCTTTAAAGTAAAAAAAAAAAGCAGAAACATAAAGCACGTGTCTCCCCATGCCTACCCTAAAATGAATATGTCCGTCTGTAAAGTAACTGGTGCTCTTGTAAAGCGTTCCAATATCTTCGGGTTGAGTTTGCAGTATATAAAACTACAAAAGAAAAAACAACGCCTGACCTGCAATAGTCAGATGGGAGGAGTGAAGAGAGGCCATTACACGCTGTACTGTGTAATAGCCAACTAAAATGTTCTCAGAGCGAAATCGCTGGGAAGAGAACTGAACACACAAAGGAGGGACTTTGACAGAAGGGCACCAATAAGAAGCCAGCATTTCTGAATGAAACAGATAGCAACCAATGGCAATCGTGGGTTTGCCAAGCCCCACAGAACAGATATAACAGGTGGATCGAAACTCTACCTAACAAGAGGAAGTATTTAAAGGGGAGTTTTTAAGGAGTTAAGGGCCAGATGTAGGTGGCAAATACCGGTCGGAAATGGCCGAATTCGGCCGTTTCCGACCGGTATTTGGCATCTTGAGATGTAGGGGGCCAGATTTTACAGATTCTGTATATTTATCGAATCGGTAAATTTACAGAATCTGTAAAATACCGAATCGGTATTTTACCGATTCGGTACCTTCCAGATGTAGGTGGGACTCTTCTGAGTCCCAAAGGCCCTAAAAATTCGGTATTTTAACACACAATCCAATTGGGTGTTAAAATACCGAAATCAGGTGTGCATGCACATGTGTGCATGCACACCTAGCCATGTGACAGACAGACATGCCCTTAGGGCATGTCTGTGTGCCACATGGCGCACATGCCTATTTTGGGGTGCCAGAGGGTGTCAAGGTGACACCCCCTGCACCCTTGTCAAATTCGGTATTTACCGATTCTGTAATTACAGAATCGGTATTGCCCATTGATTCCTATGGGCTTCGAGCCCCATAGGAATCAATGGGCAATACCGATTCGGTATTTACAGATTCGGTAAATACCGAATCTTAACGATTCGGTATTTACAGAATCTGTAATACCTAAATCTCCCCCCCTCATATTTACCGACTCTTAAATACCGAATCGGTAAAATTCGGTATTTAAGAGTCGGTAAATATGAATTACCTACATCTGGCCCTAAGAGAATGAGAAAGAGAGATGGTGTAGGTTGAGAAAAATAAAGAGAAGGATACCAAGCGTGACTGAGGGAGCGAGAGATGACAAGAATGAGAGAGAGAAAGAGGGTGGAAAAGAGAGAAGTAGAGAGGAGGTGACATGGCTTATGTATTCAGGATTTCATAGCGACATAAAGTCAATTTAATTTTGCTATTCCATTTTGAAAGTTGCAACGCATGCACTGTTTTGTTTATGTAAATGTCGGTTTACTTTTTAAAAGCTGCTTCCACTAACTCAATATTTTTATTAGCTTCTTTGGAAAAAGAATCATTAAGAATTACCACTTTGCTTACTTTTATCGAAAAACATATTAAGTCAATATCCCCCTCAACAATATATATGCAATTGTGTATGTAAAATATCTTGAAAGGACAATAACCGAAATTAAAGTGTTTACAAGAATGCCCATTGAACAGAGCTACTAACCTTTTCAAAACTTGAGTGGTTTTTAAATACACCTTGTGTAGCTTAGTGTATTTACAGCTTGCTGTGGAGTGTTGCAGTTTTAGAATACAAAATAAATCATTTTTTGCGTTTGTGGTGTGATGTGGCTGGAGTTAACTTGCTGATACTGTAATTTCATGAGCATTCCCACGCACATGAGTGTTCACCTTGTTACCAGGTTTTTGTGGCTTGTCACTGGAATCCATTAAACAGAGAGTTAAAGCCTGCAGGGAATATCTCTGTGATTTCAATATTTTTCTCATCCATTTTAAAAGCATTCACAAGAATGGAATGTAAGGGTGGGTTATGCACAGCACCGTGTGGCTCCAGAGAAAGATTACACTTAATTTCCTTGGCACGGGAACAAAGAATCTGACAGCAGGGCTATTTAACCCATCCCGCAATGTTTACCGCTGCAAACCTCTCGAATCAGCTTCTAACAGTTCCAGAGCCGCATGAATGGCTTCGCCCTGGGTCACAGTGCACTTGGTTTATTCGTGTTCTGCGCAGGAAGCTCTTGTTCCTCCAAGTAGGATACTTTTCTTCTGAAACCTCTAAACTGGGCGGCTGCGAATTTGCCTGTTGCCTGAATGTGAGGCTCGAAACACATTGAAAGTGGCATTACCTGTAGCTACCAATTCTAAGCAAATTGCTTTAGGTTAGCAAAGCTACCAATTCTAAGCAAATTGCGTTATGTTAGTGATGGAAGGCCCAAGTCACAAAGTGAAAAGCAGGAGTGAAATCCATGTTCAGCTTTTAATAGGTCTACTCTTGTGAGGGCATTTCCGCATGAATGCAAATGAGGGAGAGGACAGATGCACACCCGAAAATACAACCATATTCTCACTACAAGTAACATTTCATGCACTTCGACAACACGAGGCAGTGGAATGGTATGCAGTGTACAGCTGCTTGTTATTTCAAATGAAAGAAATATGAAATATGCAGAAAGCAATAGCAATCTACAGCACATAAATCCAACCAGTGGCGTAACGAAGTTTGAGGGGGCATCTCTGCAAAGTAACATGGAGAGGGCCCCACCCCCTGCTCCAGACCGGATGTATGACGTTACAACGCATACTTTTACAACGCATGCCTTTACAACGCATTTTTTTTACAACGCAACAACCTTTACAACGCATTCCATTACAACGCATGCCATTGTAACAATTTTCCCAAAACTACCATTACAACGCATTCCATTACAACGCATACTACCTTTACAACGCATACCATTACAAAGCATATTTGGTAAGTATTGGATAGTGTAGTGGTAAAAATTACTATTCTAACTCCAGGGGCTGCAACAGTAGGGTAAGTGTTGGATAGTTTAGGGGTAAAAATTACTATTCTAACTACAGAGGGTGCAACAGTAGGGTAAGTGTTGGATAGTGTAAGGGTACTATGCGTTGTGATGGTATGCGTTGTAATGGTATGCGTTGTAATGGTATGCGTTGTAATGACATGCATTGTGATGGTATGCGTTGTAATGGTATGCGTTGTAATGACTGCGTTGTAATGACATGCGTTGTAATGGATCTTGTGTTGTAAAAGTTTTGTTGTAATGGTAGTGCGTTGTAAAAGTTGCGTTATAAAGGTTGTTTCCCCTGCAGACCAGTCAGGAGCTCTCAAGCCAGGGCCCGCGGCCTGTGCACAATGCTGGAGGCTCCCCCCCCCCCCCCCCCCCTGGAGCTAACCTCCCACCGCACCGCGGGGTCTCTGGGGGCCACTGAATACAGCCAACTTTGACGACCCTCCCCTCTTCACATTGGCTGCACCCTGTCACAGAGGCAGTGTTCAGGATGTAGACTAGCCTACTCAAGTGGAAGGGGAATTGCACTCAAGAATTTGCAGAGCTTATGGTCAGCCTTTTAGCTGCCAACTACAAGGTCTGCCTCCACACACCCTCCATGGAGCTGGGAAGCAGTTCGTATGACATGACCTCGCAGACAAAGTGAGTGCATTTGGAACGGGGTACACGCCATGGGAAAATGGAAAACAAATAACTTGCCAACTGCAGGCTCACCTGGACTCAAGTGGCAGCTGCAGTCCCTGATGGTGGATACCATAAGTGACTCACCCACAAGCCGCAAGCAGTATGTCCTTGATTGCACTCTGCCAGCTGAATGGCATGCCAGTTCCAAAGATCAGCATCACCACGCACACATGACTTAATTTAGCAACACATCTCAACGCCTGGTAATGCCACCAATATTGCCAGCTATGCTGCTCTGTATGTGATGCCAATGAAGACCAGCTGTCAAAGGGTTACAGAATTTACTGGTGGAGGAATGAGGATATGCAACCCTTGAGAGCCATTTGCTTTTCTGAACCATCAGATTTAAGAACTTTTGCGTAGGCACTGGATATAGGTTTTATTTAGGGGTGAGGGGTCCGACTGTGTTTCCTCTAGGAAAATATAGAACTGTGATTTTATGTGTACTTTCTGTGTGAGAGCATAGGAAGAGCATTTTAGGCATGAAAGATTTTAGTTCTAGCTGGTGCAGCAGTGAGTATGTGATGTCGTCATGGCATTTTGAGTTGGTGTACAACATAGGAGTTCGAAAGATAGAATTGGAACCTTATGAATATATGTTTTAAGATGGGCTTAAGCATGTGCAACGGCTGTATATAGATGTTCACTAAAAACAACTGATTTACATTCCCTTTCTGTTTGCATTGCTATTTCTCAAGGTCAACAGCGGTAACAACAAAATCGCAAAACTCCATGCGAGTATTAGCTGGAAAAACAGACATTTCAAAAGTCACCAAGTCAAGTGTCAGCTGCACCTGAACAGAACCAGAGCCTGTGAAACCACATGCCTCAACCGTTAACCCAGTAAATTAGGCAAGAACTAGAGTCTGCCTGGGACATGCATTCACTTGTCAGACTCAGATAGTAAGTAGGAACTACCCTTGGACACAGAAGACAATCTGATGCCGGAATGCACCCCTTGTAATAGACATCACAAACGTTGTTGATTAAACAATTTCCTATTAGGGCTGAAGTTTCTGTCCCACCTTGCCTGGAAATAGGGAAGGTTTTACTAAGGAACTCTGATGACTCCAGTAGGAAGGATATGCCACAGGGTTATCCCGTACAGGTCAATAAAAGTGATATTTGTGAACAGTGGGTGAGAGCTTTGACACTCCACAGCAAATTATGCTCGACTAAAACCTGATCAGTATACTTTGAACCTTTGGCTGTCAATATTGGGAAGCTACATTTGCTATGCCGCACATAGTCAGTCATAAGGGCTTGGTGAAGCTATGCAGGGAATCCTCTACAGCATACGCAATGTAACAACATCTTGCCCACCGCATAGTACAACTAAAGTGGGGAGATTCTTTAATATCACTTGCTAGAAACTAAAGGCAAAAGCACATGATCACAAGGTTCCATGGCTGCACCTTCAGCCGTGTGCACCATGGGGTTTGCTGCAGGGCCTGCCTGTAGCCAAGCCCAGCACCAAGCTCCTCGCAAGCATCAAACCCCAACCATGCACAGCCTTCTAGCAGGTGCAGTGTATGGTTGGTCTCACCGGCACTGTCCACACTCAGGCAGACTTACTGACTTGTCAAAGAGTCACAAACCCAAAAAATAAAAAGTGACCCTAATTGCTTTATCAAGGGTGGAGTATATCAATATATATATAAAACACAGATCTATCATCTTTCTCTAAAAATCACCAATATTTTTCATCAAAGGTGCTTAATACAATTTCAGCAAAAAAAATGTCTAGTAGTCCTTCCTTTAACATAGTTTATATTATTGCATCTTGTGAGCTGCAAAATGTTAAAAGAAAGATTCAAATACATGTTAGGTTTAAAAAAAAAACATGTCTCGGAGTCTTTCTTTCAACATTTTTCAGCCCACAAAATACAATCATGAAAACAAACACAAGAAAGCTCTACACTCCAGCTGAAGAGCACAGAGTTCCAGCTAAAAGTGCTTTAAAAAACATGATAAACTTTCCTCAGTTCATAGATTGAATGACCCAAGAGACTTAGGGGCTGATTAAGATGGCGGTCAGGCTTTTGTCCGACTGCCACCCGTTCCTAAATGGGACCGCCTGACAGGCTGTCGGCGGTCCCCCAGAGGCATTAGGATTGGACTGTCACCACGGCAGTCGCAATGCCTAAGTGTTACATTGCGGCGGGTGATGATGGCTGCAGCACATGCTGCAATGCAAAAAGGAGACACTTTCATATCCCTGCACTACGTGGCAGGACCCATGCGGAGCCTGCCACATGGTGCAAGGATATGTAGGGGGCACCGTAGGTGCTAGTCCCCAAAGTCCCTTTTTGCATGCCTTTTCATGGCGGGTTAACCGTCATGAAAAGGTGGGCAGAAAGCCACATTGTAATCCCTACGGTGGTGCCTGGCAACCATTGTATGGAATACAACCCCCTCGCCACACCGGTGTGCTCAAGGAGCCTATCGACCGCCAACCGTCCACCCACCATTGTGATATGGTGGGTGGAGAACATTGTTTCGATAGCGGTGGGGCTGCCAATGACAGGCTGTAGGTCTCATCGTCATCGTAATCAGCCCCTTAGTTATTTATATATATATTTTGTGATGTTGCTGGGGAGCTCCGGCCTTCCTTGTAGCCCCTCACAACATTAAAAAAGGCTTGGTTGTTCCCCTCCTTATTCCAGGGGCAACACCAAACTCAAAACAATACATGCAAAAAAGCCCTTGCAGGGCATTATGGAGCGCTCATTCAAGGAGCAGTGAATAACAAATGAGTGGCTCCAGACGTTAATTTATTATGTATTTTGGTGTCAACCAGGGGCACCCTTTTTTATAACTATGGGGGAGGGGGCATGCAACCCTCATCCCGAGCAATTACAGTACCTGGGGACACAATCCCCAGGGTCTTATTTCTATTTTATGCAGAGGGGACCATATGGCCTCCTTCTTGATGCTGTACACCACTGGGGAACCTATACCCTGGGGCCTTTTTTATTTTAAGGGGCAGGGCGTACACACCCACTCTTCAACTCTTTCCAGCCTCAGCGAACCCATCCCCGGGACATATCTTTTTTTAAGGGGGGAGGAGCAGACAGCCTTTTTTTGGAACGTTTTGTGAAGATTTGTCAAACTGCGTCAAAGTTTTTAGCACAGCAAAAAAGGCATTTCCTAAGACAAACATAAACTAGGTATATATGCTAATATATTCACTTATAAAAACAAGTTTTTGATGTCATCAGTGATGTCCTCAATGATGTAACTGAACATGTCATGATTGATGTAGTATGTGAGGTCATAAGCAATGCATGGCAGTTTGTAAATTATAGTTAGCTTGCTGAACTATAACGGTGAATTTCAGTGATTTTCCAAGTTAAAAAAATTGTTATCACTGATATTGTTACCTAATGATAATGTCCTTTTAACCTCTGTTTTTTCAGTGAATTTCTTGCATTTACATCAACGTAAGTTAATGTCTTTTTTCCATACCTTAACATAACGTAACTTTAGCCTTTGTTTTTTTCATTAAATTTCTTTGTTTTTTTATGTAAAGTAAGATTTAAATGCCATTCTTAACTATAACGTCACTTTAACCCTTGTGTTTTTTAGTGAATTGCTAAGGTTTTTTCAAAAGTAAAGTAAAATCGAATTTTCAAAGTTACCCACAATGTCAGTTCAGCCTTTAGGGATAATGGGGTAGCCTTGCCGTATTTTTCAGCATCGTTAACATCCCATACAACAAGACATTATCAAAGTACTTCCTTCAATGAAGTCAAGGCCATCCTTGTATTTAGTATAAACCAATGTTGTCATAGTATACTGGATGATACCTAATGATGAAGCATGCCCCTAATAGAGTGTGTGGGCAGTGGTGTAACAAAGCTTGAGGGGGCCCCCTGCAAAGTACATGGAGGGTGCCCCCTCCTACCACACTTAGGAGCTCTCAGGCCAAGGTACTGTGCTGAGGGGGGCCCCTGGAGGTCAGGACCCCGCACCGCAGGGGCCTTTGTTACACCACTGTGTGTGGGGATCTTTTTATACAATAGATGGGTATCTGATAATTGTTGTCTTGAACATCTCACACCATTCCTATAGTGCATAGGTTTGGGATACCTTAGTGTTCTATGGCAGTGTCAAGAGGCTGTATCTACAATCCATTATGACTTCTCTTATCTCCTATTTGGTGAATTGTATGTTGAAGTCATTCCTTACCAATCGCTTCCTAGATGATCATTTAGTGCAGTCCTTGCTTGAAATGCACAGCTTCACTTCCCGCTCAGATAGAAATAAGGGGAGAAGAGGCTGCTACAGAAGTGGTTGCTGAAGTGCATAGAAAGTTGTGCAAAAAACACAGAGGAAAGCTGTCGTGATGTGGGAGAGTTAATAAAAGCCTTACTGCAGGCAAGGGGTCCAGAAACTAGACCCATATGTAAAAGGCAGGAGCTGACCACAGGCAGGTTGAAGGGAGAGGACTCAGAAGACAGGCAGATGGCAAAGCTGACAATGAAGAAGAGGAATAAAAAGGCGTAGACCCGAGCAACACAAACTGCATTTTTTACATATCCTTTGTGAAACAATATGAAGACAAACATAGGCAAAGCCAACAACTTTTACTATGACATCTACTGGCTTTGCCAATGCTTGTTTTTTCATCCAGCTGGCCTTCGTATATGCGTATGAAGACATAGTGGCCATCTTGGAATAACATTTCGTGGGTGGCCGCATGTGTCCACATGCATGTTCTGCAGCCATCTATGACGTTTTTTCTTAAAGCACAAGAAAAATCATCAAGATGACCAGTGTGCATTTGTGCCCATGCACAATTGGCCATTGCAGAATGGGATTAGATCAATTTAAAAGATTGCCCCTACTGATACAGTGGTGGTAAGAGTAAGATATAGGTGAGGTTAGGCAGTAACTGGTGCTAAATGTATAAACAGAGTGAAGGGGGGAGAAGGGCAAGCAGAGACAGGCGGACAGTGGGAGAATACATAGTACCTCATGTAGTGCAATGTGAAGTCCTGACATCAGGAGTGGAGGGATACAGCTCATTCATTCAAAACGCCTTGGGGCCTATCCATAAACGGCATTTTGTAATACGTTTGGTAGTAGTACTGCAAAAGCACTACTGATATTCAGCAAAGTTCTATTCACCGACCTACATGAAGATGTCTTTGCCTCTTCCTCTTCTATCTTTATGCTAGGATATATCCGTCCTGAATGTGGAGTTCTCTGCACACATACGCCCACATTTTAGTAGCGAATATGGGAGGCACAGGGAGAGTGGCTGGAAAATGAGGAATACCTACTACTAAATGGGAGAGGTTTAGGGAGGAATAAGGAAGGGTACAGGGAGGGATTTAGGGAGGGCCATGAACCCACCCACAAAAGTTAATCCCATTCCTTTTTCAAGACTGCACTGCTACTATTAAAAAACAGTAAAATCAGTAAAAAAAATTCCATTCACTGGCACTGCAACACCTTTCCTTAGAAAATAATATAGGCACGCATTAAAAACTGCACCACTTGGAAATAGTGTCAAAACAAATTAACTTATTTCCACTTTTTAAAATATATCTACCTTTAATTTAATGATAACAGCCATATATAAATAAAAATATTTCTTACTTTATTGTAAAATATCCATAAGAAATAAATATAAACATTTTATTACGAGGTGTGATTTTTAAAAATAAATCTTTCTGAAATTTCAATTAATTATGTTTACATTAATTACATGATAATTTAAAAATTAAGACACAAGTGCTTTTACATTTTTTCTCTTTTGTTCTACATTTAAAATAAATATATACAATTTATTAAAATTAGTATTTAACATTAAAATATTTGTTTTTTAAAAATATAATAAACTTGTTTTACTTTCCCCTATAGTTTACCACAGAGAGATCTCCAACACAGATGTTGCGATCTCCGCCCGAGTGTAATGAGTAACTAATAGTAACTTTATACTCTTAAATGTGGGTCCCCCCCTGAATTAAAGGGGTGGGGGCATGTAAGTCTACATTTTGCAGTAAATGTACATCTCTGAATGGTGAATAGAAGTGTGAGGGTAAAGTTACACATGTAGATCTACTCACTTATTCATTTACCTTTGTGAATAGGCCCCAATTGCTCCTTTGGCAAAAACACACATGAAGGAGGAAAGTCATCAAATAATGAGCAGAGAACACAGATAGATCAGAAAGCCATTGAATCACGAGCACAGGAAGGGACAGACACAAAGCCCACTCTGTGTCTATATTGGGTACAATAGGTCTGTTTGCCAAGAGGCAGCTCTGTAGGTGACACCTAAAAACAGAGAAAGGAAATCAACATCAGCTGCACCGATCCCTCCTGTAAGTTTACCTAGAAATGGCCTCACAACGTGGCAATATAATTCCAGTGCTCACTTTTTTCAACCTAATTTCATATGCCATTCCTTACAAAAGTGTAGGTACAAAACATTCTCAAACTAAAATATACATATATTTTGTGATGATAGAAACTATTATATTCATAATGCTGCTTAGCACAGGGAAAAACATAAAGATGACTGATAGCAAGGCAATTTACAAAGCTTTCAGGGAATAAAATGTTATGTCTGTTTTCTATAGCTACCGACCTTATCTAGATTATCCTGAAGGTGAGCACGTTTTCGCTTAACCTCCAGGTCAGATAAAGTTGCTGATTACCAATGAGTGCGCATACCTGCATAATTCAGACATAGGGTTGTTTTACTTCTTGCCTATGGGAACGTGACTTCTTGCAGCTGTCTTAAGATGAGGGAGCAATGAGGAAAAAATCAGAGGCAAAGACATTCACAAGGCTTTCAAGGAAATGTTTGAAGAGTTTTTGTCTCGCATAAAAACTTTACAATTCATTTGGGTTTATTCAAAGCACATTCCTTACAGTAAACATAATAAGAGAATATGTGCATGTCAAAGGGCCTAATTGTAAACATACATTGCTTCCTACACACAATGAATCATAACATTGAAAACAGCTAAATTTAACACAACCTCTTGTCCAATGACACAACAAGCAGGAGGCGGCGTGGGCCATACACCAGTGAGAGGCTTTTGTGTATCTGCATAGCAGCATGAAGAAAAGGTCTTCCTACTTATTGCACACCATGATATATCTCATTAATTAGAAATCAAGGGGCAGTTTTATGACATTGTCATGCAGTGCAGCGCAGCACAGGAAGTGGCTTGTACTTCCACTGTTTTTGCTGGCTAGTGCCAGTGCAGGCACAATTGCACGGTACCATGGTACAAGGGTACATGCGTTGTAAGGTGGATTGTTTTTGTACAGGAAGGGGCATCTTCCTGCACAAAAACAATCACCTGCAGCATTTTCCTCTTTCTGCAGGTACTGTTGAAAAAATAAGGAGAAATAAACATATTTCTACTTGTTATGCATCACCTCATGAGGTTTTGGCCCAGGTGTACCACTTCTGGTATATCTGAAAATGCGTCAAAGTTCGTGGATGTTGCGTGGGAACACACGCAACATCCATGGAACGCCTGCCTGGCGCAGAGTAAGGCATCACGATGATTTGCGATGTGTTGCTTTACTTAAGATTTATGAAGCTACTATGGACCACGCAAGGTCGCCGTGCGTGGCTTCATCTCATTTTTGAGTTGCGTGGTGCAAGGGCGATGCAGCGGGGCTCAAAAAGATGCCCCCAAGTGTACATCACCAAACTAATGGTATGAACTGAGCAGAGATGGTTGGTAACTTTGAAACCGGAGGGACATACATAGCCACTGTGAACTGCACAGATCAAGTTTATTTATTTTTATTTTTTTATCTAGGAAGTTTTCTATAGCGCTATCAAGACCCGGAGGTAACAGAGCGCTTTACAGTAAAAGAATTACATAAAATCAACAGAGACATGACATATGAAAGGTATTAGCAGTCAAGGAGTGTCAGAGTGAGCGGATTCCGTGTAGTCGCATAGTTCAGGGGTTGCTTTCTGGCCGAATTATCCACAGCCAAGGGAGCGGATAAGCAACAAGGATTTGAGTTGGCTTTTGAATTCCACAAAAGACGGTACAGTTCTGATGTGCGGGGGGATGGAGTTCCAGATTTTTCTGGGCGTTTCCCGTGAAAGAGCAGTCCGCTGTTCTTTTCTTTCTGGTTTTAGGTAGGATGAGCAGGAGGGAGTTAGAGCTTCTCAGATTCCTGGCTTGGCCTGCTTTATTTAATTTTTTGCCAAGTATTCAGGTTTGCCGGTATGGAGGGCTTTGTGGATTAGGCAGGCCGTTCTGAAGTTACTTCGCATTTCTACTGGGAGCCATTTGAGTTCTTTGAGTGCAGGGGAGATGTGATCAGATTTTTTGATGCCGGTGGTCAAGTGAGTCAAATAAGCAAGCTGAGTTCCACCAGACACTCCAGTGCTCTCATGAAATATCCCAATACTTTTATGGTGCGCTAAGAGAATCTGACCCTCTCCAGGGATGTGTGTTGGTCCCTCTTCCCAAGAAAACTTTGTAAAAACTTAAAAGACAATAGCAGTGCATGCCCTCTAGTACCAAGGAGGCGTCAGCAATTCATAATCTGAGCTCATCATGATTTATCACTCAAGTATCAGCTTTATATTTTGGCAACAGAATCATTTATCCCCAGACATCAGGGTGTCAGTTTCTAAAAACGTACATACTTTGCTATCAAATAAAGTCTGTGCATTTATGATAAACTTACATTTCTCTGAACAAAAGCATGTCATTTTTATAAAAAACTCAATTTTCACAGAAATATAATCTTTAAATTTCTAGTAAATATATCCCTAAAAATCAGAACATTTTCATTAAGTCTTCATATCTGCTGTTCTCACACATACGTTCTGACTTACTGACTACATACCCATGTCTCCCCCAGATACCAACAGCATACGCTAGCATTGCTCATCAATTGCCTAAATTTACAACAATAGTATATCAATGTTGGTTCCATCGTGCTATTAATCCACATTATTTCAATTATTATCAGAATTATGACAAAGCTGACATATAAATCAGAGTTGGGCACAATCATTCTGTAAATGCCCACAATCTGTTAAAAAGTACCAACATTATGCAATATCCACAACTATGCGAGAGATGGTGACACAACCTCATAGCTGAATACAACATGACAAGATTTAAAATGGCTATCCCAGGGCCAGGTGTATGCAAGGGTTTGGGCACCACCATGCAATGTATGTCCACAGTATGCAAAACATCACCACACATTTGTCAGAGAAAGAATTAAACAAAGTTTGACATAATCATGCCATGAATGCCATTTTATGAAAAAAGTATTACCACTGTGCCCGGCCTTGAATTAAGACAAGGGTGTGTGCCATTGTGCAATGGAAGTCCACAGTAGGGCAAGAATAACCACTGTACTTACAGTGCCTCCACAACACCATGGGTAGGCACACCTGTGCATTAGATTCATAATATTGCAGAAACGGAAACGATTTTGCAAGGGCCAGGATTGTCCCCCCGCCCCCGCCCCGCCCCCCCCCCCCCCCACACACACACACAATTCCCCTACCCTCAACCTTACTACTGGAAGACCGTGCGTTGCATCATGACATAGCTGCCAGAATATGCCAATAATTACCAGCATTGGGCCAGGATCATCATTATGCCAGGTGTGTGTATGATAATGAAACGGAGACCTAATGCTACAAATAGCCATAAATATGCCCGAATTGTGTGGAAAAGTAATGCACCGTGGTAATCTTTGTGCTCATAATAAACCAACAGCTGTCATAAGTATGCCGTGGGCGGGGTTGAACGTCATGCCATAAATGCTCAAAATATGTCAAATTCTGCCTCAATATTGCCAGGGAGCAGCATGCATAAGGTAGACCATTTATGATGACATGAGTCCTCGGAATGCCGGAGCCAGGTCACACGGGCCACAAGATACAGCCACTGCTCGGCCAAAGAATACAACTTCCCTACCCACTTTCTCTCCTTTCTTTTACTTTCGCCCTCTCACGCACACTCACGACAGAGACGTGCAGACACGCACTTGCACAGACACGTGTAGATGGGCGCACAGATGCATGTGACACACCTACACTTTCATCAGTTGTTCAGTTCATAAGAGTGTGTTCATTTCCTTGAACCGCACCAGGATGCCTCTGGATGGTCAGATGGGTTGACTTGCCTGTCTCCCTCCACTGCAGATATAGGCTCAAGTTTAGGGAGTTAGGTATGGTTGGTAGACTCCTATCATTAATAGTTTGCTCCTCTGCCAGTTCGCTATTTTACTGCATAATGTGATGTTCTTTGATGCCCCCTTTTGGTAATTGTTCTTGTTTTATATACGTAATTGACGCCTGTCTTTCCCTTTATTATTTCCTACCCCCCAAGTGTGAAGCGTTCTGAGTCATGTTCGCGCTATATAAAACTTTATAAATAAATAAAGCAATAAATAAATATGCAGAACGTAAATCGAACTGTCCCCGCACCTCTGCATGAGTTAATAATTAGGTGTTTGCTGGACCGAGACCCTTTTTTATCACCTCTGTTCTTGCTGACTTAGGGTTACTGATAGTTCTTTACCAAGTCACACTGCGCAGATCAAGCTAACTTTTTGCAGGTACTTTTATACACTGCATCCGTTAATGGTTAGTCCTCAACTTTGCCTCTTTGTAGCCACACAAAATGGAATACATGGACTTAGAGTGACTGTCCTTTCCTCCTGCCTAGTGCAACAAAGCATTAGGCGGGAGGAAAGGAGCTGGTAGCTCTTACACTTGCCCAGTGGTGGGAGCTCCCCTACTGTGTATTGCCAACCTCTCAGAATCGTGCGATGATTGCCACTCTGCCCCGTAAGGTAAAACGTAGCATGGGCAGGGGCATGCATTTATATGCCATCCACATTTTGTGAAAGAGTTGACAGATTGAGCTTAATTGTGCAAGTTGTTTTGCACTGTGGACCTTGAAATGCGACCCTAGTGACTAACTGGACCCTTTAGAAGAAGCTTTGGGCCATATTTACAACAGAATGGTGTAGAGTGGTGTTACGCCACAATTGGTAACGCTGTGCTCCGACATTCTGAAAACATATGGATATGCTGTATTTACAGTAACATGGCGCACCCCTGCGTTTCCCTAAGCGCTGGTGCTAAATTTAGCTGCCTAGTGCCAATGCAGGCACCCTTGCAGTATAGTGCAAGGGTGCCTGTGTTTCAGGGAATGATTATTCATGTGCATGAAGGTTTCCCTTCCTGCACATAAACAATCGCTAAAGCCGATTTGTAACTTCTATATATGCTGCAAAATGCAGCACATATAGAAGTTGCAACTCGTCATTATTTAATGATTGTTTATGTGAAGAAAGGGACACCTTCCTGTACATGCACAATCACAACTGTTTATTTGCTGTTTCTATGTGTGCTGCAGAATGCAGCACACATAGAAACAGCAAAAAGAGGTGAAATTAATAATTTCTCCTCATTGCGCCAGTTTAAGACCAGGTTTTCACTGGTCTTATTTTTGGCACCTCCCATATTTATGCCAGCCTTGTAAACAGGGGCAGTGTCAAAAAGAGTAATGGGTGGTGTGGCAGAACACCACTGCAACATCCATTGCCCACCCCTTTCACGCTAAGTGCTGCATGAATAGGGGTCTTATTTACAAGTTAAAGCAGCCTTGTAAATAACGTGAAGGAGTTATCTCCACCAGAACATCAAAAAAGTGACATCCTGGTGATGATAACTCCTTGTAAATATGCTCCTCTGTTTCCCTAAATGATCGCAAAAGGCTACCAATGGGACAGCTAATTGTAGTTTAACGTTTGTGCCTGTTTTCAAATTTAGCGCACTAACACGTTTACTTCACTGATTTTGGGTGATTTACCTTCACATGGGCTGTCATTTTTCATGTAGCATCAGTCTTTATTTCCTTTACAGTGCAGGCTGGGAATGTGTGCCTATGTCTTGGCCAATATTTGCGTGAGACTTTCTCCTTACAGATCCATGGGAGCACACGATCCTTGCTTTACATGTAGGATACACTATGGCGGGTTACTTAGTAACTACCCCTCAGAGAATTGACTATGCCTGGTTAAATTCCTCAGAGTACATACCATGCCTGGTTATTTAACTTTCTCAATTCCTTCATTTCATGAGCTAAGATCTGGAAAGGTTCTTTGTGGGAAATCAAAGTTGTGGGTGTCTGAAATCGTGAGTTACCACTGGAATCGGGTGATGAAATCCTGATTCACACGGCAATTCCTCATTTTTAAGATTACCGTTCAGGCACGGGAAACATTGTTTACAACGCACACGTTACAAAGCGTATCATTACAACACATTTTTTACATCGCAAAGCCAATAACAACGCATGTCATTACATCGCATAATCCATTACAACAAATTTCCCAAAGTAACGCCCCAGCGGAGTTAGAACAGTAATTGCGTTGTATTGGATTATGCGTAGCAACGACATGTGCGGTAACAACATACATTGTAATGGATTTTGCGATGTATAAATGCATTGTAATTACACGCGTTGGTACACGTGCGTTGTAAAGCGTCATATTCTTCAGGCACAGCTCAGAATACTGCTGTATTCCTGCATTCTGTTACCAGTGGTATTGGTAATTCGAGGAGTGGGACTACTGATGCAGTATTCACAGCTGCCTTATATGGAGGGGAATGTGAGCATAGAGCTATGCTATTTGCAACCCAGACCCACCAGCTAACTGCGCATAGCAGCACCTTGTTTTATTGACACCGCCCTCAACAAAGTTAGTTATAACAAGAACCACATACTAATATAATATACCATACCACAGCTGCACCTTTTCCTTGGCTTCAGGTTGCATGGGCCCCCGGGCACTGTTGATCATACAGCCCCTGTTATGAGGAGATAATCAGAGACAGGGATCCAGAGTCTTGGGCCATGCAGGTGGGAACCGTGCAAAAAATTATCCGCACCGAGAAGATTGACAAGGAGAAGTTGGAAATACAAATATACTTACCTATAACCTGTTTTTCTATTGGCTTCCGAATATCTGAGCAAATACCAAGTTCCAGAGCACCTAGAAATGAGAAATGTAGTGCTATTCTAACGTTTCAATACAAAACAATTATCTGCATGTCTTTACAGTGTTAGTGGAAAGGTAATCTTTCTCAGAATCTGCTTCTTTGTAATTTTTTACTACAAATTCCATGACATAAGGAAACATTGTGCACAAATGTGCTAATGTCCACATTAAGCAGAGCAGACACAGATATTCTAAGGCGTAATCAGCAAACTGCTGAGTGAAGCTGTCCCTATGCCCACATTTCAGAGTTAGACCCATCCTGGGGACATCCTTTAGCCAAAGGAGAACATGATTACTAGTCAAACACTGGATCAAATTATCCACTGTTGCTAGATCTGGGGAGATCATGAAACATTTAGTCTATGAAGCTAAGAAACGAAACCATGTGATGAACAGGCTGCAAAGCTTGAAAACACATTTTTCAGTGTATGTTTTTGTGTTTTGATATAGTTTATATTACTATCATGTAAAACAGATGCATATATTTCTCATATTTCTTCTATGGACTGTACAGCTACGGATGGATAAAAAGAAAGAGCAATCATCGACAGTCAAACAATAAAATCATCTTCACTGTCACATTTTCTTAGTCCTGTGTTTGCTAGATGAGGTCAGTAACGCTACTGGCTTCCGCCTCATCTGCTTTTAGGTAGGACACACATTTACCACCATTGCCTTCTTCAGCATCGAGCAGGAAACCCCCAAGGTTATCCAGCCGCCAGCCCCACCAGCTGTGCGAGACAAACCTGACAGTTCCTCTGCCAATAAGAAGATGTGTCTGTCAGAATGGCAGATGAGGCAAGAGGGCAGTCTCCTCTGAACTCCTTGCCTCACTGAAGAGCATGCAGCTGTATATTTTTCTGGAAGCACTAGCAGATAGTCCATTGTTAGTGACCTCTGCAGTGAGGGGGGGCACAAGAGTCTGTAAGAGGCTTGCTTCATCACTCAGTAGCAAATAGGAGGATGTTGAAGAACTAATCATGGGATAAGGGGGTCAACCTGGTGATGGGAAGGAGGATGAAAGGCCACATGGTAACCCTTCTGCTACCACTGGCATTTTTGGGGAATCAACTCTTTCTCAGAATTCATTCTATTAGCCTTCGCATTTACCTTGATTCCTGTTTAAAATGCTACTTCTTAAAGTATCTTGGTACTCATAGCACCATACACAACCAGGATTCTTACGCCTGTCTGCTTACACCAAACTGCCCAAAAGGGCCAACTAAACTTTTTTTATGCTTAGTTGAAACACAACCAAAAACAGAAATTCCACACAATAAAATAAGAGCGAATGCCTGCTTTTATTACACACAAACACATTTTGTCTCTCTTTAATTGCTACATAATACTGCTTCTCCAAAAAGATACCTAGATGTCACCTGAATAGGAATTATAATGCATCTCATTCATTCTTCAATATTTGCTGTCTAGTACATAATGTTTTAATACACATAGATGACTTTAAGGTTTTTGCGATCCTATCACAATTGTTCAATCAAAATACCTACCCTACAACAATCATTCCTGATAATTATGAACATGCTCAGTGAAGAAAGTTCTACATATTCAACTCATGCCCATGCTCTTAGAGAAGATACCCATCCCTCTGTTTGACCATGCTTCCATTTCACTGAGAGAGATATAAACATGCATACAAAAACTACATCTTCAACAATGTCAAGGTAGACATTGTCATTCCAGAGAATAATTAATGGGTCTACACACATCCGGCAACATATCAGGGGCAAGATAGCTTTGTTAGTTCAAATATATGTATTGCTTATTTGAAACAAGAAATACATTTGTAATACAATAACAATACAATAGATCAGAATCAAGTATATAATAAATTAGTACCGAAGCATTTAAAAAGAGAAAGAATTCATCACCAAGAACCAAATGGCGGTAATAATAAGAGACAAAAATGTCATTATATTAAAAAAATGAACAATAGATCAAATGACAAATAATATATATTATAGAGTCATCAAATAATGTTATATATATCTAAAAAATATGGAACAGATAAAACCAAGTACATATATTCAAACATAGATAGCAATTAGCTGTATTGTTGAAAAGATAATGGAAATCTGCAGAGGGACTAGGGAAGAGAAAAAGAGAGGAGGGATATTAGAGAAAGACAGAAAGATGGAGAAGAAAGAAATACAATAGGTGGAAAGGGACATCTGCTTCATTGATAAGAAAATAAGTTACAAAGTTGACTCTAAAGGATACCGAGCTACCAACCCTTGAGAAGATAAATTTATGTAATTATCCAAAGACCGCCAAAAATTACTAGAAATGGAAAGCGAGAACTGTTTCCCTTCAACAAAGGTATGAGCTCCACGAAGATATGAGACCCATGCTCATCAGGTATGATAAGACAGGAGATGAAAAGATTTCCATTCTGGTAATATCATTTTAACAGCAATGGATAAAAGGAAGTCTAAAATCTCCAGATCCGTATTGTCAAGGGGTAAAGGAATAACTGCAGCCCAAGGACCTAGTAAAATCATAGGCAAAGAAAATTCTATAGATGTGTTAAAAATTAATGATAAGTGTTTCTGTATCAGGCCCCAAAAGGAATCTAATAACGTACATTCAAATAACATATATGGATGGGTGCCTGGTACAAGATTACAATTCCAACAAAGATCACTGTCTCATAGTTTCAATTTATGTAGATGAGCCAGGGTCCAATGTTAAAGATTTAGTGTAAAGAATTTGGATTGGATAAGTGAAGGAGCAATTGTATTACGTAGGGATAATTTCCTAATCAAATGCCAAGTATCTTGTGAAATATGTTTAAAAATGTCATCTACAAAATGATGAGTCCATTTAATATAAGTAATCATAGACTGTGAAGGGAGTTGAGCGGATAAGAATTTATGACTTTTAGACGCGGTATGGCCTGAATGTAACCATATAGAAAGGAGTGAGACAATAACCAAATCTGTAGATAGGGGTATTTGAGCAATTTTAACCTTTAGTTAAAAAAAGAATAAAAGTCCATGTTGCAAAGATTATATTTCTTGGCTATGAAAGAAAGAAAAGGGAAGCAGATCATGGTTAGAATCATACAGATCTTTTACCAATCTAATACCTTTGGCAGGCCACTAAGAGGCTATGCTAGGATCAATGTCAGTAGAAAGTTCAAGATTATGCCATAAAGAAGACCATCTTGGTTTATGAATAGGTTTGGATACTTTATTAACAACATATTTTAATCCATTAATCATGTCTAATATAATACATTGAGAATGATCTAAAATAAGCTAGAAGCTGTAATAAAGGAAGGCATGGAAAAAGGAGTGCAGTTCACGTTCAATGTAAATCCAAGGGGGTACACATTTTGCATCCGGTAAGAACCAAAGAGCACCTTGAGATGCTAGGAAGAAAATCTGATATAGATTCCAGTATGGAAGATTACAGCCACTCAAATCAGAAGGTTTCCTGAGGTATTTGGAAGCAATTCTGGCTCTTTTATCGCTCCATAAAAGTTTTGAAGAGATTGAATCAAGCTCATGGAAGAGGCAGTTGAAAGCTTTGTAGGTAACATGGAAGATAACAATGTTATAATCGGGGTTATCATCATTTTAAGAATTTGTAATCTTCCCCACCAAGAAATATATTTAGGAGACCAGGAACATAAAAGGTCCTTAACCTTTGATAGGATATGAGATTCATTATAGGTGATAGAGTCTGAAAGGTTCTTACAGAACCAAGGGGCATATTACCAACAACTAGCGATAATTATCGCTATGTTGGCTTAGCGGCAATATTTTTATCGCCGAGCTGCGGACATTTTTATCGCTTAGGAACCTTGCTATTATCAAGGTTTATCTCCTAAGCGATAAAAATCGGCCGAAATGCATGAATATCGCTGAAAAGTCAGCGATATTCATGCATTACCGAGCTAATGCTCTTAGCCATGTTATCCACCTACCATTGGATAACATGGCTAAGAACTGCTTTTCGAACCAGCCAGCAGACGCCAGAAGTACTAGAGCAGGAGAATCCTTAGAGATTTCTCAAAACCCTCGCTTTGGGAACGTCTTCGCATCTTAAAGTCTTCACATCTTGAAGCTTATAAAGAGTGTCCCCTACCAGCCATACGCCAAAAGATAGACTCAGCTAATCTGCTGTAGTCTCACACTATAAAATCAACAATAGAAAATCATCATTTGTATATCTATTGCGTAATTCCAAAAGGTGTAAGGGGTAACATCCAGACTTATCATGACGTCCTGAGCGTTTCCTCCAGTATCAGCATTTTACACAACCTCAAAGCTAAAACATCATTCGTGTCGAACTTTGGTTTTAAAAGAAAAAAGTGGTTATATATCTCTGAAACGAAGAATGAGAAGTGAGCAGTGAAATCTTCAAAAAAAGATTTCACATACCGAAACAAAGAGTCTTTTGAGGTGCCTCATTCTTCGTGGTTATTGTGAAGACTGAATAGCATATAAGAAGCCACTCCAGGCTTGATGAATATCGACTGTTTTTTAACCTGATATCGCAGAAATTACAGCTATCTAAGTAATTTTGAGTTCATCCTATATATAATGAAAATTTGGCTGCAAAAACTATTGTCCTGAGGAAGACACTACGACGTGTTGAAACGCGTTGACAGACTACAGCCACGCTAATACAATATATAGAACTCTCTCAAGCTTTTTTTTAAACAAATGTTTCATTTTTATCATTAACCAAAAACTTTTTTATTGTATCAATTTATCTTGTATACATGATGTATGTGTTTAATCTATTTTTATCAATATAATAAAAAAAATAAAAAAAAACTTTTTACAACAGTATATTTTTTTGTGTTATAGTTCATAAAAACTTTTTTGCATAATTTTTGTCTTTAAATAGCCAGTGTTTGTCTTGTAATTTGGCCTGGGTTGATACTTTCGCATTGTAAGAACTGCTCAGGGGCAGGTGTTAGCTTTTGGAGATATTCGCGCTTAGCGCGAATATCTCCAAAAGTTGGTAATAGGAGATAGCGATGTTAGCGACTGTTTCCAGTCGCTAACATCTTGGCACGCCCACTTTGCATATCATTAGTGATAAATTTCACTGACATGCAAAGCGAGGCCCAAGATGGTCGCTATCTCCTACTAGCTGTCGCTAACTGGTGTTAGCGACAGCTAGGTAATAGGGAGATAATTCTATCTCTGCTTTCTTGGCTTTTAAAGCCAAAAAAGCGGAGATAAACCCCCTTGATAATATGCCCTCAAATCCCTAAATATTTGATACAAGCCGATTGCCATTAAAAACCTGAAACACCCATGAGAACAGGAAAACACAACACGTTTAGGGGGAACAATTCCGTCTTTTCTTTGTTAAGAGTGTACCAAGAGACAAGCAGAAAATCAGTTAGGATGTTAGAGATAATGGGGATTGCTGTTGCAATATCCTCTGAAAAAATAAGGACGTTATAAGCATACGCGGACGTTTTAAGTGTGTACAAACCAAATTGAAACCCCTTAATACCTTGGTTCAGATTAAGTAGATGAAGAAGTGGATCTATAGATAGGAGAAAGGGAAGTGGTGAAAGAGGACACCCTTGTCTAGTGCCATGATCAAGATTAAAAAAGGAAGATGTAGCGTCATTAATTCAGATTTTAGCTATTGGTTGCGCATAAAGAGACATGACCATATTAATAAAAGAACCTCCAATGTTATAGGATTCTAATACTGCTTGTAAAAAAGGCCAAGTGACTTTATCAAAAGCCTTTTCGAGGCCAATTACGATCGCCACCCATGGCAATACGGAAAGTTGTGCTATTTCCAATGTATGACAGAAGGTCTGAATGTTGTCTCTGACAAGTCTCCCTTTTACGAAACCTGTTTCAGAATCATGGATGAGATTGGGAATATGACCCTGTAAACATTTTGCTAAGACCTTGGCAAAGATTTTAGCTTCCATATTTAATAATGAAATTGGACGCTTATTTTTGGGATCAGAATGATCCTCACCATCCTTTGGTATAACTACAATAGTAGCCTCAGCAGCCGAACCAGAAACCTTACCAAAAAAACATAATCATCAAAAATCCTTTTAAGATATTTGATTTTTGAAGTAGTAAAAGTTTTATAAAAGGTGATAGGAAAACCATCCATAGCCTGGATGATCTCCTCAGTATCAATTGGTTTCCCTAATTCAGTCATATCAGTATGGGAAATAATATAAGTAGGAATCGAATGAAGAAACTTTTGACAGGTAGTCTTAGTAGTTTTATCATTAGGAGTGTATAATGATTCATAAAATTCTTGAAGGACCGCAAGAATTTCTTGGGTATGGAATTTCTTTGAACTATTTTTATCAATAATATGAGAAATGCGAGTAGTATTGACATTCATGTTTTGATATTTTAGCGTGACGGCCAAGAGCTTACCAGCTCTATTCTGTAACAATAAATGACAAGATTTTTGGGCATGTACACTAATATAAGCTCTTTTAGTGACTATGGAATTAAAAGAGTATTTCACATTTTGTATATCCTGCAGGAGTTATTTGTCGTTTGATTCTCTGAACAGTTCCTCTTTGCATTTAAAATCATCCCCCATAGATTGAAGGGATTTTCTAATGTCACTATTCCTTTTGGCAATTTTTTTAATATTATGGCCCCGTATAGTACATTTAAGTGCATCCCACAAAACTATTGGGGAGCTCACTGAAGATTCATTATCCTTGAAGAAGTTATCAATTTCCTCATTAAGTTCTTTAGCTTCATCATTAATTATCTTCCAAAATCTTTGTATTGAGACACCAGTTACGAGGGCCTCTTGTATCTGTGAGATTAAGAATGGTTAAAGAAACCGCCGCATGGTCAGAAACAACTATTGGATGAATCATGACATTTATAGTGTGTTTTAAAATAGAGGCATCTACCAAAAGATAATCAATGCGAGAAAAGCTAGAATGTGGAGAGGAACAAAAAACGTAAAATCACTACCCAAAGGATTATGCAATCTCCATGCATCAACAAGATGATGAGACAAGCACATATTGAGTAATTGTTTATGCGCCCTAAGGGGTCAAAATGTAAAAGCAGAGTGTCTATCCAAAATACGTTCAAAGATTAAAATCCCCGCCAGTATTGTTCTAGAATTCTGTGATATATCAGTACGTTTTTTAATTATGATGCCCCTAAAAAGTGCGTCATCAATACTTGGGGCATATAAATTCATAATATATAGATATTCCAAACCATTAGTTAAACAGGTAAGTAGCCACCTACCACTGTTGTCATGCTCAGCTGTAACAATAGACAAACTAGAGCTTTTGGAAATAAGAGTAACAACAGAATTTTTCTTTTCAGAAGCCTCGGAACAAGTAACATCAAGAACCCAACTTTCCTCATAAGAAGAGCCTCTTTAAAGGCTATCTCCGTCTCTTGAAGTAGAACCAAATCCCCGCTAAACTTCTGAAATAGTCCCAAATTTTGGTCCTTTTAACTGGATGATTCAACCCCCGAACATTAAGTGAAACTACATTGAAGCTTGTCAAAGATATGTCTGGTACAACAAGATTGAATACATCTGATAAGGAGGCAAAAGGGAAGCCAAGAAATAGTTAAACACGACAGGAAATGTAACATATATCCCAAAAGATGTATTACTATATTGCCTATAACCCATTAATAAGAATACATAATGCAAATTCAATAAATATAACATACTTCAACATTGAAGAAGACAGATATCATGTAATAGATACATAAGGTAAGGTCATAGTAACAAATAACTATCAATCTAAGGTATTATAAATATCAACCTGAGTTATTATAAATATCAATCTAAGGTATTATAAACCGCTCTATAACATTTATATAAATAAGATGCAAAGAGGATAATCGCAAAATATAGAATGAGAATATCTAGCCAACTGTAAATTGATGGGATAAAAAAAGGGACTATCTCATACAATTAGAGCACTTAGAAAATAAAAATTAAATAGATCATCCAACATTAGATGCAATTCATAAGCTTCAGGGTAAATATACAATAAAAAGAAAAAGGTTAAATGGAAAAATGAGTAGATAAGTTTAAATTGGTACATATAAAAACATGAATCAGCAAAATAATTTAGCATTCCAATAATGAACAATAATACTGATAGATAGTAAATACACATACATATGTTATCGTCAATGCAGAGCAACAAGAAGTCAAATAAAAAGTAGAATAAACAGACCAAATAGAAAAAACTAATACCAGGTTGAAGAAAACAAAGAAAAGGATATAGAATACAGAAAATAGAAAATAAGATACTTTTATCATGAGATTAAAGAGGGAGAAAGCTAATGATAGATCCAAGAATAAATAAAAACATACAATCATGTGGATTTATAGAGAGGTAATCTCCAATAAACAAGATACAAAACAATATATTGCATAGTTCTGGTGTCAAAGGAAAAAACCTCTGAAAAGATGTGTAGTAAACATATAATGAACCATACTGTTCAGCAAGATCAAAAGTTATAGAAGAATTAGATGGAATGTCTATTATGAAGTGTTATTTCACGAGGCGTGGCTTGGGCGCCGATGGGGATGGCGGCGTGAGCCTGTAGCTCCGCGCCCGATCCCGCTATTTCTCCTGATTGTCTTGCCTGAGGGCCGTTCACGGTGCAGGCGAGCTGTGCGGAACATCGGGAGCGGCTGCGGTGTTCACTCTCGGCAATATGGATTGCCAGGCAGCGTGAGGAGAGCCGTTTGCAAAGTCGGAGGGGCCAAGGTCCGAACACAAGATGGTGGAAACCCCGAACCGTGAAGTACCGATGAGGAGGAGCAGAGCTGCGAGGACGTGAGGAGCGCGGAGACCAAAAGCTCAGAGGGCCAACGGAGTGGAGATACCACCAAGGAGGAGCTGGCAGAGGGGTCTAAAGAAGGTGGGAACCCCCCGCGACCTCTAGGGACAATACATGCAGAAGCTGTGTCTGCTCACGAAGATGGCGGCCGTGAGGTGAGAGCCCCGAATCCCGAGTGCAGTTCGGACGCCTGCTGTTGGGGAAGACCCGGCCACGGATTGCCGAAGAGCAGCTGCGGGGAGAAACACCGGCACCGTGAGGGCATGGGTGCACGATAGCCTAGGACCGCCGCTCCACGACTGACGACGATCGGCGGCTCCCCCGCCGGGACCTCGACGGGACTTTGCGACCCTGTAGAGAGCAGCGGCTGCAGGCACAAATAGGAGGCTGATTGGAAGCGGAAGACGGAGTTCAGCCCCGGTACATGCCGCGATGCGACCCGGCCGCAGATAGAGAGAATGGCAGTGTGATAGAGTGACCAGACCTTTGAAGCCACAACCGGGGCATTTCACAAAAATAAAAGAAGGACTACAGTTTTACTTCAAGTGCCGAGAGCGCTCCTCAGCACAGAATTACAGAGCAGGCAGTAAGAACATACATAAATTGCAATTTTTAAGCCCAGTAGCTTGCCTGTTAATTAAATTGCTCTCATGAAACAACTGCTAACTGTCCCTGCTTTGTACAACATAAAAAACACCTCCCACTGTTTTCAGTCGACCCTCTTTATAAACGGGGACATGAGCTAAATTTCTTGGACTTTGCTGGGACAGCTAGTTAAAAACAGGGACCGTCCTGGCAAACGGGGACGCCTGGTCACCCTACAGTGTGAGCCGCAGCCGGAACCGGGGGGGGGACACTGCGGGACGGGAATGGAACGACGGAGGATCGGCATCCTGGGATCGCGCTGAGCAGCTCCCTCGGCGCTAAAGGGCATTGACTGGTCCTGAATTACCTGAACTGCGCTGTCTTCCCCCATCAGGAATACCTGCCCGGACTTACAGGGATACTGTGCGGAGCCCCTATGGACCATCAATATCCCGGGGGTGCCGATCGCATGTAGTAGGGGTGCCCCAGAGTGCGGAGCATTCATACATCGTTGACCCCCTCTTTGAGAGAGGTGAAGAACCCTCAGAGCACATAAGAAGGCCACCAGAACGGGGAGTGGGCAACGGTGGACGGCCCTTTCCGACGTGGGTGCAGCACTCAGGATTGGACGCACCTGGAGAGCCGTGGCGGTCCACGGCCAGGTCCCGCTGGCAGGATAGAGCGCTGATGTAAGGTGTCCGGGGCTACCACGGGGAGATCGACAACAGGGGGAGAATACTGTCTGATCCACATATATCCTGATAACCCACTGGGAGGTCACCCTGCTGAGAATAGTGTGGTGGGAGCAACCAAGGTTCGTGGACGACTCAGATACCTGGAGAGGTACACACGTGCTGCAGAAGGAACTAGATCGCTGCGGACAGCTGACTGGAGAGGTGCCGACCTGGTGCTAGATAACTGACTGGCGGGTTCCACGCACCTGTGGCAGAAACAGTGGTTTTGGTGACCGGGACGACCACGCACAGCCGGGAGATGAAACCGAAACTGGGGCAAGATCAGGCGAAAGGGCCGGAAGACAACCGCACTGCTCAAAACGACCCGGAGGGAACGGCGCAGGAACAGAGACTGAACAAACGTTTGGATGGAATACTGGAGGCCATAACGGCGGCCAAGGAGTCCTTACATCAAGATATTGCGCAGGTCGCAACGGGATTGGGTCTCCTGAGAGCTGATCATTCCAAGCTGGCAGACAGGGTGAAGGAAAACGAGCTACTGCTTCAAGATCTCAAGCCTGCGGTGGTGACAGCGGAACATAAGCTCAAGGATGTGCTGGATCGCCTGGCGGCACTGGAAAAGAGGGCAGAAGATTCCGAAAGTCGTAATCGGAGGAACAACGTACGGGTAGTAGGTCTGCCCGAAAAAACTGAAGGGGATGACATGGTCGCCTACATGGAAAACTGGTTCAAGACAGTGGTGGCCCCAGACGGTCTGTCCTCCTTTTTCTCCTTGGAACGGGCGCATAGGGTTCCAGCCCGACCCCCTTCTCCGGGCCGTCCACCTCGGCCAGTGGTGGTCAAGGTTCTGCATTTCGAAGACAGAGATTTGCTGATACAGAGGGCGAGATCGGCAGGTCCTTTCCAGGTGGACAACAGTGCGGTCACGATCTTTCCAGACTATACCCAGGAAGTTCAAAAACGCAGGGCCACTTACTTGTCTGTGAAGAAAGAACTAAGAAATGAAGGACTACAATATTCTTTGCTCTTCCCAGCTAAATTACGTGTAATTGTGGATGGATCGACACACTTCTTCCAGACTCCTGACGACACTTGGACTTGGCTTGAATCATACAGGGCTAGTACAGATCACAGAGGTAGGGGGGACCGAGAAAAGCAGAAGCCTACCCAGGTGCGCAAATCGCAACGCATCCGCAAGCGCAACAGACTCAAGACGACGACGCAGGATGCCCAGATGGCGGCAGATAAGAGAGGGGCTCTGGCGGCGATGGCAGAGATCACGGGCTCGCAGCAAGAGGAGCAGTCAATGGGCTCGGGATCCGAAGATGGGGGAGGGAAATCTGGAGCGGACCTCTCGGATACGGATAGTGGAAGAGGACCATTGGTCACCCCCCAAACGGCAGATGGGATTTTTAACGAATGACAACGCCGAGGATGGACTACTGATGGCTGGCTCTGTTGGAACTGTTGGATCCAGATCACTACAGATCAGCAGGTACTGTGACGGACCATTTTATGGGATCTCGGGCTTGAGGCGGGGCGTGGTCTGCCCCCTGCTGGCCCTGAACCACCCTCCTATTGCCCTTAAGGCCATCTGTAGTGGCGACTACAGAATAGAAGTATGTGTGTAGTGCTGGAAGTTTGGATGGGGACTGATACTGTGTTATTGGGTCCTGTTCTGGGGGGGTGGGATACGGGAGTTTTCGGGGGAGTTTTGAATTTGGGGTTGTGCTGCAATGATGTGGGTGGTCAGGAGATGCTGTGGAGGTGGCTGAGGGAGGACTACAATGGGGTCGTTACCTAATTTGAAATGTCTTACGTGGAACGTCCGTGGACTTAGAACCATGTCGAGACGTCATAAGGTGCATGCATATTTGGTGAGGCGTGGTATTCAAATAGCGCTATTGCAAGAAACCCACCTCACCAAACAGGAATGTACTGCTCTGCAGAGGCGGTGGCGGGGCCAGGTGTTTGGCACGACCTATTCGGCATTTGCCAGGGGGTCTTTGATCTGAGTGAGGGCGGGAATCCCTTTCCAGGCCACGAACCATCTGGTGGACCCTGACGGTAGATTTGTAGCGGTGGAAGGGAGGCTGTTCGGCCGTGATGTGGTTTTATGTAGTTTATACGCTCCCAATATGGATCAGGCCCGCTTTTTTGATCGATTAACTGGTTCACTGGCTCACTTTCTGGCGGGACCTGTGATACTGGGAGGGGACTTCAACTCCATTACAGATATATTGTTGGATAGATCACACCCACCATTGACTGACTCCCCGGTGCGTAGGCTTGCTGAGCATAGGAAGGACTGGCAAGAGAGATGGAGCCTCACTGATGTATGGCGAGAGCACCACCCTGATTTCAGGGATTATTCCTATTTCTCGGCTATACATGATTTACATGTGCGATTAGATTCTATACTATGTAGCCGGCCGATAGCTGCCATGGCGACACACACGGAATATTTAACTAGGACCATATCGGATCATAACCCCCTGTTGATTTCTGTTCAGTGGCAGCGAGAGAGGTCGGCTGTCCCCACATGGAGGTTACGGCCTGACACTTTGGAGGATCGGGTGTTCAATGATACTGTCCGTCAGGGTCTTGAGCATTACTTTGGCGAAAATGGGGGAACGGCCACTACTAGATCAGTGGAATGGGATGCCTTGAAAGTAGTGGTGAGGGGCCTTTGCATTGGTAGGTTCTCGAGTGAACGATCGACGGTCCTGGCCGACGTGGGTAAAGCGGAGGATGCCCTGAGGGACCTAGAACAGCAAAGGCCAGAGCGACTAGAATTACAGGCTCGGTTACAGGAAGCGAGGGAACTGGTTGCAACCAAAACGGAACGCTTAAGGAGCTATGACTATAAGTTATATACTACTAAAGTGCATGCAGACGGGGACAAGGTGGGTACGCTATTGGCAAAACTAGTGAACCCAGAACCTAGAGGGAACCCAATTCTGAGCATACGAGAGGTGACAGGAGAAGTGGTCTATTCACAGGCCGCAGTCTTGTCACGCTTTTTGAGTTATTATACGACCTTATATGGGAGCCAGCTGGAAGCTGAGGCCTCCGATATAGAGAACTACCTAGAGGGCGTTCGACTCCCAGTGCTATATGAGGACGGTGCGAAGGGACTGGGCCGTGATATCACTATTTTGGAGATTAGAGTCGCCATCAAACAGATGGCTAAGAACAGGACGCCGGGGGTTGATGGCCTACCGGTTGAATTTTATGGAAAGTACACCGATGTTTTGGCTCCCAGGTTGCTAGAGGTGTACTCTGAAGCTTTGGAGCTGGGGCACCTGCCTCAATCGATGAGGGAGGCGCTGATAGTTCTGTTACTGAAGCCTGGAAGGGACGCTAACGATGTCACCTCCTATAGGCCGCTGTCCATGCTGTCGGTAGACTATAAAATTTTAAGTCGCATCTTGGCCACCAGACTGTTGTCACACATGACTACACTGATTCACACAGATCAAGCCGGGTTCATTCCCACTAGGAACACCTCAACTAATATCCGTCGCCTTGTTCGAGTACTAGAGAGCTCACTGGAACCAGACCAAATGCCGGCAGTGTTATCTGTGGATGTCGAGAAAGCTTTCGACAGCCTAGAATGGGAGTACCTAGATAAGGTACTGGAGAAGTTCGGCTTAGGAGACCAATTCGGGCGCTGGACGAGGGTTCTCTACTCTCTTGCGACGGCCAGGGTGAGACTGGGGTCTGTGATATCCTCTGACTACCCGGTGCGTAGAGGGACGAGGCAGGGGTGCTCGCTTTCACCTTTGCTATTTGCGCTGGCAATAGAACCCCTGGCGGCCCAGGCACGTTCTGGGGAGGCATACAATGGGATAGTGAATGACCGGGCATCACATTATATATCATTGTATGCGGATGATCTGCTGCTGTTCCTGGAGGACACAGGGACGGCATTAGAAGGAGCAGTTACAATGCTGTCCAGTTTTGGAAGACTATCGGGCCTTAAGGTCAATTGGAACAAGACGTGTATCTTCCCACTGCGGGCGGATATGCCCCGACCATCCCTGACAGTAGATGTTGTTTGGGAAGGATCGTGCTTCACTTACTTGGGGGTCCGCATATATCACGAGGCTACAAATATGCTGGAAGGGAATATAGGACGCTGTATTAGGGCTCTGAGGGGGTGCATGACCTTTTGGGCATCCCTCCCCCTGTCGGTGCAGGGCCGGGTGGGATTGCTTAAGATGGTGGCTTTGCCCCGATTGCTCTATTACTTTCGCACGTTACTGGTGTGGATCCCCCTGCGGGTTTTTAAGGATCTGAGAACACTGACGACCGACTTCATATGGGGCAATGGGAGGCGCAGGGTGGCACTGAGTAAGTTGATGAGACCCAAGCTTGAGGGGGGAATGGCGGTCCCTGATTTCGAACTATATTATTTGGCGGCGCAACTGCAGATACTAACACAGAATATCGCTAAAGAATTTACGGGTCCTGACCAAGACAGGGGAACAGGCATTCAGAGGCATATCCTATCATATATTGTCATGCAACAGAAGTTAGAGTTGCGGGGCTTAACCATGGAGGAGAGGACTTTACGACTATGCTGGCATAGGAGCATAAAGAGAGCGAGGGTGACGCGCCCGTACGCACCGGAGATTCCTCTGGGGATGCTGACAGCGCTGCCACATGGGGGGGATTGGTCCCCATTACTAGTATGGGAGGATATGGGCCTTCAAGTGGTAGGGGATCTGTACATTGATGGGGTGTTGGCGCCCTTCAGGGTGCTCCAAGATCAATTTGGCCTCCTGGATGGAAGTTTCCTGTTGCATGCGGCGGTGACGGCGGCGCTGCAGAAGCACTGGAAAGCGGGGTTAACAGAACCCTGCACAACCATGGCCTGCCAATATGTTGTAATGGCTGCGGGAACAATCAAGGCGGTTACCTGCCTTCACTCTAGAATGTTGCACGAGGGACTGGAGCCGCTCACAGCCCTGAAGGCGAAATGGGAAGAGAGTATAGGAAAACCCATACCGGACACGATCTGGGGCCACATCTTGGAGCGAATATGGAAGGGGTGCAGGAATGCACGCTTTCAGCAAGTGCATTTCTTTGTAATACATAGGGCCTACTTGACCCCGGGTAAGTTGAGGAAGTATTTCGGGGTGCAGGACGCAGCATGCCCTAGATGCTTGACACCTGAGGTAGAGATGGACCACTTACTTTGGGCCTGCCCAAGACTGGGGACGTATTGGTCGGAAGTGGGGGAGCTTCTCAACGCGGTCACTGACCGACAGGTGGAGTACGACATGGCGACATGTCTATTGCTCTGGTTCCCTCACACGGCCAAGACGAAAATCACAAGTAAATTCATTGACTTGGGTCTTATTTTGGCCCAGAGGGAGATCACTTGGCATTGGAAATCGAGGGAGGGTCCATCAGCCAGGAGGTGGATGAGCGAATTGCAGAAATGGGCTCGGAGTGAGAGTGTAATTAGGCTACGACAAGCCACTCGTACAGCTAATGAGAAGGGCTTAGAAATGGCAAGGGCCTGGGAGGCAATAGTGCAGGCCCTGAAGGACTATTTAACTGAGGATGAAGACTAGGGAATATTCAGTGCGGGAGGTTCCCATAGGACACGAAGATATGTATGCATAGACCCCTTAGGTCGTGAGTGCTTTGACTGAGAACGTTTGGACATGGCCCACGTCAGCAGCAGTTGAGGGGGAGGGATAAGGGGAGGGTTAGTAGGGATACAGATACAGATAGAGGAAGGATGTCAGTGGAAACTAGACTCAGACAGGGGTGAGTGACAGGAATGCCCATGAAACAGATTTCAGGGAACGTCGAGATTGCTTAACCGTGGAAGGTTCAGAGATATCGAACAGGGATGTTAAGGAAGATGACTGGTTGTAGTGTGTCACATTTGCATTGACATTATTCACTGTTTGCAGACTACTGTATTCGGCTGCTTGAATTGGGGAGGGGGGTTGGGAGTTATGGAAAAGCGGATACTGAATTGTGTTGTTGACCGGATGCCTCTGTGAGCTGGTTCCTTTGATATCTCTGACAGATCAGTGGTTAACGCCGCCCGGCCTCCGGGATGTGGGCTAAATGGCTGTGTGCAGTTTTATCGCTGATCTGGGTACTATGGTGAACAGGGACAGAAAGGTCGAACTAATTCAATGTTTGTTTCTGAACCTGCAATAAAAATATGTTTAAAAAAAAATTAAGTGTTATTTCACCAATGAGATTAATAAATGATGTCATGAATTAATATATCTATCTAAAAAGATTACTGCCTTAAAGGACCACTGAACAGAGGAAAAAAAGGATAAGGAGTCAAATACAAATTGGAATAAGGAAAAAAGGCTCAAATAGCTACTAACAGCAAAGAATAGGTAATAGGAAAAATAGAAATGAGTAAGAGAATAGATATACATTAACAGTAGTACAATTTTCACAATATATCTACAGAAAGAATTAGGTTGATCAACCTGTACATAGCATGCAACAGATGTAATCTTAAATAACACTAAAAACAGTATGGAAAAATGCATTATACTGTAAAAAGGAGAATCAATTAATAGAGAATAACTAATCTAGGATGAACTAAACCTCAGTGTGTAATCACCGATTGTAGGATGAACACAGAAAACAGCAATAACGACAAAGATTGTGGCAAGGCACACACAAAAAACAGAGAGCCAGCATATGTAATAGATGTATAAAAAGCATTAGGCACAGACGTGTCAATAGATTTAAATCGTTGAGGGTGAGAAGCACCAGGAAGAGAGTCTGAGTTGATCTGCGATTCAAATTGATTGTCCAGGAATGACGAGAGATAATAAAAAATGTGTGCACAACCTTTGAAAGTTACTCTGAATCTTGAGGGACCAAGGAAAATTGAATATTCATATCAGTGAGTCTCTTGCGTAAATTCAGGAAGCCTTTGCGACGAATTTCAGTGTCTCTGGCAAAGTCTTGTGAAATTGATATTCTGTGACCTTCCCATTGCATTGTTTTAATCTTCCTCATTTGTGCCAGAGTTTGCTCAGTATGTTGGTGATGCAAAGGTTTAAAGAGCAAAGGTCTTGGAGAAGACATCTTTCTAGGTTTAAAAAATGGGATTCTATGAGCATGTTCTATCTCCAAGTCTTGTGGAACGAAATATTCAGAACATTTGGGATCCAACTAAGTAAGAAGTCATCACTTAAGGAGCAGACTCCTCGCAATCCTCCAGTAATCCAAAAATACGAAGATTACTTCTGCGATTCCAATCTTCCTGCTCAGTTAGGTCCCTTCTTAAGGAAACCATGGAGCGCTCCAAACTTTGGATGTGCTTTCCTTGTTTGTTTGTAAAGTCTTCCACACTACTTATTCATGTTTCAGTGTTGGAAACACGTAATGAAAGATTTTTTAGGTCATTTTGAATTGCTGCCACCTCTACTTGAAGCACATATGTGTTCGTTTTAGTACTCTGTGCTATATCATGGACAGTATTGAGTTTGAGTAATATAGTTTCTGAAGTTGAAGCAGAGTCAGTATTACCCTTAGCTGGTAGGTCCAGGGTAGGTGAGGTCTGTTTAGATTGTTTCAGGTTCCCCTTAGAATCTCTGTCCTTGGTGGTAACACCCATACCTTCTGCCATCAGGACTGCTAATCACAACTAAATGACTTGACGTGCGTAGAAATTACGCTATAACAAATGTACCCAGACTAATGTATCAATTATTCAGAAAAAGTGAGGTATTAATGCCATACAGAAAGAAGGCCAACACATCTGTAAAATATGTGATAATCATCAAGCACTGAGAGCGACTCCTTGCGTAAACTAGGATCTTTCAACAGGCACAGTGTCACACAGTGAGAAACCTGACAGCCACTGTCAGTTTGTAGCCTTCAGTAATAAATGAGCCCCACACATCCAACATTAAAAAGGATAAGATCCATAAAGCAGTGGATCAATCGTTAAAGATAAAGCATGCGGGAATTTTGAGATGTGAGGGAGTTATAAGATGGTTCCAGCACATATTCACCATGACTCAATAATAACAGTGGATACCAAACACAAAACTGCTCCTGTGGTAGTCCGCCACCAATGAACTACATCCAAACGCTGTTATTAGGGCAAGTAATTAGGAAATATATTCCTCAAAAAAGGATCTTGTCAGCAGCCGCCATTTTGTAAATTCGAATGATGTGATAGAAAAAATATCTCTCACCAAAGTGTATAAATTGCGGGTCCTGTCGTGAAAGCATCAAAGTTGGCAAGTATGATACCTCATGCTCAGCAGGGGGAATAAGCCTGGGCAAGAAGCATAAGAGCAGGTTTCATTTCTTGCCCGCCGCGCCGTGGCGAAACTTCCATAACAGGCGCCATTTCAGAGCTCTGACGGAGAGAAAACACCTTTGGAGTGAGGCCACACATGGAGGCGCAGGCCGAATGACTTCTAGATGGTCCCCAAGGCTCACAAGCTGGTCCGCCACTTATTGCTGCCTAAAGGTGATCGAAAATCACCCAAAAAGCATGACAACTTGAGTGTCCGCACCGGTGATAACGCAGAGCTTAGGAAACTGCAGCCATCTTCGTTGAGCGCTATGCTATGCCCCCAGGGGCAAGATAGCTTCAATATGACTGTGTGTTGAACTAATAAGTGCTTTCTGTGATCTCTTTTATTTGTGATGGTGTTGCATTGAATAAAAACCTAATGAAAATATTACTTTTAAAAAAAAGGAAGAAATTGTGAACGATTCTCAAACACTGTGGATTAATGAACTGACTGAAAGTGAGTCCCCAAATCCTTTAAAAGGAAAGCATGGGCACTATGCAAAAGAAATGGTTTATACACTTTTCTGAATCATTAGTGGAAGTCGTTGCGGATCGCCTTTGAGAGGGAGTATGATCAATCCATTGCCTCTGTGTGGAATGTTTATGGACTCAAAAGACTTATTATTTGAATTAGCGGTTGTCGAGTCATATATTTGAAGGTGATTCTTACATGTGAGGTACTGTAGGAATCTGTTTTAAAGAATGTGTGGCATAAGTGTGTCCATGGCATGGAATATTGAACCCAATGGAGTTTCCCTAAAATAGCTATGCTAGTATTTATAATGGAAGATAAATTATCAAAGCATTAATTCTTAAGGTTGAAATAGCCTTTAAAGATCTGCTTTCAGCATCTATGACTATGAATGATTTTCAAGTACATCAGTGTTGAAACTAGTCTTGAAAATGTGAGTGATTCACAACAGAAGAAATTAATGTAATAGATCAAGACAAACGTAAAATAAACTACACCAGAACTAATAAACATAAATACAATTATTTTGACCTATATATTACCTACTGGCGGTCGCCAGTAGGTATATATAGTTAGGATTTTTTTGAATAGGGATTTCTGAAAATTCTATGTTGAATAACTTTGGCGTTGATGGACGGAATTGGCTGAAATTTTCAGGAAAATGGCACATTTTGTTTCTGAGCGTCCCCTGAAAGTTTGGGGGGGGTTTCGTCAAGCGGGGGCCGAGAAAAAAGGGGGGTCCCAAAACATGTTTTTAACATTGAGTTTTCCATAGGGCGGTTGGACTCACTTTTAGCTCGAACGGCTGAATGGATTTCCACAAAACTAGGCAAAATTGTAGGGACTGGTAGCCTGATGTGCCTTTGCTATGTCTCAAGATATATGCTCCAGTGGTTTTTACGAAAATTAACTTTGAAAAATATATATTGGGCTACATTGGGCTATATATATGTTAGAGCCCAAATGTAGCCCAATGTAGCCCAATGTGGCCCAATGTAGCCCAATGTAGCCCAAAGATGGCCACCAGAGACAAAAAAAACAAATGTAGCCCAAATATCAGCCAGATGTAGCCCAACTATAGCCCAGTGACAGAGTGTCCCAGAGTGTTCTAAAGAACAACTAGAGCGCTAACAGTCTTACTTATGACAAAAGTATGGCACACCTGAAGTCATCTTGATTGGAATAAAGTGTTAACACTTAAAACATTTAATTTGCAAAGGAACAAAATGAGGGGGTTCATTTTGCCATAGAAATTATGATTAGTGCTGAAGAAAGAAAAATTAGGGCACATTTTGAGTGACTTCTCAAATCCTCTTATATTTCATTAAAAACATTCTGATATGCAGTCTCCCAAGATGGCCACCAGAGACAAAAGAGCCCAAATGTAGCCCAAATATCAGCCAGATGTAGCCCAACTATAGCCCAATGACAGAATGTCCCAGAGTGTTCTAAAGAACAACTAGAACGCTAACAGTCTTACTTATGACAAAAGTATGGCACACCTGAAGTCATCTTGATTGGAATAAAGTGGTAACACTTAATACATTTAATTTGAAAAGGAACAAAATGAGGGGTTTCATTTTGCCATGGAAATGTTATATATATATATATATATATATATATATATATATATATATATATATATATTACCTACTGGCGGTCGCCAGTAGGTATATATAGTTAGGATTTTTTTGAATAGGGATTTCTGAAAATTCTATGTTGAATAACTTTGGCGTTGATGGACGGAATTGGCTGAAATTTGCAGGAAAATGGCACATTTTGTTTCTGAGCGTCCCCTGAAAGTTTGGGGGGGTTTCGTCAAGCGGGGGCCGAGAAAAAAGGGGGGTCCCAAAATGTGTTTTTAACATTGAGTTTCCCATAGGGCGGTTTGACTCACTTTTAACTCGAACGGCTGAATGGATTTCCACAAAACTTGGCAAAATTGTAGGGACTGGTAGCCCGATGTGCCTTTGCTATGTCTCAAGATATATGCTCCAGTGGTTTTTACGAAAATTAACTTTGAAAAATATATATTGGGCTACATTGGGCTATATATATGTTAGAGCCCAAATGTAGCCCAATGTAGCCCAAAGATGGCCACCGGAGACAAAAAAAAACAAATGTAGCCCAAATATCAGCCAGATGTAGCCCAACTATAGCCCAGTGACAGAGTGTCCCAGAGTGTTCTAAAGAACAACTAGAGCGCTAACAGTCTTACTTATGACAAAAGTATGGCACACCTGAAGTCATCTTGATTGGAATAAAGTGTTAACACTTAAAACATTTAATTTGCAAAGGAACAAAATGAGGGGGTTCATTTTGCCATAGAAATTATGATTAGTGCTGAAGAAAGAAAAATTAGGGCACATTTTGAGTGACTTCTCAAATCCTCTTATATTTCATTAAAAAAATTCTGATATGCAGTCTCCCAAGATGGCCACCAGAGACAAAAGAGCCCAAATGTAGCCCAAATATCCGCCAGATGTAGCCCAACTATAGCCCAATGACAGAATGTCCCAGAGTGTTCTAATGAACAACTAGAACGCTAACAGTCTTACTTATGACAAAAGTATGGCACACCTGAAGTCATCTTGATTGGAATAAAGTGGTAACACTTAATACATTTAATTTGAAAAGGAACAAAATGAGGGGTTTCATTTTGCCATAGAAATGTTATATATATATATATATATATATATATATATATATATTACCTACTGGCAGTCGCCAGTAAGTATATATAGTTAGGATTTTTTTGAATAGGGATTTCTGAAAATTCTATGTTGAATAACTTTGGCGTTGATGGACGGAATTGGCTGAAATTTGCAGGAAAATGGCACATTTTGTGTCTGAGCGTCCCCTGAAAGTTTGGGGGGGTTTCGTCAAGCGGGGGCCAAGAAAAAAGGGGGGTCCCAAAACGTGTTTTTAACATTGAGTTTTCCATAGGGCGGTTGGACTCACTTTTAGCTCGAACGGCTGAATGGATTTCTATGAAACTTGGCAAAATTGTAGAGACTGTTTGCCCGATGTGCCTTTGCTAGGTCTCAAGATATGTGCTCCAGTGGATTTTGAGAAATTAACGTTCAAAAAAATATATATATCTGTGACAGTGTCCCGGTTAGCGCCCCGGTTCGCGTACCAGACGCGTAACGGAACTTCGCGAGGAGAAGCGGATTGGCTCTCCAGTGACTGTCAACATTCTAAACAGTCCGGAGCGGCCGCCATCTTGTCTCTCGGTAGGATCGAGAGACAAGAGGTGGAAATAAATGAAGGGGGAAATGAATGAAAGGGGGCAAGGTAGATCCCTCCTGACCCCATAGGATTGATGTGGGGGCTATTAAAGGGCCCCGCGGGGCAAAAAAATAAAATAATTTTTTTTCGATTTTTCGCGGTGGAAGCGCTACCCGGTACGCGAACCGGGTAGCTCACCGGTAGCGTAACGGGAGTCCGCCATCTTGTGATTCGGACGAATTTAGTCACAAGATGGAGGATAAACAATGTTGGGAATGGGTATAAGGGGGCACGGGAGACATATCTTGACCCCCTAGGTTTTCTGAGGGTGGCTGAGGAGGCCCATATATGTAAAAAAAAACCTTTTTTTTTCAAATTTTCGCACGGTTAGCGCCCGGTCCGCGCACCGGGTAGCGTTCCGGAAAGCGTAACAAGGGGAAAACCAAGGGAAATAGTAAAATAATATTTTAGAGTGCTTTGAGGTAGGGTAGCTCTGAATAGAGCTGTTGTGTGGGTGATGTAAGTACCAACATGTAGGTACCAATGAAGAGTCTAAAATTCAATGTACACCGTCTCCTCTGTAGATATTTTGTATGTTCTAATATGGGTTATTTAAATGTAAATGTGTGGAAAAGTACTTCATGCTTTAAAGCAATTGTATTTTTGAACTGATTGTTCTTTCCTCTTAGTCCTCCTCTTTGGTTTTTTTCCCCACACTCTTCTTCAGCATGATAGTTGATAAATTCGTTCCCTCAAAAAAATTATATACATAAAAAAATTATATTAAATACATATAAAATATATTTTTCTTTTAAAAGAAGAATACATTTTACAGCTTTTGATATTTGCTAGTAAAAAACCATTAAAATTCACTGAAAAAACCATGGGTTATAGACCATATATAGTTAGGAATTAGCATTTACAAAACCTTATTTTACTCACACAAAACCATTGAAATTCGCATATATAGTTAGTTGCACTAACTATATATCGCGCACCCGCAATCCACTGCTGATCATGCCACATATTACATCATTCATGACATGGTCAGTGACATCACTGATGACATCTCAAATGACATCACTGATGACATCACTGATGACAACATCCAGTGACTGTATGTTTCTGTAAAGTTAAAATATGTCTTACATATTGAACAATGAGTGGATGTATAAGTGTCTGGATGAAGGATTTAGTAGGTGCATGACTGACTGTATGAGTGAGTGATTAAATGTGTCTCACTGAGTGCATGGGTTAGTGACTAAACTGTCTTAATTTGTGCATCATTATGTCTGTTGTTCTGTAAACTGCTGCATGTGTTGATCAGTAGCTATATGAGTAACTATATGGGTTATTGATTGGTTGCCCAAGTATTTTTATGGGAGACTGAGTGAGTGTGTGGGTGGCTGGGAGGTGTATGACTCTGTGCATAGATGTGTGAGCAGTTGATTCACTAGATGTATGGGTTCAAAAGTGCATGTGGAAACAGCTGTATGGGCGGTTGACTGTGTGCATGAGTGTATTGGTGAGTGAATGGACATCTCAGTGCTACATGTCAAAGTAAGTACATATGTAAAACACAGTACATGTGAGAGTTGACATATATAAATAACTGTGCATAAGAGCCAGTGAATGTGTGAGTGGCTGTATGGATCATTGTGAACTTGTATCAGGAATTGTATAAGAGAGTAAATATGTGTTAGTATATGTTTGAATAAGTAAAGTGTGTATAACTGTATAGTTGAGGAAATGGAGGTGTGATTGATTCTTTGCATGACTGACTAGGTGTGTGAGTAACTCCATGGATGAGTGACAGTCTGTGAGTGTCTGTTTACACTGAGTGTATCTAAGGTTATATTAGAGTCTGAAGAGGTTCATCGTATTATCACATGAATGATGTCAACAGTGATGTGATCAGTAATGTCAAATGAGATGTCATCAGTGATGTGATCAGTAATGTCAAATGAGATGTCATCAGTGATGTCATCAGTGATGTCATTTGAGATGTCATCAGTGATGTCATCAGTGATGTCATTTGAGATGTCATCAGTGATGTCATTTGAGATGTCATCAGTGATGTCATCAGTGATGTCACTGACCATGTCATGAATGATGTAATATGTGACATGATCAGCAGTGGATTGCGGGTGCGCGATATATAGTTAGTGCAACTAACTATATATGCGAATTTCAATGGTTTTGTGTGAGTAAAATAAGGTTTTGTAAATGCTAATTCCTAACTATATATGGTCTATAACCTATGATTTTTTCAGTGAATATATATATACATATGTATATATATATATATATATATATATATATATATATATACATATACACACACAAACACAAAGCAAGCTTAAATAAATCCAACTAAAATATTAGTTCTAAATTTTAAATAATTGAATTAATTCTACACATATTTTGTAAAAATGTTTATTAAACAAAAATACAAATGTTACTGTGGGTGGGAATTCTTAAAAGATTATTCTTCAAGAACTATTTATAAATGGTACACCTTTATTTTGATGAGCTGTAATTTTTTCAATCAATATTAAAATATTCTTACTAGTGTTTGAAGATGAATAAACTTTAATATTTTTCCTTAAACTTTCCCATAGAGAGATCTCTACCTCAATTATAGAGATCTGCTGGAGGAGGCACCACCAGGGTGGAAGCATGTAAGCCTACACTTAGGTATACAATCTTAGGTGTGCACTTTGAAATGGTCCAGAGATAAAAAATGGTGGGTTTACACCCATAAATGTACCATTGTGTGCCAGGTCCTCTAGCTTCTTCACTATGGATATTCCCCAGTAGTAGGGGCCTGTAAAAGATGTGGAGAGGTCAGATTGTGCTTTGATCTTAGGCCATTAAACAGATGCACATGAGTGGGCTGTCATTACTTGCCTAATATTAATGAACTCAACATGGTGTTAAAAAGTTTAGTACTATAGATATGAAAACTCATGCCATCAAACAGAATTATTACAGATAACTATCTGGTGTGAATGCTTTCATTACACTAGAAGCTGCATTCCATTTAAAGAGAATGCCATTCAGTCTCTCATGAGGGGCGTCAGTTTTTCAGCAGATGATGCATTACATTTTCAAGCACGGAAAGTGTTTCTGGCTTTTCAAATATTAACCCTATTGAAGCAATTACCCTGGAGCTTTCACAAGAGAGCGTTTGTCATTTCTAGACTGCAATAATATTATGCACAATTGGTTCATAATTTTGCAGATATGGCTGGGATGCTTAAACAGTTGTTAAAGAGAGATACAACATGTATGAGAATGATGACTGACAGAGGTGTTTTGATAACAATAAAAAAAACTGTGACAGTGAACCCCCTACTGTGCTTTAACCCATTTTAAAGTGTGTTATTACTATTAATGCAAGTAATTACACAATAAGAGCTGTGTTTATGTAAATAGCTGGATCCAATGAAATCACTATCATATTTACTTCATGGAATTGCTTTGTCCTGCAAGCAACTATTGCATCATTGAAAAAAAAAAAAATCTGATAGTTGAACTATTCAGGTAAATAATTTGGCATAATAGCTTTGTTTTGCACATAGATAATAATCATTTGGTGTATATTTTATCAAGACTTTACAATGTAAACTGCTCTGCATGTTTTATAAGACGAGTAGGCATGCTAATGAGTACCAATATGAAGTGCAACACTTGCCTTGGGAAAAAATGTATGTATGTAGGGTATCTATAAAGCAACCAGAAGGCAGTTTAGGTCTGTATTAGGACAAAAGGCGAGCATACAGTCATTGAGTCATAGGAGAGGTTGCTGGGTTCTGGAAAGAGAAGCGTACTGTTTCTAAATTGGGATTTAGCATTCTTTAAAAATTTGCATATTCATCACGTTCCTAAACTGGAGCAGCGTTGGGTGGTCTTGACTGATACAGGGTTGTTGTTTCAGATTCTGGGGGCATAGATGCAAAAAGTCTGCTGCCTTGTTTTCTTTCTTTTTTACACTTCTTAGTCTACAGGCTTATGGCTGCTTGGTTGTAGGTGTGCAGAGAGCCCCTAGAGATGCTGAGCTTGTCTGCAAGATAAACAAAGGGGGCTGGCTGTGATGGTTTTACAAATGATGCAGTTGGCTTTGAAGATAGTGCAGGCAGGAAGGTGGCATCAATGGATTTCTTTCAGCATGGGGTGCACAAAAGCTAAATAACTCTACTGACAATGAACATGGTGACTGCATAGGTTGCTAGCATTGGTGTTGAAGAAAGAACTGACAACAGCATTAAGAGGAAGTATGGTTGTCAGAATTGTAGGAGGCCAAAGATGTTCAAATTGTTACACACTATGTTTTGCAAAGTTGGCCTAAATAAAATAGCTTCTCTGTACCTTTGCAACTGTAGTGGAACATAAAAGGTAAATTCTGACCTCAGGATAAACTTCTTTATAGATATTTTAGACTAGATCCGCCAACTAAATTCTGACGTAAGTTAGTTGTAATAAAATGTGTATAATACATTGGAAGTAGCCTGACCAAAAGAAGATTAAGCCACAATTTCCGGGTGGCCTGGCATGGATTTTAAAGTTAAAATGTTAGTGAAAGCTAGGATATTTGTATGACTATCACGTCAGAACTATGAAGACACATCAGTCACTTTTGGAGCTGGTGAAGTGACTCCCTCAAACTTGTCACACTCAGGGAATAGACTAAATGGGACCAAAAGTTTAATGCTAAAAACAAATATATTGTGGATACAATAGGCTATTGTTTAGAATGGTTCGAATGTGAAGATGTTGAAGAAGCAAACTTGATATTGTAAAACGTTTTAGAGAAATTTTCAATAGGGAAGGGTTACCAGCTAAGCTCATGATTGGAAATTATGTATAATTCCCATCTGCTCTGATGAGAGAATTTGCAAAAGTGTTAGATATCTAACATCATAACACCTCCTTGTACCACCCACAAGCCATTGGCTAAACGGACAGAACAAATCATATAATAAAGGTTTGCAATCTATGGGCTATTCTATGCAAGTAATAATATATTTAATGAGGCTTTACAAGCTATGACAAGGGCACATAGAACAACGTCACACAGTTTAACCACGGTGATATCATTTTATTTGCTAAAAAGCAGATAAGTACCATCTACTTTGTGTCCTGCTTGGATGCTCATGTAGGGGAACTGCATTTATAAGCAACAAGAGACACAGCGATTTCAAGAACTCGATAAAAAAAAAATCAAATATCAGCAAAAATGGAAACTATATTGTTAGAAATTGGTTACTGGTTGACCGGTGTGTAAGTCCTGGTCAAGCAGTAACCAAAATCCTAGTCAGGGTAAGGCACAAGCAACCCCAAATTAACTTGTGCTCAACCCCCTGGTAGCGTGGCACAGAACAGTCAGGCTTAACTTAAAGGCAGTATGTAAAGTATTTGGGCAACACTTAAAACAGTAAAGCTGTGACATCACCACAACAATCCAATCAGTGGAACCAGAGTTCTGACTTTTTAAAGAGTAAACTGCAATATAGCTCCTAAAAGCATAAAGCAACAACTGTGGCTTTCTGGTCATGCTGGACCATGTCAAATCCACAAGCTCAAGCAGACCGCAATGGAGCATGGGTCGGACACAGTCCCAGATTAGTCCCGCTGAGGATTTATCTTCTCAATATTTGTGCCAAGAGTCCTATTTGAGTTAAATAAGATCGCCGGGTGCAAGGAGAGCAAGGAGAGCAAGGAGAGCAAGGAGAGCAAGGAGAGCATCTCTGGCGGTGGTAGGTGTGGCGCAAAGAGCAGGCCGGTTATCCCAGATGGGCGGTCTGGTACCTCTCATTGGAGGTCATCCGCGGGCGATCGATCCTTGCTGGACGAAGAGACAGACTTGTGGAGGATCACGCTGATTTTCCATGAGACTGGCATGGTTCCAGTGTGAACTGGCCTGTTTGTGGTCACTAAGAGCCCAAAAGTTTGAATTTAGGAGCTCAAAAGCCACACCAAGGGTCCACGACCTGAGAGGAAGCAGTTGGGGGTCAGGAGCTTGCTGAAGACAGGTCCAGGACCTGTTATGGTGACTTTTATGTCCCTTAGGTTTAGATCAGGAGTTCAGCAGACTTGCCCATTGAGTCACTCTTGGTTCCTGGATTCAAGATGGGTTGCAGGTCCAGTTCTTCTTTCCCAGGGAAGAGGGCAGCAGGCCAGCACAGCAGGGCAACAGTGCCTTGTAGAGGAGCAGTCCAGCAGAGTAGTAGTCCTTGGAGCAGCACAGCAGTCCTTCTTCCTTGCAGAGTATCCACAGGTATAGAAGTGTACTGAAGGGGTGGTGCCTGAGGTCCTTTTTTATACATCATTGCCCTGGTTCTGGAGGTGGAGGTGGGAGACACTTCTAGACAGTGTCTTTAAAGTGGAATGTCTTACCTTCCCTGCCCTGGCTCTAAGCTGGTTGAAGTGGCAATACAGAGTTGTTAAGCCCTTTGTGTGGAGACAGGACACAGCCTATTCGGATGTAGGTGAGGCTTGACCAGCTCCTCCCACACTTCCTGCCACTGAAGGTCCATCCAATCACAACTAAGTCCCCATTGTGTGCGGCTGCCTAGGACGAACACACAAATCCCAACAGTTCACTACACCCAGTGATGTGACCAGAGACAGGCTGCAGGCACCAAATGGCTAAGGCAAGAAAATGCCACCTTTCTAAAAGTGAGAAGGTAAGGTGGGAAACCCAATATACCCTTGGAAGCTTGGGCAAAATCAATATTGTCGGGTATTGTGTGCCAGCAAGGGATTTCACTTAAGCAGTTTTATTCTGACTTATGTTTAACAAATTATTAAAGTTCAGTTGTGCAAAATCTTGAACCAATAATGTAACAAATCACAGCAGTTCTACAATCATGCACAAATTGATCAAATCAGAAGGAAAAAGAGAAATGGACACAGGAATATCGTTGTAGCCGGGTTTCCGTTCTCCCACAGAACTGTGCATAGAGATTTGGAACCTCGGCGAATTAGGGTGACCCAAAACTCACCTCAGTACCCAAAACCCCTTACCAGGCTAGCTACAGTGTCTCATTGGTCATAAAAAACTCCCAATGATTAGACAAACCAGAACATGAACTTACGATACCGCAGGTCACGTGGAACACATGAGCACTCTTTCGTTATACAATCATTTCAAACCAGAACATGGAGTAAATGAGGACACGTGCACATTTGAAATATTTATTTACTAATGCCGTTTTCTCAAACGCAGTATCTTAGATAATACAAGGAAACATATTATCAGAAGCAAAGTTATCAGCATAGTTACTAGTCCATAAAAAGCAAATGGTGACAGCATACTAAAATGCTGTAATGAATAAGGGTTAACAACACCTAATTCTCACCCTCCCTAACTAGCATATTATATTAATATCTAAGAAGGTCTCTTTGGGTTTTAGCAGGGCGGGCCCATACCTCAAGATCCTAGTATGAAGAGATCACATCAACTTCCACCAGCTCTCTGCATGCGAACCGCATCAAGTGTGTATGTGTGCTCTAAGCAAAGCAATATAAAACGCGCCTAAAGCCAGAATTTGGCAGGAGTTGCACTTATGTTATGTCTATGAAGGTGCGGAGATCAGACCTCATAACAATTCTGTATCGTGTTATCCTTGAAGCTTCAGCACTCTCTGTACAGACATAGTTTATTAAGCAAAGCTGATATCAGAGCAGTAACATATTATTCTCATGTAAATCACAACGCTCCTCTGGGTTGAAAGCTAAATCAACAATTATGTGCCGTGTGCAGAAGCAGCAAAAGGAAAAATGGCGTTTAAACATTTAATAAGCCCATGCTAACTTAACACAATATATAGATAAGCAGTAACTATATGACACCCCCCCATGATCCGAGCACGGATAAGATAAGATAAGGGCCTCATCATGATAGCAGAGTTCAAGAACGATGAGCAATATTAATAATTTAGAAATCGATGGGAAAAAATGTTTCATGAATCAATTTAAAAGTCCAAAATGTCAATATAAAGTTAACTTTCGCTCATGCCAATAGGTCTGGGAGATGCAAAATGTAAGCAAAATTTGCAAAAAGTTATGTCAGTAACAAACATGTTGCCGGGATTCGAAAGTGGAAAAGACATCAGGGCAAGACCGAATATGCAAAATATGCAGCAACAGCCTCTAACATGAAATCACCGTCTTCATCCGAAAACAGTTCAGCCATCCAATTCAACAGTGGAAAGAAACATACGTGCTCGTCCAGTACCGGAGCCTCTATCACCATCAGAGGACAACTCGGTGGGTTCTCAAGAAAGCTCTGTGCCAAGAAATCTTGCGCTGCTGCGAATATGTTCCAAGGACCCATTAGTCCATGCATCGCTGCCAAGGCCATAATCCTATCGCCAGAACAAACCAACTCGTGAGCTACGACGGGACACATCAGCTGATTAAAATCGACGTCAGGAGAAACCGTGTTGCAGAGACACAAATCAATGGTCCAGTCAAAATCACAGCTCAGGCAATGAAATACAGGCTGGACACAGGTGAAATAGGAAAATCAAAACGATAATCCAAACGCCGTGCTTAAAGTCGCAAGTGGCAGTGTGCCATAATATTCAAGCATCCTGTTGCGAAACAGTGCCAGGAGGGGCTGCGCGGCTTCTTGCACAGGAAGGGCATCCATGTTTAACGAAACAAAAGATCACCAGAACGCCTGCCGCTAGTGCCAGTAAAACCGGGAATCCACCAAACAGACTTGAAAAAATAGAATGGAAGAAAGCAGGAATGACTCCGAATATTTTTTCAAATGAAGTCAAGAGTCCGCTGCTAACTATTTTAAAAAAGTGCGCCAGACCAGTCGTGGAAGACGCGTTAAAGATTGAATGATCTAGCTCGCTGAAATGCAACGGCAAATCAGTATTTAAAAGGGCCTGAACCTCTGTGCGAGTGTTTGCTATGTGAAGCACAAATGTTTCTCGAGCCGAACTCAAGGCCACTTCTTTTTGGGACAAAAGAGCTCTTATTCTACTCATGCCATTGAACTCCGCTGTCAAGGTTGGGATGCGCGACCAGATGGAAACATCCTCGTTCCCATGCGTGTGTTTGTAAAGTACATTTTTGCAGCAAACTACACGTTCAGTTACTGTTAACACATAAGCCACACCTTTAATTAACCCACAACAATTCTCATTATTTAAAAGCAAATAACTTCCGTTCGCCAGTAAGGTAAAAGTGGTGATGATTGCTGGAACTGGCGTTCCTTTTAAAACACAGGCTAAATTTGGTCAGTCCTGGTTACAAGAACCGTGCAATTGTATGTGTCTACACATTAAGGAGTGATCCGGTGTCTCCGTACACTCCTCCCCATTCAGATAAACTTCCTGTCCGTCCTTCAAACATCTGTACGTAAAAGGGAGGGACCAGAGTTCATGGAGAAAACCACTACCCAAGGGTTCATATCGACCTATGGCAACATATCACATACAATTAGTAAATTTAAACAAAGCAAATGGTAATGTTATCAAACCGTGGATAAGCCACGTTGCAGCAGTGTCCTCCGCCACAGAAAAAGGCAAGGATTCTAATCTCTCAATATGTAACATTGAAAAAAGACGCATCTTGCATGGAAAGCAAGCGCTGCTTGTCAGTTAAATTAAAAGGGGCAAATAGAGAGGAAACATTCATGTAGGTCCATGGCACCTTGCCAGATTTCAACGTCTGTAGGGTCCAAGCAAATTGCATGACAGAACGCAATTGATTTTGGCCATGGTACAAAGCAGACACCTCATCCTGCACAATATCTACCACAGAGGACACAATATTATCTAACGTGTAAATGCGGGAAGAAAGCATGTTAATACTATTATCAACGACTGCAAGCACCTTTTCAAGGTTAGCTTGATCAATTGCTCTAAGGCGTGTCGCCGCCTCAACCTGTGATGTCTTCCAGATTTCATTGTAAATAGCATATATCCATCTTTTTGATCTACCACTAGCCGGGCCTTTTATGAAATCATTTAAATCTACATCTTCCTTCAGCACGGAAAGATGAAGTTTAACCGCAGAGAAGGTAGAATGTTTCAGCCAATTCTGACATAACTTTCCAACGGAATAAGTCGTGACAGAATGGTCAATGTCAAAACGGGGATCAGGTCTGACCTGCTTAAAGCCATCAGATAAACCCAGAAAACGACGCTGGCATGAATCAGCACTTCTGTGCCACACCAGCCACCCTTTTGGATCCATACTTGATATGTTAAAGGATGAATTAAGCAAAAGGGTCTGCAAGTCCCTAATGGAAAACTTAGTAAAATTACTCCAGCCAGAATATTCCTCTAATTCAGGGATGGTCAGAGTATTTAATTTTTTAGAAGTAGCCAATCCAAAGCATGTAGTTTGTGAAATTGATGCATTCAAAAACAACATATGATTTGGGATGAGACATGCACGGTGCAAAGCCTCAGTGCCCTGCACCTGCCAGTGTTTGGAACCCCAAACTGATTTAAGGTCAATAGTTTCCTTCCACAATTCGTAGCCACCAATAGCTAACTGATCTAGAAAGGACTTTGAATACAATAATTTAGTATCGGTAAGTCTAACCTTGGACATTGGCTTCTGTGTCATTTTAAAATAAAAGGACTCGGGATGGGACTGATTGAAGTCGGTAAAATAAGTGTACTTTTTCAAAAAAGTACTGGAACTGCCCTGTTTCGGAGCTGGGCAATGCTCCCATTGCGTATATTTAACTGTATCCCTTCTGGAATTTGTTCTATGTAAGAAGTGATTGCCAAAATGTTGACAACAAAATAAATCCCCATAATTAGCAGATTCTAAATACAAATCCTCAGCATCAAAGGCAGCATAATATTTCAAATCAGAAAACAAAGATTCTACGGCCTGAACATCCCAATCATCAGAACGTATGTTTTGTTTCACTACATCCCCCATGTTAACTCTAAGGACATTAGGGACATTAACGACTTCTGTAGGGCCATGAATTTGAAATTTAACGGTATCCCACACAATTCCATCAAGGACTGGCCAAGCAGTGATGTTAACAAATGTCAAGTCTCTTTTCAATCTGTGTGCAGAATGTGAGGAGGAGAGGGGGGCCAATGTTCCATTGAGATGTTGAATGCATGTTCTTTCCTCGACATAGTGTCCATTGATAATACGAAAAAAATAAAACACAAAACCAATAGACATAAAAAGGTAAATTGAAAAAAGCACCAGCCAAATATATATCCAAGGTGGTATCAAAAAATGTTTTTTAAATAAACTGGCATAAACTGCAAACCGTGAGGGCTTCTTTGAGGCATTGGAAACAGTGTCAAAAGAAAATCTGGATTCTGTGGCCAAACGAGTTTGCAGATCGGGCATAGATAAGTCAGTGGGGTAAGTGTAATCAATGTCATCATGGTCTGTACCAGGCAAAGTACTTAATAAAGGACTGGAAATTGCAGGGAATTCGATGGCCACTTCAGGTTCAGGATTAGAATTAGAGGCCAAAACAGAATTTCTCACAATGGAAGGACAGGAGACTGCCGGTGTCATACTAAGAAGAATCGGCCACTCTGTGTATCTTGACATTGTCAATGGAGATAAACCTGTTTTCCTTACGACCTGGAAGAGGTGGTAAAATTACTGTTCTTGTGCCCTTCACTCCAAGCACTGGAACCGGAGCTCGATAGGACGGTCCAAATTCTTTCTTGTTATCGATCTTCTCTCCAACCAGTTCTCCAACTTTGGGTAGCCAGCCAACTACCGGGATCTGCAACGCAACATCCAATGTGGAGGACAAATGTTCCTTTGCAAGACTGTCTCTGGTCTCTTGTAGATCCTGTAAAACATTGCAATGTTCATCTACGTCAAAGGTTGTGGCGCGAGCCACGCAGTCTAGACCATCAAGGTCAGGGACGTACATCTTGATGCCAAAGAGCATTTCGTATGGGGTCCGCCCACCCAGAGACCTTCTAGGGAGATTATTAAGAGCACGCTGCACGCCATTGAGGTGGGCCAGCCAGTTTCTGCCAGTGCCTATAACTCGAGCTGTCAAAGATTGCTTTAAGTCACGGTTCATTCGCTCCACTACACTATTGCCCTCAGGTCTATAGGGAGACGAAAACTTGACTTGGACCCCCATCGAAGTCATGGCATCCTTGTACGCCTTAGAGGCGAAAGCTGGACCCTGATCCGAATGGAAGGTACCACAGGCAAAAATCCCTACAAAGACACGCAAATCTCTAATGACAGTCCGTGAATCAGCGCTGCGATGAGGCCATACCCACACAAAGCGTGTGCATGAATCAACTGCTACTAATATGTACTTATACGCAGTATCAGAGGAAAAAGGACCGCAGTGATCTAAATAAACACAACCTAGTGGTTTATTAGATATGTACAACTGTGTCTGTGGCGGACGCGTAGCAGTCGAAGGTTTAATCTGCTGGCAAATGTCACATTGAAGGACATAGTCACGCGTCTGTTTGTACAGTCCTCGCCACCAGAAACGCTGTTGTAATTGAGTTACAGTGGCCGAGACGCCCGCATGCGCAGACGCCATGCCTTCATGCGCCGCTGTAATCAAGCTAGCTCTGCGATCCGAGTTGGGAATTACACGTTCACCAACATCAGGTATTTTCACAAAAGGAACCTTTTCGGGACTTAAGTGGTATGTGTACTTCTAAGGGAACCCGTAGGATGTTTACCTCCCTTCTCAGTGGCAACAACAGCCGCCAAGATGTCATCATCAATCTTACTTTTGGACCGTGTAACAGCTGCAACTAAATACTTAGACACCGCTGATTTCGCTGCTTAATCAGCAAGCGAGTTACCGACAGCGTGAACTCCCACGCGCTGATGGCCGAGAGTATGAATCACAAAAACGAGCGGCAGATGAGCCTTAAGCTCAGCCACTCGAACCCAGATCATCTTGTGTTTTATTGTGCTACCCTTGGAATCACGAAAATCATTCTGAATCCAAAAGAACAAGGTTTCATTGTAAGACTGGACACAGTAGTAAGAATCACTCACAACAAGAGTAGTCACACTCAGATCAGCGTACTCCAACGCTAGTAAAAGAGCACGAAGCTCTGCCAATTGTGCGGTGCAGTCCCCTAGAGTCTGCGTGTGCACGACCCTGGACTTGAACTCATCGTTCACCATTGCACCGACCACAATGGTGCATGCGGAAACGTAGGCGTGTTTAGAACCATGCGCAACCTGCGCCGAACCATCAGTGTAAATGATGCAATGGAAGTCCTCCAAAGGTCGCATAGCTAGAGGAGCAGGATGAACGAATTCATACTGCAAGTACTCTTGCGATCGTAATGAGGCATCAAAAATAAACGTGACATCCGTGGACGTCAAGGAAGCAGCCCATTGTATCCACCGACGGTGCAAAGCTTTACAATTCGGTACACTGGCCTTCGTAACTGCCTCCAAATGAGGACAGGGGGTAACTACCAACATGCGTTTTCACCTGTGACAGAGCACGTTCCTTAAGAATCGCCATCTGCACAGCCGTTAAAACTTTCTCCACAGAGGAAAAACGCATCTCAGCCGAAGTGTACAAGTGTGATTTGTAAGCAATAGGTACCGTGTCACCTTCATTAAAAGTTAGGTACGTGAAACCCACCGTCCCAGGAATGATTCTTATCACCAGGTTAGTGTGGTTATCACGAGTCAGTAAGAATTTAGATGCAAGCAGATCAGCCTGGAAAGATTGCAAAATGACTGAGTGCTCAGGCAGCCAGCAAGATTTGGAAAAAGTTGGTTGTATCAAAGCATCCAAGGGCTTGATACGCTGGGCATATTCCGGAATGTATGTTCTTCCGAAATTCAACAAAACCCAGTAAAGACTGTAATTTTTTCAGTGTCGTTGGAGCGCGCAGTTGTGCGCATTTCTCCAGGAAGTGAGGAGCCAAACCTCTACCTTCATTGTTGAGCTCATAGCCCAGGAACAACACTGTGTATTCTGCAATGTGCGATTTTGCAAAGTTAAATTTGTAACCCATGTCTGCAAAGTTACAAATTATGCCGTTTTCGTGACACAAATGCTCCTAAATATCGTCGTCTGTGAGATAAATGTCATCCACATACGAGTAAGCATCCACGTCGATTCCCTCCAAGAGAGAGACTATGCGGGCAGTAAAAATCCCAGGACTATTCTTATAGCCCATCGGGAGACGCCAAAAGTGTTTTTGGACCCCGGCTGAGGTAAAACTGGTCCATTGGGAACTAAGACCATCCAAGCTATGGGCATAAAAACCTTTGGAAATGTCAAGCGTGGTTTTAAAACGCTTTCGCACAAGACTATCCACTAGGGCAGAGCCGTGTGTATTCTGTACTGCACAGTTACGGCAATGCAAGTTTAAATGCCTGTAATCCAATACCAAACTATATGAACCGTCCGGCTTGTTCACAGTGAAAAGGGGGTTATTCATTGGAGACACGCACGTTTCAATTACTCCCTGATATTCTAATTGTTCAAGGATAGACGCGACGGAAGCCTTGGCTTCCTGCCGAATGGGATATTGAGGTTGGGGCTGCGGCTGAGACCGCAAAGGAATCTCGTGGCTTGGGGACAATTTATCCCAACCACACTGGTTGCGGTACAGAGCCGGCGCTAGAGCCTTAGCCCACTCTTCTGCAAAATGTTGCGCATGCTCTTTCGAGACAGTGTTCGCGAAACTGGGGAGGATCACCTCCTCCCCTCGCGGCGCTGCGAGTACAAAAGGTGGGGGCCAGTCAGCCTCCGAAAGCAAAATGTCATACGTAGACGACAGATTTTCCCAAAATACCCCTTTTACAGTACGTTGTATGTCTCCTTCGATTAACAGGACAATTTCAAAAAGATTATCAGGGGGAGCAACTCTCGTATCAGCTGTTTCTATTACAACATAAATATCAGTCGCTGTCACCTTCAGTAGTGGACGTAGGGCCTCTCTCACAATGGTAATCTCCGCCGCGCTGTCCAGCAAGGTCAGAGCCCACGTCACATTCCGAAGCCGCGTTCTCACTATCTGTGGCATATCGGTGCGCTGTTAAAGCCGCGACTTTCTTTCTGGCAAACTGCGGTCTTTTCGGTGTTGTGCCTTCCTGCTTCCCTGCACCGTCTGCTTGGCGGGGCTGGTCACGTCCTTGTTGACCACCCCTACCCCTTCCGCCTCCTCCACCACCGGTTTTCGGGGCCGAAGAGTCCTGAAAGGAACGAGGAGAGCGTTGATCAGAAGCCTGAAATCGATCAGGTGATTTAATCGTCGCGCGATCGCGCAAGTCATAAACTCGCTCTGTCTGCGCCGGTATCGGAGTCACAGGATACGACTCTTGAGTCTGCTGTTGCTGCTTACCCTGTTTCTGTTTTTTAGGCCAATTTTGTTTTTTAGACTTGGGCTGAACTTCTGTCTCAGAAGACTGCCCCTGAGGTTGTTTTTTCTCTTTGACTGAAAAAGGCTTTAGACCCTTACTTGTGCGACCCACCATTTTATAAGCAGCCACAACAATCCTCGCTAACTGGCGGGGTTTTTCGGCATCTGGGATAGCCGCCAAAGCGTTAGCCACTTGAAAGTTCACTGCTTCCCCCTTGATATTAGCAAGTATGAGATCGCAAACTATCTCAAAGGAGCCACACAGGCGCATACCCAATTCAACCGCTGCCTCCGGTCCGTGATCATCTTGAACATGTTTAACGATCACAGGCAGTACAGCCATAGATGGGGTGCCATAACACCTCGCATAAACAGCCGCAAAAGTTTTGCCCCAGGACTCACAGTCAACAAGTTCGGGCGCTAAATCTTTTGGTAAACTAATCGTCAAGATTCTATGTTTATCACCAGGAGTTGTATTATGAAATACTGCTTCCAGTTGGTCAAACTTCTCTGCTAGCCAGAAAGGAAAGTCATCCTTTTCATCGGGGCGCTTACCAAATACCGCATTGACCATAACTGGACTGAGCTTCAAACCACCCTGTCCCGCTGGAAGAGCCGGACCCCCCGGGGGCCCACCCGGGAGATGACGACCTATAATCACGGCAATTGAAACTACATGTAGTCTACAAACCTCCGCTAGGGTACAATTGCCGTGTTGAGGATGAGGAGTCAATCCAGCCAAAACAGGCCAATTTGCACCTGGAATGGACAAAGGACCTAACCTCAGAGCAGTCAAGGAATGGGGTAGGGCGCCACCAAACCAAACGAGATGCTGCCAATGATCAATAGGAATTTCCAGTGCCCTGTACGGAGTATATTCATTTGGCACAGGAGAGGCAGTGTAGTTGTGGAACACACCAGAATTAGCGTCCACTGCCGGAAACGTCACCCACGAATAAAACAGTTCGTAAGGGTAAGCCGCATCCGCACTCACCACCAAAATCACAGCCAAGCCTTCCAAAGGGACTTGGTAAGTCTGCATATGATTGCGCACCGCAATGCGACTATGCTGCGGAATGTCCACAGGCTGGGCCATGATTTCCCAGGAACTTAGAAAAACAAAGTTAACTTTGTAGCACAACTGGGTAGTAATTCAAGGAAACCGTTTTAGAAAGATTCAAGCTTGAAAAGACCTATTTCAAAAATAGGTAGGTTTGTCCGACACCACCGTTTTCCAGAAACGACAGTGAAGGGGTTAAGGTTTGAATGATATACTACTCAAGTGTCATGATATAAGACCACCCACGTTGGGCGCCATGTAGCAGGGTTTCCGTTCTCCCACAGAACTGTGCATAGAGATTTGGAACCTCGGTGAATTAGGGTGACCCAAAACTCACCTCAGTACCCAAAACCCCTTACCAGGCTAGCTACAGTGTCTCATTGGTCATAACAAACTCCCAATGATTAGACAAACCAGAACATGAACTTACGATACCTCAGGTCACGTGGAACACATAAGCACTCTTTCGTTATACATTCATTTCAAACCAGAACATGGAGTAAATGAGGAAACGTGCACATTTGAAATATTTATTTACTAATGCCGTTTTCTCAAACGCAGTATCTTAGATAATACAAGGAAACATATTATCAGAAGCAAAGTTATCAGCATAGTTACTAGTCCATAAAAAGCAAATGGTGACAGCATACTAAAATGCTGTAATGAATAAGGGTTAACAACACCTAATTCTCACCCTCCCTAACTAGCATATTATATTAATATCTAAGAAGGTCTCTTTGGGTTTTAGCAGGGCGGGCCCATACCTCAAGATCCTAGTATGAAGAGATCACATCAACTTCCACCAGCTCTCTGCATGCGAACCGCATCAAGTATGTATGTGTGCTATAAGCAAAGCAATATAAAACGCGCCTAAAGCCAGAATTTGGCAGGAGTTGCACTTATGTTATGTCTATGTAGGTGAGGAGATCAGACCTCATAACAATTCTGTATCATGTTATCCTTGAAGCTTCAGCACTCTCTGTACAGACATAGTTTATTAAGCAAAGCTGATATCAGAGCAATAACATATTATTCTCATGTAAATCACAACGCTCCTCTGGGTTGAAAGCTAAATCAACAATTATGTGCCGTGTGCAGAAGCAGCAAAAGGAAAAATGGCGTTTAAACATTTAATAAGCCCATGCTAACTTAACACAATATATAGATAAGCAGTAACTATATGACAGTCCCTCCCTTTTACGTACAGATGTTTGAAGGACGGACAGGAAGTTTATCTGAATGGGGAGGAGTGTACGGAGACACCGGATCACTCCTTAATGTGTAGACACATACAATTGCACGGTTCTTGTAACCAGGACCGACCAAATTTAGCCTGTGTTTTAAAAGGAACGCCAGTTCCAGCAATCATCCCCACTTTTACCTTACTGGCGAACGGAAGTTATTTGCTTTTAAATAATGGGAATTGTTGTGGGTTAATTAAAGGTGTGGCTTATGTGGTAACAGTAACTGAACGTGTAGTTTGCTGCAAAAATGTACTTTACCCACCCACGCATGGGAACGGGATGTTTCCATCTGGCCGCGCATCCCAACCTTGACAGCGGAGTTCAATGGCATGAGTAGAATAAGAGCTCTTTGTCCCAAAAAGAAGTGGCCTTGAGTTCGGCTCGAGAAACATTTGTGCTTCACATAGCAAACACTCGCACAGAGGTTCAGGCCCTTTTAAATACTGATTTGCCGTTGCAGTTCAGCGAGCTAGTTCATTCAATCTTTAACGCGTCTTCCACGACTGGTCTGGCGCACTTTTTTAAAATAGTTAGCAGCGGACTCTTGACTTCATTTGAAAAAATATTCGGAGTCATTCCTGCTTTTTTCCATTCTATTTTTTCAAGTCTGTTTGGTGGATTCCCGGTTTTACTGGCACTAGCGGCAGGCGTTCTGGTGATCTTTTGTTTCGTTAAACATGGATACCCTTCCTGTGCAAGAAGCCGCGCAGCCCCTCCTGGCACTGTTTTGCAACAGGATGCTTGAATATTATGGCACACTGCCACTTGCGACTTTAAGCATGGCGTTTGGATTATCGTTTCGATTTTCCTATTTCACCTGTGTCCAGCCTGTATTTCATTGCCTGAGCTGTGATTTTGACTGGGCCATTGATTTGTGTCTCTGCAAGACGGTTTCTCCTGACGTCGATTTTAATCAGCTGATGTGTCCCGTCGTGGCTCACGAGTTGGTTTGTTCTGGCGATAGGATTATGGCCTTGCCAGCGATGCATGGACTAATGGGTCCTTGGAACATACTCGCAGCAGCGCAAGATTTCTTGGCACAGAGCTTTCTTGAGAACCCACCGAGTTGTCCTCTGATGGTGATAGAGGCTCCGGTACTGGAAGAGCACGTATGTTCCTTCCCACTGTTGAATTGGATGGCTGAACTGTTTTCGGATGAAGACGGTGATTTCATGTTAGAGGCTGTTGCTGCATATTTTGCATATTCGGTCTTGCCCTGATGTCTTTTCCACTTTCGAATCCCGGCAACATGTATGTTACTGACATAACTTTTTGCTAATTTTGCTTACATTTTGCATCTCCCAGACCTATTGGCATGAGCGAAAGTTAACTTTATATTGACATTTTTGATTTTTAAATTGATTCATGAAACATTTTTTCCCATCGATTTCTAAATTATTAATATTGCTCATTGTTATTAAACTCTGCTATCATGATGAGGCCCTTATCTTATCTTATCCGTGCTCGGATCATGGGGGGGGTGTCGTATAGTTACTGCTTATCTATATATTGTGTTAAGTTAGCATGGGCTTATTAAATGTTTAAACGCCATTTTTCCTTTTGCTGCTTCCGCACACGGCACATAATTGTTGATTTAGCTTTCAACCCAGAGGAGCGTTGTGATTTACATGAGAATAATATGTTATTGCTCTGATATCAGCTTTGCTTAATAAACTATGTCTGTACAGAGAGTGCTGAAGCTTCAAGGATAACACGATACAGAATTGTTATGAGGGCTGATCTCCGCACCTTCATAGACATAACATAAGTGCAACTCCTGCCAAATTCTGGCTTTAGGCGCGTTTTATATTGCTTTGCTTAGAGCACACATACACACTTGATGCGGTTCGCATGCAGAGAGCTGGTGGAAGTTGATGTGATCTCTTCATACTAGGATCTTGAGGTATGGGCCCGCCCTGCTAAAACCCAAAGAGACCTTCTTAGATATTAATATAATATGCTAGTTAGGGAGGGTGAGAATTAGGTGTTGTTAACCCTTATTCATTACAGCATTTTAGTATGCTGTCACCATTTGCTTTTAATGGACTAGTAACTATGCTGATAACTTTGCTTCTGATAATATGTTTCCTTGTATTATCTAAGATAATGCGTTTGAGAAAACGGCATTAGTAAATAAATATTTCAAATGTGCACGTGTGCTCATTTACTCCATGTTCTGGTTTGAAATGATTGTATAACGAAAGAGTGCTCATGTGTTCCACGTGACCCGAGGTATCGTAAGTTCATGTTCTGGTTTGTCTAATCATTGGGAGTTTGTTATGACCAATGAGACACTGTAGCTAGCCCGGTAAGGGGTTTTGGGTACTGAGGTGAGTTTTGGTTCACCCTAATTCGCCGAAGTTCCAAATCTCTATGCAAAGTTCTGTGGGAGAACGGAAACCATGCTACATGGTCATGTCATAATATAAGACCACCAACGTATGGGCGCCATACCTTGTCTGCGGTTAAACTTCATCTTTCCCTGCTGAAGGAAGATGTAGATTTAAATGATTTCATAAAAGGCCCGGCTAGTGGTAGATCAAAAAGATGGATATATGCGATTTACAATGAAATCTGGAAGACATCACAGGTTGAGGCGGCGACACGCCTTAGAGCAATTGATCAAGCTAACCTTGAAAAGGTACTTGCAGTAGTTGATAATAGTATTAACATGCTTTCTTCCCGCATTTACACGTTAGATAATATTGTGTCCTCTGTGGTAGATATTGTGCAGGATGAGGTGTCTGCTTTGTACCATGGCCAAAATCAATTGCGTTCTGTCATGCAATTTGCTTGGACCCTACAGACGTTGAAATCTGGCAAGGTGCCATGGACCTACATGAATGTTTCCTCTCTCTTTGCCCCTTTTAATTTAACTGACAAGCAGCGCTTGCTTTCTATGCGAGATGCGTCTTTTTCAATGTTACATATTGAGAGATTAGAATCCTTGCCTTTTTCTGTGGCGGAGGCCACTGCTGCAACGTGGCTTATCCACGGTTTGATAACATTACCATTTGCTTTGTATAAAGTTACTAATTGTATGCGATATGTTGCCATAGGTCGATATGAACCGTTGGGTAGTAGTTTTCTCCATGAAGTCTGGTCCCTCCCTTTTACGTACAGATGTTTGAAGGACAGACAGGAAGTTTATCTGAATGGGGAGGAGTGTACGGAGACACCGGATCACTCCTTAATGTGTAGACACATACAATTGCACGGTTCTTGTAACCAGGACCAACCAAATTTAGCCTGTGTTTTAAAAGGAACGCCAGTTCCAGCAATCATCACCACTTTTACCTTACTGGCGAACGGAAGTTATTTGCTTTTAAATAATGAGAATTGTTGTGGGTTAATTAAAGGCGTGGCTTATGTGGTAACAGTAACTGAACGTTTAGTTTGCTGCAAAAATGTACTTTACCCACCCACGCATGGGAACGGGGATGTTTCCATCTGGCCGCGCATCCAAACCTTGACAGCGGAGATCAATGGCATGAGTAGAATAAGAGCTCTTTTGTCCCAAAAAGAAGTGGCCTTGAGTTCGGCTCGAGAAACATTTGTGCTTCACATAGCAAACACTCGCACAGAGGTTCAGGCCCTTTTAAATACTGATTTGCCGTTGCATTTCAGCGAGCTAGTTCATTCAATCTTTAACGCGTATTCCACGACTGGTCTGGCGCACTTTTTTAAAATAGTTAGCAGCGGACTCTTGACTTCATTTAAAAAAATATTCGGAGTCATTCCTGCTTTCTTCCATTCTATTTTTTCAAGTCTGTTTGGTGGATTCCCGGTTTTACTGGCACTAGCGCAGGCGTTCTGGTGATCTTTTGTTTCGTTAAACATGGATGCCCTTCCTGTGCAAGAAGCCGCGCAGCCCCTCCTGGCACTGTTTCGCAACAGGATGCTTGAATATTATGGCACACTGCCACTTGCGACTTTAAGCACGGCGTTTGGATTATCGTTTCGATTTTCCTATTTCACCTTTGTCCAGCCTGTATTTCATTGCCTGAGCTGTGATTTTGACTGGGCCATTGATTTGTGTCTCTGCAAGACAGTTTCTCCTGACGTCGATTTTAATCAGCTGATGTGTCCCGTCGTGGCTCACGAGCTGGTTTGTTCTGGCGATAGGATTATGGCCTTGGCAGCGATGCATGGACTAATGGGTCCTTGGAACATACTCGCAGCAGCGCAAGATTTCTTGGCACAGAGCTTTTTTGAGAACCCACGAGTTGTCCTCTGATGGTGATAGAGGCTCCGGTACTGGAAGAGCACGTATGTTCCTTCCCACTGTTGAATTGGATGGCTGAACTGTTTTCGGATAAAGACGGTGATTTCATGTTAGAGGCTGTTGCTGCATATTTTGCATATTCGGTCTTGCCCTGATGTCTTTTCCACTTTCGAATCCCGGCAACATGTTTGTTAACTTTTTGCAAATTTTGCTTACATTTTGCATCTCCCAGACCTATTGGCATGAGCGAAAATTAACTTTATATTGACATTTTGGATTTTTAAATTGATTCATGAAACATTTTTTCCCATCGAATTCTAAATTATTAATATTGCTCATCGTTCTTGAACTCTGCTATCATGATGAGGCCCTTAATTTATCTTATCCGTGCTCGGATCATGGGGGGGTGTCATATAGTTACTGCTTATCTATATATTGTGTTAAGTTAGCATGGGCTTATTAAATGTTTAAACACCATTTTTCCTTTTGCTGCTTCTGCAAACGGCACATAATTGTTGATTTAGCTTTCAACCAAGAGGAGCGTTGTGATTTACATGAGAATAATATGTTATTGCTCTGATATCAGCTTTACTTATCTCGGCCAGTCTAAAAAACAAAATTGGACCCAGAAGGATTGCCGGAGACCTCCCGCCTGCGGGCCCTGGCCGCGGCTCCCTCGCCCACCATCGGACTCCTCCGGTGAGCTGCAGCGCATCGCCCCCCCCCTCCCCGCCATCTCCCGGGGACCTGGGGACAGCGAGGCCCGGCCGCGGGCCTGCCCGAGGGGACGTGCCGGTGCTGTCGGGGCCGGGCTGCCGACGGCGGGGCACACAGCAGCGGCCTGGGCGCCGAGACTACGCGAGCCCCCGGCTTGAGCCGAAGCACCAGGCCCGACCCAGAAGGATTGCCGGAGACCACCCGCCTGCGGGCCCTGACCGCGGCTCCCTCGCCCACCATCGGACTCCTCCGGTGAGCTGCAGCGCATCGCCCCCCCCTCCCCGCCATCTCCCGGGGACCTGGGGACAGCGAGGCCCGGCCGCGGGCCTGCCCGCCATTTTGCCCTCTTGGTGGGGGACTGGCCCCAGCATACGGAAGATCCCTGCCGGGGTGGACGATCTGGAAAGGAATCCCACCGCTGCATACCGGTAAGGCCTGCGCCTTGGGGGCCCTCAGCACAGCCGCCCTCGCCCCCTGGCTCCCTCTTCGACGCAGCCCGCCCCTGCCGGGCCTTGTGAGCTGCTGACTTGGCGACCCTGCTGCGCACCTACGGGGACTCCGGGGGTTTCCACCGTCACCCTCCCCTGCTCCTGGGTCTCTTGCAGCTGGGACGCTCCCGGGGGCCTTCTTTGACACGGCCAGCTGGGCACCGCGCTGGGGGTGGATTCTGGCCCAGGCGGGACCAGGAGGCGGCGCCACACCACGTCAATTCGGAGATCCTCCGCCTGCAGGCCCCAAGCCCGACCCACCGTGGAACACCTGCCGCCATCGTCCCCCTGACGCCTCTCCGGCCTACAAGCTACAACGCCCCCCTGGCTGCACTACCTGCCCCCGCTCCAGCGACCCCTTCGCATCCTGGACTGTCACTGGCCTACTGCTGCCTGTGTGCGCCCAGAGTACTGTCGCCGGGCGCGCCGCCGCCTCTCGCCTTGTGGCCTTGAGCCTTTAACCGTGGGACCCGGGCGCCTGGATCACGGAGGCACCGGCGCATTTCCCCCCCGGAATACACCACGCCACCGCTCTGGGACTGCGTGCAGTGCTCGACCCAGTCTCCCACCGCCCCACGACGCCCCGAGTGGACTATGACCTGCGGCAAAGGGACCAGGCCGGACCCCCCACCTGCAACGACCAGAGGGACCTCAGTGGCCACCATGTGGGGTAAGGCGGGCTCGCCATCATCCTCCGGGGGCCCCGCAGCATCATCGGGGGGGAAACTCTCCCCGCCGGTGACGCAGGCCTTCATGTCCTCCTTCATGGCTGACCTAAAGACTGAGATTGGGTCCCTCAGGACGGAGGTCCATACATGCGTCAAAGAACTGCGCAGGGAAGTCACCGATCTCGGCGACCGGGTCGACGGCCTGGAGAAGACGGTCGACTCCCGCACCGAGGACCTGGAGCAGATCTGGCAGAGGGTGGCGACCCTTGAGGAGCAACATATCCAGCTTCAGATCAAGCAGGAGGACTTGGAAAACAGAGGACGCCGCAACAACCTCCGCATTCGGGGCGTGCCTCTCGGAGAAGAGGGGACTGATACCATGGCCTACGTAGCCCTACTCCTGCAAGCGGTGTGGGGCGAGGAGGACGCCCCCCCGCCGCGCCTCGACCGCGCACACCGAGTCTTTGGAGCGGGTGGTAAAGCGGGCCTCCTGCCCGACATCGTCACCAGACTCCATTACTACACTGAGAAGGAGGCCATCTTGAAGGCGGCTAGAGACAACCCGGACCTGCGGTATGAAGGCCACAAGATACAGATTTTCCAGGACTTGGCCCCCACCACGCTCCATAGACGGAAGGTTTTCCGCCCAGTCACGGAGAAGCTCCGGACCCTCAACATCTCATATCAGTGGGGCCACCCTTTTGCGCTCATCTTCCGGTGGGAGGGCAAACGCAGGACCCTCAGGTCCTATCGAGAAGCGGCGCAACTGCTAGGCATGCCGGAGTCCCCGGACCACAGTCCAACTCGCCCTCCTCACTCGGAGAGGGCACCTCCGCGTTCAGAGTGGTCCACTGTGCGCAAACGTCGACGGTCTCCTCCGGTGGACGCACTCTCTACCTCGCAGACCAAGCAGGACATCATCGCACACATCCGCTCCCTTGAGGGCGATCGCGAGGGGCAGGCCTCCCAACCTATCGCCTCTGGATCTGAAGGTGGGGATCGCCCCACGACCCCGGAAGGCCGCTGACCATTGCTAGTGCGACTCCAGCTGCCCTGTCCACACTCTTGCCCTCTGGGCACTCTGGCCTGTCCACATCTGGTATGGTGACCTCACCCCACTGTGCCTGGGGGTGGGGCCCCCCCCTCCCACCAGCAGGGACCGAAGGAAATGGTCAACGCCCTTTGTCTCTACCAGGCCCTGAGCTATACCAATGAGTTCCAGCGCCCTCTAGGCAACTGCATGGACCATGTAGGCCCCATGGCTCGACACACCCCCGGACTACCTTGAGGCAGCGGGGTGCACGGACTCTGAGACGACCCGACTCCATTCATCTACCCAGATCTCCGCCCCCTCCCCTTGTCCTGTAGGAAGTGACATTCCTGAGTTCATCCAAACCCTCGGGTAGAGGATGTCCGGTACCTGGGACAATGTACACCGGCCCTGTTGGCCTGTTTGGGTTCTGATTCCTCTCTGCGCCTTTACCTTCTCTTCTTGCTTTTCTTCTCCTACTTCTCTCTCACGCTGCTTTCTATTACTGCCCTCTTCCTGCGCCTGCGGAGGGGTGACATGGTGGGTCCTGCGGGGGTTGGCGAGCTGGAGGCGAGACGAGGCTGCCACTGCCCTATCTGCGGGGGGTTCTGCTACGCTGGGTCCCGAGCGACTTCACTCCCCTTTAGTGCTATGACGGCGAACATTCCCACGCCCTTGAAGGTCCTCTCCCTCAACGTCAAAGGGCTCAACTCCCCCAACAAGCGGAAGCAAGTATGGCGCTACCTCCTACACCACTCCCCTGACATTATCTTCCTTCAGGAGACACACCTTCTCAGGGGGGACATCAAACGCATGACACACCCTAGATACCCCACGCAATTCTGGGCATCCACTGACACCAAGACAGCGGGGGTGGCAATTCTCTGCAGGGCTGGCATTAGGCGGGGACCCGTGAAACCCTTCAAGAGCGCTGATGGGCGGTTCATCCGAGTCACGGTACAGATGGGCTGTGCCCGGCTCACTCTAGGATGTGTGTATGCACCCAACCAGTCGCAGGACAAATACCTCCAGGCGCTTCTGCGAGATCAGTTCCAACCGGGCGACACCAATGTGATCCTGGGCGGAGACTTCAATCTTGTTTGGGACCCAGAGTTAGATCGCGCGGGAGCCCCCTTTCACAATGCGGGAGCAATGTCCTCTACCCTTAGAACGCAAATAACCGACCTGGGACTTGTAGATGCGTGGCGCTACCACAACCCGGGGGCCCGAGACTATTCCTTCTACTCACATTCCCACCGGACGTACTCTCGGATCGACAACCTCTTCACCTCCCTGGAACTGGCCCGAGACTCCCTAGCTGCCGCTATATCCGACATATCCCTGTCGGACCACGCTCACGTGGAGCTCTTGCTTCAGGATCCCCTAGCCCGCACCCCTCGCGAACGCAGGTGGGTGCTCCCACCGAGGGTCCTTCGGGACCCGGAAGACGTCGCCAGCATCCGTGACGCCATTGACTCGTACTTCGCCGTTAACGACACTCCTGACCTGCCCTTCCACACGGTCTGGGACGCTTTCAAGGCCACCATACGGGGCCACATCACCTCCCTGGCGGCGGCACGGAGGAAGGAAGCGTTCAAGTTAGAAACCGACCTGACTACCGAGATCAAACTGGCGGAGGCCCGAGACCGGGACTCCCCTTCGCGGGCGTCAAAGAGGACCCTCGCCAATCTCAGGGGGCAACTCCGCGCCCTGCGCACCAACAAGGCGGAGCACTCCCTACTAGCGCTCAAACAGCGGTATTATGAGGGAGGGGGCAAGGTTGGTCGCCTACTGGCTGGCAGGCTACGGGCACGCGCTGCTAGGGCCCATATTGCTAATGTTAAGCGGCAAGATGGCACCAGTGTCACCTCTGAGAAGGCCAAGCAGGCTGCATTTGTCGATTACTACTCCACTCTGTACGCGGAGGAACCTACCTCTGCGGAAGCGCGAGAGGCTGTCCTTGCGGACTTCGAGGGGTCTCCACTGTCTCCGGCATGTGCAGCCTCTTTGGAGGGTCCCCTGCTGGAAGTGGAAATAACGGACGCTGTCAAGGACCTCCCTGTGGGGAAAACCCCGGGACCGGACGGCCTGCCGTTGGCCTTCTATCGCCTGTTCCTGACCCAGCTCCGCCCGCATCTGCTGCAGCTCTATGGCTCCTTCTCTGACGACACTGGCCCGTCCCCTGATATGGGCCTGGCGGAAATTGCCTTGATTCCCAAGCCTGGAAAGGATCCCGACCTTTGTGCCTCATATCGCCCCATCGCCCTCCTTAACACCGATCTCAAGATCTACACTAAGATCCTGGCCAAACGGCTGGACCCCCACATGCCGGGGCTGGTGAACCCGGACCAGGTGGGATTTATACGAGATCGTCAGGGAGCCGACAATGTCCGCAGGCTGGCGCACTTGGTGGGGAAGGTGCACCATTGGAAGATCCCGGCCTGCCTCCTCTCACTTGACGCTGAGAAGGCCTTCGACCGGGTCGACTGGACCTTTCTGCGGGCGGTTCTCCGGAAACTAGGTCTTGGCCCCAACATGATTTCCAGGTGCATGGCCCCCTACCTTGGGCCACAGGCCAGAATTCGGGTCAACGGCCAACTGACATCGCCGCTCTCGATTCACAGGGGAACACGGCAGGGGTGCCCGCTCTCGCCACTTCTGTTCGCCTTAGCGATTGAGCCACTGGCGGAGCTACTTAGGCAAGCTCCTGACATTCATGGTATCCCCCTTGGGGGGCGCACCAACAAGGTAGCACTATTTGCGGACGATCTGATCCTTACTCTCACGAACCCTCGGGTTTCCCTCCCAGCGGTACACAAAGCCCTCTCGTTGTTTGAACAGGCGTCCGGCCTGAAAATTAACCATGCCAAATCTTGGGCACTCAGCCTCACCATCCCCGAAGAGGAGATCTCCTTCCTGAAGGGGGTTGCGCCCTACCGTTGGGCGGATGACCGCATTAAATACCTGGGTCTTGACATCAAGCCCCACCTCGACTCGTGGTCCTCCAGGAACTGGGCCTCTTGCCGCAGGGAGGTCCTGGCAGACCTGCGGAAATGGAAACCCTTGATGGTATCCTGGCTGGGGCGACTCAATGCGGTCAAGATGTCGGTCCTCCCCCGCATTCTATATGTCTTCCAGTGCCTACCCACTCAGATCCCGATCCACTGCATCAAAAGCCTCCAGCGCGACCTCACGTCCTTCATCTGGGGGGGCAAACGACCCCGGTTCTCGCAGAAAGTCCTCATGGAACCGAGAGACAGGGGTGGCCTAGCCTGCCCGAATCTCCTCCACTACTATTGGGCGGCGCACCTCCGGTTTGTGGTTGAATGGGGAGTGCGCGAAAGCGACAAACATTGGTTTCACATGGACCGAGTGGTCACAGGGCGCACCATATGGGACCTGCCTTGGTTACCGCGGGTGGCGCGTTCTAGAAGCGCTTATATGGCAGTCCCCACGAGGACAGTGCTTGAGATTTGGGACCGAGTGGCAGTGTCCAAGGGTTTAACCACGTTCCCCTCTCCGCATACCCCCATTGCGGGTAACCCACACTTTCCCCCCGCTGCCCAGACCCGAGCTTTCGAGAGCTGGACACGAGGAGATTGCAGGGTTGCAGGGGATCTATTCCTCGGTGGGTCGCCTAAGTCATGGCAGGACTGCAAGGAAGAATTTAACCTCCCTTTAACTGCCGGCCTACAGTATGCACAGCTGCGCCACTGGACCACGGGTGACGACATGTATCAGGCTGCGTCCAGGGCGTACACCCCGTTTGAGAAGTTGGCGCGCTCCCTCGGAGGACTGAAGCGACTCATCTCTCAAATTTATGACATCCTGCAACACCCGTCCGCCCCGCCCACACATCCCTACCAGAGACAGTGGCAGACGGCGACTGGCACCGAAATCACGCCATCCCAGTGGTCTAGGCTCTGGACCGACATCCCCAAAACTTACCGCAGCATCCCACAGAGGGAAAACGCATACAAGATACTAACGCAATGGTACTACACCCCCCTACGACTCAATAAAATGTTCCCCACCACCTCGCCGATGTGCTGGAGGTGTGGTACTGCGACTGGTGACTTCATACACATCTGGTGGTCGTGCCCCGCCCTGGCTGTCTTTTGGAAGGAAGTCCTCAGCCACATCAAGAAGGTGTTGGGTTTTCCCCTCCCCGAGGAGGTTTGCACGCTCCTGCTGGGCATTCGACCCCCCACACTTAGAGCACTCACGCGCAGCGACTGGGTCCTCACCCTCCGCATGCTAGGCGCTGCCAAACAACTCATTGCGCTATACTGGAAGCGGGCCGAGGCTCCGCCGATAGCTTCCTGGTTCGTGCGCCTCTGGCAGGTCTTGACCATGGAGCTGCTCACGGCGCGGATCCAATTGAGGGGAGTACGCTTCAAGGCAGTGTGGGAACCTCTGGTGCGTCACCTGTGCTCCATCAGCTATGCCCGACACATGCCTCCCAGGCTCCGCGCTCTGCAGTTGTTCGAGGACGCTCTCCTCCCTGCTGACCCGAGCAGGCTAAGCTCTTAGTCGCTTCCCTCAGTGCTGGATTGCGCTCTACATTTCCCGTAGGCGACCACAGATACACCTTCCCTGGCCTCATACCATCTCATCGCTGCTCCTCCTTTCCCGACTTTTTCTTCCTTCCTGCTTGCCACTCTGGCTTCCGCCCCCCTTTGGGGCAGTTTGGTCCCTGTTGGGCCTTTGAAAATGTGACACCGCTGCTCTACTTCCCATACGCACCTCCCCCGCACAGCGACACACTGCCAGCTTCTGGCTGCCTCTTGATGCACTCTCCCCTAAGCCACGCGGCCGGCCCTCTCGGGGGTTGTAGGCAGGGCGCTGTGTTAAGGATTCCACCCCCCCCGGTGAATTACATCTACCGACTTCTTACTGTGCGGCCGGCCCCGACAAGGGGTTGTAGGCTTATCGCTGTGTTCACAATAAAAACAGATTTGAACAAAAAAAACAAAATTGGCCTAAAAAACAGAAACAGGTTAAACAGCAACAGCAGACTCAAGAGTCTTATCCTGCGACTCCGATACCGGCGCAGACAGAGCGAGTTTATGACTTGCGCGATCGCGCGACGATTAAATCACCTGATCGATTTCAGGCTTCTGATCAACGCTCTCCTCGTTCCTTTCAGGACTCATCGGCCCCGAAAACCGGTGGTGGAGGAGGCGGAAGGGGTAGGGGTGGTCAACAAGGACGTGACCAGCCCTGCCAAGCAGACGGTGCAGGGAAGCAGGAAGGCACAACACCGAAAAGACCGCAGTTTGCCAAAAAGAAAGTCGCGGCTTTAACAGCGCACCGATATGCCACAGATAGTGAGAACGCGGCTTCCGAATCTGACGTGGGCTCTGACCTTGCTGGACAGCGCGGCGGAGATTACCATTGTGAGAGAGGCCCTGCGTCCACTACTGAAGGTGACAGCGACTGATATTTATGTTGTAATAGAAACAGCTGATACGAGAGTTGCTCCCCCTGATAGACTTTTTGAAATTGTCCTGTTAATCGAAGGAGACATACAACGTATTGTAAAAGGGGTATTTTGGGAAAATCTGTCGTCTACGTATGACATTTTGCTTTCGGAGGCTGACTGGCCCCCACCTTTTGTACTCGCAGCGCCGCGAGGGGAGGAGGTGATCCTCCCCAGTTTCGCGAACACTGTCTCGAAAGAGCATGCGTAACATTTTGCAGAAGAGTGGGCTAAGGCTAAGTACCGCAACCAGTGTCGTTGGGATAAATTGTCCCCAAGCCACGAGATTCCTTTGCGGTCTCAGCCGCAGCCCCAACCTCAACATCCCATTCGGCGGGAAGCCAAGGCTTCCGTCGCGTCTATCCTTGAACAATTAGAATATCAGGTAGTAATTGAAACGTGCGTATCTCCGATGAATAACCCCTTTTTCACTGTGAACAAGCCGGACGGTTCATATCGTTTGGTATTGGATTACAGGCATTTAAACTCGCGTTGCCGTAACTGTGCACTACAGAATACACACGGCTCTGCCCTAGTGGATAGTCTCGTGCGTAAGCGTTTTAAAACCACGCTTGACATTTCCAACGGTTTTTATGCCCATAGCTTGAATGGTCTTAGTTCCCAATGGACCAGTTTTACCTCAGCTGGGGTCCAAAAACACTTTCGGCGTCTCCCGATGGGCTATAAAAATAGTCCTGGGATTTTCACTGCCCGCATAGTCTCTCTCTTGGAGGGAATCGACCCGGATGCTTACTCGTATGTGGATGACATTTATCTCACAGACAACGGTATTTGGGAGCATTTGTGTCGCGTAAACGGCATAATTTGTAACTTTGCAGACATGGGTTACAAATTTAACTTTGCAAAATCGCACATTGCAGAATACACAGTGTTGTTCCTGGGCTATGAGCTCAACAATGAAGGTAGAGGTTTGGCTCCTCACTTCCTGGAGAAATGCGCACAACTGCGCGCTCCAACGACACTGAAAAAATTACAGTCTTTACTGGGTTTTTTGAATTTCGGAAGAACATACATTCCGGAATATGCCCAGCGTATCAAGCCTTTGTATGCTTTGATACAACCAACTTTTTCCAAATCTTGCTGGCTGCCTGAGCACTCAGCCATTTTGCAATCTTTGCAGGCTGATCTGCTTGCATCTAAATTCTTACTGACTCGTGATAACCACACTAACCTGGTGATAAGAATCATTCCTGGGACGGTGGGTTTCACGTACCTAACTTTTAATGAAGGTGACACGGTACCTATTGCTTACAAATCACACTTGTACACTTCGGCTGAGATGCGGTTTTCCTCTGTGGAGAAAGTTTTAACAGCTGTGCAGATGGCGATTCTTAAGGAACGTGCTCAGTCACAGGGAAAACGCATGTTGGTAGTTACCCCCTGTCCTCATTTGGAGGCAGTTACGAAGGCCAGTGTACCGAATTCGAAAGCTTTGCACCCTCGGTGGATGCAATGGGCTGCTTCCTTGACGTCCACGGATGTCACGTTTATTTTTGACGCCTCATTACGATCGCAAGAGTACTTGCAGTATGAATTTGTTCATCCTGCTCCTCTAGCTATGCGACCTTTGGAGGACTTCCATTGCATCATTTACACTGATGGTTCGGCGCAGGTTGCGCATGGCTCTAAACACGCCTACGTTTCCGCATGCGCCATTGTGGTCGGTGCCATGGTGAACGATGTGTTCAAGTCTAGGGTCGTGCACACGCAGACTCTAGGGGACTGCACTGCACAATTGGCAGAGCTTCGTGCTCTTTCACTAGCGTTGGAGTACGCTGATCCGAGTGTGACTACTCTTGTTGTGAGTGATTCTTACTACTGTGTCCAGTCTTACAATGAAAACTTGTTCTTTTGGATTCAGAATGATTTTCGTGATTCCAAGGGTAGCACAATAAAACACAAGATGATCTGGGTTCGAGTGGCTGACTTAAGGCTCATCTGCCGCTCGTTTTTGTGATTCATACTCTCGGCCATCAGCATGTGGGAGTTCACGCTGTCGGTAACTCACTTGCTGATGAAGCAGCGAAATCAGCGGTGTCTAAGTATTTAGTTGCAGCTGTTACACGGTCCAAAAGTAAGATTGATGATGACATCTTGGCGGCTGTTGCTGCCACTGAGAAGGGAGGTAAACATCCTACGGGGTTCCCTTCGAAGTACACATACCACTTAAGTCCCGAAAAGGTTCCTTTTGTGAAAATACCTGATGTTGGTGAACGTGTAATTCCCAACTCGGATCGCAGAGCTAGCTTGATTACAGCGGCGCATGAAGGCGTGGCGTCTGCGCATGCGGGCGTCTCGGCCACTGTAACTCAATTACAACAGCGTTTCTGGTGGCGGGGACTGTACAAACAGACGCGTGACTATGTCCTTCAATGTGACATTTGCCAGCAGATTAAACCTTCGACTGCTACGCGTCCGCCACAGACACAGTTGTACATATCTAATAAACCACTAGGTTGTGTTTATTAGGATCACTGCGGTCCTTTTTCCTCTGATACTGCGTATAAGTACATATTAGTAGCAGTTGATTCATGCACACGCTTTGTGTGGGTATGGCCTCATCGCAGCGCTGATTCACGGACTGTCATTAGAGATTTGCGTGTCTTTGTAGGGATTTTTGCCTGTGGTACCTTCCATTCGGATCAGGGTCCGGCTTCCGCCTCTAAGGCGTACAAGGATGCCATGACTTCGATGGGGGTCCAAGTCAAGTTTTCGTCTCCCTATAGACCTGAGGGTAATAGTGTAGTGGAGCGAATGAACCGTGACTTAAAGCAATCTTTGACAGCTCGAGTTATAGGCACTGGCAGAAACTGGCTGGCCCACCTCAATGGCGTGCAGCGTGCTCTTAATAATCTCCCTAGAAGGTCTCTGGGTGGGCGGACCCCATACGAAATGCTCTTTGGCATCAAGATGTACGTCCCTGACCTTGATGGTCTAGACTGCGTGGCTCGCGCCACAACCTTTGACGTAGATGAACATTGCAATGTTTTACAGGATCTACAAGAGACCAGAGACAGTCTTGCAAAGGAACATTTGTCCTCCACATTGGATGTTGCGTTGCAGATCCCGGTAGTTGGCTGGCTACCCAAAGTTGGAGAACTGGTTCGAGAGAAGATCGATAACAAGAAAGAATTTGGACCGTCCTATCGAGCTCCGGTTCCAGTGCTTGGAGTGAAGGGCACAAGAACAGTCATTTTACCACCTCTTCCAGGTCGTAAGGAAAACAGGTTTATCTCCATTGACAATGTCAAGATACACAGAGTGGCCGATTCTTCTTAGTATGACACCGGCAGTCTCCTGTCCTTCCATTGTGAGAAATTTTGGCCACTACTTCTAATCCTGAACCTGAAGTGGCCATCGAATTCCCTGCAATTTCCAGTCCTTTATTAAGTACTTTGCCTGTTACAGACCATGATGACATTGATTACACTTACCCCACTGACTTATCTATGCCCGATCTGCAAACTCGTTTGGCCACACAATCCAGATTTTCTTTTGACACTGTTTCCAATGCCTCAAAAGAAGCCCTCACGGTTTGCAGTTTATGCCAGTTTATTTAAAAAACATTTTTTGATACCACCTTGGACATATATTTGGCTGGTGCTTTTTTCAATTTACCTTTTTATGTCTATTGGTTTTGTGTTTTATTTTTTTCGTATTATCAATGGACACTATGTCGAGGAAAGAACATGCATTCAACATCTCAATGGAACATTGGCCCCCCTCTCCTCCTCACATTCTGCAAACAGATTGAAAAGAGACATGACATTTGTTAACATCACTGTGTGGCCAGTCCTTGATGGAATTGTGTGGGATGCCTTTAAATTTCAAATTCATGGCCCTACAGAAGTCGTTAATGTCCCTAATGTCCTTAGAGTTAACATGGGGGATGTAGTGAAACAAAACATACGTTCTGATGATTGGGATGTTCAGGCCGTAGAATCTTTGTTTTCTGATTTGAAATATTATGCTGCCTTTGATGCTGAGGATTTGTATTTAGAATCTGCTAATTATGGGGATTTATTTTGTTTTCAACATTTTGGCAATCACTTCTTACATAGAACAAATTCCAGAAGGGATACAGTTAATTATACCAATGGGAGCATTGCCAAGATCCGAAACAGGGCAGTTCCAGTACTTTTTTTAAAAAGTACACTTATTTTACCGACTTCAATCAGTCCCATCCCGAGTCCTTTTATTTTAAAATGACACAGAAGCCAATGTCCAAGGTTAGACTTACCGATACTAAATTATTGTATTCGAAGTCCCTGTTTCGGAGCTGGGCAATGCTCCCATTGCGTATAATTAACTGTATCCCTTCTGGAATTTGTTCTATGTAAGAAGTGATTGCCAAAATGTTGAAAACTAAATAAATCCCCATAATTAGCAGATTCTAAATACAAATCCTCAGCATCAAAGGAAGCATAATGAGACAATGTTCATTTGCAAGACTGTCTCTGGTCTCTTGTAGATCCTGTAAAACATTGCAATGTTCATCTACGTCAAAGGTTGTGGCGCGAGCCACGCAGTCTAGACCATCAAGGTCAGGGACGTACATCTTGATGCCAAAGAGCATTTCGTATGGGGTCCGCCCACCCAAAGGCCTTCTAGCGAGATTATTAAGAGCACGCTGCACGCCATTGAGGTGGGCCAGCCAGTTTCTGCCAGTGCCTATAACTCGAGCTGTCAAGGATTGCTTTAAGTCACGGTTCATTCGCTCCACTACACTATTACCCTCAGGTCTATAGGGAGACGAAAACTTGACTTGGACCCCCATCGAAGTCATGGCATCCTTGTACGCCTTAGAGGTGAAAGCTGGACCCTGATCCGAATGGAAGGTACCACAGGCAAAAATCCCTACAAAAACACACAAATCTCTAATGACAGTCCGTGAATCAGCGCTGCGATGAGGCCATACCCACACAAAGCGTGTGCATGAATCAACTGCTACTAATACGTACTTATACGCAGTATCAGAGGAAAAAGGACCGCAGTGATCTAAATAAACACAACCTAGTGGTTTATTAGATATGTACAACTGTGTCTGTGGCAGACGCGTAGCAGTCGAAGGTTTAATCTGCTGGCAAATGTCACATTGAAGGACATAGTCACGCGTCTGTTTGTACAGTCCCCGCCACCAGAAACTCTGTTGTAATTGAGTTACAGTGGCCGAGACGCCCGCATGCGCAGACGCCACGCCTTCATGCGCCACTGTAATCAAGCTAGCTCTGCGATCTGAGTTGGGAATTACACGTTCACCAACATCAGGTATTTTCACAAAAGGAACCTTTTCGGGACTTAAGTGGTATGTGTACTTCGAAGGGAACCCCGTAGGATGTTTACCTCCCTTCTCAGTGGCAGCAACAGCCGCCAAGATGTCATCATCAATTTTACTTTTGGACCGTGTAACAGCTGCAACTAAATACTTAGACACCGCTGATTTCGCTGCTTCATCAGCAAGTGAGTTACCGACAGCGTGAACTCCCACGCGCTGATGGCCGAGAGTATGAATCACAAAAACGAGCGCCAGATGAGCCTTAAGCTCAGCCACTCGAACCCAGATCATCTTGTGTTTTATTGTGCTACCCTTGGAATCACGAAAATCATTCTGAATCCAAAAGAACAAGTTTTCATTGTAAGACTGGACACAGTAGTAAGGATCACTCACAACAAGAGTAGTCACACTCCGATCAGCGTACTCCAACGCTAGTAAAAGAGCACGAAGCTCTGCCAATTGTGGGGTGCAGTCCCCTAGAGTCTGCGTGTGCACGACCCTGGACTTGAACTCATCGTTCACCATGGCACCGACCACAATGGCGCATGCGGAAACGTAGGCGTGTTTAAAGCCATGCGCAACCTGCGCCGAACCATCAGTGTAAATGATGCAATGGAAGTCCTCCAAAGGTCGCATAGCTAGAGGAGCAGGATGAACAAATTCATACTGCAAGTACTCTTGCGATCGTAATGAGGCGTCAAAAATAAACGTGACATCCGTGGACGTCAAGGAACCAGCCCATTGTATCCACCGAGGGTGCAAAGCTTTAGAATTCGGTACACTGTCCTTCGTAACTGCCTCCAAATGAGGACAGGTGGTAACTACCAACATGCGTTTTCCCTGTGACAGAGCACGTTCCTTAAGAATCGCCATCTGCACAGCCGTTAAAACTTTCTCCACAGAGGAAAACCGCATCTCAGCCGAAGTGTACAAGTGTGATTTGTAAGCAATAGGTACCGTGTCACATTCATTAAAAGTTAGATACCTGAAACCCACGGTCCCAGGAATGATTCTTATCACCAGGTTAGTGTGGTTATCACGAGTCAGTAAGAATTTAGATGCGAGCAGATCAGCCTGCAAAGATTGCAAAATGGCTGAGTGCTCAGGCAGCCAGCAAGATTTGGAAAAAGTTGGTTGTATCAAAGCATATAAAGGCTTGATACACTGGGCATATTCCGGGATGTATGTTCTTCTGAAATTCAAAAAACCCAGTAAAGACTGTAATTTTTTCAGTGTCGTTGGAGCGCGCAGTTGTGCGCATTTCTCCAGGAAGTGAGGAGCCAAACCTCTACCTTCATTGTTGAGCTCATAGCCCAGGATCAACACTGTGTATTCTGCAATGTGCGATTTTGCAAAGTTAAATTTGTAACCCATGTCTTCAAAGTTACAAAATATGCCGTTTACGCGACACAAATGCTCCCAAATATCGTCGTCTATGAGATAAATGTCATCCACATACGAGTAAGCATCCGGGTCGATTCCCTCCAAGAGAGAGACTATGCGGGCAGTGAAAATCCCAGGACTATTCTTATAGCCCATCGGGAGACGCCGAAAGTGTTTTTGGACCCCGGCTGAGGTAAAACTGGTCCATTGGGAACTAAGACCATCCAAGCTATGGGCATAAAAACCGTTGGAAATGTCAAGCGTGGTTTGAAAACGCTTACGCACAAGACTATCCACTAGGGCAGAGCCGTGTGTATTCTGTACTGCACAGTTACGGCAATGCTAGTTTAATTGCCTGTAATCCAATACCAAACGATATGAACCGTCCGGCTTGTTCACAGTGAAAAGGGGGTTATTCATCGGAGACAGGCACGTTTCAATTACTCCCTAATATTCTAATTGTTCAAGGATCGACGCGACGGAAGCCTTGGCTTCCCGCCGAATGGGATATTGAGGTTGGGGCTGCGGCTGAGACCGCAAAGGAATCTTGTGGCTTGGGGACAATTTATACCAACCACACTGGTTGCGGTACAGAGCCGGCGCTAGAGCCATAGCCCACTCTTCTGCAAAATGTTGTGCATGCTCTTTCGAGACAGTGTTCGCGAAACTGGGGAGGATCACCTCCTCCCCTCGCGGCGCTGCGAATACAAAAGGTGGGGGCCAGTCAGCCTCCGAAAGCAAAATGTCATACGTAGACGACAGCTTTTCCCAAAATACCCCTTTTACAGTACTTTGTATGTCTCCTTCGATTAACAGGACAATTTCAAAAAGTCTATCAGGGGGAGCAACTTTCGTATCAGCTGTTTCTATTACAACATAAATATCAGTCGCTGTCACCTTCAGTAGTGGACGCAGGGCCTCTCTCACAATGGTAATCTCCGCCGCGCTGTCCAGCAAGGTCAGAGCCCACTTCAGATTCCGAAGCCGCGTTCTTACTATCTGTGGCATATCGGTGCGCTGTTAAAGCCGCGACTTTCTTTTTGGCAAACTGCGGTCTTTTCGGTGTTGTGCCTTCCTGCTTCCCTGCACCGTCTGCTTGGCGGGGCTGGTCACGTCCTTGTTGACCACCCCTACCCCTTCCGCCTCCTCCACCACCGCTTTTCAGGGCCGATGAGTCCTGAAAGGAACGAGGAGAACGTTGATCAAAAGCCTGAAATCGATCAGGTATTTAATTGTCGCGCGATCGCGCAAGTCATAAACTCGCTCTGTCTGCGCCGGTATCGGAGTCGCAGGATAAGACTCTTGAGTCTGCTGTTGCTGCTTACCCTGTTTCTGTTTTTTAGGCCAATTTTATTTTTTAGACTTGGGCTGAACTTCTGTCTCAGAATACTGCCCCTGAGGTTGTTTTTTCTCTTTGACTGAAAAAGGCTTTAGACCCTTACTTGTGCGACTCACCGTTTTATAAGCAGCCACAACAATCCTTGCTAACTGGCGGGGTTTTTCGGCATCTGGGATAGCCGCCAAAGCGTTAGCCACTTGAAAGTACACTGCTTCCCCCTTGATATTAGCAAGTATGAGATCGCAAACTATCTCAAAGGAGCCACACAGGCGCATACCCAATTCAACCGCTGCCTCCGGTCCGTGATCATCTTGAACACGTTTAACGATCGCAGGCAGTACAGCCATAGATGGGGTGCCATAACACCTCGCATAAACAGCCGCAAAAGTTTTGCCCCAGGACTCACAGTCAACGAGTTTGGGCGCTAAATCTTTTGGTAAACTAATCGTCAAGATTCTATGTTTATCACCAGGAGTTGTATTAGGAAATACTGCTTCCAGTTGGTCAAACTCCTCTGCTAGCCAGAAAGGAAAGTCATCCTTTTCATCGGGGCGCTTACCAAATACAGCATTGACCATAACTGGACTGAGCTTCAAACCACCCTGTCCCGCTGGAAGAGCCGGACCCCCCGGGGGCCCACCCGGGAGATGACGACCTATGTACTGCACTAATGCACGAATCACGGCAATTGAAACTACATGTAGTCTACGAACCTCCGCTAGGGTACAATTGCCGTGTTGAGGATGAGGAGTAAATCCAGCCAAAACAGGCCAATTTGCGCCTGGAATGGACAAAGGACCTAACCTCGGAGCAGTCAAGGAATGGGGTAGGGCGCCACCAAACCAAACGCGATGCTGCCAATGATCAATAGGGATTTCCAGTGCCCTGTACGGAGTATATTCATTTGGCACAGGAGAGGCAGTGTAGTTGTGGAACACACCAGAATTAGCGTCCACTGCCGGAAACGTCACCCACGAATAAAACAGTTCGTAAGGGTAAGCCGCATCCGCACTCACCACCAAAATCACAGCCAAGCCTTCCAAAGGGACTTGGTAAGTCTGCATATGATTGCGCACCGCAATGCGACTATGCTGCGGAATGACCACAGGCTGGGCCATGATTTCCCAGGAACTTAGAAAAACAAATTTAACTTTGTAGCACAACTGGGTAGTAATTCAAGGAAACCGTTTTAGAAAGATTCAAGCTTGAAAAGACCTATTTCAAAAATAGGTAGGTTTGTCCGACACCACCGTTTTCCGGAAACGACAGTGAAGGGGTTAAGGTTTGAATGATATACTACTCGAGTGTCATGATATAAGACCACCAACGTATGGGCTCGTTAAACGTGTTCAAGATGATCACGGACCGGAGGCAGCGGTTGAATTGGGTATGCGCCTGTGTGGCTCCTTTGAGATAGTTTGCGATCTCATACTTGCTAATATCAAGGGGGAAGCAGTGAACTTTCAAGTGGCTAACGCTTTGGCGGCTATCCCAGATGCCGAAAAACCCCACCAGTTAGCGAGGATTGTTGTGGCTGCTTATAAAACGGTGTGTCGCACAAGTAAGGGTCTAAAGCCTTTTTCAGTCAAAGAGAAAAAACAACCTCAGGGGCAGTCTTCTGAGACAGAAGTTCAGCCCAAGTCTAAAAAACAAAATTGGCCTAAAAAACAGAAACAGGGTAAGCAGCAACAGCAGACTCAAGAGTCTTATCCTGCGACTCCGATACCGGCGCAGACAGAGCGAGTTTATGACTTGCGCGATCGCGCGACAATTAAATACCTGATCGATTTCAGGCTTCTGATCAACGTTCTCCTCGTTCCTTTCAGGACTCATCGGCCCCGAAAAGCGGTGGTGGAGGAGGCGGAAGGGGTAGGGGTGGTCAACAAGGACGTGACCAGCCCCGCCGAGCAGACGGTGCAGGGAAGCAGGAAGGCACAACACCGAAAAGACCGCAGTTTGCCAAAAAGAAAGTCGCGGCTTTAACAGCGCACCGATATGCCACAGATAGTGAGAACGCAGCTTCGGAATCTGACGTGGGCTCTGACCTTGCTGGACAGCGCGGTGGAGATTACCATTGTGAGAGAGGCCCTGCGTCCACTACTGAAGGTGACAGCGACTGATATTTATGTTGTAATAGAAACAGCTGATACGAGAGTTGCTCCCCCTGATAGACTTTTTGAAATTGTCCTGTTAATCGAAGGAGACATACAACGTACTGTAAAAGGGGTATTTTGGGAAAATCTGTCGTCTACGTATGACATTTTGCTTTCGGAGGCTGACTGGCCCCCACCTTTTGTACTCGCAGCGCCACGAGGGGAGGAGGTGATCCTCCCCAGTTTCGCGAACACTGTCTCAAAAGAGCATGCGCAACAATTTGCAGAAGAGTGGGCTAAGGCCCTAGCGCAAGCGCTGTACCGCAACCAGTGTGGTTGGGATCAATTGTCCCCAAGCCACGAGATTCCTTTGCGGTCTTAGCCGCAGCCCCAACCTCAATATCCCATTCGGCGGGAGGCCAAGGCTTCTGTCGCGTCTATCCTTGAACAATTAGAATATTAGGGAGTAATTGACACGTGCATGTCTCTGATGAATAACGCCCTTTTCACTGTGAACAAGCCGGACGGTTCATATCGTTTGGTATTGGATTACAGGCATTTAAACTCGCATTGCCGTAACTGTGCAGTACAGAATACACACGGCTCTGCCCTAGTGGATAGTCTTGTGCGTAAGCGTTTTAAAACCACGCTTGACATTTCAACGATTTTTATGCCCATAGCTTGGATGGTCTTAGTTCCCAATGGACCAGTTTTACCTCAGCCGGGGTCTAAAAACACTTTCGGCGTCTCCCGATGGGCTATAAGAATAGTCCTGGGATTTTCACTGCCCGCATAGTCTCTCTCTTGGAGGGAATCGACCCGGATGCTTACTCGTATGTGGATGACATTTATCTCACAGACGACGATATTTGGGAGCATTTGTGTCGCGTAAACGGCATAATTTGTAACTTTGCAGACATGGGTTACAAATTTAACTTTGCAAAATCGCACATTGCAGAATGCACAGTATTGTTCCTGGGCTATGAGCTCAACAATGAAGGTAGAGGTTTGGCTCCTCACTTCCTGGAGAAATGCGCACAACTGCGCGCTCCAATGACACTGAAAAAATTACAGTCTTTACTGGGTTTTTTGAATTTCGGAAGAACATACATTCCGGAATATGCCCAGCGTATCAAGCCTTTGTATGCTTTAATACAACCAACTTTTTCCAAATCTTGCTGGCTGCCTGAGCACTCAGCCATTTTGCAATCTTTGCAGGCTGATCTGCTCGCATCTAAATTTTTACTGACTCGTGATAACCACACTAACCTGGTGATAAGAATCATTCCTGGGACGGTGGGTTTCATGTACCTAACTTTTAATGAAGGTGACACGGTACCTATTGCTTACAAATCACACTTGTACACGGCTGAGATGCGGTTTTCCTCTGTGGAGAAAGTTTTATCGGCTGTGCAGATGGAGATTCTTAAGGAACGTGCTGTGTCACAGGGAAAACGCATGTTGGTAGTTGCCCCCTGTCCTCATTTGGAGGCAGTTACGAAGGCCAGTGTACCGAATTCTAAAGCTTTGCACCATCGGTGGATACAATGGGCTGCTTCCTTGACGTCCACGGATGTCACGTTTAGTTTTTGACGCCTCATTACGATCGCAAGAGTACTTGCAGTATGAATTCGTTCATCCTGCTCCTCTAGCTATGCGACCTTTGGAGGACTTCCATTGCATCATTTACACTGATGGTTCGGCGCAGGTTGCGCATGGCTCTAAACACGCCTACGTTTCCGCATGGGCCATTGTGGTCGGTGCCATGGTGAACGATGAGTTCAAGTCCAGGGTTGTGCACACGCAGACTCTAGGGGACTGCACCGCACATTTGGCAGAGCTTCGTGCTCTTTTACTAGCGTTGGAGTACGCTGATCCGAGTGTGACTACTGTTGTTGTGAGTGATTCTTACTACTGTGTCCAGTCTTACAATGAAAACTTGTTCTTTTGGATTCAGAATGATTTTCGTGAGTCCAAGGGTAGCACAATAAAACACAAGATGATCTGGGTTCGAGTGGCTGAGCTTAAGGCTCATCTGCCGCTCGTTTTTGTGATTCATACTCTCGGCCATCAGCGCGTGGGAGTTCACGCTGTCGGTAATTCGCTTGCTGATGAAGCAGCGAGATCAGCGGTGTCTAAGTATTTAGTTGCAGCTGTTACACGGTCCAAAAGTAAGATTGATGATGACATCTTGGCGGCTGTTGCTGCCACTGAGAAGGGAGGTAAACATCCTACGGGGTTCCCATCGAAGTACACATACCACTTAAGTCCCGAAAAGTTTCCTTTTGTGAAAATACCTGATGTTGGTGAACGTGTAATTCCCAACTCGGATCGCAGAGCTAGCTTGATTACAGCGGCGCATGAAGGCGTGGCGTCTGCGCATGCGGGCGTCTCGGCCACTGTAACTCAATTACAACAGCGTTTCTGGTGGCGGGGACTGTACAAACAGACGCGTGACTATGTCCTTCAATGTGACATTTGCCAGCAGATTAAACCTTCGACTGCTACACGTCCGCCACAGACACAGTTGTACATATCTAATAAACCACTAGGTTGTGTTTATTTAGATCACTGCGGTCCTCTTTCCTCTGATACTGCGTATAAGTACATATTAGTAGCAGTTGATTCATGCACATGCTTTGTGTGGGTATGGCCTCATCGCAGCGCTGATTTGCGTGTCTTTGTAGGGATTTTTGCCTGTGGTACCTTCCATTCGGATCAGGGTCCGGCTTTTGCCTCTAAGGCGTACAAGCATGCCATGACTTCGATGGGGGTCCAAGTCAAGTTTTCGTCTCCCTATAGACCTGAGGGTAATAGTGTAGTGGACCGTATGAACCGTGACTTAAAGCAATCTTTGACAGCTCGAGTTATAGGCACTGGCAGAAACTGGCTGGCCCACCTTAATGGCGTGCAGCGTGCTCTTAATAATCTCCCTAGAAGGTCTCTGGGTGGGCGGACCCCATACGAAATGCTCTTTGGCATCAAGATGTACGTCCCTGACCTTGATGGTCTAGACTGCCTGGCTCGCGCCACAATCTTTGACGTAGATGAACATTGCAATGTTTTACAGGATCTACAAGAGACCAGAGACAGTCTTGCAAAGGAACATTTGTCCTCCACATCGGATGTTGCGTTGCAGATCCCGGTAGTTGGCTGGCTACTCAAAGTTGGAGAACTGGTTCGAGAGATCCTTAACAAGAAAGAATTTGGACCATCCTATCGAGCTCCGGTTCCAGTGCTTGGAGTGAAGGGCACAAGAACAGTCATTTTACCACCTCTTCCAGGTAGTAAGGAAAACAGGTTTATCTCCATTGACAATGTCGAGATACACAGAGTGGCCGATTCTACTTAGTATGACACCGGCAGTCTCCTGTCCTTCCATTGTGAGAAATTCTGTTTTGGCCACTACTTCTAATCCTGAACCTGAAGTGGCCATCGAATTCCCTGCAATTTCCAGTCCTTTATTAAGTACTTTGCCTGGTACAGACCATGATGACATTGATTACACTTACCCCACTGACTTATCTATGACCGATCTGCAAACTCGTTTGGCCACAGAATCCAGATTTTCTTTTGACACTGTTTCCAATGCCTCAAAGAAGCCCTCACGGTTTGCAGTTTATGCCAGTTTATTTAAAAAACATTTTTTGATACCACCTTGGACATATATTTGGCTGGTGCTTTTTTCAATTTACCTTTTTATGTCTATTGGTTTTGTGTTTAATTTTTTTCGTATTATCAATGGACACTATGTCGAGGAAAGAACATGCATTCAACATCTCAATGGAACATTGGCCCCCCTCTCCTCCTCACATTCTGCACACAGATTGAAAAGAGACTTGAGATTTGTTAACATCACTGCTTGGCCAGTCCTTGATGGAATTGTGTGGGATGCCGTTAAATTTCAAATGCATGGCCCTACGGAAGTCGTTAATGTCCCTAATGTCCTTAGAGTTAACATGGGGGATGTAGTGAAACAAAACATACGTTCTGATGATTGGGATGTTCAGGCCGTAGAATCTTTGTTTTCTGATTTGAAATATTATGCTGCCTTTGATGCTGAGGATTTGTATTTAGAATCTGTTAATTATGGGGATTTATTTTGTTTTCAACATTTTGGCAATCACTTCTTACATAGAACAAATTCCAGAAGGGATACAGTTAATTATACGCAATGGGAGCATTGCCCAGCTCCGAAACAGGGCAGTTCCAGTACTTTTTGAAAAAGTACACTTATTTTACCGACTTCAATCAGTCCCATCCCGAGTCCTTTTATTTTAAAATGACACAGAAGCCAATGTCCAAGGTTAGACTTACCGATACTAAATTATTGTATTCGAAGTTATTTCTAGATCAGTTAGCTATTGGCGGCTACGAATTGTGGAAGGAAACTATTGACCTTAAATCAGTTTTGGGTTCCAAACACTGGCAGGTGCAGGGCACTGAGGCTTTGCACCGTGCATGTCTCATCCCGAATCATATGTTGTTTTTGAATGCATCAATTTCACAAACTACAAGCTTTGGATTGGCTACTTCTAAAAAATTAAATACTCCGACCATCCCTGAATTAGAGGAATATTCTGGCTGGAGTAATTTTACTAAGTTTTCCATTAGGGACTTGCAGACCCTTTTGCTTAATTCATCCTTTAACATATCAAGTATGGATCCAAAAGGGTGGGTGGTGTGGCACAGAAGTGCTGATTCATGCCAGCGTCGTTTTCTGGGTTTATCTGATGGCTTTAAGCAGGTCAGACCTGATCCCCGTTTTGACATTGACCATTCTGTCACGACTTATTCCGTTGGAAAGTTATGTCAGAATTGGCTGAAACATTCTACCTTGTCTGCGGTTAAACTTCATCTTTCCGTGCTGAAGGAAGATGTAGATTTAAATGATTTCATAAAAGGCCCGGCTAGTGGTAGATCAGAAAGATGGATATATGCTATTTACAATGAAATCTGGAAGACATCACAGGTTGAGGCGGCGACACGCCTTAGAGCAATTGATCAAGCTAACCTTGAAAAGGTGCTTGCAGTAGTTGATAATAGTATTAACATGCTTTCTTCCCACATTAGATAATATTGTGTCCTCTGTGGTAGATATTGTGCAGGATGAGGTGTCTGCTTTGTACCATGGCCAAAATCAATTGCGTTCCGTCATGCAATTTGCTTGGACCCTACAGACGTTGAAATCTGGCAAGGTGCCATGGACCTACATGAATGTTTCCTCTCTCTTTGCCCCTTTTAATTTAACTGACAAGCAGCGCTTGCTTTCCATGCGAGATGCGTCTTTTTCAATGTTACATATTGAGAGATTAGAATCCTTGCCTTTTTCTGTGGCGGAGGCCACTGCTGCAACGTGGCTTATCCACAGTTTGATAACATTACCATTTGCTTTGTATAAATTTACTAATTGTATGCGATATGTTGCCATAGGTCGATATGAATCCTTGGGTAGTGGTTTTCTCCATGAAGTCTGGTCACTCCCTTTTACGTACAGATGTTTCAAGGACGGACAGGAAGTTTATCTGAATGAGGAGGAGTGTACGGAGACACCGGATCACTCCTTAATGTGTAGACACATACAATTGCACGGTTCTTGTAACCAGGACCGACCAAATTTAGCCTGTGTTTTAAAAGGAACGCCAGTTCCAGCAATCATCCCCACTTTTACCTTACTGGTGAACGGAAGTTATTTGCTTTTAAATATTGAGAATTGTTGTGGGTTAATTAAAGGTGTGGCTTATGTGGTAACAGTAACTGAACGTGTAGTTTGCTGCAAAAATGTACTTTACCCACCCACGCATGGGAACGGGGATGTTTCCATCTGGCCGCGCATCCCAACCTTGACAGCGGAGTTCAATGGCATGAGTAGAATAAGAGCTCTTTTGTCCCAAAAAGAAGTGGCCTTGAGTTCGGCTCGAGAAACATTTGTGCTTCACATAGCAAACACTCGCACAGAGGTTCAGGCCCTTTTAAATGCTGATTTGCCGTTGCATTTCAGCGAGCTAGTTCATTCAATCTTTAACGCGTCTTCCACGACTGGTCTGGCGCACTTTTTTAAAATAGTTAGCAGCGGACTCTTGACTTCATTTGAAAAAATATTCGGAGTCATTCCTGCTTTCTTCCATTCTATTTTTTCAAGTCTGTTTGGTGGATTCCCGGTTTTACTGGCACTAGCGGCAGGCGTTCTGGTGATCTTTTGTGTCGTTAAACATGGATGCCCTTACTGTGCAAGAAGCCGCGCAGCCCCTCCTGGCACTGTTTCGCAACAGGATGCTTGAATATTATGGCACACTGCCACTTGTGACTTTAAGCACGGCGTTTGGATTATCATTTCAATTTTCCTATTTCACCTGTGTCCAGCCTGTATTTCATTGCCTGAGCTGTGATTTTGACTGGGCCATTGATTTGTGTCTCTGCAAGACGGTTTCTCCTGACGTCGATTTTAATCAGCTGATGTGTCCCGTCGTGGCTCACGAGTTGGTTTGTTCTGGCGATAGGATTATGGCCATGGCAGCGATGCATGGACTAATGGGTCCTTGGAACATACTCGCAGCAGCGCAAGATTTCTTGGCACAGAGCTTTGTGAGAGAACCCACCGAGTTGTCCTCTGATGGTGATAGAGGCTCCGGTACTGGAAGAGCACGTATGTTCCTTCCCACTGTTGAATTGGATGGCTGAACTGTTTTCGGATGAAGACGGTGATTTCATGTTAGAGGCTGTTGCTGCATATTTTGCATATTCGGTCTTGCCCTGATGTCTTTTCCACTTTCGAATCCCGGCAACATATTTGTTACCGACATAACTTTTTGCAAATTTTGCTTACATTTTGCATCTCCCAGACCTATTGGCATGAGCGAAAGTTAACTTTATATTGACATTTTGGATTGTTAAATTGATTCATGAAACATTTTTTCCCATCGATTTCTAAATTATTAATATTGCTCATCGTTCTTGAACTCTGCTATCATGATGAGGCCCTTATCTTATCTTATCCGTGCTCGGATCATGGGGGGGTGTCATATAGTTACTGCTTATCTATATATTGTGTTAAGTTAGCATGGGCTTATTAAATGTTTAAACGCCATTTTTCCTTTTGCTGCTTCTGCACACGGCACATAATTGTTGATTTAGCTTTCAACCCAGAGGAGCGTTGTGATTTACATGAGAATAATATGTTATTGCTCTGATATCAGCTTTGCTTAATAAACTATGTCTGTACAGAGAGTGCTGAAGCTTCAAGGATAACACGATACAGAATTGTTATGAGGTCTGATCTCCGCACCTTCATAGACATAACATAAGTGCAACTCCTGCCAAGTTCTGGCTTTAGGCGCATTTTATATTGCTTTGCTTAGAGCACACATACACACTTGATGCGGTTTGCATGCAGAGAGCTGGTGGAAGTTGATGTGATCTCTTCATACTAGGATCTTGAGGTATGGGCCCGCTCTGCTAAAACCCAAAGAGACCTTCTTAGATATTAATATAATATGCTAGTTAGGGAGGGTGAGAATTAGGTGTTGTTAACCCTTATTCATTACAGCATTTTAGTATGCTGTCACCATTTGCTTTTTATGGACTAGTAACTATGCTGATAACTTTGCTTCTGATAATATGTTTCCTTGTATTATCTAAGATACTGTGTTTGAGAAAACGGCATTAGTAAATAAATATTTCAAATGTGCACGTGTCCTCATTTACTCCATGTTCTGGTTTGAAATGATTGTATAACGAAAGAGTGCTCATGTGTTCCACGTGACCTGAGGTATCGTAAGTTCATGTTCTGGTTTGTCTAATCATTGGGAGTTTGTTATGACCAATGAGAACTGTAGCTAGCCTGGTAAGGGGTTTTGGGTACTGAGGTGAATTTTGGGTCAACCTAATTCGCCGAGGTGCCAAATCTCTATGCACAGTTCTGTGGGAGAACGGAAACCCTGCTACATGGCGTCAAAAACATGTATTTTCTTATAACAATTTATGTTGAAAAGGGTGCAATCATAATGAAAATGAATCTCAAGCAAACACATGAAAAAGGCAAATCATCATAAAAACCTATAATTCATTTGTATAAAACATCCATCCCAAATCAAATATAATAAGTGCTGTATTCCAAAGTCAATATACAAAATCACTTAAAATATCTCTGGGAACAAGGAATTGGAGAGTAAAGTCGACATTTCGGTCATCTGTGGTATACATCCTTCAGACCATCTTCAGGACAGTAAAACAGTAAGTTAAGAAAAGACCACTATGGAGACAATACATACAGATGTAAGTAAGACATTCTCCTGTAAATGCTCGTCAATTCATCAAGCAAAACAGCGATAACCCGTATGGAAGAATAACCCAAACTATATTCAGCATATCTCATAGCATAGTTGGATGACCAACACTACATTACTCATTGATCGCTGATAAATTTTATGATAAGTCTATTAATTGAAGTTTATACTCCAGCTTTCAAGCCTGGAAACAGTATTTAAACTGTACATTTTAACAGTCTTACTTGTATTAAACAGCTCAAGGTGAATCAGCTTTAATCAGATTCAAATCAGGATAAAAGAGACAGCTTCTTGAAACTCGAACTCTCAATAATCAATGAGAGCACTTTTCTGAAAATAAAGTGAGTGCAAATCAGATCATTTGCTACATATTATCAAGCCAGCATAGTATATATTGAACATAATAATTCTTTCTAGTACCTGATATTTAGTATTTCAGAATTGTAACAAAACGTTTCGGAATAACGCTCCTCTATTAAAAAGGACCCGGTTGGTGATTTCCGGTATGCAATCTGCAAGAACATGACAAATGCACTGATTTCATGGTCTTGTGTAGATTTCACAGATGATTGCATGGTCAAATGCACAAACATTTAAGTAGCAATCAAAATTAAAAATGAGATTCGATCAGTACTCAGTGGCAGCCCCTGATCTTTGAAATTCTCCCGCTTTATGTCATCATTCATCCCCCGGGTGGGTGCTGTTGTAACGCCATGTGGCATAATTTTTAGGCTGAGAAACGCAAGTGCGAAACCTAGCGAATTTTGATCAGCACGAGATTGCAATTATGACACCTCATTCTGTCACCTAGTATGCTATATTATAGCCGCTTTTGTATTTGCAGCATTGAGTGTGGAGAGGAATCCCAGCACACACTACACATTAACGTCATTTGGTCACAATAGTACGTCTTATGTATGCGCTAGCGGTCTTACCGCTTGTCATTTTTAAGAAAAAGAGCAAAACATAAATATCAATTAAAGTGATAACGCCTCATCACTATATATTGAATTGAATTGAATGTGCATTTGTAAAGCGCGTGGCTATGCGGAGGCCTCCCAGCGCTAGGCAGGGCTACTCAGTAAGTGATCAGAGCAGGGGGGGAGCAGTTATGGGGAAAAGGAGAGTTTTCAGATGTTTCCTGAAGATGCCATGGCTGGGTTGGTTTCGAAGATGTATGGGGAGAGCGTTCCATAGTCTACCTGCGTTCAGGGAGAATAATCTTCCGCCACTCCTGGCTCGTTTAATTCTTGGAATGGCGAGGAAGTGAAGATTGTTTGAACGCAGTTGCCTCCTGGCTGTATAGGGGTGGAGGATGGCTGAGAGCAAGGGGGGCCTTTGCCCTGGATGGATTTATGGATAAGGCAGAGTGCTTTAAAGCTAATTCTCTCCTTTACAGGCAGCCAGTGAAGGAGACGCAGGGCGGGTTTGGCTGAGGAATGTTTGGGGGTTCCGGTGAGTAGCCTAGCTGCATAGTTCTGGAGGACCTGTAGGCGGTTGATAACCGTGGCGGGGGCACCCAGGTAAAGTGCGTTACCATAGTCCAGTCTAGAAAGAATGATAGACTGCACCATGGTTTTCTTGGCTTGGGGGAGGAAAGAAAGGGAGAACCTTCCTGGCTGTTCTGAGGAGACCAAAGCAAGTTGCCACCGTTTTGGAAGCTTGCGTTTGAAAGGTCAGTTTGTTATCCAGCTAAGATGTTGGAGGCTCATCTGAATTACCATCTTATCGCCTTTCTGGATAAGACCTGCCTGCTTGATCCCTCCCAGCATGGCTTCCGAAAGGCGCATAGCACAGAGTCAGCCCTCACAGTGGTGGTCAACAACATTCGCGCTAAAGTCGACAGTGGTCAGACTACTCTTCTGATCCTGCTCGACCTTACAGCAGCATTTGACACCCTGTCCCCTACCATCCTGGCCTCCCGCCTCAGTGAGACGGGGGTGAAGGGTCTGGCTCTGAGCCTGCTCACTTCCTTCCTTAACCATCGGGAGCAAAGGGTCAAACTGGGTAACTTCCTTTCCAATGCCATGCCTTTGCAGTGTGGGGTCCCGCAGGGCTCCGCTTTGAGTCCTACACTCTTCAACGTTTATGTGGCCCCACTCGCTAGGCTTGTTAGAACTTTTGGACTGGAAGTGCTCTCGTACGCCGATGACACCCAGATCATGGTCTCTCTGTCCCATTCTGTTGAGACCACGGCCCTAAACTTTCGAAATTGTATGGAAGCAGTGGCAGGCTGGATGGCCTCGAACTTCCTTAAATTAAACGGGGACAAGACGGAGATCCTGGTCTTTGGTGGGAACAAGGAGATCTGGTCAGCTGATTGGTGGCCCCAGACACTGGGAACTTGTCCCCAGCCCTCTTCCGCCGCCCGCAACCTGGGAGTCATATTTGACACCTCACTTGCTTTTGACAGGCAAGTAAACAGAACGGTGTCAACTTGTTGCGGGGTTTTAAGGGTACTAAGAAAACTCACCCATTACCTCTCTCTTGATGCCCGGAAACTGGTTGCAGTTGCCCTAGTATCCTCGCGACTGGACTACTGTAATGCCCTATATCTTGGCATGAGCAATAAACTACTCCATCGTTTACAGGTCGTCCAGAACGCGGCAGCAAGGTTTGTCGTCAATGCCCCCAGACGTTCCTCAGGTACCAGGATTAGGAGAAATCTCCACTGGCTCCCGGTATATGCCAGGATAAAATTCAAAATCCTTACCATCACTCACATGGCTCTTCATGGTGCTGGTGCTGAGGGCATCAGGACCCTAGTGTCGACCTATGTCCCCGGTAGAGCCTTGCGCTCTGCCGGCCAGAATTTGTTGACTGTCCCCCGAGTCGCTAAGGCGAGATGGGGAGGTAAGGCTTTCTCCTCTCTCGCCCCTAGACTCTGGAACGAGCTCCCTTTGGAACTCAGGGACCAAGAATCTCTTCTTCTCTTTCGAAAGGGCCTCAAAACTCTGCTCTTTACTGAAGCCTACTCTTAGGCCTCTATACCCTGTATCTCTACTTCTGTACCTGGCTTTATTCCATCATCTGCGCCTTGACGCCTTCGGGCAAAGTTGCGCTTGACAAATCTCTATTCAATCAATCAATCAATCCAGCCAGATACCTAGGCTTTTTAGTTCTAGCTTAGGGACAGGGACAGGGCCCATACAAGCTGGCCAGATGGTTCTGAATACAGAGTTATCAAAATTGCCGAGGGTCATGAACTCCGTCTTTCCACCATTTAATTTCAGGTGGGAGGATCCCATCCAGTTGACCACGGTCAAGCAGGATTTTAGGGAGGTGGAATATGGGGAGGATTGATTTAGGGCCACCACAAGTTGGGTACACCGCAAAGAAGGATGTGGGGGGGGTGGAGGTTGCACCATCCTCTAAGACCTGGAACGTGCCACCTTCCAGAAATGAGCGCAGCCAGTTCAGAGCGGTGCCGACAATACCCAGCTCACTCAACCGGTGAATCAGAACTTGGTGATTCACCGTGTCGAAGCTGCGCTTAAGTCCAGAAGGATGATGGTAGCCGCTCCTCCTGCGTCTAGCAGTCTCCGGGTCTCCTCCACCACCATTAGCAATGCGGTCTCCGTGCTCTGACCGGGGCAGAAGCCTGTTTGTGAGGGGTGTAGCAATTTAGCGGCTTCCAGGAAATTGGAGAGGATGTGGTTGACATATTTCTCGGCGATTTTTGAGATTCCCGGAAGGAGGGAGATTGGCCGGTAATTACTCAGGTCAGAGGGATCAAGGTGAGGTTTCTTGAGAAGGGTCCTGACCAGTGCTCTCTTCCATTCGGGGGACTACAACCGAGTGGAGGGAGGCATTGATAGTATCTGAGATTATGGGACTGATGGTAGCCTCAACTTTGGCTAGGATGTACATGGGCACCGGGTCTCTAGGTGACCTACTCTTTACTGAAGGTAGGATTGATAGCAGTACCTCATAGGATAGAGGGGGGAAGTGATCGAGAAAGTGGGGAGTTGAGGGAGGGGGGACTGTGGGCGGAGTCACCGGAGGGTCAATAGGGGGGAGGGTTTCAAGGATGTTCAGAATTTTGTTATCGAAAAACTCGGCCTGATTATCGCAGCGGGTGCCAAAAGGGTCCGCAGGGATAGGGGCTACGGGGCATTTAAGGAGACTGTTTATAATGGCAAAAGTCTCTTTAGGGGAATTAGAGGCCTGTTGGATTTTGTCCTCATAATAGCGCCCTGGGCTTTCCTCATTTCCTCCTTGTATTTACGTATGGCTTCCCTATAGGTGAGCTTTCTTTCAGGGGAGAAATCTCTCCTCCATCTCCTTTCTAGGATTTTGCAATTTTGTTTCAGAATGCGTAGCTCCGATATGTACCAAGGCGATCTGGTGGTGCCAGCCTTTTCTGAGATCCAAACTTTAGAAAGGACAGTGTTAAGTGAGTCCTCTAGCCAGTTGCAAAAGTTGCGGTCATGGTCAGCGGGCAGTGGTTTGGCTGAGGGGTATGTATTTCCAGTTCAAGGATCCAATTCTCTTGATGGATTTTGGACCAGGGGCATGTGAGGGACCGAGGGGGAAGCGGGACTAGGGCGGGGAAGAACTGTGGGTGCCAGGAGTGGGGAACCAAGTAGTGATCGGACCAGGGGACGGGGATTGGATCATTGATTTTTAGTGTCTCTAGGTTTGAGAATACAGGGTCGAGGCAGTTTCCCAGCGAGTGAGTTGGGGGGGAGACTTTTTGTTTCAACTGGAGGGCTGCGAGGTCCTTGGTTAGATCAGCCGCGGTTGTTGACCCTGCATCGAGCTGGCATTAAGCCAGGTTTCTGTTAGGAAAAGGATCTCGGGGGAATAATGTTCTAAAAGGAGCGAGATTTCCATTGAGTGCCTGGGAAGGGATCTGCAGTTCAGCAAAAGGAAGTTGAACGTAGGGCAGAGTGGGGTAGGTGGTGGGATCTGCCGGAGACAAGAGAAAGGACAGTGAAGACATTTTCTCTTATAGTTGTTTACTGATATGGAATGGAGGCAGTTGGCCCTAGGTGGTCTATTGAGCTGCCTGAGTTGTGAGCTGGAGTATCTGAGGTGCCTTGAGAGGGGGGGACCAGAGGCTGTGGTCCTGGGTCTCGGTCAAGCGCAGACGGGCGCAGACGGGCTTGCCTTAGGCGCGACCGCTGCGCTCGTCCGCTGCGCGGTCTCGGCATGGGCGTGATTTATGCGCCTCTTCCGACGCAGGGTGCAACAACTAGACCGCTGCCCGAGCGTCTGGAGCGCCTGCCGGAAGTGGTGCTCGCGACCTTCCTACCCACCGAGCATTGAACACAGCACGTGCCGGCAGGTGGTTTCAACGTGCCGCTACCAGCGGTGAGTGCAGGGTAAGTGAAGATTCTTGTCTTTGTGCAAAATGACAGATTTCATGCAAAATTAGCAAAATAAGCAATGTTTCAAAAACCACACAACAAAGTATTTTTAAAAGCCGCAAATTTAGCCGTTTCCAAGCAAATATAGTACTGTGCGCATTTAAAAGCGATTCACGATCATACCCTTGCTCTGACACAGCCGGAGTAGCCGACCTTTGGTCGTCGCGCCAGGGCCAATATTTATGCACCTCTTCCGACGCCGGGTGCAGCAACTAGACCGCTGCCCCGAGCGTCTGGAGCGCCCGCCGGAAGTGGTGCACGTGACCTTCCTACCCGTCGAGCATTGAACACAGCTCGTCCCGGGAGGTGGTTTCAACGTGCCGCTACCAGCGGTGAGTGCAGGGTAAGTGAAGAGTCTTGCCTTTGTGCAAAATGACAGATTTTGTGCAAAATGAGCAAAATAAGCAATGTTTTATTTTTTTAATATCATTTGTGGCAGTACCATAAGTTGCCACACATACTAGATGTGGTTGAGATGTCTTTTCTTTGACCTCAAGTAGGGCCTCCCGGTTGTTATACCAGGCCCTCTTCAATTATCTTTTTTAAAGTTTATTGGGATATCCTCGAGCATGCAATTTTTCTTTAAGTGTTTTGGCTTCAAGAAAGTAATTCTCCCTCCTGGAACAATTTCTCCGCAAGCGGAGAAATTGCCCAAATGTAAGACCATCCCTAAGCGCTTGTGGGTGGTGGCTACTGTATTTCAGCAAGGTGTTTCTAACTGTTGGCTTTGTGAACAGACTGGTATATAGGGTCGCATCACTACCTACTCTAATCGAGATGTTAAGAAAGTTCATAGTTTGGTTGTCACATTCCATAGTGAACTGTAGATTAGGATTTCTGGTATTCAGCCAATTATGGAATTCCAAGAGTAGCTCTTTGCTACCTCTCCAAATTAGAAAAATATCATCTATGTATCTCATCCAGCGTGTAATGTTGGCTGAGATTGGATTTAGAGAATCATAGACGTATCTCTGCTCAAAATAGGAGACGTGAATATTTGCTATATCGGGGGCATATACTGCCCCCATTGCCATGCCCTTTAGTTGCTGGTAGAATGTCTTTTCACATAGGTAACATTTTTCACAAAGGGATATTCTGACACACTCAAGAATGAAGTCAGTGGGAACAGGATGTGGTCTAGATCGATTGTCTAATAATTCTTCAAGAATTTCAAGGACCTCCTGTTATGGGATGTTAGTGTACAGGCTTTCGATGTCCATGGACACTAACAGCTCACATTCTGAATTAAAAGGATGTCCATCGACCATATTGATGACTTCTGTGGTGTCACGAATATAAGTGGTAGACTCAGTGCAAAGGGCCTGATGAAGAAATCTGCATATTGTGATGATTTGCCTTTTTTATGTGTTTGCTCGAGATTCATTTTCATTATGATTGTACCCTTTTCAACATAAATTGTTTTAAGAATTTTTTTTTTTTTTACTATACGATATTCCCGTGTCCATTTCTCTTTTTCCTTCTGATTTGATCAATTGGTGCATGATTGTAGAACTGCTGTGATTTATTACATTATTGGTTCAAAATTTTGTACAACTGAACTTTAATAATTTGTTAAACATAAGTCAGAAGAAAACTGCTTAAGTGAAATCCCTTGCTGGCACACATTACCCGACAACCTTTCTAAAAGTGGCTTTTTCAGTATTGCAATTTAAAATACAACTTCACCATAAGTTAGGTTTTTAAATTAGGATTCCAGAGGCACCAAACACGATCCAGTCATCTCTTACCACTTGGAAATTACACATATAAAATGTAATAAGGCAACTTCAAAGTTTTCCTATGGGAGAGATAGGCCTTTCAGTAGTGAAAAACGAGTTCAAGAGTATTTCACTACCAGCAGAAGTAAAACTTAAAAAGTGCATGTCCAACTTTATAGATACATTGCACCCTGCCCCCTTGCCTGTGCAGGGCCTACCATAGGGGTGGGCTATATGCATTAAAAGGAAGGTTTGGGCCTGGCAAAAGGTGTATTTTGCCAGGTCAAAGTTGTGGTTGAAACTGCACACAAAGGCTTAGCAATTGCAAGCCTGAGAAATGTAAAGAGTACTTAACTGGGTGGCATAATCAGTGCTGCAGGCCCACCAGTAGCATTTAAGTTAAAGGCTCTGGGCATATGAAGTTCCATTCTCTAGGGACTTATACGTATACATGTCAATTGGGTATAGCCATTGTTACTATGTTTTAGGGACAAGCACTTTACCCCTGGTTAGAAGTAGTCAAGTTTGCAGAGTCCTAGGGCCAACAAAAATGAATTCAGCAAAACGTAAGAGGAGCAAGGCAAAAGGTTTGGGAGTGACCCTGCATAGAGGGCCAGGTACAACACATATTAAGGCACAATGAATAGCTGCAGAAACAAAATGTAACAAATGTAGGTGATTGGAGTAAGATTAAAATCCATATATGGAGAGAAAAAGAGAAACATTTTTTTCCTATTTGCAAGGTGGAACACCTCAATTCTAACTTATGGACGGAAATGGTCAAATAAAAAAAGAGTTTAGAATATCCCTAACGTTGCATTATTCGATGAGTGTGGCTATCTGAACAACTTTGGAGAACCTATTTAAAAAAAAGGAAGTGAGTACAGAGTGTCCACAAAATGTAAAATTGCATAGGTGATTTCAATAGAGGTGAGCATTATTAAAGATAAGGGCCCAGATGTAGGTAATAGCAAATTACCGAATGGTAAATACCGAATTTTACCGATTCGGCATTTACTATTCGGTAATTGCTATGTAGGTAAAAAATTCTGTAAAAATACCGAATCGGTAAGATTCGGTAATTACCGATTCGGTAATTACCGATTCGGTATTTGCTATGGAATTCTATGGGCCTTGAAGCCCATTGGGTTCCATAGCAAATACCGAATCGGTAATTACCGAATCGTTAAATTTACCGATTTTACAAGGGGGACAGGGTGTCACTTTGACACCCTGTTGCACCCCTGTTTCAGGCTTGTGTGCCATGTGACAAACATACATGCCCTTAGGGCATGTCTATGTGCCACATGGCACAGGTGTACATGCACATATGTGCATGTACACATGAATTTGTTATTTACCATGTAATAGTATTACATGGTAAATACAGAATCCTGAATGGCCTGTAGCACTGTTAACAGTGCTACCTACATAGCAAATTACAGATTCGGTATTTTTACCGATCGGTATTTTTACCGAATCGGTAAAATGTACAGAATCGGTAAATTTACCGATTCTGTAATTTTACCGATTCGGTAATATTACCGATTCGGTGAAATTACCGAATCTGTAGGTTTTTCACGCCCCTACATACCAATGTCCAAATACCGGTCGGAAACAGCCGAAAATCACTATTTAGACCGTTTCCGACCGGTATTTGGACACCTACATCTGGCCCCAAGTGATCAAAACTATCAGGAAATCAGATTATTAGCGAGAATGTTCAGGCTGCTAATGTTAACTGCAATTTTAATCAGAATGTGGCAAAAAACAATAGTGGTGGAAAGCAAATATAGTTGCCAGGTCTACGTTAGAATTGTGTGTGTGTGAGCTGCAATTTGTTTAACTAGTGTATCCCTATAACAATTTTAAAAAAAGGTGTGTCAAGCAAGGATCTGCTTCTTTTTTCTGTCAACAAATTTTGTGGCTTGAAGATTGCCCCTTCGAGATCAGCTGCCTTCCTAAGGACTGTAGGTATATCACATCAAATATTGGGAAACACCCCCTGGTCCGTAGGGAATAAGATTCAAGAGCAGTCAATATATACTTTGGGGCATATTACCAAGGGCCTTATCGCCGCTTTAGTGGGAATTTTTCTCGCTAAAGCGGCGATAATTTTATCGCGCTATTACCTAGCTGTCGCTAACACCAGTTAGCGACAGCTATTAGGAGATAGCGATCATCTTGGGGCCCACTTTGCATGTCAGCAATAAATATCGCTAATGACATGCAAAGTGGGCGTGCCAAGATGGAAACAGTCGCTAACATCGCTATTTCCTATTACCTACTTTTGGAAATAATCGCGCTAAGCGCGATTATCTGCAAAAAGCTAACGCCTGCCCAGAGCAGTTCTCAGCCATGTTATCCAATGGAAGGTGGATAACATGGCTAAGAGCATTGTCACGATAATGCATGAATATCGCTGATTTTTCAGCGATATTCATGCATTTCGCAGGATTTTTACCGCTTTTGAGATAAACCTTGATAATATCAAAGTATCTCAGCGGTAAAAATCGTCGGAGCGCGGCGATATAATTATAGCCGCTAACCATGCACAGCGATAATTATCGCTATTGCTTGGTAATATGCCCCTCTGTTTTTTCATGACTTGGGGCAACTGCAGTAGAAACAACCGTTCATCATAGAACAGGTACACCTTGAGCAAAAAGGACAGGTACATATCGAACATCAGCAGTGTGAGCTGTGCTTCCTCGCAAAACGGGTGCAGCATGGCATTAGCAAAACACCCCTCCTTCTCTGGCAGAAAGCAACAAATGCAATATTCCATTCCCCACAGAAAAGATCTAGCTGGGCAGACTAAGACAAGATTTCATTGCTCAAGGACGTGTACAGTTCTGGAATGAGTGACGTGAGATACAGACAGATTGTCTAGAGCGGGTTTTTTATGTCACTGAAAGTGAAATGTAGGTGGAGGAGTGGGCGATTACAAAGATTGCTAACACCAATTTGTTTAGGTTATATAATATTTCACTTCGGCTCCCACAAAGCCCTGCTGCTGTCATTCGGGGATCTGCTGTTTGTTTTGATGGTTTGCTTTTCCACGTATTGAGAATGAGCCCTTTCCTTTTATGTTTTTTTTTTTATGCTGTCCTTAAGTTCATATATTACAGATCTGAATGTTATAGTATTTTATTAATAGTTTATTATGTTATTGGATTTATGGTCTAATTGTGGTTCGCCATTATAGTTAAATTGTATTTAGTGTAATGTTTATTCTTAATACAGTACACAAAATATGAATCTAGAGTAGAGCAGCGACAGCCTAAATAACGATGCTCCCGACAACGCCCCAGGTGCCAACCTCTTGGAGAAGGGTTTGAACTCCCCTGCACTAGGCGCCGTGCATGTCGGCTTCAGGGCTCTACGTGATCAAACCGTTGAGGGCCGCCAATGGGTAATCCTGACTTGGTGGAGGTTGTAAGTTCGCCGTCATCGCACCAAAGAAACCGCCAGCCAAAGTCAAAATCGGACTGTTCATGTTTTAATTGTGAACGATGTTGTTGTAATGTAACATTTGTGCCTAGGAGCCTAAGTTGTTTACATATGTAAACCTTTATTTGAATGGCTGATAAAGTTTTGCTCATTTCAAAGATCGAAGCTGGGACTACGAAATGTTCTCTCTACAGATAAACCAATCGGCCTTTATAACAAAACTTAAAGCTGCGTGCCAGACCCGTTCATTAATGATATTATGTTTTTTGTGCTGCCCTAACCCGTGGACGTTTCCACATTAATTCATGTATTCATTCATTCAATTACGCCAATCATTCACTTGTTGTGTTATTTGTTCAGTCATTCATTAAAAGTGGCACTGTGCCCAAACTATCCTGTGCCCTGCCTATAGCTACCCGAACTGAAAAGTGGCTTGCTGTGTGTATTTGCCAAGTAGACATAACTATGCCAAGGAAATACATGGAAACACCTTTTCGAGGCTTTGTATGTGTAATTTATTTTCTAAGCAGTAAATGGTTTATTTGAAGCGCAATACCTTGGTAGAGGCCTATAAAATCTCATTCACGACTACACATCCATGTTTAGACCCCAGAAGTAATAAAAAGAGCTACAAAGTGCTCTGCCTAAACGTCCTTTCATCTTGCTGTTGCCATGGTTATTGTTCACTGTTTATAGGTACAAACTTCTGAAACGGTTCAAAGTAAAACCCCATGTGCCAGAAAACTCTCAAAAGTTTTGTTAGCATAAAGAAGGAATTCTGAGATTCTTTTTCTTTAATTTGTAGCTTGAGGCGGGAGTCTTGGGTGTAATGGATTTTAAAAAGCTTCAGTTAATGTACAGTAAACAATTGCTGTTGAAAAATCACACCGTTGCCTTCTGATGCCGAGAAAATAGATTTAGAATAGCTTTCGTGGATAGCAGGTATTATTTGAAAAATGATTGCAATATGACATTTTAGGACTTTTTAAAAATATATATTTTTATTGGTATTTTATAATACAGTATATGGCACAAATAACATAAAAGAGCAGTTCTCGGACATGATCGACGGGGTTTCACACTTCGTTACTCGTTGATAAACCGTTGCCCCACAGTTTATAAACATTTAACATTTAATACAGTATATGGCACAAATAACATAGAAGAACAGTTCTCGGACATGATCGACGGGGGTTTTTCCACTTCGTTACTCGTTGATGAACCGTTGCCCCACAGTTTATAAACATTTAGCACTTGGACAACTGTTTCTGGTCAGAAATCTTAGCCGGTGTTTCTAAACATAGAACATGCAGATGTTAGCGTAGGTATCCCAGGAGACCCTCCCCGTGCTCCGCTGGATCTGAGTTTGCTTTGTTTTGTTTTGTTTTGCCCTTCTTACTATCATGGGGGTTCGTATGGTTCAAGAAACTTGTCTAGCTCCTTGCATGCTCATGACGAGCTCAGCTGGTCATGAGCGACGGCGCTCCGGTGCTCATGACGAGCTGAGCTCGTCATGACCGCGCCCGTTCCATGGAACGCTCGCACGCTGGGCTGATTCCCCTGCTGTGCTGATCGTTCCATTGGAACGGGCGCGGTCATGACGAGCTCAGCTCGTCATGAGCACTGGAGCGCCGTGGCTCATGACGAGCTGACCTCGTCATGAGCATGGGGGTCGCTGTACGCGCCCCCTGCCCACCAGCACAGCGGGGAAATACCCCGAGCAGCGAAGGGGTTAGAGTTGTCCACATCTCTTCATTGGGATTCTTCCATGGAGCGTAACTGAGTGCTGTATTGTCTGCACCTCTGAGGAATGTCACCCAGTTTATCCACCCTTTGAACGTGGCTTTGGCTGTATCTTTCCAGTTGGCGAGCACCGTTTTGGCTGCTGATGTTAGGAGGAAATCAAGGAGGGTTCTGTCCTGTTTTGTGATTGTGTCTCCACCCAAGAGTGCTGTGGTGATTGTGGCAAATTCTTCCTTTAGTGTGCATCCTATGGCTCTGTTTGCAAATGTGAAAACGTCATTCCAGAACTTTCTAACCTTTGGGCAGTCAAAAATGAGGTGCGCCAGGTCCCCCTTATCTGAGTCACAGTTCCAACAGCGGTTAGTTTCTCTGAGTCCCAGCGTTGCTAAGCGCGCAGGGGTCCAGTATATGCGGTGCAGTAGCCAGTATTTTGTTTGTGCTAGTACGGGGGAGATCATATTTTTCGAAGGGGACGCCCAGAGGCAGTGTGTCTCTTGAAATCATCGCGGCTATGGCGTTAACCAACCTAGCACAAGGAGAAGAACAACTGCAGGGCACAACAAGCTGCATTATTCAGAAATCCTCACATATATCTGAAGTAAAGACTGTCAACATGCCATTAATTCCACAATATTAAAAAACTATTGAGGGGAAGGGGATACCGAAATCTCAAGGCTGCATCTCCCCCATGCAAGTATTTTTCACAATCCGAAAAAATAGCTGTGAAGGATATTATAAAGTGGCTTCCCTTATTTGATCCGGAAGTGAACTGCTGCACCAGACTTTGAAAATGTAACTAAAGCGCAGAGTATCTTCTTCAAAGGAAATGTCAACGGTGAAATTTTTTTATCAAGATATTAACTTATTTTATGCTATTCACATTGTTAAGTATAGTGCCTGCAATGCTTTTGCTGTAAGTTCTTTTGCCTTACAAAAATAAGCTACAACGTGGGCATAAAATGCCACATTTGTGCCTTAAATGAAATTGTGAAGAAAGTTTTTTCCCTTCGTGAACCGTTCTTAACTAAGACAACCCAAGATAATTGTCTCAGCCAACCCAGTTTAGGCCCACTAGATCCCTTCGCTAACTCATACACTTATACAGCAGCAATATAGTTCATTATTTATTGTTCATAAAAATATATTCGTACAAATACAGTTTGATCTTTTAAAACAACTCATACAGAGCCAATATTAAAATCTCATGAAACAAATTCATAAAATACAAATTCTAATGCACATAAATTCAAAATTTTTTAAAACAATATAATCAATTAGCGTTTAACATTTGTAAAACTAGGAGATGAAGAAAAAGGAGAGACATACAAAAGACATACAACTTGTCAATAGATTTTGCACGTTTCTGGGATTTCGCATAAACACAATCCTGGAAATGTATAATTATTTGTCTAAAGGCTAGGTTTTTACTCCCTTGATCGTGCAGTGGGGCGTCGACGCGTTTCGATGGTTTTATTGGTATGTTACCATCTTTGTCAAGACTATAATAATGAGTCTCTCCTACTTTTGGCGCTGGTTGGTTGCCGGTGGTATAGACTTCCTTTTACATACTACAGGATTTCATGATTTATCCGGCTTTGGTGATCAGATTTTCATCCTGGTCGGATTGTACATCGTATCTTCGTTCTTTGTCCTGTTTTATTAATGTTTAGGAAGCCGTTCCTCTGACGCTTTTTTAAAACACTGTACTCCCTTCAATTGATAGTTTAGGCAGAAGTTGGTCCACTATTCTATCTTCCGTTCAAATTTTGCCGGGGTGTTCTAGATATGCTGGTATATTGCACAAGATATCCCTGTTATAGGAATTCCGTAACCTCTGCTTTTCTCAGAGGTGGGTATCTCTTATTACTCCTTTCTGCTCGTTCTGGTATATAGCCGGACCTTGGTATCACGCGCCCCACGTACTCCTCAGCTTGTCCAAAACGGGCGCCGATCGTCTTCCGCCCAAAAACGAAGATGGGAGACTGGCGGAAGACGATCTGTTGCTTTTGCTTATGCTTAAGGTAAGATGCTAGTATTTTCCCTGCTTTATTCACCTCACAGAGGTTAACTTGCTTATATTTGTTTATCCATAAGCCTGCTCGCTCGCTCAGGATTCTATTGAACTCGTATTTTTCACTTGTGATCTCTAGTAGTGATTCGGAGTTTGAGGTATCCTTAATGTGGTTTGTTTCTAGTTGTTTGATTTCTTTCTCTAGTTGGTCCAGCTGGTGCTTTGTTTCCATATCTCTTCTGGCTTTGATTTCCATTAGTGTCCCTCTCACTGTTGCTTTGAGCGCATCCCACAGTGTTTTAGGATCTATGTCCAGTGTTTTATTATCTGCTATGTAGTTCTTTATAGCCTGCTCTATTGTTGCTTTGTCCTCTTGTTTTGCCATTACTATGCTGTTGAAGCGCCATTTTCGGGTGGGGTGTTCGTTATGCCGGCCTGCTAGTTTTAGGGTGATGCATGAGTGGTCGGAGATTGTTCTTGCTGCAATTTCCGTGTGTTCCGTTAGGTGTGTGTGTGAGCCTGAGATGAGGATGTAATCGATCCTGCTGTAGGAGTTGTGCGGGTAGGAGTAAAAGGTGTAGTCCCTGATGTCTGGGTGTTGGAGCCGCCATGGGTCCTTTAGGTTGAATCTGTTGCATATGTTTTTCAGCGTGTTGTGTGCAGCAGGGGGCTTGGCTTGAGTTGTAGACTGTCTGTCTAGGGTATAGTCAAGTGTTAGGTTGAAGTCTCTGGCCAGTACTAACCTATGGTTAGGGTCAGTTGACTGCAGCCTTTTCGCTACTTTCTCCCAGAACACTATTTCATCCTTGTTTGGTGCGTAGGTGTTAACTATGACTATTGTGTCTTCTCCTTTTTTCAGGTGTGTTATTAGCAGTCTTCCTTCCTTATCGTGCTGTTCCTTATCAATGGATTTCTTCAAATTTCTGTTGATCAGCGTGATGACACCTTTTTTCTTGCCCTCGGCTGGTGAGCAGGCTACCTGTCCTATCCACTTAGCCCTTAACTTGTTAGCCTCCTCCCTGGATAGTTTTGTCTCTTGTAGTAGTATGACGTCTCCTTTTGCTTTTGCCAGGTAATCTAGTACCTTTTTCCTTTTAAATGGGTGGTTTATCCCTTTCACATTGAGTGACACTATCTTCAGGTCTGACTGCAGGGTGTTGCTACTTCCCTGTGGTGGGTGTGTATTGTTGTAGGTTGTCATTGTGTACTATGTGTGGGTTTCGTTGTCTTGCTCTCAGACCTCCCCTCATGATACTTTGTGTGGTTGACTGCCTGCGAATGATGGCTACAGCAGCTGGTGCGCCGCAGCCCTATCGGTTTGGGCAGGATCAATTGTTGTAGTGGCGCTATCAGGTGGACCGGTCTACCTGGTGTTGGGTTGTGGGCATCTGCATGTACGCGACAATATAAATGGATTTGACAAATTGGACAAACGGAACAGTGGACTGGACAGACTGGACAGAGTAGACAGACGTGACGACAAGTGTCACAACGCTCCCCCCCTTCCCCTTCCCTCCCCTCCCCCCTTTACTGTAACCTCATGCTGAAGACGTGCGATTGCAAGATCCCTCCTCCCCCGCGCTCCCCCAGGGATGTTTCGGTAGCAATGATGGGTCGCCATGCATTAGACAATGATCCCTTGGTTACGAGTATCTTTTAAGAGTCAATAAAAAAAAGTGTCTTATTGCCCCTGTGCATATAAAGGATATTGCTGCTGACGATGGACGCCTTTGGTTGTTTCGACTGTGCTTGCTGGGACTTATTGCATTCTTGTTCTGGCGACTCATCATCATATCACAGTCTTGGACTTACCAATGAGGTAGTCATTATGTTTGAGGTAGTGTGTTGGTTGCGCTGTTTGGGTTTTGGTGTATGAGGTAGCTACGTCTTCTTTTTTTTTTTTTGAGGTATCTTTCGGTTTCTTCGTCATTGTTTCCTCTGTGGTCTATGCTGGAGAGTCTTACTGATTATTCTTGCACTAGTTCTGGTGAGGCACATCTTTTGCTTGATGTCGTTGCTGTGATCTCCATCTGTTGCGGGGTTGGCCCTTGCAGGTGCCGTGACAGTTCCATTGGGTCTTCAAATGTGTGCGACCTCCTGTTACTACTAATCCTGAATTTAGTGGGGCCCACGAAGGAGAACAGGATGCTTTTTTGCCTAAGTTTGTCTCTTTGTGCTAAGAAGCCTTTTCTTATGTCCACAGTTGACTTCGAGTAGTCCTGTGTTAGGATTGTTTTCTGGCGTTTCCATTGTAGGTTTCGGTTCTTTCTTGCAACCCCAAAGATGGCGTCCGTGTGGTGTGAACGTAGAGGTTTGCAGATTATTGGCCTTGGGCCTGACCTGTTCGATGGTTTGAAGGCCGGCACCCTGTAGGCTCTGCCTAGTTCGAATGGGCTCTCGAACTTAAGTTTCGTGAGTTTGGGTAAAAGATCTTGTATGAGTGTTACGCACAATCCTGCTTTATCCTCTCCCCCCCTCCGGTATTCCTAGTATACTTATGTTTCCTCTTCTACTTCGGTCTTCAAACTCGGTGGCTTGCTTCTGAAGGGCTGTGGTTGCACACGCTATGGTGCTGATAGTTTTGTTTGTGTGGAGAGCCTTATCCTCTATATCGCTCACACGCTGTTCCACCTCTGCTAGCCTGTTGTTGGCAGTGTGGATGTCTGCTCTCACTGCAGCTAGTTTGAGTTTGATTGCGTCTGATGTTAGTTTGGTTGATTTTTCCAGGTCATGGACATCCGCCAGTTTTTTAAGACTGCTGTCCAGTGTACTGTTTATATCTGTTTTTTGTTTCAATGGGGATTCCGCATGACATTCTGGTTTGGTTTGTTTTGGTGGTTGATTCCCAGCCATTGTGGGCAGCCCTCTTCTTGCTTGGAGAAGCCCAAATCTCCTGCTTTAGCTCTGTTGGTCTGGATGAGTTGCAGGCTTCTTCTGTGACGCAGTGGGTGGCACGTCGTTCTCTTCGAGGAGGCTGTGTTTTTTGGCACTTGGTAGGTATTTGTGCTTTGTGTCGCTTGATATGATTTTCAGCTTCACAACGTGTGTCCAAGTGTGTCGATCTGGCACATTGACGGTTTTACGAGTCCCTCCTTAACTTATGGACCTCCTGCTCTCTTACCTCTTTTGCTCATCCCGGAACTTTTAGTTATGCCAGTCCTTTATTCGCCCTTGTGTTGTGTCTCTTTAAGAAATGGTCTTACTATTAGTTTGGCTCCCCTTTGGTTTGCCCCAGCCGTTCTTGTCCCTCTCGCCTTTTTCCTATTTTCTTTATATCTTTCTGTAATGTGGCGGCCCCCGTTGCGTTGCTTTCAGTTTCTCCTTAGGTTCGCTACTCGTTTTGCTGCTTGCGTTCTGTGCAATGGTTGAGTCTCATCTCGCGCGCTGCTACCGTTTCTTAGTTGTTGTTGCGGTACCGTTCTCTCCTCTACTTTCTCTGTCGTAGCGGGACGAAATGGCGGCTCTCTTTTGGTGCCTAGTTTCACATCCTGGAGAGGTCTTGTTTGCCTCTCTCAAGATGGCTGCCTTCTTTTTGTGCATCTGAGGTCTGCCTGTTTGGTTATTGCGCTATGTTTTACCTGGTTGGTGGTGCAGATGTAGTTCTATTGCAGTTCACGCTAGTCTGCCTTTGTTGCCCCACTGTTGCCTCGCTGTTGCCACGCTTTCTCTGTCCCCGGCAAGATGGCGGCTTTCTTTATTGCTTTATTTGTTTTCATTGGAGCACGGATGTTTTTAACCGATAGATGGTGGGCGGAGATGAAGTGAGAGCTGTTTCTTACCGGGTTGGCGGTGTCGCACTCAGGCCTCGCAGCTGCGTTGCAGTTCCTTGTAGCCCGCACTACTTTAATTTCTACTTTTATCACTGTTGTGCCGTTTATCTCCGCCCCCGCAAGATAGCCACCTACTATATTATTACTCGTATTTGATGGAGGCTCTTCTATTATGGAGGCGCTGAGACTCTTGATACATCCTCAGCGCCGAAGTGACAGCCGTTCAAACCTTCGCAGCGGCTTACCGTTACTTGCAGCTCGCGTTGCTGTGCCTTGGTGCTCCCGCTGTTGTGCTGCTTTTTTTTCCGTCCTCCTGCAAGACTCTGCTATTCCACTTTTGTCCGCCCTTTACTCCACCCTCCTACAAGATGCCCGCCTCCTGTACTGCCTTCAGTTTTGTTTCTGATGGAGGCGCGGTGACTCTTCGTTAAAGCTAGCGGGGTAGGGGCCACACAGGGTGGGGGGGATTCTTTTTTTTCCAGCTCCGATCTGCTTGATGCCTCTCCGGTGTCAAGGCGGCAGCTGCACTCTGTCCCCCGGCTTCGTTGGATCGCCTTATGTTCTAGGCGCGTTCTTTCAGACGGCAGTCACCATTTTGGGTTTCTTTTATTCTCCGGGGGTCACCCTTGCTCTTTTTCGTTTTATTTGCCTTTCTGCTTTTATTGTCCGTTGAGGAGACGATCATTCCGTTCTCTGTCTGTTCCGATTGCTTCCTCTTCATTAAGTCAACGCTACCGTTGTCTCGGATCGCTTATTTGTCTCACTTTGTCCCTGGGTCTGGCGGAGTTCCGGATTCAGGCAACTCTCTTCATTGCCATCCAAGCCACGGCCCCCACATTTTAGGACTTTTAAGTGGATTTTTAGCCTGCTAGTTTAAAATGTTCACTTCAGTCCCATGAACACCTACCCCGGTTACGTTGGAAATACAAAAAACTGACAAAAACATACAGGTCCAAGCTTATATGCATGTGGCCAAGACTCTGGAACAACCTTTGCCTCCACCTCAGCTGTGCTCCTTGGACCACACTGTAATGAACACACAAGTTTTGGGTAAGAATCCGACGTTTATTAACTAGCGTCACCAGTGTCTTCACTCAGAATATCTGTTAATCTCCCGCCCGCTACTCAATGTCACAACCACTAAGATTCTAATTCTAATCAGCACGTGGTGATCCATGAGCACACACTCATGAGGAAGGAGGGAAGGGAAGGAACACAATAAGGAATTAAACAAGACTACAATGCTCAGCAGGAGGCATATTGCAACGATATACATCAATATTACATCTTCTCCCTCTCTTGTAGGAATTCAATCCATTACATAGTTTTTGACTGGCATTCCAACATTATGTGATGTCCGTCCACTCACTGAAATCTGATGATCAGTGGGAACAGTTGATGGCTTTCCGATAAGATCTTGGGATACAGTCACACTGGGTTGTAATAGCACAGTTATATGATGATGGCAATGAGTAGATGTATTATTAGGGTACCGTTTACTTTATCTCAATTTCTAGCATCAGCGGGCAATTAGATGGCATATTAGTTTGTGAGATCCGTACATCATGTGAAATGTTCCATCAACTTCTATTTTCAAGTTTCAAGGCTGAACCAGGTATTTTTTATCACCTGGAAGGGATTACCAATTATGTTACCACACAATTTACAATGCAGGTGTCTGATTCTGAGCACACCACCAATATCTATTTTACTTTGAGTCACAGCCTACCTTTGATCATAGTACTGTTTCATTTTACATTGCTGTCTCTCAGACATTCCAGGGGAAACATCCTTTACAACGAAACTTTTACAACGCAGTGCTTTTACAACGCAGGATTTACAACGAAAACCATTACAACGCATTGCGCTGGGGGGCGCTCTAGGATAGGAAATAGATTTAATTTACTATCCAACACCTTCCCTAGTGTCCACGGGGACTGGAGTTGGAATAGTAAATTAAACTATTCACTGTCCAGCACCCCAAAGCGCTATGCGTTGTAAAGGTTTGCGTTGTAAAAACTGCGTTGTAACAGATTGCGTGGTAAATGCATGCGTTGTAACGTCATACATCCCATTCCAGGTATGGTCTGTTTTTCATCAGTCTTATCAAGAGACATATCTTTTGCACCTCTTTAAAACTAATGAGGTTGTAGTTTGCGTCAACAGCTCATTAGAATTCTGCCAGTCACAATATGCGGATTGGTACGATAAGCGCAAAGACTTATAGTACCACCTAGGAGTCCTCAGGCATTCCTTGAAGATAAGTTGTGTTTCAAGTCTAACTGTATAATCTCCTTAATATTGTGATTGGAGCATTCCCCTTGCCCATTGCGTTATGGGTGATATAGAGCTGATTTGCATGGGGTAATATAACAGAATTTGAAAAATTATAAAATGTCTGTAGAAATAAATTGTGCACCAATATCACTCATCTTGTTCCTTAATAAGATTTCTTTGAAAATGTCCCAAATTTTTTGTTGTTGGACATTCAAGGAATTCCAAATCAATGCACTAACTAAAGTAATCTTCTAGGACTGTAGTATAGCAAATTGAGCCAGGTAATTTCTACATAAATCCAATCAGGTCAACCTGAAATATTTGCCATGGCCCTTTAGGAAATCTAACTTAAGTATAGGGACTTGAATGTACCATCATAGTTATGTCAACTTCCTTACAAAGCGAGCACTCATGCACATACACATTTACATCACAATCCACAGTTGGCTACCAGTATTTCTTTCTTAAATGTATTTTTGTACCCGTCATTTCTCTATGACCTTTATAATCTATGACGTTCTTAACATAATTGGTGCAATCAACACATCATTTTGAATAATGACATTATCCTCAATTGTTAACTTGTCTTTGACTTTCCTTTATGGTCTGAGGTTCACATCTATTTCTTTCTCCTTTGGCCAGCAATTAATGATGCTATCAGAGGTAATAGAGTTACTCTGGATCATCAGCAGTGGCTGTCATCCAATCTGTTTTGCTCAGAGCTCTCTCACTGCTAGGTTCATCCAACAAGTAAGCAACAATAGTATCATCATTCATTTCATACATGTATCTTCTTCACTTACACCATCACAAGGCATGCATGATGAAAAGTCTGCAGTGAATTGGATTTTCCTGGATCGTATTCTACTATAATTAGATATTTATGTAACTTACATGCCAATTGTAATATGCTTGGCAATACCTTGTCTGAATTACATTTAGTAAGTATACTCACCAGGGGCTTATAAACAGTTCCTAATGAGAGATGGTTTAGCCCACAGGAAACTTACTCTCATTGCATCTTCTGTTCCACACAAAGTCCACATCTTTCTTGATCAGAAGTTGCATAGGCTCCACCTTTTCGGCACGGTTTCTTCTGAATACAATTCACATAGGCAGAGCAAAGACCATCTTCCATCCATCCATCCGTCCATCTTCAATTGAAGGTGGTGGAGAATTGACTATTGCTGAAACCAAACCAAGTATGTGTTTTACTCCATCAGCACCAATGACATGGCCCAAGTAGACCATCTTATCCTTGAAAAATGAACATTTCTTTCTCTTTAGGTAAGGCCACTTGCTTCAGTTCTTTCAGATACCTTTCTCAGATGTTCTGATGTTCTTTGTGGGTTTCTGAAAACGCATGTATATTGTCCTGAAAGGCTCTAACACCTTCCAGTCCATCAAACAGTTTATTAATTACTTTTTGAAATATTCCAAAAGCAGACTTTAAGCCAAAAGGCATGCTGGAAAATCTGAATGCTCCATTTGGAGTATCAAATGAGCTAGGATCACATGAATCTTTTTATAATACAATCTGATGATAGGCGGCAGTAAAGTCTAACATGGAAAATACTTTAGCATTGCCACCATTTCCTACACATATGATAAGGTTGACTTAAAACAATCCCTTGCCGGTTTAACTGGCGTAAGTCTATGCATAGTCTAAACTCTCCAACTTTCTTTTTCACGATGGCAGCAGGTGACAATCAAAGAGATGCTGACATGCTAAATTATTCTTTCTTCTAGCAATTTAGGTAATACCTTGTCAAGCTCTTTGCTTGCTGAAAATGGTACATTTCACACTTTCTCCTTAATTGGCACTGCTGTTTTCTTAAGTTTAATGTAATGTTACAAATCTTTCAAACGTCCCAAAGTCTCAGTGAACACCTTTTCAGAATCGTGTAAAATGTCCTCCAGGCCAACCTCAGAGATACAAAATACAAAAGGTGCTCTCTATAGGTTTATCACCTTTTGCAGGCTTTGCTGTTCAAACCAATCTAAAATGTTGATTCCATGATTAACCACATATACTTTTGCCCTAGCTATTCTGTCTTTAAAATTCAAACTGGCATTATAAAGTCCCTTTAATCTAATTCTATGCCCACTATAGGCGCCAGGTGTGATGTGACTAGGTTGAAGTAGCTCCTTGTTAAGTATTTTCTCATATTCTTCCTTGGATATGATAGTAAATAGGGAGCATGTGTCAACTAGAATGTCCTCTTTTAGCTGATTAATTTGCACAGGTCATTTCAGTTGATCATCAGTCACTTCCCTGCATTTGCAGGCACCGTAATGCAACTGACCCGTCTTCTGATCCTGAGCTCCTGCGGACTACAAAGACTCAGGTGGGTTCCAACTTCCTATGTTCTTTGAGGTTGAGCTGACCTCTCACCAAGTTTGAAGCCCTCGTGGGGACTGCATCACTTGAACCCTTGTGCGCAGCGTACATTTGTAAGTGCATATGCTTGTTGGTGTTCCCCTACTAAGTACATTGGGCTATTGATAGCCCTAACCTCTGCCACATTTCAAGAAAGGGCTTCGGCCTCCTCGCACTCTGTGCCCTGCAAGCAGTGACTTTGTGAAACTGCTAGAGGTCCCCTCGCGACTCCTGTGCCGTTGGCCTGTGGGTCCATTTGAGGGACAACACTGCTTTTCTTGGTCTCCCCTGGTTCTTCCAGGCCTGCCCTGACTTCCCTTGCTGTTGTGAGTCCTCTGGTCCTTTCTGGTCCAGACAGTAAGCTCCTTTGACCTTCTTTGAGCTTTGCCGCTGCCAAGGCTTGTTGGTGCTCCTGCCAGACACTGACCCCTCAGCACTCGACATCCTTTGTGAGACAACTTGTATCCAGCTCTTGGTTGCAGCTGTATAGTCAAGGTCTCCATCTTCCCACCTGAAACACCCAGCATCGGTGGGCATTTGTCTACCAAGCCCCTGGTCACTCCTGAGTGACCCAGACTCTGTCCTCTCTGCTTTCAGGTCCTTCTATCAAGAATCCACTGTACACTTTTCTTCATTCCAGCAGTGGCATTTCTTTGAAGACTCCCATTGAGAATGACGGTGGTTTTCAACGCCACTTCAGCCAAATGCACCCGGCTTCCCTGGGATAGGTAACTCTGGTACTTCGGTATCCACTGTTGGGGTGGCTCTCCAACCTTCTATGTTCTAAAGGGTTTCTTCGTAATCTATAGGGAAGAGTCCTTAAACTTTAAAACTGCAACCGCAACTCCCCCATTGAATTGTATGTAGCAAGCGGTCGTGTTCTCACACTGCCCCCGTACTCCATGGGGTCCCTACTTACTCACCTTGTGTGGCTCCTTGGGGTTCTAGTGATTCTACATCCTCTAGACACTGTCTTGACTCGATTTGTGGTTCTCTTACCACTATTTTAGTATATGGTTTTGTCTCCAACGGAAGCCCACCGGGTATTAGTACTACTTACATTTGTTTCAGTGCTACAGTATTGTGTGCTTTATGTTTATCTGCATGTAGCAGATACTGTGAGGTATTTACGGTGTTTAATAACAATAAATACATATTTTTATAACTAGTGTGTGGTTCTCCTTTCATTTAACCAATACTATAAGGTTGCATTCTGGTAAAACAAGCTGCTTAACATTCCTTAAAGACTAAGCCTGAAGGCCGCTCTCCACAGCTACCACTTGGATAGCTTAACAAGTTTATCTTTGACCTCTTAAATCACCATGAATGTTGTTTGGACTGGTGCAAGGTGCCCTCTTTAATTAGTGGACATCATATACCAGGCAAACTTCTCACAATATTACAAATACCATTTTATGAGTCTGCTTCTCGCTCTGCGAGAAAGCAGAAGGGTTTGGTTGGGGGAGGGCGGGTATACGGTCCTGCTCCTGGCCAGGAGAGGAGTGGCTTGCCCACTGTTGTGGGCGCTGACTGTTTAATCAGCCCAAGGGCCAACCAAACTAGTCATACGCACTCTCTGTTTTCTCCAGTTGCCTGTATGCAGCCTTCATGGACAAAATGGACTCCCCATAGACGCCTGTGTGGTCGGCGTCCCAGACAATCACAACGCTGCCATTGCAGGATTTTGATTGGCTTAAGAGGGGGAGGGAGGCTGCCTGCTTCCTGGGATTTGGAGCAGAGACAACACGACACAGGGCCGGACTGGGCAGCCGAACCCGTGAGTCATGCCAGCCGTGACTAAATTACAGCACCAGGAAACATTTACTTTTTACAGAGAGTTAAAAATAGCTTTTACTCCTCACCATCGTTTTGTCAGGTATATTTCTTTCCATATGTGTGGGCTGATTTAGATCTTGGCAGATGGGTTATTCCTTCGCAACAGTGAAGGATATCCCATCTGCCAAAGTATAAATCTCATTATATCCTAAGGGATTTATATTTCAGCGGATGGGATATACATCACCATTGTGACCGAGCAACCTGTCCGCCAAGATCTAAATCAGGCCCAAAGTCTTGCAAAGTACTAAATAAACAGCAGTGGTCCTTCATTCATACTCCACTGTAGGTTCGCATTTTCAAGAACCCTATATTTTTTTAGCAGCCATGTGGCATCTTTGTCATGCACCTAACCTCCTATTCCACCTTAAAAATGCAATGCAACAACACCCACTTTCCCGTCCTTTTCCCCATTCCTGCACAGCTCCATGCTTTGATATATATTCACCAGCCACCTGCATTTCCCTTTACCAAATGTATGAAGTTCATAAATGACATAAACAAGTCAGCCAGGAAAAACAACTTGTAAATCCAAAAAATAAAACTCCTTTAGTGTCTTTCAAGTTTTGAAGTGAGTTATGTTAAATTTAATGCCCTGACTTCACCCACGGTTTTTTATTGTATTTATATAGAAGGGAAGCTGCCTATTCGTATTGTGTTTATCAGCTTGCGCAGACCAAAGATGAATGCTGAAAGCAAAGCTATGTAGGATCATTATGTTTCAGGGCATGCTCCAAATGTATCTGTGTGCGGCATTAAGAGTCACAGAAGGTTTGCAGCCTAGAGGGAACTGTGTTCGTGCCTTTGTTGCCCTCTTCCCTTGCCTGTGTGTCTGGATCTCTGAATTTGCCTTAGCATCATAAAGCTCTGCGGTGTCTGAGAAATACAATAAATAAATGAGTGAGCGCAAAACAAGCATAGTAAATGTTGCCAATACTGATGATGTCTTGCGATTCTTGTTGGAGGGACTTAGTTGTAGGCTGAACCAAAATGTGTGGAGAGGAAAAGATGGTTCGGAACTTACATCAGAAAAGTTAATGGAATTAATAATAGTTTTAAATCACTGTACCATTATGGTATCAATGAGCTTGTAAAAAGGTGCCACAGAATTTGAAATAACAATTCCCTCGATTTGGAAGGCTAAAGGAAAATAGTTCTGTGCGATAATAGAGGCAGAGTGGGCTTATTTATTGGAGCACACAGAATTTAGTTACTGTTTTCCCCCACCCAAACATGTTTGTAGGAAATTGGCCTTTTCTGCATGAACACCTTAGATTTGTCACCTTTTTCTGGACTCTGTTTTTGGAGGTATTAGATCTCTGTGCAGAGGGATATTGCTTTGATTGCCACAATGAGTGCTCTGGTCCTAAAATGATGTCGGCAAAATTGATTTCACCTAATCGGTCTATTCAAATTTCCAGGTAAGGTCATAATACATGGCACCGAAAATTAACCAATGGCATGAGAGCAGCAGTGTGTATTTACACTACCCACATATAAGACAAAATATATAGCTGCCATGAGCACCACTGTGCTCTGGTTAAGCTGATTTGTAAAGGCACTGCAATAAAATTTGCAAGAAAATGCGCCTTTGGCACATTTGAAAATCTATTTTTATATATTAATAAGGCAGTAAAGTCTGCCTTGCAAGCTCAACGGGTAGGGTGCCTAATTTTTTTTTTTTTAAAGTGACACACTTTTTTTTTTAAATGTGTGTCCTCACAGTCACCAAAGGCTTAAAAGCTATTACACTTTGTAGGTTCAGCACTATTTTTCCCAGGACAGGTCTAGCTGTGATCAAAATATTAAATTTTCTCTGGCTAGCAAAGGCCTTCAAAGTTATTTCTTATTTAATTTTCAAAATCTAATTGAATATTGAAATCAGATTGTTGATAACATAAGTAGAAAATTACCTTTATAAAAATGTGCAGTAGTCTTCCTGAGCCAGAGCTGTCTTAAAACAAGTTCTGCCACTCATTATACCTCCAGGAATGGATTACACATCCTTAGCTGGAAGAATTAATGACCATGGCTCGGAAAAGAACAGTCTGCCTCTATCCCAGGAAGGACAGGGCGTTAACTGCTGACCACTTAGCAGGGATTAGCTGAAACTGGACAGTAATCGTTAGAAGAACAATGTACAGCCTTTGGACTTCTTCTCTTTACTTGATGACGTTAAGGAGGACTTATCATATTCTTTGCCATGAACCTTCTAGACAGAGAGGCTTCAGTCACAGTGGGGAGAGAACATGTTTGGACACTAACAGGTGGAAGTAGAGTTCATCTAAATAGGTGAGTAGCCAAGAACCTTTGGTGGCTAAATGGTTCGGCCATATTGAATCGAGGCTCCTGGGAAGCTTTGCAATATGGAGAAGAGGAAGTGCAGCAGAGAAAGTGAGGAACTGCAAGAAACAAGTTAGGACTGGGTGGCATAGTTTCTCCAATCACTGGCTAGTTCATAGAATAAATATCCCAGGATAAGCACCTCAACCACTACATCTTCAGATCCCTCCTGGACATGGAAAGATGCCACTTGAAGAAGAAGGTCTTTCTGGTAGAAAGAAGGTTCTAGTTCCTGACTCCTCTTGAAAGAACGTCCTCAAGGACTTCTGTTTCCTGTTGACAGACACAGTCTAGAACTGCTCTTCAATGGTCAGGTGGTTGGCCTACTGTTTGCCTACTTCTAGAACACAAGAAACAAAAGGGGCCGTGACTCCAAGAGGACTGAGCTAACCACAAGGACTGGGCATTGCAGGAGAACTGGCTAGAGAGAGAGTAGATGCCCAGAAGCATGTCCTGGGGAGCTAGGGGATGCAGGACTGAGGAGAAGGAACATTCCCAGCAGCTGGAAGAAAGCTGGACATAGTAATGTTTCCACATTTGGAAGGCCGGTTGAAGGTGCTGAGACAATACCATAGATGACTAAGAAAAACAAGGTGTAACTCACTTGGAGCTTTTTACTGCACTTAAAACAGGTTCAGCAGACAGTAAAGCAGTAAAGGTAAAGGTATCCTGCCTTAGTGAGCACTGCCAAGTTATAGCTGTCAGTCTTTCCCTGCTGGAGGATTTTGTAGTAAATGTATCTGACTGGAGAAGCGCCCTCAGAGGCTACAAATTCCAGCCTGGTCTTACACGGAGCTTTTGGTTAAAAACCAATGGCTTCAGCATGAGCTCGATGGCAATGTATATGACTTCAAGTGACCCTTGAGGTATGCAATATGAGACCCTCCCCGCTGGAAGATTTCAACTTACATTTCAGGGATTACGTTTGAAATTAAAAACTTTGACCAGGATGTAATGCCTGGTATATTCAACCTCCACCCCATTATGGTTATCCTGAAAATCTGCTTAGAACATGGTCAACTGCAAGCTATTCTTTTGTTCAATTATACATTCTTTTTTCTGCCTTTTAAAAATACCCATCTCTGGGTCCCTTATCAAATTTTAATGATCATTGTGTTATTTTGTTCATTAAACATTTCTCTACAAAATGGTAATTTAATTAATTTCTTCAGGGCTAAAAATATATTGTATATGTTTATATAGTCCATGGGTGTTTTTAGGTATGTCATGTCAGCAAAGAGGTCGCCAAACCGTATGTAATTATCAAAAAAAGGGCTATATAAAGCAATACTGAAAGAGGGGTCTAGGCTCTGCTCACATGTTGATCTTCCTTTCTATAAGTTCTTGATATGGAAAAATAGGCATGCTTCCAATAAAAAAGAGTGGTTGTATTGCATGTTTTGTCTAGTGGAAAAGCTTCTGCTGAATACAATAGGCCTTAACGGCTCTGGTGATAAGCCAATGGTGAAGGCTGATATGTTTTTTATGAAATGTTAGGAAAAAGTTATTAGGCCTGCATTATTAATTTTGAAATGCCTACGTAAAAGGTAATAGGTTAAGACTTGTAAAAAATATTTTGATAAATGGATTTACACAGATTACCATAGTAGGCAAGGGTTTTGGTATTATTTACCCCCATTGACAAGCGCTGGGAGTTACAGATTTGCGCTGTGCCAACCCTTGTTAGGCCCTTTAGCTGATTGAAATTTTGCACTTATTGCTAATTTTCTGACTGTATATTAATAATAAAGTTTATGGGCTCATTTCCAAAAGTTATGTTGTATGCCATAAGCAAGGTCAGTTTGGTATGAAAAGTTACAAAAAGACAGGAAGCCTAACATTTAGGGGCCGAGTACGATCTCGCCAGGAAAGCCCTCCGTACGACTCGGATCTGGAGGGCTTTCCTAGCGAATTGTACTCTGCGAGTCCCAGCGACCGATTCCGATGCACCCGTATGGTGACGGATTTGGCTCGCTCTTACTCCCATTGAACTCTATGGGAGCCTGTATACCGAACGCGTGCACAGGCTCCCATAGCAAAAAAAGGGTGGGTGGGGAAAAGAGTACACTCTGTGGTGGGCAACCGATGGTGTCCGCCACACTGAGCATGCATGGAAAGTGGGAACCCATGGGTACACCTACGGGACCGATTCGGAGGGCCCAGGGTGTAGGGGGCCTGCTACAGCCCCCCAAAGTCTGATTGCCTCAGCCGTTTTATCTCGCTGAGACTGAGTCGATACGGCTGTCAAAATCGTGCATCGTACTTGCTCGTTCAGAAGCCGGCTCCACTGTGCGGCATGATTCGGCTGCGAACGAGTCGGACTGACAGGATCGGGTTCGGAAACAATTCGGTAGAAGCGGACAACATCTTCACATTGTACTCAGTCGTTCAGAACGGGAGAAGATTCGTTCAGAAACAGAGGCTCAGAAACTGATTTGCTATTCCGGAACCCATCTGGAGGCCTTCCTAGCGAGATCATAATCGGTCCCTTAATGTTATAAGCAAATAGGTCTTTAAAGGTATATTTTTGCTACACGATCTATACATTATCCCCAATACCATTTTCAGATGATCATACACTGTTATGTTTAATTTATTACAGATTTTTTTTATTGCAAGAATATGCAATCTACAGTTAGGTGCTAACATTTTCTCCTACTTTTAATCCTTTTCTGTATCCTGTATATGCTTGTTGAGTTTGCATTTCTTATTGTGAATGCGTGAGTCAGTGAATGTAAAAATAAGTATGTAGCATGAGTGCTAGAATGAGTGACAGGGTGCATGTATGATGAGTTATTTAGTTTCTAAACTCACCAGTGACTTCAGAAGTTCCTTCAGTTATGAGTCAAACATATTGGCATTGCTGATGCTTGGTTTTTAATGGAGGCTGTTTGAATTTTGTGTGGAGTTTGAGGAGTAGGATTCACAGTTAGCACTATATGTGTAGTCTCGGAGCTGCTGAATACTGTGTCTTGTTCCAGTCTATCCTGCCCCTGGATCATTACACACATGCACTAATGGGAACTGACAATTATGTATTGCTACTGAGAAGTGGTAAGGTTGTGTGCCTGCTGGAAGTATGAGTGAGTGAGTATGCACACATGTATATTACAATATTGAGGGACAATCTTTAGACAGCGTGCTAACTGATACCTGCATTTTGTTTCTACATCTTTATTGGCATTTTGTAATCATGCACGACTTTATACAGTATGCATGAAGTAAAACAGCTGGTACCTGCATTTTATCGATTCATTTTTCACACCTATACAAAGCTCCGAAGTATACAGGGGCAAAGGAAAAGGATACACCCTGGCTTACCCCTAGTAAACGTACGTTAGAGTTTAATATAGAGGAAACTGAGCTAGCTATTAACGCTGTAAAAAATGGCAAGGCACCAGGCTTAGACAAAGTTCCAGGCGACCTTTACAAACATGAAATTAACGTCTGGGCGCCTTATATTAATCATCTGTGTAATATACTAGCAGCTGGTGCAGATTTTCCAAACAGTTTGAAGGGTGCGGAAATCGTCTTAATTTTTAAAAAGGGCGATAGGAATGTGCCATCCAACTATCGCCCGATCAGTTTAATGGATATTTTACAGAACATATACACCAGGCATATTTTAACACGCATGAATTTGTAGATGGAAGAGAACTCTGTACTTACCAAGTTCCAATCTGGTTTTGGGTGTAGAATAAGCACTATTGATCACGTTTTCACATTTTGTTGCTTATGTTGGAAGTATGTTTATTTGAGGAAAGGGAATCTTTATGTTGCTTTTGTAGACCTTAGGGCTGCATTTGATTTAGTTCCACGTGATCGTTTATGGGAATCTTTGTATGTACGAGGGCTGCCGGTCTGTTTACTCCAACAGATCATAAGGTTGCATGAAAACAATTATGCAAGAGTACGTTGGGGACCAAATGGCGAACTAACAAAAGCTATCCCTATAAAGCGCAGAGTCCGCCAAGGATGTGTGCTGGCTCCTACGCTTTTTTCATTGTTCGTCAATGATATCCTGTCCCACTTAGAGGGTTGCAATAATGATTCCTCCAAGTTGAACGGAGAAAGGGTCCCAGCCCTCTTATTCGCAGACGATACAATAATAATTTCTCAAACCCCCAGAAAGCTGCAATCCCTCCTAAACTCATTCCAATTATATTGCAACAACAAAGGCCTAGAGATCAATACGCAGAAGACTAAATGTATGGCCATTAAACCTCATAAATCTTTCAGGGGGAATTTGTTTTTTTAAATGATCAAAAACTGGAATTAGTATAGAATTTTACCTACTTGGGATTTTCGATAGATTCAAAACTTTCATGGAAAACCCAAGTAGAGAAGGGTAAAATGATACTCACTCAGAACACTTTACCGATTTTGAAAAAACACGCGGCGAGTCTTAGTAAAGCCATTTCCCCGGCACTTGAAGTCTTCAAGTTTAAGGCGCAGTCCGCAGCGTTATACGGGGTGAAATATGGAGACCTACAGCTGGGAATGTCTTTGTGAATAGTGAAAAAATTTCTATAGGAGACTCCTGAAGCTACCAAAAAGTACCCATTAATACCTTTAATGTTAGATTTAACTATGATGGTACAAAAGGGGGTGGTGATGGACGGAGCATCTGAACCAATCAAACACTCACACCCAGTCAAAAGATCTGGTTGATCCATCAGCGTTCTTTAGCCCACTCTGTTAAGTGTACAGAAAAGTGATTTAGCAGAGTAAAACTATCCTAGCCACTATGAATGTCTCCCTGGTGAATGTCTCTCTGGTGATCTAAAACAGACAAGAATGTCATAATACATAAACAGGAAGTGGGATGAGACGACATCCTGAGGAAGATGTCTAAAGAACTGGTCATAAGATTAAAAGGATATATTCCACCCTTCCAAGCTAGGTTTAGGCATTGCATGTCTTCTCACTGGAGGAGCCAGAATTCACTGAGACTTAATTCTTCTAAACCTGGATTCTTGGTATTGGATGCTACTTCCATCTGGAATCTAAACTGGTGGACAGCAAAGCTGGCACCCGCACCTGTTATAGTTTCTTTAGCCAACAACCGAGGGACAATGACAATTTTCATCAAAAGTTTGTTTCTAGAGAATATCTCAAAAACTGTCTCAATTGTTTCTTTCTTCCAAAAGTCCTAAAGAAAGGGATTACAATTATTCCAACGTATCACGGAAAACAATAGTTCAAAGACTTTGTAAAAAGCAGATCTATCCTCTCTAGAGCATCCTCATTGTGCTGCCCATCTTCATCATATCTTTGTTAATTTCATTGGCTCACTTTAGAAAAGAGATGTATGTTCAAAACCCTTTGCTTCTTTCACCATGCAGTTTATTTTATAGGTCCCATCGATTTGCAAAATATGCTCATTTGGTACAGACCCTCTTATCTGTTTAAGGTCGATTCATCAAATCTCTTTTGAATACCTCTTATAAGGAGGGCTAAGTTAGGTGGCCATTTATTTGGCAATGTCACTACAAAAGCTTGCCATGAACTTCCACCCTCTCTTTCCGTGTTCCTCCACCTATTTCCTGTCCAATATTATTTGCTACTGCTTCCGTACTGTTAGTGCCACAACGCAATGTGGGGTAAATGTTTGCTTCATAAAAATTGAAATCAAAACAAGGTGGCCATTTTCTCTAGGAACAACTGTACCACTTCATTGAACTGTTGTCAATGTTCCTTTGCTCAGCTAGTACCTATGTGATCATGATGAAGTGATCACAGTTTGGCAATGGGAGATAAGAATACATTTAAATGTTTAATAGGAGTTGAAAAGATGATGAATGTTTGTTGTGGACAGTGAGATGAAGCAAATATTAAGGATAAAAGATATTGGTTGTACTTGCATTGTATAGTTCTGTTACTAGATATTTATTATATCATGCAATATGTATGGCTCCCCACATGGCCTTATGATGTAAGGTCCAAAACTATGAACTATGTAGGTTTACCAGAATGATTTAATGATTCCAAATAAACATACAGAGATGCAATTACTGGAACAGAGAAGAAGTTAGGACTTTTTCTTACTGTGGCCAAACATGTGAGTGTGACAGCTCTCAATGTACAGCGTTAGATACACAATTCAAATATTTGTCTCCATAGGTGGAGAGTGTTGAGCACATAAGTGGAAATACGTGCTTACTGGGAGCAGAATATTTTGAGTGAGTTTCTGAACAGATATATATCATGGGAACCATTTTTATTTACTGCATCATTTAATAAACAAATCATCATAAATGCTAGGTCTCAGAATAAACAACAGTGGACAGAAAATAGACTCAAAGTACTCAAATAGCAGGGCATTAGGTACTGAATTCCAAAAGCATCAAAGTCCAGGTAAGTGAAATGAAAATCGTGTCAAGTAACCATTATTCAACATATCAAATCAATAAATTTGTAGGTAGCTTGTGTCATGTTCACCCCAATCTTACTGTATTACTGGGACCCCACCCAGTAGATCAACTTAGCCCCAAAAGGTAACGTTCCCTTTTTGGAGAAATTGAGAACCAGCGACTGCCTCTCACCTCTCCTCTCCTGTGTTAGGCTCTGCTAGGCAGGGAGTGCTGCGAGTCAAACAAACCTGTCAGATAATCTCCTATATGCAGGTGATATTGGGAAAGAGCCCTGGTGTCCCAAATCAGTAGCACTCAGACAGATTGATATTTCACAAGCATAGGTTATTTATAGTGCTGTACTTGTCAACAAAGCAAGAGTTTAAGAATAATATGATTATGATTATTATAAACAACTCAGCAGATAATTTGCAAATTAGGATGAAGGTTAAAGATGCCCAAATAATACACCATCACGTATCCTTAACATATCAGTCTATTCCCTAGCCAATGTTTCTATAATGGTTTAGTCTTCCAACCTAAATGACTGCAATAGTTCACTAAGTCTAAATAATGCCACGCCATATTTAATTTCTCCATATACCTCATGCTGTCATTGGGCCAGCAGTCGGATTTCAGCACATCAGCTGCTTCTCCTCTTATCAACCGGTCCATGTGTTTAATCCTGCCCCTGCACCGGTTCCTTATATATCTTTATTGCTAATGGTGTCTTATGAAGAGAGGAGGGGCAACAGTGTTTGGTTCCTGTTTTGCTACAAAATGATCACACAATGTCCCTTTGCAGAAACCTACCGAAGTTAGATACTACTTCTACTTTTCCTTCTTCCGTCCAAGACAGATCTCTGCAAAGTCATCTTCCTCTAAAGCCCCAATTGCAACATGTGCACCGGAGAGGTGGAGCATTTACCATTGCTGTCTTCTTAGTTTAAACTGTGTCAGAAAAATATGGATTTTTTATAACTAAAACATGGTCATCAAGTACACATTTGTTAGTATCACAATACAGAGAGTTAGTCCATCATTCTGGGCCCAAACCTATATAAACACTTACTACTGTTAAATTCAGTACTGATGTCATGCTATTATTATTATTATTTATTTCTTATATAGCGCTAGAATCGACCCCGAAGGGGTATCTCTGCGCTTAGGACGGAACATGAGGGTGTGATGCTGCTCCAGCAAGTTCAGGCGCAGAAAAGAGTGGTCTCAAGCAGCTTCCTGAATTGTAGGTGATCCAAGCACTGTCTCAAAGACATGGGAAGCTCATTCCAGTATCGAGGGCCAAGATAGGAGAGAGTTCTTCCTCCTATGCTAGCCTTTCTTACTCGAGGCACCACAAGAAGGTGTTTGGCACTTGAGCGGAGGGATCTCGATGGTACATATGGCATGAATTTCTCTGAGAGATAGAAAGGACCCAAATTAAGCAGTGACTTATGAATTGTGCAACAGATTTTAAATCTGACCCGTTGGTGGATAGGGAGCCAGTGCAGCTTCATAAGAAGTGGGCGAGAGGGGGTCCTAGAGGGAGCATTAAGAACCAACCGTGCCGCTGTATTCTGGACTACCTGTAGTCTGCTGAGGGAGGCGTCATTAGCGGGGATCAGCAGGCCATTACATTAGTCCAGACGACTTAATACCAGCGCCTGGACTAAAGTTTTCCAGGTAGAGTCACGAAGCAGAGGAAAGACTCGACGGAGCAGGCCTATTACATGGAAACAGGAACCAGCTGTCTGAGCAACATGCTCCTTCAGAGTGAGGCTTGATCTAGACAGATACCCAGGTTTTTCACTGTTGGCTTGGGGGCAGGGCGGAGGCCTAGGTCGATCGGCCACTAATCTGGCGTCCAATGGAGGGGGGCCTATCCTAAGAGCATAATCTCTGTTTTTCCCACATTACTCTGGAGGAAATTATTCTTCATCCAGTGGGATATGGTTCTCATCCCGTTAGAGAAGGCCTGGTGTACCGATGAAGCAAATTTATCGAATGGAAAAAGTAATTGAGTATCGTCGGCATATGATATGGGAATAAACCCACGTGTCCTCAGGAGATTGGCCAAGGGAGCAATATAGATGTTGAACAATGTAGGGCTCAAACATGAGTCCTGGGGTACTCCCTTGGACAATTCCTTTGGGGCGAACGATACAGGTCTAGGTTGACAATCTGGGTGCGATCTGATAGAAAGCTCCTCATCCATTGTAAGGCTGATTTTCTTAATCCAACCTCTTTCAGTCTTTTGATCAAAATATTATGAGAAACTGTGTTGAACGCCGTGGATAGGTCCAACAGCACCAGAATCATAGAGTGGTCCTTATCTAGGGTCATCCTGATGTTATCTGTGACTGCTAGTAATGCTGATTCGGTGCTGTAGTTAGGCCTAAAACTGGACTGGGAGGGATCTAAACATCCCATCAGTTCGACATGATTGGAGAGGTGAATATTGACATGTTTCTCCATAACTTTACTCATGTACGGGATGAGTGAAATAGGGCGGAGGTTGGAAAGATCCGTCCACAGGATTTTAGTGTTCTTGCGGATTGGTTTAACCTGAGCAACCTTCCACTCCAGCGGTACATGGCCTTCTGTTAGGGAGAGATTAATAAGAGATTGCATAGAAGGAGACAGATGTTTCGCTAAAGACGGAATAACTTTAGCTGGAATAAAGTCCGAAGGGGACCCTTCTGTCTGTTTTGCATACAACAAGCACTATTAGAATAAAAGAACTCTCCCACACAACAGCAAATTAGTTTCTTGAGTAAGTAGGAGAGGCACATTTCTGGAGGTATTTTTGGAGCAAGCAGAAGCTCTTGAAGTGGGATTGTCAAATGATGGTGCTCAGAGAAACATAGTATGGGCTGACAACTCATATTCTTTCCTACATTACACCATTCAGATTTTGAACTACCTGGTCCTGAGTGCTGTATCTTTTGATAATCCCAATATGAAACATCTTGTTTAGTTTAGCCTTTGGGCTATCAAGGAACCCAGCCACAATGTGACTCATATCTTTGGAGACCTTATGCAGCACGTTAGAAACTCATGGGAAGTGAAATAAATGCAGAGACTTGGTAAGCTATAGGCAAACATTGTTGAAATATTAGCTGTACATTCTCAGCTTTCTTTGTAGTGACTCATTTTGGTTGAATATATTCACGGGCAGCTACACAATAGTGCATCTTCCAAAGTTATCTTTTATGTCCTGAAGATATCCTTTGTTTCAAAGCATGTGGCCGATATGAAATATGTTTCTTCCAGAATTCCATTTCAAACAGCACTGCATAAAACTATGAAATTGTTTATGACTGCCATACATTTTTAGGGTAATTGGTGTGCGGTCTAGGTAGGACTGAAAGAGAATCTTAAACTGTTTGATGCAGACTCAAATGTGCTTAATACAAATACTGAAATGTGCAGGTTGAATGGTGGCCCATGTTGTTACCTATAATTTGATCCTACTGGCAAATAATGTCCATGGGCTCTAACACACAAGGCAATGTAATGACATAGAAGCTAAGCAAACCCAGCTAGAGTAGTCTAATCTTCAATGTAATCAATTTAAGTTAACTGGGATCAATAGAGTAGTATACAATGTCAAAGGTGAGGGGAATACCTAACCAGATATGCTTCAGTAGCATCCTCTCATCTACATAATTGAACAAGGAGTACACAACACCCAAAAGGTTGCTCTCATGTATCACACACATAAGCCTTATTGGAAGATTATTGTTCTCAACCAGGTGGGACAACAGATCATGGTGATTTCCTTTTGATATGTTTGCTGAATGAAGGGAGGTTCCTGATAGGCATGTGGCTGGTAGAGTCAGGACAATCCGAAAAGGACTTTTTAAAAGAGGGAGCATCTGATGTTAGCTCCCTCCAGTGATAGAGGTAGCTTAAATTCACTTAATGATAGCTTTATCTTTCTTGAATTGTATTGTATGTATTGTATTGTATATAATATTTATAGAGCGCAACAAACACCCCACGGGTATCCTGGTGCTAAAGAAGATACGTGGAACACAGACCAGCCGGAGCAAGAAAGATGAATTAGAGATAAAAAGCGATCTGAGATGAGCATTACTGAAGCCCAGCAGGATTAGGAAACAACCAAGTTTTAATCTTTTTCCTAAACATGGACAAAGTACTACATTGTCTGATTTCGAGCGGAAGCTCATACCAGAGTTTCGCAACAACGAAGCTAAAAGATCTTCCTCCCAATCTGGCCCTGTGAAACCTGGGTACCCTGGCTAGGTAAGCAGAAGAGGAGCGAAGACTCCGAGTAGGTGCATACCAGGCCAGTTTCCTCTGCCGTGGTCTGGGACCAAGCCCATGCAGCGCCCTGAACCCAATACAGAGAGATTTGAAAAGTATTCTTTGCTGCACAGGGAGCCAATGTAAATCAGCTAAACACATTGAGGCAGAAGAGCCCCTTGGTCTAGACAGGGCCAGTTACGCTGCTGAGTTCTGCATGCGCTGCAGTCTCTGGATTAGATATTTGGAAGATTCCAGCAGTAAGGCGTTACAGTAGTCAAGTCTACTCAATATAACGCCTTGAATAATCAAGGCTCTAGCCATAGCTGGAAGCAATGGAAGAATCTTCCTTAGAGCTCTCAGAAGGCCAAAGCAACACCCCACCGTCTTATTCACTTGAGTCTTCAGTGAGAAGTTGGTATTGAACAGGACACCCAAGTTGCGCACTGTCGTAGATGGTACCAGAGGAGTTGGAGTAACCCTTGACGTCCCACGTATAGGTGAACTTGGAATTCCAGTTCTTCTATACGCGGATGACGCCGTCTTGCTTTCACGGACTGGTGTTGGACTCCAACGCCTCCTGGATGTTTTTGAAGACTTAATGGGTTCTTTGGACCTAAAGATAAATGTAAAGAAGTCTCAAATTATGATAACGGACAAGGGAAATAAGAATAAGCTTTTAAAAACAGTTACATGTGGCAAACAAGAGCTATGTAGAGTAGCCACTTTTCCATACCTGGGGATCACATTTGATGAGAGAGGCACTTGGGGTCCCCAGTTAAAAAACAGAAACATTTCCCTTGCTAGATCATCCTCTGCACTACAGGGTTTTACGAAAAAATTAGGAGCTAGGCCAATAGCAACATTAATAAAAATCTATAAAGCAAAATGTCTTGCAGTGGCCACATATGGGAGTGCAATTTGGGGATACTGTTCTCCGGATAGTATTCAGATCACCGAGAATACATTTTTAAGAGCTGTTCCCTCAGTCCCACAGTCCACTCCAACATACACAATCCACACTGAATTAGGAGTAGGATATATTACAGATTTGATCAAAGTGGCCCCTGTTCTAGCTTGGCTGAAGACCTGGTTGAACCAAGAAACCCCCTTAACCACAGCATTTTAAAAGACTGTTTGCAGCTAGATGAAGTAAATAAAATCCTGTGGCTAGCCTACATCAAAGACAGCCTTGTAAAGTTAGGGAGACCAGAGCTCTTCTTTTCCCCGGCCTCCATAACAACTAAGGACATTGCCTTGATTAAAGGTATGATGGGAGAACTGCTAATTTTGGAGAGGGAACAAATGGAACTAGAGAAATCATCGGTGAGGGCTAGCATTATTATGAGCACCCAAGTAGGCCCCGAATTGTATTCAACTACTGTGAATAAACCTTATCACCGTTTTCTTTTGACCCAATTTCGGTTTAATTTGATTCATTTGAACCTCGGACATTTTCCAACCTGGTGTACCCCAGATAATGCAATGCCGTGTACTTGTGATAATTTCTCTACCCAGAACACATTGCATTTTCTGATGTTCTGTGGACATTACACGGCAGTAAGAATGAAATATCTGATCCCCATTTTAAAGGAGGCAGGGTTTATTCAGGTTAAGCCAGCACTCCTGTTTTTACAGTTATTGCAGACCCCAAGGATTATGTTCCAAGTTGCCAGTTTTTTAGTGGGGGCTCTTAGGATCAAGAAGAGGAAGATGATTAATAATTCTTCTAACATGGTTCTTTAGCGGATGAAATTAAATTTTGTCTATGCTATAGGGAATGCTTATTCTATGAACTTCAAAAAGGGGATGGTGATGGACAGAGTATCTGAGTTAATCAGAACACTCCTACCCAGTCAACAGATCAGGGCTTGATCCATCACCGTTTATTAGCTCACTGCACCATCCCAGTTCAGAACCTGGCTACGTGCAAATTAGTCTGTCCCTGGCCCAGTGCATCATGGGAACAGGGCAGACCAAACTACCAAGCCAATTCTTTACTGGAAAGGAAACAAGCTTCCGGGGACCGGTTTCTGGCATTACAGCCGTCTTCGGCCCGGCTTGCTTGAATCCTGATGGTGCAGTGAGCAAGAGACTCAAATCTGAGCATACCCTTCCACACTTATGGTGGCCAGAATAATTTCAAAAAGGGGGTGGTGATGGACAGAGTATCTGAGTTAATCAGAACACTCCTACCCAGTCAACATATCAGGGCTTGATCCATCACCGTTTTTTAGCTCACTGCACCATCCCAGTTCAGAACCTGGCTACATGCAAATTAGTCTGTCCCTGGCCCAGTGCATCATGGGAACAGGGCAGACCAAACTACCAAGCCAATTCTTTACTGGAAAGGAAACAAGCTTCCGGGGACCGGTTTCTGGCATTACAGCAGTCTCCAGCCCGGCTTGCTTGAATCCTGATGGTGCAGTGAGCAAGGGACTCACATCTGAGCATACCCTTCCACACTTATGGTGGCCAAAATAATTTCAAAAAGGGGGTGGTGATGGACAGAGTATCTGAGTTAATCAGAACACTCCTACCCAGTCAACAGATCAGGGCTTGATCCATCACCGTTTTTTAGCTCACTGCACCATCCCAGTTCAGAACCTGGCTACATGCAAATTAGTCTGTCCCTGGCCCAGTGCATCATGGGAACAGGGCAGACCAAACTACCAAGCCAATTCTTTACTGGAAAGGAAACAAGCTTCCGGGGAAGGGTATGCTCAGACATGAGTCCCTTGCTCACTGCACCATCAGGATTCAAGCAAGCCGGGCCGAAGACGGCTGTAATGCCAGAAACCGGTCCCCGGAAGCTTGTTTCCTTTCCATTGAAGAATTGGCTTGGTAGTTTGGTCTGCCCTGTTCCCATGATGCACTGGGCCAGGGACAGACTAATTTGCATATAGCCAGGTTCTGAACTGGGATGGTGCAGTGAGCTAAAAAACGGTGATGGATCAAGCCCTGATCTGTTGACTGGGTAGGAGTGTTCTGATTAACTCAGATACTCTGTCCATCACCACCCCCTTTTTGAAATTATTTTGGCCACCATAAGTGTGGAAGGGTATGCTCAGACATGAGTCCCTTGCTCACTGCACCATCAGGATTCAAGCAAGCCGGGCCGAAGATGGCTGTAATGCCAGAAACCGGTCCCCGGAAGCTTGTTTCCTTTCCAGTGAAGAATTGGCTTGGTAGTTTGGTCTGCCCTGTTCCCATGATGCACTGGGCCAGGGACAGACTAATTTGCATATAGCCAGGTTCTGAACTGGGATGGTGCAGTGAGCTAAAAAACGGTGATGGATCAAGCCCTGATCTTTTGACTGGGTAGGAGTGTTCTGATTAACTCAGATACTCTGTCCATCACCATCACCTTTTTGAAATTATTTTGGCCACCATAAGTGTGGAAGGGTATGCTCAGACATGAGTCCCTTGCTCACTGCACCATCAGGATTCAAGCAAGCCAGGCCGAAGACGGCTGTAATGCCAGAAACCGGTCCCCGGAAGCTTGTTTCCTTTCCAGTGAAGAATTGGTTTGGTAGTTTGGTCTGCCCTGTTCTCATGATGCACTGGGCCATGGACAGACTAATTTGCATATAGCCAGGTTCTGAACTGGGATGGTGCAGTGAGGTAAAAAACGGTGATGGATCAAGCCCTGATCTGTTGACTGGGTAGGAGTGTTCTGATTAACTCAGATACTCTGTCCATCACCACCCCCTTTTTGAAATTATTTTGGCCACCATAAGTGTGGAAGGGTATGCTCAGACATGAGTCCCTTGCTCACTGCACCATCAGGATTCAAGCAAGCCGGGCCGAAGATGGCTGTAATGCCAGAAACCGGTCCCCGGAAGCTTGTTTCCTTTCCAGTGAAGAATTGGCTTGGTAGTTTGGTCTGCCCTGTTCCCATGATGCACTGGGCCAGGGACAGACTAATTTGCATATAGCCAGGTTCTGAACTGGGATGGTGCAGTGAGCTAAAAAACGGTGATGGATCAAGCCCTGATCTTTTGACTGGGTAGGAGTGTTCTGATTAACTCAGATACTCTGTCCATCACCATCACCTTTTTGAAATTATTTTGGCCACCATAAGTGTGGAAGGGTATGCTCAGACATGAGTCCCTTGCTCACTGCACCATCAGGATTCAAGCAAGCCAGGCCGAAGACGGCTGTAATGCCAGAAACCGGTCCCCGGAAGCTTGTTTCCTTTCCAGTGAAGAATTGGTTTGGTAGTTTGGTCTGCCCTGTTCTCATGATGCACTGGGCCATGGACAGACTAATTTGCATATAGCCAGGTTCTGAACTGGGATGGTGCAGTGAGGTAAAAAACGGTGATGGATCAAGCCCTGATCTGTTGACTGGGTAGGAGTGTTCTGATTAACTCAGATACTCTGTCCATCACCACCCCCTTTTTGAAATTATTTTGGCCACCATAAGTGTGGAAGGGTATGCTCAGACATGAGTCCCTTGCTCACTGCACCATCAGGATTCAAGCAAGCCGGGCCGAAGACGGCTGTAATGCCAGAAACCGGTCCCCGGAAGCTTGTTTTCTTTCCAGTGAAGAATTGGCTTGGTAGTTTGGTCTGCCCTGTTCCCATGATGCACTGGGCCAGGGACAGACTAATTTGCATATAGCCAGGTTATGAACTGGGATGGTGCAGTGAGCTAAAAACGGTGATGGATCGAGCCCTGATCTGTTGACTGGGTAGGAGTGTTCTGATTAACTCAGATACTCTGTCCATCACCACCCCCTTTTTGAAATTATTTTGGCCACCATAAGTGTGGAAGGGTATGCTCAGACATGAGTCCCTTGCTCACTGCACCATCAGGATTCAAGCAAGCCGGGCCGAAGACGGCTGTAATGCCAGAAACCGGTCCCCGGAAGCTTATTTCCTTTCCAGTGAAGAATTGGCTTGGTAGTTTGGTCTGCCCTGTTCCCATGATGCACTGGGCCAGGGACATACTAGTTTGCATATAGCCAGGTTCTGAACTGGGATGGTGCAGTAAGCTAAGAAACGGTGATAGATCAAGCCCTGATCTGTTGACTGGGTAGGAGTGTTCTGATTAACTCAGATACTCTGTCCATCACCACCCCCTTTTTGAAATTATTTTGGCCACCATAAGTGTGGAAGGGTATGCTCAGACATGAGTCCCTTGCTCACTGCACCATCAGGATTCAAGCAAGCCGGGCCGAAGACGGCTGTAATGCCGGAAACCGGTCCCCGGAAGCTTGTTTCCTTTCCAGTGAAGAATTGGCTTGGTAGTTTGGTCTGCCCTGTTCCCATGATGCACTGGGCCAGGGACAGACTAATTTGCATATAGCCAGGTTCTGAACTGGGATGGTGCAGTGAGCTAAAAAACGGTGATGGATCAAGCCCTGATATTTTGACTGGGTAGGAGTGTTCTGATTAACTCAGATACTCTGTCCATCACCACCACCTTTTTGAAATTATTTTGGCCACCATAAGTGTGGAAGGGTATGCTCAGACATGAGTCCCTTGCTCACTGCACCATCAGGATTCAAGCAAGCCGGGCCGAAGACGGCTGTAATGCCAGAAACCGATCCCCGGAAGCTTGTTTCCTTTCCAGTGAAGAATTGGCTTGGTAGTTTGGTCTGCCCTGTTCCCATGATGCACTGGGCCAGGGACAGACTAATTTGCATATAGCCAGGTTCTGAACTGGGATGGTGCAGTGAGCTAAAAAACGGTGATGGATCAAGCCCTGATCTGTTGACTGGGTAGGAGTGTTCTGATTAACTCAGATACTCTGTCCATCACCACCCCCTTTTTGAAATTATTTTGGCCACCATAAGTGTGGAAGGGTATGCTCAGACATGAGTCCCTTGCTCACTGCACCATCAGGATTCAAGCAAGCCGGGCCGAAGACGGCTGTAATGCCAGAAACCGGTCCCCGGAAGCTTGTTTCCTTTCCAGTGAAGAATTGGTTTGGTAGTTTGGTCTGCCCTGTTCCCATGATGCACTGGGCCATGGACAGACTAATTTGCATATAGCCAGGTTCTGAACTGGGATGGTGCAGTGAGGTAAAAAACGGTGATGGATCAAGCCCTGATCTGTTGACTGGGTAGGAGTGTTCTGATTAACTCAGATACTCTGTCCATCACCACCCCCTTTTTGAAATTATTTTGGCCACCATAAGTGTGGAAGGGTATGCTCAGACATGAGTCCCTTGCTCACTGCACCATCAGGATTCAAGCAAGCCGGGCCGAAGACGGCTGTAATGCCAGAAACCGGTCCCCGGAAGCTTGTTTTCTTTCCAGTGAAGAATTGGCTTGGTAGTTTGGTCTGCCCTGTTCCCATGATGCACTGGGCCAGGGACAGACTAATTTGCATATAGCCAGGTTCTGAACTGGGATGGTGCAGTGAGCTAAAAACGGTGATGGATCGAGCCCTGATCTGTTGAGTGGGTAGGAGTGTTCTGATTAACTCAGATACTCTGTCCATCACCACCCCCTTTTTGAAATTATTTTGGCCACCATAAGTGTGGAAGGGTATGCTCAGACATGAGTCCCTTGCTCACTGCACCATCAGGATTCAAGCAAGCCGGGCCGAAGACGGCTGTAATGCCAGAAACCGGTCCCCGGAAGCTTGTTTCCTTTCCAGTGAAGAATTGGTTTGGTAGTTTGGTCTGCCCTGTTCCCATGATGCACTGGGCCATGGACAGACTAATTTGCATATAGCCAGGTTCTGAACTGGGATGGTGCAGTGAGGTAAAAAACGGTGATGGATCAAGCCCTGATCTGTTGACTGGGTAGGAGTGTTCTGATTAACTCAGATACTCTGTCCATCACCACCCCCTTTTTGAAATTATTTTGGCCACCATAAGTGTGGAAGGGTATGCTCAGACATGAGTCCCTTGCTCACTGCACCATCAGGATTCAAGCAAGCCGGGCCGAAGACGGCTGTAATGCCAGAAACCGGTCCCCGGAAGCTTGTTTTCTTTCCAGTGAAGAATTGGCTTGGTAGTTTGGTCTGCCCTGTTCCCATGATGCACTGGGCCAGGGACAGACTAATTTGCATATAGCCAGGTTCTGAACTGGGATGGTGCAGTGAGCTAAAAACGGTGATGGATCGAGCCCTGATCTGTTGAGTGGGTAGGAGTGTTCTGATTAACTCAGATACTCTGTCCATCACCACCCCCTTTTTGAAATTATTTTGGCCACCATAAGTGTGGAAGGGTATGCTCAGACATGAGTCCCTTGCTCACTGCACCATCAGGATTCAAGCAAGCCGGGCCGAAGACGGCTGTAATGCCAGAAACCGGTCCCCGGAAGCTTATTTCCTTTCCAGTGAAGAATTGGCTTGGTAGTTTGGTCTGCCCTGTTCCCATGATGCACTGGCCAGGGACAGACTAGTTTGCATATAGCCAGGTTCTGAACTGGGATGGTGCAGTAAGCTAAGAAACGGTGATGGATCAAGCCCTGATCTGTTGACTGGGTAGGAGTGTTCTGATTAACTCAGATACTCTGTCCATCACCACCCCCTTTTTGAAATTATTTTGGCCACCATAAGTGTGGAAGGGTATGCTCAGACATGAGTCCCTTGCTCACTGCACCATCAGGATTCAAGCAAGCCGGGCCGAAGACGGCTGTAATGCCGGAAACCGGTCCCCGGAAGCTTGTTTCCTTTCCAGTGAAGAATTGGCTTGGTAGTTTGGTCTGCCCTGTTCCCATGATGCACTGGGCCAGGGACAGACTAATTTGCATATAGCCAGGTTCTGAACTAGGATGGTGCAGTGAGCTAAAAAACGGTGATGGATCAAGCCCTGATCTGTTGACTGGGTAGGGGTGTTCTGATTAACTCAGATACTCTGTCCATCACCACCCCCTTTTTGAAATTATTTTGGCCACCATAAGTGTGGAAGGGTATGCTCAGACATGAGTCCCTTGCTCACTGCACCATCAGGATTCAAGCAAGCCGGGCCGAAGACGGCTGTAATGCCAGAAACCGGTCCCCGGAAGCTTGTTTTCTTTCCAGTGAAGAATTGGCTTGGTAGTTTGGTCTGCCCTGTTCCCATGATGCACTGGGCCAGGGACAGACTAATTTGCATATAGCCAGGTTATGAACTGGGATGGTGCAGTGAGCTAAAAACGGTGATGGATCGAGCCCTGATCTGTTGACTGGGTAGGAGTGTTCTGATTAACTCAGATACTCTGTCCATCACCACCCCCTTTTTGAAATTATTTTGGCCACCATAAGTGTGGAAGGGTATGCTCAGACATGAGTCCCTTGCTCACTGCACCATCAGGATTCAAGCAAGCCGGGCCGAAGACGGCTGTAATGCCAGAAACCGGTCCCCGGAAGCTTATTTCCTTTCCAGTGAAGAATTGGCTTGGTAGTTTGGTCTGCCCTGTTCCCATGATGCACTGGGCCAGGGACATACTAGTTTGCATATAGCCAGGTTCTGAACTGGGATGGTGCAGTAAGCTAAGAAACGGTGATAGATCAAGCCCTGATCTGTTGACTGGGTAGGAGTGTTCTGATTAACTCAGATACTCTGTCCATCACCACCCCCTTTTTGAAATTATTTTGGCCACCATAAGTGTGGAAGGGTATGCTCAGACATGAGTCCCTTGCTCACTGCACCATCAGGATTCAAGCAAGCCGGGCCGAAGACGGCTGTAATGCCGGAAACCGGTCCCCGGAAGCTTGTTTCCTTTCCAGTGAAGAATTGGCTTGGTAGTTTGGTCTGCCCTGTTCCCATGATGCACTGGGCCAGGGACAGACTAATTTGCATATAGCCAGGTTCTGAACTGGGATGGTGCAGTGAGCTAAAAAACGGTGATGGATCAAGCCCTGATATTTTGACTGGGTAGGAGTGTTCTGATTAACTCAGATACTCTGTCCATCACCACCACCTTTTTGAAATTATTTTGGCCACCATAAGTGTGGAAGGGTATGCTCAGACATGAGTCCCTTGCTCACTGCACCATCAGGATTCAAGCAAGCCGGGCCGAAGACGGCTGTAATGCCAGAAACCGATCCCCGGAAGCTTGTTTCCTTTCCAGTGAAGAATTGGCTTGGTAGTTTGGTCTGCCCTGTTCCCATGATGCACTGGGCCAGGGACAGACTAATTTGCATATAGCCAGGTTCTGAACTGGGATGGTGCAGTGAGCTAAAAAACGGTGATGGATCAAGCCCTGATCTGTTGACTGGGTAGGAGTGTTCTGATTAACTCAGATACTCTGTCCATCACCACCCCCTTTTTGAAATTATTTTGGCCACCATAAGTGTGGAAGGGTATGCTCAGACATGAGTCCCTTGCTCACTGCACCATCAGGATTCAAGCAAGCCGGGCCGAAGACGGCTGTAATGCCAGAAACCGGTCCCCGGAAGCTTGTTTCCTTTCCAGTGAAGAATTGGTTTGGTAGTTTGGTCTGCCCTGTTCCCATGATGCACTGGGCCATGGACAGACTAATTTGCATATAGCCAGGTTCTGAACTGGGATGGTGCAGTGAGGTAAAAAACGGTGATGGATCAAGCCCTGATCTGTTGACTGGGTAGGAGTGTTCTGATTAACTCAGATACTCTGTCCATCACCACCCCCTTTTTGAAATTATTTTGGCCACCATAAGTGTGGAAGGGTATGCTCAGACATGAGTCCCTTGCTCACTGCACCATCAGGATTCAAGCAAGCCGGGCCGAAGACGGCTGTAATGCCAGAAACCGGTCCCCGGAAGCTTGTTTTCTTTCCAGTGAAGAATTGGCTTGGTAGTTTGGTCTGCCCTGTTCCCATGATGCACTGGGCCAGGGACAGACTAATTTGCATATAGCCAGGTTCTGAACTGGGATGGTGCAGTGAGCTAAAAACGGTGATGGATCGAGCCCTGATCTGTTGAGTGGGTAGGAGTGTTCTGATTAACTCAGATACTCTGTCCATCACCACCCCCTTTTTGAAATTATTTTGGCCACCATAAGTGTGGAAGGGTATGCTCAGACATGAGTCCCTTGCTCACTGCACCATCAGGATTCAAGCAAGCCGGGCCGAAGACGGCTGTAATGCCAGAAACCGGTCCCCGGAAGCTTGTTTCCTTTCCAGTGAAGAATTGGTTTGGTAGTTTGGTCTGCCCTGTTCCCATGATGCACTGGGCCATGGACAGACTAATTTGCATATAGCCAGGTTCTGAACTGGGATGGTGCAGTGAGGTAAAAAACGGTGATGGATCAAGCCCTGATCTGTTGACTGGGTAGGAGTGTTCTGATTAACTCAGATACTCTGTCCATCACCACCCCCTTTTTGAAATTATTTTGGCCACCATAAGTGTGGAAGGGTATGCTCAGACATGAGTCCCTTGCTCACTGCACCATCAGGATTCAAGCAAGCCGGGCCGAAGACGGCTGTAATGCCAGAAACCGGTCCCCGGAAGCTTGTTTTCTTTCCAGTGAAGAATTGGCTTGGTAGTTTGGTCTGCCCTGTTCCCATGATGCACTGGGCCAGGGACAGACTAATTTGCATATAGCCAGGTTCTGAACTGGGATGGTGCAGTGAGCTAAAAACGGTGATGGATCGAGCCCTGATCTGTTGAGTGGGTAGGAGTGTTCTGATTAACTCAGATACTCTGTCCATCACCACCCCCTTTTTGAAATTATTTTGGCCACCATAAGTGTGGAAGGGTATGCTCAGACATGAGTCCCTTGCTCACTGCACCATCAGGATTCAAGCAAGCCGGGCCGAAGACGGCTGTAATGCCAGAAACCGGTCCCCGGAAGCTTATTTCCTTTCCAGTGAAGAATTGGCTTGGTAGTTTGGTCTGCCCTGTTCCCATGATGCACTGGCCAGGGACAGACTAGTTTGCATATAGCCAGGTTCTGAACTGGGATGGTGCAGTAAGCTAAGAAACGGTGATGGATCAAGCCCTGATCTGTTGACTGGGTAGGAGTGTTCTGATTAACTCAGATACTCTGTCCATCACCACCCCCTTTTTGAAATTATTTTGGCCACCATAAGTGTGGAAGGGTATGCTCAGACATGAGTCCCTTGCTCACTGCACCATCAGGATTCAAGCAAGCCGGGCCGAAGACGGCTGTAATGCCGGAAACCGGTCCCCGGAAGCTTGTTTCCTTTCCAGTGAAGAATTGGCTTGGTAGTTTGGTCTGCCCTGTTCCCATGATGCACTGGGCCAGGGACAGACTAATTTGCATATAGCCAGGTTCTGAACTAGGATGGTGCAGTGAGCTAAAAAACGGTGATGGATCAAGCCCTGATCTGTTGACTGGGTAGGGGTGTTCTGATTAACTCAGATACTCTGTCCATCACCACCCCCTTTTTGAAATTATTTTGGCCACCATAAGTGTGGAAGGGTATGCTCAGACATGAGTCCCTTGCTCACTGCACCATCAGGATTCAAGCAAGCCGGGCCGAAGACGGCTGTAATGCCGGAAACCGGTCCCCGGAAGCTTGTTTCCTTTCCAGTGAAGAATTGGCTTGGTAGTTTGGTCTGCCCTGTTCCCATGATGCACTGGGCCAGGGACAGACTAATTTGCATATAGCCAGGTTCTGAACTAGGATGGTGCAGTGAGCTAAAAAACGGTGATGGATCAAGCCCTGATCTGTTGACTGGGTAGGGGTGTTCTGATTAACTCAGATACTCTGTCCATCACCACCCCCTTTTTGAAATTATTTTGGCCACCATAAGTGTGGAAGGGTATGCTCAGACATGAGTCCCTTGCTCACTGCACCATCAGGATTCAAGCAAGCTGGGCCGAAGACGGCTGTAATGCCAGAAACCGGTCCCCGGAAGCTTGTTTCCTTTCCAGTGAAGAATTGGCTTGGTAGTTTGGTCTGCCCTGTTCCCATGATGCACTGGGCCAGGGACAGACTAATTTGCATATAGCCAGGTTCTGAACTGGGGTGGTGCAGTGAGCTAAAAAACGGCAATGGATCAAGCCCTGATCTGTTGACTGGGTAGGAGTGTTCTGATTAACTCAGATACTCTGTCACACACCACCCCCTTTTTGAAATTATTCTATGAACTTGTTTTGTGTAATTGTAATTTGTAGGTGATTATGTTGCCCTAGCCAACTGATCTCTTTTTATGGTATTTTAATCTATTTTAACATGTATTTATAAAGGAAAATATTTTTTTTACCTTTTCGTAAATATATAGATTGTGTAAACTAATCATGATTTTAACCTGTATTTATTATGTATTTTTGATTGCGTGAATATTTGTATAGTGCTATTGTCTTTTTATGATATTGATTTATCGAAATAAAGTATTTTGACTGACTGACTGACTGAGTTGGAGTATCGAGGGGCCAGAAGTTATCAGGAAGAGGCCGGGGAACCTTCCCAACTGCGCAGTGCAGAATTTCGGTCTTACCCGAATTAAATTGTAACGAGTTGTCACGTAGCCACTGCGCAGTATTATGCATACATGCATGAAAATCATCAAGAGCATTAGGTTGGATTCCATCCAGAGAGAGAATAATCTGAGTATCATCAGCATAATTAACCACCTTCACATTGTGGGCTGGAATGATATTAATCAGGGGGCTCAAGTAAATGTTGAATAAAATTGGGCTAATAGCCGATCCTTGTGGAACCGCATGACAGATGTTTGTGAAGGCTGACTGAAATGGAGAGAGAGCCACTGCTTGACAACTGCCAGGAAGATAGGATTGAAACCACACCAGGGCAGTGCCCACCAATCCCACCTCCTCTAAACGTGTCAGCAGAATGTCATGGCTGACCGTGTCGAACGTGGCAGACAGGTCAAGCAGCACAAGTATTGCTGATTGTCCCCTGTCTGCCATCTGCCGCAGATCGTCCATCACTGTCACCAAGGCAGATTCAGTTCCATGTGCTGGACGAAAACCAAATTGAACATCTGCCAGGCAGCCAGAACGTTCTAGAAAGGCCAACAACGACTTGCTGACCATACATTCCAGGATCTTCACTGGATATGGGAGGGGGGAGATGGGCCGATAATTACCTGGGCAGGTGGGGTCAAGAGTGGCCTTCTTCAAAAGTGGTGTAACTATCGCCCGTTTCCAACCAGGTGGTACTACTCCGCTAGAGAGTGATTGATTACAGATCTTTCGGAGCTTAGGGAAGAGTTCTGAAGCAAATTCCTTCCAGATTTTATGTGGAAGGGGGTCCAGTGGGGAGCCAGAGGAGACATCCATAGCGAGCCTACCTAATTCCTCCTCTGAGAGGGGCTCAAAATTATCAAAAAGACTCAATTTATTGGCCCCATCATCAGTCAGTGGATCTACGTGGGGTACTATGCCCACACTAGCCATTTCGGTTACAGCCTTAGAGGTTATGTCTTCTATCCCCCCAGACATGCCATTTTTTAGCCCGGTGATAATAGTAGTAATCTTATCTTGGAAAAAGGCTGCTAAATTATCACAGAGATCTTGCGAAGCCAGGGTCCGATTATGTAAACACTGAGGGTTAGCAAGATCCTCAACTAAATTGAAAACACATTTAGACTTATTTGCAGAGTTCAAAATGACTCCTGCGAAATATTCCTGTTTGGCGGCAAAAATTTCTTTTTTATAAAGGGATATAGCCACTCTCCAGGCTAGCTTATCCTCGTCTACATAGTGCTTTCTCCATTTTCTTTCTGCCTGTTTACATTTTAATTTCAAGTCCTTAAGCTTAAGTTTGTTGTTGAACTACCTAGCGGAGGGTCTACCTCTATTTTTGCATTCTTTTAGAGGAGCAGATTGATTGACAATTGTATTGATGTGACTACAGAAGAGCATATCATTCTCCTCCACTGATTTGTGTGCATCAAAATCCTCTTTAAGAGGGAATGGTACTGACTGTGTCGCCTTATCTAGAAGCCTCTTCCAGTCCCTACCGAGGAACTTCCCAACATCCCTCAGGGCGGTGGCTCCACGGCGAGGGATAGCAATCAAAAATTTGAACAGATGGTGATCAGTCCAGTCTACGGGGAGAATCTGCACATGATCAATAGCCCTTTCCTCAGAGAAAACTAGATCGAGCATATGTCCCCCTATATGTGTAGGTCCTGTCACTCCCTGAGAAAGGCGCACATTTTCGCAGGATTGAAGAAGAGTATGGTACCCCGTATCTAGGGTCCCATTTTGCCAGAGATTAAAATCTCCTGCAATAAACATTCTCGAGTGGGTACCAGCCATATTATTAGAAACATCTATCAGCACCTGAAGTTGGGATAGATTGACTGCATCAGGGGGTCTGTAACACACTATACCATCCAGCAGATGGCCCCTGGGATCTCTTAAAGAGAAGCCCAGGAGCTCAAATCCCTCCACTGCATCAACGTCCAGAGCGGCAAAATCCCACCCTTCTTTGAACATCATGCCAATTCCACCACCCCTACTTGTGGCTCTGGGCTTATGAAAGATTTTATATCCTGGAGGGCACGCCAGTCCTAAATCAAAAGCAGAGTTAGTGGGAGACCAGGTCTCAGTCATGAGTAATAAATCATGGTGATGTGCTTCAGTAAGTAATTGAATCTCCAATGCTTGTTTAGGGAGAGATCTTACATTGAGTACACCACAGATCAGAGCTTCCTTCCTGATGAAATCCGACTTCGGACTGGCCGAGTTCTCAAATATGGGCAAACCTGCCCCAGCACCACCGTTCTCACCTAACTCTCGCAATGCCTGGCTTGAGTAGCGTAAATCCTTAGCGTTACGGGCAGCACTGCTGGCGCTGTGTGCGGTACGTGTGCGGACGGGCGCAGACGGGCTTGCCTTTGGCGCGCCTTTGGCGTGCCCGCTGCGCGCGTCCGCTGCGCTCCCTCGATCTTGCCGGCATAAGTATCCGGTGTGAATGTCAAATCCACCCCTCACCCGTTCTGATTGGCTGCCCCGGGGAAGTGGTATCAGGAAACTGCAACACGGCTTGTAAATCCGAATAACGCTGATCACAGCGAAGTGCAAATTTTAAAACAACACAATTATCAATTCTAGCAGCATTAGAGGTTAAAAACAGCAGAAAAAGCTCCCTAAGCGCTGGGTAGCGAAACACGATCTAACGAGCGATCCCGCGATCTTGCCGGCATAAGTATCCGGTGTGAATGTCAACTCCACCCCTCACCCGTTCTGATTGGCTGCCCCGGGGGAGTGGTATCAGGAAACTGCAACACGGCTTGTAAAGCCGAATAACGCTGATCACAGCGAAGTGCAAATTTTAAAACAACAGAATTATGAATTCTAGCAGCATTAGAGGTTAAAAACAATAGAAAAAGCTCCCTAAGCGCTGGGTAGCGAAACACGATCTAATGGGCACCAAAGCCTCATGGATTTTGTATACAATAAAGCCCGAGGTAGATTGAAGTGAACTGTCAGTAACTATCAGTGGGCTTAACTAACCAAACCAGCAGGTAGGTATCTATTATAAACTGCAGTGCCAGGAAAAAAACTGGTGGCTTGGGGCACTCAAGACTGTGAGGTAATGGATGAGTGTGCTTAATCTCAATTCACAATAATGTGGGTTAGCCAATAGAGTTTCCCTTCTTCTTTTTATTATTATTATTAAGGGAATTTTGTAAAGCGCTTGGTTACGCTAAAAGCGTGTCCCCGCGCTAACTGAAGCACTCATAAGACAATCCAAATTTGACTTTGGATGTATTCCAGCAGCTTTCAAATTTTTCTTTTCCTTTTCCAAACTCCCCTTAACTCTTCTTCTTGCCTTTCTCTCAATCGTTGCCCTTTTTTTTGCCAGTTCCTCAATAAAGTTCTTCTTAGGTATAGTCAAGTTACAAGTAATTCTTTCTTTATGAAACGGGAAAATCAATTTCTGTGATACATTTAAAATTACGTTTTACCTCCTGTACAGATTTTGCACCAGTATTCGAACATCGTTTTTTTTACATAGGCACATTATCTAAAAGCATGTCATACTTAAAAAAATATTTCAGTTTCTCAGCAGGTTATCCACCAATTTTTAGGTTTAGATTATTTAAAAAGTTACATCATCTAGAAGTATGTCATAATTTGAGATTTAATATTCAAAGCGACCCCCCTCTGATAAAAGATACTAAGAATTATATCACAGGACAATAAATAGGCGAGGGGAAAATGATAATAGGTAACTCTCACTGCTATGGATGCGATCAAATAGGTACAGTTGTGAAAATCATCTGAATGGGTAACATGAATACTCATGGAGGAGATTACAAAAATGTATTGTCTGTAAAATCTCCCTCCAACCTATACCTGTGTAAAATCTTCATGTTAAATCTACACTGCTCTTCTAGATAAGTTGAATCAGGTTTAATTTCAGTGGAAGCATGTTCAACAGGAAAATCCAAGCCCACTGATAGACCAATTATTAAGATAACTAAGGCAAATAGGCAATTGCTACTAATGTTAGTGTCACTCTACATTTGGTTGGTGAATTAGACACCATGGATTCTCCCAAGCAAGACAAAAAAACACAACATTCAAAAAATAGTTTCTATTCATTGTCTCTTCTGTGCAAATTGGCAAAACTTAATTTCATTGGAAGTGAAATTATTAGTTTAGTTAACTTCAGAAGTTGACCCAAACTCTACACTAGGCTTGCGCTAATCATATCAGCTTCACTTTTCTACTGGAGCCTGGACCCTAAGAGTTTCACAAAATTTCCAGCATAAATCTTCAACGTCTGAAGGTATGTCACTTGGATTCAGTCAGTCAGAAATCGAAACTTTATTCAATCTGCACTTTGGTACCACTATTCAAGGAGGTTTTCTCAAAGCTGTTCTGATGATTCTCAGTCTCTTGTGTTTTCAAGTCAGGCCCATTTTCAGCAAAGTAAGTCTGTTCAGGGGCTGAGTACCTTCGACTATGTACCCATTGTCTTCTTGATCTTCTGACTACTGGCTGTTCACTGCCACTTTGCTCCCTTGTCTCTGTCACTTTGTTGATAGTTTTTAGGATGTTTTTATCTGACACAACATCTGTCATTTTCTCACCCTTTCTCTGCCACATTTCTCTGCTCTCCTCTGGCCTAATTGCTTGCACCTTTTTCAAGCTCAGGGTGCACACATACACGTTCTGCTGGTTGGTTCACTGTGGCTATACTTGGCCAATTCACCACAAGCTCTGCACTTGTCTCAAGTTGACTGTGAGACGCTTGTGCACAATCTTCTCCTCCCTCTGCACGTTCCCTTTGCACTGGAGCCTGCACAGGGCCTTGCGATGGAATTTGCAAATCAGTGATTGCTGTCACCACATCTTCATCAGCTTGCCTCACTCTCTTGGTGTGTGAGGCATGGATCCAGTTCTGGGGGCCCTCACACTTTACGGCAGCGTTAGTCACAAGGATGACTTGGAAAGGGTCATGCCAGCAGATCTCCAGATTCAATTTTCTGATGAGTTTATTCAGAGGAGTCTAATCCCCTGAACTGAGATGGTGGCACAATTCTTGCCATGGAAGTGGAATTGCCAGCTCAGCCTGGTGAGAGACAGAACACACTACATCAGCCAGTACTTAGCAGTAGTCAAGAACCATATAATCTGTAATATTAATAAGTGCAGCTGCAGATACAATGGGAAGTCTCATGGCTCTCCCTATCAGGACTTCGTGGAGGCAGCGTCCCGTCCACCAATCAATGGTGCTTAGGAGACTCATCAGAACCAAAGGAAGGGCATCAGGTCACTTGAGGCTTATGGACACACACACTTTGACAAGTCAAGGCTCCAATGTCCCATTAATTTGTTTCACAATCCCAGAAGCCCCTGGCATGTAACTACGGTGGAAACTCTGTTCTACCTGAAGAACTACACCCAGCATCTTAATAATGTTATTTTTAAAATGTGTCCTACAATATCAAACTGGTAGGCTGAACAAAGTCATCAACTCACTCAACAACAGTTTGGCCACAGTGAGGCTGTCATTTCTCCTAGTCAGGTACTTCCACCCGACAAGGAAATATACAGACTAACAACAAGGTATACTGGAGTCTGTTGCACACAGTCATTTTAACAAAGTCGAGTTGCATATGATCAGCCGCGGGCCGTGGAGGGAGTTACGGTGGGGCAGGGAGGCGGGGAGGGGCAGGGTGGAGGGACCTAAAAACCGGCATATAGATAATTGCAGGTAAGTACACAATTTAATTATTAAAACGAATTTCGTAGCGAGCACTGCATCGTAAAATGCGATGCTGTGCGCGCTACGAATTTCGTTTTATTAATTAAATTGTGTACTTACCTGCAATTATCCATATGCCGGTTTTTAGGTCCCTCCACCCTGCCCCTCCCCCTCCCCGCCTCCCAGCCCCACCGTAACTCCCTCCACGGCCCGCGGCTGCATATGATTAAAGGGACCACTTAATCTTCCTATGTGACTCATGGTCACAAATGTTCTCTTGCCAGCCTTTAATTGCTGGCAAGAAACGCATCTGAGACATAGATTTGCTGCAATTACAGGCATTAAACCAGTAGGTCTTAAAGAGATGAACCATAACATCTCTCCCTACTTAAGTGGGAAAGTGGAAGTGCCTGGCCAGGGCAGACAACATAGCATCAGGTAGAATAAGTTGCCCATCCAAACACAGATCTCATACTGATTCATCACATAATTCTAATTCATGATAGGGAAGCCAGAAAAGGTCACAAAACGTATGTGGGGCTACAACTGTCCAATGTCATGGCCCACACCAACCACGTACTGATTGTCAGTGTAAATGTTCACTCTCAAATGGTTTGAGACACCGTATGCTTTTGTAGGAATGGTCAGTTCAGCAACTTGTGTGAATGTTAAGCTGCACAAATAGGAGGATGCCACAACATCCTCCAAGGTGCACACAGCATAAGCTGTTTTATAGATATCCTCACAGGAACAACGTCTTTGATTAGACTAATGTCTTTATCAGTAAAATCCCAGACTTCCTCTTTCACTGCACCTCCTAAATCAGAAGGTAGTTTTTCTCTTTTCAAGACCAGCAACAACCCAATAGTTGTCTCTTGGGTCTCGATTTTAAATCTGCATCTTCATCGTGTGACTGAAGCTCATCACCATCTGGTATGCAATAGATTATACAGTTGAGCTTGCAGAGTAGATCCCTGTCTAATAAATTGACTGGACAGGGATCACATATTACAAACTAATGGTCTTCCTTTCACTTTTGCTGAAACTGCATTTGTGCTCTGCTCATTAGAAATACCTACAACTGGGACTTGTTTTCTCAAGAGGGCTTGGTTTGGGACTGCAACAGTAGAGGGGATAGCTCATGTATCAATCAAGAATCATATGGGGTGGCCATTCACCTCTCCACTCTGTTTATCTATTACTGCTCCAAGCATGCAATCTTCCTCCACTCTAAGGCACTGTCACTGTGATTGATCAAAACCCTGATCTACGAGACTGTCAAAGACTTGGAACTATTAGAAAGTTTCAGGGCTCATGAAAGGTTTTGCTGAACCTTTGGGTTCAGGTTTAGAATAAACCTGGGAGTTGTAAGTTTTTTTTGCATCAATGGGGCTATGGGTGTATTTCTATGGGCTGGTGGTTCTCTCCAGCTTGCTGGACAGCATTATACAGAATTAGTCAGGAAGTTAACAAATCACCCAAAGTTGTTGTTGAGTCACTGTCATCCTCATCTCTCTTCTCCTCATTCCTACCTCCCTCTCGTGTTTGTTTCCTTTCTGATTTTCCTTTTTCTATCGCATGGTACATCCCTATGCTCCGAATCATGCTTCTTCTCCATTACTACTGTTCTGCATCCCACTTCATCTCCATCCAACTATGAACCTTGTTGCTCATTTCAGTCAGATATTTCTGCTTATCTTTCGCATATGCAGCACACTGTCATGCATTCAAAGCCTCATATTGAACAGATCTTGGTGGGTAATTCATCTTATACAACGCTCCCCCCAAGTTCTCAATTACTCTCAAGTTAAAGGTACCATATGAGAGAAACTGCAAAGAGCCTTCATTTGCTGTGATATTATTCCATTGTCTGACCCAGATACACGTATGTAATCCAACCTTGGTTGTCATGTAATGTGAGGGTGTGCCTTCTGGAGGGGTCTCCTCACCCCCACGGATAGGTTTTCTTACATCATCTCTCAACAAATCTTTCAATTTCCAGAAGAATTTAATCTTTATTCTGTACGCAACACAACACAAAATCAGTAAACATCAATTAAAACAATCGGCTATTCATGGCCCTATCATACATACAAAATGAATTCTTGATCAGCAGGAAATCATCATGCCTATTGTGGTCTACTTCCATGCACAAAGGATCAATGTAACACCAATATTTGTTAATGCACTATAACACCTCAACTGTAACAGTCAAGTCAAAAGCTTAATGTACCTCAACATCTATCCTAGTATCTTGGATTACAAAAAATCTGATCACCAAACTAAAACTCTTTGCAGCAAGTGCGTTTATCTTCATAAGCACATGCAATATACATGAATAAGCATTTTAATTCTCAACTTCATCAATGAGCCCTCCTGGACCTAATTTGACACCACACCACAACACACACCATCTCATAAGAAATCACAAACAGTGCATCTCTCGACAACACGCAAACAAAAGTGCATAACCCTACTTTTTCTCATTATCCTAGGACACTGCAACTGCTTCAGGGATGCTGGAATGCCATCAATTCTCCGAACTGATCCATGGAAGCTCAGGAACACGGACTGGGTTGGGAAAGATTCTGTCCCTGGGGCAAATTTAGCCTCAGTGTGTACCATCCTCTGCTACCAGATGCACTGAAGCAAATGGACCTTAAGTTCTGACAAAGTTAACACAAGAGTCATACAGTTCAATACCGTTAAGCACATTAGGCCACACACGGATGACTTAGAGAATTAGATCTGCAAACTATAAATGTTTCTCAAAAGATTAGCAACGTTACAGATCTAATTAATCAAAATGTCGTAAATCAGTTGTTCAATACATGCATGCATTAGTCAATTTAATTCAAAGCAATTCAAAATCATAATTGCAAAGAAAGACATTATAAAGTTGTCATTAAATAATTCAAAACAGACTCAATATTCCCTGAAGGGACAAATTCCTACTCAGCTAAGCTAGGGAAAAATCAGGAAAGTTGGGGGAAAAGTCAGGCAGATGGTGTAAGCATGAAAAGCCTCTGAAAGGCAGTATCATGAATCAAACAAAGATTTGTCAAGCAAGTTGGCAAGGTGCTTGTCCAAGAGAACAACTCCTCCAAGCAAGAGAAAAAGACATCATCCCTACAAGGGACGGAAAAGGCATCTGCATAAAAGCCTATATTGCATTAGTTAAAGAACACAATTTCATCAATTTGTTACACATAAACGCGATTCCAGTGAAGGGCACTAATCAGGTAGCCTTGTTAATTTCACAAGCTAGAATACAATGAAATCGCTGCTGAGCATTCTTCAGCTCCAGTATCAGCACACAAGAAGATACTTTTGTTCCAAACTGTCCTCTCCCCATCAACTCATTAGTGAATGCTTTGAGGATTCTGTAAACAAAACATTCACAGGAGAAAATATCAACAAAGGTCTATTTTTCAAGGCTACTGGTACAGCTTCACTACTGAAATAAAAAAAAGAAGATGCACAGCACAGAATATAGAGAAAGCGTAACGTTAGCCATTTTTTGTGAGGCCTATGCTAACTATGGTAAAATAAAATGTGTAAACACATTTGCCTGTTACAGGTTAATATTAATATGTATGCAAAACATTTAATGATGAAAGCATGTCTTCCACACCCGAATGATTCTATCAATGCATGCTTAACTATGCTGATCTTGATGGGGTGCTCAGGGGCTTAGGGGGACATGTGCTTTTAGATGAAATATCTTGAAACTAAATATTGCTTAAGGCCATTGAGTCAGAAACAATGACTATCACTAAATGTTTCAACTGAGCAGGAATTGAAAATATTTTTTTTTCCGCATTGCTCTGTGGTCACCGGGTAATCTCCAGAAGAAAAAGAGCATGGAACACCTGCAGGGTACAAAATAATCTTTTTGGGGAAGCAGTGCTTGGGAAATTGGAGGCTGAACATCTATATACATTGCTGCCCACACACAGGTAAACCAGGAAAAGAAGAATAGGAACTCCTCTTGTCTTGATAAAATATTTCTGTATGAGGGAAATATGATAGAAATGTCAGGAGAGTAGAATTTTATTTGGAAAAAAACGCAGGAGTTACATTTTAAACCTGGTCTCCTGACTCTGACACCATCCAGTGGAATGTGTTTAAGCAGAAAATATAGGGTTTACCTTGTTTCCCTAGGTAATAGGGTTGTTCTGCAAAGAAAAGTGGGCTAAGTCCTCTGTAAAATGTAAAGGAATATTTAGCGAAGGGAGAGGTTGAAAGACTATTAGAGGTTTAAGGCAAGCTCACAAACATCCATAAGTGCTCTTACGAGTCTTGGGTAAGGAAGGAAGAACAAAAGATGTTTAGAGACCAGTTTCCATCTAAAAAAATTCTGATGAGGGAAACCTTACAAAGAATTCAGATTTGTGAAAGTACTGTATAGACAAAGCTTTTGAAAAATCAGACTTGCCTGGTAACTCTGCCAGGAGACCCAAATTAAGCAACCCATGGAACCCCCCTCCTCACTGGCATATGAAAAAATAGAGTTGATATGTTAAGGGAAAAATGTCTTTGCAAGCTCTCCTCTCCAACGCATCAAAACGAGGGAGGTGTGCTTCCCCCGAATAGATTTTTAGGTGAGGAAAATTTAGGAAATAACTAATTTTTATAGACTCTGTACTGTCCTGGGATTTATATCTAATATTTCCAGAATGATGAGATGATTCTGGACAACATTTACCAATTAAGATTCCAGGATTTATATTTGTCTTTTCAAGAAATGCACCACAGTATTGAGAATTTGGCAAAAGAAAAAAATAAACATTTTCCATTCTATGTATAATGATTAAGCGGATAGATATTGACCCAAAGTATTGTTAAAAATTGGGTTGTTGTTTGACTAGGGTGTGAGCACTGGTCAAGAAACAGCCAAAATTAACCTGTGCGTAACCATGGGTAGCTTTGCACAAAAAGCAGTCAGGCCTACCTTAGAGGTAATGTGTAAAGTATTTATGTAGCGCACAATTAGTAATAAAGTGAAAACACAACACAAGAAAAATCTCAAACCAATTTAGAAACATAGAGCACGTTTTAATAAATGACTTGCCACCAACATGACAAAAATCCAATCAGTTAAACCGGAGTTATGAATATTTAGTAAAAACTAGTGCCTAAAAGTTCGAAGCGCCAACCCTGGACATCTAGTCGTACGGAACTGGGTCAAAGTTGAAAAATATGCCTGACCGCAATGGAGCAGGGTTTGGATACAAGGAGTGGATTGAGCCCGATCAGCCCTTACCTTTGGACTTAGAAGTATTTCTTGGAAAAATGTTCTGAGAATGTAAAGTTCAGCAGGGCAAGGCTGCACGAGATGTTCCAGGAGGGGGCAGTTGCAGTAGCTGCCCTGCACAGCACACAACAAAAGTGGTAAACGTTTTAAAATGTGTTCAAGCATAGTATTTTGAACTGAAAGTTTATCATTCCAGTAGAAAACCTATCCTGTACATCACAAAGACACCTTTGTACTGTGGTGCAAAGATGTGTGTGTGTGTATGTGTGGCTGTGTGTAGTGTTAGGCAGCCTGGTTTTGTGCCAGCGCACTAGAGAGAGAAGGGGAACCATATCTTAGTAGATATAATGCTGTCCTGCTCGCTCCGTGTCACTTAACACAACTATGGTTGCAGAGCAACATGTCAACTTGGTTTAATCTGCCCCAAAGTGTATGTGATTCTTACTTCATGAACGACAATGTATTTTAAACTTTGTTTTGTTCTCTATGAGAAGTTTTACAGATAGCTCTCCTTATGCAGACAAAGACCCTGTTAAATGTGGGTCTTATTACCCATTATCACTCATAAGCCCATACAAAAATCTTACTTAAAATTTTAGAAGACAGATTGCTCCCATTCATACCTGACATCATTCTCAATCTGGATGTATTTCAGTGAAACTACAACCCTCGACCTCCGGACAATATTCTCAGTGCTACATCACCTCCTCCACCAGAAATTCAGGAAGTTGCATTCTTTTTTTACTTTGTGAAAACATTCAACTCTATTAAATGTAATGAATTGGACTAAGCCCAATATTTGTAAAATGGAGACAACTACTGGTTACCCAGCCAATAACATTCCTGTGAGTAAATACTATGCTACACCCCAAAATCAATATCTAACATGGCACTAGGCTGGGTTTCATCTGATGTCCATTAACGTTTGCCATAGGATTGAACCATCACCTCCATGCTTCTCCAAAACCACTGGCGGATGGCACTTAGTTTCACAACATGACATGTTGTCACATCACACGCAGATGACATAGTCCTCTTCATTAAGTGCCTGGTGGGCAATCTGTATCTAAGTCCTGAAATGTGTATGTATTTCTAGATTAACAATCAACTGGGATAAGTCTATATTACATTCCTTGACATCCTGCAGCACACCAGTTCGACCTAGATTTCCCATACTTGTGGTATGACAGACCACTAAAATGTTTAGCAATCCAGATCCACCATGACAAAGACAACTACTCTGTGAGAACTATGGCAAAGCAATCGTTGGACGCATAGACAATACACACCGTGCATTAAATAACCACTAATGATACTGGGAAGAATTGCTCTGACAAATATGGGGGTGCTGCCTAAATTCCTCTAACTGTTTGTAAATGTACTTAAACACCACATTTTTGCCACACTACAGTCTCTTTTGACAAGACTGATCTGGGTAGTCAAACAACCCCTAGTCAGATGGTGAGACCCTACCGAGATGGTGGCTTGGAGGTACTGGAATTTGAAATATATTATCATAGTGCACATCCTCATTTTCCATACTTCTGGTACCACCCATTCCTCATACTGCCCCATGTTCTGGTCTAAACAGATATTGCAGCACAAAAACCCTTTCAAACATCTTTTTATGTGAACAACAACAAGACAGCCCAAAGACATTAACACTTTTGAGTGTATGTTAATGCACGGTCAAGCACTGGGATCTATCTGGCACAAGTGTACTATGCTCCTATACCTTAGTAATATGGAATTTAGTCCCACTATTCAGTAGCGGTCGCCATTGCCTGCGGGTGGGGAGAGGGTGCAAGGGGTCAAGTGGGGGTGGGATTTGCAGGGGTGCTGCGGGGGATCGCGGGGGTGTCATGAGGAAATAAAAAATAAAAGACGTACCTTTCGGTCGGGTCCTGCGTCTTGTCTGCTCCTGCTCTTCTGCCTCCGACAGGAACCGAAAGCAGGCAGCCAGGCTCTCTCCCCTAAGCTAATCACAACGCTGCATGCAGTGTTATAATTGGGATGGTGCCCAGCCAGTGACTAGTGGGGTGGGCATGTTCTCCATGTAGGCTGCAATGCAGCCTGCATGGAGAAGGGCAGAGTGCGCATGACTGGTTTGGGTGGCCCTAGAGGGCTGACCTAACAGTCTTTGTGCACTCAGGAGTGGGCAAAACCATCCTCCCCTGCCCTGTTCAAAGAGCAGAACAGCCCTGCCCACCCGCCTGCCCGCAAAGTGTATTACCATTTTATTGCTGGGCTTTCTCGCACTGAGAGAGCAGTGGGGCGACGCTGCCCCTGCCACTATTGAACACATGCTTCCAGCTCAAAAGCCTTGTAATACAAACTGCTGGAGAGCTACTTTGAGAGAAAATGTCTGTACCACGTGATGCATTTGCAGACCCTACAACCACAATCCTCCTAGATACATTTCCATATTTTAGACTTAGGGTCGCATCTAAATACAAATGTGATACCTTAGCACAGGTATCCATTGAGTTGAGACAGATTGCATTACTAATAACAGCTCTGAGCAACTGGTTTTTAAAATATACAACATGACACTAAATACCAGAATGTAAGAGCTGCTTAATGCTAGAACAGAATGGGAAACAATTGTTGAGGATGCAACTAATGGAGCGTTTTATATTATCAACTTCTGCTGAAGCACAGTAGGAAATAAATCTCATTACTACAACTGAATTGCCCCCCCCCCCCACATGATTAAACTATACCGCATTTACTACTCTCGATGAAACTTTTTAAGATGATAGAAGGGGTAGTTTTCTAGAAGCAATTAAGTCTTGTCATCACTTTCCTTATCAAACCCTTTTCCAGTATCAGTATTTGCACTGATTTCATGCATTGCTTCTGCCATGATGCTCTGTCTCTGCTCCTTCCATCCCCGGCCAGCACTCTTTATCTCTGAGGCTTGCTCACCTCTCATTAGTTCCTACCCTTAAATCCTCTGTGAGATCTCAGTTGATACATTTGAAGGAAAAGAGTGAGTCAGCAGAAGATCTATATACTTCTCAAGACTTCCTATTGCTGGTCCTACCACACTACAGACTTCAGGGAGCTCCGATTACTCTTTCAGCCTTTCCCTCTCTGTAACTCGAAGGTAGTCACCTTTTTAAGCAAGCCAAACCGTTACAGCTTAAGTCTAGGTAATGGTCTCTTTACAAAATGTAGCCCAGTTTACTTATGTCAGGCTAGCTACCTTCTGTATAAGGAATCTGGATCTGCTTATAGGCCAAGTGGCAGAGGCCCATAATTGAGAGTAAATATGGCCTTACATTGGAGGTTGGACCTAACATTTTCAGATTTCTGTAGTCTGAAGGAAATCTAAGTAATGACGTGAAATGTGCTTTGAAGGGCTGCTATGATAATCTTGTTGTACTGTATTCCTGAGTAAGGTTCATGGATATGACGGGGCAATCATATTCTGCTAGAGAATAACTTGATATATCTTGCCTTAGGAGACTTACACAGAGAGCCGCTTGGGTCATGCTCCTGCCATCATTACTTCTGAATGCTGCAAACCCACCAGGTGTATGCACAGTAAATTCGCTGATATGACTCCATCAACTCATCTTGACTCAGCTGGAGGGCGGATGCTTTCCCTTTGGGACCTAGTTACTCAAGGAAATTTCCATATCTGTCTTCGCTATCACCTCTCTAGATAAGGCTCAGTCATCCATGTGTTATGTCTTCCTTAAAAGGTGTGTGTTTGGCTCTGCATCAAACAGGCCAGGGTATTTTGATAGCAGAATGGGCCTGTCCAGCCATCGTCCCTTTTTAGGTCAAGCCTAGCGGCAGCGCTCATGCGCTGCTCGCTCTGCGAGGCATGCTGTAATAGAGTATGCTGTGGAAGCCCCGCCCACTTTCTTCCCAGATTTTTAATTGGCTGGTTTCATTGACCTTCGTAAATGATGGCTTCCAATTCATTATGAGGCTTGTTAGTCCCTCCTTGTTACCGCCTTGTCGACATTTGTTACCGCCCATAAGGACTGGACCTTTTACTTAGCCCGTTACACAAACTACTTTATCTAGTGAGTGAGCACTATTTTTGTTATACAATGCCAATAGCTCAAAAACTCGCAGTTGCAAGACCTATTGACCTATTGCATTGTAAATGCTTGTTTCTTTGGATGCGGCTGTAAATGTAGAGAATGTTCCGGTCCTCAGTCCAGCTGACCTCAATAGTAAGAGTTTTACCAGAGGAGGAAGAGCCAGAGAAGCCATCCTTCCCACTTCCTCAGAAACCCAAACAGTTAAGATTTTTACTCCCCGTCTCCCTAGGTTAAAAGATAGGCAGGGGTAAAATGCACTTTCACTCAGAATGGCAAAAGTTAACTGACTTCTCCAAGGCCCTTCAAACCATCAGAGGTTATTGTATATATGATATTTTTATTTTCCCATTCAACACTGTACAACGCTTGTGCCATCTCATTTCCCCTAAAGAAACCTCCCTTTTGGACCATAGGTTGACTGAACTCGTTTAAAAAGCAGGGGAAATAAAGCAGGAAAGAAAGTTTAAAAAGCCCTCAGGGGGCTACGCAAGGTCAGCTTTACTGCTATAAATGAAATCCAAAAGCTTGTGTCAATTGATGAATTTAAACTCGTAAAGTACTTGGAGGTTGTATCAATATTTCATGCTGAAGGGCATCCATCTTCTCTGAGATGCTGGTGTTGATGTCAATTGGTTGTTGTGTCTTAACCCAAAAGATGCTTACTGCTTATCTGCGCTAACCATGAGACAGTCCTCATGTTCCAGTGGGGTGGTAACATTTGGCAGTTCCATTGCCTTCCCTATAGCCTCTCCTCAGTCCCTGGATGCATCACAAGGCTCCTCTGTGCCATCTCTGCAGATCTCACGATTAAAGATATGAACTATGATGGCACAATCCATCATCATCTACGCCTCTGAGTAAACTTCAAGAACTCAGATTGTACTCCCACCCAGGTAACTCAGCTTTGCTAAGAGTATCAAACTTTGTCTGCTCAAACTATCCAGAGAGATATTTAGACTCCTGAAGATGAAAGTTCATCTGACTTTAGATTGGAAACCTCTGACAGACCTAGCCACAGTATAGATGTCCCGTTGGATCCAACTAACACATTTTTTGAAGGGTCTTCAGTATCTTTCACTTGAGGAAGCGATTCAGGTTTTTGGATATACCAATGCCCTGAAGCAGGTTATTCTGCGACGCAACGTATTAGCACATGGGTCAAGTTGTGAAATCAAAGACAAAATTCAAAAGGTTGGTGCACATCTGGCGAATTCTTTTTATAACAAGTCTCTTCATACATTGGGCACACAATATCGTTAGAAAGCAATTGCTTGAAGGAATTACAATGATGGTTGAAGCATCTTGAAGAATGGAATAGCAAAGCCTTCAACAGCTCGTCCCGAGACGTGAAAATGGAATTAGAGGGATGAATTGTAATATTCTGCCCTGCCAGGAGCATAGCCAGTTCAATTAAGCTAATCGTGGATCTCCCAAGTCTAGGGCGAGGAAAGACTCCTAGTAGTCCCCTTCCAGGGAATTAGTTACTGTAAGGCTTGTAGTGGTAGTCAATACATTTGTTATCTGACACCAATAGGGCAGCAGCTGTGGCAGAACCAGAACATATGAAGGAGGTTCACGCTGAGGAGCGAGTAGCAGGAGCGCTGTGGTCCCCGGAAAACCCCTATTAATCCAGCACTGTGTGAAGTAGGCTCTATTTCGGATATTGAATTGGATGCATTTAAATTGGGTCCCTGGAACACATTATGAGGATATTCTAATGCTTTATTCCAATCCGCGGCGTTAAATGTTTTAGCCAGATCCGCCGTGGAGACTATCCTGCACCATTGTGCTCTAGATCGATCATTCTGGTTTGCGAATACCCTAAAAAACTATTTTATCAATTTACCTTATGTGCCAGCTGTATAAAGTATCTGGTATACTGCAGGTGTCTATGGGGCTGTATGTAGAGTATGCAAAAGTGTGTGAAATAAATGCCTAATATATTCATATGTGAATTACATTTCACGGAGTGGTTATAATCCGTTACCAGTGTCAGCAAACCTGTAAACTCACCATTAAAAAGTAAGTCACCAGTGGTAGAGTCTGACTGTGTGCCAGATCCGTACTTGTCCAGGTTGTAACCACCCTGTTTTGGTAGGAAGGCCAAATAAAGTAATGGTGGGAGCAACGTGATCAGAGATGAGTGCAGCTGTTCACAGAAGGAGCATGGGACAAGCAAAGGGACATTAATAAAATATTATATGAAACGCGGCAAAGGCATCATTTTACCAGTGCTTCTTGCCCTAGGATGACCAAAAGGTACTAACCTTCCTTGATGCTACAAGGGTCACTCGGGGCATCAGTTTGCTTCTATCTTTTGTGAGCTATCCGTTTAGAGCCTCCAATCTCTCATTTAAGGAACTCTATTCTATATTGTCTGTCATATCTGGAATCTCTCTCTCTATTAGACACTGGACTTACTCTACTGGGGGTGTGGTCTTCCATATTTCTGAGAGAACCAAAACTGGATGTTCTTCCATCTTTTAGCCCTATATTCCACAATGACGAAACTATGGTTGGCTGATTGGCTCACAGAGTATCAGAAGCGAGCATTTTCTCTATATTCCGCCTTGACCTTTTAACTCCTAATCTCTTTCAGAAAATCACATCCAGAGGTATTTCCCCCCCATGATTGCTCATAGGCGATGCTCGGTGAAGCAGGAAGCTAAGATCTATATGTTAAAATTTGGCACACACTAAGCCTATTGCTCTATAATGACTCAGTTGCAGCTGTGGTCTGAGGAATACCTGAAAATTATTGATTGGTTCAACACCTTCAGAATCTTTTACTTAAAACCTATATTGACCTATATGCCTATGGTTGTGGACATGAGTTGAACACCTTTCATGTAGTTTCTGTGATATCATGCTAGTTCAAGCTTATTCTAATAGCTTCTTTCTTCTACCTTTCCTAAAGTTTTCTTTTCTGGTCTCTAGCATGTCATTGTTATCTTCCCTAACCATACCTACTGTAGACCCATTAATGGTCTTGTTCTATTCCTCTACTTCTCCACAGCTCTGACTAGCCTTGGCCTACTTGTTCTGGCATCCTAGAGTGCTGCATCCCATTTGCACGATGATGACCCATGAGTTTCTGGAAATCTGTTCATTGCCGTTTATCATTAACCTATAAGTTCCTCACTTTTGTTTGAGTCTCTCCAGTTTTTCTTTTGGTTTTGTTAACTGTTTTGCAACTCTTGTTCTTTGCTTTGGCCTTCGAGCACCAATCTAAGAGGTTGTATACGGGTGTCAAATCCTTTTGCTCTTGTGACTTCATTGCTTCATTGGGAGGTCAACTGCTACTGAGGGCATCAGTTCAACGAAGATTTTCACATAATAGCTACTTCCTTGTTTTGGATAAATTATAGATTTGTAATCCGCAGTCTAGGAATATCCTCTCTATTAAAAACAGAGACAACAGCTTTAATGTATAGCTCCTGCTATGGCATTATGCCACTGTGCTTGCCAACCCTGGCCAAGTGGGTGCAGTTCAAGTCTCTTTCTATTAAGAGCTGAGCCATATAGAAACACAGAACACCATGTCTCAACAGAAAGTCAACTACTCCTTCTAGACGCCACCGCTCCTGATTCCCCAGGCTCACGAAATTCTCTCACTAAAGCTGGCATGATCCTAGTGCCGTGCTTTCTCCCTCCTCACCTCCACCGTCAGGTACTCTCACTCTCGGATTATCGAAGACCTTGAAACCAACCTGACCCTCAAACATACTAACATTTCACTGCTTGGTCTGTGGCATCATGCTGCGTCGTATCCCTAGTGCCAAGAAACAATCTTGATGGTGGTGATACGCTTTACAAGTTATTAAAAAACAAAATACAATTTCTTAGGCTAGATCATCTGACATAAAGACTGTCCTTGGATCTGAGACTCTTGAGAAGAATGTGTTTTACTAGTCAAGGGTAGACACAGATAAAAAAACAAATTATGGTTTATTTGCTAAACTAGGAACAGAGGGCCAGATGTATCAAAGGGTTTTACCCATTCTGTGTCTATGGAAAAATGTGTTCATACATAAGGAGTCATCAGCTGGACCACACTCTTCTTCTATTTGACTGCTGGTAATATTTAAAAGGTATTTTCACAGACAAAAAATAGTTAGAAGAGAAGTTGTTGTGGCTATGTTTCTTCTCTGAAGGTTTGCAGTGATCTATCACACTTCAGGACTAGGCTGGGTCCTTCTGTGCTGCTTAATGTGAAGCTCTGTGTGTTTGCTTCAGGCATGATTCATAGACAGCGCCGGTGCCTCGCCCATGAATAAATCATGGATCTGGCATTGGGACATCTGCAGAATGCATTCCAAGCTTCCTGCATAATGTGTAATTCTGCATCAGCAACCATGGCAGCCCCCGGCTGAATCACCGCGGCCCACTCAAATCCCAAAATAAGAGGTGGAACCTGATGAAAATAAAAACCGGCAAACACCCGCCTCGTGGTGAAGTCAGTGCCAAAGCATACCTCGCTTGGACAGGGGTGCGAGTTTGCTGTGAAATGACCAGCCGATGCTCCGTTACACGGAGGAGGTTTCTTTGTTACTTGAGCAAAACAATCAGCCAGTGTCAAGTGTTTAAGTGCTATGATTTATCAGTTATTAGGGTGATTTTCTGCACGAAGTTTTCTTTGTCTCGAAAATTCGAGGATATAAACACAGAGGCACAAAGAGAAAATGCACATCTCTGAGTCAATACACAGCATCTGTCACAAGAAGTGGTTAACAGTAAAAACAAGCATTTGCAAAGCCAATAGGTCTGGCTTTCACGTGCAAAGGTATGAACAAATGCTGTGTGTGTGTGTTAGCACATTAAAATCTGACCTATTGACATTGGCATTGCTTGGTTTATTTTCTTGGGGAAGGCTCCCAAATACATCGCCCCGCTTTCCCGTCCCCATTGAGATGGGCTGTCGGGTGTTCAACTATGCAGACGACACCCAGTTGTTGCTGAGCATAGATGACACCGTATGGGCCCAGTCGCTGGCACAGGAGATTCTTAGGTACACAGTCAACTGGATGTCCAGGAATCTCCTGAAGATTAACCCCGAGAAAACAGAGGTGTTAATTGTGTCATCCACCTGCTCCCCCTGGTGTGACCTCTACTGGCCCCAGGAATTAGGGCCCACCCCTAAGCCAGCAATCGTGGTCAAAAGTCTTGGCATTAGAATAGACGGCGCCCTCTCAATGACCAATCAAATCTCTGCGGTAGTAGGTGCCTGTAACGGCATCATAAGACAACTGCACAAACTTGTTCCACTTCTTTCCCAGTCCATGATCCGCACGATAGTTTCTGCCACCATACTGTCGAGGCTGGACTACGGAAATGCGCTCTACCTGGGCTTACCTAAAGCCTTAACAAACAGACTGCAGGTAGTCTTAAATGATGCGGCAAGATTAATCTTCAGACTTCCAAGGAGATCACATGCATCCCCGCTGTTGCTGAATCTTCACTGGTTACCAGTGACGCAAAGGTCGGCTTTTAAGAGCCTCTGCATAGCCCACAAGGCCATCTATGGGCAAGCCCCTTCCTATATCAAGGAAAGACTAGTCATATACAGGCCCGAAAGAAGCCTAAGGTCCTCCGAGGCTCAGTTGCTGGTATGTCCTCGGTTCAGGCTAGCAACAAAAGGAGGGAGATCCTTTTCGGTCCTACTGTCCAAAATGTGGAATGAGCTGCCGGAAGCTCTTCGCAAGGAAGGAAACCTGCTTTGCTTTAGGAAAGCCCTAAAGACAACTCTATTTAGAACAGCGTTGAGCTCAGTATAGGCCTAGCTCGCCTCCTGTTGCTGCCCGAGCTGTGATGTCATTGCGGTCAAAAGCGCCCTGAGACCTGTCGGTGACTTGGCGCTATATAAACCGACATAAACATAAACATAAACATTGCTATTTATTAGACCCCGCCCGGCATAGGCATCTTCATTTCCTCGAGATTTAAGACTCACAAGCAGAGACTGCATTGAACCTTTGACAATTTATTTTCTCGTTATTCGTTTCCCCAGGGTATCTCAGCGAACATTCCCTTTCCCAGACCCCCGTCCCTCCAGACCGTCGCCCCTTGTAGGCTCTCCATTGTCTCTTTCTTTGCAGTTAAGAAACAAAGTAGCATTTCTGCTGCCGTCATATGTCCTCTCCATTAGTTCCCAGCCATAGTCACCTGTTCATCGCCTACGTTGGGACAATGAAGGGTGTCTGACTGGCCTGTTACCAGCAAATGGAGTAGCTAGACCTTTTGCCGCCTGTGGCAGCCCCTGCGCTTGCCGGCCTGCGGCGGCCACTTGTAGTAGGGGGGATTTGCTGTTGATTACTGTGTTACCGCAACGCCCACAGTTAAAAGCGGGGCAACATCCCCCCATCCCCCCCCCTTGCTATGCCACTGGTTACCAGTTATCTTTAGTTAGTATTATTATATTTCCATATGTGGTTGTCAAAATGGAGTAAGTGTGCTGATGCAGCTGGTCCCTGAGTTAATACTGCCATGAGCAGAGTCCTCCATTTCAAATTCAATAAACTTGAGGTGAGTTTAGAAACCGGAAACCAGTCGAGCTTCCTGCGATGTGAGTACTGTCTGGCATGTGACAGTGCCACTATGTCAGAAAGTCAGCCAAAACGCCTAGTGTGCAAATGGGTCAGGAAAAAATCAGCGGGTGGACATATTGTCCTTGGAAGGTGCATTGCTGTTCAATCCAGGGATCGGAGTCCAGAGCTCAGTGTTCTATCAGCCACCCTTCACCTTGACTCCGTTGGACACGTGTATGGGCAGCCCTTTCAAGGGACCATGGAGGCCATCTTACGGACCAACACCCATGCCGAAAGACCAAGCCCCCAACCTCGGCATCATCCTGGACAGCAAACTATCCATGAAATGTCAGGTCAACGCCATATCCTCAGCCTGCTTCCAATGGATCCACATGCTCCACAAAGTTTTCAGATGACCCTCATCAGCACAAGAAAAATGGTGACACAGGCCATCATCATCAGCCAAATAGACTACAGCAACACACTCTATACAGGCACCACTACCAAACTCATGCGCAGAGTCCAGCCAACCTAGAACGCTGCAGCCAGAGTGATCCTCAACCTCTCAAGGAGGACCCACATCTCCGAGCACCTGAGGAACCTCCACTGGCTCCCCATCCAGAAGAGATGCCATTTCGCGCTAACCCACGCCTACAAAGCCCTGCACAACCAATGACGAGCCTACATGAACCACCGCTTGACCTTCCCCCAACCAACCAGAAATCTCTGCACCACACAACTTGCCCTCGCACAGACACCCTGTATCTTTCTCTGCCAATCTGGAGGACGCTCTTTCTCCCACCTTGCCGCCTAAGCCTAGAACCTCTTAACCCTCACTGATCCACTTCAGGAAGGGACTCAAGACCTGACTCTTCAACTGATACCTGCAACACAACACCTGGATACACCCCAGGGTGATTAACCATGCCCTACAAGTATGACATGATTGATTGATTGAATCTTCGACACACCATAGAGTCACCTAGACTTCAGGAGGTGACTGATGGCATGTCCGTTGTCCATTTTGTGACTGCCATCTTGGGTTCAACAAAGGACTATAATTATACAGAAGAAGAAGCCCAAATTATGTGGCGGAGTTGAATAAATTATGCAGCAGGAAAAGAAACATTATTTTATGATATGCAGCACATTTTGTGATACAATTCTTTCATTATTTTGGATTTTTTACATGTTAACACTATCTGGGCAAAGGGTTTACCTCATTAGTACCACTTGGACACCCAAAACTCAAAATTAAGCAGCAGAAAGGTGAATAGTCAACCTTCGGGAATAGCTTATCTAGTAATCTGTTTGCGCTAGAAACAATTTCGTTTTTGAAATCTGCAGATTATGATGCAAATGATGGATTATATGAAAAATGTGTCACATCTATAATCTTGCGGAAAACGCAGTAGCTGCAAGATTGCATAATTCCAGTAGCCCTACCTCTAACCAATGGCAGTTGTGATGTTTTTTTTTACTTTGTTGACGTTAATTATCTGTCAAGGGTAGGTTTGTCATCTTTCTAAAAGAAAAACATCGGCCATTAGTGGTAGTTTCAATAGTGTGCAATGTATTAATTTACAACATGACTGTATTCATAGTCTGTATTCATTTTATATATTATTTATTTATTTATTTATTTATTTATTTATGTGCTTTTATAGCGCCTGAATAGATCCCCGAAGGGATATCTCCGCGCTTATACTAAAATATGAAAAACTTGTCTCATGCCTGGTCATTTAACAGAGGTAGTAAGTAACAGCTGGTCAATTAATCATGAAAAGGTGAGTCTTAAGGGCTTTACGAAAGGATAAATGATTAGTGATGGATTTGAGTTTGAGGGGAAGGGAGTTCCAGAGAGAAGGTCCTGTATATGACAGGGCACGACCTCCCTGACGAGATTTTTTTATTTTAGGGACCTGTAACAGTTGAGTATTGCTCGATCGGAGTGCTCGGCCTGGAACATAGGGTTGAAAAACTTTGGTCAGATATTTAGGACCCTTTCCTGTCAAGCATTTATGAATAGTACACAGAATTTTGAACTTCGTGCGTTGCCGCACTGGCAGCCAGTGTAATTTGACCAGTAGAGGGCGGGAGGGAGTTCTGGATGGAACATTGAGAACTAACCTCGCCGCCGTATTTTGGACCACTTGTAATTTGTTTAATTGGCCCTCATTAGCTGACAATAGAAGGCCATTACAGTAGTCCAATCTACTGATCACTAGTGCCTGAACTAGGGTTTTCCTGTGACTATCAGGTAAATAGGGAAAGACCCTTTTTAATAGTCCAATAGCCCTAAAGCAGGTGCCAGCAACTTGGTTGACATGATGTTGGAAAGTCAAGGCTTGATCGAATAACACCCCCAAGTTTTTGACAGTCTGCTTGGGGACAGGAACAGGCCCCAGTTCTGTGGGCCACCACTCCCCAGACCACAGTGCAGCTGCCCCCCCAAACAACAAAACCTCAGTTTTGCCCACATTGCATTGTAGGCAATTCTTGGCCATCCATCTCGATACGGCCCTCATGCCATCTGCAAAAGATTTTTGCAGGGCCGGGGTAAAGGTTTTAAAAGGGAACAGTAGCTGGGTGTCATCAGCGTAGGATATCGGGGTAAACCCATATGGCCGCACTAAGTCGGCCAGGGGGGCCACATACACATTAAATAATGTGGGGCTGAGACACGAGCCCTGTGGCACACCCCTGGTGAGCTCCCTAGAGATGGATTTATGGGAGCCCAGCCTGACTTCTTGAGAGCGGCCAGAAAGGAAGCTTTCCACCCAAGACAGGGCTACACCTCCCATCCCTACATCTCTCAGACGATCGAGAAGCACTGTATGCGACACCGTATCGAAAGCAGCAGATAAATCCAGCAGCACCAGAATCATAGACCCCCCACTATCCAGTGTGAGCCTGATGTTGTTGGTCACTTCTAGTAGGGCCGACTCGGTGCTGTGGTTTGGCCTGAACCCAGATTGCGAGGGGTCCAGGCCTTCTGCTGCTTCCAGATGATTCGATAGGTGGATGTTTACGTGCTTCTCCGTCATTTTACCGATGTAGGGGAGAAGGGAGATGGGCCGAAGGTTAGAGAAGTCCGTCCAGGGGGAAGCCGTCTTCTTTTTAATAGGGTTTACCACCGCTATCTTCCATTCTCTCGGGACTTGTCCTTTCGCCAGTGAGATATTCATAACTGACTGAATGGCGGGTCCCAGGATGGAGACCAGGGGGGGCACCATTTTGGCAGGAAGGTGATCATTTGGGGAGCCAGTTTTCATGTGGTTGATGAGGAGTGGAAGATCTACATCACTGACTGGCGGAATAGTAAGAAAGGTGTTTTTTGTGTGTACAGAAGAAACATCTGGGGGGGAAGACCCAGTTTCTGTGCCTTGGGAAACAATGATTTTATTATAAATCAATTGTATTTTATCCTCAAAAAACATTGAGATCTCGTCACACAGTGTCTGTGAGGCATCGTCTGGGCTCTCACTAGCTGACGGCTTTACAAAACTTAGTAAGATTTTAAATAATTCCCTCGAACAGCTACCCGCCTCGTCAAGCTGCAACGATAAAGCATTTTTCCTTGCACGTTTGATATATCTGTAATAGCTTGACTGAGCTTCTAAAAACATTTTCCTTTCCTGCTCATGTTTAGATTTCCTCCACGCTTTTTCTAGTCTTCTACATTTTTGTTTTTCCATCCTAAGATCAGAGGTATACCACTTTTCCTTTTTTTTGGGTGGAAACTGTTTGCAAAGTTTTAACGGGGCAATAGTGTCAATGGCTAATTTGATAGAATTATTGTATTTTTCCAAAACCACTTCAGCCGAGTCTGCTTCAGAAAAGTGAGGCTGTTGCCAATGTTCACGCAGATTTTCTGCTGATATTTTATGCCATTGGCGACGATAAATGGGAGGAAGTGATATTTTAGGTTGACATTTGAGTGGTCCTGCCAGATAAAACTCAATCAAGAAATGGTCTGTCCAATGAATTTCTGTGGCTGGAAGGCACCTGACTTTAGTGAAATTGGAAAAAATGGAGTCAAGAGTGTGACCCGCTGTATGAGTAGCCCCACTGTTTTTTAACTCCAAACCAAGATTGGCTAAATCTGTTGTTAATTTTATTGATTCAGGGTCTTCAGGGTTGTCCATATGAACATTAAAGTCACCAAGGAGAAAAAAGTCCTCCTTAGCTCTAACATGGGGGGCCAATAATTCCAGAAGCGACAGGGCAAAATCAGGATTCTGCCCCGGTGGGCGGTATAATAGTGCGCCCTTCCATGAGATATTACTTGCTAAGGTGATTTTGAATACCATAACTTCCAGGAGGGGGGTGAGACTTTGTTCTAATATTGCTATCTTAAAAGTATCTTTAAATATGATAGCTAATCCACCTCCTGTTTTAATTGGCCTATCTACATGTATAATTTTATACCCTACTGGGACCCCTAATGCTATAGCCGCTGTAGTATGAGGCTTCATCCACGTTTCCGTAAAGAAACATATATCAGGTTTCTGGGAGAAGATCAAATCCCAGATCTGAAGTTGGTGTTTGGGAAGAGACCGCACATTAAGGAGAAGACATTTAAATTCTAAAGGAGAAACAGGTGTGGAGACATTAAGATGGGAGCTATTAATTGGCCCAAAAGATTGAAAACCACATTGCCGACATGAAAAGCCACCCTCAAGTAGGTGACAGGACAATCGTGTAGCACATCAGCTAGGAATCTTTGCAGCTATAGAACACATTGAAAAGTCTTTTCTATTTATATTAGCTGTTTGAAGTATGTACTGATAGGTGTTAAAAATACCCACTGTAGGTGATTTTTCTTATTTTTATACTGGCCGGGACATTAAAATATTGGGGGTGCCAGTAGAAAACAGGCCACGTGGCAACCCTAGTAAGGGGTCATTAAAGAACATCCAGAACACATTTTAAAGTGCTTTTGTTTATACATACACAAGTATGCACTAAAAAGGAAAAAATGTCGGCTTTAGGTGATTTTCTCTATTTTTGTACTGAATGAGACCTTGAAATATTCATGCCGGAAGAAAATGGCCCTTTGGCAACCCTAGTTTTGTCTGAGGCAAGCTGCAGTTGGGCAGATTGTACTTGGCGAGTGGGCACAGGAAGTTAACTGCCAACGATGCAGCAGGTGCATTGGCACCGAGGCCCAGAACTGTAAGCGCCCTTCTGAACCTCAATTATGTCTGTTTCTCTGTGGGGGTTCTGAGAGTGTTTATTTATTTTAGTCTGTGTATGATGCATGCAGTAATGTACTGTAGGATAGTGGCAGTGCATGCCTCAGATGATGAGCAGCCACAAGAGATTCATAAATGTCTACACATCTTACCTATCTGAGTCCCTCGCCTAGACGCCTTTGGGCATTAGTGCGCTTTATAAATCCCCTTTTCATTTCATTTCATTATCTACGAATAAATATGGAATTACAATGGCTACAAGAGTATGTGTATCTGTCTCTTCTCTGCGGGTTATGTGGTAAAATAAATAACCAGTTTATCTCATTTAAGATATTGTCCTGGGCTGGATTTAGTCTCACCAGTGCAGCAGGGTTACAAATGCGAGCATTTCATATTCTGATATCTTGTTGCAGTACATTGCACATTCCCAGGTTATAGTCAGGGCCATTGGAATTATATACTTTTGCTGCTACAGTGTTTTCCACATAATTATGGGTTTCCCACATGTGCCACATAATCCATTATCTGCGGTATAATCTGCAGATAAAAAAAATGTTTGAGGCTCATATGGATCAAAATTACTGCAAATGCTGCAGGTTGTGTTGCCACGCTGTTGAAGGCCCTGTGGAAATGTTGACTTGTCACCTTTCTGTTGCCTATTGCTATACTTGTGTGTTAAACTTGTACTAATGAGGTGCAACCTATGCTCAGGTTGTGTTAACAAGTGTAAAGAAATGATAAATTTATGAAATAATGCGATCACAAAATGTGGAGCATTAGGCCACAAAATATGTCTTTTCTTTCTGCAAAATGTACTCAATCCTGCCGCATAATTTGGACCCCCCCTGCTGCATAATTTCAGTGGCCCTGGTTATAGTGATATTACTCTTTGTCTAATCACATCTGCTCGCAATGGGACGGATCATAATTCAGTTCAATAAACTACTACCAGGGGAACCTACTACTAGGGGAGAGGTGTGGCGCCGCGGCCAGGGCGACTGACGCTGGAATCTGGGGACCACGGTTCGATCCCCGGCTCCGGCGGCAGGTTAGCCCAGCACCATGTGACTCTGGACAATAGCTTGCTTAATCTTCCCGACAGCCCCCAGCGCCTAGAGACCCTTACGGGTGATTGTGCGCTTTACAAATGTGGACTTTACTACCATAGGTTATGCAATGTGGCATGATATACACACAGTGGCATTAATGCTAATAATCCAAACTTACCTGAGAGCTAAATAATTCAATGCACAGGTATATTTTAAAATGGACATCGCTAAAGTTTTGCCACAAACAAAATATGATTTTCAGATAAATGAATAGTCTCTGTGTACACAGCAGCATGTACTTTACACAGCTATATTAAAACAAACATGTAAACTGAACCATAACGATGGACCCTTTCTACTAACAGCACCTGGTCTCCTATCCCCCCTAATCAAATGTATCTTTCCCTCAAATTACAATTGGGGTTTGTGTGCACACTGTATGGCACCCACCATTACTGTGCCTTTTCCCTAAGGAACTGAATACAAGTAAACAAACGCGTTTCGTCCCTATGGGACTTCTTCAGGGCTTGTAAAATGGAAACCAGTGCTTCCAATTAGAATCTTCAAAGTGGAAATTCTGTGTGGCGCCTTTCCCAATGACAATGTCTTCGTAAAAGAGTTGAGGAAGGCCTGGGCTAAGTTTTCTATGTTAGGAATTGGAATCAGATGATGTGGGTGATACGGACTTCGTATGGTTGTGTTTCAGCTCTGCCACATAATGAAGAAGAATTTACGATCAATCAAGATAATCTGTGTCGGTTTCTAATGTTCTCTGGCTATACAAATATGTAAACCACTAGGACTTGTATGTGGGCACTGGAAAACCAGCAGGCCGATCGTAGTAAATCGACCTGTGAACATCCACAAAGCCTTCGCCTTCTCCGAAATCCGAAATCCGAACAGCCCATTGTCATTGGGAAAGGCGCCACACAGGATTTCCACTTTGAAGATTCTAATTGGAAGCACTGGTTTCCATTTTACAAGCCCTGAAGAAGTCCCATAGGGACGAAACGCGTTGGCTGTATGGTGCTAACGTTGGAAAAATAAAGAATTTTGAAAATACAAGAAAGACATCACCTTTGCATGACTTATTAACAAAATTGTTATTTGAATAAATTTGTGGTGCACCTTTGCGTTTGTAAACATGTAAACTGTTTAAGACAAAAATTCATCTATTCTATTTGGTCAAATTTCCTAATAGTGTTTGTTTACTTTATATTTCACAGGATAGGATTAGCTTTGATAAGGCGTTTTGTCACAATGAGTGGACACGCAGCTGAAGTTCCATGCACATAAGCTGCAGAACGTATGGCCTCTCAAACTTTAGGGCCTCAAGCTGCATCACATATACATTTAGAAAATACATACTGTCTGTTCTGCAACCATAATACAGGGCAGGCATAGAGGTAAAGTGATTCCCTCATTTTCATGGGGCCACACCCCCTTACAAATGAGGGAATGCACTCTGAAGATTGCACTGGCTCTGCATGTGCACCAGCGTTATCAGTATTGCATAAGGGGCTGCACGAGTGTCTGCAGTTTCTTCTAGAATACCACAGTTCCCCAGGGGTGCACAAAGTGGGACAACACGCACATTGTGCCCCCGTTCACTCTGTATCATATAGATCCAGAAGGTTACATCTTTTACTGCAATTACCAGTTTTACAATTGCCAGGCATGAAAACTGTCAAGAATACTGCTTTCTTTTTTTCCAAATGTGTTGATGTTTTTTCACACTTTTTTTATCAGTGAAAATACACTGAAAAAGAATACCAAGGAAATAAATAATTACAACGTTCACAGTGTGCAAAGAAGTGTTCGACAAATTGCAACAAGTGAATCGCCAGTCTTCCTAGTGTAACCTAAGGTTTTGGGCGCTAAGTCCTATCTACTAAAAATGTTAGACAGGACTTTGCACCAAAAATGAACACCTTCCTGAGGCACGCTGCATGTGTGTTGCACTATACAGCACACATCCAATGTGTGAAAAGTTTTAAAGTTTGTCTAGGCACAGTATTTCGTTTTTTGTTCTGTAAGGTTAAACTTGAAGTACGAAGCTTATACTAGACATTATGCGCATACATGTACACCATGGTGCAAAGGCTATGTAGTCTACGCAGTGCATGAGCGCTGGAGAAGAGAGCAGCGGTGCCATATTTTATTAGAACATGGAATGTTGGAATGTTGGAAGCTCCATTGAAGCCAAAGGAGCCCTCCAGGTGTCTCTGTGAACAAAGGTGTCAGAGAGCCCAAGAGGCCTTTGTTTTATTTGTTATTGCATTCTTCCCTCTTGTGGTGGAATGTTCTAATAGCCTTATAGCCTGCTGTAACTTGGCTATACCGGCCACTAAAGGCCTGCTCGCTTGTTAAAGGCTCTCAACGCTGGAGTGGGCCTTTATTGGCTGGTATAAGCGGGCTATAAAGCTGTAGTAGATATGGACCTACAATGCACTCTATGCCTAGTGCAATGCAGCGTAGCAACTTTTCTTGCTAAGCTACATGTTGCTATTTTTCTTTAGTAAATGTGCTCCTAAGTGGCAGTGAGTATGAATGAGTTAGTGAGTGAGAATGTGAGTAAGAAAAAGAGTGACTGCAAAAAAGTGAGTGTATGTGGATGAGAATGAAGGTGTATGAGTGTGATTGTGAATGAGGGAGAGTGAGTGGCAGTGAGCAAGCACAACTGTCAGTGAGAATGAATGAGTGCAGGTTAGACAGAATGAATGAGAGAATGATTATGAATGAGTGAATATAAGTGAGCATGAGTGAGAATGTGGTGATATGCTTGCGAGTGTGCTCTTGACCCTGACATACTGAAGGTAATTCTTGACTTAAAGAGGCACCCATAGCAAAATACTGACACTTGAATACTGGAGGCAGTTCTTTTTATGCCAAGCACCTGTGCCAAAATGCTAGCAAATGAGTGCACACTAGACATTATATTTAGCATATGGGGACACCTATGACAAAATACTGGCATCGCCATACTGGATGTAATTCGTAGCATAGGGGAAACTTTGGACAATTGTTGGCATAATGAAGAAAATTCTTGGCATAGGGGCGCTATCCATGTCAAAAATTGCCACGCTGAAGGTAATTTTTGGCATTATAGAGGACAACCGTGGTATACAGGAGGGGGGCAATTATGACCAAGAGCAGGCCCTCACATACCAGAGATAATTTTTTTATGTTAGGGTTCCCCATGGTTTATGGATGGCCCTAATGGCAACGTTCTGGCAGTGGCATGTTGTATATAATGTTTGGAGTTAAGGGTCATATATGCCATATGTGGATCACCCATGACAGCATGATGTATCTGGCACAATGGAGATTATTTTTGACTATCGGGAGCACCTCCAGCTTATTTTGGAAATAAATGGGGTGAACTCTTGGGTGCATCAGGTTACATTGGCCGGGAACATCATGAAAGACTTGAATATTTTATGACAGCAGAGCCTATGACTTTTTTGCAAATGTATGTGAAAAACCTACTTTAAAATGCAGTATCTCCATTTTTTTTATGTTCATTGTGGAGACCCTTCTAGAACCTTCCCTAGAAGATGTCAGGCTCACTTTCTTCACTCTACAATTCAGTGCATAGGTTCTGGCACACCATTTTCAAAAATCACTAGCCGTGACTCCAAGAACAGCAGGCAAACAGTGTCTTCCTGAGCACTGTTTACTTTTTGTAGCTTCCACTGGGAATAGGACTGGGGTATTACACGTTAGATTTTGTCAAATTAATTAATTCAGCAGTTCAATGTGCATTCATCTAATTACATTAAAAATGAGCTAAGTAAGAAAGAAACTATGTAAACAACTTGTTGCAATATTTTTTTATTGTGAATACCTGAAAAAAATAAGTGTATGAATAAACTATTCACCTCTGTGCTTCAGAGGAGTGATATAGTCTTGCAGGTGATCCTAAATAAAAAATGTATAGACAGTAAAGAATGATTTGGGCCAATACTATAGTTTATATTCACTTTATAGTCAATTCTACATCAAATATTTCATATGGACACAACTACTATTGTTTTCCTTAAAGCCCCTTTTCTCTCTCTATGATTTATCAATAGATTTCTCATTGCATTTTACAGTAGGGAAACTATTAAATACTGACAGTTTCTGGTATAAAACATGTTGGTTCCCAGTGCTGTTGTGTGTTTTGTGACCCTACAACCTCTTCAGATGAACACATAATTGTTCATGTAATACTAAGAGAAACGATTAATGATCTCCTTGACATTTCTCAATGTTGTGTTATTATATTAGTCATACTTTTATAACGGCTTTTATTATACATTTAGTGATGTCAATTATTGTGATGTCATCAGGGTTAAGATCCAGTGGCATCACTTCATTTGGATTCTGAAGGATTGCCAGATACAGCACTGTCTATAGGTCATATAATGTAAGTTAAATTGCAACACCTTAGCAAACCTTTTACAGAATGAGAAATATACCATATCATATGTTATATTGGGTCCCACGTGACTACAGGATTGCCTTATAATTTCTGAAAAATCCATGTATCGTAGACATAAGCAGTCACTTGACCCCTTCATGCATTACTGACATATTAGCCTCTGAAAAAGCCTTGGTGCAGTTAACACGCCAGATCAATTGGCACTGAGAACAGACATGTCTAAGCTGCCATGTAACACAGTGGTGCAACTTCACCACTAGAACAGATGTGACAGACATTCATTAAGAACTCATCAATACATAGAGATGCTGCACTGTAGTGATGTAGGCTAAACAGTATGGGCCCTATTCACAAAGGTAAATGTACATAGGTAGATCTACTTACAGAGGGTTCTATTCACAAACCTCTATGTTGTAGTGCATTTAGTTGTACAACAGTAGTACTACTAATGTACTATAAAATGCTATTCACATACCTACATGCAGAGGTCTCCGCTTCTCCTATCTTCTATCTTTAGAGATCTATGCACATGTAGGTATTCGTTTTTGGAGTAAATGTGGGAAGGACCGAGAAAATATGCTAGAAAATGGGAAATATATCTTAAAGTTTGTATTTAAACCATCAAAATATCATCATCATGAATGACTTAGGATAACATACTCATCTATATATGCCTCTCTTCCTGTCAGCTTCAGCCATATAGTAGCCCCTGGTATCCACCTTGCAAACAACAATATCAATGACATTAAGGGACATCCTACCAGCAGCAGTTAGGTTCTCTACCATCTGTCGATCATGTAAATCTAGGAACCACTGCTCTTCACTTATACAGCTCATCATTAGTCATTTTACAGTTTTTTTTATATTGCTTATTTTTTATAAAAAGTTAAACGTGTTTTTATTGGTGTTGATTGTTTTATTTTCATGTATTTACTACTAATGTGTTAGCATTTGTGGTTAAAAGCACCTCTAAAGTTTGCCAATAATTACTGAACATAATTAATCTCTCTATAGCTGCTGGGTCAGGAGATATCTTGGCAACAGTAATGAGAAGACTAGTTCAGCAGCTGACATCATGGGGGTGTTAAAATTGGCATCTTTTGGTGTGTTTCCTCTGACTTTTTGCTTTCTGACCTCCCGGTTTTGACTCTGGTTTTCCTGGTGTAATGATTCTGTACACTTTCCTCACTGCTGTCCAGTGGTAAAGTGAAAGTGCTCCTGTTGTAAAATATGTTATTGATTGGTATTTCTATGATTGGCTTTTTCGATTTATGTGTCAGTGCCTAGTAAAGTGCACTGCGACTGCAAGGGCCTATAAATCAAATGCTGTTGGTGGGCTGCAGCACTGGATTGGGCTACCCACGCAAACAGCCTGTAAAGTGTAACTCTGGCCTGCCATTTCAGACCCTGTGCGCAGCCTGCACACACTTGCCAGTCCCTAAACCTTTCCTTTTCTACATGTGCGTCGCCCCTAAGGTAGGCCCAAGGTACCCCCATGGGCAGGGTGCATTGTATGTGAAAGGTAGGACATGCCCCGGTGTGTGTGGCATGTCCTGGTAGTGAATTACAGCCTACTTCATTTTTTACTATTGCAAGGCTACCTGTTCCCCATAGGCCAGAGTGGGCAATTTGATTATAACATCCTATAATCCTAACTGACTCAGGGAACATGGTAGAAATTCGAGTTTAGTATGCTTGAACTCAGAATGATAAAATGCATCTTTTAATGAAGTAGGTTTTAACATTCTGTGTTTGAAAATACCACTTTTAGAAAGTGGGTATTTTCTGACCTAACCATCCAGCCTGCCTCTGCTAGCTTGTGTATTGTCTGTCTGGTTTGTGAAAGACGGGGGCTAGGGGAGACTCCAGGAGACAGGATGAGTCAGCACAGGGCTGAATAAACACACCTAAACATAGATTGGGGTGAGGAGTGTCACCTGGGTCTGAATAGGGCTGGGATTGCCTTCCACAATGCTGGCTCTACCTCCTGTGGTGCATCTGAGGACCCTGGCCCACAGTGACAAAGGAAGAAGTTGCACACTAGCAAAATACATCCCAAACTGGTTTGAACAAGGTCCAGGCCCCTCTGCCTTCAGAGGACAAAGGAATTGCTGGTATAAATATTGGGGCGCAGACTACAAGACTTTAGAACTCGCAGGAATCAAGAAACTTGCCAAGAGAAGAGCTGGAAGAACTGCCAGGAGGAGCACTGCCCTGTTGATGTGTTGTTGCTTTGTTGGGTTGGCCTGCAGCTGCTGCTTCTGCCTTGGGCAGTGAAAGGACTGGACTGAACTTTCTCTACTTGTTCTGAGTATCTCCAAGGGCCTCAAACTGAGCTGGCCTCCTGTTAAGAAGTCTCGGGGACTGCAAAGACTTCACCACCCTCTGGGTACAGCTCCTGGAACTGCTGTTTAGGTTGCCACAGAGAAAAGGGAACCGCGACCAACTCCATCATCTGACTCCGTTGCTGGCCGCACCGTCTCACCCTGCACCGCGCACCTTGGTCTCACCGACACCGTCTGCACGATCGTCACTGAGCCGCTACCTGCACCACATCGAAAGGCACCGCAACCTGCACCGCCTCACTTCACTTCGCTGGCCTGGTCTCACCGACACGACCAGCACCAACTCCCGCCAACCAGCTCTGTCGCTTGCATCGCAACCTGCCAGCACCGCATCGAGCACCCGTCTTGCTCTGCACCGCACGTCTTCGTCTCACAGACACCGTCTGCACGATTGTCACCGAGCCACTGCCTGCACCGCATCGAGATGACACCGCGCCCTGCACTGCTGCAACTTTGCTTCGTAACCGCGACAGACGCCACGACCAGCTCTCTCACCTGTACCGCAACCTGCCAGCACCACAAAGAGCACCGTCTCGCCCTGCACCGCAAGCCTTGGTCTCACTGATACCATCTGGACAATCGTCACCGAGCCGATGCTCACAGCTCATCGAGGGACACCGCACCGTGCACCGCTTCCACTTTGCATCGCAACCGCGACGGATGCCAAGACGGACTCGCACCGCTGTGTGCGCCGCACTAAGAAAGGTACTGTTAACGAGTCTGTCCCGCTGTTGCTGGCCCATACCGACGCGGTCAGCTGGAACTGCGAGACTCTGTTGTTTTCAGCATGGTGGTAGGCTCGGACTGAGCTATCAACTCGTACGAACTGTATTTTCAACGTATTTTTGCAATTTAAAGACATCTTGCGAACTAACTATTTCTAAAGTACTGTATTGTGGATTTTTATCGTATTTGGTCTTGTTTTAAGTATATAAAAATATTGGATATTTTTCTAAACTGGTGTGGTGTTCTTTGTAGTGCTTACAATGTATTACTGTTGGTTATGTGCAAATGTTTTACACACTGCCTCTGAGATAAGCCTGACTGCTCGTACCAAGCTACCAAGGGGGTGAGCAGGAATTATTTTAGGAGTGTAACTCCCTTATCCTGACTAGAGTGGTGGTTTCTGCATGGCTTTGGTGCAAACCTTAGCCAACCAGAAATCCCATTTCTAACAGATGGGCATCCAGAAATCAAACATCTGTGGTTCGAACTGGTGAGTTAACATTGTTGAGATATAATAGTTCAATGAATGGCTCAACCCTTATGTTCAAATGTTTCTCTATGTTCACATGGGACTAAATTAATAATATATTTTCAGAACAATTAAAGTAGTGCGTACACAAAACTGTATTTGATGTATTTTAACTGTTTACATCTTCTTTTTGAAATTACTAGGGACAATGCGCAGGACGATGATGCTGTGCCATTTATAAGTGGAAGATGGTGGGGAATTCAAGTAGAGAAGCCAATCCTCCTCCAAGCAACTATCTCAGCAGCCAACACTGCTCAGGAGGGGGAGGAGGAGCAAGAGCTGGTCGAGGAGGAGGATATTGTTGCCCCTACACAAAATATCTGCATGAAGACCATTTCATAACTGGACAGCAGTCTTCCTCCAAGAACAGTACTGAAGATTTCCAGTTCCCAACCATTAACTAAGCAGACACATATGTTTGGCCGGCCTATGCAAGACCCACTCCCAGAAAGTCATCAGTTAACAGGTAACTCTGTAGAAACTCCTACACACTTCTCCAGTGAATGTACATAATTTTTCATTTGTCATTCAAATGAGGGTGAGTACGCCCCTGGTGAGGGACATATTTCCCCCCATTCCTCATGCCTTCCCCCACAACCACCAAAATGGGACCTCTCTCCGTGATGGTCAAACTGCTGGCCTTCTTGTAAGATGGCTATATAGGAGGGGGTGGAGTTTGGCATGGGCTAACCCTGATCACTGGGAGTATCATTTTTTTCCAATAACAGTTCACTATGCAAAAGCATATTCATGCATGGGGATACTCTCCATGAGATAGCTGTCTCCCTTAAAGGAGACTCTCAGATGATAGCAGGCAGACCTGTGCCTTAGATAATGGTGTAAAATGTTATCAAGACATGGCATGGACCACACCTAGAACATCTTTAAAGTTTGTGGGATGAGAGTGCAAGGCTGCATGCCTTGGCCATGAAGATGATAGCAGCAATAAACTAAATATGGCAATGTTATTCTTCATAGTCAACACATGCACATGATTCTACAGAGGCACCTTAATTTAGGAGGGACACACCACCTGAGAACCTACCACATCTGCCACAACCACCTGCACCATCAACTCCACCACCAACTCAACTACCCACAAGACAAGCACATTCTCAATCAAACTCAGCACCAGTATTGCGTAGGAGAAGAAAGATAAAGTCTCAAAAAATGCTGTCACATTTCACTTTTCTATCCCTACCACATTCACTGAAAGCCATTTTGAAAATTAAAATACCCTACCTTTTTTCTAAAAGTATGATTTATGTTATGTTATGTTGGCCTTCAAAATGTATTTCAATTAAAATTAACTTTATTATATTAAATGTATCTTCAATATGACTAAGCATTTCATTTTCATTGCATACAATGCATTAATCTGTAAATTGTTTAAATACAACAAAGACATGAATGACTTACATTTTTATTTATTTATTTATAATGATTGATAGCGTTAGAAATGGAAACAATATTAAAAAAAAAAATTGTCCTTGTGAATGGACAAAAGTAAATAAAACGGAGTCTTGATTCAGAGCGGAAATGCAAACTTCGAGGAGGTGGGTAAACAATAAAACATGTGAGGAAATCTCAAGGTAGCAAGTCTATACACAAGGGACATAATATAAAGAACTTTTCCATAAAAAGTCTAAAAAACACACAGTGCATAAAATGTTTCTAAACTTTGAAAAAAAATGCAACATTTGGAAATCAAGTCCACTGTCCAAAACAATAAGAAAATCATAGCCCAAGCCAGATTTTATTATTATTATTTTTTTTTATTTATTTATGCGATTTTATATAGCGCGAACTTTACCCGAAGGTGTCAGAGCGCTTTACATAGGACCCAGTTTCAAACATAAGGACTGACGGTACAAAAAGAATTTGCAAATTTTTGACTTACATAAGAACCAGTTGAAAACATACGGATTTAGGATTACATGCATTATAAAAAGGTACAAACAGAGAAAAATTGCAAATGTACAAGAGATAAAGTCACACAAGGAGGAGATACAAATCGATAAACTCTAGGCATATACTAGTGAAATCTCTATCTACTTAGGGAGGGGATACACATGGATATACTCTAAGAGTCACATAGGAATGGTAGAGAGCAGAGCGGACTCCTGCATAAACTAGTGATTAGAGTTATCTCTATATACATAGGGAGGGGGTAAGACTGGATATACTCTAAGAGTCACATAGGAATGGAAGAGAGCACAACGGTCTACTGCATATACTAGTGACTAGAGTTATCTCTATATACATAGGGAAGGGGTAAGACTGGATATACTCTAAGAGTCACATAGGAATGGAAGAGAGCACAACGGTCTACTGCATATACTAGTGATTAGAGTTATCTCTATATACATAGGGAGGAGATATGACTGGATATACCATCACAGCACCAAGGGAGGGACAGAGAAGGGCAGGAAAGTGAGACAAACCAGAGAGGGAAGCAGATAGTAACAAGTAAGACAGCGAGGACTGTGTCAGAGGCAGCAGGAGAGACAATAGAGAGGTCACTAGGACAGAGGGGGGAGGTCAGAGATCGCTAAAAAGGTGGAGGAGAAAGGTAGAAGAAGAAGTGAGTCATAAAAAGAAAATGGCGGGGAACACAGAGGTCCAGGTCTGAAAGTCCAGGAAGAGTGCTGCCATAGCCAGCAAGTCCAGGGGGGAGAAAGGCAGTCCGCAGCAACGGTTGGGTGTTTACCATCGTGTGTTTATTAAGTCCTTGCTGCAGAGAGAGAAATTCCCTTTAGGTTTGTCCCTGGAAGCGCGTGGTCCGCTGCTCACCTCTGTCCCGATGGTGCTGTACACCCCCAGGAGTCTCCAGATATTCAGGATCGGCTCCGTCGGCCGTTTTCAACACTAGACGCCATTTTGGAGTCAGGCGATTGTTGCCGATGGGGGCTATTTCGTGCTTCAATGCGGTGTTGGGGGCAGCAATCGACTCTCCAGCTCCCAGATCGCCGCCGATGGATGGGTGGCGTCACTACCATGCTCGGTGTGATCGCGGGGCTGTGGAGCGACGAGGCAGAGACCAGGACAGCCAAAATGGTGGGCCATCACCGATCGCCGCCACCTGCCTCCGCGTGTGCCCTCCAGAACTCGTGTCAGGGAATGGCACTGTCGGAGTGCCGCCACTCCTCCGCTGCGGCCGCAAACAAGTGCCCACGTACTGCTCCTGGTGCATAGCTCGAGGCACCGGTCCGGACTCCCAGAGCCCCGGCGGGCGCCATCTTGCCACCGGGAGCATGCAGTCCAAATCTCCCCGTTCTGTTGTTGGGAGCGCACCCAGGCATGACTTCGAGGCATCTCCCAGCGCTGCATGCGCTCCGTCACCCGGCCGATGTCACTACAGGTCGGGGCAACGCTAGGAAGCGGGCAGCATGAGAGCCTGATCGCGGAGCCTCAGCAGGACACGTCTGCCGTTCGTGGCTTGAGGGTAAAAGTTTGTGGCTTGAGGGTAAAAGTCCCTGGCCATAGTCAGGCTCACTTCTCACCACAATCATGGACAGTCAGTGGCTGCTGTGGCAGAATCAGACATCCCACATGAGAAGAAAACAAAGGGCTAGCAGAAGAAACAGGTATTACAGCAGAATTGAGAGATGGGACAACAAGAGGTGGTGCGGATTGTAAAATCAGGCGAGATGCTAGGTTCAGAGCTGTTCAGCAACGGACTCTGACTGAAACTAAGTCCTGAATATCCCAAGAGATTGATCCCTGAACATCTTTGATTAGTCTCAGCACCTCAATAAGAGGTGCCCCATTTTGAGAGTAAAGAGTGGCCAACACAGGAGGGCTCTGGAGTGTCAAGGGCTAAAGTATCCCTCAACTGCAATAGTAGTTTTGAACAGGCATTTGGAGGAGGAGATGAAGGCTGTGCAGAAGGTTCAGCTGGAGGCCCGATGACCTGAAGGCCTCTGGAGATATGGAGGGATGGGTGCAAGCCCTGCTGACAATGAGGCTTGCACTTCAGTCACCACAGGCTAATCTTCCTCAAGGCCAGAAGAAGCCCTACTGTCTGTCTCCTCCTGGCTTGTGGTATCTACATCTTCCCAACGCTGTTGGCCCTACAACCTCCAACCGGAGTCATTTGGTAAGAGATTGTATTTGTCTCCACGCAGGCACACTCTCTTTTCTAATGTCTGCTTTCTCTTCCTCTCTGGTGGTTGATTAATATTGTGCCTGCCTTGCATCAGTGCACATTCTTCTGTAGCCTGGGACTTGTTCTTAAGATTGTTGGCTAGCCTGTTCCACTGAAAATAGGGTGAAAAAATAGAGCATTTGAGTTCATATGTTCAATGCTGCATATCAACTTAAACTTTAAAAAAAAAGGATATTATATCCCAAATACAAGAAATTACATTGCAAATTCTCTAACAAATGTTTAGATAGCCAATGTGTAGCTATATATTTTAGAAAAATGTTAATGTTAAAGTGAATTTCTCTTATCAGGCATTCAAAGGAGGAGAACGGTTTGTGCAAAGAGGGGTGGTTTATTTGCATAATCCTGTCTTCGATTGTGTTTTTTCAAACTTTTGGCAACATCTTTAACACATTGCTTACCTTTGAAATGAGTGTATTTTGGAAGGAGAAAAAGCTGTTAAACTGATGATGATTTTTCTCATTTTTTAAATCACAATTTGTAAAATATTTTAATATTTGTGTGATTTTCTTTTGTCTTTTGAAACTAAAAAAATATGGTGTTTCGAAAGTATGGTCAAGGTGCATGATATCAGCTTTACGTAATCAAACCTGGACTAATTGGAAATGTTACATATACTAAACATTAAGGGGCCGATTATGATAGAGGATTTTCCGCCTCCTCCGGGCCGGCGGAAGCCACCGCCGGCCCGGAGGAGGCGGAAAATCCTCTGCGGAGTCACCAAAGACCCACCGCCGCATTACGATGGCTGGTGGGTCTTGGATTCTGTCCGCTGCTTTTCCGCCGCGGTCGGATTACAACCGCGGCGGAAAAGCTCTCCTTTGGCTGGCAGTGTCTATCAGACACCACCAGCCAAATTAGGAAGCATTAGTAAACATGCTTTTCCGCGGCGGTTTTTCCGCCGTGGAAAAGCATGTGTACTTTTGCTTTTGGGGGCCCGTTGCGGGCCCCCAGGGCGTAGGCGGGTGGGGGGTGCACATGGGGGGTACCTATGGTACCCCCCAGCATTTACATGCACAAAGCGGCAGGCACCGCGCGGTGCCTGCCGCTTTGTGCATGTAAATGTTACACATGCACTTTTAACATTGCGGCGGGTGCTGCTTGAAGCAGCACCCGCCGCAATGTTAAATAACCAGGATGTGACCGCCAGGGTGGCGGTCACATCCTGATTTGCATGGAGGGACCTCCGCAGTCCATGCGGACGGTCCCTCCACCTCTGGGATGGCGGACGGACGCAAGTCCGTCCGCCATCCTAATCGGCCCCTAAGTTCTGTTCGCAATGTTATGCTGTTACAAAAAAAATTGAAAATCATTTTCTTTATGTCATGACTATATGATTAGTACATCAAAATACATTACATTGGTGAATGTACATTTCCACTTGATTCATAACCCAGAAACAGCTTAAATGCAACATGGAATGTCAGAACAAACCTCAAACTAGACACATAACTGGGTAGTACTATTAAAACTCATTTGCTCTTATTTAAATTTACAAATAATGCACTTACTGATGTCTGTTGCCAAACTACTTTCAGGGCCCTCCTGTACAGTGGTGTCTTGTGGGGTTGCCTAGAATTGGGCTGGGAGGACACACCCTTAACATCCTGGGTCTTAATTCTGTTCAAGCAACGAAGGTCCCAGTGCTTCGAGCATTATTTTCCCCCGCCAAGGGTGGATACCCACTCCACTGCAGCATGTGCTGATGCCCCCACAAATCTGTGCTTACGCTACATTGCAAGGCTGGGTATCTATAGCCCCAAAAGGTTAAGGGTACCTTGGGCGGATCCCCTCACAGATTATTTGAAGTTCTACATCACTGTAGGGGACCCCTCTCATGAATGCAGAAACGATCAGCAAAACAGAGGAGGATGTTGATGTGGAGAAAGGATGGCTCAGAATGATGAGACAATTGCTGGATTCCCATCCCTGTATGCAATGTCCTGTTTGTTGCAGAAGTTGGCGATCTCCAGCCCGATTGCAGAGCTTCCACCTATATGCAGAGATCTCTGCTCTGCATTCGGGGAGGAGAATCCTCTGCTTGCAGGAAGGAGATGCCATCCCATATACAAACCTTAAAACATATTGGGGATCAAAGAAATCATTACACAGAGTGGTTATGATTGAGATTTGTGAGAAAAAATTAAGGGCTGTAATATGTATGTTCGTTCAAAGAAATATGGTACTATGTGAGAGACTGTACTTTAGTATTATAACTCAAACGCATGTGAATGTTTTTGAAAGTGTAATGAAATGTTATTAATTTGCACATAGCATATTTGTTGTTGACATTTTGTAAATTAAACAGTGTTGACTCTGACGATATATACAGTCAGGGTAGCAGTCCACGACTCATCATAGACAAAAACATACATCAGTCAAACAAGCAGCTCAAGTGAACATTAGTTTATTAGTTTAGCCCACACCTATATACCCTGAAATCTGTTCTGTACCCCACTCTGGGTAGACAGATGTGGCCAAAGACCCGGCTACGGTTCACATGTAATCACTGTTGCATGGTGACTTAGTGCAACACACAACAGGCTACACCAATCTTGCACAACTTCTGGGGAGTACACCAGAACCTCCCTGTACAGTGAAGTCATCGTAATCATGACTTACAAATCCCAAAAGTGCTTTTAATGGCTTCGGTACATGTGTGTGCCCTATTGTGCCTTCATTGAGGTAAAGTGACTGGAGATGGGGAGAAAAAGCCTGGCATTTCTTAAAAGTGGGCTCTATATTAAGTGTATTACATCATGTCTACATACATGCAGTGATTGTCAGGATAATGTGTGCCAATTGTGTTGTAGTGAGCAAAGAGAGAGTATGTTTGGGATTCCACCATATGTAGCACATGTGTGAGATGTTTGTTCTACCAATGAGTAACATCACAAAAAATCCCCTGAAAGCAACCTATGTAAAAGAGGTGACTGATGAAAATGTATCTGTCATATGTGATTCCAGGTAAGGCAGTTTATACATCCATGAGACAGTCACTGGCATGACACTGTTGATTAAGTGTCAATGGTGTCTGTTAATGAAAAGGTGCACTGTGTGGTGAGGTAAAATCCCCTTGCCACCCATTTTCCTTGCCTCCAGTGACTGTGGTGTTTAAATGTGTTTATTGGGTATTAACCGTCAAATATCATGGCAATAGAACTCAAGACATCAATATATTCTTACATCAGATAGGTAAAATGCAAGTCTCATGACCATAGGTCTTATTCCTCAATACGTCAGGAGCCATGTGTGTTCAATGTGCGACCTTTATCTAGGTATATTGTGATGCGGTGGTGAGGCCATCGTGTGTATCCTATCAGTAAATGGCGGTGGGTATGTCTAATACAGCACTTCTCATGACAGTATGGCTCGGTCGGGTGTGGGTTACCATTGCAGGCGTATTAGGTTGGGGTATTAATGTAGGAGTGTCTCAAAATCTTTGTGAGCTATCGTAACTATGTGTGTCTCCAATGTATAACTGAGTCCGGATCGTCTGCCGATCTAACGATCAACTATTCCCAACTGTGAGGGATTAACAACAGGGAAAGTAGGGTGTCTCTGGGGGGGTTCAAGCTGTGACTCAACAGGATTGCTGTTGTCAAGGTAATTGCAGGTTATTGGGGTGTGGGAGTATATCAGAAGGCGTATGAGAAGGGGAGTGGCGACACAGCTACTGCGGTGTCTACAGCGTTGCCCAGTGGGGGTTCTAGGTAGGCCTGCAACCATGCGTGCCCTCACATATCTTGTGTCTCTCAGATGCTCCCCGTGGCTGGTGGGGTCAGAGGGGCCGGCTGAGTCTGAGATTGTTCATCTGTGGTAGGTTCGGGGGGGGGGGTCTGTCTCGCGGGTAAATGTATGTAGCAACTGTGCCCATTCTAAGGAAATAGGATGTTTACGGGTCCCTTTCAGTTCCTCCTCCCTAAGTGTTTCTTCCTCTGCCTTCCCCCATTTTTTCACCGCGCCTATCAAGGCTGCTACTGGTGGTCCCGTTGGGGATCTCCAATGCATGGCTATCCCTCTTTTTGCTAGTAGGATAGCTAGGGACAGAAAGCGGTACTGTACCTTCTCAGTTTTCTTCTGGCGAAATATCCCAAGAGCGGAAGCCTCCCAGGTTAACATGTTCGTGACATGGGTCGTGTTCCTCAGTGTCTGGTGTACTATGTCCCAATACCCTTGGAGAGTGGGGCAATCCCAGAACATGTGTCTGAAGTCCGCGGTGAGAGCGTGACAGCGGGGGCATGTAAATTGTGTGTCAGGGAAGAACTGACGGAGACGGTGCGGTGTGAGGTATGCCCTATGAAGGATGTTGAATTGTATGTTGCGAAATCGTGCATTTCTGGAAACCTTTTTGGGGTATTCCAAGGCAGATTCCCACTCTTTGTCGTGTACTACCCTGCCTATGTCACCCATGTGCAGGATAGCATGAATTACTGGATGTGTCGGGGGTTCCTCCAAGTTGGGGTTCCAGAACTGTTGGCTACTATCCATGAGCTGTCTGTGTATCAGGAATTGCCCAGGTGGGAGATCGTACTGCTCCATCATTTGAGCAAATGTCTTAATCTGTCCTTCTTCGAACATGCACTCCATTGCTGTAACTGCTAGTTCCGTCCAGATTCGTAAGGCACCCTCCGTGTAATAGTCGTCCCCTCTAGGGAAGCCCACTAGTGGTAGTAAAGGTGAATATGGGGGTTTGTCCTTTGACAAACGGTGAACTCTCATCATGCAGGTACGGGCTATTGAAACCAGGAGCGGTCGAGAGCGCGTCGGTCTGGTTCCAGGTAGCAATAGTCTACGGAGTGCCGGTAATGGTGTGGGGCCCTCCGCAGTGACCGATTCCCCCATGTGTCGTCCCGCTGTCCAATACGATAGCCACTGTAATTGTGCTGCTAGAAAGTATGCCTCAAAGGCCGGTGCTCCTAAACCCCCTTCTGTCATGGGCAGATATAGTGTTGTTAGTGCCACTCTGTGTCTGCCGCCTCCCCAAATCAACTCTGTGAGAAGGCGATCCAACTCCTTGAAAAAGGAGCGCGGCGGAATCACTGGGAGATTAGCGAAATGATACAGTAGGCGGGGGACCATTATCATTTTCGCTATGGCCACCCGTCCTATGGGAGCCAGGGGTAACGTTTTCCAGAATCCTACCGCTGTTCATAGCCCCGCTAATGTCTTACGATGGTTTCCCTCATACATATCTTTGGGGGTGTGATACAGACGCACTCCCAGGTATCTAGGAGCATCTCCATTCCATGTAAGGGATTGTGATCCAATCCGTACCTCGAACGGGGCTAAGTGGGGACTTAGCGGGTATATCGTGGACTTATCCCAGTTTACCTTGAGACCTGAAGCCTTCGCGAAATCTCCCGGCGCCTCCCAGATGAGTGTTAAGTCTCGGGTGGTGTCACGGATGTAGATTAGTAGGTCATCCGCGTATAATGATACACAGTGCGTTGTGTCTGCGAGCGGAATTCCCCAGTCACCTCCCTCTAGTCTCAGGCGTAGTGCCAGGGGCTCCACCGCCAGGGCAAAAAGTAGGGGCGACAGTGGGCATCCCTGCCTGGTCCCTCTTTCCACTATGAACCCCGGGGAGATGTATTTGCCTAGTCTAACCCGGGTGGTAAGGTTCGTATAGAGGAGCTTAATGTATGCCAGCAGCCTCAGGCCTACGTTGAATTTGCGAAGGACCACAAATAAATAGGGCCCCAATAGGGTGTCAAACGCCTTTTCAAGATCTAGGATCAGGCAAGCAGCATTTGGGAACCGTCCCCCTGTGGTGTCCTGTATGTGGAACAATCTACGTATATTTTGCGACGTATTTCGTCGCAGAACAAAACCGCATTGGTCCGGGTGGACCAGCGGGGGCAGTATTTGAGCCACCCTGTCTGCCAGTATCTTGCCCAATATTTTGCAGTCCGCATTGAGCAGCGTAATGGGCCTGTAAGAAGATGGGATAGTGGGGTCCCTATGTGACTTCGGAAATGTGACTGTAACCGATTCCCTCAAGGATCCCGGTAATTCACCTCTATCGAGCGCCTCGTTGTACATAGCCACCAAATGTGGGACCAACTGGGCTGAGAATGTGCTATAATATTCGAGGGGAAATCAATCCATGCCCGGGGCCTTGTTTCGAGCTAGCGCTCTGATCGCTTGATTGACCTCCGCGGCTATTATTTTTTTGTCCAGCTGTTTTTGATCCGCCGGTGGGACCTGTGGAAGCTTCAGTGGGTGCATGAATGTATCAATCGCGTGCGGGTCATCTTGGCTCGGTGCTCGATAAATCGAGGAGTAATAGCTGTGAAAGACTGTTAATATTTCGGATTGTGAGTGTCGGAGTCTTCCTGCCTGATCTCTACTTTCGGTGATTGGCTTTATCTCTAGGTCTTGTTTAGCCAGCCACGCCAAGAGTGTCCCTCCCCTGTTACCCTCCCGGTGTACCTTAGCGGCATAGAGCCGGAAGTTATATTTACGGAGGTCCCTCAGGGACGCAGCATAAGCCATTTTTGCTGTGGCTATCTGCTCAATAGTGGCCTCCCCCTTGTCTTCCTTTTTCGTGAGTGTCGCCAGGGTCTGTTCCGCGCCATGTAATGTTCCCTCAAGTGTTTTGCGCACTCCTACTATCATCTGTATGCATTGCCCTCTCGCTACTACATTTTGGGCATCCCATTCTAGTGATCTTGTAGAAGCTGTTCCCATGTTTAGTGCAAAGTGCTTCCGAATATGATCTCCATGTTCCTGCTGGAATACTTGATCCGTGAGGCACTCCCGTGGCAATTTTCAAGTAGGTATAGGGGGGTGAGGCGGTTTCCACGTAAGAGTTAGGATATGTGCGTCATGGTCTGACAGGACCCTACCTAGGTAATCTGTGTGTCTCACCTTGGGAAGGAGGGTGGTAGAGCATAAAAAGCGGTCCAAACGGACACACAGGTCGTGAGGGACAGAGCGGAAAGAGTAGATCTTGGCGGTAGTGTGGCGCGCTCTCCACACATCCACTAGCGCCCAGTGTTCCACCCACCTGTTAAAGAGTTCCGTTTGTTTATGGATCGGTGAATGTGCTGGCAGGGGATGAGATCTATCTAGACTAGTGTCTAAGACGCAATTATAGTCCCCGCCTAGTATCCACGGGGTGAGTGTGTGTTGAGATAGTGTCCCTGTAAGACGGTCCCAGAAAGTGGCCTATTCTACATTTGGGGCGTATATGCTACCTATCATCACCGGTTGACCATCTAGCAATCCCCCCTATCATTGCGAACCGACCTTCTTTGTCTATGTGACGTACTTGCTCTATAAAGGGGGTGCCCGGTCTAATCCAAAGAAGCGCTCCCCTAGCGAACGCTGAATACCCTGTGGCACATATAGTACCTCTCCATTTCCTTTGTAGACGTGTTACCTCCACCGCCCTCAGGTGAGTCTCCTGCAGGAGAGCTATGTGTGCCTGTTGTCTTTTAATGTAGGCATATACTGCATACCGTTTGCTTGCTGTGTGCATTCCCCGCACGTTCAGTGTAAGAAGGGTGAAGGTAGTGTTAGGAGCCCTCGTTGTCATGGGCGTCATCGTGTATCTGCTCCTCCCTTCTCTGTCCCCACTTGTCCCGTCGTTTGTGTCATCCCAGCAAGTCTCCCCCCGAGGAGCATAGAAAAGTAGGTTAACAAGGAGAACGGTACAAAAATCTTCGGGAAACAGTCCCAACTAATAGGGCCTATTGTACAAGACAATACGTCCAAACTATGCATCTCGCAGTGTCTCTAGTTCGTTACATTGGGGGGTGCTAGCGTTTCTTCACCTTTGGTCGGTGTTGTCGCTGCCCATTTCAATCTGCAGAAGGGGATTATGCCTGCCATTGTGTCCTTTGCATTTTTCTGTCCGATGGTGCCGGAGAAGCCGTGCCACCTTGAGGTGTTCTGTCCGGTAACCGATCGTCCAGTCCAAGTTTATCATATCAGAGTGTCTGCTGTTTGCGGGGTCACGAGAGGAGGTGTTAAGGAGCCCTCATGGGAGGTATGCGTTTCGCTCAGTTCCTCTTCAGAGGAGAAGATGTGTGGGCCTCGATCCTCTTCCGAGCCCTCGCTCATGCGCCTGGCCTCCGCCGCAGCCTGCAGAGCTTTTCTGCGCTCCGCGATTATTTGTTCCAGGCCAGGGGAGTTTCTGGTATCGAGAGCCGATGGTCGGTGGAGCTGTGTCAGAGCAACTCGTTTGGGCTGCCGTCGTCGCCCGCCGCGGGATCGGTGGTTCTGCGCGTCCGGTTTGACAGCTAGGTCTCCGATATGTTGTTCCACCCAGTCTCCTGCTTCCGTCGGGTCAGTGAAGAAGTGTGTGGCCTCCTTGTAGATGATCTTCAGACGAGCCGGGAACAGAAGTGCATATTGAATGTTATTGTTGCGGAGGGTGCGTTTCACTGTTAGGACGTGGCTCATTCTCGTTGCACTGCTTGCGAGTAGTCCGGGAACAGCATCACCTGTTTGTCTTCCACCCTGAGTGCCTTTGCGCGCCTGGCGGCTCGTAGTATAGTGTCCCTATCTTGATAATGGAGTAATTTCAGTAGGAATGGTCGGGGCGGAGTTCCCTGGCGAGGCTTCAGCGCTGGGACCCTATGCGCATGTTCGATTGAGAAGAAGGGCGAAAGGTCTTGCGCTCGGGTAAATGGCTTAATCCACGTCTCCATGTGTTGTATGGGGTCCATCCCTTCCACTCCCTCCTGCAGATTAAGGATGCAAATGTTGCTCCGTCTTGACCGACCTTCCAAATCATCTGTCTTTCGTTCTAGGGCTTGCACCTTGGCCTGCAGTTCTTTGATAGCTACCTGTTGCGCTTGTGCTTGCGGTTCCAACTCTTGCAGTGTCCGCTCCCCCTGCTTAACTCGATCTGCGAGTTTTCTATGATCGTCTCGGAGCAGGTTGATGTCCGTGGCGAGTTCCCCAAATTTACTCTCCATTGTCACTCGGGAATGTTCTATTGCCGCCAGGACTTTATCGAGTTTGGCCGACATGGCGTGTGATTGCACGGATTCTTCATCTTGGGTCGTCCCTGAGGGAGTCGGAGAGGGTGGCCTTCCAGATCTCGGGGCCGAGATCGCAGTGGTGGCCCGCTGTCTCCCCATGGCTCGCAGGGGTGACTGTTACTTTGGCTCACACGGGGGGTCTCGGGCCTCAGGTTCCCAACCGCTTCCGTTATCGTAGGCAAAGTCTGGTCCACTCGCTGTAGTCGCCGCTCAGGTCCCCTGATGTGAATTACCCTGGGCCTCTCAGTATGCTTATGATCACCTCCTGGGATTATGCTGTGTTGTGGGGTCTGTTGAGCCCATGTAAGAGCGTTCTGAGGGGAATCAGGGCATGTGGTGTCACTGATGTCCCGGTACCCGTCCCGTGTGCGCCCGTATCTAGAAGGGCACCGGAGCGTGTTGCACTCGTTGGTGGGGGGGGCGGATCCGGGGCCCTTCCTCGTTGTGCAGCCGCGGGCGTAATGGGTTATGGAAAGGAGGAACAGGGGCTGTCACAACCTCTCTCTCCCCTTCACCCAGCGAGCCGATGTCTAAGCCGCACTCCCGGGGCACATCTCGCGGTTGTCAGCTGGCGAAGGGTCGCGCTTCTTCATGCACATCGCAGCGCTTACCCGCCAATGGGCGCCGCCATGTCATGGGCACTTCTCTGGTGGGAGGCGGGCTCCGACCCTCGGTCTCGTCGTCGGGCGATCACAGCCTCAAAGTACTCTCCGGGCACGAAGAGTTCCCTACCATAGCGCCGCTTCTCAGGCAGGGGCACTGGTCACGGCACGGGTCACCATCCGACCCCGAGCCCGAGGTCGATGGGTGCCGCCATCTTGGGAATCTGGCTGCAGGCAAGGGGTGTCCTGACGTCTATGTGGACGCCACCTCTCACATCGGTCCTGGCGGAGCCTCGATGGTTCTTATGGGCCTCACGGGTGTCGTCGCTGCGGGAGCCGGGCTGCACAGAGGGTCACCGCGTCAGTAGTGGGTATCGGCACTGGGCGCCGCCATTTTAAATGCGGGATCGGGCGCTCGGTCCGGAGCCGTTTCGCGGCGTTAGCACTCAGTTGTTCTCGTTCTGTGGAGCCGTCGGGATCCAGCAGGTATGCATAGCTGGCAGGACTACGTCTACTGATGCACCGCCGGCTTTAGGCATGATTTACAGCATCATTAGCTGGGCAGCGGAATGGAGCACTAAGAAGGTGCGTCCACCATCTTGGCTGGCTTGGCCACGCCCCCCTCCAGTGACTGTGGTATGGTGATACGCTGATGCACTCTTCTGTAGATGTATATTAGTACCAGATGCAAGCATCAAGATTGGCTTGCCTGTGAGATCCCCACACTATGGAAAGATCCAGTGGCCAGAATTTTGATTTTGGCAAAGAAAGTGTAGTCAGTAGGTGAACCAAGCTCCTGCTACCAGTCAGCAAATATGGGAAGCATCAAATCCGGTGAGAAGAAGCAGTATGTGGCGATGACTGTTCCCATGGATATGTCAAACATGTTGGTCATTTGCCTTTAAACCCTCTTCTTCAAATAATTGTTACACAAAAGGGGCAAAATGACAAATACACTCATTGACATAGTGACAGGAAGGTTTGTAGGTGTGTGCGTTTATTTCTTATGCAGTTAGTCTGTACAAAGTGTTTCAGATGTAGATGGATGGTCGAGTTCTGGGCCATCTTTCCTTGTATTACCAGGTGTGTTGTAAGTCTTGTTTAAAAATGTATATTAAAATGAACATAAAAATATAAACCGGACCCTGTTACCGTAGCAACTCATGGCATTACCACCAGCATATATGGTACACCAAGCGCACAGCTCCTGCAGATCACATCGAAGCCAGCACTAACAGCAGCAAGAAAATCTTCACCATCATCAGAGATTTCAACACACCTCCTGCTGCCTCCAACAACATCACCACCTCACAAGACCTGTATAGTAAGCACTTTCATATACAGCAACTTTTACTGTCAATCAGACCTTAAATGAGCTTTGGCCTCATGGTTTGCCATCACCACCTAATCTATAAACAACAACAAAGATCATATAGGGATTAACAAACACAACATGGGTAGCACATAGCATAAAAAGCGATATAAAATGCAAAACAAGTTCTGCTACATTCTTCTGAAAAACAAAACAAGCATTGGCATAGCCAATAGGTCTCGCTTTTGGGACCTTATAAGTATTTAGTTATGCAGCACAATATCCTTGGTGCAATAACATCAACTGTTGCATGGCTAAAAACTTCTCTAAGATCCCAAAAGGGCGAGACCTATTGGCTAAGCCAATGCTTGCTTTTAGAAGCCTGGCATGCAGTTTTAAATGTAGGCTGGTAAGAAAGGTGCCAACCCCAGGGGCAAGGTCTAGAGAGAAATAAGATAGGAAGAGAGGCGAGTTATAATGAGATAGCACAAATAGAAAGGTGTTTCGCTTGGTTTTCTCAAACATTTTGATCGCTCCTCCTGACCCCATCAAGATAGGGACTCTCACTCTTTTTATTTATACTCACTTGATTTGTTTGGCACTTTCCATTTATTACTGTTTGTAATGGAAAATAAAAAAGTTTAATTTGCATTTCAACTGTGCTACTATAATAACTTGAAATTAGTACCTTTGATTTTTCTATGAGTAACGTTTCACTGGGCCCCATATAGGTCTGTGTGGCCTCGAAATTCCTTTCACAAAGTTGTGAAAAATTCACATCTGCATGGCTGCTGCATTTGGGGTTTGCTACACTGCGACAACAAGTAACAGGCATTTGCAATGCAATAGGTCTCGCATTAGGAAAGTTTGAGCTATTGGTCTTGTAAACTGCAAATTTTTTATTTATGTGTTGGTTTTGAAAATAGCGAAACTAATAGCTTTGTCATTTCCAATGCCAATACTTATAACTTTTGTAAATGTGACACTTATAGCAGAAGAGAGAAGCATTACAACATTTACCCTTATGATGTGTCCCTCTGGAATACATAATGCAAGCGCATTGGCTTTGTTAATGTTTGAAATATTTTTAAATTGCTGTGCACCTCTTAGAATCGGCCCGTTTGCAGATTCAGGAAATCTTTCTAAACAGCCTCTTGTGAAGGCGGGAACTTAGCTACACTGCACACGCCCCGCCTAAAAAATATTTGGAATTGTTACTTAGGAAGGGTTTAATCGGAAGGACATTACTGACCGTTACGTCGTGACAGGTATTGATACAGTGATAGGGGGAGAATTTTTTCACCCGGGAGAATTCTTTCACCCGGGAATTACCAATACCACAGGCATTGGTAATTCCCAGTAGCAAAATTCTGTTCAGTTATCATTTGGAGGGCTGGGCAAAGGGAATATCTGGGAAGGCCATTATTTGCATGCTGAATTCATCCTTTTCTCCAGGAAAAAACGGGACCTTTTTCCCATTAACATTTCATCAGGGTTTGCCTTGCGAAATATGAACTTGGGATGCTCCCAGTGCGCGTGCTTTCTGGGCTGACACATTGGGATAACCGTCATACGTTTAATAAGAGCCTAAATTAAAACGGCGACTGACCCTTCCAGCACCAAGGAATCCTTTAGTCAGTCCCGGTGCCCCTGCCTGTCCTTTCATCCCACCAGCAATGTCTGCCTGTATGATTATTGCCTGTGTTTGCACGTGTTGTCTGTCTGTCACACACAGGTAAGAGTGCTGTCTGTGTGTCTTTGTGTACAGTTGTGCATTTACGTGCTTTCTTTGTGTGTAAATAGTGATTTTATGTGTTGTCTGTAATGGTGCCTTTTCTTGTTGTCTTTGTGTGCATGCATGTATGCCTATATGTAAACCTTTTGTGAGGGAATGCCTGACGCCTGTTGGACAGTGTGCATGGATACCTGTTGGCATTTTGATTAGCGTATGCACAATGCAGGTGCGTTATATATTGTCTTTCTCCATCCCTCGGACTCTTTACCTGTCCCAGTCCTTTTTTGGGTGTCTTCAAAGACAGCGCTAGGCGGTCTAGAAGCACATTTCCTGGTGCTCTCCTGACATACATCACTGTGCCTTCCTGGTACACAACACACCCTGTGTTCCCTTGATGCCTGCTGCCCACACGTTCTATATTCCTCTGTACGTCTCCCTTTGTCTGCAACAGGCCGAGGTTATTTTGGGCTGCGTCTTCGCCCACGTTTATGTGTCACTGCCCTGTGTTCAAGAGTGTGCAAGGGGGTGTGTTGGTCTCTTTACAATGAGCACACAAGTCGGGTATTGGGTACGTTTGCAACACTGCAAAGTCGTCGTCGTCCCCTCCCCCTTGCTGAGACCATTGCCGTGCACACAGCCTACACCGGTGTACTATAGACACGCCCCAAACATTTCGCCGAGCGACAGACAGCTCATTCGGATAAACCAGTTGTAAAAGCAACTACATTACGAATATCGGTAAGCGCAGCGTGTAAATTAATCACAACGGAATATCTCTCAAAAGCATGAAGACATAAGCAAAATCATAATTTCGAAGTTAGTAAGCCATTACAGAACACTGCTCATTCGCATAACGGCACTAGTAACAACAGCATAACTAGACATAACCAGAGAGACAGGAGATTGGGAACGCGCGCGCGGCCGGCTCCGATCGCTTTCCTGAGCGTGCGCGTGCCAGTCTCCTGTCTCCTGGGAAGCAGACCCGGCAACTATAGTATCGCGCCTGCGCGATGCATATGGCTTCGCCATATGCATCGCAGGCGCGAGACCTAAAAACGTTTGTGTAGGAGAATACTTCAATTAACAAAAAAAATGATTGACAAAATGTACTATCTGTTGTTTTTCTATAGCACAGATGTTCAGAAAGGCTTTGCAGAAAGCAACAGTAATTCTAGGGTGAATGTAGAGAATTCAATGGTGATTCCTAAACTGTGAGAAGGTAACGTTAAGTGCTAAAATACGTGCAACAGCTTAAGAGTTCAAAAACTAGTTGAATTGAAGATGAAAGAGATAATGTATCACTACTTTTCTGAAGTGCAGCAGGCTCGGCTGTGTTCTTAATTGAGGTGTAAGCGGTCCCACCTGTTGGGTGCAGGATCCAGGAAAGACTGATTCAGGGCCAGAACATATGTAAATGCTGGTGTTAAAATCTTACTAGGGCAGCCACTGAACACAAAATAGAGTGAATACTTGTATTCAATCACAGCCTATGTTAGACCGAGCTACCAAACTTGAGGTGAAAGGCCCAGTACTCTTCTCTCAAAATATCTAACCAGCCATCAAAACCAGCTCCCCGCTGAAGAGTATTCACTCATTTCTCAGGGTGACCAAAATGCATGCCTCGATGCCAGGCTCAATAAATATGCCCCTCTCCTCCCCCTCCCGCCCCAAAAAATACTATAACGATCTTGGGCCTGTGATTTAGGAGCTGGTAGCTTCTCTGTGCGAGGAGCATGTGGTGCAATTCATTAACAGATGAATGGCCAGCTTGGGAAAACCTGCCTGTGATTCACCGGCGGCCTCCTAAAAACAACAACAAAAAGGACACACGCTGCAGACAGCTCATGCATCAGGACTGGAGACGCTTTTACTTGCTTCAAATATAATTTAATCACACCTGAGATTTAGCAGAAAAAAAGGTCTTAGCATTGCCAAATCAAAAAAGCTCTCAAAGGAGATCAAAGGCAAACAGCTAAAGCCAAGGGTATTCCCAGTGTCAGGCAAATGCCCCCGTCAGGGCAATTTATAGGCTTTTAGAAGACTATAAGGCAGGGAGAGAGGAGAGTGACGGGGGTTAACATAATGAGAGGGGAAGGAGGCAGAGAAGGGAGATGAGGACTGTTGTAAATAAAAGATCTTTGGTAGCCAGGTTATGTATAGGTATATTGTAGATTTATTCATAAGGTAACAGCATCAGATAAGTTACTGGAATATGTAAAGTCCAGGTGATGCCCCACCAGAAGCAGCCTCCCTGCTGCTCAGCCTGCTCACTCCAACTGGCACTCCCAACCTCACCAAGCACCCATGCATTCCACGACATCATCAATCATCCAACATTCCAGACATCTCCAAGCACACCAACACTCATTCTGGCTGAGCAGTAGGGAAGAGATACATAGGCATGGGGAAAGGCAAACATTTGATCATAACAAGGACACGCAGACATTGGCGGATAGAGAAAGAGAGGAAGAGGCAATGTAAGAATGGAAGGCAAGGAAGAAGAAAGGCTAGATATCAAAAGTAAAGGGTGGCAAGAGAGAGAGATGGGGAATGAGAGAGGGACAGTGACAGGAGGAAAGCGACAGAAGAGGGGGGGTGCGAAGCAGAATTAAGTGAAAGGAATAAGAGGGAGAGAATGAAAGACAAGAAGGTAAAAAGGAGTGAGAGAAAAGAGGGTAGGAGAAGGATAGAAGCAGGGAAAAGGCAGAAAATAGAGGATGCAAACGGAAATTATTAAACAGATAATGAGAGGGAAGGACACTGAAAGGAGGGAAAAGCTCGATGAGGCTGACTGAGAGTGAGATGGGAAAGGGAGTGACAGGAGGAGATGAAGAAGAAGAGAGAGGATCGAAGGACAAACAACTGGATAGAGGACCAGGAAAGAGACTAAAAGAAAGAAAAAAATGGAAGGGGTGAAAGAGAGAGGAGATGGTACACAAGGGAGACGATTATAATGAAAGGAAGGAGGAGCAGTAGAAAAAAGGGGATGGCATGGAGAAATGAGCAATTAACAAATGAGAGGGGAAAGAGTGAAAGTTAAAAAAACAAGCCCGGTAGTTGTTTGCGCGTGCGCTAAAAGAAAAAAAAAGGACACGAGTTGTGCGCGCGCGTGACGGGAAAATTGAAAGCAGATGGGCAAGTGGTGTGCGATGTGCACGCACCATGACGAGAGAGGAAAGGCAGATGGCGCCTCTGCTCGTCATTTTGCGCGCAGTCACACACTCTATGCCACCTGGTCGGACTTTTGAAAGCCCACTCACTAAATGTCTCGCCAGAGCAGCGAATGCGCTAGCTCAGGAGAGACCTAAAAAACTTACTACAAGAATTGTTAAACAACAAATATAATCTTTGAGACAATAGACCCCAGTGCATATGCTTTATGTGGAAAAGAAAACGATCTCCAGTTTAAAAATACAGTTCTCCTTCGCACAATGAAATGTTCTAATAGTTTTAAATGTCCTCGTCTGAACACGTGATCTAAAAGCCCAGGGACCCACACTATACAAATTAGACAAAATCCCTTTCTATAGTCCTTTTAGAAAGATCTTGTTGAAACAGTCAACAAATTCACCCTGCACAAGACACATATTCGCATTTAAAAATGTGAGTTATTTGTATGAATATCCTATACTTGGTTTTTGAATAAAGGTTGCTTTACGTGTTTTGCCCTATCTGCAAAGTTTCCTACATCTAGCCTATTATCGGCCACCTGTGAAAAGATTAACTTCAAAGACAGAGAATCGAAATGCTCTTCCATGGGAGGGTCATGTGATGCTCAAATGCTAGGAGGTTGGGCCTCTGACTAGCCCTGCTCTCCCCCCAACAATGACAACATGTGAGCAGTAATTGTACTGATTTTGAACCATGGCGATAAGGACTCATAAATTGAACAGCCAGAGAGGCAGCCATCTTGCAGTACACCAGAGCCTAGGTGAGCTATTCTTCTGGCTTCATGCTTGTAGTGCAGAAGACAAGAAAGCAGTATGATATTGTAATTGTGGGCTAAATAGATTAGGTATTCAGTGCTTCAGGAGGCTAAACTGAAAATAGTTATAAAAACTTGAGACCTCCTTGCTTTTCAGAGAATTTCCAGGATAATATAGCCCAAAGTGTAATGCTCGTCAGTAAAGTGCCACTGATGTTAGGCTATTGTTGTAGGCTCTGCATGGAGTTGGTGGCGACTGTTAAGAAATATATATTTAATCATGGTTGCATACATTAGTCAACCACTTGGTGCTTTCTGGAAGGACAGTGATAAGAAACTTGCAGGTGAAAAGGGTAGAAAGCAGCTGAAATAGCTGGTGCGGGCTGATGGCTTTGGATAATTTTTGGATGTACCGTCCAGAGGATGTCCAGTGGCTCCGGGTGTTAACTTTGGTGTCAGCATCAGACACGACCCATTTTTTAGGTATCGCCTACGCAGCCCGCATGCGTTGCATAGGAAAAAGACCTCTTGTAATTGATTCAGTTTTGCAGCCAAAAACGTGCACGCATTGCAATTGCGTTGAATGGCAACGCGTGCAAGTTTGGCTATTCCCTTGAGGGAGCGAGCGGCACCATGTGTTAGCAATTATTGTGCTCGCTCCCGCAAGGTAAACGCTGCATGCCCCTGCTCTCAGGCGCACTCCCCCACCCCCTACTTGCCCGACAGGCAGAGCCGCAGAACTTACTCGTTCTCGGACAGCCTACCTCCTCTATCTGGGAAGCCTCATGGCGTGACTCAGACACTGAGTCCCAGCCTTGTTGATCTTCCAGGGATAGGAGTCTGCCTCGAGTTGGCAACGTAACCTCACTATACTTTCATGATTTTCACTAATGTGGCAAACTTGACAACTTCCAACATAACTCCCTCTACTGCACCTTAAACCTTGGCATAGAGGCGTGAACCGACCAATCAGACAGCTGGTCTTCGCATACTTCTTGTCCCGGCAGGGAATTATCATGACCCAGAGAGGTAGGGGCCAGATGTGGACGGGCTCGATGTGAATGAGTAGTCTTCTGAGCAAGCACTTTCAAACTGCCCCAGAGAGCTCAGCAGACATACACCAGGAAGTGTAACTGACAGCCCCAGCAAACCTCTGGAGTCCATCGGCCGCGCGACAGAACAACAGAAAGACGGTCTCTCATAAACCCAGCTGCCAAGGCTGTTAAGAAGAGAGTTCATTTTATTTCTTTATTTGTGTATTTCTGTATACAGCGCGCATCCCATCTAGTGCTGATGCGACAGCGATATTATTTTTGTAAATTTATATAGCGCGGACATGGCTCGCGGGCATCGGAGCGCTTTACAACAAGCAGCTGTACAGATTGCAGTGGGTTACATTACTAGTAATTAACTCAAACGATTACTTCAGCGAATGTGTGCAGGAGTGATTACAAGGAACAGCTAGAGCAATTGGGCAGAGGAAATACACATTTACAAGATCAATTTAGATGGTGGGGGTCAAATTACAAAACCATGTGTGTCTGAAAGGGTACAGCGATGGGCGTGGTCTACCTACACCATGAGTCCCTACTTTTAATGTATTTTCTCTTTGGATTAGGTAGCGGTGTCGGTGTGTTACTCCATGGTGAGTTCACAGTTCAGTTTAGCATGGAAGGCTGCCAAGAGAAATCGTAACAGAACGTGAAGCATTCACGCTGGATCGCCTTGAGACGCTTGCAATAGGCCTAAAATATAATTGTTTAATAGTCTATAAATATGCCGACTTTGGCTTGAAAATTTTGTTTTTAAAGATCCAGTTAAGCGCTGTTACAGGTTAGTGATGCCGTCGCACCGCACGCCGTGGAACGTTCCTGCCAGCCACAGCATTGCGGCTTACTACAGACTAACTTTACCAAACAACTCTGTTGTTTGAAAGCGTTTCCAAAGAGCTATGGTGTGACGGTGCGGTTCTACACACACGAATATGCTTTTCGTTCGGTGCACTTACTTATTTAAGTTACAGAATAGCGCTCTGTTGGCTACTGGTGGGTTGCCCGATATCCAGCATCACAGGGTCCTCACACTACAAAGGGTCCCTTGCAGCTGCGCAGTGATAGCACATTGAAGCCCATTTCTTGCTGATAGTGTCTGTCTGTGTTTCCCAGTTTCCGCTGTCTGTGTTTCTGTCTGCTTGGTCTGTCTCAAAGCGCTCTGTGGTGGGGTAGATGTGAGCTGAGGATGGTGTTTGGAGGTGGTGGGAGAGGGCCCTTGTAGAGTGCGTGAGCTCCCCTAAGTGGGGCTATCCCTGACAATAAGATGTGCTAGTCTCTGAGATCTGTGTGAATCTGCAACCTGCTTTCTACCTGATTCCAGCCTACAAAGTCAATAAAATAAGTTTTCTCTATTATTTTAAATGTCACAAAAAGGACTTCTGCGCCAAAAAGTGTTATGTAGATGAGACATTCACGGTGTCTCGAAGCTCCCTGAAGTTGGAGGAAGTAAGCATGTTGGCACAGTGTACCCACTCAAATTAATAGCTGTTGAGTTGTGTATCTGGGTTCATGTGACAGGGGTGAGGCCAGCGTTGTCTGGTTTTTTTTCCAGACAGGGTGGGGTACCTGGGAAGCTCCTCTGAGGGCTATTACCTTCCCCTCAAGCCCCCGAGGGGCAGTACTGAAAGCACTTGCTGCATGTAGATCGAGTCAATACAAAGAACGTATTCATAATAATGCGCCATGAGACTCCCTCACAGGATGTGATATGTCTGCGCAATACAAATATCCAGACTAGACTAGACTATAAGAGGAACAGGAACTCAAGGGGAAAGGGTGGGACGCGAGCTTGCCTGCTACGCACCCCCCAACTTCTCTAACCACCCCTCAAATTCACAAATGCGAGTCGCCAGTTCAACACCCCACCTTCCCCGTCCCCCAAGCCTGTTTCCCAGAATACAAATCATGTCAGTTTCCAAGTCTCCCCCCCTCCGATGAACTTTGTAAGCAAATTCCGAGAGAGAGACGAGCTGCTGCTGCACTCTTTTCTGGCCACGATCACACCATTCCTTGAAATTATGAATATTGTTCAGTTTTACAACAAGAATCCAGAATAGCCAGTTAATAGGACAGTACAGGGACACCTCTATAGGATTTTAAGTGGGCCGGGTCCCTCTGGGTCTCACAGCTGGTCTTTATAGGTGTGGAACACTTCAGTCAGATCCCCCAACCTCTGCAGCAACACATTGTCTACAAGTGTCAACCAACAGAGGATCACAATCTGAAACCGATTTGCATCCTCATTGCCAAGGACCTTTAAACACTTTCAGATATGCATCGCTTATAACAGATATGACAGAAGTGGTCACAAATTATGAACATAACAGCAGTGCCCCTGTAGCACTCATATTTTGCATTTCTTGCCCTTATTAGATCGAGCTTACTAAACATCGCATGCCCTGTCAGGCGCAAGACATATTTTGATTTGCCAAGAACATGGAGGGGCAGGAAACCCGCCAATTGCTTACCATTGGTCGGGCTTCCTTCCTTGTACATTTCATATACCTGCTTCTTATTGGTGTCCCAGCTTGTCATTCTTGTGTTTGTCCTTCCGAAGGAGCATTGCCTTTACAATCTGATTGGCTGCCATCTCTGCTTCTACTGTGTTATTTTTAGTTACTACTGTTTTCTTTTGTGTTAAGCACTCCATGAGCGTGTTTGTTTTCAAGCTGTCTCTCATGTATGTCTCTGTCACTCTTGTACCTGCCCAGATCCCCCCCTTCATCTTCTCAACAGCTCCCTGGCCCAAGGTGTAGTACCCAACCCCTTGAAGTCAGCGGTTATTGTGCCAATTCTTAAAAAACCAGGGGCAGACCCTTCTGTCCCTGCCAATTTCCGCCCCATCTCCCTTTTGCCATTCTTGGCAAAGGTGCTCGAGCGCTATGTCACCTGCGCTCTGAGCTCCTTTGTGGAGATGCACGGAGCTCTTGCTCCTCGCCAGGCTGGTTTTCGCCCCGCACACTCTACGCAGTCCGTTGTCATCTCGGTCTTGGACAACCTCAGGGAGGGTATGGATACCAACCAGCGCCAGGCCCTTGTGCTTCTCGACCTCTCAGCCGCCTTTGACACGGTGGATCATACCATCTTACTTTCCCGTGTCGAGGCGGCGGGGATCGGGGGCACTGCTCTGGTTTGGTTATCCTCCTTCCTGAGTGACCGCACCCAGGCCGTTCGCCTGGGTGATTTCACAGCGGACGTCCGGAAAGTTCAGTGCGGGGTCCCCCAGGGTTCCTCCCTTTCCCCCCTCCTGTTTAATCTTTATGTTGCCCCTCTTATTTTCCCTCTTCAACAGATGGAGGTCGCCGTATATAATTAATTATGCGGATGACCTCCAGCTTGTTTTCAATCTGTCCTCTTCCCCTTCTTCTCTTCTCAATTTCCAAACTATTATGCTTCACATCCGGGACTGGATGAACCACAATCATTTGAAACTCAACCCCGATAAGACCGAGCTGGTGTTGACGGGAGGTTCATCCAGCCCCTGGTCCTCTCTCTTCTGGCCCCCTGCACTGGGCCCCTCTCCCGTACCCACTACCTCTGTTAAAACTCTTGGCATACAACTTAATTCTCAACTCACCCTCCATTCTCAGGTCAGCTCCGTGGTATCTTCTTCTTTCCTCTCACTGCGCACTATTCGCAGGGTGTCCCGTTTTTTTACTTTTTCTGCTCTCAAACTTATCATCTTGGCCATGGTGGTGTCCCGCCTGGATTACGGCAACGCCCTATATGCAGGTATCCCTGCATATAGTTTACGGCGTTTGCAGCAGATACAAAACCAGGCGGCCCGCCTGGTCTTCAATCTTCCGAAATGTCACCATTCCTCCCCCCTCTTGAAATCTTTACACTGGCTTCCTGTGCGAGCTCGGGTCCAATTCAAACTCGCCTCCATCACCTTCTTGGCTCGACAGGGCTTGGCACCCGCATTTATCTCTTCTGAGATCACCCCCTATGTTCCCACCCGGGAACTACGTTCTTCCTCTCAGTCCCTCCTCACTGTCCCTCGTTATCGGAGAAAGAAGTGGGGAGGTTCGAAATTTGCCACCCTTGCCCCGATTTTGTGGAATTCCCTCCCCCTTGAACTCCGTTCCCTCACCTTGTACCCACAATTTCGCAAACACCTTAAGGCTCACCTATTCACTAAGGCCTTCGATTAAATTCTCATTAGCTTCCCTTGTTTTCTACTCTCGGATCTTATCAGTTGTAGCGCCAAGAAACCGCTGGTGTATGTGCGCTGTATAAGTAATTTCAAACTCAAACTCAAACTTGTGCTTCTCGCCAACCCCCTTATTTTGTGGTTGCCCTTGTGCTCCTCCACATTGCTTCACCTTCACTTCAATCACCGCATCACTTTTCCAAACCCCTTGTTGCTTTTGTGCTGTTCCTGCCCTATCAGTGTTTGCTTTTGCATACCTCCCCGCTCGCTGTGCTGCTTTTGCATCCCTACCACCTCCCCGCTTTGCTTTTGTGTCCCCTCCCATGTTGTTTTTTTTCTCCCCCATGTTGTTTCTGCACTGCCCTTCATCCTCCCAAGTGTTGCTTCCGCTTTCTCCCACCTGCCTTAAACACTTTTACAAGCTTTATATTCTTTTTTGTTACAGATCCAACTCGGATCAGTACATAAGAAAAAAAAGGCACATACAAAATTACCTGCATAGCCACCTTAAAGGCGTTTAGTGTTTTTTTTAGTTTCTTTTTTAAACATTAGCCACACTGTGCAGCATGAGTGTGTCTAAAAACCACTGGCAAAGCAAATAGGTAACAGAGGCTAGACTCATTGGCTTTGCCAATGTATGTTCCATCCACAGGATGAAGAGCTGGAATCTTTCTTCTGCCGGCTAAGCACATCGGTAAGAGAAACAAGCACTGGCATAGCCAATAGGTCTCGCTTTTGGGACCTTATAAGTATTTATTTATGCAGCACAATATTCTTGTTGCAACGCCATCAACCGTTGCATGGCTAAACACTTATAAGGTCCCCAAGGCGAGACCTATTGGCTATGCCAATGCTTGATATTGTATGACATGGATAGGCAGTCTTGGTACTTTCAGGAAAGTCCACTGGCTCACCTCATTAGGAGGAGTTTGGTTAATAGCAGGCGGCAAAAAGGACAATACATGATGTATTGAATCAGAAGCTTCACCATCCTGATGATTGACAGATGACATGGTGGGCCATGTTCATACTTAAATAGCAAAATTGTGATCACCTGTAGTAACATTGTAGCACCCCCTGAAATTCCATACATGAGAACGGTATGATGTGTAGTACAATAATCACCACTCACACAGGCTGGGAGGATCTTTGACTGTAAAGAACTGCCTTAGGTTTTGGTAGCAAAGAGAATCTAAGGGGGTGTTGGAAATGGCCCTTTTTGTAGGGTTATCCCCAAACCTTTTGCTTCTTCCTCCTAATTTTTCCTGACATGTCTTTGTTGGTTTTAGGATTCTGGGCACTTTACCACTGAGGATCAGTGCTAAAGTGCATATGTTGTCTGGGTAAATTGTGTTATGGATTGGTGTTTCCATGATTGGCATGTTCGATTACCTTGTTAGTCCATAGTAAAGTGCACTGAGTGTGCCAGGGCCTGAAAATTAAATGCTACTAGTGGGCCTGCAGCACTGATTGTGCTACCAACATAAGTAGCCCGAAAAGGTAACTCAGACCTGCCACTGCAGAGTCTGCACGCAGTTTGTAACTGCCATCTCGACCTGGCATGTACACCCTCTTGCGAGGCCCTAAACTTCCCTTTTCTTACAAATCAGTCACCCCTACGGTAGGCCCAAGGTACGTGGATAGGGGGCAGTGTATGTGAAAGGTAGGACATACCCTGGTGTGTGTGGCATGTCCTGATAGTGAATTACTGCCAATTTCATTTTTTGCTATTGCAAGGCTACCTGTCCTCATAGGACAGAATGTGGAGTTTGTTTATAACATAACTACCCCTGGGAACAAGGTAGGCAAATAAAGTTTAGTATGCCTGAACTCAGAATCTAAAGATGCATCTTTTAGTAAAGATGATTTTTACATTCTGTATTTGAAAATACCACTTTTAGAAAGTAGGTATTTTCTTGCTTAGCCATCCTGTGTGCCTCTACTAGGATCTGTATTGACTGTCTGGCTTTGGAGTGACAGGGGCTGGGGATGTGCCGTGGCTCCAGAGAGTCTTGATCGGTCAGGGCTGGGCTGAATAGACCAGGGCTGCATTCAGAGCAGTGGGAGGAGATTGCCCTTGCACCTGAATAGGCCCTGTCTGCCTGGAACAATGCTGTCTCCACCTCCTGCTGGGAAGCCGGGCCAGAGAGGACAGAACTGGTGTGGACTAAGCACAGACAATCTCTCTGCCTAAGATGACAAAGACATTTGGGGAATAAATATTGGGGCCCAGACCCCAGAACTTTAGAACTCTTTTGGAACCAAGAAGACTGCCAAGAAGAAGAGATAGAGAAGTTGTGAGGAGAGATTACCACTGTGCTGTGTGCGTTGCTGTGTTGGCCTACAGTGGCTGCTTCTGTCTTGGGCAGTGAAAGGACTGGACTGAGGTTTCTACAACTTCCTTTTTGTAAGTTTCTCCAAGGGCTTGAGGTAGAGCTTGCCCCCTGTTCAAGAAGTCTCAGGAACAACAAAGGCTTCAAGTTCTTCTGCCCTCAGCACTGGGGACCCTGTGTTTTGTGATGCAACAGAAAAAAAAGCAACCCGACACCGTCTACGACGCTGCTGCCAAGTCCGTTTCCTGAAGGCACCTCAGAGGGCACCGGAGCACCGCAACCCTGCTCTAACCAACAACTCCACCTGATGCCGCCCCTGAGCCGCGGCTTGCACTGCGATCTGTGGGCACCACCTCCCTTAGTGTCGTCACCCTGGTATCCCCAACGACGACGCTCCATGTTGACATCGACACCGCAGATTGCACTGTGGTCCGTGGGCACTGCTCGTAAGTTATGCAACACACCGTCCTCATCCCGCATCACAGCCTTGGCCTACCGACGCCGGTGCTATCGACTCCAGTCCGTCAGCTGACAACAGCGCTTAAGGAATGACATCGATGCTGCTTGCACCGTGAACCTGCAAGCACTGTGACGAGCACCGCATCACTTTGCACTGCAGCCCTGCTCTCACCAACGCAGCTGGACGGACATCACCGAGCTGCTGCCTGACCCATGACCTAAGGGCACCGCACGTCGCACTGCTGCACTTCGCACTGCAGCCCCGACGTCTGCTGACACCAGCGTTCCTGATTCAACCACGAGGAGTTCGATCTGCAACGTGTGTGACTTCAAGGGCCCGACGACTCCTGCACCGACTTCCAAAAATTGACGCCTGCGGATGCCGTGCTTTTGGAGCTTACCACCTTGGCTGCATCGAACGTTCAGCTCCAGTGCTGAACGTTCGAAAAACAGGTGGGGCACCGTCGCCCAACGGACGTTCGCAGCACTACCAAGGTAGTGCACATGATGACCGTTGGTCGACGGCAGCAGCCAAGGGGTTAACGAGAGGTCGCCGACACCCTTTATTTCTGAAGGTACTCTTTTGAGGGTCTTCCCAATACAGTAGCTGGCCCACGCTGCCAGGGTCAGCCAGAACTGTTTGGATTTGTTGTTCATGACGCTGTGATAGCCCCAGATGGAGCTATCTACTACAAAGAACTTTATTTCAAGTCTATTTAGATTATTGAAGATTTCTAAGTACTGTATTGTGGATTTTTTATCGTTTATGGTCTTGTCTTAAGTATATAAAAATATTAGATTTCTTTTTTAACTGGTGTGGTGTCCTTTTGTAGTGCTTACACTGTGTTACTGTTGGTTAAGTGCAAATGCTTTACATACTACCTGATAAACCTGACTGCTCATGCCAAGCTACCAAAGGGGTGAGCAGGGATTATTTTAGAAGTGTAACTCCCTTATCCCGACTAGAAGGAAGGGTCCCTACTTGAACAAAGGTGCCTACCCTTGCCAACTAGAGAGCCCCATTACTAACAGGGGGCATTTAATGCAAGAGGCAGAACAACAATTACTGTTTTAGTTAATTCTGTTTAAAATACAAAACAAAGCATTTATTATGACCAAGAACAAAGGAAAATCTCTAGTTTTTAAATTATGCTGCATTTAACCTGCAATTGACATACCAGTGGGATCTGGTTATTTCACACCTAAGATCCCTAGCTGGCTATTACTATAACCCCACCACTTAAGGTATATTGCTAATCAGGGAAGTACAAACGTTTTGCTGAGGTAAAGACACAACTCCCCATCTTATGATCAACTGTTCTCTTCAATCTGCTCTGGGACCTATGTTGGCCTATTCATGGTTTACCATGCCAACCACATTGCTGCTTGTTGATTTATCTAAATCAACCCTGATTATTTACTACCTTTGTTGTCAACTATGAAATGTTTATTGTGAATTCCACTAATCCAACTGTATATTGGCTGCTAGTTTTGAGCCAAAAAGACCTGTCAATTTTATTGGGTCCTACCCTAGATTAGAATGTGTCACATTCAGGTCATTGCCTATAATTATTTAGTTCCAGGGCAATCCTACAAAACCTTGAAATTAGTGAGTTAACCCAATGAACATGTGGCATTTACTAACACTGTGGCGTGGAATGTTGTGCAGTTTTTTACATCCTGTTATTTCTTAGTTATAATTTGCGTTAACTTGCAGATTGCCTCACTATGTACATCTGATCCTGCAAAGATAACTGCTACGAGGTAGCAAACCCTCGAATGGAATGTGGAAATAGATTTCAGTTGTGGGTGGACTTTGACCTCTATTTGACAAACCAGTTGGTAATGTTAATGTTTGTATGTGCAATGCTCTTGAGAAACACCTAAGGAGAATGTGCAAATACTCTCAGTTACACCTGCAGCAGTTTAGTGACTCATATTTCCATAGTTTTAAACACAACCCCATATTTTGACATTTTTAGCACTCCTAGCTGCTGCAGAGAAGAACCCTCAATTGATTTGCCGGTAACTTTTGAGCCATATGTCTGTAAGGTGACAGGATTATGTTAAAAGGTTCAAAGGTCCATATCTTCAACTCCATCAAGATATGAAAAGTTTTTATTACTCTGGACTCTAAGAATGTATATTTGCTTGCCTGTTGGAATCTGCTTGTTTAAATCACAAATATGTACAATCAATTGGAAAAGTCCATCTCTGAGCATGAAATACAGATGCTTCAAAATGTAAGCAATATATATATATATATATATATATATATATATACACACACACACATACACTGAAAAAACTAAATTTAAAAGGAAATTATAGTTAGGAGAAGATGTTACTTAAAGCATTGTTTCAAATTCACAAAACCACTGAAATGCACCAGTTCTAGTTACCTCAAGTAAGTATAATTCATGCCCTAAAGTAACTATAACTCACGCCCACCATGCACAGTTTGTCATTGATGATGTCATTTCAAATGCCATGTGGTGTTTTCAGCGATTTTATAGAACATATAATGAGTGTAGTAATATGTGAGGTCATAGGCAGTGCATGGTGAGGGTGTGCGTTATAGTTACTTTAGGGCAAGAGTTCTAGTTACTTGAGATAAGTATAACAGTTAATTCAGTGTGTTTGTTAGTTTAAAACGGTATGTTTCGCCTAACTAAAGTCTCTTTAACTTTTGTTTTTTTAAGTGAATTTCTGAGTTTTTTTTATGTAAATAAGATATAATTGCTGTTCCAACTATAACGTCATCTTAAGCTTTGTTTTTTCAGTAAATTTCTATGGTTTCTTTAACGTAAAGTAATATTTTATTACCATACCTATAGCAGGCCTTTGACCATGAGCAGTGTGGTGTTTGCCACAGGGCCTAACGTGCAGCCAAGCTCTGCATCCAACATCCCTCAGGCATCCAGGGCTCTGCCCAGCATCCAGCCTTTGGCTGGGTGATGAGGAGATGGACCGCAGGGCCTGTGGCCAGTCCCTGCATCCAATCCCTCGTAGGCAAGCAATCCCACGCTGCACATGGCCTTTGGCAGTGTACAGAGTGAATTTGAACAAACGGCCAAGCTTGTGTTCGGGTTCAAGAAGACCCATGTCTGAGCATACCCTTGCCACTTAGGGCAGTACATCAAACACAGAAAACATGATGAGAGTAATGCTTGAAATTTGTCTGACCACTGGTAGACGCTCAGGGTAGTATTCCAACCCATTGTTCTTTTGCCCACCATGTGCTCTTAGATTGGAACGAACCATCTGCACTGGATAGTTATAGTTAGGTCAGTGTTTCCATAGGAAATGAATTTTTTTTTGGCACCGTTTGACGAATCTTAACAAAACTTTCCAAAAGAGTGGTTGTTCTTTCCTAGATTGTGCATGTTAAATGTCAAGGAAATCTGTCAAGCAAGAGTTGTGGCAAACAGGTTGGCCCTAAATGCAAAATTCCCATGCATTTTCCAAGGACTTGTTTATGACGTTCTACTGCAAAAACTGCAGTACGGAATTACACCAAATTTGTCAGGAAGCTATATCTTGATACACAGATTGTGCTTTTTGTGATTTAATGTAAATCCATTTATAAGTTTTTTAGAAATGAAGGTTTCAAAATATTTGTGGATCAGAACGATTGGGTTCACAAAAGTCTTGCAAGAGCCTCGCGGGAACATCACTTTAAAAATGGAGCATTCTGATTGGCCAGGGAGCATATTTACTGTGGGCCAGTTTGCTCCATTGGGAGTCAGACTCCTGCAGGAGCAAACGCTCTGATTGCCTGCTTGCAACATCAAAATGTATTGCTGGCAGCCATTACAGGACTTTGGTCCCCTGTCCTGAACTTTTAAAAAGTGATATAAGGGGGCAAGATACGGGCACCCTGCTCCCTAAGCCCCATGAGGGGGACTCAGAGGGAACCCCCTGGGGTCAAAATGGAGAAGAAACCAACAACATTTGCTGTGATCCCAGGGGACTCCCGCAGGATTGAAAAAACAAAAACAAAATTGTGGGCTGGCCCACATAGTTTAATTAGGGGAGGGGGCACGTGTTCTCCTCCGAGAGCCATTATAGGCCACCAGGAGCCCACCCCCAGTGATGAAACATCCAAAAAGAGGGAGGGAGCCACGTGGCCCCCCTCTCTGAAACTTTAATTGCCCCAGGGCTGGCTCGCTTGCTGTGTCTCGGGGAGCCCACCCCTGAGACACCGTGGTTCCCTTCCCACACTGGTGTGGGCAGGGAAACTTGTGTTTGCTCCCATCTGGCAGGAGTCTTTTTGAATCTCCCACCAAACAGGAGGAAACACAAGTCTGCTCCCAGTGGGCAAGATCTTTAAAAATGCTCGCGCCAGTTGGGCGCAGACTTGTGATCTGTTTCCCTGCCTGCACTGGAAAACAGATCAACAGTTTTCTTCCGCCAACAGGGAGCAGCATAAATAGCTACTCAATCTGGTTGGGAGCAATGCTGGCTTCCGCAGCATGCAGGGAACAGTCAGGAGCTGTGGTGACCTAGGGTTTCCCCATAGCCAATGGAAATGGTGGGTGAACTGGGTAGGCACCGGGGCACCCACCTTTAAATAATCCGGGCCCCTGGCAATGGGGATATCTCTCTCTCTCTCGCTCTCTATCGGGTGGCACGACGCGTTTCGACCGGGGCAACCCGGTCTTGATCACATATATATATATATATATATATATATATATATTTTTTTTTTTTTTTTTTTTTTTTTTAAAGCGTGCAGCGATATTGAAGCGTCTCACCAACGCTGGCGTCTTTGGCACCCAGGAAGAAGTGGAGCGACGGCGGTGATTTTGAACCGTGCTACAAACTACTATGACCGTTGGCTCCGAGGAGAAATAAGCAAGGATATCGTGGACGCATCGGCAAAAAGTGCAGCGGCTTACAGGCTGAACTCCACACGAAGCGGGAACAACCGGGTTTGCAGGACGAAGGCGGGTCTGACGCCAGCGGCTGCTGATGACGACCAAGAACGGACGGCAGGCTCGGTGAGTGAACGCCGACTCTATTCCAAGACCCATGTGCTTAGCCTCATTCCTGAAGGTTCCGAAACAGCAATCACCAAACCCCAAACTATAGTGACTTGTTCACCACCCCTTTGCTAACTTTCCAACACAGTAATAACAGTGCAAATTTACAAAATGTCCGGCGAAGAAGGTATCTCAGGAGAAAGGGAATCGGCCGCCAATTTTATGTTCAGAAGTTCTGCTATTAGACAAACCCAGTCATGCAAAACGACAACGACAACTGCCTCCGGTAGTGTACTTAAGGTACTATTTTCGAAACTAGAAAAAACACAAGAAAGGGAAGTTCGAAAATGGTGGGAGGCCACCTCACTGGAGAGGTACATTGACTGTGGAAGAATCCCTAGAGGATTACGCATATACACTGTTCCTTCGTATGAAAATCCGGACCCAGCTTTACTCAAAGATTGGGCAGAGTATACTGCAGAGTCAGCGAAAGGAATGGTGCGAATGTTAATAAAGTATGCGTGGAGTGACAGAGACAAATGTCTCAAGGATATAGCAGACCTCGAAGACAAAATAACGAAAGAAAAGGATTCCAAAGAAAAAGAGGAACTGAGAGACACCATGAACCAAAGGATTAAAAGATATGAACTAACCATCCGTAAACGCAAACAATCTAAATTCCTTAGAGATGAACAAGATTACCTCACAGGGAGAATTCTAACATTCGCCAAAAAATTTGACGCCACCAGAAAACGCATGGCACAAGGAAATGTTACACCCACTGATGAGGAAACTGAGGAATCTGAAGTCTCGGAAGGCGAACAAGTTGAAAGCAATAAAGAAAGAACTGTGGCAACCAATAATCCTTTTTTCGACGAGTTCGAGGTAATCAAGGAGACCCGTCTCCGCCCTCAACAGAGAAATCACCCGCCAGCACCTCAACAAAAGCAAAGAGGAGGATGCGGAGGGGCAAGAGGAGCAAGAGGTGGGGGCCAACAAGCGGCAGCATCCCCAAGAGTAACCAGGAGTGGGCTGAACCCGCAGAAGATAGTGGACGAGCAAGAAAACAACGTTATCAACCTTTCTAAGAGAACTTTAACTGACGATGAAACTTCCATCCTCAAAAAAGGTTTGAGCTTTTGTCCAGCTAATGACTTTGACCCAGTAACAACACGGATTGATCTATTTAAATATACGAGAAAATTAAAGTTCAAAAAGATCTTTCTACAAAAGTCGAACAATGTAAATATGGAACCCAACCTTACAGCTCCCATTGAAAACCTTAATGATACCCAGACGTGTGAAGAACTAGCAGACGTCCTTTTGACACCAACTCAACAATTAATGTCGAATCCAATCATTACTGAGATCTCATTACAAAGCAACATTGCACAAAAACGTGACCCTAGTCACATGAAAAATAAATCAAAAAAATTGCCCATCACAAATTATGATGCAATAGATCTCTTCAATGAAGCAGTTATAGAGGATTTAGATAAAATCGCATCTGGAACCAAGAACAAAATAACTTACAAAACATCGAACATAACAAAAAAAGAATGGCAAGCCATCAGATCATTAAAGGAGGACACCACAATTGAAATAAAACCTTCTGACAAAGGAGGAAATATCGTGATATTTGACCGAGAACACTACCAAACAGAGGCCCATAGACAGTTAAAAGATAGAGAATGTTATACTCCGATACAAAGAACTGAGTACAACAAAAGCATTTTAACTTTCCACAGCATGCTAGATGATTGGCAGAAAGAGGGCATGCTAACAATGGACGAATATCTCTTTTTGAAATGCGAAGCACCAATATTACCAATGTTTTACCACCTACCAAAGGTGCACAAACATGTAAAAAGACCTCCTGGACGTCCAATAGTGTCCTCCATAGGAAGCCTTCTTGAAAACACTTCCAGATTTGTTGATTCGTATTTGTCTCCTTTTGTTAAAAGCCTTCCATCTTATCTGAAAGATACACAAGACTTTTTAAATGTCATGGACAATGTCACATGGGATTCAGGAATGTTATTAATAACACTAGATGTGGTAAATTTATACACCTGCATCAACCATGAACAAGGCCTTTATGCTGTCAAATGGTTTTTAGATCATAAACCAGAACACTTTGGCACCCATAATGCTATGATTTTGTCCATGATCAGATTTTGTTTGTACAACAATATTTTTCTATTTGATGGTATCCTATACAATCAGAAAAGGGGCACTTCAATGGGTTCGTGCTTCTCCCCCAGCTACGCGAATTTATTCGTGGGTTGGTGGGAGAAGCATGAGGCATGGAGTGACTCCAATCGAAAATGGACTGATAAAATACTCATGTGGACCAGGTATATAGACGATCTGTTTATAATCTGGCAGGGTGATCGTCAATCAGCAGAAGAGTATATTACCATATTAAACGAAAACACGCTCAATCTCAAATTTACAAGCACGATCAGTACAAATAGTATTAATTATTTGGACTTAGAAGTATTCGTGCATAATAACATCTTACATACCCGTCTGTATAGAAAACCAACAGCGGGAAATGCAGTACTGCATGCTAAATCTTATCATCCGAAAAGTCTGGTAAAAAATGTACCATATGGCGAATTTCTTCGCCTAAAGAGAAATTGTTCTCTTGACCAAGACTACAAGCTTGCCGCTACTGAAGCAACTGGTAGATTTGAACGTAGAGGATACAACACCAATATCCTCAAACAAGCCAGTGATAAAGCCTCAAAAATAAACAGGAGGGATCTTTTGGTTCCCAAAGTAAAAACAGAGACATCTGATGAGGTTCGCATGATAACTGAATTTAATACCAAATCAGGCGAAGTGACAAACATCTTTCAGAAACACTGGCATTTACTTACTGCTGACCCAGTCCTCAAGAAAAGTCTGCCAAAAAAATCTTTGATTACATATAAAAGATGTCCATCTTTGGCAGATCATTTGGTCCATAGCCATTTTAAAACGTTGGCAAAACCCATCAAAATATCTAAATCGGTTGGTTTCTTTCCGTGTCTCAAATGCAAGGCATGTAAATTTAGTGACAAAATATCGGAATACCCCAATCGCACAGGCGATAATAAACCCAACATAAAAATCAAACAGCTACTTAATTGTAACTCGGAGTACACTGTGTACTGTCTCACCTGTCCATGCAAGCTGCGATATATTGGTAGTACCATCAAACCCGCCAAACTTAGGATTCTAGAGCACATGCGGGCTATCACTAACAATGATAAATCATATCCGGTAGCCCGCCATTTTGCTCAATACCATCAAAGCAAATGGGAGAAACTAAGTTTCTATTGTATGGATCAGGCCCCTAAATTAGAACGAGGAGGCGACAGGGAAAAGGCTCTTCGGATTCTTGAGTCTAAACACATTATCAATTTAAAAACGACCACTCCTTGGGGTTTAAATAATAATGAAGAACTGTGGGTTCATCTGTAAATGGTAAAAGGTCACATTGATTGGGATACTTTAGTAGACAATGAAATTGAACTGTATACCATCTCTACTTCCTAATCGTCATGCCATGCATTTGTCATATGTATATATTTTTTCTGATTTGCACTGTTGAAAAAATCGCCCATTCAGGGCAAAATAACTCAAAGTAGACAATTTGTGAGTAATGAATTAATGATAAATATCTCAATTGTCTACCATAGTACTCGTACTGTGACAATGGAATTGTGTGAAAAAATATTTATGATACATTTCATAAACGTTACTTGTTTTTTTTTTTTTTAATGAGCACTAAGCACTTTCACTGCATCACCATTGGAAAGTATGTACATAATATGCGATTTGCACGTTACAAGATGGCCACCACAATGATGTAAAAAATATGTCCCTCTTCTATGTTCATGGAGAGCGAAGCGGACCAATAGCTTTAAAATGGTGATTTTAATTGCACTTGAACGTTACACTGACGAAGCCTGTTGAAGGCGAAACGCGTCTGTAAGGGGTGAGGGGGGTTTGGTGATTAAAATTGTACAAATGGATACCAGCGTGCCAGCCTCTTTTTTCTGAAACCGGGATCGGACACAGAAAGCGTGCAGCGATATATATATATATATATATATATATATATATATATATATATATATAGATAGATAGATATATATAGATATATATATATATATAGATATATATAGATATATATAGACTGTCCTAGGGGAAGAAGCCCCCAGGGCCTAATTAGGCGCTGCCCACTTCGCCTTTTAATATAGATACAGGCCTGGGAGATGGGGTCCCCTTCTTGTTAAAACAAAATACAGCCCTGGGGGATGGGGTCCCCAGGTCCAAGTGAGGCTAGGGGAGAGCGCCACCCTGCCCCCTTCTCCTTTACAATAAATAACACCCTGGGGAATGGGGTCCCCAAGATGGGCCCTGAGGCTAATCCCATGCCTCGCATGACCAAGTGATGTTTACGGCAAGAGGTTGGCAGCTTGCGGGGGTTTGGCTGCCTCCAGGTGGGTTGGTCTCAGGGCCAAAAGCTGCCTCCCGATGCCTGTCTGCGCGAAGTTGGACGCAGGGTCTGGCTAAAGGCTGTGCACTGGAGTTGACAGCATGTGTTTTTTTTCTACAGACCAGGCCTTCGGGGTTGACTTTACTTATGGTAATAAAATATTACTTTACGTTAAAAAAAAAACTAGAAATTTACTCAAATAAATAGAGGTTAAAGTAGTGTTATACTTAGGAATAAAAGATCTGTTATTGTTTTAGGAAAAACCTTAGAAATTCACTGAGGAAACCGAAGGTTAAAGTAAAGTTAAAGATAGGTGAATAAGTCAGTGACAACATTAACGTTTTGAACTCAAAGAATCACAGAAATTCACTAGTTATAGTTAGCAGAGAACTAACTTTAACTTGCGACAACACAATGCACTGGTTAGGGCTCACATATTACATCACTCATGACATGTCCTATGAAATCATTTATGACACTGATGACATAGTCCAAGCTTCTGTTTTTTTCACATTTCTCTATAAACTAGTATGGCATTAAAGGCCTGAAAGTAAGTAAAAAAATAGCTCAAAATAATTTGAAGCATCACTAACGTCATAACAGACACAACACCCGTAGTTGGAACAAGCATGTGTTATGTACAACATAGATCCTAGACCATACACTTTACTGGTAGTTTAGTTCACATTAAAAATCACCCACAGATATATGGATAACCCTCATTACATACGGTGTTCCAAAATTAATGCTCTAATACAGACAGCTTTTATCTGTATCAAAGCCCTCACAGTCATCGAACCTACATTGAAAAATTAAGTTGATATGAGTAGAAAAGTGGATACTGTAAACATTGTTTACCTATTGGAGAGAGTTTACTCTATACCACACTGTTAGCAGACAGAGAAACTCTTATGAGAAATACACCACAGAGTATTAAAAAGTATCTATTTTGAACAGTGTACACTCGGTACAACACTTGTCTCAAAAATACACTATCTGCTTAAAATAACCAATGCCTGGAGGTGCTAAAGATCATACTACCTGCAGGCTTCATATTGTGGTGAAAGTTTTACAGCCCATCTTCCGAAACTAAACAAGCACATGTACATGGAGAAGCACCTGGTGCACACAGGCCTCTATGTCATATAGAAACTGTCATGCTAGGGCGATTACGACTAATAACTCTAGGCTGCTTACAATACTCAGTATCTACTATGTAGAATCTTTGCCCTGTTGGAAACTTTTTATGCAGAACCAAAATACCTGTGCGGAACATTCCGAAAACAAGTTGTAAACTGTCACTTGCACACAGAGTTACTCTTCAATACAAAGATTTATAACGTGTTTAGTACCTCTACACACCTATGATGTATTAGGAGCACATGTTTTTTGTAAACATTTAGACCCATTAACTGGACACAGGCTGTACAAAATTAAGTAGAAATGTAATATGCTAGCTATCCCCCACCATTAAGCTATAAAACAAACTAGCACACTCATTGGATGATCACATCAATGATGTCATCAGTGATGTCATCATTGATGTCATCTGAGATGTCATTGATGATGGCATAGAACATGTCAAGACTGATGTAATATGTGAGGCCATAAGCAGTGCATGGCGCTGGTGCAAGTTATAGTTAACTTTGCTAACTATAACTGGTGAATTTCTGTGTTTTTTTAGTTCAAAATGTTAATGTGTCACTGACATAGTCACCTAACTATAACGTTACTTTATCCTTTGTTTTTTCAATGAATATATATTGTATTGTATTGTAATTGCATTTATATAGCGCTTACTACCCTTGACGAGGCGTCATATAATATATATATTCCTCTATTTCAGGAAGAGAAATTTTGCTTGCATTACACACTGTAGAAAAAGACAAGGGGCCTCATTTATGAGAAATGACGCATCGCTGCGTGAAAGCAGCGATGCGTCACTTCTCAGTGCGCCCTCCTTGCGACATACCCGATGCGTCATATTTAATGTATGACGCATCATGTCGCAAGGAGTTACAGATACGTCAATATTTCTGACGTATCTGTAAGCGCAAAAGTTACGCATTGCTGGAGTGTGTCACAAAAGTGACGCAACTCCAGCAATGCGTCCTTTCACATGGAGAAAGCCCCATGTGAAAGGGTCTGCGTCAGTCTTACGCCTGCTGTGAGGCAGGCGCAAGATTTTGACGCAACGGCGTCCTAGAAATGACGCAGTGAAATCTCATAGATTTCACTGCGTCACTTCTACGTGGCTTTTTGCGGGAGAACGCTCCCCCTGCATACATTATACCTGACGCAGGTATAATGCAGCGCAGGGGTATACAAAGTGACGCATCTGCTTTGATGCGTCACTTTGTAAATAGTGCGCAACAGGAGGCATGTTTTACGTTGCGTCACAAAAAGTGACGCATCGGAAGGGCAAAACTGATGCAAGGCCTGCTAAATGAGGCCCCAGGACTGTGTGATTCTGTAAGTTGAGCACAGATTTTCAGTCATATGAAAAATTTCTAATTGGCCCCTTTTTCACTTTATTGGAATAAATTAGTTTTTCATCAATGTAGAAGCAGCTGAGTGAAACCGGTGACTGTGCTTCTTGAGATCAAAGGTAGATTTTTGGCTTTGAGAAATTAGTTTCATGCCGGCATAGGAACAGCAGCTCCCCCAACAATGAAACTTTGCATAAGCCATGACAAAAGTATGCTGTGGTACTGGGTATGTGACAAGGTGAAGTAATACTTTGTCTTCTTTTAGTGTCTGTGGAGAACCTGCAGCTTCACGAACCAGATAATTAACTTAGTGTTTATTTACTGTTGCACACATCTCACACACGCACACAACCACTAACTGTTTAAGAACAATACTTCTGCCTTACACGTATGACATTGTTTTAGAAGAAAATGATTAGCCAGTCAGCAGAGATGGCATTTTGGTGGATGACTGGTGCCCAGGCCCTAACTCGGGTTATGGAGGACAATTCTGGGATCAAACACTTAGAATACATCTGAGGGAGCAGAGCATGAGTGGTCAAATGGTGGACCAATTATATGGTGCAATGCTACATCCTGCTTAAAATGGACAATGCAGCCACGGTACAGCACATCAATCGCTTGTGAGGTACGAGATTGAAAGCCCTTTCTGATTTGTCAACAAAACTTCTGGGACTACAGTCTCAAGTACCAAGTTTCATTGACGGTGACGGTGGAACACTTCCTGGGGAAATCCAACCAAGTAGCAGATTGACACTTCTGACATCTGCAGGATGTGAGCCTTTGGAAGTTACACCCGCCAAACTTCCAGACACTACAGGCCAAGCGGGGTCCATTCTCAGGGGACCTTTTTGCATCTCGCCTGAATCATCAGCTCTACAGATACTTCAGACCCCAATGAGGCAGCGACCAATGCTTTTCTCCAGAAGTGGCAGCCAGAGAAGGGATATGCATTTACCCCATTTGCGATGATCAGGCAGCTCCCCACCCAGCTAAAGCGGCAGCAAGCAGATTTGGTGGTAGTAACCCCAATCTGGAGTCCACACATATGGTATCCAGTTCTACTTGAACATCCTTGGGATTCTCCAATCTGTCTACCCTGGTTTCCAGATCTCCTCCGAGATCCAGAGAGGAAACATAACCTGGTCCTGGATGGATCTCTACATCTTATGGCATGTAAAAAACAGGGAATGCTGTAAAGTCCCAGGACTTTCAAGACAATTTGCATACCTACTCTCCAATGCCTGGGACTGCAGCACAATTAAACTCTACAAATCGTCTTGGACTTGATTATTATTTGCTGTTTTATAACGCGCTCCATTACTCCAGAGTATCCTGGCGCGAAAAAGGAAAAACAAGCAAGTGGCCATCTAAAAGAAACATGACACTAATAGGCTGTTATAAAAAGATGAGTTTTTAGTGCTTTCTTAAATAAAACAAAATTTTCAGTCGATCTCAGGGAGAGAGGAAGGGCGTTCCAAGTCCTGGCTGCGACAACAGCAAGCGAGTAGCCTCCTAGTCGTACTCGCTGGAAGCGGGGCACACTCAAGAGGTTACAGCCGGCAGAACGTAGCGGCCGTGTGGGGACATAGCGGCTGAATCTTTTTCTTAGATAGGATGGTCCCATGTCGTGGACTGCCTTAAATGCTAAAGTTAGAATTTTAAAAGTTATCCTTTGAGCAATTGGCAGCCAATGAAGTTCCTTGAGGTGTGCTCGCACGCTTTCTCTGCTGGGAATGTTATACAGCAGCCGTGCTGTCGCATTTTGGATAATCTGTAGTCGGGCAACTAAAAAAGCTGGAGTGCCGCTAAAAAGAGAGTTGGCATAGTCGAGCCTAGATAAAATTAAAGCTCTAGCAACCGACTCTCTAGCTGATGATGGCAGATACGGGAAGAACTTTCTCATGGCTTTTAGAGACCCGAAGCACACAGCAGTAAGTTTTTTTATGTGTGCCTCGAATCTCAGATCCTCTCCAAACCAGACTCCCAAATTCTTGGCAGCGATAGTAACTGAGCCTGGCTGGGGAAAATCAGACGGCCACAAGAGGTCTCTGAAGTTGGAAGGAAATTGGCCGTACAGCAAAATTTCTGTCTTGTCTTCGTTGCACTTCAGCTGTGCAGCTGCTAACCAGTTAAACACAGCGGAAAGGCACGAACGGACAACCTCTGTGTTAGTTGCTGCATCCTTCCAGGTAAATAAAAGCTGCGTATCATCTGCATACGCTATGATTTTTGCTCCCATTTGTTCAGCGAGCACAATAAGGGGGGTGAGATAAACATTAAAAAGCAGGGGACTCAATGTGGAGCCTTGAGGAACCCCGGTAGTGAGGGGCCTGACCGAGGATGAAAAAGGTGGGATCCAAACCTGCTGGGACCTGTCCGATAAAAAGGATTCCACCCATTTCAATGCTGAGCCCACCACACCAATCCCCGCTAGGCGGGTAAGAAGGAGTGAATGAGGGACAGTATCGAACGCGGCAGAGAGGTCTAATAAAATCAGAGCCGCTCTGCCGCCACTGTCCAAACACTCCCTAATGGCCTCAGTAATCTCCACCAGCGCCGACTCAGTGCTATAAGCTGCACGAAAGCCAGACTGGGCAGGATGTAAAAGTTCCGAGGTTTCTACAAAGGCATTAAGCTGGGCGAAAGCTAGTTTCTCCCCAATTTTTGCCATAGCTGGTAGTAGAGATATGGGTCTATAATTACTAGGCACTGAAGGATCTGCACCCACCTTTTTTAACAAAGGAAGCAACTTAGCCTGTTTCCATTCATTAGGAACCCTGGCTGATGTAAAAGATAGACCCATTATTTGAGAAACCTCAGGAGCCACTGCTTCTGCTACTTCAGCCAACACCCTGGCCGGGCAGGTGTCACCTGGGGCACCAGATTTTAACGACTTGATTGCCACTAAGGTGTCCTCCACCGATGGTGGGACAAAGCTCTCCATAGTGTGTGTGGGCTCGACATTAGATCCAACCCTATCCTCAGTCCAGCTCCCCCCACCGATAGCTCTAAGACTTTGCTGGATTTTGGCAATTTTAGTCAAGAAAAAGGAGGAAAGGCTTTCGCACCATTCCGTAGAGGGCTTGATGGAAATTTGTTCAGCACATGGAGAAAGGAAGCTTTTTACTATAGAAAAGATCTCGCGGCTATTGTTATTCGCCTTCTCAATTCTACTGGCAAAATATTCAGTTTTGGCCAGCTTGATATTGGCATAATATTCCCGCTGAGCAGAGCGGTAAGCTGCCTTAGCTTGTGGACAATAAGCCACCCTCCATGCTCGCTCCAGTTTTTTACAGACTAATTTACCAGCTCGAAGATGGGGCGAATACCATGGTTGTGAAGGAGTCATCCTGCTTCTGCCGGGGTCATTCGCCTTTGAAGACACAGACAGGGCTGCTCGAATCCACCCATCATAAATCTCCACAGCAGAGTCTAGATCTCCTCCCAACTTGGGCCTATTCTGATCCAACCAAGCAGAAAAATTGCCTACGTTGATTTTTGGGGGGCGTGTATTCAGGTAGACTTTAGGTGAGTCTTTCAAGGCTGACCAAGAAAATCTAATAAGCTGGTGATCAGTCCAAGTGAGTATTTGGGGGGCTTCAACCTTTAAAGAAAAGTTAGAACAAATGACGTCCAAAATGTGACCGCCCGAATGAGTAGGGGAGGAAACCCATTGGGTAAGAGAGGCCAGGTCAAAGGAGTCGGATAGAAGCTTACTTTCCTGACGTTCCTGACAATCTACATGAATGTTTAAGTCACCGAGCAGCAAGAAGCGAGAGAATCTTACTGCTCTAGGGACGAGAGTCTCCAAGAGAGCTTTAAGGAATCGTCCCGCGGAGCCGGGAGGTCGGTAAATGAGGGAGCCACCCAGAGTGAAATGAGGGGACAAAACTAACGAGAAATTCATAATCTCGCCGTCCTCGAGATCATCTAAATCTTCCACATTAAGCTCCCAGGACTCTCTAAAAATGATTGCTAGCCCCCCACCTCTACCCCTAGACCTATCCTTCCTACGGATCTTGAACCCTCTTGGAATGGCTTGTTCGATGTCAGGAACACTTGAACCATCCAACCAAGTTTCCGTAATAAATAGCAGGTCCAGAGTACCCTCTTCCAACAAAGAAAAGGTTTCTAAGGCATGTTTACACATTGATCGTGCGTTTATTAGGGCTGCTGAAATAGAGGCTACATCAAAGCTGGAGGCTACCTCAAAGCTAGATTTCAGTGAAGTAGAGTTATTAATACCACATGAAAAACCACATGCTGGGCAAGAGCTAAGCCTAACAGGGTCGATTGTGGCACATGGCAGGACGTTACCTAATGAAGGGCGTAAGGATATCAAAGACGAACGTGTATAACTAATATTAGTCATAGACGTGGTCTGAGCATGTTTGCCAGCCCGACCTGCGTCCGCCGCGTCCGAGGCGCGGACGGGCGCAGACGGGCTGACCTTTGGCTTACCTTCGGCGCGCTTAAGGCGCGCCCGCCATGCGCGACCGCTGCACGCTGATGAAGGCATACTAAATTTATGCAGAGTCCTCTCTCCCCCAGCTAGAACGCTGCCACCAGTTCTGCTGGGGAGAAGGACTACTTGTAAGATGGCCGCCAACCCTCGCCCCGACCGGAGCACCAGCCGAGGTGAGAGGGGCCAGGAAAGGCTTTAGAGGGCAAGTGAAGGAGTTAAAATACCCCCGCAATAGTCCTGCACAACAAAAAAGGTTAACAGAATAAAATGCACCAAGTTTTAAAAAAACGATCTTTGCATAATAAAATTATTTCAATAGCTTTTTTTATGTATATACTGTTCGAAATTATGGCCACAAGCAAAGCGGAGGAAAAAGGGAGCTGCCACCACCCAAAGACACCGCAAAGACTAACAGCCTCAGCTGAATTTATGCAGAGTCCTCTCTCCCCCAGCTAGAACGCTGCCACCAGTTCTGCTGGGGAGAAGGACTACTTGTAAGATGGCCGCCAACCCTCGCCCCGACCGGAGCACCAGCCGAGGTGAGAGGGGCCAGGAAAGGCTTTAGAGGGCAAGTGAAGGAGTTAAAATACCCCCGCAATAGTCCTGCACAACAAAAAAGGTTAACAGAATAAAATGCACCAAGTTTTAAAAAAACGATCTTTGCATAATAAAATTATTTCAATAGCTTTTTTTATGTATATACTGTTCGAAATTATGGCCACAAGCAAAGCGGAGGAAAAAGGGAGCTGCCACCACCCAAAGACACCGCAAAGACTAACAGCCTCAGCTGAATTTATGCAGAGTGCTCTCTCCCCCAGATAGAACGCTGCCACCAGTTCTGCTGGGGAGAAGGACTACTTGTAAGATGGCCGCCAACCCTCGCCCCGACCGGAGCACCAGCCGAGGTGAGAGGGGCCAGGAAAGGCTTTAGAGGGCAAGTGAAGGAGTTAAAATACCCCCGCAATAGTCCTGCACAACAAAAAAGGTTAACAGAATAAAATGCACCAAGTTTTAAAAAAACGATCTTTGCATAATAAAATTATTTCAATAGCTTTTGATGGATGTGCTGGTGTCACCAGAGACACTTGGATCCCATGGGGACAAATATTGTCCATTTACTGAACTTCCATGCTTCTTTGGTCTCATATGATATGGCTTACATATCAATCAATACCTTCAGATTGATGATTTCAGCAGCAAGCCAATCCCACATTGGTAATCACCTCCTAGGGTAGCATCCACTTGTTCACAAACTTCTTCATGGCATTCGACTATCGCTCCCTTCAAAACTCAGGTACTTCACCCTGTGGAACGTCAACAAGGCCCGGACCCTATTTCTCTCTTGGTAATCCAACAAAATGGACAAAATGGAATTCATATATGGTTTCCTACCCTTCCTTTGCAGATGCCCCGAAGCTATACGTAGTCCAGTGTATCAAAGCGTATGAGGCAATTAACAGAAGATATCCAGCCACAATTAGAGAGACAACTCTGATTGCCCTTAAGAAGCCACATAAGGCAGCCTCATCTCCCACTATACCAGATGGGTTATGTGGGCTAAGAAGCAAGCTGGCATTGATATAAAGGTGTTGTGTGCCCATTTGGTAAGGGGAGCTGTGGCCTCAAAAGCATTTGATCTGGGACCTTGCCTGGAAAATATCCTCAATGCAGTGGACTGGTCTTCAGATTCTACCTTTAAAGGGTTTTACTTGAAACCAGCCCCCAGTATTGCATCGTTGTTGGTGGTGGATAATTGTTAAACCAGCATAATCCTTGCATCCGGCCCTGACATAGAATAAAAACTTTCCTTGCTATCATAACAGTTAGTTTCAATTCTATTAAGGAAACGGGGTTAGGATTATGCTTTTGCAAGCGTTTTACCTGCTCAGGACAGAATTTTCCTTTGTATGGGTGGGTATACTGTAATAGATAATAAATTATGCAGATTCTGCTCTCTTTTTATAACTTGATTGAGAATTATATGTCGTATGACTTGACATGGTATGGTCAATTTACTGGATATTTTGCAGATTTCTTTAGGGTTGGAATTATCTAAACAAGACTGATGGATGACACTAGTTGGTTTCTGTCAGACAAAGAAAGAGGAGGCAGCAAGGGCAACAAGGGACTATAAATAGGTTTCCTGGTCATGGATTAGAGGAACTGTTTTGCTTGACTTGTTTCCAATGGTTCATGTGAAATTAAGTCATGTTTATATGTTTTGACATGGCCGCTGCATAATAAAAGTGAATAAAGTACAGCATAACCTTGCCTACTTGTTCTTAACATAATTGAAACTTTCTGTTATAAAAGCTAAGATTTTTTGTCATGGTTAATAAATGACTATATTAGCATGATTATGTTGCTCCTATTATTTTGGATGATTGCCACAGCAGTGATTAACAGTCTAGCTCTATAATTTTATAGAAGTAAATGTGACCCATGTGACTAATTGAATTAGATGTTTCCTGCGGATCACAAATTCAATTCCTGGGAAGGTTAATTCAGACAACCATACTTCGTACTTAAGCCAATTAAGTTCTGTTGGGACAGGAATGTCCTCTACAGGGTGCATGGGATGTACTGCTGTCCAAAGTGACCCAACTACCCGTGAAACTAGTATCCTGACTTTTTGTTGGCCTCACTAGAATGCTAATCTAATATGCAGGCTGAGGCCTAGGCCTGTTCATGGTAAATCTAAGCATCAAAAGAAAGCCACTAAGTGCTATTAATAAAGCGATAAATTACCTTCCATCCAAAATTTCAGCCGGTAGCTCCATATAAACTGTACAATTAGCATTCATTGTCCGAAGTGCATTCTTAAGAAAAGTGTAAAAGCTCCAATAAAAAAAGCATAAGTAAGTAATGGCACTCCCAGGCTATGGTACAGCTAAGGTCCAGAACTGGAGGGTTGCACCAAGCATGCCCTGTTTGCAGACATCGGTCACTGGTGGCAGTGTACAAATTTTTGTAGATTAATAGTCCTGAGAAAACCTTTTTTTCTGATCTGGGGGTGCGGTCTACGGGCTTTCCCTAAGTAATATTACCCTGAAACGTAACACCCGGTTGATTGCCCTGGCATTCTGTACGTGCTTCGAGTTCAAGTATGCAAGGTAGATGCATGCTTAAGTATGGTAGCGGGTATGTGTGTGTTGAGATCTTGAGTGCTGTGACCAGTGGGATCCATTATGGATGCTGTCTGGTTTAGCATAGCACAGGATGGAGGGTGGGATTAAGCATCCCCAGACAGTGTGTAGTTGCCTACATTCTTAAAAATTAAAGAGTGGAGACCCAGACACTGATGGGAGAGAGTATGGAGAGAGAATAGAGACCGGGCTACACTTGGAATTCCAGTCGGATCTCTTAGCAGGGGATTGCTGATACGGGTTTCCTGAGCACTCATACTTGGTGGATGGATGGGGAAAGAATTTGAGTCAGCAGATTCTGTTATTAAGGGTGAGAACATGTTCTGGCCTGCCCCATATGTCTATCCTTCTTTGCTATGACTGTAAAGCTGATGATACCCAGGTGTACAGTCTTTACACTTAATTGTGCCCATGTTTTTGATACTCTTTCTTGGGGACAGCTTAGTCACTACCTGCTGTGAGAACCATCAGCTTGCAGAAAGGCTGTGTTTACATTACATCCAGAAAATAAATTTAAAAAGCAAGCAACCACCCCCAGACTGGTTCCACGTCCTTAGATACACATCCCATGTTTGAAAAATAATATTAAAAGTGGGAACCAATATGGAAATCCACAGACCTTAGCGAGAAAGGGAGGATCTGGGTAACATTGGGACTGATAATTGCAAAGCGCAACATTGCTAAACACTGGGGGAGTGCCAGAAACACCAAACTGGCGAGAGTGGATGAGGGACCTTGATTGATGAATGGTAGCAGAAAAAACACTGTATGAAACCAGGGGATGCCCTAGAAGTGGGAGCAGATCTGGAACATGTGGAATATTTACTGAGGGAACTTTTCTGGGAACCTGTATGGGGAAACACAGGGAAGAACAAACCAGGCGGACGATTCCCTGTGACACCAAGACACAAAAGCAAAGAGGCGGGAGGGTGGTGGTGAAAGGAGGGGACACCCATGAAAGTAAAATATGTATATGGTATTGTAAAAGGTTTTGAGTAAATCGCATTATATTCTGTCAAAAAACAATAAACAGTTGGTTTGTTTTTTTAAAGTGGGAACCAAAAGTTTTGCAGAGTACTTAATGCATTTCTGTGAAACCGCCCGGGGTGGTATTTGCACAACAAATAGCTTCTCAGAAGTGAGAAAACATAACCCAAACTCTCCTCAACTTGCTGGAGAATCCTGAATGCCTACTTAGAGAGGAAATTAGTGTATCTGACCGTGCAGAAAGACAGACTTCCATTAGGACAAATCAAGTTGGGTGGCAAGCAGTTGGTACACCTAGAAGAAGTGGACTGACATCAGGAGCAAAACCGGCACTGACCAAAGCATGAGAGGTCATCTGTCTCCCTGTCCAGCTTATGTGGTGAACGGCATGAAGAAAACTGCAAACCCGCTAAACAGCGTGCACCAAAGGAAACAGGAATAGGACTTTAGTGGTGGTGGGACAGAATACATAGATTAAATCATTGAACCCTGACCTTAACCCCCAGTAGTACTGTATTTTGTTGTGATATTAAATTACTTCTCTTTTCATAAACACAAGCACTGGGCTGGACAGTGAACTACTGTGCCTAGTGTTTGACTCTTGTGTTCCAGGTCTTTGCCCCACATGCTATCTGCTTGAGGAGCCTTTGATTGCTCGCTCTCACTAGCCTGACAGTGAAGTGTAAAGAGTCCACTGACCCAATTTGCAGAGCCATAGAAGATGCCCCAGAACACCCACAGCAAATGACTACAATCACCTCAATTGTGACACAGTAGCCCTTGCCTGGCTGGGCCTCCGCCCATGAACAGGGACTGTAAAGCACAATTAAATTGGTTATTATAATCAGTAATTCACAGCACTGCATTTTTCCTTTAGCTGAATACAACAGATCCTTCTCAATTCATTCGAATGTGCTTTATTTGGCCTGTGTGAGTTACACTTTGTTTTTAAGGACATTCCATTAGAAGTTCAGTGTGAGATGGCTCAGTGGGAAAATAACCCCTGACCTGATGTTCCAACCTGAAACAATGTATATTTCTTACCATGGACAAATCTTTGTGCCCCGGAAACCTTGTTCTTTCCCACGAACAGCTTGTGAAAATATGTTGAATTGACAAAAGTATTTGGAATCTACGTACGTAAATCAATCATGTGACAATCGTACCATAGTGGAGTGATGGTACATCATTAAAGCGTCATAAGGACTATAAAAGAAGAAACCCCAAAGAAGGGGCATTGCTGTTTACTGAACACTTTTTATTGATCACTATTCGTGTTTGGGTTTTTTGCCCGAAATCTTTATTGAACTCTTGTTTGTGTTCTTTTACCTTTTCCACACATTTTCATTTAGGAGGACAAGCTCCAGATGACCAAGATACCCTTTCCATTCAGTTGAGGATTATATTACTGATCTTGCCACTTTTGGCAGACTAACTCAATTCTTCTTTGCCAAACTTTCTGATCTTCCTTTATTTACCACTTTTTGATTATGCTTAGAGACTTGCCCTTAGTGGACTTTAACTGGATTCCTTTTTGTACCCATGCTGTATAACTTCTGGTTGCTGTTAGAGAACGCAATAGCCTTTTGCCTTTGATTGAGGGTGGAAGCTTTATCAAGAACCATCCTTTGGCTAAATGTATGTTTCTATATTGTACTCTGTAATTTTCTTGACTGAATGCTTAAACGATTTCTTATTTGGATTGTTTTTGGATTATTAATGCAATTGCTAAATTGTTTGAATCTGTTATTGTGTCCTGATGTGTTTCATGGAACTGTGCTATTTCTTTAATTAGTTGTAAATTCATTGCACAGAGAACCACAAAATCTATTCTGAATCTCAAGTTTTGTTTCTTTTGTTCCTCGTGGTGATAGCCGAACTTCTAGTGTGTATAATTCTGGTTAGGCTTAACTTCTTTAGCAGGCTGGGTCGTCTTATTGCAATACTCTACTTCTTTGGTATGGTCTTGAGAGTATTGTATTTGAACCTTATTTCAAACTTGTGATTTGGTCACCAATTAATAGTCTTCATTTGGTGACTAACATTGGATTTTGGCACAACCTAATTCCGACCCCTCCTATCGGTGGAGAAAGGTTCATCACAGGACCATTACCTCTAGGATAAAGGAAATGCTGTGATTTGGCTAGTCGTGAAAAGTGCCCAGTACAGTTAGAGTGATGGGGACTTAGAGAGACAGATATATTAAAGGAGGTAGAAAGAAAACGATATTTAAACGCTTCTGCTGGATCATGTGCAATATGGGCTCCATACTACAAGCAACCATTATCCAAACAATTTGCACTTAAATGTACCAAAAAAAATACTAGCTATTGTGGATGGCCACATCAAGAAAAGATACATACCACAAGTCTAGTCCTGGACATACACCAGTTAAAAACTTGTAACGAGCATTAGGGACAAAAACTGGCAGATCAATCTTCTAAATGCTCCATTTTATTTCCCAGTCACACAGACATCAATAATTTGGAACTAATCCTGCTTTAAGTGGTGAAGCAACTTTCTTAGTTACAAGGAGTCAATAACAGAGACAGGAAAGGTCAAATTGCTTATTTTCAGCTGCCTCGGGCTATTTAATAGGAACATATCCCAACTGAAATTAATTCAGGTCGCTGATAGCTTATTCTCTGGAGGTAAAACTCATAAACTGACTTTACCAAAAAAATCTAGCAAAATAAAATATTTAAACTCGTGAAACAGCTGTTTAATGTAAATTTGTATTTTCCCATTTGCACTGACTCTAGACCACACTAAGGCGTGGAACGCCTTGTAAGCACGCGCGTCATCCAGTGTGGTGTCACTGTTTTATCTACTGAAAGCAGGACTGCCATAGTCACGTTAATCCGGCAGCGTGAAGGCATCTCCGGGGAACGTGAGGCTTGCGCGTCAGAGAATAAAGACGTGAATGACGTCCTTAAAAGGCAGCTTTGTCCACTGTCAGTATTCAGTGCCTATTTAATGACATTAGTTTCTACCGCATTGGAACACTGAAGTATGCAGTTCAAAATAAAAAAGTGTTGTGTCGCTGTTTTCAGGTTAATCTGCAGAAGACCTTAGATTTGAGATGGTGACTTTTTCGATCATATGTTGCAAATAACTTAAATGGAAATGGGAAAAAAAGTGGTTGAATGTTCGACATGTGAATCTCTCAATTCCCGCGTCAAAAATGCATATATATTAGCTAAGATTTTTTGTCATGGTTAATAAATGACTATGTTAGCATGATTATGTTGCTCCTATTATTTTGGATGATTGCCACAGCAGCGATTAACAGTCTAGCTCTATGATTTTTATAGAAGTGAATGTGACCCATGTGACTAATTGAATTAGATGTTCCCTGCGGATCACAAGTTCAATTCCTGGGAAGGTTAATTCGGACAACCATACTTCGTACTTAAGCCAATTACGTTCTGTTGGGACAGGAATGTCCTCTACAGGGTGCATGGGATGTACTGCTGTCCAAAGTGACCCAACTACCCGTGAAACTGGTATCCTGACTTTTTGTTGGCCTCACTAGAATGCTAATCTAATATGCAGGCTGAGGCCTAGGCCTGTTCATGGTAAATCTAAGCATCAAAAGAAAGGCACTATCAGGAACATGCATCATAATAGGATTTTGCGATTCCTAAATTGCGAAAATTAAGGAATCGCAATTTAGGAATTGCAAAATTCTATGCATCAAGAAATAGCAAAACTTTTTGCGATTCCTTAAATTTCTTTATTTGCGATTCCTCAATTGCGAATCGCAATTAAGGAATTGTATTACATTGATTCCTATAGGAATCAATGGGAAGGCATTCTCATTTTGCGAATTCGCAATTAAGGAATCGCAAAATGAGAATGCAATTTCAAGGGTGCAGGGGGGTCCAAAGGACCCCCCCTGCACCCCTGAAATGTCATGTAAGTACATTTTACTCACACACATGTCCCAAGGGCAGGTGTGTGTGTGTAAAATATCAGTTTCAAAAATGCATTTATTGGCACTTTTGAAACTTTTCGCAAATTACCATGAAGGTTTACTTCATGGTAATTTTTTCCTTCAAAATTGCGAATTCGCAAATTAAAAAAAATCATGCATAGCATTTAAGAAATCGCAAAATTTGCGATTTCATAAATACTGTCGCAATTTGAGAAATCGCAAAAAATTGCGATTTCTTAAATTGCGACAAAAGAAAAAAAAATGATGCATCCCAATTAAGGTTTTTGCATTCGCAAACGGCCGAATTTTGCGATTCGCACCGTTTGCGAATGCAAAACAGCTTGATGCATGTGGCTGTAAGTGCTATTAATAAAGCGATAAATTACCTTCCATCCACAATTTCAGCCGGTAGCTCCATATTAACTGTACAATTAGCATTCATTGTCCAGAGTGCATTCTTAAGAAAAGTGTAAAAGCTCCAATACAAAAAGCATAAGTAAGTAATGGCACTCACAGGCCATGGTACAGCTAAGGTCCAGAACTGGAGGGTTGCACCGAGCATGCCATGTTTGCAGACATCGATCACTGGTGGCAGCGTACAGATTTTTGTAGATTAATTGTCCTGAGAACACCTTTTTTTCTGATCTGGGGGTGCGGTCTACGGGCTTCTCCTAAGTAATATTACCCTGAAACGTAACACCCATATGATTGCCCTGGCATTCTGTGCGTTCTGCGAGTTCAAGTATGCAAGGTAGATGCATGCTTAAGTATGGTAGCGGGTATGTGTGTGTTGAGATCTTGAGTGCTGTGACCAGTGGGATCCATTATGTATGCTGTCTGGTTAAGCATAGCACAAGATGGAGGGTAGGATTAAGCATCCCCAGACAGTGTGTAGTTGCCTACATTCTTAAAAATTAAAGAGTGGAGACCCAGACACTGATGGGAGAGAGTATGGAGAGAGAATAGAGACCGGGCTACACTCGGAATTCCAGTCGGATCTCTTAGCAGAGGATTGCTGATACGGTTTTCCTGAGCACTGACACTTGGTGGATGGATGGGGAAAGAGCTTGAGTCAGCAGATTCTGTTATTAAGGGTGAGAACATGTTCTGGCCTGCCCCATATGTCTATCCTTCTTTGCTATGACTGTAAAGCTGATGATACCCAGGTGTAGAGTCTTTACACTTAATTGTGCCCATGTTTTTGATACTCTTTCTTGGAGACAGCTTTGTCACTACCTGCTGTGAGAACCATCAGCTTGCACAAAGGCTGTGTTTACATTACATCCAGAAAATAAATTTGAAAAGCAAGCAACCACCCCCAGACTGGTTCCACGTCCTTAGATTAGCATCCCATGTTTGAAAAATAATATTAAAAGTGGGAACCAATATGGAAATCCACAGACCTTAGCGAGAAAGGGAAGATCTGGGTAACATTGGGACTGATAATTGCAAAGCGACACATTGCTAAACACTGGGGGGTGCCAGAAACACCAAACTGGCGAGAGTGGATGAGGGACCTTGATTGGTGAATGGTAGCAGAAAAAACACTGTATGAAACCAGGGGATGCGCTAGAAGTGGGAGCAGATCTGGAACATGTGGAATATTTACTGAGGGAACTTTTCTGGGAATCTGTATGGGGAAACACAGGGGAGAACAAACCAGGCCGACGATTCCCTGTGACACCAAGACACAAAAGCAAAGAGGCGGGAGGGTGGTGGTGAAAGGAGGGGACACCCATGCAAGTAAAATATGTATATGGTATTGTAAAAGGTTTTGAGTAAATCCTACTATATTCTGTCAAAAAACAATAAACAGATGTTTTTTAAAAAAAAAGTGGGAACCATAAGTTCTGCAGAGTACTTAATACACTTCTGTGAAACCGCCCGGGTGGTATCTGCACAACAAATAGCTTCTCAGAAGTGAAAAAACATAATCCAAGCTCTCCTCAACTTGCTGGAGAATCCTGAATGCCTGCTTAGAGAGGAAATGAGTGTATCTGACCGTGCAGAAAGACAGACTTCCATTAGGACGAATCAAGTCGTGTGGCAAGCAGTTGGTACACCTAGAAGAAGTGGACTTACATCAGGAGCAAAACCGGCACTGATCAAAGCGCGAGAGGTCATCTGTGTCTCTGTGCAGCTTATGTGGTGAACTGCATGAAGAAAACTGAAAACCCGCTAAACAGCGTGCAGTCAGAACTATGGCAGTGCATCCAGGTGGACTTTTTTTGCCACTGGTCAACTTTAGGCATATTCTGTGAAGATCATGATTGCAATGGCCTGGGATTTTGTAAGTCATCTGAGTGAGCAGTAAGGCAGTTGTCTATGACCTCAGCTAAGGCAGAAAGGCAACATCTTGCACTGTAAAGATTAGCCTGCTATCAGGGAAGTAACATTGCTAGTGTGAACTCTTTTTGTGAAAGATCAAATAAACTGACATATGGGTTGCCTAACAAAATGGTCGCTTAGTGAACTTGTATCGGTGCTTGTTGCTGCCTATGATTTATTATTCCTGCTAGATACCTTATACACTGGGACGCCAAAGGAAACAGGAATAGGACTTTAGTGGTGGTGGTACAGAATACATAGATTAAATCATTGAACCCTGACCTTAACCCCCAGTAGTATTGTATTTTGTTGTGATATTAAATTACTTCTCTTTTCATAAACACAAGCACTGGGCTGGACAGTGAACTACTGTGTCTAGTGTTTGACTCTTGTGTTCCAGGTCTTTGCCCCACATGCTATCTGCTTGAGGAGCCTTTGATTGCTCGCTCTCACTAGCCTGACAGTGAAGTGTAAAAAGAGTCCACTGACCCAATTTGCAGAGCCATAGTAAGATGCCCCAGAACACCCACAGCAAATGACTACAATCACCTCAATTGTGGCCCAGTAGCCCTTGGCTGGCTGTGCCCCCGCCCATGAACAGGGACTGTAAAGCACAATTAAATTGGTTATTATAATCAGTAATTCACAGCACTGCATTTTTCCTTTAGCTGAATACAACAGATCCTTATAAATTCATTCGAATGTGCTTTATTTGGCCTGTGTGAGTTACACTTTGTTTTTAAGGACATTCCATTAGAAGTTCAGTGTGAGCTGGCTCAGTGGGAAAATGACCCCTGCCCTGATGTTCCAACCTGAAACAATGTATATTTCTTACCATGGACAAATCTTTTTGCCCCGGAAACCCTGTTCTTTCCCACAAACAGCTTGTTAAAATATGTTGAATTGACCAAAAGTATTTGGAATCTACATACGTAAATCAATCATGTGACAATTGTACCATAGTGGAGTGATGGTACATCATTAAAGCGTCATATGGACTATAAAAGAAGAAACCTCAAAGAAGGGGCATTGCTGTTTACTGAACACTTTTTATTGATGACTATTCTTGTTTGGGTTTCTTGCCCGAACTCTTTATTGAACTCTTGTTTGTGTTCTTTTACCTTTTCCACACATTTTCATTTAGGAGGACACGCTTCAGATGACCAAGATACCCTTTGCATTCAGTTGAGGATTATATTACTGATCCTGCCACTTTTGGCAGACTAACTCAATTCTTCTTTGCCAAACTTTCTGATCTTCCTTTATTTACAACTTTTTGAATATGCTTAGAGACTTGCCCTTAGTGGACTTTAACTGGATTCCTTTTTGTCCCCTTGCTGTAGAACTTCTGGATGCTGTTAGAGAACGCAATAGCCTTCTGCCTTCGATTGTGGGTGGAAACTTTTTCAAGAACCATCCTTTGACTAAATGTGTGGTTCTATATTGTACTCTGTAATTTTCTTGACTGAAATGATTAAAAGATTTCTTATTTGGATTGATTTTGGATCATTAATGCAATTGCTAAATTGCTTGAATCTGTTATTGTGTCCTGATGTTGTTTAATGGAACTGTGCTATTTCTTTAATTAGTTGTAAATTCATTGCACATAGAATCACAAAATCTATTCCGAATCTCAAGTTGTGTTTCTTTTGTTCCTCGTGGTAATAGCCGAACTTCTAGTGTGTATTATTCTGGTTAGGCTTAACTTCTTTAGGAGGCTGGGTCGTCTTATTGCAATACTCTACTTCTATGGTATGGTCTTGAGAGTATTGTATTTGAACCTTATTTCAAACTTGTGAGTTGGTCACCAATTAATGGTCTTCATTTGGTGACTAACATTGGATTTTGGCACAACCTAATTCCCACCCCTCCTATCGCTGGAGAAAGGTTCATCACACGACCATTGCCTCTAGGATAAAGGAAATGCTGTGATTTGGCTAGTCGTGAAAAGTGTCCAGTACAGTTAGAGCGATGGGGACTTAGAGAGACAGATAGTAGGTAGAAAGAAAACGATATTTAAACGCTTCTGCTGGATCATGTGCAATATGGGCTCCATACTACATGCAACCATTACCCAAACAATTTGCACTTAAAAGTACAAAAAAATACTAGCTATTGTGGATGGCCACATCAAGAAAAGATACATACCAAAAGTCTAGTCCTGGACATACACCAGTCAAAAACATGTAACGAGCATTAGGGACAAACACTGCCAGTTCAATCTTCTAAATGCTCCATTTTATTTCCCAGTCACACAGACATCACTAATTTGGAACTAATCCTGCTTTAAGTGGTGAAGCAACTTTCTTAGTTACAAGGAGTCAATAACAGAGACAGGAAAGGTCAAATTGCTTATTTTTAGCTGCCTCAGGCTATTTAATAGGAACATATCCCAACTGAAATTAATTCAGGTCGCTGGTAGCTTATTCTCTGGAGGTAAAACTCATAAACTGGCTTTACCAAAAAAACCTAGCAAAATAAAGGGGCATATTAGCAAGCAACCTCGTTAAAATTATCACCATTTTATCGGCAGGAAACTGCCGATAAAATGGCGATGATGGGCTTGCTAATATGCGTTATAGAATTCCTATAGAATCCCAGGTTAGATGTGCACGACATCTAACCTGGGATTCTATAGGAATTCTATAACGCATATTAGCAAGCCCATTATGCCGTTTTATCGGCAGTTTCCTGCCGATAAAACGGCGACAATTTTAACGAGGTTCCTTGCTAATATGCCCCAAAATATTTAAACTCGTGAAACAGCTGTTTCCTGTAAATTTTTATTTTCCCATTTGCACTGACTCTAGACCACACTTAGGCGTGGAACGTCTTGTAAGCACGCACGTCATCCGTGTGGTGTCACTGTTTTATCTGTTGAAAGCAGGACTGCCGTTGTCACGTTAATCAGGCAGCGTGAAGGAATCTCCGGGGAACGTGAGGCTTGCGCGTCAGAGAATGAATATGCGAATGACGTGCGTCCCTAAAAGGCAGCCTTGTCCACTCTTTGCATTCAAGGCTTATTTAATTACATTACATTGGAATACTGAAGTATGCAGTTCGAAATACAACAATGTCGCTGTTTTCAGCTAGTCTGCAGAAGACAGACTTGAGATGGTGACTTTTTCGATGATATGTTGCAAATAACTTAAAAGGAAATGCGAAAAAACGTGGTTGAATGATGTTCGACATGTGAATCTCTCAATTCCCGCGTCAAAAATGCAGTAGCATCGGAAAAAGTAATGTTACTGTGGAGGAACGGTTTACCTTGATGACATTGTAGTACCGTGAAAAGCAAGACTGCAGGTATCCTGTGTATGGTGTACTTAAAACAATGTTTTCCTATTATTTAAATACCACCTACTGCAGTCTAATCGCATGAAAAGTTTCAAAATGTTTAAATAATGGGACAACCGTTACTCAACTGTTGCTCCAAAATGCATTCTCCTCTATAGGTCTGTGGAGAGTGCCAACGAGATTAAAACAGGGAGGATCGGGGTGCTGTTGAGCCAAGGAACGCTGGGTGGTCAAGCAATAAAGAACCCAGCCCTAAGGCACCTGATAGTAGAGGTTCTGTCTGTCCAGGTGGCACGTGAGCAGCTTGGGGTGCATTTTGTTTGCTTACTGAGGCAGTGATAATCCACGCTCCAGCAACCCCTTACATTGCTAGGAGACGCACATGTGATGAAGGCAAGTGAGGGATGTGTTGATGTTCTTCAAGGGTATGTTCAAGTGCCAAAGAGCAAGGAGGCCCCCCAAAAAGTCCCCAGTGCACTGACGGTGGCACCATCCTGGTGGGTGTGTCTCAACTGATCAATGTCCAGAGAGAGAGGATGGTTTTGCTACACGCGAGGCACAAATTGTAGAACCTAATGATACCGATCCATGGGCTTTGTATCGAGTGCTGACCAAGGCTGATCTCTCTGAGACAAATCAACTGGATCCCTTACACATGGTTTGTGTTGATGGCCTGGCCAGACCTTGAGTTGCACCCTTGTGGATAAAGACTCAATTCCAAAGTAGGGGTTTACATCTCCCTCACTTTCTTGCTACTCCAGCTGCACGTTGGAAGGTAGAATTTGTATTCTTATTCAAATCTGCATACCAATGAGTTTGAAGTTTTTAACTTCTCCACCTTTCGTGTAGAGCCTGCCAAAATTAACATTTTCAGGACGAAAGATGATGTGATTTCTTTAGTTGATACCGAGTTACACTACCTTGGACACTAATTGTAATGTCATTAATGAAATCAATGGTAAGGTGATATGTAATCTCATTGATGATATCTGTGATGCCAGCTATGTTGACATATATAAGGTCACGTCAAGCACAATGCATTGGGGGTAAGTTATAGTTTCCATGCGATCCACAGGTGACAAATTTCAATGGTTTTTGAAGTAAAAAATCATGCCCATCATTTTCTACTGTCGTTTTAAGGTAATTCCACTGCCTTTTTAGCCATGATTTTTCAGTCATGAGTTGTTAATCCTAATTTTCTTTTTTTCAGTGAATTTGTCTTATACTGATGTGCCACATCCAACCTCATTCTACCCAAATCAGCTGTGCGTGGCCTTTTATAAGGCCACGTGGCTTCTGGGGATATGGCCTAGCCCAGCCCTTGCCACACCCAAGTGAAGTCCATGGCCCCTGGCCATACGCAACAGACCCTGGGCACATGGCCTGGCCCATGGCAAACTTAAAGGCGGTTGGGGGCTCAACAATGTTTTCATTCGCTAAAATTTCTGGTGCTGTTGTTTGAATCTGCATGAAATTTGACAGACAGAACAAGAACTTTTTGTATCTCTGGCTCTATACCCAGAGGTCGCTGGGCATGGCCAAAGGTAGTGGACAGATGTTTGGTTGGAATGAGGCTGGGGCAAGGTCTTGGCTGTGAGCCAAGCCCTGCGTCCAGAGGCTACTGCACATGGCCAAGGTTTGCTGCACATGGCCGAAGTCCATACTCCCCTGATCTGGTTTGGGGTGAAATAGGGTCTGGGCGTAGGACCTGACCCAAGGCCAGTGGGTCCAAATCCCTGTGCGAGGCTGAAGAGCATGTGCAGTGAGTTATGGCCAGCTGAGCCCAAGGTGCAGGGCCTGGCCAAAGGCTACACCCGGTGCTCAGCCCTTGTAGCTGTGACGAAGTACTGGACTGACGCCCCATGTTCACACCAGCTGACATGACGTAGATGGCAGACCGGCTCTCGGCCTCGATTACTGGGGCGCAGCGGTATGTGTAGGTTCACAGCAGTATTACCAGCCCTTAGCAGCTGCAGCACAATGAGACGATCACCAACTCTTAGCAAGTGGGGTACAATGAGAGCAAGGTCATGCTGAAATGTTCTGACCCATTATGAATGGAGTTCTAAAAGTGTGAGAATGCTCTGTAAACTTCTACAACATTTGGGTTGTATAAGAATACAAGTGAGGAGACATCGGTGCCTGGCAATGTTAAGCCTATTGTATGACTATCCGGAAGCTGTGTTTATTGACACGTTGTGCTCCGTGCACTTTTTTTGTGTTTCTTCTGGGTTTTCAGAAGAGTTAGGCGGCTTTTAGAAATACTTTATGAACTATTTGCCACAACTACTTAGCCTCTACCAGTTATTCCTTGTTTCATGGATCAACACTGCAGCGTTTGTCCTATTCCCAGTTGGATGGAACGATTCCTGGTGGCCCCTAGGCTCATCAGCACATTTCTCTACGTAAAGGATGGTAAGATCTTGGGGGCATATTACCAAGGCAGGCGATATGAAATTATCGCGGCTTTTGCGGCCGTTTTCGGCTGCAAAGCGGCGATAATTTCATCGCCCTATTAGCAAGCTGTCGCTAACATCAGTTAGCACAGCTTTTAGGTGATAGCGAGCGGTTTGGGGCCCGCTTTGCATGTCAGAGATATTTATCGCTAATGACATGCCTAGTGGGCGTATCCAACCTGTTAGCGACTGAAAGCAGTCGCTAACATCGCTATCGCCTATTATCAACACAGGCGTAGCAATGAAAAAATTTGCGCTAAGCGTGAATATCGCTGAAAACTAACCCCTGCTCAGACCACTTATATCTAATGGGAGTTGGATATTCAGGTTAAGACCCTATTGGCGTTAATGCCTGAATATCGTTGGATTTCCAGCGATATTCACGCATTAAGCCGCTATCGTCTGATATTTTATCGCATTTGAGATAAACATTGCTAATAGCACGTTATCTCTGCGATAAAATCCGGCAATGCACGGCGATAAAAAAATTGTCGCTAACCTTAATTAGCGATAAATTTCGCTAGTTGTTGATAATATGCCCCTTGGTGCTTTGGGTGGTTAAATATTACACATTTGATTTGTGGTTTTCTGATAATTAACTAATTTTAAATCACTTTGCCTAGGGCATAAGGTTGTATAACACCCAAAAGTGATCTTTTATGAGCAGTTGCTTCTTTATTTACCATAGTGCCAATTGAGATCGAGTGACGTCTCTCTGTTGTGACAATAAACTCAATTTCACAGATCATGTAAATAAATGTACCTCATCCACATTTAACACCCTTAGCATAATTTAAAAAGTTCTGCCTTTTATACCTGCCAATTTGCCAAAGACATTAGTTACCTCTTTAATCTTGTCTAAAATAGACTATTGCAATAATCTGCTTCTGACTACTCACAAGTACAACATAAACCCACTTCAGGTCCTGCAAAACGCTGCAGATAGACTTTTATTGAAAATTCCTAAATTTTGCTCAGTGTCCCAAGAATTAAAAAATCGGCATTGGCTTTCTATGAAACAAAGAATCACATTTAAGGTGCTATGTCTAGCTTACACGGCATTTTATGATCTCAGGCCTGATTTTTTTAACCAGAGTTTCAAACAGTATCTCCCTACCAAAAATCTTCGCTCAGCAAATGTAAAACTATTAGCACTGCCAAGATTTAAACAAGTACGATGGGGTGGAAAGAGCATTGTGCTTGAAGCATCCAAAGCATGGAACATACTTCTTTTCTGCATAAAAACAGCACCTAGTCTCCTTGCTTTAAGGAATGCTGTAAAGACCTGGTTATTCAGGTCTTTGTAATTCTTTGTAGTCCTTGGAAACTCGCAGCCGGGGCTGAATAGTGTTTAGACTCCTCTGGGTAGTAATGCGCTTTATAAATCCAGCTAAAATAACATAACAAACACAACATCCATTAATCTACTTTGCCCAGTTCCTCACATGTATGATTTGCTACAGCGCCAGGATAACCCAATATGGGGTGACATTACCATGTACAGAAAATACAGACATACATAAAAACATACATAAATACACTCATGCATGGTATTTACTCAATACAGTATTGCTTTGATTTTATGAAGCTAACAGTAGGACTGTATGTTCAGACCAATCCGCAGTTCACCTGTAACTCCCCCCCTATTTAGCATTAACTTTCTCCTGTTTTCCCCTTATGCAATGCCACATCAGTGTTCAACCACTGACTGGGTTTTCATTTGCAGAAGATCTGGGATTAACATCTGGAATGTACACTGTGCACTCTTTCTGTTTACTGACAGTTGCACACAGCCGCATCGGGCATTAACAGAAGTAGATGTTCAACACCAAACACATCTGTAAGGCTGAGCGAGCTTAGCCAAAAGTGAACTACATTACAATTGGTGCGTTAGCAACTTCACTTTCGGCATTATCTACCATGATAGCTGTCATTTCAACACAACACACCACTTCCAAAACGGCTGTGTTAATTTGACCATTTAGGGCCTCTTTTTTGACGTTCTGGTGGCGCAATGAGCCACAGCATATTTATAAGGCCATGTAACGTGGCTATTTATGGCCTAATAAATATGTGCCCCTTTCACGCAGAAAACTGAGAGTAAGAGGCGTTCCATGGGTGTTGCTGGTGGCGTTCCCAGCAACACCCTTGGCCTTTTGATACAGCCCCCGATTTACAAGAAATCGTAAGTCTGAGGCAGTGCCAAAATTGTACACCTCCCCAGGGGAGGCGTAAGGGAGGCACAATTAGGAGAAATATCTTTATTTCTCCTTGTTTTTCCTCTTTCTATGTGTGCCTCACACACACACACTTTCTATGTGTACAAAAGCCTCTTATGATTGTTTTTGTGCAGTAAGGTTTCCCTTCCTGAAGAAAAATAATCATCCCCGCAACGCAGGCACCCTTGCACCATGGTAGAAAGGTGCCTTCATTGGAGCATGCCAGCCCATTGTGCGCCGGACCAAGGGAAAAGGACAGGAATGTGACGCATCTAATAGATATTAAGCATTCCTGCCCTTTTCTTTTGCCGTAGGGAAGTGCTGCAGCAAGCCTGCTGCGCTGCTCTCTGGCAAACAACCCATAAATGAGGCCCTTAATGTTCCTAGGCACAGTCAGTTTTGTAAGCAGGTTTCAAATTTTTGTGCGCCCCAGTGTTGCATAATTACAACATCTATTCATTTGCATAATTCAAAGCTCTTTCAAGAGCCACCGTATTGTCTATTTCCGAATAGCTTTTAATTATTTGGAGATTTTTTTGTTTATTGATGTTTGCAAACATTTTTTAAAAACATTGGATTTAATATTGAAGTGCGCCCTGGTGTGCATAATTACAACATGTATTCATTTGCTTCTTTCAAAGCTCTTTCAAGCGCCATCTTTTTGTCTAATAGGAATATTTTTTCATTATTTGGAAATTTTGGGTTTATTGATGTTTGCAAACATTTGAAAAAAGAACAGTGGGTTTAATATTTGTAAGCACATGAAAAAGGAGATTTATGCAATTTCCAAATCTTGTTTTTTTTTAAACCAGGAGACTGGCCTACAGGAGGGTCTAAGAGTTGTGCTGAAAATGTCAAGGGCAGCACATAGTAACAAAAGGGGATCATGGACAAAGTAACATCCTTAAACTTCTTAGTGACACACAGAACAAAGTTCCACAATGGCATGTAACCATGCAGTCCTACTGGGTCCACTAACCCTCCTGTCCGCAATCCAATGCATCCGCAGAGCCAGAGCGGGGGGCTATCCTTCTCCTACATCGCAGCCAAGACCTGAAACAAACTCCCACTCAGCCTTAGACGAACCCACACAATGCAAGCTTTCAGGAAGAACTTCAAAACATGGGTCTTCGGTTGTAACAAAGCTGAGCGAACTCCCCCCACCCCCTGCCCCTTGAAGCTCTCGCTGGTGAGTAATGCGCTTCACAAATCCCTGATTGATTGATTGATTGCCACACTTATGTGTGCCCTGTCTTCTTTCCAAACCCTACCCTTTTGGACTCCAGAACGAGGCCCCCAGCATCACTCTCGAGCCTTTCACCTCTGTCTTTTGCCTCTCCCTCCACTCTGACTCCTGCATTGCTCTCTCTGCTCTTGCATTTTTCGACCTTTTTTACCTTTCGGTCTGTTTTTCCATAGCACTCTTGCACTATCGCTCTTGCATTCATTGTCAGCTTCTTGGCTTTTCAATCTGTCTTCCATGCAGATCACCCTCGCACTGTCACTCTTGCGTTCCGTTCAACTCTTTGCCTTTCACTGGGGGTTCTTCTTACGCCTGGAGTGATGGTAAGGTGCCTGTGTGCCTTGTGGGATTTATTGTCCTGACGATGAACACCGTCTTACAATAATAAATAAAGTTTTATAACCATAGAATAAAATGAAATCTAATAAAAGGTTTGACGCATATTATACCATGGGTGATGGGTGCACGGTGCAGGGCAGAACACTGCTACATGGTCCATATTTTTTGCCTTACTATGCACATTTCTGTCTTTCAGAGGTCTCCATGCCTTGTTACCGATGCTGATGGCTGTCACATTGACACAAGTTCAAACGCGGCCGGCCCGAAGTGGTTGTAGGCGGCTTGCTGTGTTTATGCACATTTCGTTCTGTGTTATGGATTGATGCCTAATGATTACTCTGAAAGCGCTGCAGGCCGTATCCTGGTTGTAGGCACTGAGCTGTGTTCATGCTCTCACTTACCAATAAAGGTTTTGAAAAAAAAAAGAAAAAAAAAAAAACCTCTTTGCCTTTCTGACTCTTCTTTCCATTCCACTATTTAACCTCTTTTTGCCCCTTCACCCATATTGTGCCATCTCTTGTATCCTTTCTCATCTGTTTCTTTAGCTCTTTTGACTGTTTGACTCTCCGACCCTTTTCCTCTTTTCTCATGCTTCTCTTGATTCTCTACAGCCTTCCCTTTTTCCATTTTTGCCTCGTTTTGCACTTTGACCCCCACTCTGCCCTTCCTTCTTTTTTCGCTGCGCACTACCTCCTTTTTATGGCCACTCACTCTGGCCCCAACCAGCACCACCAACCGCCCATGGATATCCTGTCCCCTCCCGGATCCACTTAATGGTGACTCCAGTGCAGAAGCGCTGAAGGAATGCCCAAAGGCAGGTCCGTCTGTGCCCCACCTGTGCCCAGCGCCAGGACCCTTGAATCTCCTCCCAACCAAAGCATTCCCGGATGCTACTCGCCCACTGATCTCTGCACCCTGAACACCAGACGACCTTCAGCTCACTATTACTGTGCCTCCCACTCCATCGTTGAAGGTGCGTTCTCCTGCATCACCTGCTGTTTCTCCTATGTACCTCCCCACCCATAACTCCCCCCTCCGCACCTCTTGATCACAACCACACTCTGCAGAACACCTCATGCATAACACATACCCCACCGACTTGACTTCTCCTCAGCACTCGCTCTCTCGTCTCCCCAGACCTTTTTTTTCTGACTGCAACCTGGTTCACCTCAACCTCCACCCCTGACATTGCAGAAGCTAACACCCCCCCCGCCCCCCCCTTTGGCTTAAAGATCGCAAGACAGGACAGAACCTGCAAACCTGGAGGAGGATTAGTGATCACCTACAAAGAAAACATCCACTGTGCCATAATTTCTGTAAACTCCTGAAACACCTTGCCTTAAAGCTCAAACATCTCCAGAAACACCACCCTGTGAAGGGCCTTACTGTGTTGACCTGCTGGTCCAAGATCCAACTTCGGAAACACCATCACAGACTTCATTGTACTACTATGGTAAAACTCCAGTTCCTTCATTCTCTTCAGGTACCTCAATTCCCACCTAGAAAATAACAGTGACATGAACACCAACAACCTTCTGGAACCTGAACAAATTAAGACTCATACAGTGATTGAAGGGTCCTACCCACCAGACATCTCCTCAACCCTTTCTTTGCCAACTTCACCAGTATCACAGTGGACAAGCCAAACCCCCTCACATGGACCAACCACTACATAATGTGATTCCGCATGCTTCTCCCTCACCAACGTGGAACTGTACTCTCCAAAGCTACTCGACGCAGCTGGAACAGGATTCCCAAGCAAACACAAGCCACAGAGTTCCAAACCCACCACCCACCACATCAAGACTGCCTCTCCTCATCCATCACCGCCTTCAATGCTTGGATCACCTCATGCACAGACTCCCTTACTGCACTGAAGTCCATTACTACCCCTGGAACCAGACCTCAAATTAACTGGTACACAGAAGAACTGCGACTCTTCAAACGCCATTGCAAGCAACTAGAACATCAGTGGGGACACACTCACAATGAAAATGACAAACAGCTACAGATCTGGCCTCTGGTTATACCACCAACAATTTAGTTCTAACAAATGCTCAGCACTGATTGAACAAATTGAGAACAGCTCCAACAATGCCAAAGAACATTTTGCCATAGTGAAAGTCTTCATCTCCCCCACCGCCAGCTCCACGATCAACCCCCCATCACAGGATCACACAACCATTATGTGTGCCATCCACACAGGAGACCCATCAGATCCATTCCCACACTTCATCTTTACAAAATAACTCAACCCAATCTGCGCCACACTTAACCCGAAACTCAATGACTCCCTTACCACAGCCGCTTTCACAGACACCTCGAAACCCGCCACCATACTACCCCTACTGAAGAAACACTTAATAGACCAGAAGATTCTAGAAACCTGAATACTGTTCTACTTGCTTCCTTACCCAGCTAAAGTACTGGACAAACTTACAAACAAACAACTGGCCGACCACCTCAATGATATACACCTCTTGGGCCACTCTCTCTCTGTTTTCGTCCCAATCACAGCACCAAAACTGCCCTCATGACTCCTCCCTACAATGGCCTTCTGATCCTGGACAGAAGAGACACAGTGGCATTCATCCTGCTCGACCCCTCAGCTGCATTCAACACCGTCTCCCACCCCATCCAGCACCTCCACAAAACTGAAATATGAGGACCCATTCTCTGATGGATCAGCTACTTCCTCACTCAATCAATCAGTTCTTATTGAGCGCAGCTACTCACCCCTGAGGTTATCTAGGTGCTGCGGTCTCGCTGGTCTGTGTTGAAAAGCCAGGCCTGAGTCCCTTTCTGAAATCTGCAAGAGAGGTTGATGTTCGCAGGTAGAGGGGAAGGTCATTCCCTGACTTAGTGGCAAGGTAGGAGAAGGAAAAACCTCCACTGTACCTTCGGCAAATGTGAAGAGTGTGCGCGAGGAAGGCGGAGTGCATTTGACTAGTGGGATTATGGAATTTCAGGCAGTGGTTAATGAATGATGGTCCCTGGTCAGGCAGGGCCTTGTAGGCATGTGTCTGCATCTTTGAACTGCCATCTCTTCTGGACGGGGAGCCAGTTGAGTTTCCTGAGGTGGGGGCTGATGTGGATCTGTTTGGGGAGGTTCAGCATGAGTCTGACCACTGTATTCTGTATAGTCTGGGGTCTCTTGAGGAGTTGGGTGGTGATTCTGGTGTAGAGCATGTTGACGTAGTTCAGCTGGCGGATTACGAGGGCTTTCAGGACGTTTTTCTGGTGTTGACTGGGATCCAGCTGAAGATTTTTTTGAGGGTGTGGAAGCAGGCAGGTGAGACTGCGTTGACCTTGCGCTTCATAGTGAGTTGGCTGCCCAGGAGGATGCTGAGGTTGCAGAAGTAGTCATTAGGGGTGTGAGAGGGTCTGATTTCGGGCGGCCACCAGGTGTCAACCCAGGAGGAGGTTTTTTTCCAGAAGATCATCACGTCCGTCTTGTACGTGTTGAGCTTCAGGCAGTAGGTCCTTATCCAGATGTTGAGTCCATGGGTTCTGATGAAGCCGGCCAGGGTCCTCATGTAAGTGTTGAACAGGGTGGGGCTGAGGGATGAGCCTTGGGGAATACCGTAGCTGATGCTCTTGGGCTCCGAGGTGAAGGGTGGAATGCGTATCCTCTGGGTGCATCTTGTGAGGAAGCAGAGCATGTTGTTTCTTTCTAGGTGTTGGGTGAGCTGGTAGTTGATGGCCTTCTCGAGGACTTTGGCGGTGAACAGGAGTAGCAAGATGGGACAGTAGTTTATGAGTTTGCTGGGGTCAGTGGAAGCTGTCTTTAGGAGCTGCCTGACCTCTGCATATTTCCATCCATTGAGGAAGGCTGCTGTGGTGATGGATGAATTGAGAATGGAGGTGAGTTCATCACTGATTTCTTTATGTCCAAGGAGGAAGAAGTGGTGGGGCAGGGGTCCAGAGGAGATGATGGCTGTGGTGTTATTTGCAGTGTGGAGATTCCAGGTAGTGGGTAGGGTGCTGCGGATGGTGTCGGTTAATATTAGGAGGTTTTTGATGTTGACGACTTGAGGATCAAAGTTGCTGTAGATGGTGGATATCTTGTCATGGAAGTAGTTTGACTGTGTGTCGCAGTGTTCTTGGGAAGGGCTGAACATGTTCTCTGTGGCTGACGGGCAGGAGAACTCTCTGATGATGCTGAAGTGTTCCTTGGTGTGGTTGGCACCTGCTTCGATGCGGTCCATCAAGATGTCTCTTTTGTGCCCTTGAGGCATTGGTGGTATTTGTTGAGGGCTGACTTGAAGTTGGCTTGGTCTGTGGGGTCTGTGATTGAGAGGCCATTGTCTAGTTACTTACAGTTGCGTTTAAGGGTCCAGAGTTCTAATGTATACCAACTGGCTTGTTTATTGGATCTGCTGGTTGTGTCTGGCTTCATGAGGTGACTGTCAGCTCTGTAGGTGATCCAGGCGGAGAAGTTGTGGATGGTCTATTCAAAGTTGGTTGCGGTGTTGGGCTGGGTGGTGTAGTACTTAAAATTCTGGATCTGTGTTATAAACATCGTCGTATCATGACGATTTTGATATCAGCAGACCGAAAATGGCCAGTATACTATACACAAGCATTTTCGTCATATTCGAGTGACGATTTCACCCTGAAATCGTCATTTTCGTCCTGAGCCCTTGGGTTCCATTTTGTGAACGGCAGTCATTTTGTGATTGCCCTCACATAGGCCGGTGACTAAGGCCAAAACGAGTCTGAAGGACACGTACACCTTTACTGACTCCTGCACGACCTGGGCAAGCTGGCTCCACTGCCCAAGGCCAAAACCTGTTCGGTCAGTTCCTCTCCCAGTGGCCGGGCGAGATAGTATCAAGGCACAACATGCCATAAACCTTTCATCACACACAAACCCTTCCTAATCTTACACACACCTGCCTCTGTTTCTTTCTTTATGACTTGCTTTACGAGGAGGAGGTGCCCGTTTTTATTGGGGTTTTGTCGATATCTGATGAAAATACTGGGCCTTGCCGGGTAATTGATTGTGGGCTGAACAAACTGAAATATGGGCTTGTCATCATGACTCTGCTTTTTCTTTGTAGTGAAAATATGTGAATGATCAACTGTAACACAAAGAATGTTTGCCTAAAGCGTAATATTTTGTATAAAAAGAGAAGGCTGGCTTTGTAATTTTGAGCAGTCTCCTGAGAATATACACCGTGTTGTACTTCTAGGACGCCTGTTACTTGGTTGCAGCCAATAAACTCGATCTTTGACTTCACCTAGAAGACTCTGTGTTTCTGTAGTCTGAAACAGGAAGGACTCGAAGTCACAGGGTGTTGTCCCTGGCACCGCTGGGTTACTGGTTCTGAAAAACCCAGTACTTCAGTTGGCGCCCAACGTGGGCCGATATCAGCGGTGCCGGTCCAAGCCAGAGGTTCGTGAGGAGCTTCGTGTGAAAATTCTGAAGGAAGGCCGCCACTTCATCGACCCCTGCATGTCGACGTGGTCCGAAAGTCTTTGCTGCGAGGTTCCCCGCTTCCCGACGGCTACGAAGGACTGCTGCCCTGACTATCGCCCTGTTTTGGACCCTTGATGATTGGTAGAGCGAAACGATAGACGAGTCTTCTGGTGACGTCATCGATACCTCAGTTAAGTATAAGTGGAGCGTCTCCCAGTCCTTAGTGTAGGTATCCCCTCGGGATCTTTGATTTGGAACTTGCAAGTACCAAAGCCGAGGGACTCGTGTATTCGCGAGACTATCGTAATTGATAATCCTTTGAAGTTTGAAGCTAGACTAGAGAGCGAAGATGCATGGTCTTAGCAGACTTGGAAACTTGTTTTGTCTTGGTTGTAATAGGGATTCCCGATTGGAGGACTCGTGTCTGGTTCCTCCGATTGGAACTCCAACCTATGAATTATATGTGAAACATGGCGTAGGCGCCATCACGTATAATGAAGTATGGATCCGATACACCAGAAGGGATGGTGTTCTAAAATGGCCCCAATACGGTAGCTTTGACACAGAGATTTTAGATAATCTAGACGTTAGACTCTTTAAGAAGAAAGCCCGGCCGGCGATGTTTGACTCTTTCCGCCTATGGCGAAAGGAAGCCAAACAGAACGAAATTAAATTAGCTAAAAAGAATAAAAGAGAAAAGGGTATTTCGATAATGCAAGCTGCTATGCAATATAAAGATAATGAGGAAGAACAAGCGAGTGAACAGTTGCACAGGCAATGTAAAATGGCGATCGATAAATGCTATCCAGTTTTGCCACCTCTCCAGCAGGACACAGCAAAAGAACTTGAGAAAGATCCTTTAATGTCTCACTTATTGAATTCACCACCCCCCTATGCGCAGAGTGCTACTGCACCTCCGCAACCTTTAGTTGTGCAACCTCCGGTTGTTGTGCCCCAGGTTCTTCCACAACCGCCAGCTCCTCTTCAGCTGGCTCCTACTGCTACGGCTCAGCCTCCTCAAGGGCCGCTGACTTTGCTACCTGCTCACCCTGTACTTCTTAAAACTTTGCCTACTACACCGACTGCCCCTTCTGATATTCCTACTGTTACTGCGTCTGCATCTGCATCTGCCTCGCCTCACTCTGCTTTTACTCCTGTTCTTTCGTCAACTCCTCCTTCTGTTCGACAGAGAATGACTAACACTTTTGCTAGTCTTCTGTATCCTCTTTTTGGGGCAACAAGTATGACCCCTGTTTCAACGAGCAAACAATTGCGTAGTCAACTGCCCGACTCTAGAGAGCGGGAAACATTGAATTATTTGGCACATAGATGGGGTACAGACCCTACGAGATATGAGCTAGATTCTGTTATGGATGTCTTCCATCAGTGGGAAGAGCCGAAACAGAGATACGTTTTCGAGAAAATGTGTACTTTCCTTTGTGAGGAATTGGAGGAAAATGATTTAGAATGCAATCCACCTGAGCTGTGTCGTGTACGGTACGAGTTTGCAAAAGGCACAATTGTGGGTTCTGATGTTGAAAAAGCAATTGCGATATTGTTGTCGTTTAGGAGTGAAGGTGTTTCTCGGTCGTTGTTTGAGCATGATTCCTCTGTTAGGAGGAAAGCGAGACAGTACCCAATGAGAGAGGTTCCTCCGGTATGGAAGGAAGCAGTTCAGGCTGATGCCGCTCATAATATCGATGCTGTGCCGGCTCACTTTCAGCGTGTTTTTGTACACGTTCCTTGGAAACGAGCTAAAGTTTTGGCCCTTAAGCAGACTTTACCTGACCCCCGTAAAAATCCTGCAGGGTATTACAAGGAATTGCCACAGACTGCAGGCTCTTGCATTATGAATTTAGCGGATATAGACATGTTGTTTGGAAATGTTGTTCCACAGCCTTTATGGGGAAAGATTCGTCATGCGGATCATGATCAGGAGTTAGGTGATACATGGGTTAATATTGCTGCTGCTGATGGCAGACAAGTTGGTGGTGCTAAACCCGAACTTTTAGTGGCAGACCTCCCTGGTAGGATAATTACTTACATGAAGACTTTGATGCCTGCGATGCGGGTGAATTGGGACAAATTGTCTGCGTGTAAGCAGAAGAAAGATGAGACCATGTCTGATTTCTTCACCAGGTTCGAAGAAACGTTTATCGACCACAGTGGTCAAGATATGAGTACAGAAGGTGGTCAACGGTTGTTCGTTGACAAGTTCGTGCACAATTTGCTTCCCGAGTTGTGTAAGAAGTTAAAAGATTCAGAAAGTTCTTGGGCCGTTTCCTCTTCAGCACAGATATTGGCTACTGCACAGTACTACGAAAATCGAGATAAAGATGAGAAGGATAGAGCAGACAAGAAAACTAAAGAGTTAAAAACAAAGGTTCTGTTACAGCAAGCGTATCCGCCACGTGGTGGTCAGAATAACTATCAGCAACCTCAACAGTATCATAGAAACTCGCAAAGGGTCGAGTTTTCTCAACCACGGGTTCCTGTAGGTCCCAATCAGTGTTCATATTGTAAAGAGGAGGGTCATTTCAAGTATAGTTGCCCTGTTTTGTTGCAGCGTATGAATGGTGCTTCTGGTGCAAGAGGTCGAGGTGTTCAACAAGCTCCTAGAGGTAGAGGACGTGGAAATTTCCCCCAGAACGGGCGTTCCTTTCCGCCTCAAAATTCAATGAATAGGTTTGATCAGCAGAATAACGCGTTTGGTAGGACAGCTCAGTACTATGCTGATGACTACTATGCAGAAGATGAGAATATGGAAGGTAAAGATTGCTAGGACAGCCATAGACAAAGAGAGGGAGTTGTTTTAGTTCCAGTAGATCAGAGTGGACCTTACGTTGAGGTGATTACATCAGGTGTGTCAGAGCCTTTTCTGTTGGATACTGGTGCTACAAAGAGTTCTATTATGCACTCTAAACTCCCTGGCACAACTTTGTCTGGCAAAATGAATGTTTCAGTAGGTTTTTCTGGCGCCCCGGTTAGAAACCCAGTTTCTAGTCCTATGTCCCTTTCTGTTGGACCTTGTGAATTAGAAGCACCCCTTATTCTGACAACAGGTTGTGGTGAAAATTTGTTGGGATTGGATCTGTTGAAAAGATTGTATGCAACTTTGTATTGTTCTCCTTCAGGAGTGCAACTTACACTAGGTAAGAAAGTAGTCTCCCCAATGTATTTGTCGAAGGATAAACTTCCGACAGAGTTGTCGTCTCTTCCTGAAGTTCTTTGGGCTACTGGTCCTAATGATGTGGGTCTTTTGGAAATACCGCCAGTTGTTGTGACATTGAAAGCCAATGTTAAAATGCCACGTATTCCCCAATACAAGATATCTAGTGAAGGTGAAAAAGCGTTGCTAGCGATCATTTATGATTTGATTGAAAAATATGTAATTGAAGAGACAAGAGGCAACGTTTGCAATAGTCCTGTTCTGCCTGTTTTGAAGCGTACCGATCCTTCTCAGCCACCTGTTTACAGATTCGTGATTGATCTTAGAGAGGTGAATAAAATAGTTGTGCCACAATTCCCAGTTGTCCCTGATATCACTGCCCTATTGACTATGATTCCAGCTTCCGCGACTTGGTTCTCGGTGATTGACTTGAAGAATGCATTCTTCAGCATCCCGATTGCCGAGGAGAGTAGGGATATTGTCGGCTTCAGTTTAGGAGGTCGAAGCTTCCGCTTCAAACGCGCTCCCCAGGGCTACTGTGAAAGTCCATCAATATAAAGTCAAGCTTTAAAAACACAGCTTGATACAATTGTTTTACCTGATGGCGCTACACTTATTCAGTACGTTGATGATTTGCTTGTTGCTGGAGATACTGAGAAAATCTGTAAAGAAGCCACGTTGACCTTGTTGCATCATTTGTCTGATTTACATTACAAAGTGTCTCTTTCAAAGTTGCAATATTGTCGACAAGAAGTGACCTACTTAGGTCATCTCTTATCGAAGGAGGGAAGGAAACTGACCCCAGAAAGAATTCGGGCAATTGCAAAATTGAGTGTGCCAAAGACACAGAGAGAAGTGCGTGCTTTCTTGGGTATTACATCATATTGCAGACAATGGATACCAAATTTTTCTTTGATGGCCAAACCCCTGGTGGCATTAACCTGTAAAGAGACACCAAATCCCCTTCCATGGTCTGAAGAGTGTCAGAAAAGTTTTTCCGAATTGCGCAATGCATTATGTTCGGCTCCTGTGTTGGGTACCCCCGACTACAGTAAGCCCTTTACATTGTATGTCCATGAGAAAGAAGGTTGTGCATTGTCAGTGTTGACACAGTTGTTTGGGAACAGGCAGCGTCCATGCGCGTATTTTTCATCGACCTTAGATCCGGTAGCTAGAGCGTTGCCGAGTTGCTTAAGAGCCACAGCAGCAGCAGCTGTTTCTATTCGACAGTCTGCTGGTTTAGTGATGAATAATACATTGATTGTGATGGTTCCACATGCAGTGGACACGTTGTTAAACAGAACCAAGACACAGCACTTAACTAGTGCTCGGTTGTCAGGTTACGAGTTGACACTGTTAGCGAGTCATGTGCACATAAAAAGATGCAACATGCTTAACCCAGCTACGTTGTTGCCGATTGTAGCAGAGTTAGATGCTTCTGAACAGCATGATTGTTTTCTCAGAACAGAAGAAGAAACGAAAGGGAGAATAGATCTTCAAGACACCCCTCTTGTGAAGTGTGATGGTACCCTATGGGTGGATGGTTCATGCTTCAAGCTTCCGAATGGTGATACGACTGCAGCATATGCTGTCACGACTTTGCATACGATTGTTGAAGCTGCACGTATCCCACATAATTCAGCTCAAGCAGCAGAATTGATTGCACTTACGAGAGCGTGTGTGTTGTCGAAAGGAATGAAAGTGACCATATATACCGACAGCCAGTATGCGTTTGGTGTGGCTCATAGTTTTGGACGATTGTGGAAAGAATGTGGGTTCCTGACTTCGCATGGAACTAAGATTCAGCATGGTCAATTGGTGAAAGAGCTCCTTGAATCACTTACTTTGCCATTGCAAGTTGCGATTGTAAAATGCAGTGCACACAAGAAAGTGACTGATGATGTTGGTCGTGGAAATGCATTTGCTGATGAAATTGCAAAGGAAACAGCAAGGGATGTGATGAGTCGAATGTATCTTGCGGGCCCTGCAAGATGGATTGGTGACGTGGGAATGTGTGAAGACACAATAGAGAGTGTGAAGTCTATTCAAGCTGAAGCTACAGAGAAAGAGTTGAGTGTGTGGAGAGAAAGTACGGGTAAATTAGATGCAAATGGTTGTTGGGTTGAATTGTCAGAACATCAGCGATGGTTGTTACCCGATGCATATGTGCTTGCGGTGGTTACAATGGCCCATGGAATGGCTCACATCAGTGTGAAAGGGATTTGTAAGTTGTTGACTCCAGTATGGCAAAATGCTGGAATTCCCAAGTGTGCAGAGAATGTGGTCAAGAATTGTATGGTGTGTCTGAAATACAATCCTGGTAGGGGAACCCCAACTCCAGCTGGTCATTTTGCGCCTCCAACGTACCCGTTCGAGGTCTTGCAGCTAGATTTCATCCACATGGAAAGGTGCAACAATTTGAAATACCTACTCGTTGTTGTTTGTGCCTTTTCGAGATGGGTAGAAGCATATCCCCTGAAGGACAACACTGCCTTGTCCACAGCTAAAGCCCTTGTTAAAGAGTTCTTCCCTAGGTTCGGAATGCCGAAAATGGTCTGGAGTGACAATGGGAGCGAATTTGTGGGTCAAGTGATGAAGAAAGTATGTGAAGGGCTAGGTATCCAGCAAAAATTCCACGCTGCAAATCACCCCCAATCAGCTGGACTGTGCATTCGCGAGTGGGACTTAGTCCCTATGAGATTGTGTTCGGCCGTCCGGCCAACATATGGGGAGTGCCAAGGCCGACAAAATTCAGTGAGATCGAACACCCTGTACTGCTTGATTACTTGTATGAATTGACGGCTAAATTGCGTGTTTTACACCAACAGGTTCATGATACTCTGCCTCAGGTCTCTGAAGCTCCAGGACATCTGATCGATCCTGGGTCCTGGTGCTGGTCAAGAATTTCCAGCGAACAAAGAATGACCAGCCCCGGTGGACCGGCCCTCACCTGGTTCTTCTCTCAACGAGATCAGCCGTTCGAGTGGAAGGAAAAAAACACTGGATCCATGGTGTACACTGCAAGAGGGTAACGTTGCCTCTGCCGTACGACCGGTGGGTCCAGGAGGGTGTCGCTGACTCAGAGACTGAAACTGTGCCTCGATTTCTGCCTTTCAGGGATGCACGTGTAAAAGGAACAATTTCTGAAAAAGAAAGTGACAATCTCTTACAAGAAGCTGTGGCACCATCAAATCGATTGGACACTACAGAGCCTGAACTCCTGTTTCCAGACCAGACAGTATCTGGGAAGCAACGCTATAATCTGAGGCCGAGAACTATGGACAAATAAAATGTTCCTTTTCTTTGCTAAATTTTGAAAGTGCAGCTCTCTCATCTGAGAAACTTTTTTTATTTTTGTTTTTCGAACCACCATCCGGGTTCAGCTGTAGGGTCGCGGTTGCCCAAGTCTTTGGGGTGCAGCTGAACACGTTAGGTCGACAGTTCTGGTTGGTCTAAGGGAGTTGCCCTGGACTAACAGAAGCATTCCTTAGCATAGAACACCCTACCATCGCGAGCAGCATTTAGAGAGGATGGAGTTTTTCAAGATGGAGAGACCTGCCAAAACAATGAACTTTAAAGCCAGAACATGTAAAATGATGACCACGAAACGCTTTTTGATACTATGCATTTTCATGTTGTTCAGTGTAATAGTGTTTCTAATAGGATATGTTTTATCCTCTTTTCGAGTGACATTTGAACCCACTACATCGCCCATACCTCCTCCTTCTACTGTTTCCTCACATTCTTTTCAACCTCTTCCTGAACATGAATCCGCTAGGAGATTAGAGTTCATTAATAACTCCTTCGTTCAGCTTTTGCACCAACACCAACTAGTAATGAACACAACTAACTGTTGGGTGTGTGGTCTTATGCCTCACACAACGGATAAAGGTATCCCTTATCTGGTCCTGCCTTTCAGCCATAATGGTTCTGTGTGGGCATACAGAACGATGTTCATCTACGCACATGAAATCTACCCCCTACGTTCTGTAAAAGACAATCCTAAGAATAGTGCTCTAGTCAAGGGTATAGTAGATATGATTAAAGAAGATATATCCTAAGAGACTATCCCGAGAGATGAGACACTAGTTTATATAGGATGGAACGTGACCGGATATGGAGTTGGATTGTACCCCATCAGGGTCACCTATGTCTGCAAGGTAATGGCAAGAATCCCAGAGCTCAGTTAGGGAAGAGTATCTGCACTGAAACATATGTTTTTGCGTCTCAGACTTCCCCTTCGTTCTTAGCAGCTAAGGGTACCTATTTCATCTGCCATGATAGAGCCTATACATGGTTGCCCCCTGACTTTTCGGGCACATGCTTTGTTTCGTTCCTGTTGCCTCCCACCTACACAGTGGCGGCAGATTACCATAAGACAAGGATAGTTAGAGGTGTCTTCAGTGAAGAAGACACTGCAGGACAAGAATTTGGAGACTTCGTGAAGGGTTTTCTGCCGTTCTGGGGACCCATGGTTAACAGCAGGAACATAAGGCAATTGACAAGGGTGGTTGAATCCACCGTGGTTGAAACTGCCTGTGTCCTTAGTAACTTGACTGCTGAGCTCCAGTCGGATCGTCTTATGACCCTTCAGAACAGGGTCGCGTTAGACGTCATACTTGCAGACCGAGGTGGGGTATGTAGGGTGATCCAATCGTGTTGCTGTGTTTTCATTACAGATAACGCTCCAACAGTGTACCAGGCCATCTCCAAACTACATAAGATCTCTGAATCTATTCATGTGGATAAAGGAGATTGGTCGTTGATGGGGTGGTTCTGGGAACTATTATCCGCCTGGGGATGGAAAATTCTGATGGTCATTGGAATGATCTTAGCCATTCTTTTCCTGTTCTGTCTGTGCGTACAGTGTGCTCCTGCAATATGTGGCCTCTGTGCCACATCATGTGTAAGGAAACCTGTATTGAGGGACGAGCTAAGTAATAGGATGATGCTACAGCAACATCTCAATGACTTTATCAATATAGACCTGGACTCAGATTAGCATGAGTATAGGTTATTGCCTATGTCAGGGCAAAAGGAAGGTCTGTAGTACTTAAAATTCTGGATCTGTGTTATAAACATCGTCGTATCATGACGATTTTGATATCAGCAGACCGAAAATGGGCAGTATACTATACACAAGCATTTTCGTCATATTCGAGTGACGATTTCACCCTGAAATCGTCATTTTCGTCCTGAACCCTTGGGTTCCATTTTGTGAACGGCAGCCATTTTGTGATTGCCCTCACATAGACCGGTGTCTAAGGCCAAAACGAGTCTGAAGGACACGTACACCTTTACTGACTCCTGCACGACCTGGGCAAGCTGGCTCCACTGCCCAAGGCCAAAACCTGTTCGGTCAGTTCCTCTCCCAGTGGCCGGGCGAGATAGTATCAAGGCACAACATGCCATAAACCTTTCATCGCACACAAACCCTTCCTAATCTTACACACACCTGCCTCTGTTTCTTTCTTTATGACTTGCTTTACGAGGAGGAGGCGCCCGTTTTTATTGGGGTTTTGTCGATATCTGATGAAAATACTGGGCCTTGCCGGGTAATTGATTGTGGGCTGAACAAACTGAAATATGGGCTTGTCATCATGACTCTGCTTTTTCTTTGTAGTGAAAATATGTGAATGATCAACTGTAAAACAAAGAATGTTTGCCTAAAGCGTAATATTTTGTATAAAAAGAGAAGGCTGGCTTTGTAAGTTTGAGCAGTCTCCTGAGAATATACACCGTGTTGTACTTCTAGGATGCCTGTTACTTGGTTGCAGCCAATAAACTCGATCTTTGACTTCACCTAGAAGACTCTGTGTTTCTGTAGTCTGAAACAGGAAGGACTCGAAGTCATAGGGTGTTGTCCCTGGCACCGCTGGGTTACCGGTTCTGAAAAACCCAGTACTTCAGTGGTGTTGAGGGTGTCTATCCATTGGGTCTCTGTCACTTTGTTCCAATTGTGGTGGGGGAGCTTGAGGGCCTGGTGGTGGTATACAGGGAGCCTGTGATTGTGAAGTGGACGATGGCATGGTTGGTCCAGATGAGATTGAGACGTAGCTGATCTTGACTCTGTCGCTGGCTGTGAATATCGGGTCCAACATGTGCCCTGTGCTGTGAGTTGGGTTGGTGACTAGTTGGGTGAGGCCAGTGTTGCTTATGCTTTCCAGGAGGTTGGTGGAGTTGACATTTTTGAGGTCCTCGAGGTGGAAGTTGAGGTCCACAGGGAAGATGTAGTGCTTGGAGTCAATGGCTAGCAGGGCAATGAATTTGAAGAAGGCATTGCAGAGGTGTGTGCGAAGTCCTGGGGGTGTGTAGGGGAGGGTGCCTTTGATGGTCATCTTGGCGTCAGTTTGAAGTTGGAAGTTTCATAATCGGTGTGATGTTGTTTTCGGTGGTGGTGCATTGGATGGTTTACTTGTGTAGAATGGTGATGCCTTCTCTGTGTTTGTTGGTGCGGTCCCGGTGTATGATCTTGAAGCCAGAGGGCATTTCATTGGTGATGTTGGAGGTTAAGGAGGGTGTTATAGTTTGCCAATAAAGAGAGTGTGACACGGTGGAAGTAAGAACTCTTCTTTATTTCAATCATCCAGTCTCCACATCACTCACAGTCCGCCTGAGGAGTCAACATTCTAAGGTAAGCTCCAGGGGGAAGTACCAAGGGAGAAGAAGAGGGAGGGGAGGACAGAAGGTACCAAGGTTTAAATGACAACAGGAGAAAGTTACAACACATCTCCCTTCCATAGGGAGGAGAACCTGAGAGAAAATACAATACATCAAATACAGAAAATACAATTCATTGTTACAGAGAAATTAGGTAACATTGACTAATCTATCTCCGCTCCACGTCTGCCCATTGTCCAGATGGACAACATATTTGCTGGACCTAGAGTTCCATTGATGTTGTTGAACTTTCTTGGAAGTTGATTCCTGGTTGAAGGTGGCCTTCTTGCCTCCCTCCAACCATCTGGGATTCATTTTAGTGCTGGGCTCTCTTCCTCTTAGCATTACAAAAGGAGAAATCCCAGTAATGAGGTTGGGAGTTGTGTGGTATGACCAAATACATTCTTTCAATGATTCCTCAATCTTCAGGTTGTTTTAAATGGCCAATTGAATATGGTCCTTAATCATGCGATTAGCCCTTTCCACTAATCCGTTGGCCTTGGGACAGTTAAATGCAGTCTTCTCGTGTTTTATGTTGAACTTTGCCAGGAAGTTCTTCATCATGTCAGAGGTGAATTGTACCCCATTATCCGTGATGAGTATGGCTGGGACACCTTCAAAGAAAAATATATTTTCTAAAAAGGTAATGAGGTTGGCAGTGTTTGTGGTGGTAAATTTAATGTTGATCCAATGTGATGTATAGTCAATAAGGACAAACATAAATCTCTTTTGAGGTCCTAGCATCTCCATGGGACCAATTATATCCAAAGCTAACTTGGTCTAGGGTACTTCTGGGACTTCTACCAGGGATAAAGGCACTTAAAGTTTTACTCTTATCGCGTTTTTCACAACTGGCAAAATAACTCACTTTCGCTTCTACCAAGATGTCCATTTTTGGGAACCAATAACAACTCCTGAGTTTATTTTTGGTAAGGCTTCTGCCTAGGTGTCCTTCGTGGGCAAGGTCAATTATCTTGTTCCTTATGCCTTTGGTAGGAACAATGTTGTCCTTGCGGCAAATTTTATTGTCATTTACAGTTAGTTCATATCTAACTTCCCAAAAATCTTCAATGGAATCTGGTATTTGGGATTTGTTTTCCGGCCAGCCTTTGATTATTAAGACTTTTAAAATCTGTACATCCTTGTCATTTTTCTCACTTTCATCCCATTCTTCCTTGGAGAGATATGTGGTCAGAATCGGAACATCTAGTTTTTCATCTTCATGGTAGACATCCAGGGGAGATCTGGACAAGTAGTCTGCAATAATATTTTCAGGTCCAGGTAAATACTCCACTTTGAAACAAAAATGTCCCAACCAAGAATCCATTTCATGATGCGAGGGGATTTACTGTCATTTTTTGAAGAGAACATAAAGATTAGTGGTTTGTGGTCTGTGCGAATCGTGAATTTGATGCCCCACAAGAAAAATTTTAAATTATTTACCGCCCAGAAGCATGCTAATGCCTCTCTTTCAATGACGGCATAATTCCGTTCTGAAGGGCTCAGGGATCTGGAGGCAAAAGCTATGATGGTTTTACCATTTTCATCTTTTTGTAACAATGTCGCCCCCAGCCCTTTGTTTGACGCGTCTGTGGTTAGAAATTTTTTCTTTTTATGATCAAAAGCTCCTAGAGCTGGTGACTTCAAGATGTGTGCTTTTATCGTGTCAATCATCTCATTATGACTTTCTTCCCATGTAAACTCTTTACCCTTTTTTAGGAGCTCACGAAGGCCATCACACAACTCAGCAAAGTTCTCCACAAATTTCGACATGTATTCAGCCAGCCCTAAGAAGGACTTTAATTCGTCTTTGTTGGATGGATAAGGGGCATCCTTAATGGCCTGAATCAAGCTGTATTTTGGTCTGACACCTTCTTGGGAGATGGTGTGTACCAAATAATCAACTGAGTTAACTCTCAATTTGCACTTATCAAATTTAACGGTCAATCCAGCATCTGTAAGTTTTTGGCAGACTGAGTACAGAATTTTGTCATGTTCTTCCATAGATGGCCCGTACATGAGAATATTGTCTTGGAAGCATAACGTATTCTTAATTCCTCCAAGGATTTGTTGCATCATTTTCTAGAAAATTTCTGCCGCGGAGGCTAGACCGAACGGCATTCTGATAAACATAAATGCCCAAAATGGAGAGGTATATGCCGTTAAGGGTCTAGACTCCGGGTGCAATTTCACTTGATGGTAGGCCATCGAGAGATCAATCACGGAGAAAAACTTGGCTTTGCCCATAGTACTTAGCATTTTGTTTATGTTGGGTAAGGGGAATCTTTCCACCCAAATATTTTCATTTAGGCTCGCAGATCTACACAAAGGCGAATACCTTGACCGTTAGCTCTAGAAACTAAAACTAAGGGCGCCAACCATTCTGATGAATCAATTGGTTGTATGACACCTAACTCACATAATCTATCTAGTTCACTTTTGAGGGTGTCTCTTAACACCATATGTACTTGTCGAGTCTTGTGAACAATGGGTTTGGCTCCTTGTCTTATTTTTATTTTATGTTGATAATCTTTTAACTTCCCTAATTTGTCAGTGAATAAATCAGGAACATCTTGGCACAAGGAATTATTGGAGTTGTCCACCAGGATGACTTGTTCTTTATTATTTGGATCTAAAATGATTCCTAATTCTTTCTGGTGGTGCCAGCCAAGAAGATTTGCACCTTTTTCAAGAATATACACTTTCCTAACCGTGGATCGCCCTTTAAAGACAATGAGGGCAGTGACCATGCCCATAAGAGGAATGGGGTCTTTAGTGTAACCTTCAGGGGAAATGTCAGGTGGACTCAATTCAATTTCCCTACCACTCATGTGATTCTTAAAATCAAGGATGTTGAGCAAGGTAAAGGGGGAACAAGATTCCGCAAACATTTCCATAGGAACATTGTCAATAAAAACAGTACATTTGGGATAATTAGGTTTGGTAGTTTCAACACTGTCTTTCAATTGTAAAACAAACTTAGCTGGTGCTTCATTATCTTTCGTGATCAATCTTATAGTGGTGTTAATTTCTCCTTCTCTACACACTCTGGCTAAGTGACGTCTCTTATTACATTTTTTGCATGTAACACCACGCGCAGAACAATGTAAGCTGATTTGCTAAATGGTTGTTGCTACCACATCTAACACATTTAAGGCCGGAACTTTCTTTGGTAAATTTGGCGGTGGGAGTAGCTTTGGTAACTTCTTTATTTTTAATTTTAAGTACGTTATCGTTAAGGGTTTCATCCTGTATAGCTGCAACAACTTCTTCTTTCGTTTTCATTTCTTTTATACATTTGGCAGTATGTTCTACAGATTGCGCTATTGCTACAGCTTCCCTTAGAGATGGATTTTTTGCAAGTAGTTTCTCTTGAATTCTTGGATTGTTTGACATCTAACTAATTGATCCCTTATGAGGGAATCATTTAAATCGCCAAATTCACACAGTTGGTTTAGCCCTCTGAGTGCTGCAATGTAGTTATTTATAGACTCATTTTTACCTTGTACTCTACTAAAAAATGTATGGTGTTCCAATACAACATTAACTTTATCTCCAAAATGAGACTCTAATTTAATAAGTGTTGTGTTACATCATAAGCATCAGAATCATCATCCTCTTCTAACTCAGGTTCAGAAAGTGTTTCATATACTTTGCGACCATGCACACCTAAGTTATGTAAAAGAATGTGCTGTTTGCGCACTGCAGAACATTTCTCACCTCCCATAGCAATGAGATAAGACTCAAATAACTTAATCCAATATTTCCAGTGAATTTCAGGATCACCACATTCGTTGAGGAAGTATGGTAGTTGGTTAATACCTGGCGAACCCATGGAGACTTTTGGGGGAACAGCAAGTAGCAAACCTCAGTAGAAAGAGGAATAACGTACAGAATACAACTGGAATTACTGGTGGTGATAACAATTCACAGTAAAGGTTGGTAAATGAGTACATAAAAGGGGACAAAAACTGAGGGGGGAATGTCACGGTAGGCTGGTGCTTGTATTGGTGTGTGTATCACTGTGGGAAATGCCGTGACACACAAGTAGTAAGGATCGAACTGAAGAGGAGGTGTGCGTATCACCGTAAGACTAACTAGAAGGTGTGCTAAATAAATACATAAAAGTGTCCAAAAATAAGAAGGGTGAAAATGCCACCATGGAAAGGTGCTAGTTATTGGTGTGTGTATCACCGTGGGAACTGCCGTGACACACAAGTAGTAAGGATCCAACTGAAGAGGAGGTGTGCGTATCACCGTGAAGCAACGCACCAACACACAGTGTGATAATATGACAGAGACTAACCAGAAGGTGTGCTAAATAAATACATAAAAGTGTCCAAAAATAAGAAGGGTCAAAATGCCACCGTGGAAAGGTGCTAGTTATTGGTGTGTATCACCGTGGGAAATGCAGTGAACACAGGTAGTAAGGATGCAACTGAAGAAAAGGTGTGCGTATCACCGTGAAGCAACGCACCACACACAGTATGAGAAAATAACAGTAACAAATCCAAGAGGTGTGCGTGCCACCGTGGGTTTTAAAAGAAAGTACTGAAGAGTAAATGAATGTCTTACTTGACTAAATGACTCTGACTCTTCGAAGAATAACTTTATTCACCCGACAGCCATAGGGTAATGACGATCAGTGGATGGGTTAACACGCGCTGTGGCCCAGGCATGACCCACCCCAAATACCTGAAATGCGCCGAGGACTGAAGTACGTCGCTGAGAGCCTGACTGAAAACAGGCTGTGAGCGGGGGAAAGAGGCTGGGGCGCCAGATCTGGCGTGAGGTAATTGAGGCGCCGGGAGCGTCGTCTCTGGTCAGCTGACAGGAAATGATTCCTGAGGCAGTGAGGAGGCTGGAGCGTCGGATCACTCTGAAGGAAATCTCCGTCGACTCTCCGATGAAACAAACATGCGCACTTTCCCAGGAGACACGGAGGACGGTGACAGGAGCTCGACCAAAAAATTAGAGTAGATCAGGCGGCGACCAAATGTCCGTGATGAATGCGGAGGAAAATTACTGGGGTGAACGAAGGAGGCTGCTGGGGTCATCACAACACTGAGAGCAAGGCTTGCTCAACACTTGCTCAACACATGGGAGCCTCTAACAGTAGCGAACACCGATGAAAAGAACTCCAACCATCCGCATAAAGTGGCAGCAGTGAGCAGCAACTCTCACACGAACAGCGTGAGCTAGGCAGAGTTCCACACAGGGACAGCAAAAGGATGCCAAATGGCAACTCCGAGTCATCAGCCAGGCACAATTGCAGCAGAGAAGCTTCAGGATGGTGAAAGTATGTTTTGCAGCAGGCTTGATGACCCGGAAATAAGTATTGCCAAAACAGGAGGAAGAGTTCACAGCAACAGTCCATAAGCAGATGGATCCCTGTATAAGTAGTTGGATGCTGCGACTGGATTCTTCAATGTGGAGAAGGAAACAAAGGGGAGATGATTGGCTGCCCCCTTCGCAGGATCTTCGCCAGTGTTATAGTTTGCCAATAAAGATAGTGTGACACGGTGGAAGTAAGAACTCTTCTTTAATCCAATCATCCAGTCTCCACAGCACTCACAGTCCGCCTGAGGAGTCAACATTCTAAGGTAAGCTCCAGGGGGAAGTACCAAGGGAGAAGAAGAGGGAGGGGAGGACGGAAGGTACCAAGGTTTAAATGACAACAGGAGAAAGTTACAACAGAGGGGTTGAGCCAGGTCTCTGTGAGGAAGATCAAGGTGGTCAGCTGGAGGGCCAGGGTTACTGGTGCTGGGAGTAGTCAGACGCGGTCCAGGCACGGACTGGTGCAGACGGGCTTGCCTTTTGTGTGCCAGCCTCCATTAGGTAGGTCCTGGGGAGGAAAGGAGGGTTTCCTGCAGGCAGAAAACAACAAGTACAACAATTACAAGGATACTGCACAATGGAAAATGTAAAACAGGTAAATGCGACTAGTGTCTAAACAGGACAGGAACGACTAACTGGCATAGAAATCAGTGGAAACAGAGGAAGAAAGCTGGGCTTGGCACAGATAATCTAACAATGAGACAGACCAAATAAACAATTAAGGTGGGAGCGGACGTCCCAACAGCAGCATCAGGGAGACCTGAGAGGCTGCAAAATGGAGCTGGGACAAGGCCCTGCTCCCTGGGTGCATCTAGTCTGGCAGGCTAACATCATACACCTCTCTTCTGCCACCAACCTGATCTGTGGAGCCCTCCAAGGATTCTTGCTCAGCCCCATGTTGTTTATTGTCTACAGTCCACTGCTCACCAACATTGCTTGAGCACACCGAATGAGCAGCATCTCATATGCCTATGACACCCAGCTTATTCTCTCCCTCTCAGTGACACCCCCAATGCAAGAAAAAGGCTCACCACTTGAATGTCTAAAGTCGCCAACTGGATAAAGACCAACTATCTAAAGCTCAACTCCGATAAGAAATAAGTGGTACTCTGTTGTACAGTGCTTAGCTCTGTTCTAGGGCCAGCACTCTATATCACTGTGGGTGTTCCTAGTTCTAGAGCTCTCCCTTGCCCTGTTGGCAGTTGGAGCTCTGGTCAGATGAGGGATGGACCTACCTGTATCTGTGCTGCAAATAAAGCTGTTTCTTCAAGTACCTGTTCGTGAGATCCTCATTTCATTTACAACATTTGGCGACTTGGACTGGTGATGCATCTGGCCACAGCTTCCTCGTTGATATCTGCAGCCCATGAAGATATTACAGTGCGGTAGCGTTCTTACTCCCTCGCGAACCCCGTGTGTTGTACAGTGTCTGACAGCCATTCCGTGACAAATGTGATTGCAGTCTCTTAAGGATTTCCAGAGAATTTCGCCTCCCGGTCTCTGTATCGTCAGGGTGAGTGACGTCACCTCCCAACGTCTCTTCATAGAAGCGGAGCGCGAATCCAACGTCATCTGGTGAGTCACGTAGCAACCACGTTGTACGCAAACTGCATCACTGAAGCGCATATATCTTTGTACGCGCCTGTCTACGCTGTAGCTCAAACGTCTGACGTGTGACGGAGCTCACGCACAACGCGGTCGGCCATTTTGAACTTTTCTCTTCACTGTGTCTCAGTGGTTGCCTAGGAGACGCAATTCACCGAGAACTTCGCCGTTGTTGACAGAAACGGTGTGGAGAGTCAGCGGATCTGCATTATCCTGTTTGGAGTAAGCGCTTATTTATTAGATGGTACAATCATATTAATAGGCGGACAGTTTTACCTCTGATTTAAATTTTGCTCTGCCTTACTTTGTCGTGTGACAAGTACTTCTTACATCATAATTCTCATCTTGTATTCGTGACTGTGTTATACCTACCTCATGGCTCAAGCTATCAATGTTGCCCTTCCACCGCAATTTTTAACTGAGCCAGGGAATCCATCTATAACGTGGGAGGACTGGATAGTCATGTTTAATAATTACATTGAGGCTCTAGATGGAGAAGACTTTTCGCCTAAACGAAAGAAAGCTCTATTAATGACTACATTAGGCAAAGAAGGACAGCGTCTCTTCAAATATTTACCGCAGGTATTACCTTCTGGGTCACAAGCCGATATGGACGAATTTAAAGAGGCGGTAACAAGACTGGAAACCAGATTTGGTAAAGAGGAAAACCTTGTGCTACAAAGATATAAATTCTATAAAAACAAACAGTTAGCAGATGAGAGCATTGATGAGTTTGTCGCAAGATTACGTGAACTATCAATAAAATGTAATTTTGGTCAGATGGCGGATGAACTAATTAGGGACCAGCTAATAGTTCAAGCCAACAACAGAAAAGTCCAAGAACGACTATGGGCAGCGAAGAATCCAACTTTGAAAGTTGCTATAGAGTTAGCTAAAGTTGTGGAAGAGAGCGAAAAATGTATGAGAGAGTTACAGAAGGGTGGTTTGGAAACAAAAGTGGCGGAAGTTTCCAATAAGTCTGTGGGTAGTGATAATAGTGATGATGAAGCAATGGCTATTGCCATTGTTAGAAAAAAGAGATATATTCTACAAAAAAAGAATATACAACAATCATCAAGCAATAAGAATAATCAAAAAATGTGTTCAAAGTGTGGGAGTTTTTCACATACCTCAGATGGGAAATTCTGTTTTGCAAATAACAAGGAGTGTCTACGTTGTGGGAAGATGGGACACTTTGCAAAAATGTGCAAAAATAGAAATAACTCAAGAGTGACTGTGGTCAATGAGTGTGGCGATTTGAGACGTGATATGAACAAAATATTAGTTCTGTCTGATACAGTATGCTCTTGCAGGGACCGAAAGGGAAATGCCTTTAAAGCTGAATTTAAGATTGATGGAAAGATTGTCTCTCTCATGGTTGACACAGGTTCCAAGTGGACCATCATCCCACTTTCCCTGATGAAGAATGTGTGGGGTGAGAGAATTTTGAAAGAGTGTGATATTTTTCCGTCTGGATATCAAGGCGAGAAAATTGACATGTTAGGCTATTTCGAAGCAAAGATTGAGTTTAAAAATAAATCAGCACCTGGTAAAGTATACATTTCAACTGATGGACCAGCTATTTTAGGTCGTCACCATCAGTATGATCTGCACATTGTAGTTGATCCTAGGTCTGATAATCCAGTTTCTATTGTTGATAATTCATCTGTAGATGAGATACTAGATAAATTCAAAAACGTCTTTAGAGATCAATTGGGGGAACTCATAGGCTATTCCCATCACATAATTCTCAAGGAGGGTAGTTGTCCGGTCCAGCATAAAGTGAGGAGAGTCCCTTTTGCTTTGCGGAATGAAGTTAAGGCTACTTTGGAGGAAATGCTTCAAGGTGGCATCATCGAACCTATTGAGGCATCCCCGTGGGTTTCACCAGTAGTGATTTCACAGAAACCTGATAATAAAATTAGGTTCTGTGTGGACCTGCGGTCATTGAATAAATGTGTAGTTGCCGATGTCTTCCCATTGCCTAACATTGGTGAGTTAGTCTCAACACTCAAAGGGGCCAAGTTTTTTAGTAAATTGGACCTAAAGCATGCATACCATCAAATTTGCTTAGATGACAAATCCAAACATATGACTGCATTTATCACCAGCGAAGGGACCTTCCAATTCACGAGGTTACCCTTCGGACTTGTCTCTGCCGCTAGTGTATTTCAGAGACTTGTTTCTGAAGTTTTTAAGGGTCTTGACAAGGTATTGTATTTTCAAGATGATATATTGATCTATGGAGATTCTTTGGAAGAACACAATAGGATTTTGCAGAATGTGTTACGAAGAGTGAATGATGCTGGCCTGACGTTAAGAAGGGAGAAATGTGCGTTTCTGTTAAAGGAGATAGAATACTTAGGTTTTTGTCTATCTGAGAATGGCATTAAACCTAAAAAGAACTTATTAGAGGCCATTGAACTAGCTCCCTCCCCCGTTGATAAAGATCAACTTCGGTCCTTCATGGGTCTGATCGAGTTTTACTCGAAATTTGTGAGGGATTTCTCTTCAAAGACTGCTTCTTTGAGATACTTGTTGAAAAAGGGTGTAAAATTTAATTGGACCGTTGAGCATGAATCTTGCTTCAATATGATCAAAGGGGAGCTTAAATCTGCTAATGTCCTTACCCCTTTTGATACTACTCGGTCCTCTATCTTGATGGTTGACGCCAGTGCTATAGGTCTTGGTGCGGTTCTACTGCAAAAGCATGGGGGAGTAGAGAAGACTATCGCATTTGCCTCCAGGCCTTTGTCTGCCTCAGAGTCGAATTATTCAGTCATAGAGCGCGAGGCTCTTGCAGCTGTATGGGGCACGAGTCACTTTAGAACCTACTTGTGGGGATACAAATTTATTCTCCGTACAGACCATAAACCCCTTGTAAATGTTTTAGCTCCAGGTGGCGCTGGGAAAGGGTCTCCAAGGTTGGCGAGATTGGCCTCTCGTCTTCAGGACTACCAATGTGTAATTGAGTTTGTTCATGGCTGGAAAAACATCCAAGCAGATTGCTTGTCACGTCTTCCCGTGAGATCCACTAGCTGTGATAGTCCCTCTAAGGATATCTTGGATGATCTTGCAGTTGCTATAGCTGAAGATGTTTTGTTTGTGGGGGGTGGTTCCTTTTCCCATGATGAGTGGTCAAAAGGTATGGAGGAGGATCAATGTTTAAAAGCAGTAATAAATCTTGTCTCGAAAGGAGCAAGAAGGGAGAGCACTGTTGACCCTCAAGTTAGACCGTTTTTGAAAGTCTTGGATGAACTTTCTTTGGAAGGGAACGATGTTCTTATGCGGGGCGATCGCTTTGTTCCTCCTAGTTCATTAAGAAGTAGGATTCTTGACTTGGCCCATGAGGGCCATTTGGGTCAAAGTCTCACCCAACGTCGTGTTAAAGAAAACTTTTGGTGGCCCTCTGTGGATAGTGATGCAGTGGATTGTGTGCTGAGGTGTAGTTTTTGCAAAGAAGGGGAGAAGCGTCTGAAAATTCTGGGATCTCATTCACCGCAGAAAATTGGCTTTGAAAACATACCTTGGCACAGTGTCTGTATGGATTTCATAGGTCCCATGAGTGAGTTACCCTTAGGCCAACGTTATGCTATTGTTATAATTGATTGTTACTCGAAATGGCTTTGTGTACAGTTTGTTAAAGAGATAAACACTGATACCACCATTAACTTTTTGAAGGGTGTTTTCTTGAATGAGGGATATCCTTCTGTCCTTATCTCAGATAATGGCACTCAATTGACATCTTCAAAGATGGCTTCGTTTATACGTGATTGTGGCATCAAGCATCAGAAGACAAGCCTTTACAACCCCCAAGGAAATGGTCTTTGCGAAAGGGTAAACCGTCTTGTGAAAGGGGTGATCCAAATGTTTGTGGAGGGTGGTTGTTTTTCGCATGAACGAGTACAGGAGCTTGTGTGGGCTTACCGGTCAACGCCTCATAAGAATGGTGAAAAATCCCCTTTTGAATTGATGCGCGGGCGTGCACCTGTCTCAAGATTGACTCCTGCTTGGTTAAGATGTTTAGATGATGAGGTTCTCCCATCCCAAAGCAGTGTTTCCTTACCTATCTCTGTGGGTGATCTCGTTAAAGTAAAGCCGGGTAGGTGCACTAAGGGCCTTAGCAAATTTAGAGGTCCCTATAGAGTTAAGAAAGTCTTTCCACATTTTGTTGTTCTGGCCAATGGGGAAAGTTGGAATTATAGGAGGGTAGCACTGTACCAAAAGAGAAAAGATTCTTCTTCTGATGGTTTAGTTGCTAATGGTTCAGGGGGGTGCGATGGCTACTTGTTGACTTCTGGTGGCAGTCCTCCATCCACCTTTCTACCAACTATACGGGGGGAAGTGGGTAGTGGGGATGCTTCTACCTCTTTGTGTGTGCATGGTAGTTCTGTAGTTGATTCTGTCCCTACTACTTCTGTTCCCACCATTTCTTCTTCCTCCTCGTTAGAAGCCAGGTTGAGGAGCCCTCGCTCTCGTCGTCCACCCATCTATTTGAATGACTATGTACATTGATTTTTCTGTTTTTCTTTTATTTTTGTTTTCTCTTCTTGCAAGGGGGGAAGATATGTTGTACAGTGCTTAGCTCTGTTCTAGGGCCAGCACTCTAGATCACTGTGGGTGTTCCTAGTTCTAGAGCTCTCCCTTGCCCTGTTGGCAGTTGGAGCTCTGGTCAGATGAGGGATGGACCTACCTGTATCTGTGCTGCAAATAAAGCTGTTTCTTCAAGTACCTGTTCGTGAGATCCTCATTTCATTTACAACATACTCTCAGGAAAAGACACCTTTCTGTGGGCCCCACCCTAGTGGCCAGCCAAAGTAGGCCTGACACCCAATCCATCTAACCAAGCCTGGAATCTCTGAATAGTGGTAGACAACTAAATCTCAGTGAACAGCCATATCAAAATTATTGCCCCCTCCTGCTCCTCACCCTTACACGCATCCGAAAAATCCTCAGGTGTTGAGCAGGGGCCATCTGAAGAACCATCACACAGGCCCTGGTCTCCAGCAAAATGGGCTTTTGAACACATTCTATGTTGGTATCACTGCACACTTAAACAAAAGACACCAGTTCATTCAAAACATTGCAGCCAGGCTTAAACTCGAATTCTCATCCCGCACTCATATTTCTGCACACCTCAAACAACTCAAAGACTTCCACTGACTCCAAATTCATAAACACACTTTCTTCAAGCTCCTCGAATACATGTAAATCCCAGCACAATCAAAACCACACATACCTTAACTGCTGCATCAGATTCCATACTCTGACCAGAAACCTCCACTCAGCAGGCCTCCTGCTCTCCAATCTCACCTGCGTCCGAAGAGCCAGAGGCCAAAAATGTTCGTACCTGGCACCCAACTTGCTTGCCCCTGCACACCAGAGCTGCCAGCTAAGTCCCTGAATTTTCCAGGAAACTGAAATGCTGACTTTTGCAACAGGACCCAGCTAGGGCCACACCGTCCTCATTTAGGTGCCAGGATACCCACCTGTTTGAGATGCAGGCCTTCCTAATACACATAACATAGCATATATGTGTTACAGACAGAACATTGAACAGAGAAATAGTGCCAATACCTCTTTTGCTGACTTTGTATAAGCAGAGAAGCAGCATTATTCAGAGAAGGGCCCGCCAGTTTGGGAGAATCTTTAAGAACGCTCCTGAAGAGTAGAGTACTTTAGTTCTCGACCTGATCTAGCTGTGCATGGCCTTTGACAGTCTGCAACAGACTCTAGATACAGAGTATGGCCTGTGGCCAGGCTCTGTTCTAACTCTATGCATCACAACCGACTGAACATGGTTTTTGACTGAAATACAGACACAGTGTCTGACCTACAAGAAGGCCCCTGAGTCAACACCAGCCACCGAGTTAACTTTTTAAGTGGCTACCATTTGCCTGCCACTACCCAATACAACACTAATAGGAAAAGGACAACCAGGACTGTGCACTTTTTACACTATGTTTGCCCACCAAGTCTGTATTGGGTAGTGGCAAGCGAATAGTAGCCACTTAATAAGAAACCTTGCATTGTCGGAGTGCATATATTTTTGGTAAAGGTATAATGACTCTGCACTGATTAAGGTGGGGCTGGCCTCTAGGAATACAGCCCACTGGAGCAGTAATTTCTTTTATGCCTATGAGCAATCGATGCATAAGTGTTTTAAGTATTTTCACTGTTTGTATAGACGTGGATTTATAAAATGGCATAAGTCATATGGAGACAAACTGGGATTTGAAAAAGATGAGAGATGAAAAGTGTAGCCCTCTGTTTCACTGCCACAAAAACTGACATTTCTGGTTATAGCTATTAGAGTGGCATCTTGCGTTCTTTTGACTTTTCTTTAAATTTGCACATGACTAGACAGGCTCTCTTTGGCGTGCACCGATGCCGACACGTGCGTTTTACATTCTTCCTGTTCAGATTGAATTACACCTACACACACACACACACTCCCTCCCTCCATCCTTGGTCCCACCTCAAATCGTCTATTTGCTTTTCTACCCAGTAAAGCTACAGCATGAGCCAGTGTGGAAGCCCTCTAGGGCAATTGGTTCGCTGTGCATATATACGCCTAAAAAGAAGTCCACTTAAGTGCTAAAGCTGGTGTGCAAATCCTTGTTTCATTTCATGGCTTTTTAATTTATTTTGTAATGGATCGTTTTTAGATTTTGCCTGCACAGCAATTACGCCACGCTTGTGAAACCTGCTGTATTTAATATATCATAAAAAGGGACTCTTATCAGTTCCCAAAGCCCGTGTTAATTAGCTTTTGTGTGAAACTTTTTTGTTTGTTAATGCCCCTTGGCTGCACACATTTACGATACTCCTACTGAAGCTGTTTACACTGTTTAAGCCCCCTTCACTGTCAATACAAAGGGCCAGATGTAGGTCGCCAAATACCGGTCGGTAACGGCCGATTTCGGTCGTTACCGACCGGTATTTGGCTTTTGAGATGTAGGTGGGTCTGAATTTACAGAATCGGTATATTTACCGAATCGGTAAATTTACCACTTCGGTATTTTACCGAATCGCTAAATATACCGATTCTGTAAATCCATATGTAGGTGACACTCCTAAGAGTGCCACAGGCCCTTCAGCGTCGGTATTTTACCACCCAATCCTATTGGGTGGTAAAATACCGAATTCAGGTGTGCATGCACATCTGTGCATGCACACCTGTGCCATGTGACACACAGACATGCCCTTAGGGCATGTCTGTGTGCCACATGGCACACATGCCTGCACTTGGGGTGCTAGAGGGTGTCAAAGTGACACCCCCTGCACCCTTGCAGGATTCGGTATTTACCGAATCTGTAAATACCGAATCGGTATTTCACTTTGATTCCTATGGGCTTCAAGGCCCATAGGAATCAATGTGAAATACCGAATCGGTATTTACAGATTCGGTAAATACCGACTCTTACAGATTCGGTAATTTTTTACCTACATCTGCCTCCTTCCTATTTACGGACTCTTAAATACCGATTCGGTATGAGTCGGTATTTAGGAGTCGGTAAATAGGAATTACCTACATCTGGCCCAAAATCTCTTCCCAAGGAAAAGGCAGACAGCTTCTAACAACATGCAGAAATGCTTGCTTTTTTTTACTTAGCTGTGTAAAGCAGATGCCTTAGCCTTAGAACGTTTGTGACATTTTCTATTCACGCCTCAGTACCTTTCTTTGCACTTTGTAGGCATTATCGGATAGTTTTTTTTAACTTAATCTATTTGGTCATTATGATCAAATTCTAAATGTTGTAATAAACATTGCACATTAAAAATAAGGTTAATATACAATAATTATGCTATATTTTACTACTAAACAGGCAGACACAAATGCATTTACCTTGCAAAAAACACAGACAGTCACAATTGCAGTTACCATGCAGTTAAAAGAGACTTGATTTAAATGGTGCAGAAGATGCAATGGCACTGGGACCAAAAGCTCTAGGGACCCCACTAAACCCAGATTATTGCTAACATTTTAAATTAAACAGCCAGTCACAAGTGCAGTTACCTTGCAGGCACTAGGGTCATGATTTCAATGGTTCAGAAGGAACAGTGACACTGGGGCCTAAAGCTCCAGGAACCCCTCTAAACACCAAATATTGCCATATTTTACTAGTAAATAGGCAGTCACAAATACAGTTACCTTACAGGCAACAGGGTCATGATTTGAATAGTGCAGCAAGGGCAGTAGCTCTGGGCCTAAAAGTTGTCATAACTCCTCTAAACACATAATATTGCTACTACTTCAATTAATTGTATTATTTCCTTCTTTCATTTTCAAAATGTTGCTCTTGTTTACCTGCGCTATACCACTGGTGACAACACAAGATATTTCCTTTTTGTAGGTAAACAAGTCAGAACACTTTAACAGACTTTCTGTAATTTATATTGTACAACAACTCAGCGTGCCACAACTTACAGCAAAAACCGGCTTATTATTAATCACATATGCAAAACCTAATGCAATTGCCAATGCTTGTTACTTTTGCTTTGGAAACATTTGAGCAGTCCACAGTGGAAGAGATAAATTCAAGCATTCATTCTCTCACTTTGTTGTCTGTTGCTAACTACATATACTTACTCATAACTCGATTCACAAACTATTCGTAACCTTAAACATGCAATTATGGATAGAAATTGCTCAATTTTTGCCTGACATCTATCCACAAATGGGTATGTGTCCTGCTTAGATAGTAGGGATTACAATTTACACAATTGTATGCCATGGCTGCATACAATGACAGAGTAGTAAATACCACATAAGGGACGAGGAGTGCGTGTTTCAAGGCATAGTTTGTTGGCATTCAAAGACTTCTCACCAATCCCTTCCCATCTTGGAGGATGTCAGAAAATGACTGCAGTAAAAGGATAAAGTTAGAGAAAAGGAACACCCCCAGACTTCGAGGCGATATGAGAAAAAAAGATTTCACGAATGGAAAAATGTTTCCATCATGGAGAGAAAAACGTGCATTTTCATATCCGCCTATCTCTTATGGAGTTATAGCCAGAGTGTAACGCCACTCTGGAGAAACAGCCAAGTGATATGAAATCCCAGCAGTGCGCCTGCGTGCTGCTACTGGTGCAGATTTCAGGTGTCCTATTGGGAGTGTGTGAATTCTCAAAGGACATGTTAGGTTAGACAGGTTAGTAGAAGAATGTCCACGGATATAAAAGCATGGGGTATATTATCAAGCAGGGCGTTAAAAATGATCACCGTTTTAGCGGCATTAAACTGCCGCTAAAGCAGCGATAATGGGCTTGATAATATGGCCTTGTGAATTCCAATAGAAACCCATGTTCTGGTGTGAACCTGGGCTTCTATTGGAATTCTCCACGGAATATTATCAAGCTCATTATCGCAGTTTTAGCTGCAGTTTTCTGCCGCTAAAACGGCGATAATTTTAACGCCTTGCTTGATAATATGCCCCTATGTTTTGTTTTTTTCATTAATGGGGCTCAGAATACTTGCTGGTTCACTGTGCAGTGGAGAACATGATTTCTCCACACATACATCTATTCCAAAGTCAGGGGATCCAATAAAATTCAACTGAAAAAACGATTGGAATTTGTAATGTTGGTTTAGGACATCTCTTTTTTTTCTGCTATGACAAATTGCCCATGTCGAGAAATGCTGCCTGAAATTAGATACAAAGTTATTATTGTGAGCAGTCTGTGAAGAAACAGACCATAGCCATGGAGACAGGGCTTCTGCCAGATGCATCTTCTGAAATGGTTTTCATTAAGAAAACATAATCTCGTGTGCGTGCTTCCTTCTCTAAACCATCAGTGTAATTAAGATGGTACTTTGGGACAGTGGCTAAACCTCCACTCATTCATTACCTTAAACAACCCAGAGCAAATGTTTTCCAGATGGAACAAAAATGCATTTTTTCCATTTACATGGAGTCTTACCCTGTTCAAACCACACCACGGTAGTAGAGCCGCATAGCTCGATCAGTAATAAAGTATGTATTTGGATGCAGTAACAAAACCGTGTAATTCATGCTCCCACCCCTCTGTTTAACTGTCTAGCATTTGTAATTCACTAGTACCCGCCTGCACGCACAACTGCGTCTGTTTTAAAAGACTCTGCAATTCACCTGTTTATGCAGAGCGACTTTGAGAGCACTGTGCACCCACCATGCTATCAAACCTCACTCATAATAGGTCCCACATATAGGGTCGGATTGGGATCACAATTTGGCCCAGGCACTGACGAAAAATGTGCCCCACATTCACGGGGCGTGGCCCACATTTGCAGGTGTGCCCTTTCATGAAACACATAAGGAATGTAAGTGGTTGGATATTGTTCTTGGGAAGGACACAGGACCAAAGTGACAATGTCCTACAAGCTGAGCACTGAAAAACAGCGAGGCCCCTTTCTATTACAAAATTATTCCCCAGCCCTCCAGCGCAGGAGCACCTGATAAACAGCAAGGCCCCTTTCTCCTAAAAAATTATTCACTAGTCTTCCAGGGCAGGAGCACCTGAAAAACAGCGTTGCCCCTTTAGATTAAAAAAATATTCCCCAACCCTCCATGGCAGGGGCACCTGAAAAACTGCGAGGCCCCTTTCTATTACAAAATTGTTCCCTAGCCCTCCAGCGCAGGAGCACCTGAAAAACAGCGAGGTCCCTTTCTATTACAAAATTGTTCCCTAGCCCTCCAGCACAGGAGCACTTGAAAAACAGCGAGGCCCCAACTATTTGTAAATTACTCAGCTCTCCCCAGCCCTTCACTACCTTGGGCAATGGCCTGGCAGGTGAGGGGATAAAGCAAAAAACACAGCTGCTGGGTCATCCATGGGGGTGGGGAGGCTAAGGTGAAGATGGTGCCAGTTCCCAACATGACCTAGCCCCCACAGCGAGATCCATTCTTCCTCGCCCACTATGCCCTGAATGAGAAAGGCTGTCGGCGAGATGTTAATACAAGTACTGTTTTAGGGCTGCATGTGTCCCCGCGGGGCCAAACTGAAAATGGCTCAATGGCCTGAGCAACACCTGCCCCTCTGGGAGGCCAATTCTGGCACACAAACAGCCCTCCCAGCCCACCATCAGCACGATTGCTTGGCAGGGCAGGGGATCAAGGAGAGGCCACAGCTGATCATCGCTGAACAGCCACACACCAAGGCTGCTTTCCTCTCTATGTCCAGTGCTCTCCGTGGACTGGGAAAAGGGGGGAAAATGGCCCACAGAGGGCACTTAGACACCGGCCCTTCGGCCAATGCCCGAGTGCCTGGATTACCAATCCATCCCTGCCCATATAGGGCAAACAACACAAATTCCCAAGCACTCACCCCGAAAGGTGCTGGGAACCTGATATAAATCCCTCAACAGGGATCTGAAGTGTTTTATTTAATTAATCCGAACGACAACTCTGGGGAGAGCTTTGGGCCTTCAAAAAGGTATGGAAAGAACTATACAGATAGCAAATCAAAGCTAATCTATCTCTGCAGATTTATTTTGCAGGTTGGCATTATACGCTCTTGGTCCAAGGGCATTAGAGCGGTTTATTGTGAGCAGCAGATTACATTAACATGAGATTAATTTTCCTTTTTTTAGGATAGTGATATTCCCAGAATCACAGCTGGTTAAGCCGCTCCCAGGACTCAAACCTGGCTCACCAGTTCAAAAGTCGGAAATTCTGACCCGTAGGCGGCTTCACATCAGATGCTCTACACTGTCTGACTGACACTTTGCCCTTAATCATAGCTGGAGATGATAAGGAAAATGATTTGTCCACAAACTAGAGAGGGAAATTGCCACTGAAGTTTTGTATGAAAAGGGAATTGCATTTCTCTTTTCCAATGTAAAGGGTAAGTACCTAACAGTTAGGGCGGGTGTGCAGAAAGAGGAATCTTGTCTGTCCAGTTGTGTGTGGTGATGGAGTGGGGAGGGAGGTTCATGTGGGATAAAAAAGATGCAGGGCCTGGTTACCACTTTTGAGTAATTTACACTCTGAATACGTTTTGCTTATTCACAAAACCCTAGTGTACCTTACTACAATAAAGAAAATAGTAGTAGGTCAAGTAACGCAAATGCCTAATTATAACAGTTTTATGTACGAACGGAACTGCTTCTTTTCCCAGTTCCCAATACGATCCGCTTCTTTAGAGGCACATATTCAGGTAGTTCAGACCAATCAACTGTTTCAGTCTGTTCCTATGCGGGGACATGTGGCATCTTGTACTCTTCCTGCAACCATGAGAAAGTTTAAATGCTTTCCATTTCCACCAAATCACATATTTTAGAATTGTCATCAAGAATTCATTGCTTAGAGACCCTTAGCTTGTGTACCTCTTTCAACATGTTCCCTTACCATAGTGGTGTCTTCACTGTGACTTTGCACTTTCATCACAGGCAATTCATTTCTCTCTCCCAGACCACCAAGTTGTTTATGTTGAGGTCAGTAAGCTTTTCCTTCCCATGCACCCGGAAATAGAGTGCAGCCAGTGTTGCAAAGAATAGCCTTACACAAGAAGTATTCTTCTTAGGTTTATTCTTTACTTAAACCCTCTTCAGACAACAAGGAGAAGTAGACACAACCATCAGTAGGCAGCTCTCCCTCTACAGTGCCCCCAAATTCTTAACATTCCTATGACATCAAATAGAACACTGAGAGTGTCTCAAGCAGCGCTCGAGACTAATACACAACACTTCCCCCTTTCTTCCCAAAATTCTTTTTTTTTTAAACAAAGGAAAAGAAAATGTAATAAATCAAAAATAAACAGAATAATATTTTATAATAAAATGTGAAGAAACAATTACAAGTTATAGATGTGTGTAATATAATCTTCAAACTTTTTAGGCTTAGTACATACGCGTTAAGCTCGAGACACTTCTCCCCACCAACATTTTTGTAAACATTCTGACTAGAACTTCCAGGACTCAATTCACCACTATGAGTGCTAGGCGATTGAATAGGGATACTAATAGTGTCACTAGATGAACACATCATATATATCCTCATCAACCCGGTCATAACTATGCTTTTGCTTGTCACTGGTAACAGATTCATCAATGTGTCCTTTATATAAAGCATTTCGGTTTGCATTCCAAACTTTACCATCAGTCAAAAGAGCATAAGTTGCAAAGTATTTTAATTACTTTAAGGGGCGCAGAATATTTGCTGTCTCCCTTACCCACATCTCCTGTTGGACTTGGCCCTTCTGGCAGGTTCACCCCTAAACTTTTTGCTATTAATAGTGAACTGGTGATGGTGATTTTTGGGTTCTGCGCATTTCACTGTGTCCCAGTGGAAAGTGCGTGCGCACTCTGAGTGTGAGGAGTAAGGTAGGCCTGCCCTCCCATAGGAATGCATGGGGAATGTCTGTGTCCCTGGTAGTTCCTGATGCGTGGGGTGTGCAGGCTCGAGTTTGGTATGTGCGGACTCATGTGATTGAATGCTGCGAAATGATGTATGCGGCGTGTATGTGTCTAGTGTGGAAGTGCCACTTCTACACATGGCTGTGCATGTGCTGTAAAGGTACTGGCGTGTGATTGGCTGGAGCTGGCTGGGGTGCCAGGCTCCATGAGTCATGATGGGTCCGCCCGGTGGAGAGTGTTGAGATTAGCATGTGTGATGTGAGGGAGTGGTGCACCTGGGCCCTGAATAGGGCTGGGCTTTCCCCACACAATGCTGGCTCCGCCCCCTGTGGTGCGTCTAACGACCCTAGCCCTGCCAGTGAATAGAGTAAGGGGCTGAGCACATCAGGAGTGCTCCCAAACCAGCTGCGCCTGGTTTTTCCCCCACCCTGCACCTTTAGACAAAGGAATTCAATGTATAAAAAGGGGCTGTGTCTCCTTCTAAAATGTTCTTGTTTCTGACTGGAATCTACCAGTGGCGTGCAGCTGCTTGGGCCCAGGGGAAGGCTTGCCTCCCTGGGCCCTGCCGAGCCCCTGGATTGCTGATGGACTTCTTTTGGACCTGGGGGGACTGGAGGACTTTTTCTTTGGTAGGAGCTGCCTGCTCCCCTTTCCCTACCCCAGGATTCCTTCTTTACCCAGGAGGACATGGTTGCTGGGGCCCTGGTTGCTTAAGGGGTCATCCCAGAGGGCCCTGGTGCTATCTGTGCCCCCCAGCGCCTTGAGGGCGCTTCATTTCTCATTACTGGGCAGAGCGCTGTAGTTTTCCTGAGGAGGGAAGCGCTCCTGCCCTTTCTTTGCCCCCGAGCGCGCAGGTGCCACCCCGCATCTTTGTTCGCATTTATTTATTTAATTATGGGTGCCCACTCCGTTTATATGGTCCTTAGCGAGTGCCCGCCTCGCTTGTGCATTTTAAATGCTTACCGAGGGTGCCCACCCCTCGGTATTACCCCCTGTGAATTGCCGCGGCTGCCCCTCTTAGGCCGAAACCGGAAGCCAGGCCCGCGCCCGCCTGACTGTGGGCGCGACCTGAAGTGCCTCACTTCCGCTTCCCCCTGCCTGGGGAAAGCCATTGCCGTTGTGCCGGTCTCCCGGGTCAAGAGGGAGACCGGAGATGTTACCGCCAGCGCGGAGGAGAAGCCTGTGTCCCACCTGTCCGGTCGCACGGCCAGAAACGGAAGCAGGTGTTGCGTGGGGAGGCCGGGAGCCCACCCCGCCTCCCCGAGTGGCAGCAGATAGACCCGGAGCCTTGCGGGCTCCATTGGAAAAAGCCCCGGTCCCGAGATGGGGGACCGGGTGAAGCGGGCCGGGCGCATTGTGAAGGCGGGGCTCTTATGTGGTGAGAGAGCCCCTCAGCGCTACCGCCGCAGAGAAAGCAGTGCAGAAGAAGAGCCCCCGCCTCCAGGTCCTGGTGAGTGGGGTGCAGTTTTGGCAGTGCTGGGGGCCTCAGTTAGTAAGAGTCCCCCGAGCGGGACTCCAACTTTTGGGGACATGATTCTTTCAAGAGCCAGATGGCTCCGTGTGGCATATTGTCCCCTAGAGCCCGTGCGTGGCTCCCAGGAGGGGGGGGGGGGTGTTATTTTAAAAGCACAGTATCTTTGGGGCATTATGATTTTAGAAGCCAGTGCACTCCCCAGGGGCAGAGTGATCCCTAGAGCCCGAGTGGCTTCCACCGATTGTTCGCCCCACTATTCCCAGAGCCTAGAGGGCTCCAACCCTGCGCCGCGGTGTGTATTTGCAGAGCCTAGAGGGCTCCAACCTTTTGCGCAGTTTTGTTCTGAGGGCTAGCGAAAGCCCCTGCCGCAGTTTTGTTCCAGCTGCCCAGCAAGTAGTGGGCAGCTGCACCGTTTAGGTTTCTTTCTTTTAGGGACATGTACTCTGGACTTTAGGAGTGAGGCGCACTCCTTCATCCCTGCCCTGGCCTTCCCCAGCTGCGCAGCACTTAGTGCCAGCTGCAGCGTTTAGGCCCTGTTCTGTCCCTGTCCTCAGCTGCCCAGCAAGTAGTGGGCAGCTGCTACGTTTAGGTTTTGGCGCAGTGGCGCAACCTGGACTTTGATGTAAGTTCTGTGCTAATGTGATTTCTGCGAATTGTTATTTGTTACACCGCTGAATGTAGGTTTATACATCATGTGTTTTCCTCTGCTGCACCTCTGAATGTGTTTTAATGCGTCATGTGCCTTGTTCCTACACCTCTGAATGTTTATGCATCATGTGTAATGTTCCTATGCTTATACCCCTAAATGTATGGAGATACTTAGGTGGTTGTTCTTGCTAGTACAGGTGGTGCTAGTGAGGTCCTGGTTCCCTACGCAATATTCTCCTAAGGTGGTTAGGGTTGCGTAGGTGGTACTTACCTGTTACCAGTAGTTACTGGTTGTGTGCTAAAAGTGATTATATTATATGGTCTAAGTGCTAAGTTCTAAAAGTGCCTGTTCTTGACAGTGGTCCATGTGGCCCTGTCTTGTACATATCCCCTGTAAATTCTGCCCGTGCCTCTCGCACATTGTAAAGTGTGTGTTTTTATCTAATGTGTTTTGGTGTAATACAAAGGCTATTTTTATACATAACCTTGTGTGGAGTTTCCTTTGTGGTGGGCCTTGGGTGTTGTTGCTGGGGGTGCGTGCCAAATGCTTTACACATCGCCTCTGAGATAAGCCTGACTGCTCGTGCCAAGCTACCAAGAGGGTGAGCAGGGGTTGTCTTGGCGTATAACTCCCTTGCCCTGACGTGGAAGTGGTGGTCTCTGACTGACTTTGGCGCAAGCCCTGGCCAGCCAAGGATCCCATTTCTAACATTGTCTGGCAGCGGAGAGGATCCGGATTTGTGTTTGCGCTGTACCACAGTAGCAGCTGGCTGCGCCACAAAACTCTGCATTTTAGATAAATCGCATTTTGGGGATTATTGTTTTAAGTTTGCTAAAAATGTCATTTCTGGGGAAATGTGTTTCATGTGCATTGTGAGTTAGGTGTCCCTAGCTCGGGAGGGTAGATCATCCCCCTAAGTGCAGTGTGTTTTCTGGATTCACCAGAAGGGTGGGATCCAGTGGTGGCAGCATAAATGTGTCCCCCGTCCCTGTCCTGGAGTAATAGTACCTCTGTCACGTGTGGTCAGGTTGAGAAATCAGGGGTGGTAGAAACTGCCTTACCAGTCTGGGGGGGGGCGTGTGTGGATGAATGGTGTGAGTTCTCTGGATGGGGAGCTTGCTGAATACTTGTGTGCTCTTGTTTTACTCAGATACCTAAGTTCCGTGTGTTAAACTTTTCCCAAGAACGTCTGCAGAAGTGGAGCCTGCTTTTGATTTCTGTGGTCTCTTTAGAGACAGAATTTTGGAGTTGGTAAGGTTCTGGGAGGAGAGAGACATAGGGGATGGAGTGATTCCAAAAGGAGTGGCTGAGGTGTCTTCCAGCCCAGTATGGTGGAAGAGGTTCAGTGTAGCCCAGCTAGGTCTCGGTGTAGGGCCTCACGTCCTGTCTCAAGTGGAGAAGGAGTGGGTGGGACTGCGTGTCTCCAGGTGCCCGAAACCCAGTCTCAGGGCCTGGAATGTTTCTGAAGGGAACGTCAGGTCGGGGGCCTAGGCTGTACCAATAGGTCATTTGAGGATGATCTCCCAGAGAGTTTGAAGAACGTAGAACATCAGTGAACAGGGTTTCAGTAGTTCTGGTGTCTGGCAGTACCGCTCCAGTTGGGAGGGTGCAGAAGTCCAGATAGAGGGGTGCGAGGGGGATAGGTTCCCCAGTGGAAGAACCAGTGGGTCAGGGGCCAGCCAGAAGGGTTGTGTCGCCAAGCAGTGACCATGGTGATGCCACTTCTGTCCTGAGTGTCAGGCAGACTTGTACATGACACATTAGTTATGTGTCACCCTCAAGGTAGTCCTGGTGCGCCAGGCATCTGACCAAAGGGTACGTCCCTCGGTTGGGGAGCCAGTAGCCGGTGTTTCCAGATCTGGACGGCAGGGTGACTCTAGCCAGTGTCCTGGCCGGTTTGTCTTCTAGGGGTACCCCTGTAAACACAGGTGGGGCTCCTCTTAAGTGAAGAGACCCTGTGTTTCCCAGAAGGGGTGGTACAGGCCTAGCAGGGATCTTTAGGGTTCTTGGCTGAGTGTTGTGGTACTACCCTGAGAGCAGGTGGGGCCCACCTTAAGTGGAGGGACCCTGTTCTACAGTGGGAGGGTGCAGAACTCTGGAAGGGGGTCAAAGGAAGTCTGACCCCTGTGCATCCGGTGAATTTGAATCCCAGGTGGTAAACCAGTTAAGGGAGCTGTGACTCCGTCATGACCATCCTGGTGTCCTGTAGGCACCGCACTGAGCAACGTCCCCCTCGAGCAACGCCGCCTCTGCACTCACCGACGTCGTCTCGACGCCGTCAACGAGCCATAGGCTGCACCGCAACTGGAGGTCACCGCAACGTGCGACGCCTCGCTACACCGTTCTTGTGGTGGTCTGACCGCGGTCACTGCTGCTGAGGGAGTAAGGTCCTAAACTGGTGGGAGAGTTGTGTTCTGGAGGGTGCTTCAGAAGTAGAGGTAGGGTGGGGCATTCTTGCCCGTGACCTCTGGTCAGCCTGAGGGTGCGGACCCTAGGTTGAAGGATCAGTGGTAGTTTGGAACTACACTGAGAAGAAGGGTGGAGAATGGCTATTGTATGCCAGGGGTTACTACCCCTAACTCTGTGGATTGGCAGGGACCAGTGGTATCTGGGTGGCCTAGGACCTGGTCCTAGCCGTGGACAACTAAGGAGTACCAGTGGGGTAGCCTAGTTGGGCCTGTTTTTTTTAAGTATGTGCTTGTCTTATGGAGCAACGTGGCGTAGAACCGGAGGATGTCCCTGCAGTGCAGGCCCGCGTCCGTGTTCTATCGCCCCAAGCAGGGAAGTCCATCACGGTGGTGATTGGTCTCCACTGCATTTTGGCTGGAAGGGGGTTGTGTTGGACTTGGCCCTTCTGGCAGGTTCACCCCTAAACCTTTTGCTTTTAATGGTGACCTGGTGATGGTGATTTTTGGGTTCTGCGCACTTTCACTGTGTCCCAGTGGAAAGTGCGTGCGCACTCTGAGTGCGTGGAGTAAGGTAGGCCTGCCCTCCCATAGGAATGCATGGGGAATGTCTGTGTCCCTGGTAGTTTCTGATGCGTGGGGTGTGCAGGCTCGAGTTTGGTATGTGCGGAATCGTGTGATTGAATGCTGCGAAATGATGTATGCGGCGTGTATGTGTCTAGTGTGGAAGTGCCACTTCTAGACATGGCTGTGAATGTGCTGTAAAGGTACTGGCGTGTGATTGGCTGGAGCTGGCTGGGGTGCCAGGCTCCATGAGTCATGATGGGTCCGCCCGGTGGTGAGTGTTGAGATTAGCATGTGTGATGTGAGGGAGTGGTGCACCTGGGTCCTGAATAGGGCTGGGCTTTCCCCACACAATTCTGGCTCCGCCCCCTGTGGTGCTTCTAACGACCCTAGCCCTGCCAGTGAATAGAGTAAGGGGCTGAGCACATCAAGAGTGCTCCCAAACCAGCTGCGCCTTGATTTCCCCCCACCCTGCACCTTTAGACAAAGGAATTCAATGTATAAAAAGGGGCTGTGTCTCCTTCTAAAATGTTCTTGTTTCTGACTGGAATCTACCAGGGGTGTGCTGCTGCTTGGGCCCAGGGGAAGGCTTGCCTCCCTGGGCCCTGCCCAGCCCCTGGATTGCTATTGGACTTCTTTTGGACCTGGGGGGACTGGAGGACTTTTCCTTTGGTAGGAGCTGCCCGCTCCCCTTTCCCTACCCCAGGATTCCTTCTTTACCCAGGAGGACATGGTTGCTGGGGCCCTGGTTGCCTAAGGGGTCATCCCAGAGGGCCCTGGTGCTGTCTGTGCCTCCCAGCGCCTTGAGGGCGCTTCATTTCTCATTACTGGGCAGAGCGCTGTCGTTTTCCCGAGGAGGGAAGCGCTCCTGCCCTTTCTTTGCCCCCGAGCGTGCAGGTGCAGGTTGTTCGCATTTATTTATTTAATTACGGGTGCCCACCCCGTTTATATGGTCCTTAGCAAATGCCCACCTCGCTTGTGCATTTTAAATGCTTACCGAGGGTGCCCACCCCTCGGTATTACCCCCTGTGAATCGCCGCCGCGGACCCTCTTAGGCCGAAACCGGCAGCCAGGCCCGCGCCCGCCTGACTGTGGGGGGGCCTGGAGTGCCTCACTTCCGCTTCCCCCTGCCTGGGGGAAGACATTTCCGTTGTGCCGGTCTCCCGGGTCAAGAGGGAGACCGGAGATGTTACCGCCAGCGCGGAGGAGAAGCCTGTGTCCCGCCTGTCCGGTTGCACGGCTGGAAACGGAAGCAGGTGTTGCGTGGGGAGGCCGGGAGCCCACCCCGCCTCCCCGAGTGGCAGCAGACCGACCCGGAGCCTTGCGGGCTCCATTGGAAAAAGCCCCGGTCCCGAGATGGGGAACCGGGTGAAGCGGGCCGGGCGCATTGTGAAGGCGGGGCTCTCATGTGGTGAGAGAGCCCCGTAGCACTACCGCCACAGAGAAAGCAGTGCCGAAGAAGAGCCCCCCGCCTCCAGGTCCTGGTGAGTGGGGTGCAGTTTTGGCAGTGCTGGGGGCCTCAGTTAGTAAGAGTCCCCCGAGCGGGACTCCAACTTTTGGGGACATGATTCTTTCAAGAGCCAGATGGCTCCGTGTGGCATATTGTCCCCTAGAGCCCATGTGTGGCTCCCAGGGTGGGGGGGTTATTTTAAAAGCACAGTATCTTTGGGGCATTATGATTTCATCCCTACCCTGGCCAAACCCAGCTGCGCAGCACTTAGTGCCAGCTGCAGCGTTTAGGCCCTGTTCTGTCCCTGTCCTCAGCTGCCGAGCAAGTAGTGGGCAGCTGCTACGTTTAGGTTTTGGTGCAGTGGCGCAACCTGGACTTTGATGTAAGTTCTGTGCTAATGTGATTTCTGCAAATTGTTATCTGTTACACCGCTGAATGCGGGTTTATACATCATGTGTTTTCCTGTGCTGCACCTCTGAATGTGTTTTAATGCGTCATGTGCCTTGTTCCTACACCTCTGAATGTTTATGCACCATGTGTAATGTTCCTATGCTTATACCCCTAAATGTATGGTGATACTTAGGTGGTTGTTCTTGCTAGTACAGGTGGTACTAGTGAGGTCCTGGTTCCCTGCGCAATATTCTCCTAAGGTGGTTAGGGCTGCGTAGGTGGTACTTACCTGTTACCAGTAGTTACTGGTTGTGTGCTAAAAGTGATTATATTCTATGGTCTAAGTGCTAAGTTCTAAAAGTGCCTATTCTTGACAGTGGTCCATGTGGCCCTGTCTTGTACATATCCCCTGTAAATTCTGCCCGTGCCTCTGGCACATTGTAAAGTGTGTGTTTTTATCTAATGTGTTTTGGTGTAATACAAAGGCTATTTTTATACATAACCTTGTGTGGAGTTTCCTTTGTGGTGGGCCTTGGGTGTTGTTGCTGGGGGTGCGGGCGCAAATGCTTTACACATCGCCTCTGAGGTAAGCCTGACTGCTCGTGCCAAGCTACCAAGAGGGTGAGCAGGGGTTGTCTTGGCGTGTAACTCCCTTGCCCTGACGTGGAAGTGGTGGTCTCTGACTGACTTTGGCGCAAGCCCTGGCCAGCCAGGGATCCCATTTCTAACATCTCCCTTTCTTTACTTTTACAATATCACCTACTTGAAACTTAATTTAGCTTCTTTTACTTGAGTCAGTATGTTTTACTACTAAGATATTTTGTTTATTCTTAAAGGATTGTTTCACATCATTTACTGACCATGAAATAATTTCTGTACACTTCAACCAACCCATGTTGTCTTTTGTGCGAGCAGATCTTCTCCTCATCAGTTCAAAAGGAGAGTGATTAGTCGATACACACTTAGTGATTCTATATGCACTCACCATTTTCCTTAACTCATCTTCCCAATCATAATCATTGCTGAGGGCTAACTCTATGATGTTTTTAATCACTCTGTTGAAGCGTTCAACACTTCCATTCCCTTGTGGATGATACAGAGAAGTGGTTCTATATACAATGCCAGTCTCTTTCATAAATGTTTTAAATTGTTCACCCACAAATTGTCCACCATTGTCAGAAATTAAATCCTTGGGAAGACCCTCTCTTGCAAAAAACGTCCCCTAAAAATTGTAATAAATTTGCAGAATCTGCTCTCTCAACAATGTTATACTCAGGCCATTTTGAAAAATGGTCTATTATAACAAAGATGTATTTGAGTATACCATCCAAAGTTATCACAGGATCGAAAATATCTACTCCTTTCTCTCCCACGGCATACCAGGAACCACTATAGGATGCAAAGTAGGTTTAAACATGCCCAAGCTCTTGTCTGAGTTGATATTCTCTACGCAGTCACGAACCACTCTTTCTATGTCTCTGTCAACTCCAGGCCACCAATATGACTGTTTGATTCTACATTTAGTTTTAACAATTCTCAGGTGGCCCTCATGACATAAATTGATGACACACTCACGAAAAATTTTCGGGGGAATTAGTTTACCACCTCTGAGTAAAAGTCCATCTTCAAATGAGAGTTTATTTCTAACCTCCCAGAATGGTAGCAACTCACCAGATAGGCTTGTCTTATCTGGCCAGCCCTTCAGAGTGTAGTCACTCACTATAAGTAAAATTTCATCCTTGGCTACACTGCTAATCCAGTCATCATGTGTAATTCAGGATAATTAATTGCTAAAGATACCTGCCACCAACCAATCGTCCCATTCACACATTAGATTCTCACAAATGGGTAAAGGGCACCTACACAGATAATCTGCAATTCTATTCCTGATCCCTGGTATGAATACTATGTCATACACAAAGTCTAGTAACTGTACTGAAAAATGAGAAATCCTAGGTGACATTATTCAAACCATGAGACGTGAGTACTTTGGTAAGTGGTTATGATCTGTCCTCAAGGTGAGACTTGTGCTCCACATAAATTGTCTAGTGTTTTAGACCCCAAACACACCCAAGGGCCTCCCTTTCGATAACGGAGTATTTCTCCTCTGTGGGTCTAAGGGCTCTTGAGGCAAATGCAATTACACACTCGGCACCATTACATTGCAATTGGGACAACACAGCCCCTAACCCTCTCCTACTAGCATCTGCAGTTATGAAACTCTTTAATTTAGGGTCAAAACCTTGAAGTGCAGTTGCGGAACAAATGTCACTCTTAATCCCATGCATACATAGCTGACACTGAGTGGACCAATTGAAAACAGAACTGCCTGATACAAAACATTTTTCTTGCAAAATTGTGCACAAATTTCGAATAGAATTCCGCCATACCTAAAAAGGACCTAACTTCTTCTTTATTTTTTGGTGCAGGAGCGTTTCTGATAGCATCCACAAGGTCCAATTTAGGGCGAATACCACAGGCACTAATTTCATGACCTAGGTAAGTAACACTTCTTTTAGAAATTTTGCATTTAGATTTTTCAGCTGTTAAACCTTTGCTATCTTACATTTACATGACTTTAAACAATACTTTATCATGTTTCTCTTTATTCTTCCACATGACAAGGATGTCATCCTGGAAAAATAGCATGTTCTTAATGTCCCTAAAAATTAAGTGCATAACTCGTTGGAACATCACAGCTGCCAATGCCAACCCAAAAGGAACTCGTCTGAATTGGAACGTGCCAATGGGAGTAACGAAAGCAGTGAGGTGTTTACTCTTTTTATGGAGGGAAACTTGGTGGTATGCGGACGTTAAGTCTATAGTGGAGAACCACTCCATGTCCTTGGTTGCAGATAATAATTCAGATATTTTTGGGAGGGGAAAAACATCAATAAAAATATTTTTGTTAAGTTCTCTTAAGTCTACACATAGACGGACCTGGCTGTTGGCCTTACCGCCATGACAAGAGGGGCGACCCAGTCAGACGGCTCCACTCATTCAATAATGCCATTATCCACCAGTTTTTTAATTTCAATTATGACCTCCTCTTTTATACCAAGAGGAATATTTCTGAACTTGTGGATGCAAGGAACTGCATTTTCTTTTAAAATTATCTCATGCGAAAAACCCTTGAGTTAACCAACACTGCCAGAAAAAACCTTAGGAAATTTGGAAGTTAAATCTTCCACTATTTCCTCATCATCCAACTTCACACTCAAAACAGGGTCAGCACATTTGGGATCTAAACGTATTCCTAGTTCCCCTTGATCCCACTATCCTAAAACGAAAGGACCTAAGCGGGAGACATATAGTTTGCATACTGCTTCTCTAACCTTGAATTCAAACATAAGTTTGCGAAAGCCTAACAGTTCAATAGGTTCACCCGTATAGCTTACTGAGTGTATATCAGGGCTTTCTAATTCAGAGCATATTACAGAGCAGAGTAAGTTTTCCCATCTGTCTCTGTTAACTATAGAATAAGGGGAACCAGAGTCCGCCATCAGGTAGACTTGATCACCTCCTACCATGACCTCGCAAACAGTTTTTTTCCTGTGCTTACCACCAGTCGCATTTTCCTACCTTTTATGAAGACAACATATAACATTATCATCATATTCAGAGACACAATTGTGTTCCTCTTGTTCACCTTCCTCTACAACGCATTTCACAGACTTAGACTTATGGCACATGCATACAAAATGACCAGTCATTTTACAATATGCACATTTCTGTCCTAAGATTGGACATTTCCTATCATTCGCTAGATGAGAAGAACTGCCATAACGGTAACACTTTCCTTTGACAGAAACCGTCAGTGGATTTTTACATAGTGTTTTCTTTACCAACAGGTCTATCATATTTCTTTTTTAATTTGTCGCTGGAATGTGATTCATTAGCGTAGATTACTTTTACACCGTCTTCACTGCTATCAAGCTTGCTTTTACCAATGACCGTTTTGGCACACCTAGATGTTAGTTCTGCTTTGCTGATGATGGCACTGATTTCTCGTAAGGTAGCATCTCCAAGGAGAAGTAGACACAACCATCAGCAGGAAGCACTCCCTCTACAATGCCCCCACATTCTTAACATTCCTATGATATCAAATAGAACACTGAGAGTGTCTCAAGCAGCGCTCGAGACTAATACACAACAGCCAGGTGGGTGTTTCCATGAAATACCTCTCCAATCTTAGTGCAGGTTGTTTCTCAAGGTGTAAAACAATCAATCACTGGTTAAAGCAGGGAAGACAGTAATACACTTCTATGCTTGGTAGTGCTATTTGGTTCTACACAGTCTTTTCAGAGCTGTCCCAGGGGTGAGGGGTACGGAAAGGATTTCCATTTCAAAGCAAGAAGCGTAAATCCCTATCAAGCCTTAGGAAACCCATTTCCAGTATCAGGAATGGCATGTTTTGCATCACATGTAAAAACCTGTTGTTTCTCAAGGCATAAAACAGTCAATCATTAATTGAAGCAGGGAAACCAGCACTACACTCCCATGTTTGGTAGTGCTATCCTACCATTGTATGTGGTTTAGTCTTTTCAGTGCTGTCTTTGGGGGGGCACTTCCATTCCAAAGCAAGGTGTGTACATCCCTATCAAGCCTGAGGAAAACCATTTTTTGAATGGCATGTTTTGCATCACATGTAAAAACCTGGATAAGGTGAGCATTTTAAAAATTGCCACCTTTCCCAATATTGTTAGTGGAAGGGTTCTCCACTTACTTACAGCCCTTCGACACTCATTCAATAACATCTCAGTGTTCCTTTCCAGGAACACATCTGTTTGTGTCATTATATTAATCCCCAATTATTTGAACCCTTCTTCTGTAATTATAATACCATAAGTTAAGTCCCATTCTATATCCCAATTCTGAATCTTTTAAATAACTGACCTTTTCCAATTTATTTTGTAACCAACATTGCTACCATTTTCTTCAAGCAGATCGAATTTTGCTGGTAGAGTTGTGGTAGCATTTGCTGCAATCAGGAGGCCATCCATCATCCACACATAAAGCAATATATTATGCACATTCACATAGACTCCTGCAGTAAACCTTTCATATTCTCACTCAACCTCATCCGGTACGCTAAAGGTCCAATACATAAAATGAAGAACAAAGAAGTGTTGAGAGTTGGCACATTTGCCTAGTCCCGCTTTTAAACAGAAATGGAGAAGATATTACACCATTAACTTGACAACTGTTGTTGAGGTATGAAACAGGAGAGCTAACCATCTTCAGAAACTCGGGCCAAACCCAAATAGCATCAGTACCAGAAACAGGTTGGGCCAGTTTGTGTAGTCAAAAGCGATTTTGGCATCCAGTGATATTACTGCAAGGGGTCGCCTTGTGTTTATGATTTTCCATCCAATTGTGTAGACTACAGAGTTTGAACCTTTGTGAACTTTCAGGCATACATACTATTTGGTCTTTATGGGTAAGTAAGGTTATAATTCCATGTAGTCTTGGCATCAATATCATTACCAGAATGTTGGTCTCTACATTTTAGAATGATATTGGGCAATATGAGACACAGTCATTTTTCCAGCTTTATGTAACATTTAGGATTATGTGTCTAAAATCTTGAGGTGTTGTTCCTGGGCATCTTTACACATGTGTAAGAAGTGCAGCCCTATCAGGGAGGTGAGCCTCTTATAGAAACCCAAAAGAATTTAACTGGCTCAGGAGTTTTTCCGCTCTGCATACATTTGATGGTTTCTAAGAGTCACCTTCCAGAGTCTCATTCTCTCCCTTGCCTAGGGCCCGAATGTCTAGTTTTGTACATTCATTTTTTGGGCAAATCTAAGCTAAGGTGCCTAAAACTATATGAAAATGTTTGGATTGCCCTTCTCAATTTTTTGTTAGTGCCAGGTAAAATTGAAGCAGCCTGAGCTGCAAAGAATGTTAATGTTTATATTGCAGTTCCTGCTCACACAGAGGTGTGGAATTTTATAACATATCTACTAGGCCAAGGGACGGGATGCTTCTGAATTCTACTTGTTCTCTAAAAACATCCACCTGTCCCTTTTGCTGCAATGCACAGAGATGAGAAATGTCGGCTGTTTTCTCATTATATAAATGCTCTGCTAATATCTTCTCTGATTATTCTAGGGTTTATGCTAAGTCAGGGTTCAGATTCCAGCAAGGTTCGTATTTTGCCACCTTTCTCGCTTACAAACCACCTGGCCCACGCTCCCTATTCACAACGTCATCACCAACTTCATTGCACCCCATGCCCTCGCCTCCACAGACTACATACTACTCAGAGACCTGAACTTCCACCTGGACAACGATGACAATCCCAACACCACCGCCCTCCTTGAGAACCTCACCAACATAGGACTGAAGCAACTCGTCTCCGCCCCACCCACCCAGAGGGACACACACTTGACCCCATCTTCGCACAAGCAAAAAGCATCTTCTTCAGCCACACCACGGAACTGCTCTGGACTGACCACCACTACATCCATTTCTCCTTTACTCAACCCACCGCATACAAGCATGCATGCTGCCTCCCATGCAGAATCTGGAACAAAGTCTCAGAAGAACACCCAGGGACCCCCACTGAATCATTAATGTAATCCGGGTACCCCCACAAGTCATTACTGGAAGCCAGGAACCCAGCCCAGAGCATTGTTGATGACTTCAACTGCATAAAAATACAGAAAAAATACAGAAAAAATCATTCATCAAACAAATACACAAATTATGACACATTTTTATTTGATTTGCAAACACATATGAATAAAAGATATGTATATTTTTAATAGAAAGGGTGGTACTTTCTAAATTCAATTGAAGCCACACACCATTCCTACTATATTCTATTTGATGCACCTGCACTGCTCCCACAAATCAATCTGAGAATACTAATTTAATTTTTTGCCTCCAGTTTCAAATCCCTTCACATTTATTGTATGTTTTAAAATGTTCAATTGTACATTTAGCTTCTCTATTCAAATACACTTTATTAATCCGTAAATATAATTTAATTTTCAAAGTAGTTGCAGACCCCCTGAGCAGGCTTTGTGGACCCCCAGGGGTCACCGGACCACAGTTTGGGAATTACTGATATAGATTGCATGTGTAGTATTGAAATTGGTGTGATGTCTCAATGTCCATTCTAGATTCTCTGGGTTATAAAACCTTTGCAGCTTTGGTTAAATGACACCCTGCACATGTTCCATGTGGGGATTGTCCAACCACTGGTATTAGACCCCTTGTGGTGAGGACAGTGTTTTCTTTCTTTTCGGTGGGTGGTCTTGTGTGGACCAGCTTGTTGCCATGGTTACTATCCTTTTATGGGCAAACCTGGATTTTACACACTGTAGTCTGTCTAATGCAATTATACTCCAATGTTTATTGATTGTTTTTTTATCATGTTGGAACCCATGCTGTATGTTGCAGCACACGTAAGGACATCATTCTCTTTTGTTTTTTTTGTTTTTTCTAAGTCTTTCTGGATGTTAGTTCCTTGCTCCTTTTTGGAATTTGTTGCTGATATGAAGAGGATAGTTTCTGTTATGTAGTGTTTTTGTTAAATCTGTAGCCTGTCTTTTATAATCCTGTGTTTCACTGCAGTTTCATCGGATTATTAAAAAGTGACTGCAAGGTAAGTTTTCTCTGAGTAGTCTTGGGTGAAAGCTATTAAATGAGAGTAGACTGGTTTTTGTTGTAGGTTTATAGAACATTCTTGTTTTCAGTCTTATTCCATTTGCTTAGATAGTAACATCTAGAAAATCAAGGGTGGTAGGATGAGCTGTGTGTATGAATTTGAGATACTAATCACAAGTATTTAGTCATTTGAGAAAGTCCAGAATAGAAGCAGTGGGGCTCTTCCAGATAAAGCTAATATCATGTATGAATCTTTTCCAAAATAAGATTTGGGTCTTGAAAGGGTTAGAGCAGGGTAGGATGTGTTTTTCTTCAAAGGCACTTATGTCAAGTCTGGCTATGTTTGGAGCAAGTGTGCTTCCCATGGATGTTCTGTGGGTTTGAAGGTATAGCGTGTCTTCAAACTTGAGAAAATTCTCTGTTAATGCTATCCGATAGCATTACAAGATAAAGTGTCTGGGAGTGTTAAAAGAACAGTTTAATTTCCTAAGAAATTCTTCTATAGTTTGCAATGTTGCCTTTTGTGGGAGACTTGTATAAAGGCTTTCAATGTCTAAACCCACCAACATCCTGGTACTTTGATCACATGTAAGTCCTTTGAGGTTGTTTAAGAGGTTGTGTGTGTCCTTCAAGGAGGTTGGTGTTTTTTAGACTAGTGGTCTAAGGAAATAGTTTACAAATTGTGAGAGAGGTTCCAAAATGGAGCCAATGTTGGATACAATTGGATGGCCTGGGGGCGGTGTTTGTTTTTCTTCTTTCTCCCCCATCTTGATTTGAACAAAGGGGATCCCATAGTGTCAGGAGAGCTGGAGAGGAGGGGCGGGTGTCACAAGCCTCCCACCAGTTCTGGTGTCTGTCAGCAAAATGCTTATCTATCAAATTAGTAAAATGTCAAACTCACTGTGGCATTAGAGCAAATAACAACTCTTTCTTAGATGTGGGCAAGCCAACAAATTAACAGGGAGTGCCGAGCCAGAGGTCTGGCTCGGATCTGAGAGCCTGTGCAAGAGCCAAGCCCTGAAAATACGTCTTACCTAAATTATTCAACAAACCACATAATATGATAATGTCTCTTCAAAGTTCAAACAAGTGTATTTCTTTAACATGTGGAAGCTTTGATATTAATTGGTTACATTACAGCACTGTAATGTACTTATAAAAAAGGAATCATTTCCACAACTGGTAAGGTGAACTCACACATTCTAAAGTGCTTTCATACATGCTAATGAAGAAAACAGAGTTTTGGTGAAAATAAATATTTGCCTAAGATCACACAATTTAAGCAGGAAAGCCATGATTTATCCAGGGTTTCTTGTTTCACTCTGTACAAATCTGTCAGGGATTCACGGGTAGCCACCATCCTTGCTGCCAGGGAATCACGCTGGTGGCCTTTACCTACAAACGTGTGGTTCTCTTGGCATTTTCTTTGCCGTTCTATGCTCTCATTCACACCTTAAGCACTTGCATCCATGTGACCTTCTGTCACACTTTAAGGTCATCATAGTCTAGGGTATGTAGGGTATAGAGCTTGACACCTTAGGTCACCTTTTGGGCAGAACATTAGGGGATTTACTGCTTTCTCTGATTTTGCCTTGGATAGGGGTCTGAATTCTGGTGAGTCATCTTCAGTTGGCAAGTCATTCACAACATGAGACAGGGTCTGAATACTGGTGAGTCATCTTCTGCTGACCAGTCATCCACAACAACTGTGATTCATCCTCAGCTGCCCAGTCATTCACAACAGTATAAGAGAGCATGCCAAGATCTCGCGAGACCTTAAAGTCTTGGTGTCCATTTTTAAAGACCTGAACTATAAGTAGCCTGGCTCCTGAACATTTGATGCTTCGCATCAAGGAATCCAGACTTAAAGCATCTCCTGGCAAGCCTCTGAACTCGGATCACACGTCTCCCTCTGGATATGATAAGTACCCTTTTTAGAGCTCTCCCACTTTGATAATAGTCTGCGGCCGCCACACCATTGTTAGGTACTTTGTTGCCATCATTTGGGCTCTGGCCACGAACCTGGATAAAGTAAAGCTTAGTACCGCAGAGCCGGTGAAAACTCTGTGCATTCAAGCAGTCGAACATTCTCAAAACAGCTACCCTAGGGTTATTTAGCTTGCCAGCTAAGTTTGTTGTTTATTTTGTATATTGTGTTCTCTTTTAACCTCCCTAAGAACTCTATTTTTGTGCAATCAGGGGCCATATTACAATAATTGCCCCGGGGGCGTAACGGGCGGTTGTGCTGGCTATGCACGCCACCAGGGCACTTTGGTATAATAGAAGGGGGCGCAGATGCTTGTGCGTTCCCTTCTATAATACTGATAGAACTGGTGCACTTAAAGTGCGAGCACTACCTTCAGAGAGCGTTCCCTCATTTGCATATGGACATATGAGGTCTCTCAGAGTTCGGTACACATGCGCAGATCGGCTGTTCATGTCACCCTTGGGCCCAAATACGAGCTATTAATAAAGTCAAAGAGAGACACATTAAAATACAAAAATAAATGAATGCACTGTATACCACATCTACTCTAACCCAATTATTTTATTTATACTATAGCATTAATAATTAAGCAAAACAAACAAAGTTTAGTTCAGGCAGCAGGATATGTGTTGCTAAGATTAAGCATGAAGCGGCCATCTTGGTACTAGTGTGCAGAAGCAAGAATTTCCCACCAAAAGCATAGTTACGTCATACCGCGTAGATGTGGCAGATGCATGCACAGAAGAGTTCCCTCGTTTTCGGCAGCCATTTTTAAGACACTCGGGTTACTGTTAGTAAAACACATATGCAAGCTTCCTTAGCTTACTAGAAATGTTGTGTAATGCAACTATTAGTAGACAAAACATGTTGATTATTTAATTATTTCAAGAGGACTGGGTCCAAGCAACTTTCTGTATGTATGAAACCTTGCTCCATCAATCCCCTCTTTGATGATATTTTATATCATCACTATTTACGGAACCGAGTGCCAACTTTAGCACTCTACCAGTTCAATTTCTTCAATTACTTTGGGAGTTCTTTTTTCACTTTTATTCTGCAAAACTTTCATTCTTTTATGCATATCACCTTTTAATTCTTCCATTTGAATTTCATCTAATTTCCGCTTCTCATTCACTGTATACCTTTTTCTATTTCTGCAACATTTGCACCAAATCATTATTACAAAATTATTAGTGATATCCCCATTATTGGCATCAGTACTTTACCTACAATGCTTCTTCCAACATTAGAAAGCCAACTACCTACTAAGGAGAAACCCTCAGTTAGTCTGTTCCATGCACTATCGACCTCCAGTGGTTTCAGTTCTTATTCCGAGTAATATTTCTTACATACCTTTGAATTTCAACACTTTTATCAGGTATGTAAGTGCAACAATGTTGCACTTTCAACATTCTACAGACTCCGCCCTCTTTTGTCAATAATATATCAAGAGCAAGTCAATTTTGTAAAACCATTGATCTGATCACAACCAGTTCTGTGTTGATCAATAAGAATCCTCCAGCAGTGTCAGTCAATAAGCGGTTCACCACTGTAGACAATTTACAAATTCTTTGAGTGTTCAGAATTACTCCCACTGAAGGTATCAATGCACTAAATATATCACCTACAATTTCTGAAAAACTAGCTCTTTTATGTCGTGTTAGTTCATTATCGTCTTCATTGCTTCCAGTGATTCTCTTTACATGGTATACTTTTGGGAATACTATTCAAAAATAGCAATACCCATACCAGTGATCAGCCAGCTTAAAGTAAGCTTTGTCCCCACAAATATAATAAACTCCAGGAAATGCTGGAACAGTTCCCCCTTTTAGTCCCCAACACCCAATTATGAGGACATTTTGTTCACATTCACTGGAACCGATGAATATATTGTTATACTCAGTTTTCTCTCTACGGAGACAGATTTTCCCCTTCTTTTCAAAATCCAGAGACATAGCAGCATGAGTCTTGCCAGTTGCCATAAATTATTTCCTTTCAGTCCATTTGGGTATCTGGGGTTTCGGTTCAGTGGCTTTTCTATGGAAATCCTGTCTCCTTTTCTCTACTAAATTTAGAAATATGTTCTCTTCTTCATATAATCTACAGGTTAAGTTGCTTTGATGTGCTTCAGCTATATCTATTGTTTTTATTGTTAGAAGAAATTCACCAAAGAACTGGGCAGATTTAGCACTAAGGGCAGGGTTAATTTTTACATGTATAGGAATTTCATTAAATATGACATCTAGGTTAGAATAATAATACTTTAACCTTCCTGTTCTATAAAACAAGCTAGTTAATATACTACAGGTAATACAATATGTCAGTGGTAAATGATGGTAAGTAACCCCTTCAGCTACTGATGTCGGTAATTTCATACAGACATAGCAATCACTAATTTTCATTGTCTCTACATAATGTACTAATAGATTAGTAAACACATTAATCTCTGTTTCATTTTTATTTCTACTGTGATGTAATTCTATCTCATCTGTTGCTTCTAAGTCTACTCTATCGTGTTTGTGGTGTGCTATCTTTCCTTGTATACTAGTGTCATTATGTTTAGCAGCCATCAAGTAAGGTATTGCTATTGTCAGTCCTAGCCATACTAAAAGCACTATCAATACACTACATATGCATATTTTACAGCATGTCTTTATACAACGTCTTTTCGAGTTTCCAGTAACTTTAGCATCAGCCATTTTTGGCTAAGGAGACTTATTCCCTGTTTGTAAAATTTTACACAGAATATAACTGAATTTATTTCAAGTTGGTCTCACTTCTTCGAAAGACTTATTAACAATCAATTCTTCATCACTTACATCACTGATTACCAGATTCTCTAAATCTTCAAGGATGACGTAAGTCCATTCAGGACCTTTGAATTTATTGTTCAATCTTTTCAAACGTGGACTTCTTCTTCTTTGAATGCTTGTTGATGGTTCAGTTGGACTTGTTACTTCGTCTACTTGTTCAGATTCTTCATTTATTGTGACTAGGCGATATTTCAGTCTTTTAACAAAACCAGGTCATTTATCGTCTTTTCGGAGTCTTTTAGCTGGCACTGTACTTTCAGTTTCTTCAGATGTTCTTTTGTTTTTTCTGAGTTGTGGCACAACTTGATTTTCATCAACTTCAGGTATCCTGTCTATCTGACCTTGTCCAGGGCTTATTACTGTTGACGTTTCTACCTAGATGGGTTATTCTAGTCTAATCTGACCTGGTTCAGGATTTTGCTTTGCTGGGCCTGGAATTTGTTCTTCTTCCTGAACCCGTTTTGCTAATCCTGTCTGGTCCTGCACAGGTCTTGCAATTTCTTGATTGTCTTCTGCCTGTGCGATTTCTATAGTACCTATCTGTCCCTCCTCAGACAGCGGTGTTCTGATGGGTGTTTCGTTGGTCTGAGTATATTGCTCTTTCCTTATCTGGTCCTCCTCATGATTACCATTAGCTTTGATTTCGGTGATCTGAGTACGTTCTTCTATTCCTGTCTCGTCCTCACTATCAGTCTGACTATCTAAATGCGTTTGGCTTCTTGTTCTTATTCTTACTTCAGGTATATCGACTACTGGAATCCATTCCTCCTGACTGGTGCTCGGTTGTTCTTCGTCAACTACTTCAGGATCAACTTCTTGAGACCCTTCAGCTGCGCAACCTTCAGCCTCACCTTCGTCAGGTTCTGTTAACCTTTTGGTATGGCTGGCATGGATCCAGTTTGGAATTCCATGGCACTTTACAGCTGTGGTGGTAACCAGTATCACTTGATGAGGTGCTTCCCACCTTGGTGCTAGGCAAGATTCCCGGGTGTGATTTGTTTATCACTACCCAATCTCCAGGGTTCAAATCATGTGCTGGAGTTGAATGTCTGACTTCAGTGTCTTCTCCAACCTGGTGAGAGATAGAATGCACTTGGTCACCCAACTCTTTGCAGTACTCCCACACTAAATCATCAGATATAGTAACAGCTGGTGTCCTGGCACACCGGCTTGCCTCATTGCCCTCCCCATGAGTATTTCATGGGGACTCAAACCGGTTTTCTTATCTGGAATGCTTCTGAGTTCCATCAGGACAAGAGGTAAAGCATCAGGCCATTCCAATTGGGTAGATTCACACATCTTTCCCAATCTTGCTTTGATTGTGCCATTCAGTTGTTCTGCAAAACACACAAGATGATGGACGGAATGTTGCACAATGGCAAAACATTCACCCCCAGTCACAGATCTGGGTTTAATCCATCGTTATTTTGCTCACCAAGCCACCCCAGTTCAGACATGACAATATGCAAATCAGTCTGTGATACATATACTTTGAACTTGATTGTAATTATGTAATGGAATCTTGTATTTTGGAGTCAAGCTATCCTGGCTGAAGACGGCTGATAGCCAGAAACCGGTCCGAGGATGCTTGATTCCGGTCCAGGAAAGACATGGCTTGACAGTTCGGGCTGGACTGTTCCCATGAGGCACAGGGTCAAGACTGATTTGCATATGGCCATGTCTGAACTGGGGTGGCTTGGTGAGCAAAATAACGATGGATTAAACCCAGATCTGTGACTGGGGGGTAAATGTTTTGCCATTGTGCAACATTTCGTCCATCATCTTGTGTGTTTTGCCATTCAGTTGTTCTACCACTCCAGAAGCCTCTGGGCGGTATGCACAGTGCAGCTTTTGCTCAATTTTGAATCCTTCACAAATTAGTCCAATTATTTCATTATTAAAATGTTTCCCTCAGTCTGATTCAATTGTTACTGGAAAAACGAATTGAGGAATGAGCTCTCTTAAAAAGAGCTTGGCCACAGTTAAGCTGTCATTCCTCCTGGTGGGGTATGCTTCTACCCATTTGGAAGCAAATGATGACTAAAACATACTTTAATCCTCGACAAACAGGTAACTGAATGAAATGAAGTTGTAGTCTGATAAATGGGCCTTCTGCCTTCCCAATTTTCCCAGGACAAACCATTGTTTTCCTACCAGGGTTCATTTGCTGACAAATTAAACATCTCTGGCAAAGACTCTCTGCTATATTCCTGAACTTTGCATTAAACCAATCCTGTCTGAATAATCTAATCATGGTATCTCTACCTATGTGTGTGTCCCCATGGTACATTCTGGCCATTGGTGCAAGCATACAGTCAGGTAACACTGGTCTCCCATCTAGGTAAACTATTGCACCATCTTCAGGTCTTGTTTGACACCCCCTATTTTATGCCAGTCTTCTTTTTCTTTGGGCTCTGCTTCACCTTGTAAATATTTCACTTCCTCCCGTGTATTTACTGCTATCAATAGCATAAGTTGGCAGCTGATGCCACATGCATCGATTTTCTTGTTTACTGCCATTCTATATTTGGCACAATGTTGAGCCACTTGGTCAGCATAACGATTACCAGCTGTCACGTTGTCATTTCCAGATTGGTGAGCAGCACACTTGACCACGGCCAATTCTTTTGGCAATTGAATTGCTTCAAATAATTCTTTTACAAATTGTCCATTTTTATTAGGGGTTCCTAAAGAAGTAATGAACTCCCTTTGCATCCATAGCTGGCCAAAGTCATGCACAACCCCATAACCATACTGGCTATCAGTGTAAATGGTTACTCTCCAATTTCTCCCAATTTTGCACGCTTTTATTAAAGCAATCAATTTGGCTATTTGTGCCAACTTGACTCCTGGTAAATAGGATGCTTCGACTATACCAGATAATGTGCACACAGCATAAGCAGCGCTTAATCCTCCTTCCTCATTGCGCATAAACGAGGCATCTACAAATAGCTCATGTTCTGGGTCTTTTAAAGGTTCTTCTTGTATGTCTGCGTGCGGTTTAGTACTGAATTCAGTGAGGTCGATACAATCATGTTCGACTTCCTCTCTTACTTCTTCAAAGTGTGAATTTGGTAACAGGGTTGCTGGATTTAAAATAGTACACCTTACTATCAACACATTCTCTGAACTAAGAATAATTCTTTCATATTTAGCCATCCGACTAGGAGTTAAATGATGAGTACGTGTTCTGGTTAACAGAATCAAGACTGAATGTGGGACATACACTGTTACAGGGTGTCCCATGACAATGGATTCACTTTGCTCAAGACTCATGCAAGTAGCAGCTACTGCTTTCAGACAACCTGGCAGTGCTGATGCCACTGGATCCAATGTGATTCATAAAGGGGGGTGGTGATGGACAGAGTATCTGAGTTAATCAGAACACTCCTACCCAGTCAACAGATCAGGGCTTGATCCATCACCGTTTTTTAGCTCACTGCACCATCCCAGTTCAGAACCTGGCTATATGCAAATTAGTCTGTCCCTGGCCCAGTGCATCATGGGAACAGGGCAGACCAAACTACCAAGCCAATTCTTCACTGGAAAGGAAACAAGCTTCCGGGGACCGGTTTCTGGCATTACAGCCGTCTTCGGCCCGGCTTGCTTGAATCCTGATGGTGCAGTGAGCAAGGGACTCACATCTGAGCATACCCTTCCACACTTGTGGTGGCTAAAGCGATTCATAAAGGGGGGTGGTGATGGACAGAGTATCTGAGTTAATCAGAACACTCCTACCCAGTCAACAGATCAGGGCTTGATCCATCACCGTTTTTTAGCTCACTGCACCATCCCAGTTCAGAACCTGGCTATATGCAAATTAGTCTGTCCCTGGCCCAGTGCATCATGGGAACAGGGCAGACCAAACTACCAAGCCAATTCTTCACTGGAAAGGAAACAAGCTTCCGGGGACCGGTTTCTGGCATTACAGCCGTCTTCGGCCCGGCTTGCTTGAATCCTGATGGTGCAGTGAGCAAGGGACTCACATCTGAGCATACCCTTCCACACTTGTGGTGGCTAAAGCGATTCATAAAGGGGGGTGGTGATGGACAGAGTATCTGAGTTAATCAGAACACTCCTACCCAGTCAACAGATCAGGGCTTGATCCATCACCGTTTTTTAGCTCACTGCACCATCCCAGTTCAGAACCTGGCTATATTCAAATTAGTCTGTCCCTGGCCCAGTGCATCATGGGAACAGGGCAGACCAAACTACCAAGCCAATTCTTCACTGGAAAGGAAACAAGCTTCCGGGGACCGGTTTCTGGCATTACAGCCGTCTTCGGCTCGGCTTGCTTGAATCCTGATGGTGCAGTGAGCAAGGGACTCACATCTGAGCATACCCTTCCACACTTGTGGTGGCTAAAGCGATTCATAAAGGGTGGTGGTGATGGACAGAGTATCTGAGTTAATCAGAACACTCCTACCCAGTCAACAGATCAGGGCTTGATCCATCACCGTTTTTTAGCTCACTACACATCCCAGTTCAGAACCTGGCTATATGCAAATTAGTCTGTCCCTGGCCCGGTGCATCATGGGAACAGGGCAGACCAAACTACCAAGCCAATTCTTCAATGGAAAGGAAACAAGCTTCTGGGGACCGGTTTCTGGCATTACAGCCGTCTTCGGCCCGGCTTGCTTGAATCCTGATGGTGCAGTGAGCAAGGGACTCACATCTGAGCATACCCTGATGTGCGAGCCGGTACCGGGGTTCGTCGCGGTGCAGAAAAATAAAGCGTTGCAGGTCACGGTGTCCTTCCAGTCGCGGTGCAGGCTACGGCTCGTTGACGGAGTCAGTGAGCGAAGAGCTTGCGTTGTTCAAGGCGGACGTTGCTCGTTGCGGTGCTTCCAACTTTACGGTGCGGTGAACGAGCCAGAGTTCGGGAGCTGGCGTCGATCAGTCCGGACAGCGGTGCGAGTTGGGCGGTGCATCGCAAAGCGTGCGAGGCGGTGCCCAACTCCAGTGTGGTCACAGGACTCGAAGTCAGCAGCAGTGACCGCATCGGTTAGACCAGTTAGATTCGGTGTAGCGAGGCTTTGCACGTTGCGGTGTCCTTCCAGTCGCGGTGCAGGCTACGGCTCGTTGACGGAGTTGGTGAGCGCAGAGCTTGCGTTGTTCGAGGCGGACGTTGCTTGGTGCAGTGCCTACAGGACACCGGGCCGGTCGTGAGAGTCGGTCACAGCTCCTTGCCTCTGTAGTCACTTGTTTCCGGCTGCAATTCACAAAGGCTGGTGAAGTCCACTGGTCCTGGGACTTCGGTCAGGGGGCAAGCTCTCTTCCAAGCCCTTGGAGATCTTTGCACAAATTGAAAGAAAAGTCCACAAAGTTCTTTCTCCTCTCTTTGGCAGTCAAGCAACCAATGCAGGCCAATCCCCCAGCAGTACTTCAGCTTGGGAATAGTCTCTCTTCAGTTTCTTCAGGTTCCTTCTCCTCAGCAAAGGCTTCGTCTTGTAAGTCCAGAAGTGATCTAATTTCATGGGATCAGGGTCCCAATACTTATACCCCAAAATCCTTTGTTCTCTGAGGGGAGAGGGGCCTGTGCCCAGTTCAAGCCAGTTCTGAAGCACTCTGTTTACCAGACTTCTCCTTTCCTTTCACCACGCAGGGCAGGCACATCAAACGCCCCACAGGAGGTGGAGCCAGCATTGTGGAAGGCAAGTACAGTCCAGGAGCGCTTTGTTGACAGTCTTCCTTCTCTTCTTTCAGTGTGCAGGGCAGAGACATCAGACACACCACAGGGGGTGGAACCAGCATTGTAGAGGGAAGGCCCAGCCCTATTTAGGTCCCAGGTGCAACTCCTCCCTCCCATCTAGATGCAGATCTCTCTATTCACCACCGGGCTGCCCCAGCCTGTCTCCTGGAATTCCCCAGCCCTGTCACACACAAACCAAGACAAGGAATACACAACCTAGCAGAGGCGGGCTCAAATGGTTAGGCAAGCAAATACCTACTTTCTAAAAGTGGTATTTGCAAACACAGAATTTTAAAAATAAACTTCACTAAAAGATGTATTTTATTATTCTGAGTCCAGGCATACTAAACTCGAATTTCTACCATGTTCTCTGAGTCTGCTAGGATTATAAACATGTAATAATCTAGCAGCCCATTCTGGCCTATGGAGAACAGGTAGCCTTGCAATAGTGAAAAACGAAAATGGCTGTAATTCACTATTAGAACCTGCCACACACATCAGGCTTGTCCTACCTTATGCTAACAATGCACACTGCCCATGGGCCTACCATAGGGGTGACTAATATGAAGACAAGGAAAGGTTTAGGGGCTGGCAAGAGGGTGCACTTGCCCAGTCAGCATGACAGTACCAGACTGCACGCAGGCTCTGCAATGGCATACCTTTACATGGCCGCTTCTGTGGGTGGCACAACCAGTGCTGCAAACACACTAGCAGCATTTGGATTTACATGCCCAGGGCACACTCAGTGCACTGTACTAGGGCCTGACAAGTAAACCAAACATCCAATCAGGGAACCACTAATAGATACATCAATTTACAGTAGGGAGCACTCGCACTGTGGCACTGGACAGCAGTGGCACAGTGCCCAAAGCATCTAACACCAGCAAAAACACATGAGGCAACAGCAAAAATGGAAGGGAGACCCACGCCAATGGTGCCAGGTCTAACAATCATGTAGTCATTTCTGGTTCTCGATGCAATCAATAGATCATCAATATACTGCACCAGGACAGATTGTTCGGGCAGCACCAGTGATTCAAGGCATTTTTTTCAAAATCTGATTAAAAATAGAGGGGCTTTTCGTGTACCCTTGTGGAACACGATTCGAGACGTAAACATGCTCGTCAAATTTGAACGAAAATAAAAACTTGCTATCTGGATGCAATGGGATGGAAAAGAAGGTAGGGCATAAATCAATTACAGTGAACCATCCGGCTCTCCATGGTATTTGATACAGAATCATGGCTGTATTCGGTACTATTGGCCAACATGGGACGACAATTTTATTAATTTTACGGAGGTCTTGGACCACCTTGTACTTTTCTTTTGGTTTCTTTATGCCAATTATAGGTGAATTACAAGGACTGCTCAATATTTCCTCTAGAATGCCTTGTTCAACCAAACGCTATATTTCTTTTGCAACACCTGCCTTTATTTCAGGACTTATTTTGTACTGTCGAATATTTGGTTAAACTGCACCTTCTTTTACTGTTACTTTTATGGGATCGACATCTGCCATTAGACCCACTTCGTTTCCAGAAAAATCCTATACCTCAGGATTCCTCAGGATTCATAAAGTTTAGTTCTTCTGGTAAAATCTTTTTAACTTCTGTTTCTTGTCTGGCTAGCATAATTTTGTACACTCCGTCTTCATCTGGAGTTTGAATTTCAACACCATTTGGTGTGCAAAAGATTGTGCAATTCATCTTGCACAGTAAATCCCTTCCTAACAAGTTTACAGGACTAGAGTCACACACTACAAACTTGTGCATCTCTCTAAGATTACGGATACAAACTTCCATTGGTTCTGTGACAGGGGTCCTAATTTGTTTATTAAAAATGCCCACTACTTGGATCGCTTCTCCCGAGAGGGGTAGGTTTGGGATGTCTGCTGTTCTCACAGTAGAATGGGTAGCACAAGTGTTCAACAAAAAGGTAACATAATTTCCCTCTACTTTTCCCTCAATGTAAGGACCTGACTGACCTACCGGTAAGGATGAGCCAAGTACACAATCCTCTTCCCCCCCTTCTCAGGCACTGTCAATAATCTTCTGATTCAAAAAATGTGTCCTGCAGAAGAAATTGTGGTGTTACCGTATTGTTCTTACCACTTCCCTCCCGAAATCCGGTGTCCACACTGTATTTGGCTTGACTCACAAAATCTGGCATAGGGGCTTGAAGTAACTGATTCTGTATTACCTATTGCGGTTGTCTCATTGACACCTCATTCTGTGTCTGTGAATTTAATTTTGAACATTATTATTCTGTATTAATTTACATTCATTTCTCCAATGCCCCAATTTTCTGCATCCATGACAGGGAAACTTTTTCTTTGCCTCTTCTTTACTCATCTTTCGTCTGGGTTTACCTACACTTCCTTCACTTTGGCCTTCCCCTCTTTTATGACTATTTGCTTGCTGCCTTAACCAAAGTTCCTGCGGCTCTGCCATCTTTACTTGAGCCCACATTACCTTTTCTTCTAATCTCTTTCGCTTGTTATCAATTTCATCCTCACAGTATTTTGCATACTTGAGAATTTCGTCGAAAGGCTTCGCTTGCCAACATAATTTATGTTCTTTAATGGTTTGTGAGATTTCTGGTTTTAGTCCAGACACAAAATGATAAATAAAATGTGTCATGTCCTTATTATGAATGTTTTCTAAACCACTGTACTGTTTAAAAACCAGCAATAGACGTTCATAATATGCATGTACAAGATTCATCCTTATTTTGAGTGGTTCTGTCTATTTTAGTGCAGTCTGTTTCTTTTGGGGGAATCTTTCCCTTTAAATAGGTTATCACTTGATTATACTTTTTCATTACTTCTTCTGACGGGGCTGCTGTCTTTGGATCTCTGGGGTATTCATCATTTGGATAATCTACTGTAATTTTAACACTCGGTCCATAAATCAGCTGGAACAACAATGTCAAATAAACCATCTAGGGGGCATATGCATCAATAATCGGTATTACATGTCCTTAATAGCGAAAAATAAGGAATCGCTATTAAGGACATGCAAACCGCGATGCATCAATGAATTCGGTATTAATTACCGATTCGGTAAAAATCGGTATTAAATAGCAAAACAACGTCAGCGAGACTAGCAAATACCGAATTAGCAAATACCGAATCGGTATTAGTGATTCCGGTATTAGCGAAATCGGTAATAGCGAAAACGGCAAAAATACGCGACGCATCGGAAGCAGGCTGATGACATCACAACCAGGAAGTAGGACAGTCCATGCTCCAATCTGTGCCCGAGGAGCTCAGAGGAGGAGGCAGAGCACAGGAGCTGAGGAGCCAGACTGAACCAGCAGCAACCAGGACTAGGCAAGCAGGTCAAGATGGAGAAGGAGGCCCCCCAGCAGGGAAAGGACACACACAGAAAGAGGAAGCGCAAGTTCTCAGACAAGGAACTCGAAATCCTGATAGAGTGTGTGACCAGCAACAATGATAAACTGTTTGGGAAGTTGTCGCTGAAGGTGCCTGAGGCTGAAAAACGAAAGATGTGGCTGCGCATCAAGGACAAGGTCAATGCCTGTGGAGTCACCCACCGCAGCATCGACGATTTAAAGAAACGCTGGTATGACCTGCGTAAAAGGGCCAAGGAGAGGATTGCGCAGAGGGTCAAGGATGCTGCAGGCACAGGTGGGGGCACATCCAATGTGACACCTAACACAGCCCTGGAGGACCTAGTGGAGTCTACCATAGAGCCGGAAGCTGTTGTTGGGGTCACCCATCTGGACACCTCTGGTGCTGCGGAAGGAGGACAAGGTAAGATGCATGGCAGCGTAGCAATGCAGCGTGTAGTCAATCCCTGCCCACTCCCCCATGCCAGACCTAGTGCACATGTAGCCGTGCCTCAAACACATAGCCTCACCACAGTGTTGCACCTTGGGACTTGTAGTCAATACATGAATGAGTGCATGTCTGACCCCAGAGGTGAATGAAATGAATACAGCAGCAAAGGGCCATATGTCTGACAAAAAAACAGTTTATTTAGAGACAACAATGCTATATCCACATACAATACATTTATATTAACTCTGCACTGTTTCACACACAGATGCATCCCCCATGGATTCTGACGGCAGTGACCGCCTCGTCATCTCCGAGTCACCAGTGCTGACCGATGCGGAGTGCTCACAGGGACATGAACCCATTTCCTACCCTTCACCACCACCGCGGACAACACCACAGCCATCCTCACGGAATAAGACACCACCACCACCGCCATCCTCGCGGCCAAAGACACCACCACCACCACCAGTGCGGTCAACTCCGCAGAGCCGCAGGGCAGATGTTCCCTCCCTGGTCGAGATGGAGTCGGAGCAGAGTTCAGCACCCCAAAATGTCCCACGCCAGGCTGTCGTCACACCAACCACCCAAACTGCAGCACGTCAGCGGGTCAGACAGAGGGCTGTGTCCCTGGTCAGGGCAGCAGCAAGACAAGTGGATCCGTCCGAAGGGTACGGAGACGTGGAGGCCCGGATGCTGCGTGTCCAGCGCCTGCAGGGGAGACACATGGGTGCAATGAAACTCTCCATGACAAAACTGTGCAACAAAATAGGCAACATGACTGACGCTGTGCGTGAGCACACCACTGCCGTTGCAGCGGGCAACAATGAGATCAAGCTTTGCCTGCAGGAAATGACACGTGCCATAGTCACAGGCCAACAAAGTGAGCGCCGGCGTCACAAGCAGGTCATGCTCGCTTTGAATTCCACCAAAAGGCCATCAATAAGCTGTGCAACAGCACAGCTGTGCTGTCCCGCAGGTCTGTGTCCCTGCAAGTGGACCTAGGGCATTATTGTGGGGATGTGGCTAAGGCCCTTGAGAGGGTGACCACTGCAGTGGAGCAACTGCAGCCTGGGTCAGCCAGTGTCAGCAGTTTGGGAGTGGAAGAGGGGAGTGAGGCAGCCTCCAGTGTGAGCAGCGTCTCCCTGCCGGAGACTAGCGGGAGGAGGCGCAGTGTGCGCAGCGCAACTGCCACTGACACCCATCGTGGAGAAGCAGAGGAGTCACAGGACAAGAGACTGGGGGTACGCGGCAAACACAAGTAGACATGTGGCAAAGTCAGACTATCCATGGTGACGTAACCATGGCCCAATTATAGTGCCACATGCATCACCCGTGTTGAGAAGGGACAATTTAAGTTTGACTTCTACTGCAGCTGCATCATGTTTGAGTTACATATTTCTGCACCTGTCAGGTGTTCATTTCCATTAAACCCTTCCAAATCAATTACTGTTGTCAAGGCACTCTCTTACCAGTCTCAGAAATGATGCTGTGTGATGTATGTCCGCCTCGGTTGCCCTTCTGCTGTATTGGGCACATGCGCCTGTTGGTGTTGGGGGGGGGGATGCTGTGCACGTAGTTCATCCTCTCCCTCCACCTCTATGGGTATCCCCCTGCGGGTAGCGATGTTGTGCAGGATGGCACAGACTGCTATGATCTGGTAGCAGGTCACTGGGTCGTACTGCAAGGCACCTCCAGTCTTGTGCAGTATTCGGAAGCGACTTTTGAGGATGCCGAAAGTACGCTCGACCACGTTGCGTGTGCTGATGTGTGCTCGGTTGTAGCGCTGCTCTTGCGGTGTAGCTGGGTTGAGGTAGGGAGTCAGTAGATATTCACGCAATGCGTAAGCGCTGTCACCTGCAGGATGGGGAGAGAAAGGTCATCAGCATGAATGCAATGATACATGTGGGGATGGAGTGGATGATGATGCATCAATATGTACCTAGTAGGTGTCCCTCTCCGAATTCACCGTTGATCAGGCGCCTTTGGAGGCCACAGTGACGGAATATGTAAGCGGTGTGTGTGCTCCCGGGGAATTGGGCTACAAGGTCCGTAATTATGAACTTAGAATTGCACACAACCTGCACATTGATAGAATGATATGACTTCCGGTTGCGGTATATGTATTCGGTGGCTGATGGAGGACAGATGGGGACATGCGTGCAGTCAACACACCCTATCACATGGGGGAATTGTGCCACCTGGTCGAATTCCCGTTTGGTGCGGGTCAGCTGCTGGGGGGTTGTGGGGAAGGTGTTGTGGCGATTAATGAATGTCAGCATGGCCTCCAGGAACCGGTGAAAGAAGCGTGATAAGGCGCTTTGCGACACGCCTCCAGTCTCAGCTATTACCCCCTGGAAGCTTCCAGACGCCAGCAGGTGCAGGCAGCATAGGACCTGCACATGGGCTGGTATGGCATTGGTCCTACGGGTCTCATGCTGCAGTAATGGTTCCAGATCTGCTATTAGGCGCATGATCATGGCACGGTTGAGTCTGTACTTATCGTACACCAGTTCCTCAGTCTGCCCCAGCAAAGTGATGCGCACCCTGAAGACCCTGTACTGGATCATCCTCCTGCCCTGTGCCTGGGCGTTGATCCTCCTCCTCCTAGCAAGCACGTAGAGGGCAGCCATTTTGGATGACTTGTGGGGTTTCCCAGGGCATATGTGAAGGGTTACTGATTGTCAGCACCTGCTGAGAGAGTAATTTTTTTTTTCCTGTCCTTCAGAAAACTTTACCTCCTGATTCAGATTCCCCTTATTTTGCTCATGCTAAATAGCGATTTTAGTGTTTTTCGGTATTAGCGATTGTTCATGCATTCCATTGCGATTCTTTAATAGCGATTCGGTATTACCGTGGTCAGCTTTGGTGTTCGTTATTTCCGATTGTCTGATTAGCGATTCGGTAATTTACCGAGGGGATGTTGTTAGCGATTCTTTATTTTTTTACCGATTTTTGGTTGATGCATGGCATTTTCAGGTTTAGCGTTCGGTAACGGCCTGTTTTACCGATTCGGTATTTTACCGGGAGGTATTTTGCTTGATGCATCTGCCAGATAATCTTTTAACAGTACCTTCGACACTTTCACAAACTTTTCGGTACCATTCTACAGGTTTCTCTCTAAGCTTTGGGAAGTCATTAGTAAATGATAAAATATCTTGTTGTGACCATGGTACATGTACATAACCTCCTCCTGGCACTTCTCTCATCGGACACAACCTTTCGAATTTCTCTGTTTCTTTTAGTAAATACTCAGATGTAGTTTTATTTGCCTGTGCCTCTTCCTTTCTCTTTGTCCATCTTGCTTTCCATTTATCTAGATCTCCTCATTTCTGCAACAGCGACAACTCCTTTATTTGCAATTTTCGTCCTGACACATTCATGTTTCCCAAATCTTTGTCAGAAATTTAGCCCTATACGGTTTCTGTAATACCTTTGATTTGCCAATGTCAATTCCCATTTCAGGAGCCAAATTCATTAACTTTTCATGGTATATTTTCATATTTCGTAATACTTCTGCATATAACCAATAATTCATCTCCAGTAAATGAATTTAGCCTTTCCAATCCTACATTTCCAGCTACCATTTCTTCCAATTCTACCCTTAATTTGAATATTTCCAATACCTTTGGCTGTGATTTTGGCTTTTCTATGTCTCGGGTCCATCTTTCTAATTCGTCTGGATTTACTACAGTTGCAATTCTCATACCTTAGGATGTTTCAATCTGAACTTCCTTTGAACATCATGGAGTAGCTTTCCTGACTGAGTCACTCACTGATTCTCATATAGGTAAATCCATTAAGGAAATTACTGACTCGCATTCACTTGCTTGATCATCGACTATTAGGGTTTCTTTCCTAGGCTGTACTATGGGTGTAGTCAGAACGGGAGTTTTAGGATTAGTTTGCTTATCTCCATATAGAAGAACTACGGGACCTATCGTTACTGGTATTGTCAGAGCTTCAGGACTCGTATTTAATTGAGTTATTTTCTGAACTAACTCACTATGTTGTTTGTTTAATGCTTATTTCTCTCTTACTTGTAATACCTTATATTATAAAATATGTTTCATGTATAATCTGCGAAACTAAAGGTGGTCATAAAAACAGCACTATGGATAGCTCTAGTAGTTTCTTCTTGAAAAGGTGGCGGATTTTTCATTAATAAATCATCTAAATAATCATCTTCCGAATCACCACCGCTAGTCATTAAACGTTTTGTTTTCTCAGTACTTTTACTTCCAGTCGGTTCTTCTGTGGTAAAAACAGGATATAACCCTTTCACTAGCATAGACTGTCTCCATTGTTTCATTTGTTTATTTCGAGTATCTTTTAGAAATCTTGGATAAAATCTGCTAAAACTTCTGTCACCTCGAGATCTATCTTGCTCAAAAGCTTCTGTCTCCCACTCTTCTAAGGCTTCATAGTGTGTTAATCTTGGTCTGGGGTCTAATTCATTCATGCGAGTTCGCAAATTGTGCAGTATTGTACCATTGAATGTACCATGTTCTGGAAAAGCTAATATTACATAGTAGTTGGTATATTCTATCCAATTTTCTAACCACACACAAGTGTGGTAGCCTCTTTCTACCATCATGTATGATGCAGGCATTTTTGTGGGTGGAATCATAATTCCTTCTCTCGTTTTCACTGGCTTATCTTTTTTAAAGTAATTCTTGATTTTCTGCATAAATGACATTTTTCGTTTTTCTCCATACATATTGTATGGTCTTCCTCTAATACTCTGTTCACGGGCAAAACCTAAATATCTTCTATCTGGACGATTTCCTATGGTTGCTGGATCTAAATGCCACATATACCGCTGTCTAATTTTCTACGAAATTCTAATTAGTTCAATTATTTTGATTTGTTTACTTTGCAGAAATATTTCTCAAATGCTAGCCTGTCTCTTATTTTCAATGACCAATGAGGTTTTGACTTACAAGCAGCATTAACCAATGATTGCGCGGCTTTTCTGTGACGTGAGTCTCACTCTCTGCACTCACCCCTCCTTTACAATCTTCTCACGGCTACACACCCGCTGCTTCTACCAATACTAGTGCGGCTCTCTATGACGTCAGTGCAGCACCCGCGACTGACTCCCTCCTTTGCAAGGCAATACAATAATTCAATTATTTTTCAATTTAAATGCACACGATATTATTAAACAACATAGAAACATTCGCTACTGTGCCTGATTGACTAGATTCAAAGAAAAGTTCATTTCTTTCACAACGAGTAAACCCAGTTCCGTCTACTCTTCATGCACTGCAAGTAAAACAACCTTCTGTTTACTCTTCACTTAAGCAACAAGAACCTGTTTACTCCTTTAGACTTAACCTTTCTAGGTGATATAAGACCAAAGTTTCACCAGCGAACTTCTTTGCCACCAATCACTCTCACTTTTATACTAGAAAATAATCCCTAACTAGTGCTTAAAGTTTTACCTAACTTTCCGCACCTATTCCATCAAGGTAAGTAACCTCACAGCAGTGTGGCTTCTATTTACCGCCCGCTATTCAAATATCCCGGGATTTCCAAACAACAAATAACAATACAAACGGGTTTTGGTTAGTACATGAAAATCAAGAAAATCAATAAACAATAAATACGCAACTAACTACCTATCTTTAACTAAACCCTAACCGTCGCTCTGCTACCAGAAAAGTATACTGATGGCGCGTGGGACCACTAGCTCAATTTACCATACTCATCTGGGCCCATAAACATTCACGCTTTGAACTAGTAGTCCTGATTTCTACTTTTGACAGCCTATCAATACTTTGAGTCCTTTTAGGACTTATACCTGTAAACCTTGACTTACCAATCCTTGTCACCAATGCTATAAGTCCTAGGTATCGAAAAGAGTGTTAGAATAATAAGTAGCATTTAACAAATTTACCTTTCCTGTAATAACCACAGACTTGGGAGAAGTTTTAAACACTTTATCTATGCAAGTTTCAGTGAGTCTTTGTCCAAATTACAGTGACCATAAATTTTACAAGTAAGAATATGACTAATAGGATATAAAGTTTGAAAGAAATCACAGTAACACCTTTAGACATTGGTACCTGGGAAGGGTGAGACAAGGAAATAGCACAAGGACATACCACATGGATTATATTTACCTAGAAGGGTGTAAGGACCAATCCTGGCCACGGGCTGGGGCAATGACAGGGCTCCCGACTAATCAGGTGCCCACGGGACAGGACAAGTGCAGATCAGGACTGGGAATCTCCGCTAAGGGTAACGCCTGTGTCACACCCCTCTCTAGCCAAATTTAGTGCCCAAACTGGGTAATCGATCATTTTCCTCAGCCATACCTCGATTCTTCTGACAGAGTGCTCTGCCAGTACCTCTGCTTTTGATCTCCTATAGCATGCGTTGGATCAGTGACAGGTCAGCTATTCGGACAAGTCGGACAATTTTTAAGCCTACCTTAGTTATACCATTTCAAGGGCAAAGTGCCACCCCTAAATGTTGCAAATCTATGTGTTCCCCTTCAGCGAATGGTCAGAAAAACGAGGAGAGGTCATCACACCATACTAAGATGAGATCATTTCAATTCAATATAGTTGATCAAAGTTTCCGCCCACAATTTATTTTCCCATGTCTTTATTCCACCCACCAATATTATATACATTTTAATATACAAAGTTAATAAAGTTGCAATCTTAGTTCAAAATGGTCAAGAGAGCACAATCCTATAATGAAAGTATAAACAAGACTAGTACAATATGAAGTCTGAACAGCTGTACATTCAAGTAAAGTCAACAAATCCTCATAATATGCAGGACAAATAGATGAGTTGAGTTCATGTTTTGTATCAACTTTTCTTTTATTGGATCTTTAAGGTAATTTCCCAAGAATATCAAGAAACATTTTATTGATTATCCAGTACTATTCCTAACTTTACTAGCTTTTAGTAGATGTGCGGTCTTTTCCAAAACTTTTTGGAAACACCACTACCGTTCTTTGTTTTCAAAGTTGCAATCTTCTTCCTTTCCCAGGTTAGGGTTGAAGTTTTCCCAGGCGCATTGGCAGAAAGACAGTCACTGGCATAAGTTCAATGCCACTGCTCGAGGTCTCTCAGAGTTCGGTACACATGCGCAGATCGGATTTCAATATGGCTGTTCATGTCACCCTCTGGCCCAAATACGAGCTATTAATAGAGTCAGAGAGACACATTAAAATACAAAAATAAATGAATGCACTGTATACCACTTATCTCTACTCTAACCCCATTATTTTATTTATACTATAGCATTAATGATTAAGCAGAACAAACAAAGTTTAGTACAAGCAACAAGCATATGCGTTAGTATGAGTAAGCATGAAGTGGCCATCTTGGCACTAGTGTGCAGAAGCAAGAATTTCCCACCAAAAGCAAAGTTACGTCATACCGCGTAGATGTGGCAGACGCATGCGCAGAAGAGTTCCTGAGTTTTCGGATGCCATTTTAAGACACTCGGGTAACTATTAGTAAAACACATATGCAAGCTTCCTCAGCTTACTAGAAATGTTGTGTAATACAATTATTAGTAGACAAAACATGTTGAATATTTAATTATGTGTTATTTCGAGAGGACTGAGTCCAAGCAAGTTTCTGTACGTATGAAACCATCACTGGTACATCTTTGTTACTGACAACTTAAGACTATTTACATTTTATTTATTTATTTTAAAGGTTTTATATAGCGCAACAAGGTCCATTAGGGAATCAGAGCGCTTTACAGGTGACCGAAAAAGAGAGAGGAGACCTAACAATAAAACAACTGGGTGGTAAGGAGTGGAAGGGCAGGTAAACCACTATATTGGCATGGAATACATAAATATAAACAGTCTAGGGTATGGAGAATAAAAGAACAAGAACTAAACAAAGCATGTTACAAGGACCTGAGTGATTAGCAGGGGGAAACCGGAGCATAAAAAGAGTACAAAAGTGCATCAAAACAATCAAATGTAAGTACAATAAAAGTAAAGACAGGTAAAAACCAGGGAGGGACGAAGTCTTTGAAGTGTGTATAAGGCACTGGAATTTAAGGCAAAAATGTGTTCATAAGAAGCACTTTAACTTCCTTTTTGAAGTTAATAGTAGAAGTAGACATTAATATAAAACAATGGTAAGGTATTAGTAAAATGAAATATTTTTTATTGAAATCACTCATTCATTTAGCATTAGTGAAGGTGGAAAAAAAGCGATAATGTAGCATTTAAGATATTTGAGGTTTTTGGGGTAATAACCCCTGAGAACACAATGCATTCAATAACACTAACCAGGAAGTATATAAAAATAAAAAAGGCAAAAACCCGAAGCATCCTTTAAAGAAGCCCGGTGAGAATCACCACAATAAACATAGGTTTCACGGAGGCCATTATAAAAAGCCATTACTGTAAATGGGGAAGAAATCATACAAAACACATTAACAATTGGTCAAATGACTAATAGAGGGTTTAGAAAAAAGAGGCTATGTTTACCTAAACAGGTGTTATTTTACCTGCATTATTATAATGAGCAAACGTCACCAAGGCAAAGTGGCAGAGAAACTATTTTCTTTTTCAAGCAGCATCAAGTTCTAAGGAAGGAAAGATTTTAGTTTTTTCAAAATTAACAAAGGTAGGGCTGGAGTTGGGAGTATTATAATACACATTCCTATTATTTTACAAACGTCCAGCTGAAAGACAGCATGGTTGGCTAATGAAAGAATGGAGTAGCAGAAGGATAAAAACCTGGCAGTGATGTCTGTGGAGTAAGACCAACAATCATTTAATGTAAACACAGCAGGAACCAAGTATCTAGAGTTGAATGACCCCATTAATTCAGCAGAGTTTACTATTTTCGCAGCAATGCATGCAGTACGCAGTGATGCAGTGCATCATAGGTGTAATGTTGTTCCGTGTGACACCATAAGAAAGAGAATTAATTGTGCATTTGCTACTAGTGCAGGAAATGGGGGGAAAATACTCCGGAACCTATAAATAGAAGGTCCAGGCGTGTCAGCGGAGGGGTTGGGTGAGTAACAGGGGAGGAATCCTGAAAAGCAGAGTGGCAGTCAAACTACTCATTTATTTTTTAAACCTCTGCTGCAAAGAAACGGGAAACAATGACAAATTAGACAGTAGATGATGTGTTCTGGGTACTTAAATGGACACAAAGAGTCTGCATTTTAAAATATGGTATGGGGTTAACGCACCTGCTGCAGGGATCGTTATGCACCCCACAGTTTTCAGGGGATAATAACAGTAAGATAACTTTGGTATTTAATGCACTTGCCAAAGAGGTCTCTGTTTTGTCTAATCATAGTTTGGTCTCAAAGTAGCCCATGGGATTAATGTGCCTGCTGCAAATGGAATAAACTGATCACAGATTTTTATTTTATACTGATGTCTTAGTGGGTTACTGTGTTTGTCATAGAGATCTTTCTGTTACTTTCAGTTGATAATGTATAATCCTTCTAATATAGCAGAACAAGCTAATAAATGGCATTAAGAAGCCATGGTATTGGCTTAGTATCATGCATTTTCACAACCTTTCCTTATTCTAGCATTATTCAAAGGGTCCATTTGGGTCTCAATAAAGTGTTATTAGTACAGACCATCCCAGACACTGGATTACACTTTAAATCCTGACTGAGTTTCTTTTGACAGGCGCACACAACCTATAATGCCTACCAGTATTGACAATATGCGACTCGTACACTTTGTATCCCTCATTGTCTTATATAACATTTCCTGTACATTGGTTTATTGCCTCTATATATTATGTATGTGAAAGCATGAGAAAGCAGTCTGACACCCTCCACTGGGAATGAGTAGCACTGTAAAAGAAATTAAATCAATACATTCTTAAGTGCTATTTAAATCGTTATGTGCTAATACTCATACAGAGACATACATCTGACATTCTTATATTGCATGCATATCTTTACATACAAAGATTGAACAATGTCAAATATCTGCTGCCAAACCATAGTTTCGCTAAAGTACTTGTGAAGTGAGAACAATCTGTGTGCCTTTGTTTCCCTCCATTGCTTTGGCATGTAGGTGTTCATTCCAGGTAGCGCTCAACCAGGAAGATACTCGAAGAGAAGGAGGGTTTATATCACTTTAAATAGGGCCTTTGTTTTGGATGTGAAAAGGAAAAAGCCCCTCGCCGCCTTCAGGCTGCTGCTCCAAACGGAAAGCAGACAAGGTGTGGGAGCTGCTGAATGTGTCGTTGTGTTGGCAAATTACACCTGGACAAATTCAGCATATTTTTCATGGTCCAGCCCGGATCCGGCTCAATCACTGCTGTCTCCCCCTCACTTCCTGCACTGTCTGTCATATAGCTAAAATGTGATTGTTAAGACTTAAAACAGATGCCCACACAACACCGCCTTAAAGTGAAGCTCCCATCTCTGCATTGGGATGGATGGATGACGTTACAACGCATGCTTTTACCACGCATGCTGTTACAACGCAAGTATTACAACGCAAACCTTTACAACGCATAGTGCTTTGGGGTGCTGGATAGTGAATAGTTTAATTTACTATTCCAACTCCAGTCCCCGTGGACACTAGGGAAGGTGTTGGATAGTACATTAAATCTATTCCCTATCCTAGAGCGCCCCCCAGCGCAATGCGTTGTAATGGTTTTCGTTGTAAAACCTGCGTTGTAAAAGCACTGCGTTGTAAAAGTTTCATTGTAAAGGATGTTTCCCCTGCATTGTGATTGTGTGTCCTCATAATTGAGTGAAGGCCAGACAGGCACAGGAGCACAGTCGATTCTCACAATGTTCCATGACAATCCTGATGACATGACACATATGGACCTCATTTGGGATTTTGGAGGAAGTAAAAATCTTTCAGCTTCTGGAGTAAATTATTACGGAGTAGATTCAACATAAATAATTTCCAGCACAATAACATCAATATGTAAGAGGAAGTTCAGCCGGTGGATTCTACTCTGCAGTTCACATTCCTCCCTTCAAAGTCTGAAAGAAGCTGCATATCCTAGAACAGGGACATCTTAAGGATTTTGGGGGGCCTTGGGCCAAGCATATGTTCGAGGACCTTGTTTGGGACAAGTTTCAATGTAGTATCCATTTCCAGCTCATTCACGCCCTAATGATGCCACGCTATAATAAATGTAATGTTAACATTTCAGAAATCATATTAGAAAGGGGAGAAATGAAATGCAGTTACTTACATAAATACTTAAATAAAATGCTGCGCGGTTATATTTGTTTAATACACAGCCTGTCGCAAAGGGCAGATTGAAACCTGTCGCCCAAAGTGCTAAAGATGGTTAGGCTCCAGGAGAATAGAGTTCCTGGAATTGGAGATAACTGCACCCAAAGACACTACAGGTTACAGCACAATAGGCACAAGAACGTGAAAGCCCTCCAGGGGCATACAGTGCCAGGGATGCTAAGGACTTAAATTGGCAGCATTCCCGGACTCTCCACATTGTAGCCTTGTTTGGCACTAAGTGGCAGTACTCTTAGGTACTTAGATGGTTGAAATCTTAGCCACTACGCATACAGAACTACTAAGAACTGCCTTCTTAGACACTACAGAATACTCCTCTCTCAGGTACCAGATATGGCAGTGTTGTCTGTGACAAGAGATGGTGCATTCCCGGACACCACAGAGGCTCCTCTCTCAGGCACAAGTGATGGCAGTTCTGTCTCTGACAAGAGATGATGCATTCTCAGAAACTACAGAGTCTCCTCTCTCAGGCACAAGAGATGGCAGTGCTGTCTGTGACAAGAGATGGTGCATTCTCAGATACCACAGAGGCTACTCTCTCAGGCACTAGAGATGGCAGTGCTGTCTGTGACTACTGATGGTGCATACTCAGACACTACAGAGGCTCCTCTCTCAGGCACAAGTGATGGCAGTTCTGTCTCTGACAAGAGATGATGCATTCTCAGAAACTACAGAGTCTCCTCTCTCAGGCACAAGAGATGGCAGTGCTGTCTGTGACAAGAGATGGTGCATTCTCAGATACCACAGAGGCTACTCTCTCAGGCACTAGAGATGGCAGTGCTGTCTGTGACTACTGATGGTGCATACTCAGACACTACAGAGGCTCCTCTCTCAGGCACAAGTGATGGCAGTTCTGTCTCTGACAAGAGATGATGCATTCTTAGAAACTAGAGTCTCCTCTCTCAGGCACAAGAGATGGCAGTGCTGTCTGTGACAAGAGATGGTGCATTCTCAGATACCACAGAGGCTACTCTCTCAGGCACTAGAGATGGCAGTGCTGTCTGTGACTACTGATGGTGCATACTCAGACACTACAGAGGCTCCTCTCTCAGGCACAAGTGATGGCAGTTCTGTCTCTGACAAGAGATGATGCATTCTCAGAAACTACAGAGTCTCCTCTCTCAGGCACAAGAGATGGCAGTGCTGTCTGTGACAAGAGATGGTGCATTCTCAGATACCACAGAGGCTACTCTCTCAGGCACTAGAGATGGCAGTGCGGTCTTGACTAATGATGGTGCATACTCAGACACCACAGAGGCTCCTCTCTCGTGCACCAGAGATGGCAGTGTTGTCTGTGACAAAAGATGGTGCATTCTCAGACACCACAGGGGCTCCTCTCTTAGGTACTAGAGATGGCAGTGCTGTCTGTGACAAGAGATGGTGCATTCCCGGAAACCACAGAGGCTCCTCTCTCAGGCACTAGAGATGACAGTGCTGTCTGTGACAAGAGATGGTGCATTCATAGACACCACAGAGGCTCCTCTCTTAGGCACTAGAGATGGCAGTGCTGTCTGTGACTACTGATGGTACATACTCAGACACCACAGAGGCTCCTCTCTAGGGCACTAGAGATGGCAGTTCTGTCTCTGACAAGAGATGGTGCATACTCAGACACTAAAGAAAACTCCTCTCTCGTGCACCAGAGATGGCCGTGCTGTCTCTGACAAGAGATGGTGCCTTCTCAGAAACTACAGAGTCTCCTCTCTCAGGCACTAGAGATGGCAGTGCTGTCTGTGACTAGTGATGGTGCATTCTCAGATACGTGTACACAAGAAGGCTGTGGAAAAACCTTTTTCCTGTGCCTGGAGGGTTGAGAGGATTCTAAGTCGGAGTATAACCTCCAAAGTAAAATTGTTAGACCTCAAAAAATACTCCAACAGACCACTAAGTGGTCAATGAAATTAGCACTTAAATGGGAAGAGGCGAAGTATGAAGTGTGAGGATAGGTGTGTAACTTCACCAAAAGGTGAGCAAGGAAGCAATTCATTTTTGTTTAGTTACCCTCACACACCCTAGTGGTGTCATGCTTCATCTTCGGGTCACCCTGACGCCTACAAGGCGGGGTGGGCTCAACCACAGTGTTGGGAGCTCTTTGAGATAGTTGAAGGCCAGGGGGGGTTAAAGATAAAAAACCTCGGACAGATCCCCGGTTTCCCTTTATTCTTCTTGGGTCTGTCAGGGTTATTAAAAATCTTTAAAAATGGGTCAATGGGAGTATTATAGTCCTATGACCCTAGTGCCAACATGTTTCAGTCCATATGCGGCCCTAAAGGTCCTGGACTTTCTTCAGGGCAATGGTCATCCACCCTGGGGGGACAGTAAGGGGATTCCCAATCCTGTCAGTTTGTAAAGAGCAGAGTAGCTGCTCCTTATGTGTGTAACAGATAATTCATCTGTCATGCGTGGTTCTCCATCTGTGAAAAGAACAAAGACAGACAACATACAAAATTGTATGAGCATATAATGGTAGTTCCTTGGTGCTGTCTCCCCTTTCAGTGCATTGGATGGAGACCGAACTAACAAATGCCAAGTGAATGTGCAAATAGATGTATGCAATCTCGTCCAAAACATGTGCCACTCACATCTTTATCTGTAACATAATATTGCTATGTGGCTGTAGGGTTCACTTACAGATATTCTGAATAATCCCACAACATTACTTAGCATAAGAATACCTGTACACTCAATTTCTCACGGCATCTTATATCATTCCTTTTAACACTTGCCTTACTGTCCATTAACATAATCATGGCAGTATCCTTAGGGATTGGCTACTCAGATGAAATCGCATCCGCTATATTTCAGGACCCTCCCTTCTAACCGACACTAACATCAATCAGAGCCTTACCCAGGCACAAAACTGGGACGAATTGAAAGATTTGAAGGTGTGCAGATGAAGATTCTGTTACAGGGTGCCATCATGATGGAATATCTCTGTGGCAACGCAGCACCTACCCGATTATTAGTTACCAACACACCTAGGATTTTCCTGGACGATCCCCAATTAAAAAAAGAGTGGTCACTAATCGTGTGGCGCTGTTCACGCGATTGGTTGATTCTCATCATTAATACAGCCAAACGCCTCTCTGACGCTCTACTTGTAAAAATTAAAGTCAGCGAGGATGCCCGGATAACAGAAATCAAGTTAACTCTTTACAAAAAGAAACTCGAAGAGGTTAACAAAGAAATAGGTGAACACAAGGATTACCTAATGCAAAATAAAATGAGTAAACTTCAGAAGGATCTGAAGAAGTTCAGTCATGAGAAGATATATCCTTACATAAAAGATGACTATAAAGGTCAAGAATACTCAGACTCTGGATCATCATGCAGCGGACAATCAGTGTCATCTGATTCTGATTCTGAACAAGAGGACTGGTCGAGTGATGGATCCAATAAAAGCTGACGAGGGAGAGCAAGAAGACCACGAAGAGGCAGCTACAACCAGAAGTATGGACACCAACAAATGTTTCCATGGCCAGGCCCATATGGCCCTGTCCCGTTCCAAGGACCTCCCCAGTATCCTACAGGTCCATACTACCAGTCCGATTTCAGCCAATATTTTTTTGGACAGGGCGGAAGTAGAGGAAAACGAGGAAGACGTGGGAACAAGAGAATCCAGTGGGAAGAAGACAGGAATCCGGTGAACACACAGAGCAATACCAGAGGTCAACAATAGCCAGGCACGAGCACAATGAGGGACTAGTCATGAACCTGACAGATGTCACCCTAACAACGGATGAAACTGCAGTCCTGGAAAAGGGACTGGGCTTTGTCCCCACAACCTACCTGGACAAATTCCAATTACGTTGTGAACTGGGGGAATTCTTCAGAAAGATTTGCTTGAAGACTTTCTTCCTGGACAAAGACAGACCAGAAAATGATGACAACCACACAAACTTGAGACCAAAATCGACTTTTTCCCCCCCTCCAACATGATGCCTCCAGAGGTACTTTCCTTTGAAGAAGCAGTGGTAAAAGAAGTTGAATTACTACAACCAAAGAGAGATAGTTTCAACAACTTGAACAACAAGGAACATACAGCCCTGAAGCCCTGAAAACCAGAATGGATATAATCATAAAACCAGAGGATAAGGGTGGGGCTACTGTTATTCAGAGCAGAAATGCATACAGGACCGCCTGCCTTCTTCTTCTGGCGGATACGAATTACTACAAAAATATCAACAGGAATCCGACACAATGGATTAAGACTACGATAACTCTACTCACGGCAGATGCCCTTGAAAAATAGTGGATTACCAAAAAATAACACATCTTTCTCAATCAAGAAAACCCAAGAACTCCACTGTTTTATACAATACCAAAAATCCACAAAGGCAAAATACCACCTCCGTCAGACCCATTGTCTCCGGCATCGGGTCTCTCCTTGAACCACTTTCCAAATATGCAGACTGGTTGCTACGTCCTCTGGTAACACGCATAACATCATATGTACAAGACCCAAAACACCTCTTCAATCTTCTAACGAATATTGAATATGACCTAGAAGAAAATGTCCTGGTTTGTCTTGACGTGGAGGCACTATACACCAATATACCTCAGACAGAAAGCATCAGGATAGTGGAGGATATTCTGAAACAAGAAAAGTGGCATTGGAGAGCACCAATAGACTGCATCATCACTCTAATACACCTGGCTCTCACCGACAACTTCTTTAAATTTGAGAATCAACTGTATCTCCAGGTACATGGTACTTTAATGGGCAGTACTTTTGCTCCTAGCTTAGCCTGCCTGTGCATGAGCCATTTTGAAGACCAACACATATGGACATCCAATCCCTACACAATCAATATATGCAAATTATATAGATATATTGATGATGTCCTTATGATCTGGAAAGGAGATATCACCAGTCTTAATGATTTCAAGGACTGGCTCAACAATCTGAATCCCCACCTTCATTTTACCATGACTATGCACAGAGAAAAAATCTCCTTCCTAGACGTTACCTTAACAGCAGCAGGAGGTACCCTCGTCAGCTCCCTTTACACAAATCCCACTGACAAAAACAGCCTGTTAAGATTTGACAGTGCACACCCACGCTCCCTTAGGGCAAATCTGCTGGTAGGTCAATTCTTGAGGGTGCGTAGAAATTGTTCTGATCTTCAAACTTACAAAAAAGAAGCTGAGACTCTCACCACGAAATTGAAACAAAAGAAGTATCCTACAAAGATTATAGAGAGAGCAAACAAGAGAGCACGCAATACCCCCAGAGAGGCCCTACTAGAGACCCACCTAAGTACACAACCAGATCAATTAATATGTGTTACCACGTACAACTCCTCATCTAATGATGTGAAGAAAATAATCTATAAAAAGTGGCCCATATTAACATCTAACAAGCTTCCCTATGAGAAACCTATGTTTTCTTTTAAGAAAAACACAAGCTTAAGAGATACATTTGTGCACACTGACACACTGATACCCGTAATCACTAGTCAATCGACACTATGGAACAATCCACCAGTCATGGGACATTACCCCTGTGGATCTTGTGTAGAACACACTAAAAGCCTGGATCTGGGCCTACACTTCCCGTGGGAACAAAGATCACACACCAACTCGAATTCTAAATCAGTGGTCTATCTGATTAAATGCCCATTCAATCTATCATATACAGGCATGCCTAGCCGTAATGTGAAAGTCTAATTAGCGAACACAAAAGCACAATACGTCGTGCAGTAACAGCGACTAAATTTACAGCGCATTATAAAGAAAAACAACATAAGGACACTTAGATCAGATGGTCAATCATAGAGAAAGTTAAAGGCACGGGTAATCTGCACTGCAGACTCCTAGAACAGGAACAGCGGTGGGTGTGTCGGTTAAAAACACACGAAAGGGACCTGATGGGGGAGTCAAGGCGGTTTACGTACTTCAACTGAATCAGGGTCTAGGGAAGTAATTGAGGGAGCAGATGAGGAAAGATAATTTACCAGAGGAAGCCAAATTAAGTCACGTTTGATTCCAAGGGAGATGGGGGAAACGTAATTAGTGTCTAAACGGTGATGAAAACAAACAGCATTCCACCAAGAGCGGTATGAAACATTGGCAGCCTGCTTCCAGTTAGAGGTAATGGTGTGAAAAGCAACAGCTATCAGGAGTTCAATTAGGAGATAGTGATGAGGAGATTGGGGAAGATCAGGGGAGAGAGAACCCAGGAAAATTTGTGAAGGGGAAAAGGGAATCTGAAAATGGAAAATGTGTTGGATTTGAGTCCAAACTGAGGTCCAAAACTGGAAGACAGGAGGACATTCAAACAGCATGTGTTTTAAATCTGCAGAAGGGCAGGGACAGGACCAGCAAATAGGAGCAGTGTCAGGTGAGAAAGTTGACAAAACAAGTGGAGTAAATAAAATTCTATTATAAATAAAATAAAGAGTTTGGGTAGTGTGCGCAGCTCTAGAGGTCTTATGAAGTTTAGTCCAGAGTCTATCCCAGAGAGGAATCGGCCAATCTTGAGATAAATCGGATTCCCAGGCAAGTTCAAGTTTAGTCTTCGATCTGTCGGCAGTAACGCGGAATGAATTGTAAAGGGAAGACGCAGAAGGAGAAGAATATATTATTGAAGAAATGGGTCTGTGGGCGAGGGGGACGTCACTAGAAAGGGGTAACGACTGAAGATAAGGAGTAAGAACAGAGTACAATGAATTATATTGTGATCGAGCGTTGGAAGGTAAAGAGAATTGAGATTGAAGGTCTGAAAAGAAAAGGGGAGAATCATGAGAGAGAAGTTGAGAGATCCAGCGTAGACCGCAAGAGTGCCAAGTCTTCCAGAAAAAAGTATGATTGTGAATTTTAAGCTTTGTATTATACCAGATAGGTTGCTCATGTAATGAAAGACGGGAAGGATAAGATGAAGGCAGGAAAGGAAGGAGAAGCTTATGAGAATGAGAAATGATAGGATTGCGAAGATGAATCAGTTTGGACGTAAAAGATAAAAGTTCGCGAAAATTGAAGGGAGAAATAAAAGAGGATTCTATAGTTAACCAAATGGGAGGATGGAAAGGAAGATCGGATGAAAGCCAGCAAGTTGATTGTTTAGAGAAAAAGAACGGTGATAAACTCGAAAATCAGGAAACCGGACACCGGCTTGAGACTTATCTTTCCGTAAGGAGGTAAGAGCTATACGAGAACGTTTACCGTTCCATAAAAAATTGAATAATAAGGAATCAATTCGTTTGAAAACAAAATCCAGAATGCGCTTTGGGATCATAGAGATAGTATAAAGAAGAATGGGTGAGAGCATAATTTTTATAGATCTTAATCGGCCCCACCAGGACGAAAAGAGTGGGTTCCAACAGGTGATGGCCGCATCCAATTTCTTGGAAATATAATCAAAATTGATTTTAAGAGTATCGGATCAGAGAGGCGCAAACCAAACACCTAGATATTTTATTTTAGTAGGTTGCCAAGAAAAACCAGATTGGGAAAAAAGATGTTTTTGACACAGAGGATTCAAAGGGAGGATTACGCATTTATCAGCGTTTAAACGATAACCAGATACCGCGGAAAAGGAGGAAACTTGTTGAAGGAAAGATGGAAGAGAGGAGAGAGGGTCGGAACAGTAGAAGAGAATGTCGTCAGCATATACCGAGAGTTTAACCTGACGAGAACCAAAGTGAAAGCCAGATATGTTATCATCTTGACGGATTTTAGTAAGAAAGGGTTCCAGATCTAAAACAAATAATAAAGGGGATAATGGACACCCTTGTCGAACACCTCTTTGGAGGGTAAAACTTTGGTCTTTTCTATTGGGCCCCCTTTTTTCCTTTTAGAGATTGTATTATGCAAAGTGTTGTGTGCTTCCAGGGGTTCGGGGTGAGCTTTCCTTGGGGCATGAGTGCAGTAGAGTGCAGTACCATGGCTCCCTTTTCCTGGAGGGTTTGGAGAGGGGTTGTGTGGGCAATTTCTCCTCTCGGTAAGGGAGTACAGAGGGATAAAGGGTTCATTCGGAGGGGTGGCATGGGTGGGAGGGCGCATTTGCAGTGGACAAAAAAACTTACGCTTGCTCTATGTAATTGGTTTCAAAAGAGCATTAAAAGTTTGGAAGAGGGTAGGCAGCAGCAGAGTACAGGGTTTCAGCAATGCAAACAGTAAGGTTAATTTCCTGCAATATTAATGGTATTCTGAACAAGCGTAAATATGAGGGATTGATACAATGCTTGATGTCTTTTTCTCCCGAAATAATTTTTCTGCAGGAGGCATATTTGAAGAGCAGTGCTCCACAGATTTGTATCCCCAGGAAGAATTCTAAGGTGTATTTCGCTTCAGGGGGTATTGCGGTAAGAGGTGTCACGATCTATTGTCATGGGCGTTCACAAGGGGGGGCAAGGAGGGGCACTTGCCCCCCCCCCCTGGTTAGCCGGTCTGGTGCAGCCTGTTACCGTACTGGAGCCGCGGACAGTTGCCCGAGGGCTGCAGCGAGCGCTGGCTTGGCAGTGGGAGGAGTGGGTAATACTCTTTATCCTTGGAAGGCTGTGAGAGCGGACAGCTCTGCAGGAGTGGAGATCTGCTGTCAGGTGGCAGGAGGTAAGGCCTGTGTTATGGAGAAGTTTCTTGCTTGCTCTGCCCCAGGGCGCACACATGCTTCATGTGGAATGCATGCCAACAGCCATCAACTAGTGCGAGTCCTAAGAGTTAGTAAGAGATGGCCCCAGAGTTCAAGATGCCCTGTGTTGGATGTGAGGTCAACTGCCCTAGTATATTGTTGGATTTAGTTTCTGCGATGGAAACCCATTACAACTTAGTAGTTAATGTAATTTATCATTTGACACAGTGCTTCTCAAACCTGGACAGTTCTTTCAAGGGAAGGAGTAAAAATAAAAACACAAACAAACACCTCTATCCTGATACTTTTACAAAAAAATGCCTAAACACCAAAAACTGTGTTGAGAACTGACTGAACGTGCAAGGAATGGTAGCACTTATTTCACATGTTTTGTTACGAGCTATTCGCATAAGGAAGGGGGTGTTTATAGAGACTTTGCTAGTGGTTAGAACATGTGTGAGCAGTTTAATAATAATTATACATAAGAATGTGTTAATAAAGACTCCTAAAAAATAAAGAGTACTCATAGAGTCTGTTGTGAATTTCATGGGTAAAGGGTACGCCCAAGGCTTTAAGTGGGTTGAGTGGGTTGAACAAACTCGGGCAGGGGGTCTCTCAAAGGGGCGTAACCTATGTAATAAAGGGCGTGCTTAAACATATAAGGTAAAAATCTCTGCTGCCTGACTGGCGCTTTCCTGTCTCTTTCTGTTATTGCATCCAAATATATAATAGAACTGGCATGCACTTAAAACAAGCCCAGACTATTGGCTTTAGGAGTGGTTGTTAGCTGCATTATATATATATATGTAAATAATAGTGAAAATGCCTCAATTGTATAATTATGATACTGTGAAATTTATATACCATGCCATTAGAAAGGTTAAATGAAACTATTTGTAAAAAACGTACTTTTATTTATTGTGGGCTTGATAAAATGTCTAGAAGCTCGTAATGAATGCATCAGCATTAATCACTGCAGACCTGTTCAATGTAGAGCCTGCACTCTGCTTTTCACATGCCTGCCCTGCTGCGGATCCCCATGGCGTGCAATTTTCAGATCACTAGCAGGTGATTGTATCTTCTGATTAGCTCCTTCATGGCACCTGCATAACAAAGGAGTCTATCCATTTAGTTCTGCCAGGTTCCACGCATCAAGGGTGAAGCGAACGCATTTTAGCGTGGTGGTCCACATCATCACACTAAAACGCATAATTTGTGCATTCATAGCTCCTCTCACACCACCGGCACTGACATGCAGACACATGCGGGACGGAGCACCGTCCAAGCACTTCATGATGAGAAACTGTGCGCTGCTGTGGCAGAGTGTGCGACTGCAGCACTACTACTGCACATTGTGCAGAAAAATAAGTTTACATGTGCCGGCCTGGGGGCTCAGACAGTTGCGCGGGCTGCAACATTATCGCAGCTGCCGCAAGACTCAGCTCCTCATGCACCCCAGTGTTTCTTGTGCCCCACCTGGAACACATCATTTCGGAGGATGGTGATGACATTAAGATGATGCGCCCACCCACCTGGAAAAATTTCTGCGGACACCCATGTCTATTGTGTGACTGGGGGTAAGGGAAGTAATTATGGACCCTCGAGGCAAATGGTTGTGGCTAAAAGTTTTGGTTCCTGTTTGCCCCTTTAATTTGGTGAACTACTATAGTCCTATTAGTGATGAGTGACTCTTTATTACGCATCCATAAAATAGCTATGGGGGCAGAGGGCCCGATGATCCTTGGGGGAGGGAATTTTGATTTTATTCCCAATTTATCCTTGGATACATCAAATACGGCTAAAGAACAGCTAAAGTCCAAGACTAAGTAAGAGATTACCATAATGAAACATGATTTCAATTTAATAGATCCCTGGCGTACTGATCATCCTGGCACAGCACAATATACATGTTTTTCTCACCGCTTTAAAACTGCGTCCGCCTTGATTTTTTTTTTTTACTTCTTAGTCTCTTAAAAGGGTTGGGTCAGACAGTTGAGGGAATCATTCGGCGGTATCAATCATAACAAAATTGGCTATTCCTGTCAGGGAAGGGCCAGGTGGCAGTTCAATAGGGCTTTTTTTTTTACTTATCAGGAATGGCTCTAAGACAAGCATGCATTTATATTGGAGTTTTTTTTTTAATTAATAGGAATTTGGCCTCACTTTTTGCTGTATGGAAAGCTTTAAAGGCTCTTGCACATGGGTGCCACTATCGCTTATAAATCTCATCAAAGTAAAGAACATGCCAGACAAATACAGGAATTGAAATTAGCAATGAACAATGCTATGAGTGCGGTTATTAGGTTAGAAGGAAGTGGGACTTCAAAGAACGGTTTAGAGAGGGCTAAACAAAATTTGAGAGACTTCTTTATAATAGAAGAGATCAATAATTCTAAAGCTTATCAGGAACAACTTTCAGAAAGAGAACCAGCAAATGAGTACATTTTTTGCTTGGTTTATGCGGATCAAGCATGATAAATCGGTTGTCAGAAAAATTGAGAATCGGTCCACTCAAACATTAGTATCTGAAAAGGACGAGGTTGCGTTAGTCTTTCTACAACACTTTAGGCGATTACATAAAATAGAGAACCCGGTATCCTCATCTTGTATTGCGCAGTATTTTAGCTCCTTATATTTAACTCAACTTCACAATTCTTCTGCTACAGCAGTGTCGGGAAGATAATAGAGGCTGAGGTCCTTGAAGTACTTGGTAAAATGCCTAATGCAAAAGCATGTGGAAATGATACCTACCCTGTGGAATTTTATACATTATTTGCGAAAGAATTGGTACATTTTCTAACTGATTTATTCAATTTCATTAAGGAAGGTGCGAAGGTCCCCCTCTCCTTTAAGTAGTCCACTAGAGCGACCTTTGTCGAAAAAAGACAAATCCCCAATAAATATGAATATATATCGACCCATTAGCCTGCTTAAAGTATATTATAAACTTATCACTAATATATGGGCTACTCAAATATTTCCAGCTAGTCAATTGTTAGTCCACAGTGACCAGAGCAGATTTGTTTTCAATTGTCTCATGGCTGCAAACACAATCATGCAATAGATTATTTTTCGTCTAATCGAATGCCTGCAGCAGTGGTAATGGTTGATGCGGAGTAGGTGTTTGACCTGGTTAACTTGGAAGCCTTATTTTTCTGTCTGCTTACATTCAGGTTTCCATGGTCACTATGCAAAAAAGAACCTTTATCAGGGAGTATAGGCTATGATAATTGTCAAATCCAGTATTGCGTATAAGGTATCAATTAACAGGGACATTCGACCGGGATGTGCCATCTCTAATATTGATTACCTTTTTAATTGAACCACTAGCAGTAAAATCTCGTAGCACAGAGGGGATAAGTGCATCTGCGGAGGGGATGTCCAAATTGAAGCAGTTTGCAGACAGCATGATTCTGTAGCTTAAGCCCGATAAAACGAATGTACAGGGGGCTCTCGATTTATAAGAGAAATTAACAGGTATCAGGGGGTACAAGTTCAACCGATGCATTAAAGAGCAATACTTCAGTCTTACTTTGGTTGAAGATTTACCGGTCTCCTTACAACAGGTCAAAGTCCAATCAGGTATTTAGGAATAAAGGTTAAGATAAACTTTCCCAGCTATTCCAGTTAAATTATACCGCTACGTTGAGGAAGGTTCAAGAGATACTGGATAGATGGTGCTATGTACCCCAAATTAAGCCTAAATAGTAAACGTCCTTTCACCTACATTAGTAATACCTTGCTCTGCATAACTTTTCTAGCACTGACTTTTTACCCAGTTATGTACTGAATAAATGTCGTTCGGTTATCTTGAAACGAGCCTCATTTATTATACATGAGAATTCTTAGAAAAGTTCCCTGCACATGACCTACGTAACAGAATTAACATACGCTGTATAAAAGTTATGGTCATTTTCATTCTAGGGCGAAAGAACTACTTGGCATAATTGCAGGTACTGATTTAGGCTCATTTACATAATTGTACTCACAACTTATCGATTGTGTTAGGAACCCAGAGGCTATCTTTATGGTATAAAAGAACCATACCTTCCATAGATAAACAGGGGAAAAGCTTCCACACTGACACAAGACACTGAGGTCCCGGCCTACAGAAGCTATGACATGCAGCAGTCTGACATCCCTTGTGGGGTGTCCAACGCGAGACCAAGATGGGGTCCTTCTTTCTCTCCCATCGGTCAATGGGGTTGGCTCTTTCCTAGGGGATTCTTGGCTTTACACCCACATACATGCTAGGTCCACTTAGGTAGGGTTGCATCGCAGGAGTAGGCTTGATTACTGTCATATTTATATACCTGCATATATTTACTGTTTACACCATGGTAGAATTCTAACTTTTATTTACTCGGTTGGTGCTTGTTATCGTTTACATTTGCTTCTGTCTACTGGTTGTCACAACAAACATGTTTTATACTAGAATGACGATGGTTAAATAAATGCTTATTGAAAACGTCCCCATCATTAATTCTGTGTATCTCTCTGAGACTAAATGAGTATGATTGACTGAGCGAAAAGTACTGTACTGTTTCCAAGATCCCTGAAGGATCAAGGGGGCTGTCATTTTTGATAGTTGCCAGAAACTATTCGCTACTTGGTAAGGTTAGAGGGCGTATGGTGGCACTGTGAGCTAGCTGTTATAGTGTAACATTTCCATTGGGGGTGTCTGGAATTATTCTGGACACCAGTGCCTTAGTTTATGTTGTCTAAACGCACAGATCCTATGTATTTTTAGGAACTATACGACAATGGTCCCTTCTTCCTTCAATCAATTGTATAGCGCAGCTTATCACCCCAGAGGGTATCCAGGCACTGTGCTGCGGGCATCAGAAAAGCCAGTTCTTGAGTCCCTTCCTAAAGTGGGTCAGCGAGGGTGAAGTATTGAGGTGGAGGGGAATGGCATTCCAGGACATGGTGGCGAGGTGGGAGAAGAAGCATCCTCTGGAGCTGAGGGGGGCTGTGTGGTGTCTGTGCGAGGGCGTTGTGAGCGGAGCAGAAGTTCCTGGGAGGTCAGTGGAAATTAAGGTGGTGAATCATGGTGGAGGGCCTTGTAGGTGAGGGCCAGAAGCTTGAATTGGCATCTTTTCTGGATGGAGAACCAGTGGAGGACTTTCAAGTGCTTGCTGATGTGGCTTCTCTTGGGCAGGCTGAGGATCAATCTGGCTGCTGCGTTCTGGATCGTCTGGAGTCTTTTCAGGAGTTCGGTGGAGGAGCCTGCATAGAATGCATTGCCATAGTCCAGCCGGCTGATGATGAGGGTCTGCGTCAACGTTTCCTGGTGCTGACAGGGAGCTACTGGAAGACTCTGTGGAGCATGCAGAGGGTGTGTAAGCAGGCTGAGGAGATGTCATTGACCTGGAGTTTCATGGAGAGTTCGCTGTCCAGGATGTTGCCAAGGTTACGGGTGTGGTCTTTGGAAGTGGGGGAAGGACAGAGCTCCGATAGCCACCAGGAGTCATTCTAGAGGGAGGTGTATCTGCCAACGATCATAACTTCAGTTGTGTCCGTGTTGAGCTTCAGGCAGTTGTCCTTCATCCAGTGTGGAACATTCTTCATACAGTTGTGCAAGTTGGTCTTCATCGAGGTGTGGTTCGCTGAGAGCAAAAGGATGAACTGGGTATCGTTAGCGTAGGATAGGATGGTGATGTGGGTTCTTACGATGTCTGCGAGTGGTGTCAAGTAAATGTTGAAGCAGGTTGGGCTTTTATAAAAACAGCCAAACTGACAAGGAAAATGTGTTATAAGACACTTCAGGACCTGGATGGCAGGGTGATGCCGTGTTTAAATCATATCAGATGCCCGCAGGCTATAACTATCTCCAGGTTTAGCAGTGTAATTATTGTGGCTTGTCCTTAACTGGGGCTGCGATGCGATTTTGGCTTTTTCAGGGTTTTAAGGAGATAGGGGAATTTGTAATCAGGGGTAGTCTCATTACTTGGGACAAATTGATTCTGAGGTGTGGAGCTCAGTGTAACAGTTTTATATGAAGCGTTTACAGTTAAGTTATTTTGCTTCCAATTCTTATGTATTGTATTGTATTGTAATGTAATTTGCATTTATATAGCGCTTACTAAACCTGATGAGGCGTTGAAGCTCTTTTTCTGCAAGTCGGACGCTACTCTGGTATCTATAAAGGATTAATTGTGAATTAGTATAGTGAAATATGAAAGTAATTTGAGTGGTGGATATGTTAGTCAGTTATTTGGTTTGAGAAGGATAGTGAAAGGATAGAAGAGGGAAAATGGTTTGCATTTATACAGCGCTTGCTACCCCTGATGGGGTGTTGCAGGACTGGGCGTGTTGGTCTGTTATTTGGATTGAAAAGGATAGTGGAGGAATAAAACAGGGGAGTGTTTGGACACTTTTTGTGCGTTTTCTTTTGTTTTGGAGCTCATAGCAGAAGGATGAGGTTTGGGATGAGTAAAAGGAAGGTGGAGGGGAAGAGTTAGAGGGAAGGGTTTAGAAAGGATTGCTTTGGGTGATCGGAATAGTAAAAGAGGTATGAGATGATGCAGGGAGGGGTAGAGTAGGGAAGAGTCTAGAAAGAGTTATTTTGGGGATCATAGTAGTGTTATGGGGTTTGGGATGAATGAGAGAATAGAGTTAGAGGATATATTGAGAGTGGTATAGGGTGAGAAATAGAGTAGTGCATTGAATATGGGTGAGAAATAGAGTAGTGCATTGAATATACTGAATTAAAAGAAAAGTAATAAATATATAGATCCATAAGCACAAAGAAGGTATATAGATGCATGTAGATTAAAGATGCATTAAATAAACTCCGGAATTCCAGTGTTGTTGTACTTTATTGAATTACAACAAAAAATAGAATAATGTAACTATCAGTAATATGTACATTTGTTGAGTGGAACTAATGAATATCTGTTTTTTTTAAAAACGATTATTCTATATGTTTATACAAAGCAATACACATATATAGGTACATATCTATAGTACAAATAGTCAAGTCAAGTCAATGTTTTTTATTTGATTCAGACCTCATCTGAGGTCAACAAATGCAAGTACATAATTTGAAAAAACGGTATTAATACTTTTAAAACTTTCTATAAAACATGTTATAGGCATGGTAATTCAAATTTAACGAGTATAAATACATAGTTTGTGGTTATAAGAATTATAGCATTTTTTAAAACAACTTTAAAAAACTCTTTAAGAACTTGTACAAGTTATAGCAAATACATTCATTTAGAGGAGACTTGCAAAATGGTATTAAATCTTGAGATAAAATAGTGTTATATCTAAGGCGAATAGGTTCTATGAAACGTTGCCGGGCTTCTACCAGGATCGAATTTGGGAAAATTAAAAGTACATGGCAAAGGTGTTGTACTCCACTGTTACACAAGTCACAGATACCTGATAAATATTCAGAGGAATTCCATCTGGAAGAATAAACCTTTAACGGAAGAATTACTAGTCGCAGGAGAAGGATACAGCACCTTACTCTATGTTCAAGCTGAAACTTTAAATAGTGCTCTGAAGTTTTATATACTATATTATCCGCATACTTTTTGTAATGTTTTCATTGAGTACAAAACTCCTTGTCTTAGTCAAAAGAAATTCTCTGCGTCATATGTTTTAAAAAGAGCTTCAAATGTGCTGGGGACATTCCTGCAAAAGTTCTATAGTGCATTGTGATGCCTCTAAGGCTGCTTTGAGATTCCTATTAAAAGTATGATGCGCCGATTTTTCGCTGATTTTAATATATGTCTTAGAGAGCCTGGATCCGCATGTAAAAGACTAAAAGCCCACCCTATAATATTAGAGATGAATCAAGCATATGTGCTTGTTAAAGAGAGCTCGAGGCGTAGGGCTTGTGCAGGGACAGATTCGGAGACTTCTAGCAGTTTCCTTAAAATAATCCCTTCTTTCACTTTTATTGGTAGCAAGGTTTTAATCTGTATATATTCCAGAGCATAAAATAGAATAGGTGGGATTTTTACACTTTAAACCTCTAGCAGGGATTTAAAATGTCTCTTCCCAGTCGAGTGAATAAAATCTCTTTAAAGCCCCAACATGGGAGTCAGCCTTTCACCCCAGGTGTTGAAAATGAGAAGCATTTTGAAGATTATATGAGAATATTCGGCCCAAGTATATGTACTTTTTCAGTACATCAATTGGTTTACCTCCCAGTAACCAAGTAAAAGGCGAACATTTCCTTCTTCCTCTAAAATGTAAAATTTTAGTTTTAGAGATATTAGGGACCAAGACATTTTCTTTTGCATATCTTTTTAATTCAGTTAAGTTTCCTCGTAATCCAATTGGGGTGGATCAAATATAATATCATCTGCGTACATCAGGCTATAGATGTCACTTTGCGCTAGTTGTGGGGGGAAAATAGTAATTTGGGTAAAGTACCCCGGTGGGTCGCTTATACTAATGGAGAATAACAAAGGGGCAAGGAGCATCCTTGTTCCAAACCATTCATCATGGGGATTGGTCTGGTTAAGCCCCATAGCCCCCCCCATTTTTACTCTACACCATGTTGCTGTATGCAAAGATACGATTATTCTGAGTAAATCATGGGGGATCCCTAAACTCTCAAGCTTTTCCCATAGCCTTGGCCTGTCCATGCTATCGAAAGCAGTTGAAAAAGCAATAAAGGTGCTGTAAACTATTTGTAATTTTTGCACTACATACTTATCGAGCACAGTCTGTAGAATAGCAATGTTGTCCTTAATTGAATGTTATGGTCGGAAACCAGCCTGTGTCATAGGGATCACGTTGTTCGAGAATGCCCAGTCTTTTAGATGGTCCAATACGCATGCTGCGAACATCTTGCCAGTGGGGTCTAAAAGGGCGTTTTGTCTATAATTAATAGGTTTTGATCTAGAGCCTTTTTTAGAGCAGGGGTACCACAATGCTCCCTTGCCAGGATTTTGGTATATGCCCAGTCTCGAACGAGTACTGGAAAAGAGGAATTAAGAATTGACTCCAGTCTTCCGGGTTTGATTGAAGAACTTTGATCGTTATATTATCTGTGCCCATTGCTGCGGATGACCCAGAGGATTTAATAAAAGCAGCAATCTGTGTAGCTGAAATAGTTAAAGTGGCCTGTTGAGACTGACCCTTTTGATCGGGGCACTGGCTATCAGAGGCTTGTATTTGTTTGTCAGGTTTATATAGATTTAGAATATGTTTTTCCCATTCGGATGGTGCAACTGGCGAAGCTTGAGTTGACTTTTTTATCAACATTTGAGAAGATACTATGTTCCAGAATGCCTTATTGTTTCCACTTTTTACGGCGATATGAATATCTACTCAGATTTTGTCCTTTTGGGCTGGCATTTCTTTTGCTTTAATTTGTTGACAACGTTTTTTTTTTTACATATCTTAGTTATTTTTGTCTTATGACACAGAAAGATAGGAATTGCCTCTGGTCAGTTTATTTAAGTGTACTGACTGATGAGCTGTTCGCTTTCCATTGTGGATCGTTTTGCCTTTATCTTTACTAATTGTATTTGCCTGAAGGGTGGCAACAATTGAATGCACTGTATTTTCATATCTGGTTATGGGGTCAACTTTTTCACTTATTGAGTTTGACATAAAGGAGGAAATTGCAATGTCATTTTATAGATTGCTTTTGAGTTCCAGTGAATCCTGCCTTATTTTTGGTTTACATGTGCCCGACCATTTATGAATTTAAGAGACCATGTAGAGGAAGAGTATGTTAGAATTTCGATTGCCAAAGTCAAATGTGCATGATTGGTTACGTACGTGTGCTGTATAGTTAGTGACCAAACATTTGGGAACAGATCTGTGCTGCAGAGCAGATTACATAGTCTAAAATAGATGAACTGCGATTACCTGTTCTAGAGAATGCTGCCGGGATATCTCCTTCTACTCTTTCCTTGAGGACAATGCCATTAATTCCTGCGATGTCGGATAGTAGCTGTTTGCCCCATTTATCTGCTCTTATCTTGGCTGGGAATATGGGCATTGGAATTGAATATTCTGTCTCTTGTGCTGACATCCTTCTGTTGTTCAATAGTGCATTCAAGATAGTACAAATAAATGCTTATATACAGAGGGATATGCTATATATTTCTGCTTGCTTATGGTAGTTATGTGAGGAGGAGCCAATTCTTCAGTAGTTTTCTGAAGATAAGGTGGATATTTTTTGATCTTATGTTGGGGGGTAAAGAGTTCCATAGTTTGGCTGCTTGAACAGAGAAGGATATGCCACCCTTGGTTTTTTTGTTGTACATTGGGATTTTGAGGTAAGGTACCACTCTGGAGCGGAGGTTCCTTTGTTGAATGTGTTTGGTGATTTTATTCCTGATGGAGTGGTCTGGTTCCATATATTGCTTTGTGGATGATACAAAGCAGCTAGAACATGTATGTTTGTCTGAACACAACACCTAGGCCACCTCCTTTTTTGCCTATACGATTTTGGGTGATGGTTTGATAGCCTAGAGGAACACCTTCATGCACCTTCATGCAGGACTGGAGCCATATCATCTCCTAACCATGATTCAGTTATGAATAGTATGTCAGGTTTAGAGTCACCAGGAAGGTTCTAGAGGTGATATTTGTTTTTAGAGAGCGATCAAGCATTTATAAGTAGACAGCTTAGAGAATGTGCACTGGCAATAGTGTGATTTTGTTTTGTAGAAGAGTGAGCAGTATTTTGTGGGCTTGCAGCAGGTGTGTCCTCGGTGTTGGTATTTGCTGCATGTGGATAACAATCGTGTAGCTGTTCTGTATCGTGTTCCTCATCCAGCGGGCTAAGACGGAATTTTGATGGGTCTGCGTGTATAGGTGGTGGAAATGGTGGTTGAGAGTGAGTTGGTGTGCTGTGTTGTTTTTGCAGTGTAACCTTGTTGTGCAGTAGACATGGAGAAGTGAAGTTGTGAGGTGTGGCACATTGCTCATTTTGTTCGGTCTGTTTAGGGCGGAAGGTGTATGAGTTAGGGGTGGTGGTGCAGCATGTGGGTCTTGTAGCAAGGTTCTAAATTGTCCAATGGATGAGAGGCGGTTTTGCTGTATGTGTGTTAGGTGGGATGGAAAAGAGAAAAATTGACATTGGAGTTTGTTTATTTGTGTAGTCTGAAAGGTGGGTGTATGTTTGTCGTTTGTGAAGGAAAGTATTACGAGGTGTTGCGCTTGATAGATTTTGTTGTGCTGATGTGCATGTTATGTTTTGTTTTTAGATTGCAGACCTGGGGAGATATAGACCGATAAGAGGGTTAAAACACGCCCCTCTCATCTACCCGAGATCCCAATGTATCGTCCCCTGTCATCCACCCACGTGGAATCTATCACCAAGGGGAGTGTCTTACGAACCAGGATAGCTGCCCCCCTAGACCCAGACGTAAACCCTGCATGAGCAATCAACTTATATCCCATTCTTTGCATAGCCATGCATGAGTTTCCAACTAAATGCGTTTCTTGGAGCAAGACCACATCTGGCACATGGCGCCTTAGATATTGAAGGACTACACTACGCTTGATTTTGTCCCACAACCCATTTACATTCCAACTTATAACCTTGAGTTCACTACCCCCCATCGTCATAGGAAAAATAAAAATAATCATCTGGTGTCTGTTGCATACTAAACTAAATCGATACACTGATGCCATAAATAGCACAATACATAGAACAAATTAAACCAAATACCAATATCATAACACACAATAATGCAAAAAACTCTTCAACCCTTCTTCCCCAACCCTCCACCCTCCACCCGGCACCCCTGCATTTCGCTTACGCGCATCCCCAACTAGCAGTGTGCCTGTCACCCCCCTGTATCACAATATTAATCTACAACTAAATAGAGGTAGAAAATAGAGGGAGGGCCTACACTCGCTCTCTACCTTACCCCGCTCCCAACTTCATCTCAGCCACCCCGTTTTCAGATCAATATATTGCAACGTTTATGCGAGCATAGTAAATCAAAGGAGAACTGTACACATCCCTCCCGACCGCAACACATCACTTTTAAACCTCATGTCCCCAATTCACATTATTTTTGATCTCCCATCTCGCCCCGGTCTTGGCCCTCTTTCTCTGAAGCCATCACACTATCCAACCAGTCAGCCGCCACCTCATGATTTTTAAAAAAACAGGCTTTTCCATTTAGTTCTACTCGGAGCCGGGCCGTAAACATCATTGCATATTTTAGTCCTTTGTCCCTCAGTTTTTTCTTCATGGAAAGGAAGCTCTGACGTTGTTTCTGAACCGTCTGGGTAAAGTCTGGGAAAAAGGAAAGGGTCACGTTCTCATACTTCAAGGGGGGTCCATTCCGTACAGCCTGTAAAATCACATCCCTATCTCGAAAATGTAGGACTCTTGCGATCATAGGATGAGGGGGCGCTCCCGGTCTCGACCGTCCCTTCGGGACTCTATGCGCACGTTCAACTGTGAACAGATTACTGAGGCCTTTAGGTTTGAGATGGTTAAGGACAAGAGTTTCAATAAACAGATCCGGTGTTTGGCCTTCTGTTTTCTCGGGTATACCAAGAACGCGGATGTTATTATGTCTGATCCTCCCTTCATAATCGTCCAGCTTACGATCCGTGAGAGTTCTTGATGTCTTGCACCTCTCGCTGCAACTGATTCACATCATCAACTAGGCTATGAGTTTTAAGTTCGAGCGATTTGACCTTCTCATTGGTCTTCGCAAGGTCTGTCCGGAGTAATCCCATCTCAATCGTAACAGTGTCTAATTTGGCGTCAAGGGCTTCCATCTTCTGGCCCTGTGAAGCCTGCACCCCATTGATGGCTGCCATAAGATCCGTAAGTGTTGGCTCGGTCGGAGCGGCTAATATTTCTTCCCCCACTAATGGTGTCTTCTTTACGTCCCCAGGGGACCCTTTAGGGATGGTGTAGAGATCCAGTTTATTTACTTGTATAGTCCTGGATCCCCTGGAGGAGCGCGATGTGGGCTTATCTGATTCCAGTCGTGCCGCCATTCCGTCGCAGGTCATCACTAAACTCAATCAGAGTGAGTACATTCCCAATATAGGGTCTCCAGTCACTTCATACCCTCCGATGTTCTTAGTCGGTAACAGGTAAGTGCGCCACCCCCAGGCCACATTTAGGTCATTTTCACTCTACCAGTCCGGACCAATCACAACAAATCCAATAGTTCCCGGATAAGAAGCAGGAACACAAGGGATATACTCCTCCGCCAGGACAATCAAATGAGGTACTGCATAGAGGAACTCGGATGGGGGCTAATCACTCTTTCATTCAGTACCCCCGTCTTCTGCCACACACCTCATGCCCAGCTCACCTTTGACAGAATTGCTTCTTTTCAAGGCAGTACCTATTTAGCAGTTCCTCCGGTGCTGCTTCGGCCAGCCGGTCAGTTCACCATACCTCTCATTCACGCTGCAGCTGTGGCTTCCATACACCGCCCCAGAGTGGCAGATTTTCTAGTTATCAGCTGATTGCTGTTATCTAGTCCCTGTTTAAGGTGCCGGTGGTACCTAGCACACAGAGCAGTCGTCACCGGCCAGCTCGGGCAAGATCAGCGTCCACCAGGCCAGTAATGCTCCCCTTATGTTTGCGGCCCTCAGCTCTCTCCTTAATACAAAACCGCTATTGCCCGCAGGGTCTTCGGGCACTACAGTCTGGCACCACGAGTCAATGCGGCAATGGTACTCACGAACTGCCGCGTCTCCAACAAAAATGCACCATGCCCCAGGGGACAAACACTGCAGTTATGAACTGGTGGCCGGGGGGGGGGCCGCGGGGTAAGCCGTACCGCTCTCAATGTGCGTTGCCCAAGACAACCGCAACGTTCCACAATCCTGCAGTTTATTTCTGGGGACCGGGCATTGAATCTCAGTCGCCCGTGCTCCCCTGCACCACCACACAGCTCTCAAAGCGGAGGGCGCGGCTATCGGCTCCTTCCAGTCCCGTGGTATCTTCTCGGTGTCGGGCAAAGAATGCTCCCGCCTGTGGCCCCCTGCCACTCACCGCGTGCTCCCGGCGGAGGCGGCGAGACGCAGCCTCCCACAGCACGTGCTCAGTCCTTGGAGCGGGCAGAAGACCTCACTCGCCCATGTTCCACGCCTTCCACCACGATCCTCCAGGCAGGGACGTGGAAAGCCGCAAAATTCCTGGGACGCCAACCTCCACTGTCGGGCCGGGGCGGATCACCTCCCCACCCCGATGTTGTTGCACCGGAGGTCGGCCTCTTCAGCCACGCGAGGTCCCGGCTTCCGTCCGGACCAGGCTCCAAACTTTGGAACGGCACAACTCAGCACTCGAATCACGGAGGTGCTCCGGGGGGGGGGGGGCAGGGTCGTCGCTTACACTCACAAAGCAGGGGGTGATGGTTTCGACCAGGATAATGAACAGGATATATCGCCAAGGAGCGGAGGTCGGCGGAGCAGAGTCTCTACGCGACCATCTTGGTCGCTGGCTTGGCTCCTCCCCCATGTTTTGTTTTTTAAGGAGTATTGAAACGAAGTGCTGATGTATTTGTTTTATGAGATGTATTTGTTTGTATAGTATTGTTTGTGAGTGGAAGCTGTAAGGTAAAGGGGTGGTGATGTGTTTGTGAGTAGAATGTATGTTGTGTGTAAGAGGGGATGAAGTAGAGTTAAGAGTGTTTGTCTTAGACTTGATTGCTACAAGAGTAATATGTGTGGTGCAGTGGAATGTGAGTGTAGTGTGGTTATGTTATACTGGTAGAAAGAAGAGGTGTTGGTTGGAGAAGTGATGGAAGGCTGAATATAGGTTTGTTAGTGACAGAAAGGGTATGTTAGGTGTAAACAGAGCAGGGAGTGTGTGCATGGATGGGGTATAGTTAAGTATGGTGTGGATTTGGGTTGTGTTAGTGATGAGTGGAATAGGATAGAGTTGTGTACTGTTTGTAGGTGATGGTGGAAGTGTGACAGCTGAGATAGAAGGGTGTTTATGGTTCAGATCTTGAGTTTTGAGACATTGAACTTTGTCTTGGGTTAGTTTGTTGTGAATGAGTAGAGTACATGTGCTGTGAGTGTGTTACTCGGTTTGTGGATGGGGAAGGGTGGGTGCTGGTGTATATGAAATTCGGCAGCATTTCTGGCCCTAGTCCCGACCAGGCTCAAACAGGTAATTTCCCTTATACTCTCTGCCATTTGGCTTGAAGCCTGGGGTAAAACGCCATGGGAGCTCAGCTTAAATAGCCCCAGTAATCAGGTGACTCCCTTCGGCCAATGGGAACCCTAGCCCTAACCAATCACAACTCTAGCCCTAAGCCCTAGGACCAATAGGAGACAAGCCTCTTACAACCAATCACAGTCCTAATCCCAGAATCCAATCGGGAACGAAAACCTAAGCACTACAACCAAAAGAAAGTTTAACCCCAACCCTACTCCCAAACCCTAGTCCCAGTGGCCAATCATACACGAAACCCTAAACCCTTCGACCAATAAAAAGACCAGCCTCAGGAACCAATCTGAAACCCTAAACCTATCCACCAAGCAGATCACTAACCCTAAGCCCTACATCAATAGAATCACTGACCCAGGAACCAATCAGTGCCTTCAAATACACAACCAATGAGTTTACTAACCCAAATCCAATAGAAACCCCAGATGCAACCTCTAATCAGTGCACATACGTAGTGTCCAATAGCAAATTACATAAGGTCCCTGCGACCTCAGATAATATTTGCTGGCCAGTGGGTTGGAAGCTGCTCCTCAATTGAGAATCTCCTAGGAGACAAACAGGCTCAATCCACATTTTGGAGTTCGGCAGATAAGGGCCTAACAAACTTTGCCCTCTAACAATACTGTTTGTACAAAATTTTACTCACTCTCCTAGCCAAAAAACAAATGTACAATCCCTAAATAACACACCTTACAACAACCAACAGCAGATTACTGCTGACTCAGAGCGCCCTCTGTTCAGTCTCGGATTTATAATATCTCTGTTGCTAATGGGGGACGGGAGTTAATCTGGTTTCACTCACTTTCTAAGACAAAATGGGAGCAGGGGGGGTGGATTGCTTAACACATTGGTCTACGTACAGATCCAGGGAGAAACTAGGATGGAAAATCAGGTAGTAACAGGAAATGCGAAAAAAGAACACATTTTGGACTGCAAAGCACACGGTTCAACAGGTAAAATGAAACAGTCACGAGCAAGTAAAAACCTCAAATTTCTAAACAAACCAGGTGAATAATGATGCAATCACGGGCAGGTAACACCTTCCATTTTTAAACTAACAAACACAAGCAAAACAGGTGAAGATGATGCAATCACGGTTAGAGGAAAATCTCTTTTTAAATTTCAGTAAAGAGACAGCATAAGCCTGCCTTCTTACCACCTCCTGATTCTTGGTTCACTGCAATCTTGGGCACTGGAAAACTGTAGCTCACAAAATAGAGGTGATTGTTTTGGGGTTCACCCAACAAACCCTTGAGGGGCCTGGGCAGGTGTGAGAGGAGGGCTCGGGTTTATTGGGAGTTCATCTGCATGCTTAGGCTGCTGCCCAGGTATTCAGAAACCCAAGCAGGTCCTGCGCTCACTTGTTAAGAGTTGGGCTATTGGGTATCGGGAACTGGTATGGGTTGCTGCACAGCTATTTGACTCAAGATGCTATCCCCAGTTTTCAGGAGAAGATATTTGAGAAAACTCAATGCAGATTAACCGAAGACAACTAGCAGGCTATTTCAGAGATGGGCCATAAGTCTTTGAGAGCTATGAATTTTAAAAGAATGTCCTTTTTAGTCTTGATTGCAAGAGTACTACACCCCTAATGTCCTCCATAAAATCTTCCCAGAGGTCCCGACCACTGCTTTTGCTGCCAACTGGAAGGTGTGGGTGATTAGCTCCATAGATCACCAAATTGGGTCATTTTTGGGAGGGGCTCTTCTCTGCTAGAAGTAAGGGCATACAGCCTATGAAAACCCCTGATGCAAGTTTAGTGTTATTTGAGGTTTCTAAGGAGGGCCGGAGAATCGATAAAGCAAGGCAGTTTTTTATTTCAATTGCACTAATAATAGCTCGCCCAATGATTCAACCAAATTGAAAGACACCACAGGTTACAACATTGCGGGGATGGTGGAGAAAATATGCGGAGGAGAAAAAAGTTTGAAGAAGCATTCACCGAACGGGTCAACATCATCAAGAGGTTCGCAGTTATCTGTCATTATTCTGAGCCTCTTGAAACTAACCAAGCTTTGGTCTGTCCCATTTTGAATTCCTGCAACGTGTTTTTTAGGTCGAGCCTGGGCAGCGCATGCTGTTTTGGAGTATGTACTTGAAGACCCACCCACTCTCCACCCATATTTGTCATTGGCTTGTGTAATTGTCCTCCGTAAATGCTTGCTTCGGATTAGTTATTAGGCTTGTTAGTCTCCTTAGTACCGCCTTGTCTTCATTTGTAACCTCCCTTGAAGACTAACTTTTTTACTTCGGTTGTTACACGGTAGGTCTTCCTTAGTCTGGAAGCACTATTTTCTTTAATGAGTTTCTCTTACTGCAGGAGGGTCTCTCGTGGGCAGTTGTGACCACCGGCTTGTTTATTTAACTCTTAGCAAACGGGGAGCTCTTCAGGGGCCATGGGAGACAAGAGGGGTCAACTCATCGATGCCTTCAAGCATTTGGAATGCAATAGGTCTTGCATTTGTGAGAGTTTAAGCTATTTGCATTGTAAATGACAATGCCTTTCATTTATGTTTTAAAAACCAAAACGTAAATAATAGGCATTATCATTTACAATGCCAATCGCTCAAACGTGCTTAAATGCGAGACCTATTGCATTGTAGATGCTTGTTCCTGTTGTTTTATACTGTTTGCGCATGCACTTTAGCATATTGCACTTTACATTTGCATTGTGTTTACGCCGATCTGAAAGTTCTAGTTATAAAGCAGATAGGCACTCTAAGAATTTCCAAGTGTATTTTTCTAATTTATATAATTCAATGCACTTTGCTGCAAAGGATCTTGCTATTTTTATAAGGTGGAGGTTAATGTCTATTATCTGCATTTTGTTTTGGCAGGGGTTTTTTGCACTTGCATTTTTTTTCTAATTTTGTTTTTTCATTTAGCAAGGTCTGGTCTGTCCTACTTTAAATTCTTGCTGGTTGTATTTTGTCTCAGCATGTATTGCACTCTAGCAATCTGCATTTCAGTTTATTGAGCAGCTGGGTGCTTGATGAATTTTAAAATGCATTTTTTGTGCTTCATCTGATTTAACGCATGATGCACTTCATTGTAATACATGTTTTACTGTTTTTATTACCAGGATGTGAGTGTCCATTTTAGACACTTTATTCTAGGCCTTTTTTCACTTGCACTTTATTTAAGTTCTTTATTTAAGCTACCTGAAATGGGGTATGGTTGTGCGATTAGTGCTATTGTACTTTTACAGACACCAGTATAATTTATGCATTGGCTTTAACTCTAGATTATGGTACCCGATGCATATCTATATGTGCAGTCCTGCCGTACTTTACAGATTTGATAATTGTTGGGCATGAATTCAGATGTTGTTATTCATGCAAAATGTTCTACCAATGTTCCCCAGGTCCGAGGTCGAGTGCCTTAGCCTAACGGCTAAGGCGCTCGACCTCGGACCTGGGGAACTCGGTTCGAGTCTCGGTAACGACGCCAAAAAACAAACCCCTGTGATTCTGGGCAAATCACTTAATCTCCCCGTGCCTAAAAAATGAAAGTAACTGGTGCTATGTAAAGCGGTCTGATAACTGATTCGGTTCGGTTCAAGTTCGCGCTATATAAAACTCTCAAAAATAAATAAATAACTACTGACTTGAGTTAAACAAACATGGTACTCCCAGCCTGCTAATGTCCTGTTTCTAAGCGTGTTGGTGCTTGTATGTGGGATATAAAGAGAGGCATTTTGTGTCCGCCTTTCTTCTGCAGTAGGATGAGGGTGATAGGGCATCCTCCAATTCATGCTGCTAGCCTTTATCAGACACTGAACATCTAGCGCCTGGACGCCTCTTCGCTGAGGCAGCTGTGCGCTATATAAAAAGAATTAACATAACATTCATCAACTAAGGCAGGAGGTAATTGAGCATCATGCTGTCCGCCTGTATACCCTCATGTGTGACAAGCAACACTCCAACTAAGCTTGCACTGGTGCAGGTAGTAACCGAGGAAATATCTATTCTGTGCAAAAAAAAATTAACAGATTTCTTCAGTGCTTCCAATTGCACGGCACGTGCTGCAGACAGAGCTCCAGGAGCATGAAATGTATTTGCATCTCAATGTTGAATATAATATGAGATAGTAATTATCTACAGTCATTGGTTTACACTTGCCCTTGCAGTTCATATGTGATCTTTGGTGTTGCTGCATTGAAGGGTGTGTTCACACAGGTTAGGCTACACAACTTCAGAAGACCTCATAATTGATGTGTTATTTAAGAGACACCTCTGCTTTCCAGAGAGGCTTCATTTAAAAAACAAGTCATGTTCCCACCAGTCGGCATTAGCGTAATTTGCATAAGGATTCAAAGTCAAATGGGATCATTAGTTTGAGTCTGGTATAATTTCCAGCTGGTGCTTTTAATTTGGAGCCATAGAGCTAGAATGACTGTTTTAGAAACCTTGACAGTGGTCCTCTCCATCGAGGAGTGTTACTTTTGGATGGAAAATGTCACAGCATCTGTTGGGAATCCCTAAAGGAAAATACATTTTAAAAAAAACACTGACCCCCGGAACAAGATCTCGAAATGCAACAACATAATATACAAAAACACAATACTGCAACACAAAACACAATACTACAACACAAAACACAAACAAAGCATAACACAGCAACATACCAACTCACCACAACAGCACAATGCAACACAACACAGGACGACATAACACAATAAGACAACATAAAACAAAGTGACAAAAAAACAGTGCAGTTTTGATGTTTTTTTGTATTGGTTAAATTGTGTTGCAGTGTTATGCTGTGTTATTTTGTGTTCCTGTGTTGATGTGTAAGGTTGTTTTGTTTGCTGTTATTGTGTTTTGGGGGACATTGTGATATTGTTATGTTTTGTTTTAATGTTGTGTTGGATGTGTTGTCCTTTGCTGTAATGTCTTGATGAGCTAGGTTTCAGTGTCACTGTGTTGTGCTACTGGTTTGGTGAGAGGTGTTTATACGTGTATTATTACATGATTATGCTTGGCTGAAAATATCTCTGACGTAGTTGGTATGGTCATAAGAATTAACATGTAACATGGCATAAGGAAAGCCCCTCTGTTTGCTGGTAGTCCATCCCGCGGCCTACCACTGCTATGCCGATTTGGTCAATTCTTTGTTTGGGGGGTGTAGAAAATGTGACTTGTTAATTTTTTATATTTTTCAGTTTTCTGAGAATGTCTTTAGTAGTCGTTGCTAGAATACTATTGTTCTCCATTTACTCGCCATCTGATTACAGTATATTGAATCATATGGCTTCAAGGTCACCAGGTCCCATGGCCTCCGACTTATGCTGTGACCCCTCCTTATATGTCGCTGTTCACACCTTGTCTCCTAGTTATATCTCTCTCTAGCGGTTTGCGAACTGGCAAGGATTACCGATATGAAGTGTAAGTGGAGCCACACATCAGAGACACTGAATGACGGGCACTGTCTCGCCCAATAAAGGAAAAAAAAAGTTCAAGTGCTACCTTTCTATTCATTCTTTGATTTTTGGAGCTCCCAATTATGGAATTATGGCTTTCAGGGAAAGGGAACGGCAACCATGAGGGGCTAAGAGGATAACCACTGATAATATAAACCTCGCACCTCTATGTTGTAGGTTCCAGATCCAGGAAATCCTAGGCAGAAGCCATAAAAAAACAAGCATTGGCAAAGTCAGTGTCATATCTGTCCAAGAGCTATAGGCTTTGCCAATGTGTTTAAGCCATGGTGAACACCAGAGTGACTGCTGCTTAGCATAACTATAAGTTAGTGGTGTAGAGGAGAGTGTCGCGGAGTGATGTAGAGTGGAGAAGTGTCGCAGAGTGGAGTGTCATGGAGTAGAGTGTCGGGGAGTGTCACAGAGTGAAGTGTCATGGAGTGGTGTGGAGGAAAGGAGTGGTGTGGAGGAAAGGAGTGGTGTGGAGGAAAGGAGTGGTGTGGAGGAAAGGAGTGGTGTGGAGGAAAGGAGTGGTGTGGAGGGGCGTAGAGTGGTGTGGAGGGGCGTAGAGTGGTGTGGAGGGGCGTAGAGTGGTGTGGAGGGGCGTAGAGTGGTGTGGAGGGGCGTAGAGTGGTGTGGAGGGGCGAAGAGTGGAGTGGAGTAACATTGGGTTTCAGACTGGGGTGGCACTACGGATATCAATCCATCAATCAAGTGTCTTGTAAAGCGCTACTACTCACCCGTAAAGGTCTTATGGCGTGGGTAGATGGGACTGCAGACACTTGGAGGTGCGGTGGTTCAGTCGAAGAGCCAGGTCTTTAATTATTATTATTATTATGCGTTCTTATATAGCGCTTGATTACCCGTAGGCATCTCGGCGCTTGCCTTGGGAACCCGTCCTGGCTTTTCCCTGTGAGATACCCGTACTGGGCATCCCCAAGGTGAAAGCCAGGCATCCCGCCGCAGGGGGGCCGTAGTGGAGATTAAGCAGGCTGATGCCCAGAGCTGCAGAGTGTGAACCCGTGATTTGAGTAGGCACCGAAACGAGAATTATCGAGTCCGTGGATATTTTGGGCTCAAGACCCTGCCGTGTCGGGAATTGAACCCTGGTCCCGGGTCTGACCTCTGCTTCAGGGTCTACCTCCTCTAACCAGTGAGCCACACTTCTCCACTTAATCAATCAATCAGGAGGTTGTAAAGTGAAACTCCTCATCGGTCAGGATCTTAAGGCTTGGGGGGCGGCATCAGCTGATCCGTCTGGGCATGGAGGTTCACTCAAAGCGCCAGGCCGTGAGATCCTGCCTGAACTGGGTCAGCGACGGCTAGTGCCTGAGGTGGTGGGGGGGCAGGGTGTTTCAGGTCTTGCCAGGAAGGTAGAAGGTTCTTCTTCCGGTTTTGTTCTTGTGAATCTGTAAGATGGTAGCTTGGGCAGGTTGGACGGAGCAGAGTTGTCTGGCGGATACGTGGAATGGGAGGCAGTGGTTCAGATATGCTGGTCCTACGTCCTGAAGAGCATTGCAGGCATGGGTGCAGAGCTCGAAGGTGATTCTCTTGTTGACCGGGAGCCAGCAGAGTTGTCGGAGGCATTGAGTTAAGGGAGTGCGGCGGGATGTTGAGGACCAGTTTGGCTGCAGCATTTTGAACATTCTGTAGTTTCCTGAGCTGTTTCTGGGTGACGATGGCGAGTGCGTCGCCGTAGTCGAGTCTGCCGGTGAGGACTGCGTGGGTGACCTTTTAGGATTCTGTGGGGATCCATCTTAATATCTTATGAAGCAGGAGGAGGGTGTGGAAGCAGGATGAGGATACGGCGTTGATCTGGCGGTTCATTGTGAGCAAGGAGTCCAGTATGATGCCGAGGTTGCAGGCATGGTCCGTGGGGGAGTTCCCAGTGTGAGGGGGCGGGTCCCAGGATGAGAACTTCAGTCTTGTCCATGTTGAGCTTGAGGCAGCTATCCTTCATCCCGCTGTGAAAGTTGATTCTGGCGGCTGTGGGCTCATTGGTGAAGGAGAGGATCAGCTGAGTGTCATCGGCGAAGGATACGATGTTGAGTCCGTGGTTCCTGGCGATGGCCATTAGGGGGGCCATGTAGACATTAAAGAGGGTGGGGCTCAGGGTGGAACCTTGGGGCACTCCCCAGCTGATCTCTGTAGGTTCTGAGAGGAACAGAGGAAGCCAGACTCGCTGTGTTCGGCCGGTAAGGAAGGAGTGCATCCAGTCCAGAGCCTCATTACAGATGCCGTCTTCGTGAAGTCTCGTGATTAGGGTGCGGTGGGAAGCAGTATCTAAGGAGGCCGAGAGGTCCAGTAGGATGAGGACGGCAGTTTCCCACCGGTTGAGGAGGGTGCGGATGTCATTGGTGGCAGCAAGGAGCGCAATTTCAGTGCTTCGGTTACTTTGGAAACAGGAGTGAGAGATGTCCAGGAGGTGGTTTTCTTTGATGAACTCAGAGTTGTGCCTTGAAATTAAATAGGGTATTTGTTAGGGTGCACAGCCACTCAAGCGTGAGTGTCCTGGGGCCTAGCCAGCAGAATGAAGTGAGAAAGCCCCAGCCTAGTGATTAAACAGCCAAGTTTAAAAAAAATTCCAGTCTCAATGACATTTGCTGGGAAAGGGAAGGGGAAGAAGGGTCTGAAGTTCTTGCAGCCTGTCGCGTCAGCGGATGGCTTCTTCAGCAGGGGGTTGATCTCAGCATGTTTCCAGTCTACAGGGACGGTGGGGGTTTTGAAAGAACAGTTGATGGTGCAGCGAAGCTCTGGGGCGATGGAGGTCACAGTTCTGTGGAAAATGTGATGTGGGCATGGGTCCAGTGGGGCTCCAAAGTGGATGCTCTTCATGGTCTTGAGTGTGCCACCTGAGGTAAGCAGAGTCCAGTTGAGCAGAGGCTGTTAGGGTGCGACAGGTTTGCGTGCAGTGGTAACAGGCGCTGTGGCAGGGTGTTGGGTGACAAAGCTGTTGCAGATTTGCCTGATCTTGTGGTAGATATGCAGAGTTTGTTGCAGAGGTCTTGGGAGGGTGGGACGTATGTGGTCTCGCTGTTGGGCCTGGCGAACTTCTTGATGATGGTGAAGAACTCTTTGCTGTTGTGTGCGTGCGCATTGATTCTGTTTTGGAGGGCATTTTTCTTTGTAGTTTTTGAGGAGGAGGTGGTGTGTGTTAACAGCAATTTTGAGGATTGCGTGGGTTTCCGGGATTTTGTTGTTCCTCCATCTCTTCTCTATTCGTCTGCAGGTGCGTCTGGACTCGTGGAGGGTGGTAGTGAACCAGCTGTCTTTCTTGCAGTGTTGCTTGAGGTCCTACCTGATTTGAGGCAATGACGTGATTGCCTGAGGTGGAGAGGAAGAGTTTTCCAGGTATTTGCTGCGAGGTAGGAGAAAGATCCTGCTCTGGCTGTGGTCTTGGGTATACAGGGGACAGTAGCCAAGTCTAATTGGGTGGAGTGAAGGCCTCTGATAGGTGTGTGAAATGCGAGGCTGGGGTTAAGGTACACAGATCCCGCACTGTGTAGGCGTGTGTGAGGAGCTTCAATGTGATTCTTTTGTTGACCGGGAGACAGTGAGGGCTCAGGTGATGTGGCTGCGGTAGGGGATGTTGAGGATGAGTCTGGCAGTGGCGTTCTGCATGTTCTCCAGTTTGAGTTTCTGGGTGATGCCAGCGTAGAGTGCATTGCTGTAGTAGATTCTGCTGATGATGAGTGCGTGGGTGACCATCTTTCTGGACTCCGTGGGGATTCACTTGAAGATTTTATGGTGCAGGCGTAGCATGTGGAAGCAGGATGATGAGACAGCAGTGATCTGGCAGTTCATGGGGAGCGAGGAGTTCAGGATGATGCTGAGGTTTTGTGCGAGGTCTGGTTCTAAGTGCTGCGGGTCAACCTGGATTTGTCCTAGGCAGAGTTGGTGGAGCCCAGGATGAGGACTTTAGTCTTCTCTGATTTGAGACAGCTGTTCTTGATCCAGGTGAGGACAGCGTTCGTCCCTTCATGGAAGTTGTTCTTGGCGACTGTGGGTTCATTGGTGTGGGAGAGAATCAACTGGTTGTCCGTGTAGGAGACAATTTTCAGTCCATGGTGCCGGACGATGGCTGCGAGCGGGGACATGTACATGTTGAAGAGAGTGGGGCTCAGGATGGAGCCCTGGGGCACTCTGCAGCTGATCTCTGTGGGTTCAGAGTGGAACAGTGGTAGTCGGATTCCCTGTGTTCAGTCGGTCAGGAAGGAGTGGATCCATTCCAGGGCTTGATCGCGGATGTTGGTGTCTGGGAGTCTTGTGCATTGGGTTCGGTGAGAGACGTATAGAAGACGGCTGAGAGGTCCAGGAGGATGAGGGCTGCCCTTTCAACTTGGTCGAGGAGGGTGAGGACGTCTGTGGCAGCGAGGGCGGCGATCATAGTGCGGTGGTCGCTTCGGAAGCCGGGTTGAGAGAGGTGTAGGATGTGGTTCGCAAGATGAACTTGGAAAGTTGGGTGTTGATGGCCTTCTCGACGACCTTGGCTGGGAAGGGGAGCAGAGAGATGGGTCTGAAGTTCTTGAGGTCCATCGGGTCGGCAGAGGGTTTCTTCAGCAAGGTGTTGATCTCTGCAAGTTTCCAGTCTTCCGGGAAGGTGGTGGAGTTGATGGAGCAGTTGATGGTATGGCAGAGTTCGGGGGCGATGAGGGAGACGGCTGTGTTGTGGTGCAGGCATTGGTCCGAGGGTGCTCCGGAATGGATGGTCTTCATGATCTTATGGGTGTCTTCAGCGGTGAGGGTAGTCCAGCTGTGTAGGGTCTGTTGGGGTCCGGTGTCATTGGGTGCAGTGGTTGCGGGTGGTGTGGGAGGATCTTTGGTATTGAGGTTGTCGAAGCTGTCGTATAGCTCCTTAATCATGCGGCAGAAGAAGGTGCGGAGGTTGTTGCAGAGGTTTTGGGAAGGCGGGATGTCTGTCCCTGTGCTGGGTTTGGCAAATTCTTTGACAACAGGAAGAAAAAAAATCTTTGCTGTTGAGTGCGTTGGTGTTTATCCTTTCCTGTAGGGCTGCTTTCTTTGTTGTTCTAATGAGGTGGTGGTGTGCGGTGACAGCAGTTTTGAAGGCTGAGTGGTCTTACGGGTTCTTGCTGCTTCTCCAACTCTTCACAAGCTGTATACAGGTGCATCTGGAGTCATAACAGGCGAGAGTGAACCAGCTAGCTTTCTTGGAGTATTGCTTGCCTGGGGCTTTCTTCAGGGGAGCCAGTTGAAGATCCATCTATGGAGGTTGCATGCTGAGGTATTAGCGTCTGTGGCTGGCGGTGGAGGGGTTTTGCTGAGGGAGGTGGTGAGCTGTTCTTCGGTTTCCTTGTTCCAACTTCTGCGAGGGTAGCAGTGGGAGTGATGGTGGTCCATCCACAGGAGCTCAGAGGTTTGGCTGAAGGTGATGTCGCTGGTGAAGAAGATGGGGTAGAGCGAGTGGCCTGCTGAGGGGGTTGGTAAGATGGCTAGCTGTTTGAGTCTGACTGTGGTGACGTTCTCCAGCAGGGACGAGTTGTTCTTGTCGTTGGAGTTGTCTAGGTGAAAGTTGAGGTGGTCGCCGAGAAGGATGTAGTCTGTGGAGGTGAATGGGGTCCAGGAGGTCTGTAGATGAGGGTGCCGCAGAAGGTGGTGTTCCGGTTCGTCTGTACATGGAAGTGGAGGTGCTCCATGTTGGTCAAGTGGTCACCTGAGTGGGTGGCGAGGCGGAGGGTGCTTTTTTTTATTTAAAAAATCTTTACTGCATAGATCACAGATGACACAGCTGTTTGCCCACAACCCTGAGGCCGGCAGCATGAAACAGAGTCAAACTTAGCAACCATTACACAGCTCTCACGCCTACAATCCAATCGGCCGGCAGCGATGTATATTTCTTGTGTCACACAGTCCATATCGTTAGCCATCGATCTGGTTAAAACTGATAGATTCACAAAATATAACCGTTAAGTTAACCTAAAACCAACACCCCCCTCCCTCCCCACCGGCCTTTCCCAGATTACCATTGCACCACACTACATGTCACGTAGCTGTTTGTTGTTTTCCTGGTCCCGTCGGTCCACAAGTCACTCCGTTCACACTTATCTGCATTTGCCCTCCGCCCGAAGACCTGTATGTGAAACCTGATATCATTTGGTGTTGGTGTAAGCAACTATTCCATAGCGACACTAAACATGTCATGTGGGTCGGTCACCTCGGAGGTCGGACCCACCCGAACCCAGCCAGTTCACGAAGGGTTCCCAAATATCAATAGGTCTGGATCTGCTAGGCATTAGTTCCCAATAGTGGGTTAGCTGGTCCTTGCAGTAAACTACAGTATTCAACCATGCAGCTACCGTGGGGGGCTGCTGCTTTTTCCAGTGCATTGCCACTTGCCGCTTAGCCAGTAGTAGCAACATGGCTGTGAGCTTGCAAGAGTTCTTTGGGACGTCTAATACAAAACCTAAAAGCGCTGTCAAGGGAGAAGCCTGTAGCCGATTATTAGTGATTTGTCCCACATGTCTGAAAACTTCCGTCCAGAACCTTTCTATCGGTCCGTAATCCCATGATAAATGTGTAAATGTGGCGCTCTTAGCCCCGGATCTCCAACATCTTGTGTCTGGATGTTTGCCCATGCGATGCAGCTGAGGTGTGCTATATATTCTGTGTAAAAAGTTGAAGTGGATTAGCCAAAGTCTATAATTTGCTGAGAGATTTTCTAATTGTGAACAGCAATACTGCCACTGTTTGTTTGTGATGACGAGGTTAGTGTCTCTCTTCCATTCCGCTTTAGCCGTGGGAGGGATAGTAGGCGACTCACCTTGCGTTATACTGTAAATGCACGTGATTAATTTACGAGGAGAAGGGTTGGACAGTATATTTTCTAACTCTGGCAGTGCTGGAGGCTCCTGAGGAAAAGACACATATCTAACTCGGCATGCGGTCCTAATCTGGTAGTATAAAAGCATGTCTGATGCCGTGGGCGGTAGTGAGTTGCACATCTGTTGTAGTGACAGGAATGTTCCATCTGGGTATAAATCGCTACCTTCCTCCAATGCATGAGCCTTAGCCCGCATTGTGGCCGCTTTATCCGTTAACGGAGATAATAGCAGATTACCCCCTAATGGCATGGAAGGAGCGTACAGTTCCTCATGTTGAGCCCTCTTCGCAATCCCTCTCCATGCCCATCGTGTGGCTTCAACAGTGTCAATTTCCAATTGTGGTCTTTTATAAGGCTGATATACCACCGTATTCAGTGGAATGGGAGCCACTCTATCAATTTCTATCGCCACATGGGGTTGGTAGGGTGTCGGGTGCTGCCAGAAGTGTAGGTATTGCGCCTGTGCGCTGTATGCATATAGCTCAAAATCCAGAGCTCCCAAACCACCCTGGGTAAAGGGCAATGTCAACAGTCTCCATGAGACACTGGGTTGCTTACCGGCCCATACCAAGTCAAGAACGTGAGGTCGGAGTTTCCTGAAAAAGTGGGTGTTCAGTGGCATCGGGATATTTACAGTTTGGGCAGAATCACCATTTTAATGATGGCTATATGACCGATCAATGATAGCGGCAGCAATTTCCATCTCTGCACTTTACACTCTATCCAATCCACCACTCTCCCATAATTCGCTAGCCATATTTCTTGCAGAGACCTGCTGACCCATGTTCCCAAGTACCTCACTTCTCCACTAGCCCACTGTATAGGGAATTCCATGTCAAACGGCATTGTGGTATCTGTTAGTGGGACTATTATGGATTTCGACCAGTTTATTTGAATTCCGGTTAGCCCACCATAACGGATCGGTTCACTCATAACTACTACAAAGTTATCCTTGGGATTCGTTAAGTATACTATCATGTCGTCGGCATACATCGAGATCAATAATCCTCTGGATGTGAACTGTTAGAAAGGCGATCCCGGGGAGGCAGAAGATGTCTGACTGACCACCCCTAGGTCTACGTCTCTGTCGAGAAGCAGCCGAGCGTTATCGAGAGGCCTCCTGGGTGAGGGTCCTCTCCTAGGATCGTACAGCAGAGTAACCACAACACTACAAACGGACACCACACAAGAGGTTAAGTTCTTAAGCTTTATCAGGAATAAAGGTTGCTGGTTCTCAGCGGGGTGTACAGGCAGATCGAGGGATCTGTAGAGTCTCGTAAAAGGGGCGTGGTAGCGGGACAGTCTCAATATGGGTGCAGGAAGGGATACCCTGCGCACAGCTCTCAATCCTCGAGCCGGGGGTTCCGAGGGGCCGAGCCGCGGCAGCGCCAGCAGGACTCGACAGGTAGTCGGTAACGGAGAGGAGGCCGCGGCAGCGCCAGCAGGCCTCGAGGTGGTTTCGGTGAGGGTGGGCCGCGGCAGCGCCAGCAGGCTCTGAAGATGGTTCAGCAAAGGTGGGCCGCGGCAGCGCCAGCAGGCTCTCAGGGTATCTTCCGGTTACAGGGAAATGAGTTCTTCTGGTGTCGGCCGTGAAAGCGTCAGCAGGGCTTTCCAGTCCAGGATACAACTGGCGTCCTACTCCGGGGCTGGCCCAGATATAGGACTGGGGTCCTTTGATGTCCGGACCCTCGCGCCTGGGGGCCGGGATGATGGTGTCCAGACACCCAGCAGGGGGGTGGAGCCAGCGCCCAGGGAGGCCGGAGGGCGATCGATACCAGGCGTCCGGGGACGGCTGGAGGGCCATCGAAACTCCCCTTCCTCCGGGATCTGTCGAGTGGCCACTCGACCACCTGGGTGGATCTTGGTGCCTCGATGTCGGGCTTCGCTGGGGCCTGGGCCGGGGCCGAGGCCACGTGTTCGTGACGTGGTGGGCCCAAGATGGAGTCGGGCGAGGCCTCGTGCTCAGGACATGATGGGCCCAAGATGGAGACAGGCCGGTAGTGGTGGTCCGGGAGGGTAACCGGACCGGCAGTGTTGGGGCGTGCAGGGTCGGGCAGACGGGGCTGCCCGAGGCTCGGTGGAGGGCCGATGTCGGTCTGGGTCTGCCATGCGGGAGGGGTAGGACCACGCCATGAGGCCGGGTCCAACACGCGTCCCCTCCAGCTGAAGGCAGGGGAGAGTCACCCATCTTCTTGGGGGTTCTCCTCGCCGAGGCGGAAGAATCGGGACAGGCCGTCAGCATTGGCGTGGTCGTTGCAATGCTCCACAGTGAAGTCCATCCCCTGCAGGGAGATGGACCATCGCAACAGTTTCGGGTTTTCTCCCCGCATCTGCATCAGCCACCGCAGGGGCCGGTGGTCGGTCTGGACCCGGAAGTGGGTGTCGAAGAGGTAGGGCCGGAGTTTCTTTAGGGCCCACACGACGGCGAAGGCTTCCCTCTCGATGGTGCTCCACCGTTGTTCTCTGGCCAGCAGCCGCCGGCTGATGAAGGCAACGGGAAGGTCGGCTCCCTCAGGATTTACTTGGGAGAGGACCGCCCCAATGCCGTGCTCCGAGACGTCGGTTTGGACCACAAACTCTCGGCTGTAGTCGGGGGCTTGGAGCACAGGGGCGGTCACATAGCGGTCTTTAGTGTGTCAAAGGCGACCTGGCACTCGGGGGTCCAGCGCACCTTTTGGGGTAGTCTCTTGGAGGTTAGTTCTGTGAGGGGCCCCACAATGCTTCCATAGTCCTTTATGAAGCGCCGATAATATCCTGTGAGCCCCAGGAAGGCTCGGGCGGCTGTTTTGGGGTACCGGGGGCTCCCAGGCCCGGATGGCGTCAATCTTTGGCTGGAGGGGAGCCACCTGGCTGCTCCCCACTTGGTGTCCCAGATAGGTCACGGACCCTTGGCCTATCTGACACTTGCTGGCTTTTATTGTCAGTCCGGCCCGTCGGAGGGCCGAGAGGACCTCCCAGAGGTGGGTCAGGTGCTCATCCCAGTGGAGGCTGTACACCGCAATGTCGTCTAGATAGGCGGCGCTGAACTCCTCCAGTCCGGCCAGCACCCGATTCACGAGTCTCTGGAAGGTGGCCGGGGCGTTTTTCATGCCGAAGGGCATCACCTTGAAATGGTAGTGGCCATCAGGGGTCGAGAAGGCTGATCGCTCTTGTGCTCCAGGGGTGAGGCCGATCTGCCAATACCCGGCCGTGAGGTCGAAGGTGCTGAGATACCTTGCGGCCCCCAGGCGATCGATCAGTTCATCCGCCCGGGGGATGGGATGTGCGTTGGTCCTGGTGACTGCATTCAGCCCTCGGTAGTCAACACAGAACCGGAGCTCCGGGGGTGTGCCGGGGGCGGCGGCTTTAGGGACCAGGACGACGGGACTGGCCCAGGGACTGTCGGAGGGTTCGACTACCCCCAGAGCTAGCATCTTGGCCACTTCGGATTGAATGCAGGCCCGAACTCGGTCGGGCACTCGGAAAGCTCGGTGTCTTACAGGCGGGCTGTCTCCGGTGTCCACATCGTGGACACACCACCGGGTGACTCCAGGAGTGAGGGAAAATAGATCTGCAAATTGCCCCAGCAGCTGTCGGCAGTCTTGGTGCTGTTCTGCGGTCAGGGTAGAGGAGAGCGTGACCCCTTCGATGGAACCGTCTTTCTCGGTGGTGCTCATGAGATCTGGTAGCGGTTCAGAGTCGTCTTCCGCTCCGTCATCGGTCGCTAGCAGCAGACTTAGTTCAGTGCGGGCAAAGTGTGGTTTGAGCCGGTTAGCGTGTAGACCCCGGAGGGGGTTTCTGGGGGACTCCATGTCCACCAGGTAGGTGACGGGGCTCTTGCGCTCCACCACTTTGAAGGGCCCCGTCCATTTGTCCTGGAGGGCACAAGGTTCAACCGGGGACATGACCCAGACTTGCTGGCCCGCTCGAATTCGATGGACGAGGTGTTCTGGTCATACCAGCGTTTCATCTCCTCCTGACTAGCCTCCAGGTTGGCCTCGGCAAGTTCCCGGAACTTCCGAGTCTGGTTGCGGAGTGTCAGGAGGTACTGGTAGACATCGGGTGGAGCACCTCGGACAGCCGTCTCCCAGCCCTCCTTGACCAGGCTGAGGGGGCCTCAGACCGGGTGCCCATACAATAGTTCAAAGGGGCTGAACCCCAGGGACTTCTGGGGTACCTCGCGATATGCAAACAGGAGGCAGGGCAGCAGGACATCCCATTTGCGTCGTAGCGGCTCCTCTAGGCCCTTGATCATTCCCTTCAGTGTTCGGTTAAACCGCTCCACAAGTCCATTTCCTTGGGGGTGATAAGGGGTGGTGAACTTATATGTGACCCCGCACTGTTGCCACAGGGACCGCATATATTTAGATATAAAGTTGGTGCCCCGATCACTCACGACTTCTCGGGGGAAGCCGACTCTGGAGAAGATCCCCATTAGGGCTCGGCCTACTACTAGGGCCGTGATGGTTCGGAGGGGGATGGCTTCAGGATAGCGGGTGGCATGGTCCACTAAAACGAGGATGAAGCGGTGCCCCTGAGAGGTGCAGGGGTCCAAGGGTCCCACGATGTCGATCCCTACTCGCTCGAAGGGGGTGGTGACCACGGGAAAAGGCTGGTGTGGAGCTTTGACTTTTCCCCCGCTCTTCCCGCTGGTTTGACAAGTCGGACAGGATCGGCAGTGATTATGCACATCGTTGCGCATTTTCGGCCAGTAGAAATGGGTCACCAGGCGGCTGTAAGTTTTGTCCTGCCCCAGGTGCCCGGCGAGGGGCACGTCATGTGCCAAGTTCAAGAGGAAGTCTCTGAATCGGAGGGGAACCACCAGCACCCGGCTGGCCCCTAGTTCGGCAATCTTCTGCTCGCTGTAGAGAAGGTCGTGGTCCCAATAGACCCAGTGGGACCCCGAGGGGTCTCCAGCGGCTTGAGTGGCGGCTTGTTGTCGGATTCCCTCGAGAGAGGGACAGGTTTTCTGTTCCTGCCGGAATTGTTTGCGGGTGGGGCCACCTTCTTGGCGCCATTGAGCTAGTTCTGGAAGGTGGCCGAGCTCGGTGAGGTCTTCATGGCTGGGCCCCTGGGGGCCGGGTTCAGGGTCGGCGTCCTCGGGGACGGCGGGCGGTGTAGGTGCGGGCCACTCTGGTTCCTCGGTCGGGGCATCCTCCGTTGGGGCGGAGGCTCGGGCGGACATGGAGCGGGTGGTCGCACAGACCCACTCTGGAAGGCCTAGCATCCCCAGATGCTCTCTCCGCTCGACGCCGGCCCAGGGGGAACTTTCCAGGTCGTTCCCGAGGAGGTAGTCCACGGGGGCATCGTCCCGGACGGTCACCTTCAGCATACCCGACATCCCTCCCCATTCAAAAGGGATACGGGCCATCTGGCATAAACTCTCGGAGTTGTCCGCCATCCGCACCGGGCACAGGACATTGGGGAGAATTTGTTCTGGGGTCACCAAGTGGCAGCGGACCGCCGTCACGCTGGCTCCAGTGTCACGGAGGGCTTCGGCCTGGCGTCCATTGATGGTGACCCATTGGCGGTATTTCTGTGTGTTGCCTGGGATCGGGTCTCGGGGGATCAGGTCTCGATCACCAAGGCATGCCAAGATCATAGCGGCGGGCTCCCACTCGGCCTGTTCGGGGTCGTTGTCTTCTTCCTCGCCTCCTTCTGTACCCAGGATGGCGGCCGCGATCTGGCGGTTCGGGGGGCCGGTGGTGCTGGGTCGCTGGTTCATCGGGCAGAGGGGGTCATTCGCATAATGACCCTGTCGCTGGCATCGGTGGCACGTAACATTTGGGCGGGGCCCCGGTCTTGCTGGGGGAACTCCCCTTCGGCCCAGGGGTGGCGAAGTGGAGGTAGGGGAGGACCCCGTGGGGGCGTCTCGGCCCCGGTTCTGGCCTCCTCCACCGCCTCGTGGTCGGTGGTTCCCCGGGGATCCCCGGCCGTAGTCTCCCATCGGGCTCCGTGGGACTCGGGTACTCACCCATCTATCCGCCTCGACAGCGAGTTTTCGTGGCTCAGTCAGTTTGCTGTCGAGGAGGTGCTGCCGGAGTTTGATGAAGCAGTTGTTGGAAAGATGTTCCCATATAATGAGGTCGACCAACTGCTGGTAGGTGGTGACCTGGCTGCCTTTGATCCACCCCTCGAAGGCTCTGCTGTAAAAGTTCACGTACTCCACCCAAGTGGTACCGGGGATTTTTTTACAGTCTCGGAATCGCTGCCGGTACATTTCGGGGGTGAGTCCGTAGCTAGTGAGGAGAGCGGTTTTCATGTGTTCATATGAGGTCATCTCGGCATCGGGAAGCTCTAGCAGGGCGTCCCTCCCTTCGTTGACGAACTTCCCCCACAGGCCAGCGCCCCAGTCCTTAAGGGGTACTCGATGGACGGTCATGGCTACTTCATAGGCTTGGAACCACTGTTGGATGTCGTCGTTCTTGTAGTACTCTTTGACGACATCCTTGGGTATGTGCACCTTCGTGACCACCGGCGGGGGCGAGGTCTTGCCCCCGGAGGTGCTGGTCTCGTTTGTCTTGGCCTTGATTTCTAGTTCCTTTAAGCCGCGCTCATGCTCGAGCATGAGTCTCTTTTCCTCGAGGTCTCTTTGTCTTCGTTTCTCCTCCAGGTCTCCTTCTAGCCGTAGTTGCTCGAGTGCTATTTTCCTTTCCGCCAGCTGCAGTTCTCCATCCAGCCGGAGTCGGGCGAGCTCCAATTCGTGGAGCCGGTTCCTCTCTCGTTCTCGGGTGTCTTCGTGGGGGCCCGTGCCTGGATTTGCGGGTCTCTCCCCCACTGGGGTCGTGTCGGTCTCCGGGCTTTCGTTCGGACCCGGGTTGTCCTCATTCTGGGGTGGCGTGTCACCGGCGTCCACCCATGCCTGTAGGGCCGATTTAAAGTCTACCTTGGTGCTTAGAACCGTGGTAGCGATGCCCAGGTCTTTGCAGAATTGTTTTAATTCCTTGTGATTTTCTCTTTCTGGAATTCCGTAGTCGGTCGCGGTGGGTTTTTCTCGGTAGTGAGTGAATCACTCTCTGTACGATCTGCGTCGGCTCGGATCCCGTCGCTTGCCACCACTGTTAGAAAGGCGATCCCGGGGGAGGCAGAAGATGTCTGACTGACGACCCCTAGGTCTACCTCTCCGTCGAGAAGCAGCTGAGCGTTATCGAGAGGCCTCCTGGGTGAGGGTCCTCTCCTAGGATTGTACAGCAGAGTAACCACAACACTACAAACGGACACCACACAAGAGATTAAGTTCTTAAGCTTTATCAGGAATAAAGGTTGCTGGTTCTCAGCGGGGTGTACAGGCAGATCGAGGGATCTGTAGAGTCTCGTAAAAGGGGCGTGGTAGCGGGACAGTCTCAATATGGGTGCAGGAAGGGATACTCTGCGCACAGCTCTCAATCCTCGAGCCGGGGGTTCCGAGGGGCCGAGCCGCGGCAGCGCCAGCAGGACTCGACAGGTGGTCGGTAACAGAGAGGAGGCCGCGGCAGCGCCAGCAGGCCTCGAGGTGATTTCGGTGAGGGTGGGCCGCGGCAGCGCCAGCAGGCTCTCAAGATGGTTCATCAAAGGTGGGCCGCGGCAGCGCCAGCAGGCTCTCAAGATGGTTCAGCAAAGGTGGGCCGCGGCAGCGCCAGCAGGCTCTCAAGATGGTTCAGCAAAGGTGGGCCGCGGCAGCGCCAGCAGGCTCTCAGGGTATCTTCCGGTTACAGGGAAATGAGTTCTTCTGGTGTCGGCCGTGACAGCGTCAGCAGGGCTTTCCAGTCCAGGATACAACTGGCGTCCTACTCCGGGGCTGGCCCAGATATAGGACTGGGGTCCTTTGATGTCCGGACCCTCGCGCCTGGGGGCCAGAGGGGCCGGGATGATGGTGTCCAGACACCCAGCAGGGGGGTGGAGCCAGCGCCCAGGGAGGCCGGAGGGCGATCGATACCAGGCGTCCGGGGACGGCTGGAGGGCCATCGACACTCCCCTTCCTCCGGGATCTGTCGAGTGGCCACTCGACCACCTGGGTGGATCTTGGTGCCTCGATGTCGGGCTTCGCTGGGGCCTGGGCCGGGGCCGAGGCCACGTGTTCGTGACGTGGTGGGCCCAAGATGGAGTCGGGCGAGGCCTCGTGCTCAGGACATGATGGGCCCAAGATGGAGCCAGGCCGGTAGTGGTGGTCCGGGAGGGTAACCGGACCGGCAGTGTTGGGGCGTGCAGGGTCGGGCAGACGGGGCTGCCCGAGGCTCGGTGGAGGGCCGATGTCGGTCTGGGTCCGCCATGCGGGTGGGGTAGGACCACGCCATGAGGCCGGGTCCAACATGAACCCTATGTTCCTTTGTGTGTGGTGTTGTCTAAGACTAGCTGCCAATGGTTCTGTCGCGATTGCGAACAATAGTGGCGACATAGGGCAGCCCTGCCATGTCCCCCTCGTTACGGAGAAAGGTTCTGATGTCTGTCCGTTCACTCTGACTCTCGTCATTGGATTCGTGGAAATTAGTTGAATTTGCTTAACAAATAGAGGGCTAAGCCCCATACGAGGCAGCAAGACGAAAAGGAACTTCCACTCCAAGGAGTCATAAGCTTTTGTGGCGTCTAATAATGCAGCAGCTGCCTGCACATGGGGGGGCAAAGTAATGGAGGAGTCCAAACACTGTTCTAAAATTATGAACAGTTGAACGACCCGGTATAAACCCAGATTGATCCGGTATTGCTATCTGCGGGAGCATAGGTTGCAACCTATTAGCAGTAAGTTTGGCATAAATCTTAGCATCCAAAGTGATTAGGGACAGAGGGCCATATGAATCGGGTACAGTGGGATCTTTGTCAGGTTTCAGCAAAGTGATTATTGTGGCTTCACGTAGTGTGGGGGGGGGGAGGATGCCTGTATCCATAGCCTCTAAATACATCGGTAATAAACGGGGAGCAAGGATATCTACATATTCTTTGTAGAAGGCTGCAGTCAGCCCGTCTGCCCCCAGAGCCTTACCTGCTGGCATGTTGCTTACTACGTGCCTGACGTCTTCAACAGTCATAGGAAGCTCCATATATTGTCTTGCACCCTTGTTAAACCAGGCTAGGGCCAACGTATCCAAGTAGTCAACAATCTCTGCCTGAGAAGGGTTGGATTTAGAAGTATAGTGTGTTTCATAATATCGAGACATGGTACTTAAGATTTCTGGTGGCGTTCCGACTAACTCAACATCCACTGTTAGCATTTCATTGATATATTCTGCTCCCCTAGGTGGTCTAAGTAGGCCTGCTAGAGTTCTCCCGGCTCTATTCCCCTCACCATACCGCCTCGCCTGAGCGTGTTTGTGTAGGTATGTCGTCTCCCTCTCTGCCTCTGCCTGAAATTCGGTCAATTTGGTCCAAATCTGTGCTGAGGTGGCAGGGGAAGGGAACTGAATTTGCAATCGTTCCAACTCCCTAAGTTCGCCCTCAAGCCCCTGCAATGTGCTGCGTATATCCCTGAGGACTCCTGTTTTAAGTGCTATGCAATCACCCCGTATCACAGCTGCAAACGCTTCCCATACTGTACCAGGTGACTATTGTGCCCTCGTTTAGTGTGAAATAGTCATCTATTTCCCCTCATAGCTCTTCTCAGAAAACTTGGTCTAATAGTGCACCTGATGGGAATCTCCAGCTGAACAGTGATATGTAAGGGCCTGGCACTCTAAATGTCAAATGAGAAGGTGCATGATCAGAAAGAATATGCGGGTTGTGTATAGCATTCGTTACCCAAGTATGTATGTCCTTGGAGACCAGCCAGAAGTCCAGCCTTGACCATGCATTGTGATGATGTGTCGCACATGTGCCTTCCCTGAGCGTTGGGTGTAACGCTCTCCATGAGTCCACTAAGTGAAGGTCAGTTATGATGTCATGCAACAGTGCTGCCACTTTCGGATGATGCTCAAGTGTGCACCTTGCCTGTCAGCTGCATCCGAGAGAACTACATTAAAATCACCTCCCCATATGACTGTCGTGTAGGTCATTGCTTGTACCTTCTGCCATATATATTGAAAGAATTCCGGGGAGTCCGTATTTGGGCCATACGTGTTTATTAACACCGTGGGTATGTTGTACAGTGTACCTTATAGCAAGATATAGCTTCCTTCCCTATCTACTATTGTGTGATATGTCCGCCATTGGAGTCCTTTTCGTATCAATATCGCTACACCTCTGGAATAGTTTGAGTAAACAGCTTCCACCACCACACACCCATCTATTATTTCTACGCATGCCAGCAGCCGTATTTGTCAAATGAGTTTCTTGTAGTAAACAGATGTCCACCCCATGTCTCGAAAGGTAAGAGTGGACCAATCTCTACTTTGTACGATCCTTTAAACCCCTAACATTCCATGTGAGACATGTCAGGTGTGTCATAGTGAAAGCAGGAAATATATATATATATTCATGGCTGTTGGGTGACACAAATTCCCCTAAAGCGAAGGTGAAAAGTAGTGCAGTCTTCATATAAACTAGCCTGACAATACCCTTGTGACGACAATTAGGTCCGGACATTCTGGTGCGTTTTAACCACATTGGACCTTGACGTCTTCGTACATAACCCGGCAGGTCCCTGAGAAAGAACTGCCCCTCCACCCCATACCCTCCCACACCAACCCCCCACAACTGTAAACAAATACTCCACAGAAGTGAACCTAAGGGATTTATCCCATGGGGGAACATGGGGCAGCCGGCAGAACTACCCTGCACTCATGGCAGGGTGGCCGAGCCCCGTCCGTGCTACCACAAATCATGGAGCCTTTTTGAATCCCCAGTAGTTCCAGCATGCATGCAAGTGAAAGCTAATATAAATATAAACAGCAGTCACATATTCTTATACTCGTGGAGCCGACTGTCACTGCTGCCATCAAAAACTCCCCAACATCACAATACATCATACAGAAAACGTATCTGCATATCCAGGGTAAAATATCGTAACTCTCAGTCATTGTCACTCAGGTTGTTGTCAGCTTGGGAATCACTCGACGGCGCTCTTTGCTTTTGTTCCTTAGCCATTTGCTTTGTATATGCCAAAGCCGCTTTGGCATCAGTAAAGAAGATGGGCTTTCCATGGCCTTGAATCCGTAACTTGGCAGGATATATCAGAGAATACTTGGTTCAGAGTTGCTTGAAAAATCTTCTTTGCGGGCATGAACTCCCTACGGGCCGCTTGGACTTGTAGTGTGAAGTCTGGGTACATTGCAATGTCATTACCTTTGTACTGTATGGCCCCTTTCTCTCGTGCCAGTCTAAGGATGAAATTACGGTCTCTGTAGTTGAGCACTCTTGCTAATATAGGTCTTGGGGGAGCTCCCGGACGTGGCCTAGGGCCCAGCGATCTGTGAGCACGTTCTATTAGAAACATGGCGGACAAGTCTGATCCAAAAAGATGTGTCAGCATCGTCTCAATGTATTTCTCCATATTTTGTATGTCTGTTGTTTCAGTAATACATTCTTATGTTATTCCTCCTCGATCTGGCTTCCAAATCCTCGTTCTTTTGTTTGATGGCATGCAGCACTCCATCCATTTCATGCAGTTTCTTGTCCATGTCCATTTGTCCTTTTTCTGTCTCCGTTACCCTAGTTTCCAAGACACTCATACAGCCTTCCTACTTTTCCACCCTTTGAGTTATCCTGTCCATTCTGTCTGCTAGGGAATCCATTTTGGAGTCTATGCCCTGAAGACTTGTCTTCAGGTCCTTGAACATTGCCCGGATGTCTTCTACCGGCGGTGGGGAGACTGCAGTGTCCTCAGTTTGACTCTGTAGGCTAGATTCGCCATCCGCCATCCGCCGTCTTGTTAGACTTTCTATCGAAGGTAATCCGGGGTTGTCGCGTGTCTGGCTTTCCTATTTTGGCTCGCTGTGGATACCGTGTGGTGGTGTTGCTATCGATTATCGCACCCTTTGTATGGAGTGCCTGTTCCAGTTGTGCGGCACGGTCTATTATCCTCTCACTACTACTTGGGTCTTAGCACCTCATCAACGCCCCGTATCAGCCTTACACTACGCGTTTGGCAAAGCGGCGCATTTGGAGCAGGGTGCACAGTTTCAAATCAGTTCCTGCAGGTCTCACACAGACAGCAATACCAAATACACACTCTACCGTGCCGTTTCTCTATATCGCCGGAAAAGCTGCATGTCTTATCCGTTTGTAGCACCTTCCACGCACCCAGGCCTCCTTGTCCTTCTCCTTATTGTCTCAGCATGCATAGTTCGCAATAGGCTAGGTCTCCGTTGCCTTGGACCTCCAATTATTGTTTCTCAGGGCGGTCTACCTCTTGTAGCACCCTGTGCCGGCCTGGCTCTCCTGAACAGTACGTTACTACACGTGTAGCGGCAACAGCAATGTGCCCACGTTGACATTCAGTCTTTCACCACCTCAGCGGCATTACCGCACTTTGGTCTATGTGTGGCTGCAGCCAACCCTTCCTACGCAATCAGGCGTGGTATATTAGTTCCAGGTCCAAAGAACTACCCGTGCTCCTCAAACCAAATCAGGCACAGGATGCTATTTACCCCCACCGGGGTTGCTCCTTCCATTGCGCTCCTATTCGGAACTCGGGACCAACCCCCGGATACACAGAACCACTGCGACATGCACACCACCATCCCACTGTACTTTGATGTAAGTAATAAGGTATTCCCTTCCGATCGTGAAACGGGACTGCAATTAACCAAACTGACGCCGTGTACAAACAGCAGACACTCGGGCGCTCGGTGCGAGCCGCAGTTGAGTCGCGGGCCCGAAACGCCTCGGCACTCCACAAAATGGCGGCTCCGTCCATTACCTTCCCTGCGCAACTAAGCACCGGATCGTAGGGGAGAGATAACCTTCTGCGCCAGCATTCAGGGGCATATAATACATGGACCTTCCCTCATTATACTGTTGACGTCATACCGGTCGCCACTTAGGGGGCCCACCGCTGCCTCCCCGGACAGTGGCGCACTGCGTGCCCGATCTCGCAACCGTTTCCCAAATCTCCGTGCAGGCACACTCGCTTAATGTCTGTCCGATACACTCCATACTCATCGGCAGCTTACTTGTGTGGAAGCATAGAATTATTGTCTCGCTGTCGTTCTTTCCACACTGGCACTGCTGCTTCCGCCTCCGCACTGCCCGCTACCTCACAGCGCATCCTGGGGAGGCAATCACCAGAGTCCCCCGCTCAATCTGACGGATTCATAAGTAGGCCGTCCACCATCGCTCGTCTCCCCTTGCTCAGTCTCCACAGCAAGTCGCTCCCTCTTGCTGCCGCTGCTTAAGCAGTACGTATTTCGTCAGTAGGTTCACGATTTGGGCAGTATTAGCGGTTTCCGTGAGGAAGGGGATTTCTACTGAGTTGAGCAGGTCCCAAACTTCTAGGGCGTGTTTGTGGAGGGAGCGTGTGTTGAGCAGGATGCAGCTGAGGCAATCTGTCCCTGTATTTTTGGCTCGTGCAGTGGAAGATGCTGGAGTGCAGTGGCAGGCCAAGGTGCAACTGCCGCTCCAGCAGGAAAAAGTGCCCTGGGTGTCATTCGGTGACAACCAGTGACAGGCAGTGTGGCATCGGTGTTCAGGGCATGGAGGGTGCTGGCGTTGTAGCAGTGGATGGTCGAAAAACCAGGGTCCGTGTTGCCGGCAGCAAACGGGCTTGCCTTTGGCAGTCTGCATCAGTTGGTGAACAAATCCGGTGTTCACGGGAGACAGAGTCTTTTCTTTTGAAGGCAGGGCAGGTCCTCCCGGTTCTTGAGGCTGCTAGCTGCAGGACACACCGGGGTTTTCCTTCTGCAGGTTCGAGGTGGGGACAGGTCGGTAGGGTTGGGGCCAAGTCAGTAGGCATCCTCCTCTTGTTAGCTTCAGCACGGATGTTCTTTCCTTCTTTTCTTCTTCTGGTTTCCTGTCTGAGGAAACAAGGTTCAGGGGTACCCCATAATACTAGATTTAGGGGCATTACAGGTAGTTAAAAAGGTTGGGACCCCCTATTATGCCCCCCTTCGGTGGGAGGGCGGCATAAGCCTTTCCCTGGTTGGCTGGGTCCCACCATCTGCAAGACAAGGGGGACAGAGTTGTGCTTCACCTCATCTCCCCCACCTGAGGGGTGAAGTTGGCAGAGGTGGGCACACCTCTCTTCCTCACTTGTTTTCCCCACCGGTTCTCCTACCCAAAGCGGGGGTCAGAACCAGTGGGGACTAGCTGATGAAAGCAGCAAGTGGCCTCGGGAGCTCACAAAGGCGGCAAGCCTTTGAAGCTTCCCCTTCGTGGACCTTGCCCATCCTGGGGGAGGAAGCTTGGCACCTCGTCCCAGGATGTGCATTGTTTCAGGCCCCTGAGAGCAGCAGGCTCTCGACCTGACCCAGGGGACCAGAGACCTGTCTGGTGGTGGCAGCCGAAAGCAACCACTCCGCCTGGACACTAGTGGTAGGTCATCGTTCAGGGGGCATCTCTAAGATATATTCAAACAACAAGATCCACCTCTAACAGGTTTTCCTGTGAGCCAAGATATGACAGGCATACACAGTATTTGTTAAAATACCCCTCACACACCAAAAGGTCCCTTGGTGTCATGCTTCATCATCGGGGTCTTCCCGCCCCGCTGCGGGACTGGGCGTGCTACGACTAGCGACAACGCTGGAGCACTCAGATATTGTAAGTGCTATGTGAGGTGTATTGTTGTGAGTGTAAGTAGGTTCAAAAAGTGATAGGAAAAGTGAGGTTAAAAGAATACCTGGCCTTTGGAAAACAAAAAATTCTTTGTTACTCATAGGCTGGTATTGTTAAAAATTGGTGTGGCGGAGAAAAACACAGTTAGTCAATGAGCTAGTTCTCCTGATGGTGTCAACATGTTTCGAGGCTGCCTGCCTCTTCATCAGGACGGGGTCAGATCCCTCTATCACTCACTAATGTTGCCATCAATGTGTGTTATGTGTATATACAGGTGAAACGGATATTTTAATACCTATGTGGTATGCGATTAATTTACAGTCTATAGAGTCCTAACAGTATTACTGATTCGTGAGCTGAAATAAGTTGGAGACAATGCCCCATGAGCCGATCAGAAATGAGGGGTAAATGAAATTTCCATTCAACCTCGAGTTCTCCTCGCATCCTCCCTCGTCCGCGGCTTCCGCATCTCTAAGATGCCCTCTGTGTGCATTTTTCATTAAATCGCACACAGGCATCAGTGTGGGTTTAATGTGCTGAGAAGTTACCAAACTTCTCAACTTTCAGTGTAGCCATTATGGTGCTGTGGTGTTCGTAATGACAAACTCCCAGCACCATATACTCTTAATGGCAGCACTGCACTTACCATGTCTAAGAATGGACTTAGACACTGCTCATGCACCTGTGCCCTCCCCAGTGGTACAGGCACCCAGCTAGAGGGGTGACTGATCTATGCCCGGGCAGTGGATTGTAGGCAAGGCACACAGGGATGCACCAAGACAGGCAGCCTGCAAAGGCAGTGTGTGAGTGTAAAGGTACACAACCTCTAAGGGTGGCACAATAAGTGCAGCACCCCTTAGTGGCCTTTCCTACACACAATGCCCTGGGTACCTGTGGTACCATTAACCACGGGCTGACCTGTGGGAAGAGATGCCAATTAGGTTTTGTTTTCAATGCAGTTTTAGGGAAAGAACAAAGGCCCTGGGTACCTGATTGGCAGGAGCCCAGGGCATTGCACATCAGCAGTTCAGCAAAAAGTGGGGCATACCATGCAGAAAGAAGGCACTTTCTTTCACTATTTGTAACATATTTACTTTTATTCTTATTTTTCATTCAAAATCAATATATATTCACAGTTTTTCAGTCTAAACATAACTATTTGTTATCATTATCTATCACAATCAGCATCAGCTAGCCAACGCCTCAAACACTGACCGCACATCATCCAGACCTTGACCTCCAGCACCTTCCTAAATACATTGTTTTGCTTTTTGTACTATACTTAAGAACACTTAACAATGCCTTCTGCACAAGTTACAATTCATAAAATTCTCTAATTTTACTTCGAAAGTTTTGCAATAGATGCTTGGCAATTTGACACCAAATAAAACAAATGAATTACTAGTTTAACAATACGGAATTCACTTTGTGAAAAAAATCTATGTACTAAATTCTTGTGATGATAATTGGTTGCCCCAGTTATGGGCACTGCTTCTTCAAGGCAATATATTGTAGGTAGAATAACAGCACTATTGAGAACAAAAAACATATGTAATATCACACAATCTTGTTTAAAGAATAATTTACTCAAATTCTGATAAGCCAATCAAGAAGTACAATGAAAGACATGGACACAAATAAATAATTTTAAAAAAACCTAGCTCATACTGATTTGCGATAGAACCATCAAAAGTAAAAAGTAGAAAAAGCCTATACTAAACTAATGACCAGGCACTGAAAATTGAAAACATGAGAGAGCTAGAAAAGGTAAAATACTTGTACGTAAAAACAGCCTGAAAAGCAAGAAAACTACTCTCAATGCAATAACATTATGTTAAGGTGGAATTCTGGAGAACAATAAAGTGCGGAGTTAAAGCCCTTTTTAATAATATAAGTGAGCTGCGAGAGTAAGAAAAGATCATACTGGACAGGCGGTGTGTCCTGAGCATTAAATCTAGATATCCAGAGGGTCCACTTTTTTCAAACTAAAGAAAATATTCTCTAATGATCGAGGCATCAGCAATGCTACTCAAGCCAATGGTAAAAAAATTATACTTTTTTTTGCTTTTTTGGTCATGGAGCACAAGAGAGATTTCACATTCACTCCTGCAACATTTGGATATGATCTATGCACTCAACAGTAGGGTCGCTTCAAAAAAGAGCAAAGGATAAAGGAGGCATACCTCGAAGAACAAGGTGAAAACTGTGACGCTGTAGAAACCCACAGAAATAAATCCCAAGACAGGGCCATCCCTTCAAGATGCAGCTCATCACAAGTTCTGCTTGTCCCTTGGGTTGTAGTTTCCCACCCCAATACGTATATGATCTCAAACCATTCCTCTTTATGTCTCCTGCACCCAACTGCTTTTCAGTTAATTTCAGGCTTTACACAGTCAACTGTTGTACAAAGGAAGGGCAATGAATCACCTGTGTTTGTAAACAAGTATAGATTGCCATAACACATTTTCAGATATATAAGACATGATAAAGAAGTTTTTAAGTTAATTATTAAGCAGGAAATAAGGAGATTTGGACTTACCAGTTTCTATGGCTTGACAGACTAATAAAACCAACTGGATCTTAAACACAGAGCAAGGGAAACAAGCAATGCAAATACAGTACATGAAGAAAAGACAATGCAAGTACTGCACAACATCTTGCCTTTAATTTAGCGTTCAGCTTTTATAAAATGGTGCTGCAATAGATCAACAGATCAGAGTGGGCTAAAGAATGGTGATGGATTAAACCCAGATCTGTTGACTGGGTGTGAGTGTTTGATTGGTTCAGATGCTCCGTCCATCACCACCCCCTTTTGTACCACTTTGTTCGCCATAAGTTGGCAGGGTACTCTCAGACGTGAGTCCCTTGCTCACTTTGCCACTGGATTCAAGCAAGCCGGGCTGAAGACGGCTGAAATGACAGAAACCGGTCCTCGGAAGCTTGTTTCCAGTCCAGGGAAGGCATGGCTTGGCAGTTTGGACTGGACTCTTCCCATGAGGCACAGGGTCAGACTGATTTGCATATGGCCATGTCTGAACTGGGTTGGCAGAGTGGGCTAAAGAACAGTGATGGATTAAACCCAGATCTGTTGACTGGGTGTGAGTGTTTGATTGGTTCAGATGCTCCGTCCATCACCATCCCCTTTTGTACCACATAGATCAACATTGTAACATACACAAAAACAAATCAGGCATATATTTCAGCACAGATCAGCACACAACACGTTTGTCCATTAAAATAATTGCTTTTTAATAAAACAGTTTGCTATTAACAAAGAAACCTACATTGTGGTTCTGAAACGTTATGAATTATATAGAAGTATTTTCCGTAACAAATCTGTTTGGTGGGCAATTCATGCTGCATTCATATATACAGTACATATCTGCCTTTTAACCACAACTACTTAAAGCTGGGTCTTCATGAATCTTCCTCTGTATAAGAATGTAAATTGGTGCACACATGAACGAGTTGAGAACTTGTGTACAAAATACAATTGCAAAAGAAAACAGAAAACAGAAAACAATGGTGACGGAATAGTAAGGAAATACTTACCAACAAGCATTGTCTAGAACATAAGTCAAGAGTTATCTACATGAGCTGGTGTGGCCATGAAGGACAGGGAATGGATACCGGCTACTTTGTGGGCAGATACAACTTGATTCTCATTCCTAAAAAGTCACGGTAATGCACTGAGGACGAACACTACAAAAGAATGAAGTGGTTAGACATTCCCATAATTTCATGGTTATTGGAAATAAGATGTTGACAGAAATTGTAATTACTGCTGTGATAATATGATCCTACCGTAAACACTTTTCCTGATAATTAAGTGCTTAAACTCTTACCATAACTAGTCAGAGACTTTCATCGGTAACACTATGACACATTTAATTGGAGATCTAGATACAATCAGTTATTGTTAGCAAAAGAGAAAGAATTCTGAAAAAGAAAGGCAACATAATGCATTGAAGCTCATTACCAAAAAGCTACCATGTACACACCAATCATCAAATCATGAACATATCATCAATGCCCATTTTGTTACTCCTGAACTGCATTGCTACAGCTAAATGGGTGGCTAGAACAAAGACAATATTGCAGTAGCCCTTTTATTTTTAGATTGTCATACACAATAAAAGTAGCACAGTACAAAAACTGTTGTTGAACCTAATTGGGCTTGCTAGAACACGATCTCTTGCCATAATCATGTCAGTGTTTGTATTATGGTTTCAAGCTCTTTTCGACCTGGTCAAAAACTGCTCTTGTTGTGTACATGAGAGACACTTTTTAGAATTTCCACTTAAAGGATCAAACTCTCAAGTCTTAGAATGGCCTGTCTCATGAAAGAACTAAATGACATCACATGAAGTTCAGCTAAGCATATTGACACGCTCTGTTTAATGCGTTTACAATCACTCAGGAAATGTAAGACAGGGAATCATATGATTTGTAAAGAATGTGACTGATAAAATATTACATCACAAGCACAGAAAAAGCAGTAACCTCTTGAAAATGGACAGTTTGTTTGTCAAGTTTGTAATTTTAATTTACATGTATAGAAAACAAAAAATAAATGACAGAATTACATACATTTTGCAGGTGACTGTTTTTCGCTTTGTGCAAAACAAACACACAATTATCATCCGAGACTGTCCGCACATCGAGGCACCCTCATAGGGAATACTAATCATAAGACCTGAAGAGGATTTTTTAAATTTACTTTAGCGGTATAAAAAACGACTACACCGACAAAATGACAACAGATTTTAGAAGGCTTCATTGAACTTTTGAGATCGTACAATTAAACCGCAAACCACTTTTTAATAATATGTACCTCTCTCTTTGAGAAAAAAAATGCAAAAGCTTGCCAAATCAACTGCTTAGTACATGGGCTGATTTTTTAGATTAATATTGTTATGGCAAAATTGAAGGAAACACAATGTTATGAACAGTAGCGAATGAGCAAACCACCTTTGAAATAAGAAAGTAGATTTGTCTGAATGGATAACTTCACTTACAAAACCGATCTAAAAGAAATCTAGGATTATAAATGTACTGATGCAATAGTAAAAATACTTTCACAGACCAGGATTCATGGATTGCCATATTTGAACATTTAAAGTGACGTTCAGTGAACACTGAGCACGAAATGCGCCATCTAAGGAACAAAGTAATAAGGCACTCTTTCAAAAATGTACTTAAAAAGTCATATGAATACATTCAAACCATTAACTGGATACAGCAGGCATGATCACTCACATTTAAGGGGCCTCTTAATGGAGTCTAAGGTGCTCATCGCAAGTCTATTAAAAAAAAGGCGGAGGAGACAAAAGAGACCGAAAATAAAGAGTAACCATTGAACCAAGCGTTTTGTTCATTCGGGATGCAGAGAAATTGCAAAGCGAATAATGTCAATCTTAACAACCATCTTCAACAAACTGCAAAATTATAACAGTGAAGTAATAAAATGCCCTATATGGGAATGTGGACTGCACCCGACTTCACAAATGTCGTGTAAAAGCAGGCTGATTCTCCACTACCAAAGTGGACCTTTCAGGATTAACAGAAGCAGACTCTTAAAATAAGTTGATTCTTGTCCAGCAGGAGGGAAGCAGTTGTGTCTTAGAGCCTTAAATATACATGCAGAAGCAAATTTAATGGTCCGATACTTGAGAGAATCATTTTTAGACCCTATTAAAGAACTAATCGGGAGAATGATCTGTGATCCTAGCAGAGATGCAAAAAAATCTTTACTTACACTGATGAGGTTTGATCAATAGAGTGTGCATGTGAATGAATAGAAAAAAAAAATCTCTTTAAGAAAATTGACAACTACAGGCAGGCCTGAGGTTTAAGCTGGAAGTGATACTTTCTTCCCCCCATCAATTACTTATCTACAGATGCCTTCTTGCCCATTCCGACTATTAACTATGGAAAGCTGAGAAAGACTCACGACTAGGTACTTTTGATCAGATATTGAAATCTTATCCGGTATAATGCAGGCTTTCACGCATCCACAAAAATTTCTGTCATTATACCGGATAAGATTTCAATATCTGATCAAAAGTACCTAGTCGTTATATATTATCACCTAACACTGTACTAAAAAACTTTCCTTCCATGTAATTTACGATGTTTTTCTAATTAAACATTAAGTGATGCATAAATGTGGTGGAAAAAACAGGAAATGAAGCTTTCAGCAAGCATGCCGATGTGGACCTATATATCGGCAAGGCATTGACAAAGCCAGCAGCTTTGGTATAAAGTAATAACATTCATAGACAAATGCATTCAAAGTGCTGTTTGGCCTTGTTAGCAATAATACATGTAGACAATTGCTTTGCTAGCACTAGAGGTCTACTACGAGATATTACTAGGTGCCCAGAGAGAAAGCCGCACAAGCCTGCCACACCACAGTCTGTTAGTACAAGTTTCAGGAGTGAACAACAGAAGGTTGCAGTGCCACATACAGTTACTGGATTGTAATCAATTAAATAAGGAGATGCTGCATTCTTTTCAATAAAGCAGAAGGATCTGTACTACAAGCTCAGCTCCTCTGGTTCACTAAGGACAGTGCGGGCACACTTTATTACTTATGGTTTCCTTCAATGTCACGTCACGTTTCTATTCAATGGGACAAGAAAATAATGTGAAGGCAATTAGCAAGATTAGGGCAATGCAAAAGGAAAATGGACATGAATTTAGCTTTACTCATAGACAGGTGATGTGAGCTGAAGTCATGTGGTGTATAGACATCAAACTAAACAGGAGGAAACCGGAGTGAAATTCCCATTGCCTATGTGGCTAATGAAGCAATTACCCACTGACCTGTTTATCTTAACTTTCTGGGTGAATTGGGTAGACAAGAAGTAAGAAGAATAAAAGAGCTGGGTGACCTGATAGCCCAACGTTTAAAGAATCAACAATTGTGAAGCAATAGTTCATTGGGGCCGCTACGGGTCGTTCAAACTCATCATGGCCATCACAAACAACTATTTCTATGAAAGAACTAAAAATCCTAAAGGCTTAAATGTAACTTTCAGATTATTATTAGATTTGTTTATATGATATTAAACACATTCTACTGCAGTTACTTCAGTCAATATAGTACTAACCTCAGTATATACTATTACTATTGTAGAGGTGTTAGAAATAGTCAAAACATTCATTCAGAACACGGGAAAAAAGAAGAGGAGCCCTAAGCATCCAACCAATGTCCTCAACAATGTTTATTTTGTGCCATCAGGTTCAACAAGGAGCAGTTTTCAAGGAGGATATATTTGAGTACTTGATACTAGTCGAAGGCTTAAAAATAAGGTCACTGGAGAAATAGGGCATCTATTTATTGTCCCCAATACTTGCCCCATGAAAGGGGTGTAGATACATTTGCAAGACTCAGCTCATCCTGGCAAGTGAACACCAATTTTACGAGACGGTGTTAAAGACAGGATTGTCAACATCCTGCGTGGATAAAAACCAGAACATAATACTTTTGAAAACTCCATTAATGCAAACATGTGCCTTGGTCAAGTATGCTTGTAGCTACATCAAGTGGAGCTCCACCACTGTGATCTCTTTTATATATTAACAAAAAAAAGTATGAGTGGTATTATCGACATTGTCCTTGAAAGAACCAAGTTTCCTGTTTTTCAGTTCCAACTCAGTATTCTTGCCATCACAGGCAGCGTTGTAGGTGCAGTGACAAGGTGACAGAAGTTGTCTGCGACTGTCACAATAAAGTGGCGATTAATAAGCACTCAATCAGAACATCTTAAAAGCAAATATTGCAAGAGTATTAACAATTTTTTTTACAAGAATGGCATCTACATCTGTCAAAGTCCTGCATGCCTTTCACAGCATTATCCTTCAGTGACCTCTTCAGCAATCCGACCAGGTGTTTCCCAAATCTCCTCCTCAGCAAAGTCTATTTTCAGAACAACTGTCTCTGCCTTGTTTTTCGTTAATAAGTCCTGATGTTCTCCTGCTGACTCTCGGTCAGCTCTGAGAGTACTCGTGCAATGAGCAGTCCTGTCTGTTAATGCCTCTGCCGCAGATGCCACCGCGTTACCATCTTGCGCAGGCTTGAGCGACTCTGCCCTTCCATGAAGTCCAAAGAAGTTATTTCGCAGAATGTATCGTATGCACTGCAAAACAACGTTGCGCTCATGTCTTATGTCGTTCGCCAACAACTAAAGGAAGAAACAAAACACAATATTGTTCAGAAGCCCACAATATTCCGATTTACTGTGTACAACATGCAAATTAGTTATTTTTAAGACCGCACAACTTGTTGAACATGCTACAATTCTTGAGCAAATGTGAAGTTGATGCATCAAATACAAAAAAATAAACAACGAGTAACTGAAGAGCTGAAAGCTTATTTGAGGACTGAATACTGGCAGGCCTTATCAAAATTTGAAGATGGGTACTTCTTTCGATCAAGTATGTTTTGGATTTTGAGGAACAGCTTTGACATGTATTCAGGGTTACAAAATATCAACTCCAGTACAGGACCTACACTCTAACAAAATGGGTCGAGGACAGCAGGTTAGCTGTTAACCGTGGTATTCTGCTGCTTAATAGCTGTATACTTACCAGGTGTGGTTAAAATATTTCTTTTCTTTCTCACAGTATAGGAAAATGCAAGCAAAATAGGTAAACAAAAACACCAGGAAGTATATAACAGGAAAAGTAGATTAAGACACTGGAAAGCAACACCACTGAACACAATCATTGAGGAGGTATTTTAATTTGCTGTTGGAGAATCTGGACTTGGATTACATTTTTGCAGGACTCAAAGCCCTATTGACTTAATTACTATTGGTTTTAATAGTATGAAATACATACACATTTTCCAGGGCAGGAGTTTATCTTAGTATTGTGCTGGAATTTACTTCGCGCTTACAGTACCCCCTGCAATGCACTCTCTAGGTGACCAGCTTTTATCTTTTATATAATACATCATAAACGCAGTGAAGTCTTAGGGTGCTCTTTTTTTTATCTAGTTCTTGAACACCCTACAGCGTGCATGTTTGAAAGGAATTTGTTTATAGTACGGCCTATAGGACATGCATGCTGAGATATTATAGGTTTAAAATGTCACAGTGGAAACACATTGGGGATCACAGTGTTGTGCACAAGTATGGGGTTTAGTGAATAGCATGTGAGTAGACGCTCATGCATACCGGTGTTCATCAACTTTGATAAAGGTACAGTTCCCACCCACTGGGCACTGTTAAGTTCTAAAGGAGTGCTATATGGAGTCCACTTAGAAGCGATGGAGGACGAGCCCACTGGAGACACCCAGGAAGAAGCAGGACAAAAATAATAAGCAGACGTGTTGGCTCTTGGCACAAGACATCACAAGAAGTAGCCCTTAACCCCCTACACTTTGGCCTGAACCCCAAAATGGATGCCTTGAACAGAGAGGTGGCAAATTGCTTGGGTCAGTCGATGGGTTTAGATCACGTGGTGATTAGCAGGTTTAGGAGGCAGTTGTTCTGAAGATGTTAGGCCCAATCATAAGAAACATTTAGGAATGGGCTCAATTTATGTGCATGAAAAAAAGACTGAGTCCATGGCAACGTAGATGTTGGTCATAACATCATGACAGGCATGAGTTGGGTAATTCATGTGCAATCACTTTGAAATTCAAAGTCCAAGAAACTAATTAGAAGATATACAGAAGACACCAATTCCATACAAATGTAATTTCATTTCATATGATTCAATACAATCTGCTAATCATGCTGCTGCAGACATCCTTAACGGCTACAAATATTTATGGCCCCATATGAAACCGGCATTAAAGCCTAAAGCACTAAGCATCAGTTCAGAGTACAATAGTAAATAAGGAAAGGAGTTAAAGGAATTGACACACACTGTGAGCCCATTCAACTAGCAGCATGTGTAAACTAGAATAATAATTGATCTACATTAACCACATTCAAATATGCTTTTTTGCACACAACATCTAATGGAGACAGAGGACAAATAAGCACAACTCACGAGAAATATTTTCTGTGAACAAGATTTTAACACCTTCAAGTTTTATTTCAGGCAGAAACGCGAGGCATCACTGACAAACAAAAATGCTACTGGGTATGGGATAAAATATCCTCTCTAGTACGTTATAGGGATACTGCAAGTCACTCAAGTTCCGTAACCATACAGAGGAACAAAACCAAAAGCAGAGTTCCTATGTGAGATCATGGAACTCTGAGAGACTTGCAGAATTCTTTTAATGTATGACAGAGGATATTTTATTTCTTATAATACATAGTCTCATTGTTACAAGACCCCTAAAAAGCTTAAGCCTATAGTCTCTTACTCCTTCATGTCAATGCATATGGTTGCACTTACAGGCATGTAGAATCGTAGTGCTGATTTATACTCCCCAACATATAGCAATTGTTCGCAACAAATGATGTGCAGCTCAATATACAACCTTTTCAAAAATATCTCTAGTTTATAAAGGGTAACAGACAGAGTTATTATCCCTCCTTTCATGTAATGAATTTTAGCTGTACAAAAAACAAACAGGCTGCTGTAAGAGGCCCAATTCTGCAAATGACTGTTCGTTTCCTTAAAACAGTTCAGAAAAGATGAGAAGCTAGTTCTCGTTTTCATTGTTTCAACAGCATTTGCAATTCTGCCCCGGGGCTTGCCTTTCACACTATCTCCTGGCTCTGGCAGGAGGCACTGTGAAGGCAGACCTCAACTGCATTAACTTATTACAATTGAGCAGCTTTGCAATATATATTTTTTTATTATTACAGGTGACTAGTGATGTCACTACTAGACTGTAGTAGGAAATTAGAGACAGGATTTTTATACAAAGATTGCAGGGTCTCGTCTATTATGGTGGGATACCAACACTTTCTTCAGAGAAGTTTTCATACCCAAAAGAGCATGCATCATTACACAATGGACTGATATAGGATTTTATAGGAAGCACGTAGGACTGGAAGTTCCCGTGGAGTGAAATACTATTTAGTTTTAAAACAGTTACTTGCTTACGTTTGATAAATCTAGTCAAACATGAATAAAAAACAGAAATGTCTGTCATCTTGCTTCTTCACTTGAGAGTACCACTCAAATTTTAAGGTAAACCTGAAGAGATACTCTTTGTTCAGAGCCCCGGTGACTCACCCATGTTCATTAATATTTCAGATCTGACGTGGCTGCTGCAAATTTTCAGAACTACAATACGTATTACTTAGAAACAAGTGAAAACAGTAACATGTACACAGGGAGGTGCCATGTACTTGAGACAAAGGCATTTCCAGGACAACAGAAATCCGAGTATCCAAGGCCAGTGCAGCAACTATATTTATTCATTTCTATCTTGCCTTACAAAGCACAAACTCGACCGATCGGGTCAGAGGGATTACAACAGCAATGCCAGAGTCATAATATGATCAAACTTGCCATATATTTTACTAAGTGGAGAGTCACTCAAAAGAAGCCTCATTTTCTGCTTATAATAATAAATATATACAGGAAACACATTTTTTTCTGTGTATATTTATCTATAAACATCAATAAAAATGTAAACTGGGAGCTTTATTTATAATGTAATCTAAGTTTGTTACAACTACGTCCTGCAAACAACATCATTTGATGTTCATGGCACTTGAACAGAAAGCAAGCACAATGCTGACAAATAATACATTTGTATGCAAACGCTTGAGAAAAAGATACATGAAATCTGACAATTTTAAAGAAATAGATGATGAAGTCCGAGTTGCTCATGTTAATTTCCTGTCTATCTACCCTTATTTATTATTATTATTATTATTACTATGCTGTAGATGCCTTGATTGCCCAGTTACCTACTGAGTTCGTTAGGCTCGTGATCTTTGGGTTTGCAGTTAGTCATGAGTGACTAATGCTTATTAAGCCAACCTAAAATAGTTAACAAATTATACGCCGGTGGGGTGTGGTTGGAAAAATGGCCGTCTAGACACAAACCTCTGAGGCTCCTTTGTGGCCTCGACCACATCAACTGCAAGTCTTTGCTTAAAATGGCCATGTGAAATATGTGCACCAAAGCTGCAGCCAACTGAAACATTAAACTCGGAAAGTGCCCATGCAAACCGAGTATGAAATGTACGTGGGTGGAACAATCTAGCGGTAGGCCTATGAAAACAATATGGAGCCTCCTGAAGGAAGACCAAAAAGAGAAGAGTGATTTCTGAAGCCCTGCTCCTTGTAGACTGAGAAAAAGGTATGCAGAGATCGATGCCCTCTGCTGCCTACGTACAAGGGGCTGTGTGCAAGAAAAGTGGCTCTAGAATGCCACAGAAGGAGTGCAGCTAACCAAGCGGGTGGCTGGAATAGTGCTAACCAAGCATGGGGGCTGGAGTGGTGCTAACCAAGCTGGGGGGCTAGAGTGGTGCTAACCAAGCAGGGGGGCTAGAGTGGTGCTAACCAAGCAGGGGGGCTAGAGTGGTCCTAACCAAGCAGGGGGGGCTAGAGGGGTGCTAACCAAGCACGGGGGGCTAGAGTGGTGGTTGCACACAGAGGCAAACACAAGGAGACTGATTTGCATATAGCTGGGTCTGAACTGGGGTGGCAAAGTGAGCTGAAGAACGATGATGGATTCAACCCAGATCTGTGACTGGGGGTGAGTCTTTGAAAAGTTTCAGCGCTCCGTTCATCATCTCCTTGTGTTTGCTTTGTTCGGCTTAAGTTGGCAGGGTATGCACAGACGTGGGTCCCTTGCTCACTTTGCCACTGGATTCAAGCTAGCCTGGCTGATGAGGGCTGTTAGCCTGAAACCGGTCCCAGGATGCTTTTTTCCGGTCCAAGGAAGACATGGCTTGGCAGTTGGGGCTGGAGTGTTCTCATGAGGCACAGGGTCAAGACTGATTTGCATATAGCTGTGTCTGAACTGGGGTGGCAAAGTCATCTAAAGAACGATGATGGATTCAACCCAGATCTGTGACTAGGGGTGAGTGTCTGAAAAGCTTCAGAGCTCCGTCCATCATCTCCTTGTGTTTGCTTTATCCCATTAACTATGACATACCCTGAATCATCCCTGAGGCTATTACAGGTCTACCCGACACAATACGAAGAAGCCTCAGGGATTAAAGTGAATCTATTAAATAAAACATTCTTAACTTAACATCCACCCAGGGACCGCGACCATAACTTAAGTGCTATAACTAGTTTCAGGTAGACTAACCAAACCATCAAAAATTTGGGACCAAATATTATGTCTAAACCAGCTGATCAATATAAAGCTAACTAACCACAATTGCTTACATAAGTAAGCAACGACTGTTGCTGATGGGTTCCAATCTTTCCTAGCTAGGTATAATCAATAAAATTAAGATTAATATTTTGCCCAGAGCCTTGCTTCTTCCAGGCCCTTCCAATATGATTCTCCAAAGATTGTTTCTCAGAGCTCAATTAGCTAACCCTGCATTTGGTATGGCAGGGTAAAGGGACCAGTCTGGCCAAAAAGATCCTTAGGAAATTGGGGAGAAACCAGCCCTTGCTTAGGTACTCTAACATATTACAGAGCAGAGCAAATGTGAGAACTCCATACAGGGAACTGAGACACAGTGGGTAGAAATGTGATGAGAAGAAAACCATCAGTTATGGGGTCGGGAAGCCAAAACAAAATAGATCTCCAAATCCTTGCATTGGAACACCCTTGAATACAATACTAACAGTATGGGACACACTCAAAAGACGCTAAAATCTGACAACTTCCTGTCCCGAAGTTAAATCCTCTTATTCTGTCCAGTACTCGAGCTGGGTCAGTTTGATGGATAAAGGCAAGGCCATTACCTAACTATCTTGGATATGTTTCATGGCCACAATATTCTCTCCTTCGAAAACTTAAAAAGAAATGTAACCTAGATGAGTTAGAACACTACCACTATGTTAAACTAAGACACTGGGTAAGGCATTCACCCAATAGAGAAGCTGCCACCTGGATTCTAATCCCAATTGAGAAAGTTGTTAAAATAGTGGAAGACTCAAAGGGTCTGATCACTAATCCATATAGTATTCTCTTAGCAGTCCAAACCTTTGAAATGCACTCATGCAAAAAAATTAAATGTAGTCCTGGGACAGCACCAGGAGAAAGTTCAATGGAAATACCTGCAACAGTATATTACACAGAACAAGAATAGTATAATATAGAGAGAAACCTATAATAAATTGGTTAACAGCTAGTATTTATACCCCTGTGAGCTCACAGTTATTTCCCAAACACACGCTTGCTTGGTGAGTTTGTGCTTTACTGGGAGATTTCAGACACATTATAGGATTGCCCAATAAACAGACCCTTCTGGGCAGAAATCCTAGGTGTCATAAAAACTATTGTGGGCGGTCCCACCCAAACCAATTAATAAACCCAGTAATGTATCTGTGTTGTGAAGATTGTGTTTTTAAATGTCAACATACTAAGTTCTAGGCATTTCCCTAGTGCATGTTTTGGTGCTTAACAGGACACACAACAGAAAACTGCACAGACCTCAGAGCGAAGCACACTGTGCAACTGAAGTTGGGTAACTGAAACCGGCTGAGGGAATTATTCTGCAGCATAAAATCACTTCTGAATCTTCAAGCACCAAGTGAACAATCAGCTCTAACATTACCTAATCTTCTCCAGACTATCTAGCTCACCAATAGTTCTCCTGAAACCATATAGCTCCACACATTTTTCACACCTAACTAGTATTAATATACTCTATCACAAAGTAACCGGAGTAAATGCATGCAATCTTTACTTGAGTGCACATGACTAATCCCAATAACCATTGAATTAAACGCCAACCTTGGGTTCTCGCTACAAAGTGCTTCAACGCCTCGTCAGGGGTAGTAAGCGCTACATAAAGTAAAATCGAATACACCAGAACAGTGAAATCTGCAGAAGCTCTTCAGAGCTGTAGGATAAATCACTTGCGATTCCTAGAAATGTGTAAGGATCAAAACAGTTTCTGCCTGCTTTTAGCTGGGTTCTCAGTGATTGGTTGTCTACTAATCACCTAACAAACATGTCTCTTAGTAAAGCTACGCTACCATGCTAGGTTATACCATTAAAAAACTCAACAAAAAAAAGTCACTCAGATTAATAGTTATGAATAGTCTGAAGAGGGAAGCAAAAATAGAAAGGGAGGATAACTTGCCATTTCTAGCAGAGTCGGGCGACGTTTCTGTTGTGCCAGGTGCCGTTGTCTGCGTTCGTTTTTAGGAGAGTTTCTGGATGACGAGTTGTGGCTATGGCCCCTGTTCCTGCCCCAATGTTGTCTCCTCTCATCTGATTCATTCTCTCTGTTTTCCACAAGAACTTTATTGTCCGGAATCTTTGGAATGTCTGCAACAACAGCATGATTTTCCTCTGTAGGTTTTCTAACCACCTTTGCGGGAAGTTCTAATCGGAGAAAAGAAAAATCTGTATTGTTATAACACTGAAACAAAGAAAGATCTTATACAATTACAAATGTTCCTATTGTTACATTTTCACACAACGAACAAAGATCTGGATTTGCCAAGTACAACTTACAAGAAAACAGGTGAAGGAGATTACCAGGAGAATGCTAATCAGCAACCTGGTGAATTATTCAAGTGACTAAGCAAAAGGCAACATAAAGCACACAAACAAAAGGACCAGGCACATGAATAATATGACTTATCACCATAATGCAAAAATAGGCACACATCCGTAATGTACTGTGGCTCACGATTAATAGTATTTGGAAAGCTATTCTTATCCTTCAAAGTTAGACAAAACAAAGACCCAGAAACTAGATACTTGTTTGGCATAGAGTTTTCCAATTAATGAAAAATGATCCACAAGTATTATATTAGTATTCATCACTGGCAGTGAAAATAAATAAAATTCATCAGAAAATTAGAAATAGAAGGAGGTTTCATCAACTGAAGCAAACAAATGTTTCCTCCTGTTATGTTTGTCCAGTACTTGGCATGGACTGACTGACACTGTTCAGGAAGAGGCCCCAGCCCTAGAGTGACGAGAAATGGGAGTGGTAATGCACAGATCCAGGCAGTTCTACTCACTGTACCCTCCCTATATAGACATATGCTTAGGAAAGGATGCAATTGAAGCCAAATAGAGTGTGTTGTCTGGGTTTTCAACTACAATTAAGAGATGAGCCTGGCCAGAGTAGCCTACCCCACTCAGCCGTTAACTCTATTTACAATAATAAAATATCTGCTGCTCCCAAACTCCAGAAATAATAAGTCAGATATTCAGTATTAATAATTATATCTTTGTTTCAGGCCGAGGCTGAGGGAATTACTTGGTATTCATCTGTGAGTTATAGTGCTAAGAAACTGGTATATCTCCTCATTCTTCTGATTCTAGCAGTGGGGCATAAGTAGTTACACGCGATAAAAGCAGGGTCGAAGCCAGAAGCATTAGGTTTCATCTGGCCTGGTAAGAGACTGCTAAAATGTGCATGGGGTTAGCCTAACTGACAATGCAATTCCAATAAGGCAGTGCACTGTTCCACCCCAATCTGACCTACACTCAACAGTTTTTTACATCCCTTTTGCAACTCTGGAAGAGAAACTTTTCTGAGAAGTTGGAAACCATCATGCTGATCTGCATAAACCTGAGTTATGATGGGTGCAGCAGAAAGGTCATCATTAAACCGTGGCTCCTTTCTACTCCCTGCCCCACATGGGTAAGGACAGGGATCACCTTTATTTTAAATGGGTCATTGGTTCTGGATTAGATATCCAAGGAATAATCGTGGAAATATCCGAAGAGGAAGACTAGGCCATAAATTGAAAAGAGAACAACTTATTTGAGACATTTCTAAGAGACCACAGTACATGTTGGTAGCTAATGACGAAAGGCATCCCTCAGAGTATATCTGAGCCTTCACAAAATTCACAGAGTGCGAATTTCCAGATATTGCAGACTAAAAGTCAGATTGTTACCGGTACAAACATGGGCCACTCGATTTGAAAATGAATACTGTAATCAATTTCTTTCTAAGATGATGAGATATATAGAATAAAGTACCCCAGGCGTACATTAGAACAACATTGTAACTTATCAAATAGTTTCAGGAACATATAAAGGAACAAGGACCAAGGTTCATGGAACTCTGATGTGACTTATAATATCCTTATAATGTACAGCAGAGGGAACATTATTCCTTAAATAAATGGCGACACTACCACCCTTCCAACAAACTGCTTAAATCCTTGGTGTATTGCTCTTTGATTTAATGAGGGATGTTTGCAAACATGAAGAATACAAGTTGAATCTCTAGCGTAAAAGTAAACACATCAACCAGCAGCCAGATATTCGTTGCTCAAAGATATAGGAACCCATTTAATACATGTCAGATGTATTTATTTTTAAATCGCTATAGCGCAGAACATGTAGAAACATGCAAAGACATTGTATTTTTTCTTATAATTACCTAAAGCGTGCAAAACAAATATTTTGTCATAAATATCTTATGTCTGTGTATCACAGTTCTTGTAAAAAAAAAAAAAACAGCAGATGAAGGAAAATCCCGATTTTGCTTATGTTTGGTAAAGAGCAGCTTTAATTATGCTCTGCCACCTGACGTTACCCCCTGGCTGCTGGATCTGGCGGCAGGCTTAGGGACGTCAGAACTCAACGGGAATAACTTATTACAGTAGAGCAGTTGCATAATTTCTTTATTACAGGTGACTACATGCGTCATACGTCGCCTGCAACAAGGAAATAAGAGACTAGCTTTTATACAGGGATTATAGGTATTAAGTAAACTCTAGTCGTACAGTAGGTACCCACATGGAGAATACCAGATTTAAAGACAGTCGTTGAGAAAGTCCTGGCATTAGTGTCATCTCAAATCGAAGGCAGCTTTAACTGTCTATTTCTAAAGTCAAAGGTTATGAAGGGACCGAAATGCTTTAGGGATGATCTGGCCAAAAGCCCTTTCAATAAAGTGACTAGAAAAAAACTAAATCCCAGACTCACGTGCTTCAGAAAGGCAATTATTGAATAGTACTGTAAATAAAATACATTAAAATGAGAACCACATTATCTTGGTTTGATTTTCCTATGAGGATGAGAAATTTCTTTAATTTCCAGCTCAGCCAAATTCTACACTCTTATATAAAACTGCCTGGCAGGCGTCTGTAAATGGGCTCTTTTGCGATCAGTAATAATGAACTGATCTACTCAACTCTCTCCTAATTCCCAACTACGTGCCCATCACCACATTACTGCAGCTAAAGCAGCCACAACCTTGGTATAGCCTTGGTATATAGCTCAAGGCATGTGGCTTTCATCTAGATTAGGAGAAAACTTGACTTCTGCAGCAGTCCCCCTGACCAGCCTTCCCCAAGAGATGTACTTTTCCCTTATGCCAAGTGATAATGTTTAATCTTTAATTCCAGAGATACTTACCCATCTGGTCTTAACATTATCAAACGTATTGACTATTAGTAACAAATATTGCTAAATGTCGGTTTCGGACACTGGTATGCATGTCCACCACCGGAACCTCTGTCAAGAATTCTCAAAAACCCTCACCCTCTACATCCCATTCCACAAACTCCAAGATCAATCAACCACCATTTTCTTATGGTACCTAAATCTCACTTTCTCTCGTGTGAATGCTTCACATTACTCTACTCCAGAACAGCGCCCCATGTTGAACTGAACATATCCCCAGCCCTTCCTCCGTTTATGACTGCAGTGAACGTTTCTCAGATCAAATTCGAAATTTATCACCAGAGCATAAATGGAAGCATCATAGCCTCATGATCTTACTCTAAATCAGACCCACACCAAACTACTTGTACATCTATATTTTGTAACACTTCCTGTACTGCTTTTTTGTGTCTCCTCACTCACTATCTATCCAATGGTGTCCATCAAATCATTTGACTACACAAACGAATAATCCCTAAACACCTGAATGTACAAACTCAATCTATAAACCTTAACTGAGATCTTCACCACAAAGACGGAGGTTAATAAAAAAAAGTGAGGACTTTTAAATTCTGTAAAAAAAAAAAAAAGTTCTGCCAAAGGATAATATCATGGAAAGTTCTAGATCAGGCTGTAAAGATCTTGCCAACAAGTGACCTCCCTAATCTCTTATTGGGGATGCCTGGTGTAAACATGCTGTAATTTCATTCACTGGCAACTTTACACAGCACGCTGAGCACAAGATTCAAATAGGACCTCCCCAAAGAGCAATCTTACTGGACCACCTACTGTATGATCTTCTTAGTAAGATGAGAACAGAAAAAATTACTTCAAGATCAGTACAGTAGTGGCACTGTTCACCTCAAAATGTGTTAGAATCTGTTTACCTCCGCAGTCGTCACACCTGTGAGGTATGTATTTGAAGGCTGTAAGAATTCCACGCTGGAGGCATCAATTGCTCCTACCAAGCTCACTGGCATTTGGCAGTGTTGGTCTCTACTCATAAAACCTTTTTGTTAAACATGCTTCTACATTTCTTCTGATATATGGGTAACACTCATGACTTACCTTGGTTGGTTTTGAAATCACTGATCATCAAGCTAAACTTGGTGCTTGTCAAATCTTGAAAAATAAGTGACTCTAAAAATGTAATATGTCGACAAGTCCACTTGGACGACTCAAGTATCAAATTTGTGTGTGTAAAACATCCATTCTTTCAGTCCTCTTCAATCACTTTTGCCTTCTTTAATAGGGTAGTTACCGCAAGCAGATCAATTCTGATGCAAAATTAACCTTCATCACGAAACAGGCGTTAACAAAGATAATTGGTCCAGCATTAGCTGCCAGCCTTTTGGCTTTGTCAAGGCTTGTTTTGATTTTATCATTATTTTTGCATAGCTGTTCTTGTTGGGGAAGATGTCATACCCTTATCAATCAATAAAAAAACATTGGCAAAGGGAAACTATTTTGTGGTCTCAAAAAACACATTGCCATCGTAGTCCCTGGCAATACAGAGAACTACTTTGAGTGTGAATTGCTCCTTGCGAAGGGGAAGAACGTCTTCACTCACAGTCAAGTTAACCAGTGGATGGAGTGGGCACACCCACTGCCCTAGCTATTTGCTGTAATGAGAAGCAGAAACGTGTCAATGACACTATAACAGACCAATGGATGAAGGGGGCTGGCTGAAAGTCCCCATAGGTAATCATATTATACATATAATTTTTGTGAAATTAAAAGGTCTTGGATACTATGACCTTTTAAACCAAACATATCTTTTATTAGAAAACCACCATTTCACATCCAATGTGCATTTATTAAGTTCATGCCCGCGGCTGATCCTCACCTTGACAGGTGGATGGGACACAGCAAAGATGTGCGAGCCATTCACAGCTCTTCCACTGCAGTGTAGATTCATTTTCTGTCCAAATTGTGTTTTTTGTCTGCAAGTCTGTTGTTTATTTGGCCGCAATGTCAATAAAGGGTTGAGTGTATTTGTGGTCGATTTTCAGACTGCTTTCCTTGCTTTTAGTACAGTTTTAGCAAGACTAGACAAACCAATTTATGAATATAGTTTTCACAAAGAATGAGTATTTCAGCTTGTGTTTTGGGAAATTGAATTACCACAAAACAAAGACAGAAACTTTGCTTCTGCCATTCTTTGCCACTCTAAAATAAACCTGCTGAGGCACAAAGTGTATACTACACCCTTTAGCTCGCTTATCTTTTCCTGGTGATCACCTCCAGGCCAAACTTTGTTTGCGCTTGGATGTAAAAAGTAATGATTGTTCAGAACACGAACAGGCCCATAAGACTACTTTATTTTATAACGGTTTCTCTTTTCCTGGGTATGACCATAAGAAGAATCAAGCGGTGTAACTGACATGTGCTTATGTGCAATTAGATATATTGCCCAATGCCCTGGAGTACTAGAAAAAGACAGTTTATGTACAGTGGGAGAATAAAGAGGCTGAGAACTGGAGGTTAGTGAGCCGGACATATTATTGTGAAATCAATAGAATCACTTATAATTTAATCCTTGGACTGGGTGACGAGGAAAGTGGCTGAAGGTAGAGTAGTAGGCGTGGTCTGCATTAACTTCACTAAAGCTCTAGACACTTTTCTAAAAGAAAAATCAGCATCAAGTTAAATAGTGCTGGAATGAGGACCATCCAAGTCTGTCGGCTAGGGCATGCAACCGTTTGATCAAAAAAGTTGATTTTGAGGAAAAAAATATTAAAAAGAACAGTGCCATAACGATCGCGTCTTCAACCAGTGTTCTTCAATACATTCAGATGTCACAGTTCTGTGATGTTGGTACACAAGTTGTAGCTGTTTGCGCATAATTCAGAAAGTCAAATGGGTGGTGCATCAGAGGGAGAAAATATTGCAGGTGTGCTTTGGAAGTACTGGAAGAGTGATCTGCGCAGCAGCTTACATTCAATTAAACACATGAAGCGCTATTTTAATTCCACTACTCTTTTTAGCCTAGAAATTACAGTTCTCTATCTTATAGGTCAAGTGCTGTAATCGGAGAGCATGCTCAAGTGTGGAGTTTCAAAAGCTGAAATGGATTATTAAAGTGACACATGCCATGAAATTAGTGTTATTTAAAATGTATCTATATATCTATGCAGAAAATAAATTTAAAAAAGGAAATATCCATTTAAATAAACCTAGACTTTGACTGCACAGGAACAGCAGCGAATGGAAATATTCCCCAAAAAAACTTAAAATAGAAGCACACCATTTCTCCAGACACATTTATAAACCTTCAGGTTGGAATTTTTTTTTTTTACTCGCTCATTGGAGAACCGATTTCTTTTAGTTTCTAAGAGTGAGGCAAGCGCCCCCTGCACATGTGCGCAGTTGGCCAAGGGATTTCTAAAGAGCACAAACATGGTTCGTAAAGTGTTCAGATTCTTGCGCTGATTAAACTATCAGCGAAATGCAGAATCCTTGTCTGAGCACTGGAGGGCGCTGCTTGCTAATAAATATCCCTATACGAGCCCGACAGCTAGAATCAAGTTACAGTCGCGCTATTTTTATGTAGTCAAAACGGATTCCGCGGATACATATAGTGGGCAATTACAACAGAATCCTGGCTGGATCTGTCACTTATGACAATCAATATTGTGAATCGAAAGAGAGATAAGGTTGATGGAGTCGATGGCAAATAGACCAACACTGTCTTTGACGTTATCTTTGAAATCGCCGGCACTGAAACATTCTCAAACCTATGCAAGCCACGCCTCAGACACAAACATGCACAGCATTCCCAGACACACTCATCACAGCCTCTCTCTCTCACACATTTTTTTGTGCACAAACCGTTCTTTTTAGAAGGCAAAAAACATTCGCTACATTTAGCAAATAAAAGCTATAATGTTAATTCGAGAGTTGAGGAAGAGGATGCCCGTAGGAGGTCAGCAACTCTACTGTGCATTTTTCATCCTTCACCGATGACCTCATCTCGGCTTCATCTCATGCTGTTGAATGTCAACCTTGTGAATGGCTCCACTGATGACTCGCATCGACCTAAGAGACATCTTACTTTATAGCATCCGGTCGGATGTGCGGATTCGTTCTGTAAATTCATCGTTGTCCCCCTTTGTTTCCTTAATTATTTATTCGTTTTTCGGGGGCTTCGTCCTTCTCCCTCTCCCCACATCAGATTCTCTCCCATGCCCTCCACTCCGAGTTGCCACAAATGTCTACATTGTCAGCACGTGTCCACTTCTCTGTTCGATATAAATCATTATCATCAGCAGTGTCCTTTCGGTCTTTTCAATGGACTCAGGCTCAACTCAGGACTACAACTCCCAGAACACATTAGGTTGTCAAATGAAGTCCCCAGGGTGAAAGTACTGTGTCCTGACAACACGGTGCACAGCACTTGGCTCATCCCCACTGGCCTGTTCCCTGCCTCTTCCCACTAATGTTTTCCTCTGGATGAGTATTCTCCTCCCATACCCTACCACACTCTGCATCTTGGTAAAGGCCACGTATTAAGTTCTTCCAGTGGCGGCCGCTACTTAAACGGGGTCGCAAAGCAGGGGTTTAAATGAGGAAAAACGACTTGCCTGAAAGCCGGTCGCCGCCTCTTGGTCCTCTTTGGTCGGTCCAGGACTCCAGGAGCAGAAACACAGGCTCCCAGACTCCCACAGCCAATTACAATGCTGCACAGCAGCATTGTGATTGGTCTGAGCTCCGTGGTTTGGCGCTCAGAGAGGGACTGGAAAGCTGTGCATATTCTCCACCCAGGGTGTAGAATACAGCTAGTGGAGAACATGCAAAGTGGGCATGACTGTTTGGCCGGTTCAAAACAGCCAGCCAGTCATGCAAATTTAAGAACATGCCCACCACTCCTCCCGCTGTTCCTGTGAAAACTAGCCCTGCCCGCACCAGCTGAGCCACGACGGAAAAATAAAATGATAATGTTGCGTTATTACCTTTTCATTTTTCCTTTTTGAACTGCTCACAGAGTAGTGATACGACGCTCCTCTGCCTTAGCGAAGAAGCCTCCGCTGAGTTCTTCCCATCCCTATTGTTATTATTTTTTCTGTGCTGCCATCAGTGCTTAATCCTCCTCCGTACTATGTGAGACGCGATAAACATAAAATAGAGTCTACATATGTTTAGGTTGAGCTTTCAAGACCTCTTGTATATACTTTATAATACACTTCTTTGTGGGCTTAAAGCCAGCCCACTGCTTTTCATTTGTTTGTTTCAGTGTCCTCAAAAAATTCTTGCTTGTTAGTGGTCAATTCTTGCTCTTTGTCCCACCCTTTTGGCTTTCATTTCCTGCCACGGAGCAGGGGCCCAGTACTTTATCTTTACGCTTTGGTTGTTTATCTCTTCGTTTGGGGGGACTATTTTTTTTATTTCTTTCCTGCTCATGCTACTATTTGCCTGTGTAATCAGCTTTGTGCTACTATTTGCTTGTGTAATCAGCTTCGTTGCCTGTAGCTGCTTGCATTTTAATGCAGCATTCGTCCCTCCCACCTCCTCGTGCTTGGTAAAGCTTGTGTTTTCATTTGCTAAAGCACTGTTGTAAACAGGACTGTAAAACATGTTCTTATCTTGTCACATTTGCAGAGCATTCAAAGACAAAGATCAAATGTCAGACGCGTGTTCTAAAATTACCAAACATGTTGGAGGGGAGCAGAGTGCTGGGTCTAACGTTCTTGCAGCCGTTGCTTCTCCTCCCATGAGAGCTTATTTTTCTCGTTATCTTTTTGAAGTGTGCTGGTTCAAGGAGAAGCACAATGGGTTAACACTCTCCCTTTGACTCAGTGCGTGCAGGGCTGCTCATATTTTCAAAAGCGTGGACTAATTTCAAACATTTTCTGGGACGCTGTGTATACATATTGAAACTACTTGTCTGTTATTTGCACTAAGCAAAACAATTCAATTATAATGCAGATTTTGTACAGCATGTTGCAGATAGTATGATAGGACATGTGTGCTTCAATACTCCAATATTCAATATTGGCATGTTACGGTTGTGTTTTTAGCACTCTGTGTGGCTCTTACAACTGAGTGTGGCTGCTAAAAATGTTGGCTACCCTTTTCTGCAGAAACCCAAGTGAACAACGCTCCATAAACATGTGTTTCCACAATGTAAGGTGCCAAGTGGATCGGTTTTACTCAGTTTTGCAAACACCACCCAACATGTAAAAGGTACGCGCAAACACACCAGGCTACCGTGGCAGAACAAGGAAAAATAAGAAGCAGTCAGAAAAAAAACATTTATTTCATGTATGTAAAATGTAAATTGATACTTGTATAGCTCACTACTCACCCGCAAGGGTCTCAAGGCGCTTGTACGAATACCGCTGTGGAACCCATCCTAGCTTTCCCTGTGAGGTTTCCACTCCTGGGCACCCCCAAGGTGGAGGCCAGGCATCCTTAGCGTTGTGGAGGCCGTTGTGGAGATTAAGCAAGCTATTGCCCAGAGTTGCAGAGTGGGACTCCATGATTGGAATAGGCACCGAGGCGAAAATTATCAGGTCCGTGGAATTTTTGAGCTCAAGACCCGCCGAGGCGGGGAATTGAACCCTGGTCCCGGGCTAGACCTCTGCATCAGGGTCTGCCGCTCTAACCATTGAGCCACACTTCTAAAGTAAAGTAATCACACGGAATTCCCTTTCTAAGCTATGATGGGTTACACAGAAAGGGGGTTGCTGCAATGCGAAACAAACTGATGGGAATAAGGTGCCTTTTGTTACCATTTTATAAAAGCTGTTCATCTCCTAACTGCAGAATACATTTTTCTGGAATTGCACATTTGTCTCTGTCCCGGCATCTTACATTACACCACATCCCTGTTTGTGCCAAAGTTGATATGATTTCCAAATATAAGAGCCCATAAACTAATACATCAGAATGGGTCACTAGCTTCTGTGAAAGAGTCCAGTTCAGGGTTTTCCCTGATGCTTCTGAATAAGGGGTCACTCACTGAAGGACAACATTTTCTCGATTCACCGAGAGAGAAGCAGGATAGTTGTGAATCGTTATCCTTTCATTGAGTGCTATAATGTTTTTACCGCTTTCTGCGCTAAAGGCTCATTGATTTGCTTCAAGTTTACACCATTTTTAAACTTACAGTGGTATCCTTAGATTTTACTACTTGATCAGATCTCCCACCCGCACACCAGGATAGACAAGGAGCCCATCGGCCCATCTACATAGACCTGATTGTTTATGATCCTTCCTACACCCCTGAAGGTTGCTCACAATCCCACACATCCTAATGAAGACCCGCCCGTTAGGTCTTGAATTGCGACAAGTATAATTCGGGTTGAAACATCGACACCACAACATTACAAGTGTGGATTGTTTTCTTAGTATACCAAAGACAGATGTGCTTTGATTAATGGGCCTCCCTTCATCGATTTGGATATATTTGTGAATATGCTAGACCTTTTTTGACAGGCTTACCGCAGTGACATGTCTCTCGCAACTGCTTTCATTTCTGATACAATAACATTGAATACATTCTTCAAAGAAACATTTCAGTAGGACTGGAGGTTCTTTTTTTCTTTGCTTTTATTAACAATTTTCCAGTTTAAAAAGAAGAAACGTAGCCAACGCGTTTCGTCCATAGGACTTCTTCAGGGCGGAAAGTTTTTCTACGGATTTCAAAGTTGTCACACAAATCTTTTTATGAGGCAATTGCCATCACGGTTTTAAATTTGTCAATAACGATCTTTTCATTTGTGGCTGTTTTGAAAAAGAATATTATCTTTTCTTATTGTTTTCTAGTTTGTTGAGCGTCAGAGAGTATACAAGGCATAAGTGGCCTCGCAAAGAAGGATGACAGTCAAATCCTTCTGTGTATACTGAGCTCTGGTCATGTGGAACGTATCTATTCACTGTCCACACCCCATCATTTTTCGGTTAAGCGCTGTGTCTGCCGTCTCACTCGATACCAATGTATTCAATGTTATTGTAAAAGATATACTGTGTGGGGTGCTGTACCATTGTGCTGCTTTGAATCATTGGGAGTCTAGGGGTATATGACTTCAGGTTAATAGCACCCACAACAAATTCACTGAACCACACTATATAGGATAAATGTGCAGATCGTTTGGCCTGATACCCCTGCCTTGTGTTTTGTATTGCTTTCATTTCTGATAACAACTTTCAATTTTTTTTCCTTTTCTTTCAAGTTATTTGAGCACTCCTATGAGCACTTTCCCTTTTTGCACTTAAAAGAGCAACGCAGAAGCATTGATTGTAAGCTAATGCATCTTTTGCATTAATTGTGGTTGAAGTTTATACAATATTGATGTTACTTATCCTTGCTGAGTGCACAGACAATAAGCGGAATATACAAACGAGGTACCGTGCTTGGATATGTTATCGTAACATAAACTGTGTGTGTCAATCGATCTGCGCCACCGGTCTCTGCGATTTTCTGGTCATTTTTGGGTCATGTTTTCCTCCACGCCGGATCTTACTCAGCTTTCAGCATTTTACTGCAGCTTCACTATCATTGTGAAATCAGTATGCACTAACACCGTTTTTCGCTTGTTCCTAGAATTATTGGTTCTTTGAGCAGTCTCAGGGTTCAGTTAAGGTGCCTTCTATGGACGCGCCTGGTGCTTTAGTGATATAATGAATGCATCCAGTGAAGTTCGGACAGCTTGGCCTTTCATTCTCCCAGTTTCGTTAAACTGGCACCATTGATATAGTGAACAGTGATGATTTATCATACAGAGCCAAGGCACCCCCTAGGGACTTGTACTTAACACATACCTTATGCTTTGTTGTGGTTAGGTTACAATCGTCCAGTAATATATCCAATGTTATTACCTAATCTGCAAACCTGTGAAAGCAAGTGTTGGACACAAATACGTTTGTAATATTTAGCTTTGGGTTATTTGGAGGGGGGTGTGTGTGTGTGTGTACACGTGCAGTTGTATGCAATCGCTGGTATCCTTGGCTTGGTTATAAGAAGGTGTTTCACTTCCATGTGTAACTTCCTAAATCAGTTTGCTGAACATACTGCACATACTGGGCATACGGAGCAAAGAGAAGGCGCTGACTTCAGCACCTGAGACCTTTTGTTTTCTGGGAAAAACTAAGGGAGTCAGAGGGTTACTAGCTAGGCTCGCCCTCCAGTCATTAAAGTCAAAAAAAGGTTTCTGTTTCCAGATACCTGAGAGCCTTGCTAGAGGAAAGGACAGCCACTACTCAATGGGGTTGGCTGTTGGGATAGTGTATCATATGTAACAAAGGAAACATTGTTCCTTTTTTAGGTGTCCCCTCACTCACCGGGGTTGCCCCACGGTGACATGCTTCATCATTGGGGCCATCCCAGTCCTCTACGGGCTGGGGCGTGCTACGACTTGCGGAGTTACGTAGGAGCACTTAAATGGACTATGTGTGGTGCATGTGTATTTGTGGGGAGTGGACTATGTGATGAGTTAAAAAATTCCTGCCCAGTAGGTTACTAATAAACTTTATTCTGGCCTCTAGGTGGTAGTATTAAAAACGGGGTAGGGAGATAGGCTATCCTAAACTTAATGTGTTCAGAAGTACCTATCAACTCCTAAGTCGACATGTTTCGTGCATACCCCAAGCACTTCTTCGGGACTACACAGGGACCAGCCCTGTGTTCGCCACTCCTTACTCTGTCACTGAGATATTTACAAAAAGGGTTTTAAGCTGCAGCAAACTCTGTTAAGTGCATGCATTTATACCTACGTATTTTGTTCCAAAAACACGTGGTTCTTTCTTATGAGACCTAACTCGGCCCCATGGAGTAGGAGGGGTATCGGTATCCTCGCAACTTTGTGCTCTGGTTACCTCCTGTATTCAGGCACCTACTCTTTCTCCCTCCGGTCCGGACCGGAGGGAGAAAGAGTAGGTGCCTGAATACAGGAGGTAACCAGAGCACAAAGTTGCGAGGATACCGATACCCCTCCGACTCCATGGGGCCGAGTTAGGTCTCATAAGAAAGAACCACGTGTTTTTGGAACAAAATACGTAGGTATAAATGCATGCACTTAACAGAGTTTGCTGCAGCTTAAAACCCTTTTTGTAAATATCTCAGTGACAGAGTAAGGAGTGGCGAACACAGGGCTGGTCCCTGTGTAGTCCCGAAGAAGTGCTTGGGGTATGCACGAAACATGTCGACTTAGGAGTTGATAGGCTATCCTAAACTTAATGTGTTCAGAAGTACCTATCTCCCTACCCCGTTTTTAATACTACCACCTAGAGGCCAGAATAAAGTTTATTAGTAACCTACTGGGCAGGTATTTTTTAACTCATCACATAGTCCACTCCCCACAAATACACATGCACCACACATAGTCCATTTAAGTGCTCCTACGTAACTCCGCAAGTCGTAGCACGCCCCAGCCCGTAGAGGACTGGGATGGCCCCAATGATGAAGCATGTCACCGTGGGGCAACCCCGGTGAGTGAGGGGACACCTAAAAAAGGAACAATGTTTCCTTTGTTACATATGATACACTATCCCAACAGCCAACCCCATTGAGTAGTGGCTGTCCTTTCCTCTAGCAAGGCTCTCAGGTATCTGGAAACAGAAACCTTTTTTTGACCTTTTGTTTTCTGTCAGTGGGCTTACAGCCCGCTCATTGCTTACCATTGGCTGTCTTCATTGTCACTCATTTGCTTTCTTTTTAGTGGTGAGCAGACAAAAGCGGAGCATGGACACAATACTTGTGTTCTTTCACTGCTCATTTTTTTTAGCTGATATATCTTTGTGTTGAAGTACTCTACCACAGTGTGTCTTTTCAGCTGGCTTCCTCGTGTACTTCTCCCCCCTCAGTGTTCCTCCCTCCCTTGTCTGTGTTTACCCCACCCTCTTACCCACGTTCGGTCCTTCTGTTGATGTTTGACCTAAACCACCCTCCTTTTGTCTTTTGTTGTCTGTTATTGCTCGTTTTTCCTCTAATTGTAGCACTCCATAGGAGTCTAAATGTTTTCAGGCTTCTCCAACCACACTACACTCTCCTGCAACGAACTGTTCTGTAGCCCTTCTCACATTGTTAGTTGCACCCACCCCCTCCTGTGTTGTTCCTTACCCTGTTGTTGTTGCTTGCCTAGCCTATCCTGCCACATCCCTCCCGCATTACTTGTCCCGTTGTTCCTAGGCAAGTCCCTCCTTACCTCTCCTGCGTTGGTGCTTGCCTCGTCCGTCCCGCCCCCTCACATGCTGCTGCTTGCCCTGTTCCTCCGCCCGCCTCCAGTGGTGTTTCTGGTCTCATTGCTCCTGCCCCCTCCTACTTTTGCTTGCCCAACCGTCTTTGCATGCATAGTCCCTCCCGCCAACCTACTGTGTGGTTGCTCCCACCATCTTTCAAGCCTCCCTCCTGTGCTGCTTGCCCTGTCACTCCCACCTCTTCCATGCTGTTACTTGCCCCATCCACCCTGTGTTGTTCCATGCCCCATCCCTTCTGCGTTTCCTACCTCGTCCCTCCTACCCCCTCCTGCTTTGTTGCTTGCCCCGTCCCTCCTACCCCATGTGTTGTTGCTTGCCCTGTTCCCTTCGGCTTTGTTGCTTGTCCAGTCCCTCCTGCGTTGTTGCTTGTACAGTCCCTCCTACCCCCTAGCTGCGTTACAGCTTGCCCTGTCAATCTCGGCCCTGCCACGTTGTTGTTTGCCCTATACCTCCTACTTTGTTGCTTGCCACATGCTTATTGACCATTACTGCATTGCTTGCACCATCCTCCACCCCCTTACAGCCTTGCTGCTTGTTTTTTAGGTCACTGTTCAGATAAATTTAGCTGACCGGTACATTTCATGTTTATAACTGTTAAAATAAGTACATACAAACAAGTGGTACAGAGAGAGCAGCCTTTGGGCCAACAACTGTTTAAAAAATGATTTGAGATTGCTTGGATGGGCTGTCCATCAAGCCGTGGGCATGCAAATGGCATGTTTAAGTAGGGGTCTTTGGCTGGTGCAGAGCATGAAAGAGTAATTATTGGGTTTGAACACGTAATATAAACAAGCATTGCTGAAGCGGATTGGTATGGCTTGCATTTCAGGCAAACCAGAAATGTATGCAAAAAAAAAAAAAAAATAACAGGAGACCTATTGGCTTTACCATTGTTGTAACTATTCGTTATGTTTTACAATTTGTAAGAACGTTTTACTTCCGCCGACATGATTTCCCCTCCCACAATTGTGCAAACCCAGCATTCAGTACCAGGTCGGGTGGAAATTTGCCCTTAATTCCTTTTTTATTAAGTTTAGCTAAATGTCAGCTTCACCTTTCATCAAGCTGGTCTTCCTGACTCTTCAGAATTACTGCAGTAGAAAAGATCTGGCGTTGTACAGAATAGCAAACAAGGTGAATCTTTGATTGGGAAAAGACATGGAGGAAATGTTCATGTAAGAAAACAGAGCTTTTGCACGTATCCCCCATTTTTTACTCCCATTTTTTAATGTTGCTGGTATTTCCTTACTGTGACCTGGGCTCTGCAAGGCAGGCCCAGGGCCCGTGCTCTGTGTAAAAGGTATATGGTAATGAGGTGAAATTACAATTGGTACTGACAACCTACCTATAAGTCCCTAGTATATGGTAAGGTATGCAAGTTTAGAGGTCCAGTAGGTTTACTAAACCGAATTGCGCTTTGCTGTGGTGCCTGCTGTCATTTTAAAGGCGGCCCTGCTTGGCAGGCAGCTTTTAAAGTAAAACTATGGGGCAGCATGTCATTTTACAGGCAGCCCTACTTGGCAGGCTGCTTTTAAAATAAAACTATGTCCAAATTCTACTTAGGTATTAAAATTATTTCCACAATCTTAAACTATCTTATTTTTTTACCTAGACGTCAGTCCTAAAGGTCTACTCTAGTTGCCGAATATCTGGAGTATGCCATAGATGGCTGACTGGGCACTGAAGTCTGCTTCGGTTTAGAGGTAGGCTTCAACCGTGGTTTCAGCACCCAAGGGCCGTCGGTGCCAGCACCGAGACCCCAGAAGTCATCGAGGGTACTGTCTGCATAGCGGTGGGCCAGGTCTTGAGTGGCTGGTTCGTGCCAGGCTTAGAGTCCCCTCCGAAGCCTTAGGTCAGTGCCAGCCAATTCTGGGGTGCAGTTGCCTTTGTAAGGTGGAATGGATTTCCTCTTGGACAGGTTGCAAGATGTCCTCCACTCCAGCCCATAACGCATGCAAATACCTGCCTGCCCAGGTAGCATGTTCTATTGACATAGCAAAGGGCATGGCTTGTGGAGGAGAATATTTCATTCACCAATATATCTATCCATTTGGATTCCCCATCAGCTGGAGTAGTACTGAAAAACTGGTGTTTAGTCAACTGGTAAATGCCTGCACCACTATGCTTTCTGGAGTAGGGTACTCCAGGAGCCACCCTGTGCCGCCTCGACACTTGTATATTGACTTGGGGGTGGCAACTTTGTGGTTCAGCCCAAGTGCCTATCACGACATCAGTCAACTTTATTAAAGGGGAGCGGAGGCTCCTCGTTGGATTTTGCTTGGTTGAGGATCACTGTAAGCGTATTAGATTTCACCTCTTGAATAGCTAGTGTAAGGTCAGCCGCTCTCCAAATTATTGTTTCAAAGGAGGCGGACTCCTCAATAACCATTGTGAGATGAAGAAAAGGAAGGTCAATGTCTTACGAGGTATTCAGGCCACAGGCATCCTGGAGGTCGTCAAACAATTTGCTATCATTATGTTGGTCATTATTGTTTCCAATATCTATCATACTATGGTGCATAGTCTGGCTCACAGTGGGCATAATGCCTAGGTCTGGTTGGAGCACGTGTCTCAGTGTTTGATGAAACTATCAGCTCCATTTCTGATGACTTCTGTGTAAGTAACTACATCATCAGTCGTGGCGCTGAAGCTGGAATGGAACATAGAGCCAATTTTGGATTTGGGGGTGGGGCCAGGGCCGGAGTGGACGGGTCAAAGCCAGGGAAGGGGTCGGTTTCTGAGCTAGGTTGAGGGGCATAATTGGCTTAAGGATGGATCCGCAAATGGTTATTCAGTATTCTAGGTCTTTCAGTCGGAAGCCTTGGAATCTACCCTGGGACTGAGGTAACTGATTCACATACCTGATTACCAAGCTGCTGAATTGATAGGCCTGGCAATAAATATTTTTGCATGTGTACCTGCCTGCCTCCAGAGACCTGTACCTCTGTCCATTCCTAAGCAACAATTGGTTAACTACTAGAAAGCAAAGTAAGTGAAAAATACGGTTTGCTCTTTGGTCGTAAGGCAATCAGTTATTTTGGACTCTTCATCCCTGTGTTACTTGGCTACGATCAATTTGATTTACTAATAAAATATTTGAAACCTCAATGAATTCAGGACTCACCCTCCGGTTCGCTCTCAGATGTACTGCCGTAACTGGCCACCAGACACGCCAAGCCTGAAGTCACCTGTTTTGGTATGACAATGAGCCCTACATTCCCATTGACCTTCTGCTTTTCATCCTTATCAGAGTCTGTTAAGAGAAGAAAAATTATTACTGTACCCATATTTGCCGTTAATTACCTCATATTTCACAAATACAATCTCATAACAACTAACCACATGAGAACATAATACAGGGCTTTATCAAATAATAAAATCAAACCTGTGTGTGTGGGTTGGAAACATTAAGTACAGACAGCAGACAACCACCCACTCTCTCCAACCCCAAAAGCAAACAGTCTTCTGAACATTGGCCTCATTTTCTTGTACTTACACCATTATAGCCAACAATCGGGGATATTACCACTGCCAACGGCCAGCCCCAAGACACAGTGGGAAGGGACAAAGAGAGGAGTGTGGGCAGAGGTGGTCTGGGTCCCAAACAGGCCCCTGCCGCAGTGAGCCATTTTGAGAGCGGCGTACCTTAAACCACATGAAAGCTCTAATCAAAATGCAGTGAAATTTGAAGTTTTAGATGATACACAGAACTAATGATAAATAGATTGGTTGCTGTAACAA